>NC_134579.1:17151250-18520000 GCF_037038515.1 Microtus pennsylvanicus
TGACATATCAAGATTTAGTATTTCTTTGGTTTTTAATATTGGCATGAAATCCCAAAACAATCCAATGTTTTCATAAACTCTACTTAGTTACCCCAATTCAAAGTAATCTTTTATAGAAAGTTCATTAGATCTAGCAAAGTTCTAGATCAACATAGAGTTCTTTGGGATAATGCTCTTGTACCCGGTAAAGATTTGTCACTTATATTGGCTTATTAAAATGCTGATTTGCTAAAAGACAGGTAAGATGTATAGGTGGAGTGACCAGACTAGGAGAATTCTGGGAAGAGAAAAGGCTCAGTCCACAGTTGCCACCCAGATGCAGAGGAAGCAAGATGAAAATGCTGCATTGAGAAAAGGTATCAAGCCCATGTATGTGGCTAAGCATAGATAAGAATTATGTGTTAATTTAAGTTATAAGAGCTAGTTAAAAATAAGTCTAATCTGATAGGCCAAACAGCTTATAATTACTATAAGCCTCTGTGTGTTTTGTTGAAACTGCACAGCTGTGGGATCTGGAAAGACAGAAATTTCTGTCTATACAGTGGCTAGGCATTGTCTAGTCTGCAAGCAACACTGAATCATGAGTTGTCAAGGGAGGCTTTTAAAAAGGATTGTGTGGCAGAGATGGCAAAATAGGTTTAGAAACAAAGTCAGGAGTTGTTTCATACTCTGTAGCACACAAGTCACTGAATCCTTTATCCTTTCTACCCAGTAGTAGAGAAGCCAAAATATTACATTAGGTATTCCTTTCGCAAAGGTTAAATACCGGTGGTGTGACTATAAAATTCTACGACACCATGTGATATTTAAAGGATTAAATTCCTGATAAAATATTTCAAAATTCTAACCCTAATCTTTAGACAAGTTTTCTAAGATTATAAAAAGAAATAGGAGCTGGTGAGTGCGGAGTGGTTTATGTACTTTGCTGCTGTCAGATACATTTAATACTGTGTTGTCCACAAGGTGTTATGTTCTGGCAATTGGATTGCCAGACAGGTTCGACCATCTCAGACTTAGCAGACGAAGCAGTTTTATTGCACTTATTTATTGCATGTGTAGGAGGGTTTGTATAGGTGTTCATGAGGAGGTAAGAAGGCAGCTTTGTGGAGTCCACTCTCTCCTTCCATCCTGTGGGTCTCAAGCTTTGACCTTACAGCATTAGTTTGGCAGCAAGTGCCTTTGTCAGCTGATTCATCTTGTCAGTCCTAGGCAAATGTTTTAGCAAGCATTGTTCTTGAATTGATGACTGTGATGGTAATGTATTGTACCTTGTTGCTATTAAAAATCAGATGAAAATACTTCGAAATTCATTCAATTAATTAATTCTACCCTAAAGTACCTCTGGGAATATTTAATGTGTTAATGTAGTTTTCAAGAAAACCTAAATCATCTCTAATGTTTTTAGCAATACAAATTTATTTCTTTGAGTTACAATTGAGGAAGTATGGGTTTATAGAATATAACTCAGAGCTAGAGTTAAAAATGCCTTAAACATTACTTCTAAAGTCTGAGCTAGAGAAATAGATACTATTTCTATCTATTTTCTGAAGGGTTAAGAATATCACAAAATTTGAAAGGCTAAAACCTCGTATCAGTTATTACATGCCCATCACAAAGCTCAGTATGAGTATATTGTGGATACTTAACAAATTTGTTAAACTTTCCAACAAAATAGTACATCTGTAAATATATGATATTTAATAGTTACGAAGTAACTTGTACATATAAAACAGAATAACATAATAGAACTCATTTTAACCTGAATTTTTTTCTAAATTATTTTTCCCATTATAATTTTGGCAACTAAAGATTTGTTTTCTTCTTTATAAAGACATAGAATTAGGTATCCCTAATAATTATTACTAAAATCAAATATTGAAACATCAAATGATCTTGGAAAGATGGTAGTATAATATAAAAAAGAATGCAGAGAATGAAATTTAACACAGGTTTGCATCCCACATAATGGAACATTGTTGGCATTAGTTTGCTAAGTTTGAGGCAGGAGGATGGCAGGTATATACCTTCCTGGACACAATGACCCCATGCCTGCAATCTCAATATGTTGAAGCATGAGGGAGGAGTACTAAGAGTTGGAGGGTAGCCCAGATAAAAATCATAATGTGCTGTTGGAAAAACAGCAGACAAAAAGGCAAGTAAATTGTTAAGATCTTTGTTTGGCTCAAGCATGATCAGAAAACCCCAAACAGAACTTTTTTTTTTATTTTCAATGTATATTATTGTCAGTGACATACCAATGTCACAATAGAGATGTTAACTTAAAATTATGACATAAAATTTTACAGTCAAAACCTTCCCAGACCTGAGACTCATTTACTATAACGTCTTATGGCACATCTCTTAAAGACTGCATTGTCTGCTCCACATCAATTGGTCTTCAAGTTCCTCAAGGTCATTTGCTCACCCATTTGCACTGTTAGATTTATCAAGCAGCATTTATATCAATATCTTGACTGAATTCAATTTGATGAGTTCTATATTTTCAGCAATTAGAGGACGCTTCTTACAGGAACATCCTTTCAACAAGTAAAACTGCCAGTCAAGTTGTTGAGGACTGCGATTGAAAGCCAATCATGGACTGTATGTTACCAATTCAGGTGCAGCATGCATTTCCTCCAGATATGAATCCTTGAAAAGAAATATCCCTGGGTCCATTATATCCACAAGAATTTGCTGACAGATAATAGACAGAACAACAACAATAAATGTTACTGAAAAGAAGAACACAAAGTCACATCTGATTCTAAAGCTACACCTCTATTTCATTACACCAAATAAATTGTACTTCATGAGAATAGAAAATACAGAGGAGCAAATATATGATTCCGATGCTTTCTGTGGTCAAATATCTGAGCAGTCTTGTGCAGCTATGAAGGGAAGTTAAAAAAAATAGTATTCAAAGACTCTCAATAGGCATTCTTCAATCAGTCATCATATGATTAGAGAAAGATCAACTTTTACAAAATTATGCAATTAAAAATGGCAAACCTAAACTAATTTTGTCTGAAGTCCTAAATAATATGACTGTGCCCCTCGTGAGCTGATCTGTTTCATGTCAGAGACACACTAGACAGGGGGCTGTGAAAGGGGAAGATGATGGGACTGTTCCTGGCTGGTTCATCAGCCATTCCTAGCTTTGCTTACTCCACTGTCAGCACTTCAAATAGGAACCACAATATGAACATTGTCAGTGAGAGATTTGGAAAATGTGCCATATAAGTTGCTCACTCTGCCGCCCACTCATCCCCCGGGACCTGCACTCCCCCTTAAAGAACTATCACAGCTTCTTACCAATCTCGGAGAAAGGGGGTTGACAAGTTAAAAGCCACCTCTTTGCCTCATTGTTCCCTCTATGGATAGTATGGGGGCATTTTCACACACACCATTTGAAGATAAACTTTAAACAAATCTTACAACTCCAGGAATAAAGATAAGGAATTTTAAATCCAAGTCCTTTACCTACAAGAGTTCAGAGTATTTGGGTGATTTTCACTGATATTCAAAAATGACAAGAACAGCAGGAAACAAACTACGATTGTGTTCCACATGGAAAGCTACAGAGAGGATAGGAAACACAGCACCACTTTCTCCACAGAGCAGTGTAACACACTGAAGTGATAAGTCACTGCTGTTTCTAACAGAACATCGGTTCTTCTTGTGCTTTAATTAATTTCCTCTATGGTGTTACAGATATTGGAAATTTGTCATGTGCTTTGTTGTTTTTTAAAATATTATTTTATAAACAAATATTTTATGAAATTATTTCCTCTCCCACAACTCTTCCTATATCCTCTCTATTTCTCTACTTTATGCTCTGTTCCTCTCTCTCTTTAAAAATGAAACAAAAATGGTCAATACAAAGATACAAAATGGTCGATACAAACAAAAATGGTCATACAATAAGACAAAAGTACCAAAACAACAACAATATAAAAAGTTACACACACACACCATGGTGTATGTGTATGTTTCAGATAATTGTATCCTTTCTAGTAAGGAGATACGTCATAGAACAAATGAATCAATTACCCACTCCATAATTCTCTTTTTCATTTGATTCTCCAAAATAAGTGTTTCTAAAACACACTTTCCTCGCTTCATTACCTGAGGAAGGAACCAGCCCACAAAGGGCTCTTACTTCTTTGCAGATCCCATTCATATAGCAGATGTTATGTCTCTGCACCAACAACAGACCATTACTCACTGCATTCTTCTAGCTGTGAGACTCTTTCTTGACGACTAACTGCCCCCACCAGCACCACCTTATCGTTATGTTACAGTATTCTCATTTCCACAAATTTTTCTTTCTTCCTACAGTGCTAAACCTAAACACTTCTTTTTGATTTGTAGAATATGGAATTAAAACTGTTTATTAATAACTTGTCCTTTCTATGAAGATCTCCTTGAATGTTCTAAGAAGAGGAAAGAGTTAGCTTCTCCTGTAGTCAGACTGATGACTATCTTGAATATCACCACAGAACCTTCGTCCAGCCACAGATGGAGCCAGAGCCAGAGACCTACATCGGAGCACTGTACTGAGCTCTCAAGGTCCAGCTGAAGAGAAGAAGGAGGGAGAATATGAGTTCACCCACTGAGATAGTGTGCCTGAGCTAATGGGAGCACACCAACTACAGCTGGACTGGGGATGAATGAGCATGGGATCAAACTGTTCCCTATGAATGTAGTTGACAGTTGGGGCAGACTGAGGGGCCAATGACAATGGCACTGGGATTTGTCTCTACTGCATGTACTGGCTTTTGGGGATCCTATTCTCTTTGGATGCATACTTTGCTCAACCTGGATGTTGTGAGGAGGGCCTTGGACTTCTCACAAGGCAGGGTGCCTTGCCCTCTCTTAGGACTGGATGGGGGTGGGGAAGAGGATATGAGGGGGAAGCGGGAGGGAAGTGGGAGGATGGGAAGAAGTGGGAATTTTGATTGGTATTATTTTTAAAGTACTAAAAATGTAAAAAAAAAGAGTCTGCTTCTCTCACAGTGAGGGACAGACATGTTATTATGCTGTTTATTAGTGAATAAGTTTGTTATGAACATTACTTTTCTCTTTCCAGACTCATAGTAAACTCTTGTGGGGAATATGTCTACATAATATTTCTGTTTCTGTTCCAGTACAAAATCTACATGATTATGATGAACTTCATGGGTTCATTCTCTCTGTCTCTGCCTGTGTGTGTATGTATGTGTGTTAGTATATCTGCCCCTCTTCTCTCAATGAATTGCACAAATATGGAATTGAACAGAGAAAATTCGCCAGGTGGTTTTCAATGTATCTCTCATAGAAAAAGAGTTTAATTCCTGTTTGCCTAAGCTATACACGACATATGTGCTACCCCATTAGCATTCCTCCTAGTATATAGCTAGCATGCAATGATAGTCTTCCAGGTGTAGACAGAGTCAGCTTAGTAATTCAGAGCAAAATATTTAGAAGGATGCCAAAATGACTTTAAATTCTATTCCTGTAATGTATAAGCTTGTAAAACTATCTTAAACTCTCTGGTCTTTTTTTATTATTATTTCCAAAAAGTTTGTGCTTATTTTCTGCAAAATACTGGAAGATGGAATGAGTAGTATGGATGTGGCCAATATGTTGACAAGCACAATGTAAGCTCACAGTGATCACGGAACAAAATTGAAGGGAAAATGAGACAAAACCATGCCTTGAAAAGAGCACTCAAGCTGTTTCCCCCTTCTTCATTAGGTAAAAGTAGATCCAATTGTTATTTTATATGGAACACACATGTTTGGCTCAGGTATCAGAATGTGCAATCTGATATGACTATGAAAACCCCAAACCTTATTAAACATGTAACTTAACGCTTCAAGCAGCTGGCTCCTTCTGGAGGCTAGAATTCACAACAGTGCCTGAGTTCCACCGACTCATCATCTCTATCAGCATGCAGATGGACTTCAGAATGACCAATGTTTTGCAGAGTATGCAGTCAAGAGGCCTGTGTGATGTACGCCTGCTGGCTGTAAAGTTCACTGATGCTCATGGAAAGGAGATACAGCTGATGACAAATGCCCTCATGGTTGGCGCACGGACTGAACATGCATCTGTGAGAGATTATAAGCCCCAATCTAATGATGTTTAGAGATGGAGTTTTAGAATGTAATTCAGTTTAGAAGAGCCCTAATTCATGTTATGAATTAGGGTCCATAAAGAAACATAATTCATAAGAAAAACCTAAAGAAACTCAGTGTTAGTTCTCAAACAGTGAAGAAGCAGCCAGCTATGAATAGGGGAACAAGCACTCACTGATTGTGCTGAGACCAAAACACCAGACTCAGGCTTGAGCAGTCTTCTCAACTGTAAGAATCAAGCATTTATCATTTATGTTATCTATGGTAAAGGAGTTGTTGTTATTTGTTTCATTTTGTTTTGTTTTTGGTAGCCAGACTTAACTAAGACCCAAGGCTCCTAAAATATTCACTTTGGTCAGTTTCTCTTACGATAATCTTATTCCCAATAAATTCATTATGCCCATTGATTGTCTTCTGTGTCTTAACTCATCTCCTACTCACAACAAACATCTCCTTTTGGAATCTTTCCTTATCCTAAGGATCCCCAGAATAGACATCGAAAAACTGAAAATAATTCTCTAACAGAGTGCTCTTGAAGGTGGCACATAGCCAATTCTCAAGTATCACCATTTGTTCCACCAAACGAGATGACCTTCTTTTTATTCCTCCTTTCAACCCAATCTTTAACTTCTACGTTTTTCCAGTATGAGCTGGGTCTAATCCACACTACGCTGTAGTGGTCTCAGTCATGAGTCAATTCTGGTGTCTATCATTCATATTGCCCTTAAGTAAATCCAAATATTTTATTGCAAAAGTTGGTAAGAAATGAGATAGCTTCATAAATCCTTTTGTTCCAGTATCAGTTTTCTAGCCACTGCCTGTCTAGCCCCTCATGGTGAGAAGGTGGCATAATATCTAATGCTCACTACAACATCGTGATATCTGCCTTAATATCTGTGCTGTGACACCCTGGTCAAGATTGAGGAGAATAATAGCCAAGAATTCTACTTTTTACCTCCAAGATTGACTGCATAATTTGCTAGTACAAAATGAATAATAATTAAGTTCTTCTTGCTCACAAATTATTACCAACGTCAAGATGCTGGCGCAGAGCATCAGACTGTGTCCTTCCTATGTGGAGTCCCCAGTGACAGCAGCTGCATGCCCACATCGTCCATCCAGACAGCAGGGCATCCTTGCTCATTCTTTCCTTCGCGTCCTATCTCCTACCACCTCCATCAGGTGTTCCTGAGTGGCACATACTGAGATTCTCAACAAATCCTAACCACAGGTTCACTGTGGCACAGTAACTGTTCATTGCTCAGAACTTTTCTCATACTACAGCAAAAACCAATATAAGCAAAAGCAGCCTTCCTCAAAATGAGTTGGTCTTTATCCTGATAAGGAAATAAAAATCACCGAAATGGGAAAACAAAAGAATGAAAAAAATGAGTGACATAGAAATGCTAGATCACATTTAGAAACATTAAGAAAATATTCATGAACAGTAATACAAATGAAATATTTTATTTCTAATATTCAATTCAAAATATTCTGCAAATGATTTTAGTCAATTCCACTTAACTAAATACAGTAGAAATGTATCTGCAGCATATAAAATATCACTACCTGTATAAGTGGCTTTTTGTTATTGCTTTGAAAAAATGTTAACAAAGCCAAGAAACAAAGGAAAAAATAAAGGAGACAGCTCCACATTCAGGTAAATGGCAGTTGAAAGTGCAGGGAGTAATCCGTCAAATCTCTGATGTGTGCCATTATTTCCATTATGGTATCTTGTATTGAGGAAAAAATAAGACATTTCTTAGAAGGGGAGGTGTGCCTTTCTAATTCAAAGGTTCAGCAGGGGCTCATGGCCAGTGTGGAGATGCAGACACTGCGGATATCATCCATCTATCTGACACACGTGCAGCCTCATTGTGGGGCTGCCAGACACAGCCGGCCAGATGAGAATGTCACAGAATACAGAAAAGAAAGCAATGAGCTGGGTCCATTATTGCTCCTATTTAGGAACAGTGCCACCAAGTGATTCTGAGGTAATTATTCGGAGGTGAAGAGGTAGAAATTCCACCCACGGCCATCATCATCCACACAGGCAGTTAAAGAGTTAAGGAGGTAGGAAACTGTGTGCCAGCCCAGACCATAATTTTAGGACAGGTGCTGAGTCATCTTTTTAGGTTCGTTCAAGATTGATGATATCCTACTATCTCCCATTCCTCAAATTCTAAACAAACAAATAAAAAAAACACCAAACGCAAAACAACCAACAATAAAACCCATGAAAACCTGCCTAATAGACACACCAATATTGGGGAAGGTAATGAAAATGCAATGTGTAGAGAGAGATGGATTGAGTATAGCACATGGAGTAATTCCATCCCAGTTTCATGCCAGAGGCTTCCTCACTGAAAGGATAATAACAAAGGGTAAAATACAAGTAATCCGTAACAGGCTGTCCATATAAGGACTAACGGGTTTCACAGACAAACACAGCCAAATGCATGGAGCATTGTATGGTCATTTGAGATTCTGTGGCATGGAAAAGGTTGCTAGCTTCAAATAAGGAGCATTCGTAACTAACCCCTTCATTTTTTACCACACCTCGTGGCCACTTGTAGGAATTACTTGGTTACTGCTATACTTTGAGACCTGTGACTTGACTCGTGACCTTGAATCCTAAATTATCTTTTCCTAAAAAGAGCCCATATTCTACAAAGATTCTCGCCTCCACCATACACTCCCTGCCTTTTATTTTAAGCCAGAACTTCTTTGGGGGGAAGAAGACAATTAGTGCAAAATCCATCAGAAGGCGTCTCAACCTGTCCTCCAGTCTGTAGCCAGGAACTCTCTGGAAGGAGGCCATTTAACTCTCATTATTTCTTAGGCCATGGCCTATTTTTCCAGGCTGTTGTATAAGGCAAATCCATTGCTTCATTTCTCATATCCTCTCTACAAAAGACAAAAGCAGACAGATCTTCCCAAACTCAGACAGAATATTGTGCACAGCCAAGTGGGCTGAAAATGCAGGCTGCCAAGTTGGCCAGCAAAGCTTTATGCATTATGCTCTTTCCAGAGCTTCAGCAACAACAAAGAGACTGACCTTCAACAAAGGCAAGGCGGCTTATGTGCTTCTATTAGATAGAACCATGACTCTCTGAAGCAGGCAAGAGATGGTCCCATCAAGACTGTCCTCTTCAGATGAGTCACTGTAGAATCTGGAAACCAACATTTACCAATAAATAATGTTGCCATATTTATTTACAAATACATAACTTGATGTTGAGGAGAGATAATCTGAAATGACTGAAATCATCACTACACAAAAGTCTTTTATACTCCTAGGAGGATTGTAGGTCACACTATGCAGACAGCTAAAGCATCATCCTTGCTCTTCACAAGCGTTCTGTGATCATTATACTAACAAATTGCTTCATTGTTGAAGTTAATCATGGTTATGAAGTGCTGTATATGATCACCTACTTCTCATTGGTACTCTGAAGTCCCACTGAATCAACAGTGGAGAATACTGTGGTTCAGTTCAGACGCTTGTTTCAGCTAATGCCAATAAGTAGACTCAGTACTTCCTCTCAGAAGAGGGCTATTGAAATGGTTCTCACTATAACACTGCTTCCTTAGAATTTCATTGACTTCAAGATCAGCTTCATTTCTTCCATCCACACTTATCATGCATAGAGCCATGAACTTCCACAACATGATGGGGAAATACTTCTTTCCCTCAGGATTTTATTTAAATGTTGTTTGTTAATTTTAACATTGTGGGAAAACTTGCAGCAGAATGCTCCCAGAGCAGAAATTTCTCTTCCAAGTGGCACTCATCCTTCCTAGAAGTTTATTCTCTGTCTCTTTCTGTGTCTCTGTCATCTGTCTCTCTCCTTTCCCCATCTCTTCATCTCTCTTTCCTACCATCCCTCCTTCAGTCCCTCTCCATCCCTCTTCCTTTCTCCCATCACTTCATCCACGTACACTGTGTGCTCAGCATCCTTTATGTCTGTGCAGCATCACATGAACACTGGCTCCCATCTGCCCTCTTTCTCATAGACCAATAACAAAGCATTCAGACCATGGAGGCCACATCTTTTAATGATTGCAATACCTCTGGTGATGTTTGGGAGCTTGGAAAAGGGTACAGTCCCAAAACACTCCATCAAGTCATTCAGCCAGTGGCATTTCACATAATGCTACATGATTAAAGACTAAGAAGGTTAAACATTCTAACCACGCACATATGCCTAGCAGTGGTCTTTTGAAAACTTCCATTCTGAGGAGGCATCTGGACATTCCAGGTAATCTCCATGCCTACTGATGGGCGCTTACTCCATCACACACAATAGTTAGGGCAACCCAGCAGAGAGTACATTTCACATCCCCTTTTGTTTTGAATTCATAAGAAGAGCCAAAGTTTGACTTTACTTCCATCAAAAGGCTACTAAGTTACACAAGAGCCCCAGCTATGAGAGTTTGAGAATTTAGATCTTGTTTCTGGGCCCTATGCAGATGCAGATTTTCACTGAGACTTGGGATAGAAACCAAATATACAGAAGAATCCATTTCAGCTACATTCAAGGAAAATCTTCCAAACAGCAAAAGCACTGTGTGATTTGCAAGGGTTCTCAAGTGATATGAATGAGATATTCATAAAATCAGAATCGAGCAATATCTCAGAGATTATCCATCTCCCCACTTTTGTCACAACAGGCAAAAACTCAGAGTTGAGGCTCGCAGCTTGAGACCAGACCTAAGAGTCTCAGAATTTAATGCTCAGGGTAGACAATTTTCCTAGTAAGTAACTAGATATGTTCAAACAGTCATGTAACTGTTGGGAATATTGTATCTGTGTTTGAATGTTTAGATGGGGGAAATGTGTCAAGTATTATTGCTCAGTCTAATAGTTTATGATAGTGATGCTGTGTATGTCAGCTAAATAGTATTACTATTAAGGAAACATACACTGTGTATCCCAAAGATTTCTTTCTCATATTTATAATACACATGGACAGAAGCCATCTACAACAAAGAAAAAAGTGTTCAAGGTACATACATTAAACACCAGCTTTATACATCAGCACAGCTGATTTCCCTCATGGTCATCACCTGAGTGAGCTCTCAAGCACTATCCTGACTACCTCATTCCCTGCAGCAGGCAGCAAGGAGTTGGATCAGTGTCGGCTGCTATCACACCCTCGGGTCCAGCTCACCTGCATCATACTGTCAAGGCCAGCTCTACTCTTTTGTCCAAGTGAGGGTCAGGGCCTGCTCTACTGAATGCTACAGTTGATGAGGAGCAGGACCAGCTCTCATGCCCATGAAGTCAGCTCTCCTGTCTGCTACGGGTGGCAAGTGGCATGGCATATATGGAGGGCTTCAGCTTGCCTGCTGACGAGGCCTTCGTCTATGATTATAGCAGAATATCATTACATTGACTTGGTTCTATTTAATATCTCTGGGCTATCCAGTCTCTGGGTCCCAGCACTCCAAGCAGTGTCAGGTTTGGGCTCCCTCCCATGGTGTGAGTTGGACCAATCATTGGTTGGCAACTCCTACAAGGTCTGTGCCACCATTACTCCAGCCAGTGCATCTTCTGGACAGGACAAATTGTAGATCTAAGGTTTCGTGGCTGGGTTGGTGTCCCAGTTCTACCACTAGAAGTCTTGCCTGGTTAGAGATGATGGTGGGTTCAGGCTCCATATCTCCCATTGTGAGGAGTCTTCAATAGGGTCACCCTCGTAGATTCCCGAGAGTTTCCATTGCACTCTTTCCACATCATCCCTGGAATGCCCACCCCCAGTTGCAGTCCTGTCTCTAGGTATTCTCTCCCTCCATCTCATTCTACTCAAAAGTGCATGTCACACTTTATTATCCCTTAACTATAATTTCTGTGTACAAATACATTGCTAATGACAAGCAAAATACTGAAATACCTACATTTACCTGAGTCCCACTCACTGTCACTAATAATGTCTAAAATTAATATGCTGTTATTTATTTCTAGTAAAATTATTCTTCATAGTAAGACATTTTGACTTTCTTGTCCCCTTTCAGAATGAACTGAATTTTGAAGAGGAATACCTCACCTTGTGAAGTTATCCTGTAATAGATTGATAGATTTGGAACCTGAAATGTCTAAATTATTAGACATTTTTACTATTATTAGTTATTTGCTTACTATTATTATTTACTATTATTAGTTATTTATTATTTATTTTACTATTATTAGTTATTTATTAGTTAATTATTATTATTATTTATTATTACTAGTTATTTTTATTTTGATTATATATATATTCTCTCTCTCCATTTCTTTCAGAGCTAACATACCTTCCTTGCTCACCCAAAATTGTGTCCTTTTTTTAATTTTGTTTTTTTTTACATAAACAAATAGATTGTTTTTACCACCACCACCACAACAACAAATATATATATATATATATATATATATATATATATATATATATATATATATATATATATAGTGAGACAAATCAAGAGCCCTTATATACTGAGCCTGGACAAGACAACCCAATAAGAAGAGTCCCTAGAGCAGACAAGAATCAGAGACACCATAGCTCCAACTGTTAGAGAACTGACAAAAACGCCCAGCTAACAGCCAAAGCACACACACACGGAGGATCTGTGCTTGCTGCTTCAGTCCCTGTGAGCCCATATGAGCCCTGTTTATTTGATTTGGTGGGTCATGCCTCCTGGTATCCTCTATCATCTCTGACTCCTACAGTTTTTCTGCCACCTCTTGCATCGGGTTTCTAAGTTCTGAGGGGGAGCCTCCAATTTAGACTCTCTCTCTCGATGATGTCTGACAATGGGTTTCTGCATCTGCTTCCATCTGCTGCCAGGGAAGTTTTATCTGTTGTATCATCTTTTAAGAACAAGCCCATCCAAAACAGTTTGTGCTGCCCTGTACTCTTGGTTGTGTGGCCTTCCACTGGAGCATAGTTAAATGATGAAGGCTGTCCTCTTAAAAAACTGATGTTCCTGCCCCAGAAGCTATCAATGGCCCATAACAGATCCTTTCCTAGGGCTGGGTCTTTATGCTCACTTCCTGTCTCCATGCTGGAATTTTAGTCGAGTTCATTTTTGCTGGTGCTGTTACTATTGCAACATCTCATTATTGTCTCATTTGTCCTACAAAATTGACCCATTCTCTTTATATTAATTCCTTCCTTTCCTCTATTTTCCTATACAGTGCCCAGAGACAGTATAAACTATGACATCACTTGCAACAAAAGCAATGTCTGAGCTTTAGTTTCTCCCTGTGTCCCCTACTGAGAAATAGAATCTATAGCCCAGACACACCAGGGCACATCTGAATCACCGTTTAAAGCCTCAGGATTTCTTTACATGATAAGGAGTTGACTTATGAGTAGCCAACATGAAAGTAGTTGATTTACTCCAGTTTACAATCCTGAGGCTAAAATAGCCCTTTTCGCTTACTATCTAAGCATCATGGTTTGTAAAACCTAACAATGCAGTTTAATGAACTTGCCTGGCAGACTGTTACTCCTTTCTTTCCTTTGTTAGATATAAGAAATGAGGAGTAGGGATCATTATTTGGTGTGATCTCTTTCTTATGTGTAATATTATAGCGTTGAACCTGAATTGAAATAACAACGGCGCCTTTTGGTCACATAGTCATCTCCCCAAAAGTTTTGTTTGTTTTGAAAATGAAAAGGCAACTTGGAGCTAAGCAAATTAATTTTGTTTTGGTTTTTGATAGTTCAAATAACTGTATAGAGAAGGACTCAAAATGGTTAATCTAATTGAAATGTCTAAGCGACTAGACCTTTCTAACGTGGGTGGCTTCTACAGACATGCGGATAATAGTTTAATAGTGTGTATTATCTACTTCAGAGTTGTTAGACTTGCGTAAACGATGGCTCCAAAGCTATCAGCCAAACCAAAAGTGTGCTGGTGTTCAAAATGCTGAAAGCATCCATTATGCATTATTTTAGCCAGGGTAATGAATATTGGATGATCCCTTAATGTCGAGGTAGTTTTGTGCTATTTTGGTGCCTATTATTCTTAGAGGAACCTTAAGTAATGTAATGGAGCTAAGCTTAAATGCCATTTTGCTGTTTGGGTCATTATTTTCCACTTTTTCCTCCACTTTAGAGTATATGAAATCCTGCTGAGGCAAGAAGACACTTTCAAAGGTACAATAGACGTGACGTTAACTCAGAGCGAATCTTCTCTAAGAGAAACAAAAGGCATTTCACACCTGGCTTCTAATTATGGTATAGGCGTGTCACACTTGCCAAGTACTTCATTACTCGAAGAAAGAAAATGAGTAAGAAGATATTTTTGTATAAAGAAAGTTAGGGATCACAGGATTAGGTGCCTTCACATATATGTATATACTCAGCCACAGCCTTCCCCCTCAAATATTCTGCATCTTTGGGTTCCACACATTAAAATATTATTTAAGATGTATCTATTGAGTATGCACAGCAACAACTGCCCACCTAGTATTTAAATTATATTAGTTATACTTCTATATAGTAAATAATTTAGAAAAGGTTTAAAGCATACATTAGTAGATGTGTATAATTATATGCAAACATTATACCATTTAGATAGGAACTGAGGATTATGTATGTACAGAAGGCTCTTGGAACCAGTCACCAATAGATAACAAAGGATTACTGAATAAAATAAAAAAGAGTCTCGGACATTGAATGCATAATATGCACCAACTTGACACCTCATACTGACCTCATAGGTATATCATCTGTTCCAAACAACATGATTGTGTAAAATTCAGAGTCCTGTCTATGAAACCTGTTCAAACATCTTGTTTCCCTGTGGTCCTCATGCACTCAGCCACTGATACTGCTCACCAGAGGAAGCCTCCCAAGCACCTGCTTTTGCTATTCCTGTGCCCGACCGAGGCCTAACGTCCTTCTGAGTCTCACTGCTATTATGCAGTTACATGGTCCATGATTCAGATATGGGGAGTCTCCTCTCCTCCCCTCCAATCCTCAGTGAGTATTTCTACATTGCTTTCCTTTGTTCCTCTCAAGTCTATGACCAACTGCATAAATCATGTTCAACTATATTATTTTCATTATTAATAATTTTATTGCCAATATCCATAATGCTTATTTGGGAATTTTATCTTAAAGAACAGAAAAACTAGGCCTACACCATTACCTTATGTCTAAAAAAAATCATGGCAGAGCCCTATCATGATGATTGCCTGGTTACTATGGTGACCCTTCTCTCTTGACTTGATCTTGTACATTTTCTGGAATTAAGCTAGTTGGTCTGTTTCTCCAGTGACCATTCCTATATATGTAAATGCAGATAAGCATATTGATATTTTAATATGTGAACAATTATTATTTTATAAAGGTATGCCTTTATGATTCTGTAATCTTATTTATTTTGAACTAAATATGTCCAAATTTCATTACAGTTACTCTTTTCTTAATTCTACAACATCATGGTATTGGTGGTAAGTACCATTAATTTCAGAATAACTGAATCAGAACTTCAAAAACGTTACTTGTTTTTCTCAAAATCAACCTTCTGATATTCACATTGTCATCATGCAATCTCTAATGTCTTTACATTCACCTGGACAGAAAAAGGAAAACTTCTTACTATCATAGTGAAGGAGATGTGCTGTACAATGAAACGGCATTTTTACCAAGTGGCTCATTCTGTATTCTGTAACTTATTTGGTGACACTTTTTTTTAATGCCTTGTACATTAAGTTAGTTCTTTGACAATTTCATCAATGTATATGACACTCTGTGAGGATCCACATTTCTTCTATGTCGCTTTCAAACCTGTTAACCCACACTTTCCCCTTCCTGTCTTTTTCCCTGGTTCAGGGCTTTTGGTTTAGTTCTGTGGTCCATTTAGTTTAACAGAGCCATCTGAATGAGCACTGGATTGAACTGTCCACTGGAGCCTGACAGAGAAACCTATTTCCCGTTTTTTTTCTTTTGTTTTGCTTTGTTTTCTTTACCTTTTTATTCCCTTGTTTTGTTTGGTAGCTATTTTCAAAGTCATGGGTTCCTTTTTCTCTAGTTATATTCTGTACCTTTGCCAGTGATAATTTAGAATTCACTGTCATATTTTTTATATTATTTTCTTTTTGACTCAAACTCCCATATTCTATGACCCTCTAAGTCATATGTTTCTTTATTTTTTAAATTTTACTATTTTATTTGTGTGAGAGCTTTCCTGCATTTGTGTCTATGCACTAGGTGTGTTCTGTCCACAGAGCTCAGAAGAAGGCATTGACAGGAACTGAAGTTACAAAAAGTTAGGCTTTGCCAAATAGATGCTGGGAGTCAAGGTCAGGTTTTCTTGAAAAGAGGCCAGTATCCATAAACACTCTCCCACTCATAAGCCATATATTTCAATGACAACACTATCCAAAGAACTGGAATTTATTTAACATTTTATTATAAGGTTAGATTTTATTCAGACATAAAAGAACTTTATAGTTCATTATTTACTTCCTCCCCTTTCCCTGTTCCTTATCCCAGTCTAGCTCCTTGGAAAAATCACAATTAACATAGATGATAATTAGACCAAGAGCTGTGGGAGAGTCATCTGTTACAGAGTAGTTTGCACACACTATCCTTTAGGGGCTATTGGCTCAAGCAGCAAGTGAGATTCATAGGTCTGAAGGACAAGACAATAGTTCCGTGAAAGGGGAAGTAACCAAAATCGAAGTGATCCAGATGAATCTCCTAGCAATCATTATGTTGGTAAAGAGAAGATTACTGCAAAAAAAGTTTCTCCCAATTAACATGTTTTTATCAATTATTATTCATATTACAAAGACATATAAATGTAAATTATGTTAAATAACATAAATTATTTCCCAATTTTCTTTGATAATTTGTTTTTCTGCCTCATTATTTCTTTTTTGTAGTCAGTTCCAGGTTGGAAACTTAATTCCTTAAAAAAGTCTCAGCATTTACACACACTTTGTTTAATACCTCTGATTTGATTAAAATTATAAAGCTAAAATGCAATAAACTGAGTTTTAAGGATACCAAGAAAAGAATAAGTCGGGCAATTGGAAAGGAACCATTCAAAGGTCAATAGACAAAACTTCATACACTCCCTTAAGTTAACAGCATTATTTGTGATTTCCAATAGGCTACACAAGAAAAGTGAAATAAAATAAAGAACAATATAACTGTAACATATTGATGTTACAAAGCCATCATTTTATTGTATTTTGAGAGCCTGCTGCTCAAGGAAAATAATCTTCACACATTCAACAAAGTTGCAGACAAAACTCTTTTCATATAAAGGGAATGTAGAAAATTCAGGAAGTTCTTATTGCTTTAGTTTCATAATAAGCATCTGTCACTGATGGGACCTTGAAACTCTCATCCTGTCTGTACTTTAGTTCTCCTTAAGTGCTGTACCAAACCTTGTCCCAAACCTCAGGTGAAACTCAGAAATCATAAAACATTATTCTTAAAGCTTTGTATTTAATTTTCATAATTACTTAGCTAAATGCACTTTTTGAAAAACAACCCCACAATTTTAACTTAACAAGAATTCTGTTTTGAAAAAAAAAATATGTAACATTTAAAGAAACTCCCCTTCTGGTTTTAGTTATTAATGCTTAATTTTACTTTAATAAAAGAACCTTATTTTAAGAAAAAATAACTTAAATACGAAGTTAGCATTATAAAACTTTGCTTTGTTTTACCCAATAATCTAATATTCAGTAGCACCCAAAGAAATATATTCTTGATCCCCCACTATGAAGGAAGTGGGTGTGATAGTCTCAGAGAGAGTAGCACTATTAGGCGGAATGGCTTTGTTGGAGTGGGTCTGGTTTTGTTGGTGGGGGCAGGCTTTAAGGTGTCCTATGCTCAGCATACTGCCCAGAGTCTCAGTCGACTTCCTGTTGTGTGCAAGCACTCTCAGCTCTAGCACCACCTCCACATGCATCCCTCCATGCTTCCCATCACGGTGATAATGGACTGAGCTTCTGAAATTGCATGAGAGCCATTCCAAATAAATGTTTTCTCTATAGGACGTGCCGTGGTCATGGTGTCTCTTCACAGCAATGAAAACCCTAAGACAGCAGGAAATCAAGAAAGTATGCAGCATATTCCAAGGCAATGCTCGCTGCTCTAGGGCTGCTGAGACTGGGCATTTGATTTCAGTTTATACTGACTGCCATTGTGTAAATGCAAATTCAACGCAGTGGATGCCTTTCAGTTCTTCTATCCTTTAGTAAAAATGATTCTAGCAGTCAGCTATGTAACAATGGCTCCTAGGTAACGTCTCTCTCTTTTAAAATACCTCACGAAAGTAAATACCTTTAGTTTCTGCTATTACTCCCAATGATTTCAAAACCTAAGTTATTTTTTTTTCTACTTAATGAAAAGGACTGAGCCTGGAAGCAATATCTATTTTCCTTAGCATGTCTAGAATGAGTATAGGATTAAATGACTATAAACGAATATCAGCTAATAATAACTTCAGATCTAAAATCTTTCCTTTTTCTCAGCTAGTAGGGGGAAAGCTCAGAAGACTTCAGCACTACAAAAAGAACTACCCACAGCTATGGATGCTGCGTGCAGGAGAAATAGACTACGCTGGGGAAGAAAACAACTGGTGTCTGTTGCTGTGAAGAGACACCATGACCATGGAAACTCTTATAAAGGAAAACCTTTCCTTTATAAACATTTGGGGCTGCTTTAGAGTTCAGAGTTTCAGTCTATCATCATCATGACAAGAAGCATGGCAGTGCACAGGGAGACATGGTACTAGAGAAGGATCTGAGAGTTCCACATTCTGATCTGTAGGCAACAGGAAGTTGCCTAGTGTAGTTTAAGCAAAAGAGACCTCAGATCCCACTCCCACAGTGACAACAAAATCACACTTACTACAAAAGGTGATACCTACTAATAGTGCCATTTCCTTTATGGGGAATTTTCTTTCAAACCACGTCAGCTGATTTCCCAATACTGAATGGACAGCCATGAAAACATACAAGGAGTAATATTATACTGAATGAACAGGTTGTAGCTATAGATTTAGGAATCTATATGTATATACATACACATACATGTATGTAGGAACAATTAATGAGGAAGAGGACATGGATTTGAAAGAGAACAAAGGGGGGGGGAGTCTATGAAAGGGTTTGGAGGAAGGCAGGGAAAGAAGGAAATGATATAGGTGTACTATAATCTCAGAAAAGCAAAAGAATTAATTTTTTAAATTAAATTTGGGCACTTATTTCTTGTCTCTTAATTTATGAATGGGCTTTCTGACTCGTAAGAAAAAAACAAAAAGAAGAAGGAACTCTGTTTCTGAAGGGATGTATAACTGACTAACCTAAAGCATGCTGGGAAGTGTTTACATTTTTAGCCATATGAATACAAGGGTTGCTGTGTTGGATTTATATAGTGTGCATTTACTTTTCAAATGCTTGGTAGAAGGTGAACAATGATCTACAGTCAGAGAGAAACCTGTTAGCACTTGCTGTTGCCTGGGAATCGCCACAGGGCATTCAGTTGTGGTTTCAAACTAAGGATATCTCAGTAAGATGCCAACAATTTGGTTCCTGGAAAATGTACTATATATCTTAATGTTTCCAGTTTGCAGTTGACATATACATTTGAACTTTCTGAATCATGAACCACAAGAAAGAATTGCATTCTTTAACTGTCCAGATAAATAATTTTAAAGCATAAACCTCAGCCATAATAAAAAGTAACAGACTCCTTAGCTAATGAATTCTTTCAGCACTTGGCCTCAAAAAGAACAGAAAAATGTTTACCCCATAATTATGCTCTGAAACTTGCCAACCATTTGTCCCTTTGATCACCCCAAATAGAAATATATTCCTGTCTGCCTGAAAAGGAACCAGATATAGGATACTTTGGTTATAGGACCTATGGCAAGTTAGCAATTCTCTGAAGTTTGTATAAGATGTAAAGTATGATTGATAGAAAGAATGTTAGAAATTTAGAGAATTGTGGTTGAAAGGGAGAGAAATAAAGAATTCTTACAGATGAGTGTTTTCTAACAGGGACAATATATTTGTGACTCAAAAATCATTGGTTTTCACATTTATTGCATGTGTTTTCTTTTCTCCCAGGAACAGGGAAGAAATCAGTCACAACTGTTTAAGAATAAGTTCTCATATGGATAAGAAAAAAAAGTTACACTCCCAAGGCAAAGTAATTTTATATACGTTGGCCTTGCTACTAGTCAAGAGAAAACTCTTTATAGACCCAATCCACAGGATGCTTCAGGGAGCCCAAATGTGATACCTAGACAGATATAGTCTCTCCCATTTGAAATCTTACTTCCTGAATAAAGCTTCATGGAAAATCTCCAACTCAAGAAGGTTTTCAACCTTCTGCCATTGGAGCCCACAAATGTAGTTGTTCATGAAAAAAAAAAGAAAAACTAAATAAGCTTTAAAATAATTCATCTTTCACCAAACTTATATAGAATACGCAAGTAGTTAAAGTTTGATTTGTAGGTCTACAGTCTGAATATGGGCTCTCAAGGAAGAAGAAGTCTAAAAGTTTTCCACTATACATTTGATGGCCACTGGCTTTTGTCTCCCTTCTTTCGCATCTCTCTAATATTCCTCCAGAGAGGCACTTGCACAAATTGTCCACTTCGATGTGGATACAAAACTAAGCTTCACTGAACTTGAAAGCTGAAAAAAAACTATAGCTGGACTGACAGAGAGCAGAGGCGACTAAACCATTTAGTTTCCACAACAGTAAGGTCTTGGGGAAAATTTTATTGTTTGGAAAAAGATGACAGATCTAAGTGATGATATTCTTGCACCCTGCGTTCCTCTCAGTGGGATTCGGCACGTTTTAGTCGAGTGGGAACTTACTGGTGTTACTACATAGTGACTTGAGTGCAGCTCTGAAAACTATTTTCGGTTAGATTCCTGACGGTGTCTGCTGCTGAGTCAGTTGCCTGAACACGTTCAATCTATATCATGATTCAGAGTCTCTCATTGAGCCTGGAGGTCACCCTCTCCCAGCTAGGCTGGCAGCTAGCAAGAGCCAGTGATTTTTCTTCCTCCAGCCCTTTAGTCAGAGCTGGGGCTATAGACTAGTGGCTGAGTCTGGCCTTTAAAAAATAACTTCCATTATTTTTTGAGATTATAACATAATTGCATCATTTCTCCTTTTTTTTTCCTCCTTTCACACTATTCCTTATGCCTCTTTGGAATTCGTGGCTTCTTTCTCACAACTTGTTGTTACAAAAGCACTGAGCATCTGAACTCAGGGCCCCATGCACGTGCAACCAGCTTGTTACCTGTTACACACTGAGCTGTCTCCCCAGCCTGCAGCTATCTTCTTGAATGCTTACAATGTATTAAGCATATATTAAGAGCTAAATTTTGAACCTCAACCACAAAATGAACCTAAGGAATATACATTTAAGGACATCAAAATATGGTAATAGAGGACACCATTGAAAATACCAACTCAATGATAAATAAGCATTGTCCCAAAACATGGCTTATACTTTGGAGCAAAAATCACATTATTTTGTAAATCAGAAGGGGAGGTAAGCTTATCTAGGTGTGGTGCAAGACAATTGTCTATATTTTGTCAATTATGTTTTCAATAAACGCTAATTGACCAGTAGCCAGGCAGGAAGTAAAGGCGGACAACCAGACAGGAAGTAGAAGTGGGTCAATGAGAACAAGAGGATTCTGGAAAGTAGGAAGCCCATTTTTTCCCAGTCCTGTTCCAACAACAAAAAAAGGAAGATGTGATGCCCCGCTGAAAAAGGTACAGAGCTATGTGGCTAACATAGATAAGAATAATGGGTTAATATAAGTTATAAGAGTTAATAAAATGTCTGAGCTAATGGGCCAATCAGTTTATTATTAATACAGACCTCTGTGTGATTTCTTTGGGGCTAAATAGCTGTGGGACCTGGGGGAGGACAGAAACTAGGCAGGACTTCAGTCAACATAAGTGGTTATTTAGATATGGCAGAAAATGTGATAATTAATTTAAAATTTTAAAAATGAGTCAAATGGCAAAGCAAGTTTATTCCCAAAAGAGAGAATAATGTGAAAAGGAGGTAGGGAGGGGCTCATACCCAGAGCAAGTTTAGCACATTTATAAGATACACAGGACAACATAGGACTGAGTGTTGAGATCACTTGGCCTAACATTAGAGAATATATTTCTCAGATTACAGCTCCCTTGCAAGTGATGTGTTCTATAGGTAGTGATACGTGAGTAGGACTTATATATGCCACTTGACCCATTTCTGAAAGAGGATGGGCATTAGAATAAACTTTCTTAAACCTAGAAACAAATGCCATGTACTAAAGAGGAAAGGGTTGGCTGTTTCAAAGCCAGGGACCATTTATTGACAAAACGAGGGCTAGAGAAATGGCTCAACTATTGAAGACTAGGCTCACAACTGAATATATGAGAGAATGAAAAAAAAGAAATACGTTTCTGAGCTTTTGAGCTTATACCATGTTAAGGCCAATTTGTTATAGAAAGTAACTCATCACTTTCTTTAATTGAGAGTCATTCTTAAACAGTTTCTTCTTAAGTTTTAGAACACAGAATAGGAACATGAAGGATCTGTTTGCTAAGAGAAAACATGTAAGAGAGATAGGTTTGGAGAAAGAAAAATTGGGCCAATTTTAAAGCGTGAGAGGATTTTGAAGTGCTTGAACAGAGACTAGAAAGTTAACCAAAGGGGTACAGAGCATAACAAAGTAAAATCTGAAACTATGTTTAAACTATCTCACTGATAATAGCTTTGAAAGTAACAGAGAAAAATATTTACTAAAATAATTTGTAGCCCTCTCTGGTACCAAAAAGAGAGTTCCTTTTCATCTTATTAACATATAAGAAAAGTATATTTAAATTATGGAACTTTAGAATATACAATCACAATTAAAGACAAGTGAAGAAAATACTTGTCTTAACCTTGGAAAATTCAGTTTAATAATCTTATCTAGGAAAGGTTTTCTTACTTAAAGGTATTGGAAACTATGCTAATTTACTATTACATCATCACAAATTATTGCAAAAATGTAATAGCTTTTGAAACCATCTATTACAGCTAATAGAGCTTGGGAATCTGTTCAAAATTTCATTGGGAGCCTGTGGCTCAAGGATTATCAGTAGGTTATCACCAAGCTGAGTGTCATATCTCAAAACTCAGCTACAGACTTACATATTTGTTTCTTAGCTCATTTGAATTCTAGCCAGTAATCCTTAATTCCCTGCAGGCTGTAGAAGTGGGAGGTCACTTCTTCTTTATGCTGGGGGTGTATCCCCACCAGTAGGCAGACAGCATGGCAGCTTGCTTCCGCAAGGCATGAGTAATGAAGGGAGACAAGGGAAATCCTTGCTGAAGAAGGGCACAGGTTTATAAACGCAGCTGTGAAAGTGTCGCCTATTGCTTCTGCAGTGTTCTGTTCTTTCAAATGAGTGAGAAATTCTATCTCACATTAGGAGAAAGGAGTAGATAAAGTTAAGGAAAGCTGGATGTAGGACGATTGGGGGCCATGATAGAGGGTGATTAATCCATCAATCAAGACTAAGTCTAAAAATCTCTTTAAAAGATTTGTTTATGGTTTATTTATATTTATGTATGTGTATAGTAGTTTGTTTGCATGTATGCATTATCTATGAAGAATGAGCCTGCAGTGACCACAGAGGCATTGGATCCCCTGGAACTGGAGTTAAGGACAGTTAGTCAACTTGTGGGAACTGGGAATCCAATACAGGTCCTCTGGAAGACCAGACAGTGCTCTTCACACCGAGGAATCCCTCCAGCAACAGATAATAATTATCTGAAGGTACACTTAAGAGGCATTTCAATGTTCTCATTTTTTTCTTAAGAGTTATAACTAATACTAAAATAAAACTTATACCCCAACGTTGAGGTAAACATTGTATCAAATACAAGCGTAAATAAATTGTACTTCTGACCTATAGCATATTCTACTAAAACTTGTAGTTACTTATTTCACAGTTTAAAATTTGTAGTTTTGGATTTCAGCTACAGAAAGGCAACATACATACAGATACATAGCCTTAATAACTATGGATTTAAACATGCTTGAATATACATAACTGCTTATGTATATTCTCCATATAACAAGATGGGGCATGATAAAACAACACATTTTCCTAAAATAGAGATTAATATCTCCAAATTAGATATTTTAATATTCCAGTAATCACAAAGATTAGTAATTATACTTAAGAAATTTTACTTTTAGCTTTTACCAACAATTGTTTTAATACTAAAATAATTTATTCTTAAGAAAGTGGAATTTAATTTTTCTTAAAAATAAAATAGAAGAATGTGAGATGCCTCTGTGTTTCATATCTGTTAAAATAAAACATAAGGTAAAATTGGTGATAAACCTTTGTAAAGATTCTTAAGAAATTCTTTGCAGATGTTATCCCATTTGCTAAGTGATAAGACTAGCAAAATAACAAATTAAGCTAATTAATACAAAATACAGTATTCATGCTCAGTAGGGCTACTCATACTGGATAATAATCAAAACTGATGTCTTTTAAAAAGGCATCTTAGCCAAAGGCTTTAATTTCATCTTGAGAAGATTACATATCACAATAAACTCAGTGATTAGATCTTTGCAATTATACAAATTGCCTTTCTAATATCTTGTCAGTATGAATGTTATATAAAGATAAAGCAAAGAAGCTAAAGGTTTTTTTTTCTCAACCATTTTACTGCTATGAAAATAGTTTGTAGAAAGAGTATACTTGTCCTCTGCTTAGAAAATATTAGAGTTTTAGTCCTTTATTGGTTAGAAAATTCCATGGTGGGATTCTTTATAAACTGTCCAACTACATAAAAGAAACAGAAAAATTCAAACATTGCCAAAAATCATTATCTTAATTCTAGATAGAAAAAGACTGCTATATCATAGTCTCAAATTTTTCTTCACATTGAATTATATGATGGGGTACATAATACAACTTTTAAATCATATTTAAAATATTGCCTCTCCATTTAATATAAATCAGTCCAGACATGAATAGGGAGAGAAAAAATGTTCTGATGAATTAGATGTAGTTGCGTGATTTGTGTTGTTTCTTTTCTGTAGGTGGAAACTGCTTGTTCATTCCAAGCTGTATATTTTGCTTAATTAAGAAAGAACCTGGGGGGGGGGGGATTAAGTCCTCATATTTTGTCTAAAATGATCATCAAAATAATTGTATCACTGTGTTGATATATAGTATCCACTATTGATTCATCTATTCAGTTCCAAAATGCATTGTTAATCCCTTATTATGCAAGAAATGTTGTTGAGAGCACTCTAAGGCATATGAGGATAAATAAGATAAGTATAAACATAAAATAATTAGTGAAGCAGGAAACATATGAATGATAATGTGACAAAATGTGATTTTGAGTAGTGCGATCATCGCATCAGGATACTTAAGTTGGAACTTGTGTTATTGTTTGAAGCTCCAGTAAGAACTACTGAAGGAAGCTCCTTGCATATGCCTGCACCTTTCTGTTCACTCTTGTAGAATTCATGCGAAAACCACAAAAGGAATAAATTCAACTTTCATTTTCTTCTTTTATTTTTAGTGAACTTTATTATTTAAAAAACAACTTAAAAACAAATGAAAATATCACACTCCCAAATCAATCAGCTACAAGCTGCATTTTCAATAGGGTTCAGAAATGAAATATAGGTATGCATCAATGGTGTATTGATCAGAAGCTGTTTGAGATAAATTATGCAACTCAACATAATAGAAATATAAAAATATAAATGTACCCATGGAAAGTATCTTTCAGAAAGTCTGAAAAAAAAAATTACTTCCTGAAGACAAGTGGCCCACTGTGAACTCTGAAACACTATCCCTTTGCATTGACATTTGATGTCAAGGAAGCCATCAACTAAAGAGCTTTGGATGGAAAACCCAGTTAGGAGAATCTCTGTCTCTCTCTCCCTCTTTCTACCTGTCCCTGTGACTGTCCATCCTTCCTTCTTACACACACACACACACACACACACACACACACACACTTCAAAAGAGTGTTTTAACAATAAGTAGCCTAGAGAGGTAATTTACATAGGAGAAAAACATTTGAATTTTGAACTCTAGAAGATAGCCAATCCCTATGCAAATCCAAGCTATTGTCTAACTCTTTGCTTCAGAATAAATAAGGTTGCTATTGTCTTTAAACAAAGCATCTGTTAACTCTTGAAAGAAAGAAAAAGCCTCTAGAATTCAGGCTTATTAACATCCTTCAAGATAAAATAGGCAGGGTCACAAGGCTCAAAAGGTCACTGTGCCTTCCCTTCTGGAAGTTGTATAATGGGCCCGACAACCTGCCTCAAAGTTGTTCAGAGATATCTTCAGTGGGGCAGTATTGGTGTTTCTCTAATATTTTATCCTGAATGTGGGACTCGTTGGTTGCCCAAGTAACTGCCTTTGAATCATTCATTCTCCTTAGAGTAGTTAGTAATCCAAATAAGTTCAGTGGTTCACCAGATTGAACTTTGGTGGAATTCTTTCTTTGGTCTTCTCTTCTGGGTCCTCTTTCTTTGGTGTCCTTTATATCTGAAATGAATGGTCTCTCCAAGAAAAGTCACAGAACCCTTATGCAGGAAAATCCCAGCTTATGTATTATTGAGGACAAAAAGAAGTAGGGTGTGATCGACAAAGGAAGCATAGAATGAATCATGCGGTAAGTCACAGAGTGGACACATTTCCATAAAGCAAGTAGTGAGCAAGAGCCAGAACCTCAAGAAACAAGTGAAGTGCCTGCATGGCATTAGACCAGGAACACAAAGAACAGCTAAAACATGTGAGCTTGAATACAATCTGATATGCCTCAGAAAGTAAGTACAATGATGAGAAAATGCAGGTGAGGTGGTTTGAACATAAATGGCCCCCACAGGTGCATATAATTGAATGTGTGGTCATCAGAGTGTGGCAGTTCTTGAGAGAGGTTAAGAAGTGGGACCTGGTTGGAGGAAGTGTGTCATTAGGTCCAGGCTTTGGGGTTTCCCATGCTCAAGTCAGGTCCAGTGTCTCTGTCATTCTGCTGCCTGCTGATCCAGATGTCGAACCCTGAGCTCCTTCTCTAGTACCATGCTTGCCTGCACACTGCCATTCTTCCCTTCACAATGGCAATGAACTGAACCTCTGACACTGTAAGTAAGCCCAGTTAAATGTTTTCCTTTATAAGAGTTGCCACGGTGTAAATATCACCGTCCGGTGACGGATAGAGACAGAGTCCCACATCGGAGCCCTGGACTGAGCTCCCAAGGTCCAGCTGAAAAGCAGAAGGAGGGAGAATATGAGCAAGGAAGTCAGGACCACAAGTGGTTGGTCCACCCACTGAGGGAGGAAACTGGGAGGAGAGGAGGAAGTGGAAACTTTGATTGGTATTATTTATAAAGCAAAAAAATAAAAGAAAACAATTCAAAAAAACAAATAAAACATGAAGGTGTAATTTTTGAAAATTCATGAGAACTTACAGGACAATCATTGTATAATTCCAATTAGGTGGTATAATTAATGAGTAAAGGTTGTGGACACAGAAGCAATAGTTAAAGAAAGAACAAGAAGGGCTGGAGAAACAGGGACTAGGAAGTTGTATTCAGTGGCAGTGGAGATTCAGTGGAAACTGGAAACCTTCTGGAGAGGGGTGCTGGTAGTAAGAGGACAATGAAATGCAAGTGGAAGAAAAGGCTGAAATGAAGCTAAGATTGTGATGAACAGGGAAGCAAAGAAGATTCATGCATGATAGACAAAATAAAAATATGGGGAAATAGTCATATGTATTTACAGTTCTCTTGCTATCTATATGAAACTGGATCCTGAAATACTCACTGATCCCCAAAGCTTCTCAATTCCCTTGTATAAATGGCATAGTATTTATCTATGTTTACCCTTACAAATGTTCCAGACCATCTCTAGGCCACCTATAGATCCAGACTACCTAAAACAATGTAAATGTTATATAAATCGTGGGAGTGATAGAGTTCTATTTTAAACATTATTTTTACTGTAAAAAATTGCTCATATCATTGAGGTACTATACAAGGTTTAGATATATGTTCACATTGTATAAGGATTAGACCAAGTTAAACACATGTGTCTTCTCTAAGACTTATCATTAAAATTCCTTGTAAAAATGTACTGTAGTTATTTGTCACCTATAATTATTTTTATTGCACAATAGTGCACATGACAAATTTAGCTCCAAGTTCGTATTTATTAGTATATTTTAGAATTACATTTACTTACTAACTGGTATAAAAATTATAGATGTTAGTGAGGTGCCAAATGACATTTCTGGGCATGTATGCATTACCCACATTTTTCTCTTCAAATACCATCTCTATTAAAAAAAAAAAAACTTTCAAAGTGCTTTCTTCTAACTTTGTGGGTGCACAGTGCTTCTTATTCTAAAGTCACTGTCGTTTAGTGCATTTGAACCAACTTCCTTCATCCTATTCCCGCTTCCCAGCTCTCATAACTACTCTCCTTCTCTCACCTTCTACTCAGCTTTTGGATTTAACTTCGTAGTTCTTACCTCAGCTCCAAAAAGTCACAAATGTTGAGTTTAGAAATAAGCGTACCATGGTGTTTATATTACTGGACCCTAGAGGGCATTCCATTATCTGCCATGTGTTGCATGCTCCACTTCTTATTTCATTCTGCATTTATCCCATATACGTATTTCCCACAGTGTGTTTATAATCATGGCATGGAAAGTTTTTAATACACTTTTTTGTATTACAAAGAATAGAAGACTACTGGATATTGTGTATCAAAGCAATGATATAATTATTGAGCTAATTTCAAAGAAAATATGAGGAATATTATAAGGTGTTCAGTTCGTGGTCAGTTGACACTATCACTTTGTGACTTGTCATAACATCATAGTGAAGAGCTCATTACAGAGCAGCAGAACTTCTAAATTCATGGTATGCGGGCAGAGGGATGGGTGGAGAGGGAGAACTCAGGGTGACAGACTAAATGCACTCATAGCTAAAAGTTACTGTGCTATTTTGACTTAAGTCAATCAGAAAATACTTATTATTTTGAGAAGTGTTGAGAACATAAAATGCAAAGTAGTTACAAGAGGGAACATGTGAAAATTTTCACTTCATATCGTCTATGAATTATGAAATGTAGTTCCTATTCTAACATTTAAAGAAAAATAAAATAAATTGTGTAACTTAGAATATAATAATTACTCAGTTAAACAAACTAGATCACAAGACAGAATATTCAGATCTTGTTTCAGGCTCCGTTGCTAACTCTCACCGTGCATAAGCCGCTTAATGTCTGCAGTTCCCAACCTGTGAAACGATGAGGCTGGACTCGGGGATCTTCAAGTTTCTTCCTTCTTTAATATTCTGTGGGTCATGGTTTTTAATACAATGCTCACCAAACTGTAGCTTAGGGAAATAGTTTTGGAGGCCAGCCACTTTTCCACCATTTTATTATAACGTCTGTTTCCTGCTTCTTGGAAATCACACAAAGTAAGGGTAACTAACTGTTTTGCCAATCCCAAAATTATGAATTCAAGCCCTGTGCAGAATAAATATTAGAATTTTTAATAAAAAAACGGTAACACACTATTAAAAAGAGTCAAATCAAAATGACTACAGGAAAACTTCCTAATGTCTGAATACCGAACTATCATTTGAGGCATCATAGACATAATAGGATTATAACATATTTTAAGATAGAAATGTAACATAAATCGGCAAAGCAATCTTTGTGTTATTATTTTGTAGATTATGATATTGCTTTTGAATAAACTCAAAGAATTTTTATGATCACTACAAGATTAAATTCAGTTAAAACTGGGACTGAAACTTTTCCATCTTGCTCTCTATCAACTTGTGATGTAATGGTGCCTATTTCAGTCTTCTTATGGTTATAAATTCAAATCAGTGTTCTGGCTTTGCAGCTTATAGAATTAATTATTGAAGTGAAGTCTTACATCCTTAATAACATTCATAGCCCTACAACAGTGTTAAGTCTTAATACATGCTCAAACCTGAAGCTGCACGTGGGCAGCCACCCTGCTTTTATGAAATGAGTCAATGAGAAAAATAAGTCTAGCATTTTCTATATAGCAAGCCCTTGCACACAAAGAGAAAATCACTCACCTAAGTGGGAGAACAGATGGTTTGCACAATAAAACTATTTCCTGAGTTGCAAAACAGATAGTTTGCTGTCCAAACAAAGGGGAATTTGATACTCCAGTATTTCATGTACTAGCCTGAGATATATAATGGTGACATGTATACACAGCCTTTGCCTTAAACTGCAGAGTGAAGGCAATCCTTGAGAACATTTGCAACCTTCACTGCCTGATGGAGGAGGGTCATATGTCTATTGGTTAATAAAGAAAGTGCCTTGGCCTTTAATAGGACAGAAAATTAGGTAGGTGTGTTGTAATAGGAGTGGCGGGGCTGCGTCCCCAGCACCCCGGCCGCCTTGTTAGCTTATGCCCCAAAATAACAGCACACAAATTGTATTCATTTAAACACTGTTTGGCCCATTAGCTCTAGCCCTTACTGGCTAATTCTGATATCCTGATCAACCCATTTCTAATAAACTGTATAGCACCGGTCTTACCAGGAAAGATTCAGCATGTCTGACCTGATGGCTTGCTGCATTGCGTGTGTCTGCCTGGGAGCATGGCCTCTGAGCTCACTTCCTCTTCCTCCCAGCATTCTGTTCTGTTTACTCCTCCCACCTATGTTTTAACATATGAGGGCCAGCCAAGCAGTTTCTTTTTTTTTTAAACAATGGCCTTCCTCCATCATAGGCAGAGTAAACAGAACAGAATGCTAGGAGAAAGAAGCCGAGTCAGGCAGTCACCATGATTCTCCCACTCGAGACAGACGCAGGTTAAGATCTTTCCTGGTAAGCCACCTTGTGGTGCTACACAGATTACTAAATATGGGTTAAAGCAAGATGTGAGAATTAGCCAATAAGAGGCCGGAACTAATGGGCCAGGCAGTGTTTAAAAGAATACAGTTTCCGTGTAAATATTTTGGGTAAAGGTAGCCGTGCGGGAGCTGGGCAGGAATGCAGCCCACAGCTCATACTACAACTGCCGCCCCCCCTTCCCCTTACCCTCTGGAAACAGTGGAGATAGCCTGCTGCCACCGCTAGTAGGATGTCTAACGACATTTCTTTGCTCATTAATCTAGATGTGTTCTTTGTTTTTCAAGGGCCTTCCTGAAACTATTGCTCTCTCCTCAGGAAAATAATAAAACCTATTTCAAATCTTATGCTGCTCCGTATGGAAATGGCCCACAAGGTCCCTCCCATTTCTGCATGATAGCAGGTTTATGCATTACCTTTGCTTTTCATACATGAAGTATGGGATATCTATATGCATACACACACAGCCACACACGTATATCACATGCAACTTATAACTTCTTAAAATCCAAGTGCAGAATTGAACATTTTTCAATAAGGTTTTATGATAACAAAAGCAACATTCAGTGAGGGCACTCAAGACTGTAACTCTCATCTTCCTAAATCTAAAAAAGCTGCTTTATCACATGAACCAATGGTTTGGGCATTTCTTCTTAAAGGCATTTTGTCTTAATTATTCCCAAGTACCTATTTTAATTTTTAAAATGGATTTGTGTGTGTGTGTGTGAAAGCATATGTGTGAGTGTGTATGTGTTTGTGCATACATATGTGTTGCATGTAAATGAAAGTAGACACATGCCAGGGTGTACATGTAGACGTCGGAGGACAGCTCTTCTTCATGCATTTTGTTGCCTATTGTTTTTATCTCTGTGTTTCCAATCCAGTCTAGGTGGCCTGAACTGGAACGTCCAGTCACTTCCAGCCAATTTTCTTGTCTTCTTTGCCTCCCATTTCACTGTAGGAGGATCACAGAAGTGTGCAATCACTTCTGGCTTTTACAAAGGTTCTGGGGATTGCATCAGCAGGCTTGGTGGCAAGAGCTTTTACCCACTGAGCCATCTCCCTGGTCTTTGTGTTAATTTTTCACTATTAGTCCTTCACTAACTGTTTACTATACAATTTACTTGCATTTTATTTAGAACATTCATGATACACAAATGTACATAAAATTCTCGTTGTATTTATCATCTCTACATTTTTATTGTGTTAAATTGCCACATTATTCTTAAACAAAAATGTGTTACCAAAATATGGAATCTAAAATGTTATTATAAAGTATTACAAAAAGTGCCATACTTACTCACTCTTTCTAATTTATGTAAGACCTTTATGGAGACAAAATAAAAAATAAAAACTCTCAATTTGTTCAGTTAAGTTCCTGGCCTTTCCCTTTTCTTCTGAAGGAAATTTTGGCTGTCATAAAACCGAGCCATGAATTATCTTTATTTGGATAATTTCATAGAAAATGTTGTAAAAAGCATAATTTAAATTACTTGTTCTTTCGAAAATTAAATCCTAACAGTTACAAAAAGACTATTATCAAGTACTATTCAAACTAGTCAAGAGTTGACAAAAGAAATGAAACCAGTTATTGCCCACAGGAGACCAGAAAAGGACAGAATAAAAAAATTAACCAAGTTTCAAATAATAAAAAATAATAGATTTATGAATTATTCATAATGCTAATCTGGATAGGATAGACTCAAATAAAAAATTACTGTGCTAGACATATTTTAATATATTTTTATTTTCTACCTAAAGAATTCACCAGTATTATCATTTCAATATCAAAATATCCTAACTTTGTTTTTTAATATTTATGCATATATATGTTCAAATCATTTTATTTTTATTTTCAGTTTAAACATACTGGTATTTGCAAGAGTAATCCAACCTTTGTAAAATGTTTACATTCATGTTTTTATCCCTCCAATCTTCCTACTACTTCCAAGTACCTTGATACTGGCTGGCTTAGCAGTCATTGCTGTCCACCAAGCTGTCTGTCTTTCATTTAGGGAGCTTTAAGTTAGCAAACACCTTCTGGGAGTCCCAAATCACAAGAAAGCAGGCCTAGATATATCATTACACCACCCCTAGTTCATCAGAACAGAAAATTTATGAATCTTTCTTGCACTGAAGGTAGAAAAGTTTCTCCTTGAACTTGAGGTAGCCTATCATAAGGCAGTTGTTGTTAAGAACAGTCTTGAAATATATGTATCCTTATGCCATCTTTATTCAGTCCCTAGTCTACTGTTCTGTGGGAGAGTCTCATGGACTATGTACAACAAAGGCATACAGTAGAAAAGAGCAGGTTGTGTTCTGCACATCTAAAATAATCTATGGACAGGGGTAATAATTTACACTCAAGCTTCTATGCAAATGGTTATGTTGACCCAGCCAATCTGTAGCATTCTTGTTTTCTTTAAAACAACTATGAATTTGTTATTTTTGCTCTTGTTTTGTAACCATACACTTTTCCACTTGCAACCAACTCTGAAAAGGCTTTTCAGACCTGCTGTTTGTTTTCTCTGTATCCTCATTTACCATGCATTAAGAAAGAAATCAACATTGCTCCCTCCCCCAATAGCTTTTGACTGGTTCCTCTTGAAAGACCCCAGCTTAGCTGCTGTAATGCCATTTTGCAAGGCTTTCACACAAACAAATGTAAGTTCAAGGTAAAGTCGGTACTCCTAGGCGGCCAAAACAGAATATCTGTGGTCAGACACCAGGCCTAGGAGGGGAACGAACAGTTCTGGGAAAAAGTACATGTACCCTAGATAGGGCCAAGTCTGCTATTATTATCAGACCTTCATGTCTCTGGAAAACTTGTCCCCTAAATGAACCCATCGCCTCATTCGAACTGACCAATGAGATCCCTGTAACCATGCATTGCTTCTGTATGCCTGCTTTTGCCACCCTTTTCCTATAAAAAGACCTTCCCCCAGCCTGCAGGCACGCAAGTCCTACAAAAGGACTTTGCCACCCACAGGTACCTGTGCCCACCCAATAAACCTCTTGCTAATTGCAGCCAGTGATTTCGACTGTTCCTTGGGTTAGGGGTCTCCTCCTGAGGGAAGGACCACTCTGAGGGTCTTTCACTCTCATCTCTTAACTTTTGCAAATACATTTCTTCTGTGAATGTTTGATCTCCTGCATTAACATCAACGCAAAGCTTCATCTCACTCACGGCTATCTCTTCTCTTAGTTCTCAATCTTGTACCCCAATGCAATGTAATTCCATCTATTTGAACTATGCAACTGCCCTCAAATACATTCCAGCAGCACCTTTATGTATTTATCTTTCTGTACTAATTCATACTGCTTCATAACACTACACTGTGTTCTGTGTTTTACTCTTGTTTATCCTTCATTCTCAGTTTAAGCAACTGTTCCTCTGTGATGTTTCATAATCCCTTATATAACAATACAGTCATCTTCTGTCTACTCTATAGTAGTAGAAACACATTTCATCATGAGATTGTATTTCTTACCATTAGTTTATAGAGTTTGGTTGTAACTTAGGCTTCCCTCAAATTCTCTCTGTAGCTGAGCATAACTGAACATCTAATCTTCCAGGCCTTTACCACCATGCCCAGTATTATACTGGTGCTGGGGAATGAGACTAGGGCGTCATGAAGGCAAGCTAAGCACTCTATCCACTGAGATACATCTTGTGATTGCCATAGTTTGTGGACTTCATGATCACAGTGACAATGCGTTTAAAGTTCTATCTTTAAATCGCCAGTTCCTACCGTGGCCTAAAAGTGGATACACAGTAAAAATGTTGTTATGTATTATATTAAAATGCAATTATAATGTGACTACATACAATCTTATATGGCTACTGTTACAAATAAGATACAGTTGAGATGATAAAGAATATGTCAAACAAAGAAGATGGGGAAGGTTTTGTAATGTAAGGTGTACTTAAACTTTGTTAGAACTTATGATTGAGGATGTCACAGGACCAAGAGAAGACACTATTGATATTCTTCTTAATGGCCATATTGTTAAACTGCTTTCTAAATATTTATATCTATAGAATAGTGCTGTTTTTAACCTTAGTCAGATGAGCTCTTTATTGCAGTGAGTAATGATTAATACAGAGGCTCAGAAACATTCAAGTGCTGTAATAAGTGGCAGTGAGTAGCACTCAGTCATAAAGGGTCCTTATATAAACCAACTGTGTCCCTACCGTCTCAGAGAGCCTTTCAGAAGAGCTGACTGAAAGCCTGTAAATGCTAGGGAATAGGAGAATGTCAAAAGGCAGTTCATGAATGGAGTTGTGTGAGAAGAATTCTGGAGCCTGTGAAAAAACAAAAACAAGAAAGCAAGACAAGTATCTCTGCAACCTTTGGTCCTTCTAAGTATGGATTTGTTCTTGGAATGTCCTTTCGTGCCCCTCCCAGGTGTCCTAAGTGGGAGTGAGTTTGCTTCAGACAGATTGCACATTGCTGCTTACCTGTATTATTCAAAAATATTTCCAAGCATGGGTTGTCCTTGTGCCTGGATACAGCCCACACTCCCATGAACTTTGTACATATGACCTTGCTTAACCCTCAGAATAGCCCCAGTATATAAACTGTCTGATCCCCTGAGGAAAGATGGTCATTGGCCACCTCATTTTAAAATTAAAACCTTGCAGGTTCACACTACCAACAAGAGTGACAGCAGAAGTGTCACAGAATGCCATCTTCTGTGTACGACATGAACTCACAGCCAAAGTCAAGCCCCTTCAAAGCTCCAATATGACTCGGGGATCCTAGAGCTTCATGTCCTATATAAGTAACTACTGCGGATTGAGAGTTTCTTTTCATGGGGACTAGCCACATGTAGTCTGCCCCTACTCCAGTGGGTGAGCCTCATGCCCATGCATATATGTGCAGATCTGGCTGGACTCCATGTGTTTAAAAAAAATAAAGGGAAAGAAGGATATGAACTTAGGACTGAATGTGCTGGGGAAGGGGTGATGCGAAGAGGAAATCTGAAGGAGGGAATGAGTGTGGCTGTGATCAAGTTAGATTGCATAAATGTGTGAAAGAATAAACTTTTTCAAAAATGTGTGTAAGAAAAATAACTAAATTAAAAAGGAATTGTTATCTTGAGAATATATCAATAGAGATTATAAATATCCCAACAAAGAGTATAAGTTCATTATTGAATCTATAAGAAATAAAATATGGTCAGTGTAGCACATTGTTTTACATCTCATTTTGTGAAGATAAGAAACCATAATGAATGAAGCAAAATAGTCAGCTGAGAAAAGCATCATTGGAGTTCACAAACAACTATTTGGTGTTTGTTTGTTTTTCTTGAATAGAGTGTATATAATAAGGACAAGAAGATGTCCTTTAGAAACGGTTGTAGAGAGAGAGATAGGCATAGAGATTTATGAAAACATTGACCGCCTGATAAATTTAAGGTCAAAAAATTTAGGCACAGAATAGAAGCATGATTTTGACAGACTTAACATGAATCAGCACAGTTCAGACCATATACCATTTTAGAAGACACATATCAAACAATAATTTGGCATGTGGTTAGAGAAGATAGGTTTACAAACCATAGAGAAATCAAAGCAGATATGAAGTAATGAGCCTACAATTTAGGGAACATTTTTTTGTCTGTATCACTAATTTCCTTTTCCACATGGGAAAGACTAGTTTACTGAAAACAGAGCCCTTCATTATCCATCTGAAACCCTACCACCCAACAACAGAGTTGTTCCTTTTATACAGGTTACATTGGGTTGCTGTCCAACACTGGGTGGCGAGACTATATTTCCTGTTAGACCTTGTTAGACTTTCCTGTATATTACTATATTAGATGTATCAGTCTGTGTCTTACCTGGTGAAGCCTGGTTGTGTACAGTGTTCTTTTTGAGAACTAAAGCACTGCAGCTTTAGTGCCTCTTCCTGTTCATTAGTTGCTGTTGTTTCACTGCACATGGAGAAAGGGGAGGACCAGCTTGAAGAATCACTGTCTTCTTGTCATCATTCCACACTTTGCTTTAAACTAGACATACTAAGGTAATCATGACTGACAACTAAGCATCTACAGGAAAATTAGCGGCAATTGTTCGTCAACAGTAAAGAAACATAACTTTCAATACGTGAGATATAAATTAAGAAAACAAAAAACCTGAATTAGTGAAATTGTATGTCTCTTAAGGTTATTTTCTATGAAAACAAACTGTGTGATACAGCATAATAACCCAGAAAAAAATAATACAAAAATATGTGTGGCAACCACTGAAAAGACCAGCTCCTTTTCATTCCAAATGTTTTCTTAATTGTAATTTATATCTATAGAGTTCCTCTTGCATACTACCTGCTGCATTTGGATGGCTAGAGCTTTTAAGAAATCCTAGTGATTTCTAAAGAGATGAGTTTCAAAACAATTATTTTAATCTTTTCTCCTCTGTTTCCTCTGCAAATTCTAAAGTAATAGGATAGCTTAAGCCAATAAGTATCTAATTTGAATTTTTAAAATCTCAAAGTCTGTAGGGAATTCTCTTTGGATGATGCAGGGCATTGAAGGGAAACTTGTAAATTGCTACACTTCTTTTCTCTATATATACATGACAGGATCTACTGTTCCTACAGTCGGTTCAGTCAAAGAAACGGTTTGACCTGCATGTCTGACCCAATGTCCAGTGGATTGACTCAATTCCCAGCCATCAGCCCTGCTCTGCCCATGCGTGTCCATGCGCTTTGTTTGCTCGCTGGCAGTTTCTGCATAGAGAACACACAGCATATGCCAGGTGGCCATGTGTCTGAGGCAGACAGGAGAGAACAAAGAAAAAAAATTCATTTGGACAGAGATGCTTTCAGCCCTCCAACTGCCAGCGACAGAGAAGAGAAGAAAATGCAATGATGCTTGAATATACTCAACAGTAAACAACACCAAACCCGAGATTCAGATCACAAATCTCCCTCTGCCGCTGCTGACAGTCTCAGCGTGCACATGGTAGCAAGAGACAAAGAAATCTGCTCTCAGAGGCAAGCCTGAAGAAGAACCTCACCCTGACTGCACGCTGCCTCAGATCGCTATTTAAAAACATGTTCTTAGGTCAGAAACCTGTGTGGTTAAGAGAGAGCAGAAGGTAAAAAAAATCAGAACATGCTTTGCGTCTCCTCCCCTTAGCACTTTATGCCCTGCTTACCCTCTGCAAGCTCGTTAACTCCACAACACAGAGGCCAGGTGCTCATGCCATCTCAGAAGTGTTAGAATGTCATTTGATGCCGAAGCAAAGATCGTGGATTCTTTAAGAAGAAAAATGGATAATTTACACAGAAAATACATTGTGGCTTATTACTAAAGATGAGCACATTTTCTTCTCCGTATTTATTGTTTAGAAGTTTCAATAGGGTAAATAGAGAACTAGCTCACTTCCGGTCCAATAGCACTACTAATTTACGGTCATTCATCTTATAAACGAGAAAACTGTCAGGCATTCAGAACTGTTAGGGACCAGTCCAAGGTTCCTCACCTATAAAGAGGAACTTCAACCTAACAGTGTTCTGATTCCAAAGCCTGGGGAAATATCATCTTAGCGAACTGTTGCCTTTGTTTATCAATAAATCAGTTTGCAGGAGTATCTTCAATATAGTGGATGTACTTCCTCCTACAACTGTGCAATTTAACTAACTCAATACAAGTGATCTGATGGAGTGTCATTGTCTATGTTTCCATATATTGGGATAAGAAATCCTTTGGCATTTGCCCCTTTTTCAAGGAAATTTTTTCTCCTTTTATTAAATCTGACAAATTCTTTCCATTACTTTTCCCAATATCTACCTTTGCTGTGCATGATCAACTCATAAAGGCAAGAACTAATTGCTCCTTTCTGAGTGCCTCGTGAACACATCCTCGAACTATAATAAGGCTTTCTGCTTTTTCCTTGTGCTGGAAGACTTGTCTATGGTTTTGCCTCTAGAACATTTCTGGTCCCCCAGAAAACAAATCAACTTCTTGTTTTCTTTTGAAATTCCAGCCAGGTTACTGTCTTACAACAGTAGAGAGATAAATAACATTTGTTGTGGGAGTGTATAATTCAATAATAAAATCAAGAGAAACTCTCGAGAAGAAGAAAACAGTACAGGTGTGTGGGTGCACAAAGTCATGCGAAATGGATGAAATAGCTCTTACGCCAAAGGAACAAAGTCGTATTGTCTCTTATCTGGCTTTTAAGGTGATTTTGTTGAGCTAAAAATCCTATATTCATAGAAAAGCCCTGCCTGAGGTGTCAGGATCATCTATGATTATTAAAGGAAGGGTTTTAGAGATCTAATTTACTTTTTGTCATGCACTGCTTGCTATTTGCATTCCACTCTGGCTGAACATTGAAGTGAGACAAGCCTTTGTCACCTTGTGTCTGGTCACGTCTTTCCCCTCCCCACTCCCTCCCCCTCTCCAGTCTCCCTATGCTAGCACAGCGCTGCAATACCAGGCTGCAAACAGCAGCAAAATGATTCAGGGGAAAATAAAATGGAGAAACGGATGGGGGAAAACAAAGCAATCTGCCTGGGCTCCTAATCAGATGAAAATGTATTTAATGAAAACACATGTATCGGTAGCAAGCTTTCCTTTCATAAAATCTTTTCCTTATAATTTCCTAAAATGCAGACACTTAGCCTTAAAGACCACATGGCTGGAATATTGGCAGCCAGATGAGTACAATTTGCAGGGAAAGGAAACTGCAATGGGAAATCACTGCTATTTTACAGGTCTTATAAAAATGAGGAAACCGCACAACCTGAGTGAAAACTCCAGGTAATGTCTCTCCTGAATCTACCTGTGGAAAAACCTAGATAGACGGTTTCAGTTCTGAGGTTGGTTCCAGAAATGTATTTGGATTTTTAGTTTAGTGTATTCAGACATGACTACAGATTGCTCCTGGCAAACAGATGTGTTAAAGGTGAAGTTTATGTCTGTTCGTTGGCAATGGAAGTGGAATTGAGAATGAACTAATTTCCATTTTTATTATGTAGTATGACTTTTGCTTCTCTGTTCTCTTGTAATCAACTTCAGTCCTCATGAAATACCCTAGTTGATCATGTCTAACAGGGTTGGATTCTGTGTGCTGAATATAGACTTGTTTATGAGTGTTAGATCCACATGCGCACCTGACAGACTTTCTCTCAGCGGAGTCACAAATAGGATTATTCAAGAGCGAGAGAGAGACACAAGCTCCTTCTAATAAAGTAAATAGGATTCCACTTGTGTAAGGCTGAATTTTTAAATTTCATTAAAAGTGAATCTTTAGATCGTGCCTTATAAGAAAAGAGTTTCCACAATTTTGTTGAAGAAGATACTGTGCCAAATTCCTATTATTTTACTGATAAGGCCCATGTCTGCACATCTTCTGATCCACCTTTGTCAATGGAACCAAGTTTCATTCTCTCCTTGTGCTCACAGAGACAGTTGCTATGAGATTCAAGTCCAGCAGGCTGACCGTTAGTTAGGTTTGTCTATCAACACCAGGAGGAGGAGAGTTGGGAGGCACACCAACCTGTTCTGACTGTCCTGTTCCTCCTGGCTTGAGTGTCCCTCTGTGTATTGTTTTGATGAGTCTTCTACTACGATTCTCATTCCAGTGGTCCAGCATGGCTCTATTTTCCCTGTGTTCTCCTGACTTGTAGTGGGGTCATGCCTTTTTTTTTTTTTACTAGTTGGTTTCTTTTTTTTTTTTTCGCTTGCTCTCTCTCTCTCTCTCTCTCTCTCTGTGTGTGTGTGTGTGTGTGTGTGTGTGTGTGTGTGCACGTGTGTGTGTGTGCATGCTTGTGATTTCACTTTTCTTGTTCTTGTAATAGAACATACTGACTAAAGAAATTTATGAGATAAAGGGTTGAATTTGACTCGCAGTTCTAGGTTACAGTGCATTTTAGTTTGTAAGTCACCTATGCCAAGGCTTGAGACAGTCACATTGAATTGCAAACAAGAAAGAAACAGTGAGGACTATTTTCACTCTGATAGCTTTCTCCTTCGTATTTACTCTAGAATCACAGCCCATAAGACGTTCTCACCCTTATATATGATGAGTCTTTCCCTCACCTTATCCTAATCCACGTGTCTAGAATTTAACCTCACCTAGTCACTCCCAGGCACTTGTCTCCCGGCGGATCTGTTCTGTTCTGTTGCTCAACAACTAGTATTAGCCATCACAACCATGAAAGCCTTTTTATGTGCAGCATTTTAGATGAACAATGTCCTACTAGAACATTGTTATGATAACACGAATATCTCCTCTCTCCCACCTCCTTTATTCTCTCTTCTTATTCTTTAATGAGGCCTGTTTTTAGTGCTGTTGCCTGAAGCTAACCTGAAACTCATGGGGTCTAGACTTCAGGGTCCTCTCTTAGCTTCATATGGGTAGAATTTCAAACACGTGCTACTATGCCTGGCTTCTTCTTTTCTCCTAGTAATAGTCACTCTAGTAAAACAAGCTACTGGATAGTTACAGATTGATTCTAACTGACTTTCACTGCAAAGACCATTAAGACCAAGGCTCTCTAACTGCCTTCTTCATAACACCATGGCAAAGGCAGAAAGACTTAGAAGAGGTTATAGTAATTATCATATCAACAAACTGAAGAATCTGCTATATTGAATAGATGGAATTTCACATTGATAGGGGCATGAAGAGCTGCATTGTGATTCCCCTGTCTGTGGCATACTAATGTCAAGAAGAAGGGAAATGAGTAAGAGTCAACACATTAATCTTCCAAAATATCAAGGAAGACTGATTCCAGAACATACAGTCAAATGACAGGTTTTATAGCTATCTTTTTGTCCAGTTAGTAGTAAACTCTCAGAAAGATTTTGAATGTGTCAGGTACATATAAGACCTCAGGGACTTCATACTGGTCAAATTTTGTTATTTTGAGCTCAAAATATGCAATGATATTTATGTATAAAGCATTGAATAAATGAGGATCTCTGAGTTTACATGGAATTAAAGAGACAGCAAGAAAAACAGAGAGAATGAAAGAAAGAAAATATAAAAAATGAGTTCTTATAGTAAAACATAGACTAATCATAGAATAGAAGAATAAAATATGATAATCAGTGGATTATTCACTATATGGATGAAAATTTGATAAGTAACAGAACATTTAAGAATATTAAAAGATTGTCCTTCCCTGAAACTGAATCTTACTTAGTAAGTGAAAATTAGCAACTTCACCATGGTAAAATATTTAAGATACCCCTCACACCTGTAAGAATATGCTACATCAAGACATACCACCTTGTGTAGGTATGTGTAGGAGAAATGGGCCCACCTCAGCTAGGCAGCATGGGAGAGCTGGCCCTGTGGGTGAGGGAGAATTGGCCCTACTGCTTGCTAGTGTGGTGAGAGAAAGCTGGTCCTGCCCCTTGACAGCTGCAGCATTTAAAAGAGCAAGCGTTGCAGCTCACCTGGGCAAATCAGTAGAGCTGACCCTGAGGCACGGGTATAGGAAAGGTAGAGTGGTTGTAGGAGAGGGTGTGAAGACAGGTGAACCGGCCCTGCCCCTTTCTCACTTTGCCACTCAGGTGAGTTGGCCCTGCCCCTCACCAGGGCAGTGTTGGAGAGCTGTGTGGCATGGGTACGGGAAAGTTGGTCCCAATGACGAGAGAGGGCTAGAGCCGGTCCTGCTTCTTACCAGCTACCACAGGCTGGTCCTGCTCCACACCTGAGCAATGTAGAAGAGATGGCCCTGGTGGCACGGATGTAGGAAAGCATGTGATCTGACAAACTCAGCTACCACCTAGACTCAGATTCAGGGCTTTTAATTGGCCTACCTCAACATCTACTTCATTTAAGAACTTCTGGAGTGAGTGAAGGGGCTGGTCATGCAGATCCAAAGCTGCACAATTTCCATGACACGTGGCAGCAATTTCTGAGAGGAGTCCCGGAGAGGATCCACTATTGATAGTGTAGCAGAAGCCAGAGGTCTCGAACCAGACCAATGGACACATTGAAAAGAGCATTTTAAAGTAAAACTACTGGCAAAAGGGTAGACTGGGTGACACCGTGGCGCCCATGTTGCTGCTGCTGCTGTTCTTTATTGGGGGGAGGGGCTTGATTTTTTGTTTTGTTTTTAATTTTATTTTCATTCTTTAATCCTTATCATTTTTATTTATGGTTTTCTTTTGGGAGAAGGTTGCAAGGACAGAGGGCAGATATGGAAGGATGTGGAGATGAATGGGATTGGGATGCATGATATAAAAATCTCAAAAAATCAATAAAAAGCTTAAAAAATAAATTTTAAAAAGACATGCCATTTTGATACAATGATGATTTTTGAATTTAAGAAACTTTTTAAAAGAGAGGAGGATTTTGACATTGGTTTCAAGCCAGATCTATACCAAATAACGGTCAAGGGATTTCCCCAAGTCATTTGAGTAGACTCTCTTGTTTGTCCATCTACAGTTCTGTTTCCTAACCCAAGCTCAGTTTTATTTGGTATGACCAACCTCTACAAGTAGGAAAGCCAGAATTGGATTTCAGACTTTCCCAACTGTCAGTTTTGTACTCAAACAAACTCCTCATTGCTGTCCCTCAGAAGGAAAGCTGCCTCTCACATAGAAGGAATCTTCGTCTTGGAAGGTTCTGCATCTTCAAAGGTTGTTTTGAAATGTTGATGTACCATATAAGTAAAAAAAACTCTCCAGGCAGATTAAATGCATATATAAATATATAATAGCCCACTGACTCCAGTTGGCAGAGTTATAGCTTTAGGATAAGAGACAAAACACTCCCCGAAGAAGTTGGAGACTCTTTTTTTGTCTTGCTGCCAAGTCCTCCCCACTGACTCGCACACACTGACTAATACATATGCTGGTGTTGTAAGACTCCAGGCATGGGTCTTCACTGAGGCTCACCCCGTGGGGAGAAGTCTTAGCGAATCCTCTGTTTTAGACCTGTGCAGTTTGTGTCCTCTGCTGCATTGCTAACGTCTTTCTCGTTGCATGCGTATGACCATTAGCAAAATGAATGTCCTGAAGCCCTTAATTCATAATCAATAGCTTTAAATATAAAATTTATTTCATAATTTTTAAATGTTGCAACACACTATCTTTAAAAATAGGTAAAGGTATTAAACACTCACTTATTCAGTTGTATTAATCTTCTTACTCAAACAATATACTTATACAGATCCATCTTTATTTGGCAGCCAGCATAAACAATGTTTACTTCACCCCCTCTGTAGTAATAAAGCATTCGGACTCTGAAATTCCCTTCTGTTCCTTCTTAATGACCTTTAACTTCTGCCAAGTCAATTTTTACCATCTATTGCAGCAACTTTCATGATCACTGATATTCCCTATTGCAAAATAATCCATTGTATAAAGAACAATATATTTATTATGTTAAGTATGAATATTAAAGCAAAATTATTTGGGAAAAGCACTTTTCTGTATGTGATTTTTGTTGACACCTATCTTAATTTATATTATTTATGTAAATATGAATAGACTGATCATGTGTATATTTAGCTATTGATAATAATTCTAATTATTTTTTCTAATGATTATTCTTGAAATAATTTTATTGTTGAATCAACTTACTGCTATATAATTTTTGAGCTATTTGATTCATGCCTTTCTTAAATCTTAGTATTTTCAGCCTTTTAAAATTGAGGTTAGAGGCAACAAGAATGCTCAGCCCTTGCTGCCCATTCCTTAATAGTCTGAGTTAGGCCCGCCTAACACAATGTTGTGGGTTAGATGGAGAGAACCAATTTCGTAAAATTTTCTGACTTCCACAAATGAAGTGTGGTCCGAGAGTGCCCATACACATCATGTATGCACATACATATTCACATTAAATAAAAAATTGAAACATTAAAAAGATATAGTTGATTTTACTCTTCTGGGGGTGCAATGTTGTACTGTATGGCTGCCGTTATACCTAAATGAAGAAAAATGAATCTAACCAGGTGTTCAAATGGCTACTGGCCTTTTTAGTATTGATTTGTTTATGTGATTCTTAATATTTTATTCAGTTATTAGTTACTATTTTATTAACTAATATTTTGATATCCTTTATGTATCTTGCTGATGAATACAAGGAACATATGTATAAATGAATGTTATATATGTTTATATACTAACAAAAGAAATATTACATTATATAATATGCCATAATGTCTTACTTAATTGTCCTGCTATGGTTAACCATTCTGCTTCCTGTATGGATCTATTTTATTTATGTATTTTCAACTTTTTAAAATTATATTTTAATTATAGCATTTATGCCATCTTTTCCTCTCACCAATCCTTAGATATATCTTTCCCCATACTCCTTCAAATCCATGGCCCTTCTTTTTTTCAGCAGTTGTCATTACATGCAGGAAAATTTCCTTCACATGTGTTTTGTTGTAGTCAGAGTTCATTTCGGAATGAAGCATTCTGGGAACCTAAACCCACAGCTTCCAAACTGCTAACAGAATTAAGCATGGCTAAGAATACTGTAGTGAGTTGAATTTATAAAAAGATCAAGTAACAATAAAAATATATGTGCACAGCAGTGACAATCTCATGAGACAAATTATTGAGGACATAGAGAAGAAAATTTTCCTTCTTGAATACTGGTTGATTGCTTTTTTCTGGAAAAACAAATTATATTTCAATTTAAAGTCCCTACTAACCACATACAAATAATTTTCTTTTAGAGTGAATTTTCTAAATAAATTATATTATTATTCATTTCAGGAATGGGCAATTCTGCTCTAATTAGGTTATCTTCTTACCTCTCTTCTAGTGGAAGCAAGGAATGGCCCAGTGAACATGAATGAGGAAACCATTGAAGATCTTGACTAGAGATACCTCTAGTTGCAAGCTATTAAATTTTGTAAGAATCAATGAAGCATGTAGGTACCTTTTTGATTCTTGATATAATTAAAATTATTATTTTAATTCATAAAAACTGTTTTGAAGACATATGTTTCTTTAATGTAATTAACTCTCTGTGATAGGGAAAAAATAAGTACCCATTCAAGGTGCAATTCATATCCAAAAGGCTGTGTAATTCACCTTACTAAATTTTATTATAGTGATGAGAAATGACCGACATAGTACTTAGGCTTTCCACAGAAGAAAAACTTCATAACTGAGCTTATATCTAGGTTAATAAAACTTGCTTTGCTCCGTAGGTATTTATTAACATTTCAGCAGTATTTTATATGTCTTTTTAATTTTTTCCATCTAATATCCTTTGACATAATATGTCTCTTAAACTGTGAAATTTTAAAATAAGACTCTTTGTCTTGGGCCTGTGGAATTCTACTTGACACATATTGTCCCTACAATTTTATGTAAGTCTTTCCAGGAGCTGTAGAGGCAGGCATGACTCTTCTCGTTTGTGCTTCCAGGATTTCAGGAGGAAACCACTGCCATTTGCACTGTACGCTAATGACAAGCTGGATGTTTACACGAAAGCCTGTATGTTCTCACACTGCTTTCCGAAACAAGTAATAATCAGTCTGTCATCAATGTCATGCTGCAATCAGGCTCTGACAAGGTTGGCAAATAACTTGAAAGGAACTACTCATTCCTGAACACTACAGATCAAAACCAGACCTGAACAAAAACTCCAAATCTGCTAAATGTCAGCTGTGCAGGCTTAAGGACAGGCTATGCATAGGCAGAAGCAACAGCAGAGGAAACAGCCAAGCCTACCTTCCTCTTCTACTGTTCTTTCCCTCCCTCCCTCCCTTCCTCCCTCCCTTTCTCCTCCCTCTCTCTTTCCCTTGCTCGCCCTCTCTCCCTCTCTTTCTCTCTCAGATTTTTGCAGTTACAAATCTAGCAATGAAAAACAATAATCAGCTACCTGAAATGTTCCTGATTGGAAGCATGACCTGTGCTCTGCCTGATTTTTATAGGGAGCACAAAGCACAAGCCCATTTCTTCTTCCTGGAGTTTGTTCTCTCAGCCCGCAGGCTGAGATAGGCAGGATCTCTAAACCGTTCAACCATTCTCATTATGAAGGAGGGTGTGGACACAAGGCATCTTTTCCCATCCCCTTCATCTCAGTCCTTCTGACTATTAAATAAAAATGCTACTTGTGGAACATGTTAATCTGTAGATATTACCAATTTTAAGAAACCAGTTAAAGATATATCTAATACTTTGAGAATAAGGTTGTTTGGAAGAAAATGCTATTTGTTTGTTTTGCTTTTAATGTCAAATGTTAACAATTTTTCTCAAAGTTTCAGCCTACTCTTGAAGTTTTGTTTTCAGAACTATCTGGACAATGGCTTTATATATAGACTTAAATATTTATGACATACACCTAAGACTAAAGCCAGACAGAATCCTAACATGGAGAGAGGAGGTGAACCCTGGACGCCTACCAGAGAAGCCACTGGCCACTGATAGCTGCTGGGAGAAGAGGCATACATTTATACATTTTTCTCCACTCCCCTCTTTTCCTCCCCCGCCCCTTCTTTCCTCTCCTGTGACCCCCACACTCTTAGTTTACTCAGGAGATCTTGTCTTTCCCCTAGATCCTCCATTGCTGAGGCGAGTGCAAACTTGTGCAGCTGCTTTGGAAATCAGTATAGCAATTTCTTAGGAAATTAGGAAACAATCTACACCAAGACCCAGCAATGCCACTGTTGGGTATATCCTCAAAGGATAATTGATCATACCACAAGTGCTCAACTATGTTTACAGCAGCATTATTTGCAATAGCCAGAACCTGGAAACAACCTAGATTCTGCTTAACCAAAGAATGGATTTTAAAAAATGTGGCACATTTTTACAATGGAGTACTACACAGTGGTAACAAATAATGACATCTTGAAATTTTCAGGCAAATGGATGAGTCTAGAAAAAAACCATATTGAGTGAGATAACCCAGACCCAGAAAGACAAATATAATACATACTCACTCTTAAGTGGCTTTTTACGAACACAAAGCAAAGGAAAAATAACCACAGTCCAGAAACCCAGACAACCTAGACAACAAAGAGGACCCTAAAAGAGACATGCATGGATCTTTGGATGCAGCTTTTTTTAATTTAAAGAATATATCCCCTGGGATATCAACAATGCTCCACTGTAAGGCCACACATCCAAATGTTGGACGGATGGGTTAGAAAGATAAAGAAGACTGAAAGATGTGTGGACGTAGAAGGGAGGTGGCATGCACAAGGACGGAGTTGGAAGATAGGCTGACTATGATCTAAGCATGTTGTATGAAATACTAGTTCATCCCTAGGACATGGAAAGAGATCTAACTACAGAGTTCTTAATTGTTGACTTTTTATCTTAGAATAGAGAATAGCTTAATCCATAACTATTGTAGTGTGCTTTAGAAGGAAGCCTGGCCATAAATTATCCAGGGGCATAACTTATTCAAAGTAAATATGCAAATAAAAGTAACAACAAACCTACCATCAGCACAAAGTCCACACATTCCAAAAATAAAGAAAATATAAAACACATTGAAGAACCCATTTCATGTCATTGTAACTATCTGAAACTGTGTTTAATACTTTCTGTGGAAATGTATTTAATTACCATTAATAAAGGTTGTTGTATTAAAGAAAAACTATAGTTTATATTGCTAAAACTGCACATACAGTCTTATTTATCTACCTTAGTTTATCTACTCAATTTATCTACTTTTGTGTATCCTTCAAAGAGAAACCTTAGCAGAATCTAATATGTAATGTTGATATCTATCCAAGTTATTTTTTCTTCCTGAGTTGACATGACTGATGTTTTTATGATAATATTTTCAAAATTAAGTGAACTTAGAATCATCATTAAAGCAGTTTTTTCTTATAGAAACCCAAACTGCAGTTGTATTTTAGACATCTTCAATACACCATAAGAAAACCATACTGTAAAATGTAAAATATGTTATTTTCAGTATTGTGCTTTCCAACTTCATTTTAAAGAGCTCAGTGAGCTTTCAAAACTCTTTTAAGACAACCAGCTGTTTTAGGAGACTCAGAAGTAATCAGGCACAGAATCAAGGGTGTAGTTTTCTAGCAATCTGCCATAGGCCACCTGAATGCAGATCATTCCTCCACAAATTTTCTCAAAAATATTTGTTAAAAGTCGAGGAAGATGTGAGGAAAGCCAGTGATAGTGATGAACTAGAAAGACAAGTGTTGACCTCTAAGGGTTCTATATAATAAGAGAAGAGAAAATGATTGCCAAGGACATACATAAATTCATTCATTCAATTCATTGCACATTGTATTTTGTGTAACAAAGCGAATAAAGTCTTATGGTCAAGTATAAATAAATATACTATTTTATAATTTACTTACTTTTTTGAGATTACACTTTAACATTTCCCCTTCCCTTTCCTCCTCAAACTCTCCCATATACTCCTCTACTGTCTCCTCCAAATGTGTGGCCTCTTTTTCTACTATTATTATTGCATATATAAAAATATGTACATACATACATATTCCTAAGTATAACCTGTTGAGCCCGTTTAATGCTGACTCTCTGGCACTGGAAAACCAATAGGTATGCATTTTCCTGGGTATGGCCATCTCTCCCATTCCCAGCTTTCCTCAGTTGTCTATAGTTTTTGGGTTGCGTTGAGGCCTCATGGGCTCTTAGCCATGCAGTTTGGCGTGTCCCTAGTGCCTCCCTTGTTCAGCTCACATTTGGATGGTCATGGCAGTGAGACCTTCTGGCTAAAACTTCTGATATTATTAGGGGAATTTTTCACACCAAACTTCAAGATCCTCAGGTTCTTCGACCCTTTCTGCTCCCTTTTCTATAATCTCTTAAATATATAATATTCTATAATCATTGTCTCTCATTATTCTTTTATCCCCTTCTCTAACCCATCAAATCCCTTTGTCAACCCAAGGCTCCCTCCCACTTTGATGTCCTTTATGTGTAGAGTTCCCTGCATGAATATGACATGAAGCTATTTGAATGGGTGGGAACAGTATACCAGTGGCTATATCACTGAGGAGTATGATTCTTTTATTATGTAACTTTTAAATACTATATCTCCTATGGAAAGGGTGGGGCCTTATGCGAACCTCCATGAGCCATGAGGGAATGTTTGTTTGGCCCATCTTGTGCAGGTCTTATATAGGTCACCATGGCCGCTCTGAGATCATGGGTGTGCCGATCATGTCGTGTCCAAATGACATCAATTTATAGCATTCATTAGCACCTTAGATTCTTACATTCTACTCCCTCCTCCTGCATGCAACCAACCCACGAAGTTCCCTAAGCTTCGGTGGGATAGTATGGGTGAAACATTGAGAGTAGAACTCTGCATTGAATTACACACTACAAAGAGATGCTTCTCTGAGTGGAGTTAGCATCAAGACTAGTGGGTAGAAATATAAAGATTTAAAAATAATTTTGCATTGCTATCCATTTAGCAAAAAATAAAAATCACAATGTATTCACTCAGGAACTGTGTGCTCCCCAGCTACATTTACAGTAACAAAGAGTAGCTCCTTCTGTGGAGTGGGTCTGAAACCATTCCGAGAGTAGATGGCTATTCCTACAACTATTATGCCACAATTGCACCAGTGGGCACATCTTGGCTGGTAAGTGTATTACACTTCTTAAATAGATGGAAAATGTCTCACCCTCAAAAAATGCCAATTAAAATGACAAGATACATTATTTTGAAAATATATTACTGAAAGTTTCAAAATACTGTAAAATACAATGAGAAGAAAAAATGAAGAAAAGGACGTTTAATTTTGAGTATACGTGAATACATCTGTATTCAAAGAAATATGGCAAAATTTTTCAATATATAGAATAACATTTCACTCAACTTAGAAATAGGAAAGTTGTTTATTAGTTTATTCTTATATCTAAAAAAATGTTCTTAGACAAAGGCTAAAAATTATAACTTTAAACATCCTTCAATTAAAAATGTTTCACATGCTAGCTGGTAGTGGAGCAAACCTTTAATCCTAGCAGTCAGAGGGCAGAGGCAGGGGGATCTCTGAGTTTGAGGCCCTGGTCTACAAAGCAAGTTTCAAGACAGCCAGGATTGTTGAATAAGATGTGAAAACAGAATATTTTTGTTTGTATATGTTTACAATAACCTTCAAAAGAGCAGAACAGATGTTTTTCAATACACATTTCTTTTTGTTCTTTTTTCTTAAAAAAAATGTATTGATTTTATTTAGCTATACATTTTCTCTGTCCCCCTCATTTCCTCTCCCCTCCCCTTCAACCCTTACCCATGGTTCCATGCTCCCAATTTACTCAGGAGATCTTGTATTTTTCTACTTATCATGTAGATTAGATCCATATATGTCTCTCTTAGAGTCCTCATTGTTGTCTAGGTTCTCTGGGATTGTGATTTGTAGGCTGCTTTTCTTTGCTTTATGTCTAAAAACCACTTATGAGTAAGTACATATAATATTTGTCTTTCTGTATCTGGGTTACCTCACTCAATATGATGTTTTTTAGATCCATCCATTTGCCTGCAAATTTCAAGATGTCATTATTTTTTCTGCTGTGTAGTACTCCATTGTGTAAATGTACCACATTTTCCTTATCCATTCTTTGGTTGAGGGGTATTTATGTTGTTTCCAGGATATGGCTATGAGAAACAATGCTATTATGAACATAGTTGAGCACATGTCCTTGTGGTACGATTGTTTTAAGATTTGGAATTATATTAATATACAACTTTGTTAAATATTTTATTTCAATAACTTATTAACATATTCATATTTAATATTTAAATAGGTACCTTTGGTACAGAATAAATTACTAGTTGAATATAATCTAAGATCCTCATTATCATCTCATTATAATCTGTAGGTTTTGGCAGAATAGTTCTTGAAATATTCATTGATTATGTCAAATTCAACTCTAAAAATATACTTCAGAATCTAACAGCTTCAAGGTATTATGCTCTTGAGATATACTTCTGCTTGGCATCCTCCAAATAGATCATCTGTCACACTTGAGGTATAGTTCACAGACATGCAACACATTTGAGTGGAACTAAAAACTAAATAAATAAAAGGAGGCTAAGAAATCATGTAAATAAATAAGGTAACTTAAATAGATGCAAACAAAACTGCATGACTAATATTAATAACTAGAAGACCAAGATGGGCATACATTGAATATAATTTTTACAGTATAAGTGTCACTTGCTAAATATGTTTCACAGTAGACAAAAAAAAGTTCCCACTAAGTCCCAATAATTATCTACCCATCTACCTCCATTTATGTGAATTCCTTCTTACTTCAAATTTCAATAATCATCATTTATAATATATAATATAACATAGTGATGTTAGACTGAGTCTTGCTTAAAGCAAAAAATTAGATGACAATTACCTTTTACAATTTTTAAGATCAAAAAGAATATTTTACAATACTTTACTTTTGTCAGCCTAATTGATTTAGGATTAGTCTGACTTATTTAATTACTCAAACAGGAAAAAATGGGCCCCACTTAATATTATAAGACAAAGAACCCCCAAAGATGCCATAGGGTCCAATTTGTGTTAGTCACCTACTGCTTGGCATGGGACCAATCATCAAGAGTTGTTTTTCTCCCGGAAGCAACACTCCCTTGGAGAAAAACTAAGTTTACATTTGCATTTGACTATCAATTGGGGATAGGTTCTGGGTTAGATATGAAGGCACATATTCATTTCTCCTTTCAGTTCCAAGACATCATCTTGCACAATCTTGTGTAGGCCCTCAGTCTCTGTGAATTCATATGTGAGCCTACCCTGCTGTGCCAAGAAACTTAGATGATGGCCGAGCAAGGCACAGATCTATAATCATAGCAGAATGGCATTAGAAGTCATCTTATTGCTACATTCCTTTGGCAGAACTGTAGTTATTGGTTCTCCTTGGGTCCCCAGCCTATCTATTCTCGGGTACTTGGACACACAAGCAGTACATGACAATAGGTTCCATCTCAAAGAGTGGGCCTTAACACAAATAATATACTGGTTTGTTACTTCCCAAGCTTTATGCTACTACTGCACCACTGTAAGTTGTAAGCTTGCCACTCATAGATGAAAGGATTTACAGCTGGGTTGGTGTTTGCCTTTCTTAATTGATTGCTTGCAGGGTATCTTCCAGCATTGTAAATTTTAGTCCATGGGGGCAAATCCTTTAGGGAGGTACCAAGTTGACTTCTCCACTTTCATTGAGTTGGATAGGAGTTGTCTTCAGCAACAGTGTCTTACTGTCAGTTTGAGGAGTGCCACCGATGGCCTTGGCATTAGACTGATATAGTTTGGGGGTTCCTAAGATATTCTTTTGTGCAAGAAATTCAGTATATGTAACCCATTCTCAATACTATAACCTTTATTTGATGATAAGAGATGTCCACTTGGGACTCTGTGTCCTGTGTTTTTCAATGATTTCATTTACATCATCTTCTTCATATAATATGTGTATATTATAGAAAGCTTATACTGCAATTGGTTTTTATACCACCTCTCAAATGACCCTCAGGTTTAGCGGTTTCTCCCCATATTCCCTCCCTGATCACCCTACCCCCTCTTCTTCTTTGCTGATGAAAATCAGCCACCTGAATTATAGGACTCTTCTTTTCTCTTCCTGTCATCATATTTACTAATTTGTTCAATGATGTTCTAAGGAAAAGACGATGGGAGCTGAAGAGACAGTTCAGCGGCTATGGGCACTTGTTCTTACCAGAGGACCCAGCTTGGTTCTTAGCATGGAAATACTGGCTTATAGTTACACAAAACTCCAATTCCAGGAGAGCCTCTGCTTACATCTGATACCCAGGGGTGCCAGACACATATGTGGTACACATATGTACAGACAGGTAAAACATTCACACAAGAAAACTAGATAAACGTAATTTAAAAAAAAATGCAGCAAACAAAATGATTCAAAAGGAATAATCTTCAAAGTAGAGAGATATGCGCCTTTTTGAAGAAAAAACACATTATATTTTTCCATGATGGAATAAATTGTTATTCAACTTGCTCTCTCACCATTAACAGCTACAAAATGGTGACATCATGCACAGAAAGTACACAGCTGTTAATCCTAAACCAGGAAAATGTGGCAACTTAGCTCCACAGTACAGTGGGATATTTCTTTCTGAGGACATTCCTTAAGGTGAGTCACAGAGAAATAGAAAAAAAAAACCCACAGCAATAATATCACTGAATATAGACATAAGGAGGACTTTGAACTGCTGGTGTGGAAAAATTTATGATAGAAAATTAGGGAGGACTATTATATGATAAAGAAAGAAACCCAGAAATCTGAATGAGTTCCTCATAAATTTTAACAAATACTAGTTTTGCTTACCTTGGATGAGCTTTTTTGGAGCCTGAAAAAGAAGTGAATAGACATTGAATGCCAACTGAATGAATGACTGAAGATTCTGTAGGGTTGGGATTACTAGAGTTACAACCATTTATAGTAAATGATCTCATTGAAAATCATAACCTCTCCTTTGAAATATATCTATTTGGTTACAGTGTAATTATAAGTTTCATTTAGATCTCTGGAGAGCATATTTTAGAGCAGGGTTATTCTAGGTGCAGCTTATGATCACGTTTTTGGACCATTATCTGGATCCCTACAGTAATGATATCTGTAAACACTTTTGGAGATCCAAATCAATGTGTTGAATTTTATATATATATATATATATATATATATATATATATATATATATATATATATATATATATATGTGTGTGTGTGTGTCTATATGTATATACATGTGTGGATGTGTATATGCGTGTATGTGCAAGTATGTATGTGTATGTATGCCTGTATGTGTGTATGTACATACGTGTGTATGTGTATGCATGTATGTATATATGTATATATGTGTGTATGTGTGTGTGTGTATGTATGAATGTATATATGTATATATGTGTGTGTGTGTGTGTGTATGTGTGTGCGTGTGTGTGTGTAAAGAGACAACATGAGGGAGGAAGGGTGTATTTTGTTTTATAATCCAAAGAGATCAGGTTCACCACTGTGAGGGAAGCTTGTCAGCTGAGATTTAAGGTACTGATCAGATTACATCCATAGTCAGGAAGTAGAGACAGTTTAGTTGTCCTTTTCCCTGTTATTCACTCTGGGATCCTTGCTCCAGGAATGTTACTGCCTCCATTTAAGGTGGATCTCCCCACCTCAAATAAGCCTAGAAAATCACTCATATCTATTCCTAGAGATTTTTTGCCACATTGATTCTAAATTCCAGACTGTTTCAGTCAAGAGTTAGCATCATAAACTTCACAACAAGATCCCAGGGGGAACGGGAATCACTTAGATAATGCAATAATTGTCCTTTATTATCAGTGGTCTCTAAACTCAACTTGACAAACTTCAGCTGTAAAAGGAGGACTTTCAGAGTCTTCCTAAACACTGTCCCAGAAAGACTATGAACTAAGTACCCCAAGTGGTACAAGCATGATCCACAGAGTGACCGTACTGTGCAGCCCTGCACCCTAGCATCACCTTCATTTAAACCAAAGACTTATCCCGAGACCTAGGAGTGGTGCCCAAAAGTTCAATGAATAATTTTGTTGTAAGAACAATCAGTTCAGTTTCCTCTTCTTAAGTATAACACTTCTGTACTTTTCACCATACACAAATATTTTCCACAAGAGAGCAATCTGCAATGTCTTTAGCCTACACGCTAGTCTACCGTGTAGTCTGATACATAACACAAATCCAGTAAACAATGTAAACTCTTTGCTAAAAAATAAATTAAGGAGCACCCAAATAAATAAGAAGGTAGAGTAAAAAGTATAAAGTTTAATGATGCTATGATATCAAATATTAACCCAGAGTACTTAACATTAATTACATTTATCTAATTTGGAATTTTTGTAGATTTTGACAAGTAGATTATTCATTATTTATAGAAATAAGTTTTTGCTTATTCAAAATACATTTGACGATGAATTTGTAGGATTTTATCAACTTAAGACAGAATAAGGCAATTAATCAAAATAATTTGGGGTAGTTTGAGGACAAATAGATTTGGTACAATGACAGACTTGAGAGATGGAGCTAAAATGTAAAATATACAATCAGTTCCTCTTAGAAAAAGAAAACACTAAGTTGCATTTACTGGGAACACAAATGTTCCCACCAAATGATGCCAACAGTAAACATTCACAGGGAAACAGGAAAAGCACTGACCTCTACCAATGTGTACAGAGCAGTCAGGATGGATCTTAGATCTAAATATGCACTACAAAATCATATGTGCACTAGAGAATCACGAAGCTTTTCTAAGAGAGTGCTCAACAACACTTACAAACCTTTGAAGTGTTTTAGATCACAAGACTCATCAACTACAAAATGGGATAAAAACACAAAGAAAAAAATTCAAAGAAGCTTGGATCCTACTTAAAACTAAAATAGTCCATCCCCAGGTGCCTATTATTGGTTGATGCTCATCATTTTATCTGATGAAAAGCTTTTCACCAGAACATATAATAAATTTTGCAACTTAGGACAAGCAACATAATGAAAATTATTTCAATGGACATATGATTTGTATGGACCCCTCACAAAGGAAAATATACAGAAGATAAATAAGCCTGACCAGGGCATGTATTGTTATCAACTAAAGAGATGCAAATTAAGTCACAATGAGGTATCTCTTAACACTTATGAAGTAGATCAGTCATATTTAAACTATTTTTGAAGTGCTATGACTTGAATATTTTCGTGTCTTCCCATGGTGTTTTATTTTGAGATGTAATCACCAATATAATAGTGTTAGGCATTTGAAAAGTGATTACATTGTAAGGGTGGACCCTTCTTAAATCAGACTGATGACTTTATAAAAGAGACCCCGGGGAGCTCCCTTGCACCTTCCACAATATGACAAGACCAAGGTGTTATTTGTGAACCAAGAAGCAATTTCACATCAATAATTGAATCTCTTAATTCCTTAATTCTGAACTTTTCCCAAACTGAAGTGTGAGTAATAAATGTGTATTATGCCATCTGGTCTAAGGTGTTTTGTTATAGCAACTTGAGTGAACTATAAAATACAAAAGAGTTTGGACTGGAGAGATGGCTCAGAGATTAAGAATACTGGCTGTTCTTCCTGTGGACCCAGGTTCAATTCCCAGCACCCACATGATAGGCCACAATTGTCTACAGCTCTAGACCCAGAGTATCTGGTCCCCTCACATAGACATACATGTAGGCAAAACACCAAGACACATAAATAAATAAATTACTTAAAAAAATATTAAACAGCCAAAAGTCTCATGTCTTGTAGATCAAATATTGGTGATTTCTTATATATCTAAATTCCAGTATACCCTTGATTAATTGAATTCCTTAAACATTTATTCAAGTAAATGAAAACAGATCATTGAAAGTTTCTAGGAGGATATTTTAGGTGTTTATTCATTATATCTTAAGTCTGGAAGTGTTAATTGTGTTCCTCAATATTAAAAAAAATAAACAAACAATCAAGTATTTATACAATGTCTTACTATTCATAAATAGGAATCAGGACTGAAGAAAATGATTTAGTGGGAAAGTCACTTTGCTAGGCAAGGGGAAGCAGAGAGGACCTGGTTTATTCCTGTAAAGACACACATTGTAGTGTGTATGTAATCTTAATATTCCAAGCAAAGAGATGCAAGACGGAGAAAGGAGAATTCCCTAGAAGTTCACAGACTAGCTAGCCTGGTGTGCTCAGCAACAAACAACACCAGGTGCAATTCAAACAAGGTGGAATATAAAAACCAAAACTTGGGTTATCATCTAACTTCCACACATGCGCTTGGTACACTCATACCTGTGTTCATACAAATAAAAGTATATCCGTATGAATTCACACACATATGAACACATGCAGAAACATTGTGAAACTAAATTCATGAAAATTTTAAATAAATTAAACGTCACACTACAAAATTCAGCACACTCAAATGGAGGAGGAGGAGGGTGGCCCTTTGTTCCCTCCTGGCCGCCCTGCTAGCTTAGTTCTGAAATAATCACACAGAAATTGTATCAATTAAATCACTTCCTGGTCTATTATCTCTCACCTCTTATTGGCTAACTCTCACATCTTGATTTAACCCATGTCCATTAATCTGTGTATTACCACATAACTATGGCTTATAGGCAAGATTATAACCAGCATCCATCCCAGGCAGGAGATCCATGGCATTCTGTCACTCTGTCCTTCTTCCCAGCATTCAATTCTGTCTACTCCACCTACCTAAGTTCTGCCCTATCAAAAGGCCAAAGCAGTTTCTTTATTCAAACAATGAAAGCAACACAAAAACAGAAGGACCTCCTACACCCAAAGTTGGCCCATCTCACTGAACGACTTTCTGTGAGTTAGAGTAGCCATTCTGAGGTTGGGAAGCTTTCATACTACTCACATATTTTTAAGCATTTGTGTACCAGTGAAAGAAAAAAACCTGACAATATTATAACTAGAAAAAAGAATTAGACCCATGTCCCCTTTCATAATTCCTATCCATTACCCGCATTCAATCTTTCCTCATCCCTAATATTTGTCTTTTCTTGCTCTTTTTAACATGTTATATTGTACCCAACAATGATTTCTTTAAAGTATCAGGTACTGATATATGAAAAACATGGATGATTTAAGAAATATCTCACTTATATGAATCTGTAGCATAAAATCACACAAAGTAGAATGCTGGAAATCAAACAACAGTTGCTTTCAGCAGAAAAATTGGCATCAAAAGAATAGAAAAAAAATCATGTGTTGTGGCAAATCCTGTCTGTGTTTAGCTTTTATTGGTTAACGAATAAAGCTGTTTCAGCCAATGTCTTAGCAGGACAGAGCTAGGCAGGAAAACTAAACTGAATGCTGAGAGAAATAAGGAGTCAATGAGAAGCCATTTAACCCTGCCAGAAACAGACACTAAACAGAACTTTACCCTGTAAGCCACAGCCATGTGGTGATAACACAGATTAATGGAGATGGGTTAGTTCAGGATATAAGAGCTAGCCAGAAATACACTTAAGCTATTGGCCAAATTATATTACAAATAATATGGTTTCTGAGTGATTATTTCAGGTCTGAGCAGCTGGGAATGAATGAGTGGCCTCCGTCAAGAATCATGTGTAATAGAAATGTACTTTCCTCAAGCAGTGTGGGGAACCCCAACGTATGTGTTTACAATACACTCTAGACCACATGTATTTGTCATAGACACTGTATTTATAAGTTACTGTATTCCATCACAATACAATGACAGCACAAGAAACTGGAATTAGAGTTCTATATCAGAAAGCTACTCAGGAACAGCACACGGCAGCATTTTGAGGATGTTATAGCTAAAGTATATGTTAACTGTAGTTTTCACAAACTTAAGTACATGTTCTCTTCCTCTTCCTCTCGTCACTCTGCAGATAATGTTTAATGAGCATCCACTATACAATGAGCTGGGCAACTTTAGGTTTCTTGTATCTGTTTTGCTGTGACACAAAGCTGCTAGTTAATGTATAATCTTGAATCTAATGATGTCTTTATCATTTATTATTATCATTAGGAAATTAATTTGAAAAAAATCATATTTCTTATTCAAGTCTTTGCTTGCACTCAAAGAATCTTACTGGAACACTGAACCAAAAACAAAACAAGACTAATTCAGAGTAGGGTATGACCTCACTGAGTCTTGTGGCATTCTTGGCTGATGGAGAAACATCTTTGAAGTACTGGAAAATTATGGAAATTTGAGCAACTTTTTATAGATCTGTGTGGTAAGGTTATACCATCAGATTTTTAAGATATTATTATAAAGAGAGGTTTTAGAAATAAAGACACTATGGGGGAAAGAAGACCTGTGGGGGAGTCATCATGGGCAAAACTACAGAGGTATTTAATTTCCTTCCCAAGGCTTGTATTTTATTCTTATTTATTTTCCCTTTCTATACTCTTTATACAGATGTCCTATTCTATAATCCCCAGAAATGGACAAAATCCAAATATCTTTTTCTCATCTTGACTGTTGCTTGACAAGAAAAGATAAAATTTAGAGCAGGAGAAAATAGAAACCAGTAAGAACTAAGAAGAAAATATAAGAAAATACATAATTAAGAGGAACTTACCCTGATAAAATACAGATTTTCGAGCCAAACGCAGCTAAATTGAAACCACAAGCTACCAGGTCCAATTGAGTGACAATCAAAACAGAGTTCAGCTCAGCTTTGTCAAACACATTCTACTTATTAGAAGGTGATCAGGGCTCTCAGGGAGCAGAGGCTCCAAAAACCTAAAAATTACTCCTTAGGGATGTTAAGTCTAATATAAATTCATATCTGATATGACAAATTTTTTCTTAATACAAACCTCAGTTAATGGCAGGTGCCTTGGGGATAGAAGAACGGATAACAAAATGCTGTAGGAAGAAACACAGCAAATGAAACAAGTCTAGTCGGAGATTTTTTAAAATTTATTATTTACTTTTTAAAAACAATCTTTTCTCATTTTGCATACCAATCCCAGTTCGCACTCCCTCTCCTCCTCCTGTTCCTTCCTATTTCCCCTTGCCCTACTCCCCATTCACTCCTCAGAGAGGGTAAAGCTTTTCATGGGGAGTCAAAAAAGTCTAGCACATTGCTTTGAGGCAGGACCAAGGCCCTCCTCACCATATCTAGGCTGAACAAGGAATCCCTCCATAGAGAATGGGCTCTAAAAAGCCAATTCATGCACTAGGGATAAATCCTGGTCTCACTGCCAGTGGCCCCAGTCATACAACTGTCACCCACATGCAGAGAGCTTACTTCCCTGGCTGTCATTGAAAGTCAGTGAATTCCCTTTAGCTTAGGTAAGCTGTTTCAGTGTGTATCCCTATCCCCATCATGGTCTTAACCCCTTTGCTCATATTATCGCTCCTCCCTCTCTTCTACTGGACTTTGGGAGCTCAACAAAGTTCTTCACTCTGTGGATCTCTGCATCTGCTTCCATCAGTTGCTGAATTAAGGTTCTATGATGACAATTAAGGTAGTTATCAACCTGATTACAGGAAAAGGCCAGTTCAGGTACCCTCTCCACTATTGCTTAGGGTCTTAGCTGAGGTCATCCTTTTATATTCCTGGGTATTGCCCTAGTGCCAGGTTTCTTGCTAACTGCATAATGGCTCCCTTAAATACGATATCTCTTTCCTTGCTCTTCCTCTCTGTCCTTCCCCCATCTTGACCATCCTGTTCCATCATGTTCTCCTCTCCCCTTCCTTTCTTCCTTCTTTGGTAGCAAAGCAAATCTCAACAGATACAACAAAAATTGGAATAATCCCCTATATCTTATCAGATCACCATGGCCTAAAGTTAGAATTCAACAACAACACTACTTGCAAAAATCCTACAAACTTATGGGAATTGGACAGTGCTCAATTGAGTCACCCCTGTGTCAAGGAAGAAGTAAATAAAGAAATTAAATATTTCCTAGAATTCAACAAAAATTAGTGCACAACATACCCAAACCTGGACAAATATGGACACTCTGAAAGCAATGCTAAGAGGAAAGTTCATAGCACTAAGTACCTACATAAAGGAAAATGGAAATATCTGACACTAGTGACTTAACAGCACACCTGAAAGCTCTAAAACAAAAAGAAGCAGACTCACCCAGGAGTAGTAGATGACAGGAAATAATCAAATGGAGGGCAGAAATCAATAAAATAGAAACAAAGGAAACAATACAAAAAGAGCTGGTTCTTTGAGAAAATCAACAAGATAGACAAACCCTTATCCAAACTATTAAAAAGGCAGAGAGAGAGAACATCCAAATTAACAAAACCAGAAATGAAATGAGGGACATAACAATAGTCTGAGCGAAAGAGACTAAATGTCATAGCTTGAGGCGTGGCCACCATTTATGCCTGTAAAGTATCATGAAAATGCCAAGACCATTAAGGTAGTTGAGGTGGCTGTCAAATAAACAGGGGACACTGCAGTGAAATTTACCTCTGCAGCAAGGCTGAAGGAAACACTGTGCGAGAAGGCAAAGAGGAAAAGTGAGGTTATACAAAAAAAAAGGCAAATATCTCCATAGTTAGACAGGCTTTGGCAAATTTGAGGACATGTGACAATGACAAAGCAGTAAAAAAGCACATGAGAAGGGAGAGCCAAGAGAGATTAAGAAATCATTTTCCTTAAGAACATCATTAGTCAAAGTATGAACCTTATCATGGCAAGAGGCTCCTTGTTATCCATCATGTTGCTTGAGATTTGCCTTTTCTGTGTTCGCTGTTAGTGAGTGGTTCTTATTTCTCTATATTCTCATCAAGTATGCAAAACAGAAGCAATAAAAATGTGCTCATCAAATCCAAAAAAAAAAAACCCAAAACAATAGTCTGAGCTTTGAACTGCTTTGAAAGTGTGATTGAAGGTCTAAACTTCTCTTTACAAACAACTGTTCATTCTTGTTTCATTTATGCTCCTTGTGAGAGCACCATCTTTGAGACCACACCTATTCCTCTGGCATTTGTTGTCTGTTATTGGCCAGTATAGTACTTAGCTGCTATTTGCATCCTTGTGAAGTTCCTTTCATTTGATTTACTTGAACCTCCTAGTGTGGTGTCATTCCTAATCTTGACCTAGACTCTAAAATTACTATTCTTCAGGCCAGCTTGCATTGGCTAGACTCCATCCTGTCTGGAAGTTGACATCATGTGCATTAGGGGAAGAGTTATGGAACTTTGGGTTAGCATATGTACTTCCAGTGCATTAGATATGTGAACATTGTGTGTGGGATCATCAGTTGAAAAAGAATAGAAAAAAAAAGACAAGTGGCAGATGGAATTCGTGTGGCCTTGGCAGTTAAATGAGTGTTCAGTAGTTCTAAATCATGTTGTTTTCTTTGTTAATGGTTTTTGACCTTGGAAGAATTTAAGTCATCATTGTCTCCTGCATTCATCTCTACTCTACCCATCACCTTGAGTAGACTTGCTTTTATCTAGTCTTTTTTAATGATTTTATTGAGCTTTATATTTTTCTCCCCAGTCCCTGACACTCCCTACCCTTCTACCCTCTTCCATGATCCCCATACTCCCAGTTTACTCAGGAGATCTTGTCTTTTTCTACCTACCATGTAGATTACATCCATGTATATCTGTCTTTAGTGTTCTTTTTGTTATCTAAATTCCCTGGGGTTGTGAATTATAGGCTGGTGTTTTTTCTTTATTTCTAAAAGCCACTTATGGGTGAGTACACATTATATTTATCTTTCTGGGTCTGGGTTGATTCATCCAATATTATATTTTCTAGATTCACCCATTTGCCTGAAATTTCAAGATGTTGTTCTTTTTTCTCACTGTGTAGTACTCCATTGTGTAAATATACCACATCTTCTTTATTCATTCGAGGGATAAATGTTGAGGGGCATTAGGACTGTTTCCAGGTTTGGGCTATGGCAAATAATGTTGGTATGAACATAGTTGGGTACATTCCTTCGGTATGATTCAATATCCTTTGGGTATATACCTAAAAGTGGTATTGTTGGGTCTTGAGGTAGGTTGCTTCCTAATTTTCTGAAGACATCACCATACTGATACCCAAAGTGGTTGTACCAGTTTGCATTTCCACTATCAATGGAGGAGTGTTCCCTTTACCCCACATCCTCTCCAGCATAGGCTGTCATCAGTGTTTTTGATCTTGGCCATTCTTAAAGGTGTAAGATGGAATCTCAGAGTTGTTTTGATTTGCATTTCTCTAATGGCTAAGGATTTTGAGCAATTCTTTAAGTGTCTTTCAGCCATATTAGACTCCTCTGTTGAGAGTTCTCTGTTTAGGTCTGTACCTCATTTTTTTTTTGTTGGATTTTTTGTTTTTTTGATAACCAAATTCTTGAGTTCTTTGTAAATTTTGGCGATCAGCCCTCTGTTCAATGTAGGGTTGGTGAAGATATTTTCCCATTCTGTAGGTTGACATTTTGTCTTGTTGACTGTGTCCTTTGCTTTACAGAATCTTTGTAGTTTCAGGAGGTCCCATTAATTAATCGTTTCTCTCAGTATCTGTGCTACTAGGGTTATATTTAGGAAGTGGTCTCCTGTGCTAATGTATTCAATTGTACTTTCCACTTTCTCTTCTATGAGGTTCAGTGTGGTTGGTTTTACATTGAGGTCTTTGATCCATTTGGACTTCAGTTTTTGGACTTGAAATATGGATCTATTTTCATTCTTCTACATGTTGATACTCAGTTATGCCAGCACCATTTATTGAATATGCTTTCCTTTTTCCATTTTATATTTTTACTTCTTTGTAAAAAATTAGGTGATTATAAGTGTGTGGATTGATATCCAGTTCATTGATTCAATTCTACTGGTCCTCCTGTCTGCATTAATGACCATACTAGGCTGTTTTCAGTACTGTGTCTCTGGAGTAGAATTTGAAGATAGGGATTGTAATGCCTCCAGAAGTTCCTTTTTTGTTACTTTTTTTTCTTTTGCTATCCCATATGAAGTTGAATATGTCTTTCAAGAATTTTGATGGGCATCACATTGAATCTGTAGATTGCTTACAGTAAGTCTACATTTTTACTATGTTTATTCTACCTACCTAAGAACATGGGAGATCTTTACAATTTCTGGTGTCTTCCTCTTGGCAGAAAATAATCAAATTGAGAGTTGAAATTAACAAAATAGAGGCAAAGAAAACAATACAAAGAATCAATGAAAGAAAGATTTGGTTCTCTGAGAAAAATCAAACAAAATAGGCAAACTTTAATGCAAACTAATGAAAAGGCAGAAAGAGAATATCCAAGTTAACAAAATCAAAGACCAAAAGGGGGACATAACAACAGACATAAGGAAATCCAGAGAATCATCAGGTCATACTTCAAAAACCTGTACGTCACAAAACCAGAAAACTTAAAGGAAATGAACAATTTTCTGGATAAATATCACTTACCAAAATTAAATCAAGACCAGATAAGCAAACTTAATAGACCTATAATCACTAAAGAAATAGAAAGTCATCAAAAGACTCCCAACCAAAAAAAGCCCAGGACCAGATAGTTTCAGCACAGAATTCTCCAAGATTTTCAAAGAAGAACTAATACCAATACTTCTCAAATTGTTCCACACAATAGGAATATTGCCAAACTCTTTTTACAAGGCTACAATTACCCTGATACCCAAACCACACAAAGACATTACTAAGAAATAGAATTACAGACCAATCTCACTCATAAACATTGATGCAAAAATACTCAATAAAAAACTGACAAACTGAATCCAAACTGAATGAAAAATCATCCACCATGACAAAGTAGGCTTCATCCCAGAGATAAGTGATGGTTCAACATACAAAAATGTGTCAGTGTAATCCACCATATAAAGAAACTGGAAAAAAGAAATAAAACATGATCATCTCATTAGATGATAAAGTAGGCTTTGAAAAAATTCAACCCTGCTTCATGATAAAGGTCAATATACAGCAAATCAACAGCCAAGATCAAACTAAATGGAGAGGAATTCAAAGTGATTCTACTAAAATCAGGAACAAGACAAGGCTGTCTACTCTCTCTGTATCTATCCAATATAGTACTTGAAGTTTTAGCTAGAGTAATAAGAGACAACAAAAGGAGGTCAAGGGGATACAAATCAGAAAAGAAGACAAACTCTCACTATTTGATATAATTTACATAAGTAAATCCAAAAATTCTACCAAGGAACTCTTACAACTCATAAACACCTTCAGTAATGTAGTAGGATATAAATTTAACTTAAAAAAATCAGTAGCCCTCCTTTATACAGATTACAATTGGGTTAATAAAGAAATAAGTAAAATATCATTCTTCACAAGTAGAAGATCTGAATGACAAGTACTCTTGAGGTCTAGTTTTAGACCTTTTGCTCACAGATCTCTACAAAATTCTACATCATTTAGAAAATTTACAAGATTTTTCTTTGTGGTCCTTAGTTTCAGTGCTATAGTTTATTCTCAGCACTCTATTTCTATTTTCTACTCTTCATGACAGTAAGCATCGTGGCTCAACTGTGAGTGGTTATCTTCCTATTGCTGACAGAATTTATAACCATTTTTGCCTTAAATTTTGGTTTTCTTCAATGTCAAAAAAACAAAGTTCAAGATGAAAATAATTAAAGAGCACAAAGTGGGGAGTTTTAGGGTAGAAGAAAAATGTTCTGTTCCTGAATAAATATTTAACAATTGCAAAAGTTATTCCAATATTAAGGGAAATGAGCATTTTTACTCCTCTAAATAAAAATATTCATATTCTTTTACAATAAATTCACTAACATAAGCAAAAACTCAGCAAGTCAAGAAAGGATTCAAATAACATAAATGATAAGTAATTATGATTTCAAAAGTTGATACACATTAAGGAGAAACACACATACATTATTTATCAAACATAACCAAATACAGGATAATGAATATAGGTCTCAAGAATAAAAAAAATGAACAAAATTCTGTCACATTCAAAAGAAAAATTCAGTAATATAAACAGTGAAATTTGATAATAATCAAGAGAAGACAAAACAAAATGAATCTCATAAAACAAGTGACAATATCCTAGAAAACAGGAAAAAAATTAAAGCACTTACTTAGTGAATACCATAAATCAAACAGGCAATGATAAACTATGATACACATTTATAATAAAGGAAAAAACAAGATTATAATTTGTTTCACAAAAATCATTTGTCTCTATACTAAAATTCCTAAGTCTATATAACAGCTAAGAAGATTAGATTGAAAAAAATATAACATTAATATGATAAATACTTGAAAGAATAGAAACTATCATTTGTTACAGGACTAAGAAGTAAATATTAGCCATGGAACAGGATCATTGATATCTATACATATATATACATGTGTGTGTGTGTGTGTGTGTGTGTGTGTGTGTGTGTGTAAACATCCATACATATATGTCATTAGGTTTCTAAACCCTACCATCATTTAAGACAGAAACAATAATTTCCATGATAATAACTAGAAATACAGAGTGCCCAGAGCTGAGTGTGGAGAGGTTGCTCAGGGGTGAAATGGATACTGCTCTTGTGGGAGACAGGAATTCAATTCCACGCACTCACATCAAGTTGCTCAGCACTGCCTGTAACTCCAACTCCAGTGGGATCTGATGCTGCTGGCCTCTGCTGGCATCTGGATGTGTGCTTCACAGCATAGTTAAAAATAAAATAAAAATGCTAAGGCATATATCTTATAAAAAGATACTGGTATAATGAGGAAAGTGATAACCTTACTACAGCAGAAAAATCAGGTAGTAATACCAAAAAATGAAATTTGAAAAATATTAATACACCTAAATGAGAAATTAGAGACAACCAGAAAAGCATCTGTGTGAAGATTAAGACTGATAAGGAATACAATGTACAGATGGTGCATAAAAAGTAAGCCATAAGTAAAAATTTTTCATGTCTGGGCTGGGGACATGACTCAAGGAATAAGAGCTCTTGCAACCCAGAAATGACCTGATTTGAAATCCCAGGCTACCTAATAAAAATTGTATATAAAAACATGTGTCTATAACCCTAGCATTGTGGATGGCAGGTGCAAGAACACAGATCAGGCTTCCTGGATGTCAGCTTGTCTCCAAGTTTAGTGAGAGACCTTGTCTCAAGAGTGTAAGGCCAAGGTGACAAAACAATACATAGAATGCCATTTTCTGGTCTCTGGAGAATGCATAGTGGGTGTAGCTACATATATGAGCACACACCACAAACACTTGCATGCAAAGAATATATATGTCAAATTTTTTACATTTAAAGGAAAAATATAACATTAATTGGATAATTATCCCTTAACAAATGGCTATAACATTTCCACATGTCAAAAATCTCCACATTGTTTTCCTAATTAATAGCAAAACCTTTTGCAATGATGTCACTGTTCAATAGCATTTTTCAGAATTTTGTAGACATATTCTAAGAATAGCTAATCTAAAGCTGTACATACGGAGAAACTAAAATCCATTTTATTAAAATTAAAATATACAAAAGCATCCTTCTTGAAGAATTGTGATATACACGTGAAAATAAAGAATAAACTTCATGTTATGAAACAGAACATTCAGAAAATGACTTGTATATATAATCTAGTATTTAAAAGCAAAGACATTTTATGTCAATGAAGACAATTTCTTCTAATGAATGCCTCTAATTGTAGACTATTGGTACAGTGTAATCCTAGCTGATTGAGAATCTGAATCAGGACTCAAAAGTTAAAGGTCTGTTTCAAGTACAGAATGAGCTCCAACTGATTTCAGATTCCTTCCCAAAACCTGAAGCAAAATATAAAATATATGTTGTTCTGAGAATGCAGGTTAGTTGTATGGTACAAAGGTTGTACAAGACTCCCAGTCAGTCCATCATAGTGAAAATATATCAACCAGTTATGAGATGTGAGTAAACAAGTCCCCCCACAGGCTCGTCTATTTGAATACTCTGTCATCAGTTGGTGGCATTGCTATGAGAGACCACAGAACTATGAGGAATGGAGGCTTTCTGAAGAGAGCATCACAGGTGGAGGGCTATGAGCGTTAAAGCCTCACCACTTCCTCTTCTCTCTCCCTGCCTTCCCTACCACAATGGATTCTATCTCTCTAGATCTGTAAGCTAAAACAAGCCCTTTCTTCCTTAAGTTTCTGTTTGAGTCAGAGTATTTTACCATAGTCACAAAAAATAGCTAATAACTAATACACTTGGCAAAATAGTCCAGTAATCTTGCTCTCTCCTTACAAAAGATAAATTCTATATGATTTTGAGAAGTGTTGAGAAATATTCTGATGTAATAAAACCACACAGAAAAAACGATTTTGTATAATGTAGGTGAGAGCAAATAAGCAAAAATTGTAAATAATAAAGCATTTTCATATAACAAGTAGTAAAGAAATATATCATTAGTAAAACTATGTAATATGCTGAGAAAAATATTTTAGGCTTTTTATGTTATAGAAATAGTGAATACAGTGTTTCTCGAGTGTTCTAAGGCAACAGCCAGGGTTTTTTTTTCTATTTTAATCTTTCAGAACTGCCATATTTATTGAATGCATTAAGAAATTAATTAAAAGGAAAATAAAATTTGGATATATAAAGTGTCAGTACATTTCTTACATGAGGTCTTATAGTCATGAAATTACTTGGTCCATTTCCCTTCAGTTTCTCTGTCTAATTGTGGACTAGTAATAAACTATCAGAGCAACATCACTGATCCACAGACCATGCACTGACAGAACAGATCTGTCCTGAAGATTGATTTTAAAATGGCAAAAGGCAAGGCACAAGAGGGTCAAGTATGTTAACAAGGAAATGACAAAAAAACCACAGTATTTTAGTGAACACATGAATTTGAACCAACATACTATCATAGGCTAGTTCATGTCAAACTACTGACTAGACTCTTACAAAGTTTGAAAGCATCAAGTCCTAGGACAATTGTAAACAAATGAGCTGATGGCCCTGACATTGTGCTGATAAAATTTTAGAAATCTGATACTACCCCATTAAATGAAAACAAATACTACCAAACCAAGTCTGCAGTGTAACTTTAAACTTATCCTATGTTCTGGGGGTAGAATGTCATATTTCTATCAATAAAGGTATATGGTAACAATTCTTTTATTGCTGATAAGACAATTATTTTATTGTTTATATGGCAATTCTTTTATTGTTTATATAAGCTTAAGGACAAAGAATGTAATCCTGAAAGTTCATAATAGAATAATGGGAAATGTTTATACTATAGACCAGAGCAAAGCAAAATTAAAGCCCTTGTTAGAGCAATCTTGTACTTTGACCATGAAGTGTCGCTTTCAGGCTCATATGTTCGAATACTTAGTTCCCAGTCAGTGGTGCTGCCCTTGGATTTTATGGAAACATCAGTAGGTATAATATGTAGAATATTGCTGATAGAAACTTCTGAATGATAAAATGATAAGTAAATAATAACACTAAATTCTTTGAATGAATATTTTGGAAAGTGTATAAAATCTATTTCATACTTTTTGGAACTCTGTGGATTGATTCTTCAGTGCATAATGCTTTCTATTTCACAGGTAAAGTTGATAGGTTTTCTGTGTAAATGTATTGTGTGCATATAGGCATATATATATATATATGTGTGTGTGTGTGTGTGTGTGTGTGTGTGTGTGTGTGTGTGTGTGTGTGTGTATGTTTGTGTCCACTCATGTATGAATGTACAAGGAGAGCACAAAAGTCAATGTTAAGTGTCTTTTTTTAACCACTTTTTCATATTAATTTTTTGTAAAATGGTCTCTCACTGAACTTGGCACTTTTTGGTTTGAGTTTGCTGACTGGCCAGTAAGTTGCAGAGAGCCTCTAGTCTCTGTTTGAATGTTATGGACCTGACTTAGGTCTTCAGCAAGCATTTTACAAATTTAGGCATGATCCTTTTTATTCTGGGATGACTGCAATTAGTTTAAGTTGCAATATAGAAAAATCTTTTTATTGTTGTTTGTCAGAGATTATAATGTTTTTCTTTCAGGGGCTTGTCAGTGTTGGAAATCAAATCTTGAATCTCACATATTCTAGGAAGGTTCTGTACTATTGAGCTATATTCCCAGACTGAGTCATCCCTTTCTATAATATTATATGACTGGGTTTTAGGTAGTCCAACTAGCTTTTGTTATAGCGATGTTTGACTTCTGGTCTCCACCTATGGAATGTCAGCCACACACATGCCCCTATTTTGCCTTTTACTGTGACATTAAAGCAGTACCTGAAAGCATTGATGGTGCTTCCAGAGTAGAAAGGAGGATTGTCCTCAAGTTCAAATCATTGGTGAACATAGAGGACAAAAAAATAAAAAACAAAGAAATATAAAATTTGGCCTTATAAATGAGGTTTTTATAAAAAGCAATATCAAAAGCATCCAATTATTCCTATTATATTTTCCTTTTGTTAAATTTATGAATACATTTCCACCACTTCTCAGAAAATAATAGGAAAGAAACTAAACTTCAGCTAAGCTATTTCAATAGTTACTAACAACAGTCCCTATCCTTGTTGCTTTAAACAAAGTAAATAATTTCCATACATTATTAGATGTTATATGAGACACAAAGAGGCAACTTATGTCTATGTTTATATCTTAATTTATTCTAAATGAAATATAATAGTTGCATAAAATGAATAGAGTGCAATGTGATAGTTCAATAAATTTGAACTTTGGAAATAATCTAATAACAAATCCATCAAACAAAATACCATTTCTCTGTATGAGAGCACTGATCATCCTTTTATTGGCTATTTTGAAATGTAAAATAGATTCTTTGGAACTGTATTCCATATTACACACTCCAAACACCATATATATACCTCCAGTTTAACTGAATATTTGTGCCTATTGGTCATCATATCTCTTTTCTCCATCTACAGACAGCACTGATTCTGACAACCCATTTCACTTTCTACTTCTGAGTTTTGTGTTTTCAGATTCCAGTGTAACTGAATACATGTGCTCTTTGTCTATTTGTGCCTGGATTATTTCAGCCACTATAATGTCCTCCAAATTTATCCATGTTGTCACAAATGACACAAAAAATGACTTGTTAAGATTGAATAGCACTTCGTTGTATACACATAGTTCCCTTTTTAAAATCTAGTCATCCATTGATGGACACATATTTGTTTAGCATATCTTGGTTATACTTTTAGCTTACTGACTCTAATTCTGCAAAAGTGAGATTTCTGGATCAAATAATTCCATTTGTAGTATCTGCTAAAGGATCTCCATATTGTTTTATAAAATGCCTACATAAAATTACAATACCATCAGCATTGTTACAAGGGCTCCAATTCACACACGAGTGAACACCAGTGATCCTTCATACTTTACAAGACAGTAGAATGAAAATCACAAAATAATACTTCACTGTAACTTCAACTTGCATTTTTCTAATGATAAGGGATGTTTAACACTTTGTTAGTTGTTCTTTGGTGATTTATGTTTTGTTTTGAGAAATATCTATTCAAGACATGTGCTCATTTTTCATATGGTTGTTTAATTGTTGACTATTTTGAGTTCCTTATGTGTTCGGGATATTATGTCCTTAGTGACACATTCCTTGTTCAGTCTTTCCCACTGGGTGCTATCTTTTCCCTCTATTGTCTTTCTCTGCTAGGCAGAAGCTTTTTAGATAACACAGTCTCATTTCTCTGATTCTGCTTTTGTTTCTAGTGCACTTGGGGTGTGTTTGAGAAGTCACTATTTAGATGAGTAGTGTAGGCTTCACCTCTCTGTTACCTTCTGGTGACTTTATATGTTCAAGCACTATGTATCATTAATTAATTTTGAGTTTTTCTTGTATAATGGGTAAGGTTAGTGCTCAAGTAATAGCCCATGGCTAAACAGATTTCCCAATAAAATATTGAAAGAATGCTCTCTTTCCATTTTGTAATCTTGGTATGTAGTTCCAAATCAATTGACCTTAAATGTATTGATTATTTCCTTGTTCTTTATCCTGTTACATTATTCAGTGTCTTTGGTTTTATGCAGGACCACAGCATTTGGATTAGTAGAGCTTTGTAATGTATACTTAAATCCAGTAGTGTGAAGCTTCTACTGATACTCTTTTTAGTTAAAATTGCATTAGCCAGTGGGGTCTTTTGTAGTTCTTTATGAAGTTAAGGGCTGCTTTTTCTATTTCTGTGAAAGAGGATTTTTTTTTGCGGTTTTGATATGTATTACATTGAATATGTAGACCACTTTGGTAAATATGGAGATTTTGACAATATTAATTCTTCTAATCAATAAACACAGTATATCTTCCCAACTCTGCAACTAGGAATGCCGATGCCCAGAATAAACTGGCTAGCATGTGGACAAAACCTACGTGAAGATTTTAAAAGAAGCTATCAAAAGCATTAACATTGAGTTATGCTTCAGGTCTTTGCTATAATTACAGGTAAAATTACATAGTTTAATTGTATAAATCTAGCTAAGTGTGGATGATAGGAACAAAGCTAGATATAGGCTTAGTTTTATTATTAACTGTAGAAGACAATGGTTTCTGAAAATTAATTTATCATAATGACTTACCACTATAAATTCAGTTAAGTAATTGAGTTCAAATACACCACTTTGTGGCCGTTAACTGATAATTTCAAATGAGAATCCTGAAACTGAACAGGACCACAAAGGCAACATAACCCTTCCCCCTCCTTTCTTATACTATAAGGATTGAACATTGAGGACTTAACTCATTTCAATCAACCACACTGCAGATTAGCAAAGGGAAAACCAGCTTTTCTTAACTCGCACCTCTAGGATCTTCTGAATGAGCACACGTGGAGATAAAATTCATTCCTGAGTTATTTGATTATCTTATAGCAAGAAAGTTTAGGATGGGAAATGTTTATCAAAAAAATTCAAATAAAAAACAAAGTCCAGATTATTTTCACAATATGATGACAAAGATATATAATAGGTAAATATATTTGTAGACATTCTTTCAATGGATAAATATTGGGAAGACTATAATGCTGTTTACTTTTCTGGGATGCAAATTCTTCAGTGCACCCCCTTGCTATGTCCCTAGATAGAAACATAAAGACCTCATTCTGGGTAATGTTTTAGTGACTGGAAAAATTGCACATATCAGAGTCTAGCTTTGCACTTGGTGATATGTGACTATAAACCTTCCCCTAGAACTCCAAATAAATATCGACACAGTTCAATGAAGGCAGCCCTGAGTTATGAGCACACATTTAGTATTATAGCAGTACATGGTACCAATGTTTCCTGTGTTTCACAGATATTTAGTTTTTCATAAATAATGTAGTTTTTGGTTTACGAAATCAATTGAAATATACAGATATTTGTAAGGTAACAATAAAAATCCACTAGCATCTTAACCTATTTCTAGCAGATAACAGGGCCACTTCGAAAGAATAATCTTCTCTCAGAACAGTAAAAATGCTTTACTTTTTTAAAAATTTTTTCTATTTTTGTTTTTTGTTTTTTGAGATAAGGTTTCTCTGTGCAACAGTCCTGGCTTTCCTGGGATTTGATTAAAGGTGTTTGCCGCCACCCACAGTAAAATGTTTTGTTCTCATCACTATAGTCTACCATCGTATTCTATACCACTTTGAGCAAGAGTGGGGACTCACATTCTATGCTGACAGCTAGAAGGATTTTCCCTCCCACCTGCAGAGGACACAACCAGAAACAGTCAAATAAGGCCCTTCCAACACTTGCCTTCCTTCAAACTCTGAAAAGAAATTCCAAGTCAGGACAAAAAGGAAAGATAGGCAGCTGTTTGGGTTATTACTGAATAATTACAACACTCGGCACTCTCGTTTCTTTTAAATGTTAATTTAAAATATGCTTGAATCTGTAAAGTACACTGGTAAATTCAGCATTTTAGAGAAACTTTAGGCTGGAATACATAAGTTTTCATTTGGAAGAAATCAAAGGAAGCAAACAGATGTCATAACTCCCCTTTATTTTTGGTGGAGGAGCATTCTGTTTTTCTAGACCCAAATAGGAAAGTAGTAAAGTGGGTAATCTAGAGACGTTGAAATCAGTTATATTCCCTCAAATAATTATCACAAGCAGTATTTTCACCAAGGTCAACATCTTTGGTTTCTTATGGAGTCATGCTCTTTACAACCCTCTACATTTATTATGAATAAATCATTGTGACTGACACCATGTGATAGCAAATAATTATATCTCCTCATCCTATACACAAATGAAAGACAATAAGATATTAACATTCTTTTAAACACAAAAACCATATTAACTATTGCTATATGAGCATTTTTAGCTCCTTGGTAGAAATAGTTTGTGGAAAATTTTCATTTATATTTTATACTCAATAATAAACATGCATATATATTTAAAATAATGAATTAAACATACGCCAAAGTAATTGGGTAAGGAAAGCCTATAGATAGGAGATGTTCTATCTAGAATTGATATGGCTGGACAATAAAAGGAATAAATATTAAATTATAGTGGAGAGAAACAATAAGGTTGAAGAAAACTTTACACAGTGTAATCTAAAAGTTCAGTCCCATTTTGAAATAAAATTTGAATAGAGAAGAAAATAATACTAGTTCGTAGAGGAATCATTTATTAGGTCAACTATATATGTGGAGCATGTACACATACATAATACACATGGTTCTAAATCTAAACACCTAAGAGACTTAAAACAACAACAACAACAATTCCCTCTTTTATAAGTTTTGCATATAGTGGGTGGAAAGCTATGGTTAACTTCTAAACAGCTCTGTGTGAGGAAAGAAAATAGATCAAACTCTAGAAATTGAGTATGTGAGTCAAAATGTATAAATGTTATATAGTCAATAGTGTGGTGGTTATTTTTTATTGTCAACTTTGTGGCAACTAGATTAATTAAGATACACAGTTCTAGGAAGGTCTGATGTCTGTGAGGAGATTTCAAAAAAGGATTATCTGAAAACAAACCTGCCTTCTTCCAGAGTGAGTGGCACCATCTTGAAAGAGCCCAGATATAACAAGGTCTTAGGAAATATCAATATCTGCCTTCATTTCTTGCTGACAAATGTATCCGTTCCACTGCTGCTGCTACTGCTACCATCCTTTGCTGTCTCCAAACCCCAATTCTTTGGCCTCCCAATGAGGAGAGGTATCAGTGGTTCTTTACGAATCCTTCAGACATTCAGTGCCACATTGGGACTGCTGAGTTATCCAGCATCTGTACTGAGCAGCTACTGGATTTTCGGCCTCTCTGGACCAAGAGAGCCATTTTTGAACTGCCCATGACCTATAAATTGTAAGTCATTCTACTAAATCCTCTATTGCTTCCATTTCTCAGGAGAATCTTGCCTATTGCAGTTTCTATGGTCTGAATAGGCCTTATTCAACAAAGTGACCATGTGAGATTTGTCTATTTGTGAGAAAAATAGAAACAGAACTCCATTTTATTGGAACAAAGGTAAAATTAAACTATACATGTAATAAACTTCATATTATAATTCAAATACAAATACAAAGCAGTTAAAAATTTTCAGTTTCTTTTTTTGGTAATAGTCCAGCTGGCCTTGGTGAGCTCCCAGTAGATCAGCTCCACTGTCTCAGTGGGTGGGTGCACCCCTCGTGGTCCCGACTTCTTTGCTCATGTTCTCCCTCCTTCTGCTCCTCATTGGGACCTTGGGAGCTCAGTCCAGTGCTCCAGTGTGGGTCTCTGTCTCTATCTCCATCCCTCGCCAGATGAAAGTTCTAAGATGATATGCAAGATATTCGTCAGTATTGCGCTAGGATGGGGTCATTTCAGGTTCCCTATCCTCAGCTGCCCAAGGAACTAACTGGGGACCTCAGCTTGGGCACCTGGGAGCCCCTCTAGGGTCAATTCTCCTGCCCACCCTAAAGTGGGTCCCTTAACTAAGGATTGTGGTTCCGTGCTCCCCTATCCAACCTTCCTTTATCCCGATCCTCCTATTTCCCCAAGTCCCCCCTCCTTGCCTTCTACCTTTTCTCTCCCCATCTCCCCTTACCCCCTTCCCACCCCACCCCCAAGATCCCACTTTTCTCCCCGGCAATTTTGTCTACTTCCCTTATCCAAGAGGATAACGATATGTTTTTCCTTGTGTTCACCTTCTTACTTAGCTTCTTTAGGTTCGCCAATTGTAGATTCTGTGACCCCTATTTATGGCTAGAAACCAATTATGAGTGAGTACATCCCATGTTCTTCTTTTTGGGTCTGGGATACCTCACTCAGGATAGTGTTTTCTATTTCCATCCATTTGCATGCAAAATTCGAGAAAAAGCAGGGGATAAAACTGAACTCTCTGAGCATGTCGAACAATGAGGGCTGATGAGACGCCAAGGACTATGGCACGCAGTTTTGATCCTACGCAATCTGCTGGCTTGGTGGGAGCCTAGCCAGTTTGGATGTTCACCTTCCTAGATATGGACGGAGGGGGGAGGACCTAGGACTTACCACAGGGCAGGGAACCCTGACTGCTCTTTGGACTGGAGAGAGAGGGGGAGAGGAGTGGGGGGAAGGGGAGAGGGGTGGGAGGAGGGGGAGAAGAGTGGGAGGAGGGGGAGGGAAAGGGGAGGCTGGGAGGAGGTGGAAATTTGTTTTTTTTCTTTATTCTTCTTTTATCAATAAAAAAATGTTAAAAAAAATTTTCAGTTTCTATCAGTAATAGACATGTGCATATATCTCAACAAAAACTTAAAAATTAGGTTATCTTTGACAATAACATTATAGGTTTTAAAACTGTAGAATAGTAGAGTTAATGTACACCTGCTGTAATAAAATTAATATCAAACTTAAATGAGAATTAGTCTCCTTATAAAGATACCCATGGATATATGCATTTATATACATATACAAATAAAGTATAAGGTATTTTTCATATATAAATACAAAATAAAAATGTGGCATATTTTATGCCTTCAGAACCAATGATCATCTTCTAAAGAATATGAAAATTTATTCTTGGAGGGTGCATGTGCTAATTTGTTTTTAGGCCAATTTTCCCCTACCCACTCAACAAAATTTCAAATATATGTTACTTTTTCATCTTTTGAAAAACATGCAGTGTGAGGCTGAGAGACAGAGAAGCATGGTCCCAGCAGCTGTGCAATGCTTCATGTTGTGAATATTCAACAAATATTAAGTGACATTGAAATATGAATTGATGGATAATGAATCACTCTAGGGAATTATCCTGCCAAAATGTTTTGGAAGATCCATGAAATGTTTGACAAATCCAAGATATCCCAAGCTTTGCCTTTGCCGAGATTTATTTATTTGTTTGGGGGATGGGAAAACAGGTTCTTATTTTTCATCTGGCTCATTATGTCCTTCTGTTAGTGAGTAATTCATACTGAAATCATATTACTTTAACTTTGGTTAAGCAATTGATTTCTTAGTGACTATATAATTGGAAAACCAGAGCAACTAGAAAAATTGCATCTTTTTATTAAGCACAGAAATGAAATTGATTAAGCAGAAATTTAATTATAGTAATGGGATTGACCCAGCAATGGAGAATGAGCACCAGGAGAGGACAGACATACTGCATTTGGAGGGCTTCTTTTAAGCATTATCTTATTTAGCTTTACTCAAGTAGGAAAAATCCATAGCCTGCAATACATTTTGCCTCTATTTCTTCTGACTGCATTCAAATTAACAGATAGGATCTTGGTGTAATTAGCTTGATGGTAATTTTAACATAATGTCTTAGAAATTATCTCACTTTAAATAACAAACTATTTTAGCCACCTAAGGTTTTAGCACCGCCTGCCACATTTGTTACAGTTATATAATACTTACTCACAGTGTTGCCGATATGAGTTTGGACTATTTGGAATTTTTAAAGTTGCATATTAGGACAGTCAATTCAAGAAAAAAGAAGGGATTCTACATTGGGCTACAAAGATTCTGAGCACCTGATTACGGAATGATGCTGGCAGATGTTAGACAGGGTAGGAAAGTACACTAGGAGACTTACCTAAATCACTCCTGCCCCAGTTCTTGATTATGCCTTTCTCTGCACACTCTCTCCATCACTGTTTTCAGTATACTGCTTCTGTTCTTGTTTTCTACTCAGTCCACATGATGCCAGAAGATGAAGGATACAACTTTGTGTAATGGGATTCAACCCATATTGAGAAACAATTTCCCTTAATACTAACTCTTAATTTTCAAGAAAGCAACTTGAATCAAGGCCAGTTAGTGCTTCATTATTTACAATGGAGTATGTTCAAAAAATGGAGGCGACATTGAACAAATATGAGCACTAAGTTCTAATATAGTGTGACTATTTGCCGGTCAGAAGGATATGAGACAGAGTGAGTAGGTCAAAGGATAGCCAACAGAGCTTACTATAAGATAACAAAAAGTTGGGACTAAAGTTTTCTTCTCAACTATTTTAAGCTTCATATTCAATAGTTTTAGAGGGAAATTTCCATTGAAAATTCCATTTTTAAATCTTTTTCTAGTCATGTTAAAGATTAATTTATCATACAACAAAGATGTCTTTTAGATACAGCTACAACATAGAGAGTTATTGATAGATTTAACAGTCAGTTCTATAAACTGAAGTACAAATATGAGATTTTTGGAATAGATCAAAGACTCAAAGAAACCACAAAATCAAGACATAATAGCTGTATGTATTCTTTGTTTCTAGTTCTTTTTCTTTTTACATGGAGTTCAGCCATACATCACAGCCACAGTGGCATTTATGTTTAAATGGTTCAAACTCAAATTGGAAGAGACAGCCCCCCTGGCTTAATAAGAAAAGAAAACACAGCAAGGACCAGGTGTTGAGTGTCCCTGAAGAATGGGATGACATTAGAAGGGTGATATCCAGAGAACACCAGTGTCATCAACTCAAGACAGCAACAAGTTGATAAACATTAAGTGGGATGAGAGTTTCCCATGAGAAGCTGCTCACAGTATGACTCAGGGAGAAGAGCAGAGACCTTAGATGCTGCCCACCATAGGCAAGCTCATTGCTAGTTTGGGTCTAATTAAATTAGATATCTACTCAAATTAAGGCATCAACACTTTTCAGTGAAATATATTAAAAATTCAGATTCCTCACAATATAAGCTTTAAAATGTCTAATATATAATGTACATAGGAACTGTCATAAAAATGTGATATGCCAAAGGAAAAGACTAAGTGTGGACAACACCAATAAGATTAGTGAAGGCTTGAATAATTGGATGAAGGTTTTAAAGAAGACATTATAGTAATACTCAGTTGTAGGCAGAGGCTGCTCATTTGATTCCTGGCTAACCATACCTGAAATAATCACACAGAAATTATACTGTAACATTGGGGCACCCATCTTCAGCCTTCAGGTCTATAGTATCTGGCAGACTTTTCCATGAAACAAAAAAATTTCAAAGACAGTTACACCTATACGGGCAGTTTGTCCATCACTTTCTTCTGTGTCCTACAGAATGTCTGGCAGAGTCTTTCATGAAGCAGAAACTTTGAAGGACCTTCTCACCTTTAGGCAAGTTCAGCATGGTTCAGCACATCCAATTCATATAGCATAACATCAAACAGTCCAGGCAACAGCAGTTTCTTGCCCAAATGGCTAACAAATTCCATAATGAACCTCTTTGATGTCCATCATCCTTGTGAAGTATATTGGTGCTGCCAGGAGCAGGTGTGTCTCTTTGTTATGAAAAGTCCTAATTTCTTAAATATTTTAAAGGCTTTATTCCATAGGGCATTGAAAGGTTTGAAGATTGTCTATCTAACTGAAATATATCTCTATATATCTAGAAAACCAAATTAACATGACTGCAAACTTGATAATTTTAGATGACTATTTTTAAATTATATATCACAGTTTTAAATGAGCTGCACAAACAAAATACCTTGATTGAGAGCAGAAATATACATAGAACAAATTGACCTAAAATTTGTATCAATAGACCAAGATCCATACAAATGCAAAGTATTTATCTCTATTGCATATCCCCTTTAGATGTAAACAAATATTTATAAATAATATTTGGGAATTTGGGCATAGTTCTCTCCAAACTGCTTTCTGCTTTTTGTTGGGTAAATAATTGATCTTTCAGGGGTGTTCACAGCAACCCTTCAGGGGGTCTTGGTTCATCAAACCACATTATACTGGAAAGAATTCACAGGTTTTCATCTTCATTTCCAAAGACATATCCTTAGATCCAAATTTGAAATCAAGAGACCTTTAAAATATATATGTTGGTTTAGCTTAGCAGTATGCACAATGAAATGTCTTTCTGTACATAGCTCATTCACCACCAAAAATTCAAAAAAAAACCACAATAATTTACATTATCAAGACTCTCTATGTATACTCAATCTTTACATGGCTTATTTTTCTTACTCTATTACTTTTCCTGCATGTTTACAATTTATTTTATTATCTTGACTTTGTCAATCAATGTTTGTCTGCACTGTCTCTTTAAAGACTTTTACTTTATTTTTTTTAAAACCATTTACTTCTTTTTATAACTATTTCTTCTCTCTTCCAAGCCTACACATATTTATCCAACACTGTGACCCATTTAGAGATCTTTTCCATTTGAATTTGTCTTTGTTTTGTACATATATGTAATTTTTTGACTAGGAGTGCTTTCGTTTCTTTTTAAATGCTAAGTGGGTATGTCTAGGACCAACTCTGCTGCACTACCTGTTGGATATGCCCAGTCCAACATGGCAGAGGCATGTTCACTGCCTCTGCATGCTGTGTACACTGCCCCTGTTCCAGGTATGCAACACGCTGTGTCAACACACTGCTAACAGACCCCATTTAAGTGCTCAGCCTCCTGAAAGAGTCAGAGTTCAGGCTGGCAACACAAACCTTTATGAAACCAGAGGGTAGTTTTACTGCTAATGCTGAATCAGAAAGACCTCTCTTAAAGGAGACTCGTTACTCCTCCTCACTGCCAGCAAACAGTGCCTATCTGAAAAATAATTGCCAGCTACTAAGAAGACATGCTTAACTCTGTTCTTTTGTGTCTAGAATTCCTTTCCAGCCTCTCTTGGGTTTTATGTGGATTTAATTGGCACATGCTATAGGCAGAGGCTGTTTATTTGTTTTCTGGTTGACCAGACCTGAAATAATCACAATCAGAAATTATATTAATTATAACACTGCCTTGCCTATTAGCTTATGCATATTTCTAGCTAACACTTACGTCTTAAATCGACCCATCTCTATTAATATGTGCAACACCACGAGGTCATGGCCTATTGGCTAGGTTCTGGCATCTGTCTCCTCTGGTAGCTACATGGTTTCACACTGACTCTGCCTTCTTTCTCCCAGGTTTCAGGTTATTTTTCCCTCCTAGCACTATTCTGCCCTGTCACAGGCCTAAAAGGCTTATTTATTAACCAATGACATTCACAGCATACAGAGGGGAATCCCCCATCACTCAGTGACTAAATTAAATTAAAGTTATTTTGACTAAAAGAATATTTATTTGAAATTCAAAAACTGGAAATTTTAGAATTAAAGGAGTTACTCTTTGAAATAAAAGTTCACATGATTGAGTAAGCATTCATTGAAAATGAAGATAATAAAGCTAGAAAAATAAAAAGATATTAATAAAAGCAATTATTCCATGACATTCCTGCTAATTTAAAAGAATGCAATTTTAGTATGGAAAAAATTGTGTATTCCACCTTATCCAAATGATTTAATTAAATAGTGAATAAAGAGACAAAGTAACACTTATGTGTTATATTGGGAAGAGGGCAGGACCATTCTATCACATTCTTTCCAAAACTGAACAACCTAACTTTAACATGAGGAAATATTTGAGACTCCTCAAATGTGTCAAGGACATAATTTACAGAATAAGAGATTAGAGACCAAATAACTTTTGGGATAAGTCGTGCTTTCAGTACAAAATAACATATTTGACTCACCTTTCAAAACAGAATGTATGAAATTTTTATCAAAATTAAAATATAAAACTCCAAAAATAAAGACTGCTTTCTGTGTGATACATATAATATTTGGTTATATGCATTAGTCCATATGGCATTCTTTTCTTCTAGGAATAGACATTGCAAGGAGACTCAAATATAAATGTTATGGTTTCTTTTACTTGAGTGCACACCATGACTAATATGCATGCCTTGCTGTCCAAATAAGAAACTCAAAAATGAGGTGTAGAAGGCATTTCAGAACATTATAGAGGGTATCACCCTCCATGGAAACCTTAAACATTTGTGAGACAGTATTGGAATGACTTAAGCCAACAGTGAGATAAAAATCTGAGTTAGGTCTCTGAATTACTGACTTGAATGCTTAAGCAAAAATTAGCAAATGAAATGTTAAATAGAATCTACTGGATTTGGGGGAGCCTAGGCAGTTTGGATGCTCACCTTACTAGACCTGGATGGAGGTGGGTGGTCCTTGGACTTCCCACACGTCAGGGAACCCAGATTGCTCTTTGAGCTGATGAGGGAGGGGGACTTCATTGGGGGAGGGGGAGGCGGTGGCGGGGAGGAGGCAGAAATCTTTAATAAATAAATAAATAAATAAAATTTAAAAAAAGAAATAGAAAAAAATATCTCTTATGCTTTCATGGTATTTTTCAATAATATGGCCCTATACAAATTTTTATTTTTAAGACTTTTGATTCTTGTGATTATGTCTATAATTCCTTAATTCTGATTCTTTTGTCTCTAAAGTTTCAGCACATAGGAATTTCTATTGTTAAATAAACATAATTTAAATGTCATGAAACCTAAGATTTTTTTTAAAAACTGTCCTCAAATCCCTGTTCAAATATACTTCTCTGTTTTCTTAGCACAAACCTATTCCAACATTAAATGACTCCAATTAGATATGAAACTTCAAACCCATGAATTATGAGAGGGCTCTGAACTTGCCAAAAAATTTCATATTAGACTTGATAATTTGTATTATACACTCCTGCTGTATATATAAAAGCTTTTACTATAAAACTTTTTTATAACAAAAGAGAGATGAAAAGATACTGTAATTATTCACAGAACACATTCAAGGCATCATTGCTGAGGAAATATAATATCCATGACATTCCTTTACTGTAAATAGGGTAGTAATTGATAGGAGTGCTATTAGTCACAGAGTACCCATTCTTCTACTTATTCACACACACACACATACAAACACACACACACACACACACACACACACACTAGTTTTTTTCTCAGACTACTCAACCCTTCAAAATCAAACACATAGAACTCTTAGAGAATGAAATTTAAGTTCCAGGTAGATTTTAACTTTTAACTTCTTATACTTTTAACTTCAATAAAAATATTCTTATGGGAAGCAATTGATAATGTTCTACCAGTCTGATTAACCAGGGAGGCTCAGTTTAAGAAACTAGCACTGATAAGATCTGACCTTATCAGTAAGTAAACTCTTCTTGAAGCTTCTTCTGACTGGTGAAGGCATAAATAGTTCTCATCTTCATGTGGAAATGTGCAAAGCCACACCACCTCTGAACTGACTGGTGTCCACCAAAGGGAGAGGCTGATGCACATGGTAGCAAAGCAAAGTTAGCAACCTGCACAGCACATGCAGCTGTTGCCTTTATTTTAAGTGGCCATCTTTGTCATTGCATGAAAGTACTTCCTAGTATCCAGATGTTGCGGGAGAAAACCCTTGTTCTTCCTGGCCACCCAGATAACTTAGCCCTAAAATAATCACACAAAAACTATACTAATTAAATCACTGGTTGGCCCATTAGCTCTAACTTCTTTTTGGCCAATTATTACATCTTAATTTAACCCATTTTTATTAATCAGTGTATCACCATGAGATCATGCCAAGTTCTAGCATGTCTGTCTCTGGTGTTCGAGCCATAATGTCCCTCTAACTCTGTCCTTTCTCCCAGCATTCAGTTCTATCCCCCCCCCACCTACCTAAGTTCTGCCCTATCACCAGGCCAAGGCAGTTCTTTTATTCATTAACCAAGAAAAGCAACAACACAGAGACAGATGGACCTTCTACATCATTTCCCCTTATCTGTTTAAACAGAAATGGAAGGCTTTAATATAGTAAAATTACATATAACAGGTATCTAGCAAGAATTACAGTTACAAAATTTATACCTATTTATCTTTCAATATAACTAAAGAAAGCTATAACTATAAATTATTCAACTCCATCAAAGACTCCAAAAGGATATAATATTACCCTAGTAAACACAAAGTACATTGTAAGCAACTTCCAAAACTCTAGAAATGACAGAGACATCTTGCTACCTGGACAGTTACCCAAAGGTCTTCTGTATCATTGGGGCATGCATCTTCAGTCTACAGAACCATAACAGCTGGCATGTTTTGCTATGAAGCAGAAAATTTTAAAGACAGTTCAGTCACTTTCATCTGTATCCTGAAGAATGTCTTGTAGACTCTTCATGAAATAGGAACCCCAATGGACTGTCTCACCTTTAGGCAAGATCAGCAATCATTTCTCTGCAGATCCTGCATATCCAGGCAAGAGCAGTTTCTTGCCCAAATGGCTAAAGACCTCTTCATTGCCCATCTTCCTCTTGAAGTAATTGGTGCTGCCAAGAGCAGATGTGTCTCATTGTCATGAAAAGTCCTAAGTTATTAAAACATTTTAAATGCCATATTCTGAAGGTCTCTGAAAGATTTGAAGAATACCTAACTAACTGAAATATATCTCTATATATCTAGAAAATCTAATTAGCATGACTACAAGTTTGACTATTATAGATACAAAAGCACAATACATTAATTAAGATCAGAAATACATATACATAAAACAAAATTGACCTTAAATTTCTATCAATAAACCAAGATCCATACCAATGCAACTTATTCATATTTATATCATATTCCCCTTTAAATGTAAACAAACAATTTTAAACAATATTTGGGGATATGGGATTAGTTATTTCTCTCCAAATTTCCTTCTGCTCTTTGGGGGCACTGCTAATCAGGTCTTTCATGATGTATCCTGTGTGCTAGGTTTATCTCAGTCACCAGTTGCTTGAAGTAATTTTTGAGGGTGTTTACAATGACCTTTCAGGGGGTCTTGTTTCATCATACCACATCAGTCTAGAAGCAATCCCCAGGTTCTCATCCTCTGTAGAAACAAACAGGAAACCTCTTTTCCAAAGCAACTTATCCTTAGACCCATATTTTGAAGTCAAGATATCTTTATAATATATATGCTGGTTTAGCTTAGCAGTTCATACAATAAAATGTCTCTCTGTACTTAGTTTATTCACAGTCGAAAAATTCAAAGAAAACACAATAATATACATATAGACTCTCTGTGAATTTTACATATTTACATGGCTTGTTTTTGTTTACTCCTTTCAATCTATGACTATCTGTATGTACTCCATCTCTTTAAAGATTTTTATTCTTTATTTTTTTAAAGCATTAAATTTATTTTATGACTCTCTATACTCTTTTTCTTTTCTCTTCTAAGCCTAAGTATATTTATCCAATACTATGACTCATCTGGATTTTCTTTATTACATGTTTGTAATTATTTTATGACCAAAAGCATTTCTTAAAATGCTGTTTAAGAATCTAAGTTGTGACATTTGTAGGTCAAATATGGTACTTGTACTTCCTGCTTGCCCAGTCCAGTCCAGCAAGGTGGAGCCACTTGCGCCTCTGAGCTGTGCACAGCACCCCAGTTTCAGGCACACAGCAGGTCCAAGTTGCCATCAAGCAAGCCACATCACTCTGCTCACAAATCACATCCAAATACTTAGTCTCCTGAAAGAGCCAGCGGTCACACTGGCAGCATAGCCGAGAAAGCCAGCATTTTAAAATGGCCGTGGCTGTTTTCCTGCTAAGGCTGAATCAGGAAAATCTCTCTGCAGCAAGCCACCAGCAAATAGCAAAAGAAGTTTGAAAAGAAATAACTATGCCAATATTCCCAAATACTGTTTATAATTGTTTACATTTAAAGGGGCATATGATATAGATATAGAATATAGATATAGAATGTTTCCCAGTAAGTCACTGTCATGTGGTGATATGCAAATTAATATAAATGGGTTAAATTAATATAAGAGTTAGCCAATGAGAAGCTAGAGCTAATGGGTCTAGAACTGTTTTAATTAGTATAGTTTCTCTGTGGTTATTTCTGTTCTGTGAGATTGGACAAACAAGTGGCCCCTGGTCCTCCTCCTGCAACACCCAAGACATGCTAGTTAAAAAACATGCTTGGGATTAGAGGAGTTTCAAGACTCCTCCTGTCTTTGTAACTCCTTTCAAAAAAGAATTATATACGTATTTTATCTCTTGGTTTAATTAGCTATTGGTATTATCAGGCCTTTTAAAAGAGGAATGAGTAGGTTCATTACACAAGAGCTCCCTGACTTTGCATGTTGAAACTAGGATTTGGAGAAATGAGAGATAGGTGACAAGCCACATGTCACATTTCCTTTGAAATGCTGCATGAATGATGGTAGTACTAGAAGCAACATCATCACAATTGGAAACCCTGCCTCCACTTCTGCCCCTTGCTGTAAAGCACACATAATGCTCCAGATAATAATTGCTAGAATGCATTAAAACAAAAACTGCTAACACAGCCAAATTTTTAACACACTTAGAATGCCTGTAAAATGGCAGGCCAATGTTATGTACAGAGAGGAAAGACTATAATATGAGTAGACACTGGGGTTCAAATGTCAAAGTTTTGAAGGCTAGAGGAATGTTTATATGAGTGCCATTATCTTCTAGTGGTCATTTATTGGCTGTTTACCTTCAGGTCATTTCTAAATCAAAAATGCAGAACACAATTCACTGAGTATTTTGTTTTTAAGTGAAAAAGTACTTTTAATAAAGTTTGTGTATCCTATATACCCAGATGCCACTGTGGAGTCTGGCCCTTCTCTCCTTCCCCCTGGTTTCCATTTGCTCATTTGCTCATTCATATTGTTTGGATCCCATCACTCTCCACGATTCAAGCAGAGAATCCTGATTTCTAAGTTTTCCCCCTAAATAAATATCTATCTCTTAAAAAATAAAATAATAAAGTTTGTATATCTGAGGAAATATTATGATTCAGAAAATTTTCAATCAAATACTCACCTTAAATTGAAAGCATTGCATGGGTACATAAAGAAATAGCATGACTCTCACTTCTGTTGCTAATATCAACAAGCAAATTCTAGACAGGTCATTGTCTTCTAGAGTTGTTCTAGGTTTTGAGTCATATTAAATAACTTTGATCACCCCATTGCCCAGCTTCTAATCATCTTTACAGCTAAAAATTATCCAGCTCACTCTTTCCCTTATGAGAAAAGTTTTCCATCTCCTTTTATGCCCAGTGGGGTAAAGCTATAGGCTCCTCAAATAAAATTGCTGTTTAATTTACCGCAATTTCCTTGTGTCTGATATTATTTTGACCAAAATAATTGTCACAGAAAAAATTAATAAAACCAGAAACTATATTGCACACAATTTAATTTTATACCTATATCTAAAAATACAATGCAAATCATATTTATCTATAGATAAAGAAGTTGTTACTCTTGTTATTAACACTCATATTAAACCATGTTTCTTGTGATTTTCTTGAATGTTGTAGCTTGAATGCATTAATGTGTATATAAATTTCCCAATTAGTCTTTAATGGGTAATTCTATCAAATGTTTTTATTACCTAAAAATCATAGACTGAGGCTAGATATTAGTTCTGTTTAATTAAATTGAAATCAAGTTGAGCATCTTAGAGTCTCCTTTAGGAGAATAAAGTCTGTGGTACATAACTTAACATCAACAGAAAATATGTTAATCTTCCATTTAGAAATTGTTTTAACAAGATATAGAACTGAATTTTTTAAATTGCCTATTAGCAAATCAGGAGTTAAGGGTTTTATCTTCACCTAACTAAGAACTTCGACATGATTAATAAGTAATCTATTTTAAATGTTCTTAAGACTGGAGAAAGGAGGAAAGACTCTCTGAAAATTGATTACCAAGCAACTTACACAAAGAACAGGATCATTGGTTTCCTCAAAAGAAAACGCCATGAGCAATGGCTGTGATCTTCTAAGTGTAAAATAAAGAAACAGTGAAAGTAGCCATTTGTTCCTAGATTCATGAAATTGGCTTTGCTACAAAACACAAACACAAAACAATTAAAATTGCATCAAGGAAGTATTTATTAAATTGGATATCATATTGTACAAAAGCTGTTACCATTTCAATCAACATTATTGAAATTACAAGCAGCTAGACAAAAAATAAAAGATTATGTGTCAATTCAAACATCTGAGTATTTTTCTAATCCTGGTCCTGTCACTATCTGGTTGTTGAATTTGCCAATTTTTAAGTACCAGACCATTGTCTATTGATGTTTCGGAGCTTTTAAGCCATCTGATTTGTCAATTTCCATCCATACTGAAAACTCTCTAATGCTTTTACACACCACAATTCCACTCAGGGATGAAGGCTCACGTATGATTATTATTATTTTAATCATGCACGTTTTTGGAGTTGCTACATGATCCTCTGATGCTTGAGAATGATAACAGTCACGTTTGCATTAAAATTTTCTTTGAGAAAACAATTTTATTATTTAACTTATCAAAAGAGTTTTACAGAATTTTGTCTGCATGTAAACAGTAGAAAGAGTAGATATAAAATATATTCATTTGAGGGGTGAACTATTTTTGACTAAGACTGTATTATGTTTCATGTGTCATTTGTGTGTTCCTTTATTTGTTTTTGTTTCTGTGTTTTTTTAATATTTTGTCCTATAATGTGGTTTGGAATTTTTCTTGTCATGAACTTCCAACTACTAAGAACCACATTTATATGAAAATATTTTAGGAACATTGTTGCCAACCTTGATTTGAAGCTGGAGTTTATAAAATTTTCACATGGCCTATTTTAATAAGTTTTCCCACTGTAATTTTAAAAAAAAAGTTTGGTTACTGTGCTAAAATTACCTGCCAAAACTTTCCAATGTTTGTCCATGGTGAGACTGAATATTAAAAGAGTCAGTTAATACACTGAAACAAGAATACAAAGTTTCATACATGAAACAGAACAATAGGTCTAACCAATACTTTAGGAACAGAATCTCTCAGGGTATGTGTAGAAAAAGCAACCATTTCTTATTAAGTAGCATTTACTATAGGTATAATTTGAGGTAGTTAATGTTTTATAAAATTGAGCCTTTCTTTGCATTTTGATGAAACGTGTTTCAGGCTCTGTGAATCCAACAACTCTAGTGGAAAATGATAACGATCTTTTAAGGCTCTAAGACATACTAGCTTTTTGGTGCCTAATAATAAGAGAGCATATTTGTTTCCAGATGGAAGATTAATTAACACACAAAAACTGCTTTATCCATAAATATAGTTCTTTTCGAGATTTTAGTAAGTTCACCAAAATATATACATGCATCTCCTTGGAACAAATTGCAGCAAACCTGGTACCGGGGTTGGGGGGGGGGGTAAATAAGGCTTAACCAGTTGTTTTCTTTCTTTTAATTCAAATCAAGTAGAGCTGCTACTGTAAATTGGAAATCTGTGTTTTTGTTATTCTCGTTATTTCTTTCTGCAAGGTGTTTGCTAGAAGGAGAATCAAGCTATCTGTTTACATAATTATATGACAGTCTACACAATTCTGTAGCATATGTGTTAGGTTAGTTATGAATGATTAGATTGTAGTTCAGAATTAGAACGTCTGTATTTTAGAAAAGCCAATCACTGTGAAATGAATGGGATTGTTGTAGGCAGGAAAAAAAAACAATTTCAGAATTAGACTGCCAGTATCAATGGGATTTAAAGTGAGAAACATTATTTACCTCTACCTAGTAATGATACAAGCTAAATGGAAGAATCCGAGTAAACAAGGCAGTGTAAGTCACCACTAAGTACAGTGTAACTTAAATTATTTCTGTTCAAGTGCATTTAAAGTGTCAATTAATTGCCTCCATTTCAAATGCACACCTTTTCCCCAATTATCAAATTAAAATTTGAGCTGAATCAATGAGCACAATGATGGTTTAATTATATTAAACCACATGGAATAAACAGTGAGGGAGTGTTTGTGCAGATGGCCACCCGCGTCTGACACCTCCAGGCATCGCCAATGACAAGTACCATTCTCTTGGTGAATAAAATCGCTTTATTTTACCGTCATTGAAGCATCCCTACTTTTAAAAGATAGGAGAATGGGCTCTGATAGGAGGGTTTAAGGGAATTACAGAAGGAGAAATCTCAGACACAGATGTACTTTTTTTTTTCTGAGGGCACCAGGTGTTTTAAATGCCACCAGAAGGGTGCTCCAGGCGATTCCATGCTGTCCAAGATAGCTTGGCATAGATTATCTGAAAGCTTTTGTGTCTTTTCAGCTTTTGATTAAAGGCCAGTGTCAGGACTCCTCGGGGCTTTTGCTTGGTACAGTAAAGCCGAGGGATTTTTTTTTTTTATGTTGCTGCCAAAAAGATGCCAGTTAGGATAATTACATTTCAATTTAAATTGGTAATTTTATGAAAATTTAAACCAGAATATGTCTCACCCAAATCTCCTTACTTTTATTCCTCCCAAACATGCACACACACACACACACACACACCCCTCTTGTTTGGGGGGAGACAATGACAGCAGTCCACCAGAACCTTCCCATGACCCAGAGCTATGTGCCAGGAATTAAACAGATGAGCAAAAAATTGAACAGAGACTGTTTTCTTCATCCAAATTCATCTTCTAGCCTAGATTTATCACTAAGGTACATTGGAACCATCCCAGGGCATCCTAGCTTCTAGTATCTTTCTTTCTGCAGATGCCAGAAAATGAAGTTTTAGACCACAACTGTAGTATTTAAGACACTGTTTTTCATTCATAGCCAAGCTTTGTATTTGTTAACAGGATGTAGAAAAGGAATCAAACCTACTCGGAGTCTCTCACCCTCATGGTGAAAGAAAAGGGACACAAGTGGCCAGATGAACCCTGAATTTTCTGTCTGCCACTTTCTTTCTCCAGGACACATACGCAAGCTTGGCAGCACCAACACAGTGGAAGTAATGTTCCTTTGTTTAGAATGCAGTGTGTACGAACATTTACATAATAAAATACACACACAAATAACAGATGGTGAAGAGACACTCATTTCGCCACATGTTGTAAGCACAATATCGTTCCTTGATGATCTCATTTCTCTTACTTCTCCCTACAGATGTCTACCAGCTATTTAACCTCAGGGGTTATTCAGATGGTGAAAGGTTCTGAAGACAGCCACAAAACTGGCTACAGAATTGTTCTTTTCCATCAGGTGCAATTGCCCTTTCTGGATGGAGTTATCAATCTACACACACACACACACACACACACAAATACACGTCAAAAAAGTCTTTCTTCTGTCAAAAGAACTAAACATAATCTCCGTTTTTTCATGAGTTTTTTGGGGGGCAGATATTGCCTTATATGTAGCCATGAATACTGGGGAAATGATAACTCTTTCAGAGGTCATTTCCCTCTAACACTTTTTTTGTTCCAAGCAGAACACGGCATATTAATACTTTTATATTTTAAATAGATAGCCTTCTTTCAGTGGTCCGTCTATAATGAGTACAAGTCTTCCAGATACTCTGTTCTCACATTTCAATCTGCTATTAGAGTTTCAGCTAAAATGTAGGGTAACCGATATGTTCTGCAATGTAGGGTAATAAATATGTTGTGCTATGAGTTCCCTTTAATTTATCCTGAGATAACACTTCTCTCAAAACACACATTCCATTCTTTTCAGTGAGATCTAGTATACTTCAAAGTTTACTGATAACATGTAAAATTAACCTTTTTATTTATAAATGCACATTACTCAAAACCACATAGTAATTAAAAGTTACAATGCATAAAAGCAGCCATACCATACTCATTTTATAGAGATGAATATATGTTAAGTTAAAGGAAAATAACTGTTGACCCAGAATAAGAATCTGCATTGGTCTACCTAGAATTCATAACTTCCTCTAAGAGAAGACATCTTTACCTCACATTTTATTATTAAAGTGCAACAACACATATGGAGATCAAAAATAACAGCCAAGCACATTTTTTCTAAGAAACCAACAGTGAAATTATTCATGAAAGCTAAACAAAAACAATCATATACCATGCATATCTTGAAAACATTGTTCAGAATAGACCTAGTAAATGGAGTAAAATGTTTTTAAAAATGCTAAGATCAGAAAAGCTATTGGAAGGGGGAAAAGAGGTAGTTAATTTACATTTCTTAGAGCTGTTTAAGGTGAACTGGTGGCCAATTGTACACAGGTACATTGAAGAGTTGGCAAAGACTCTTTCACAAAGACGAGAGAGAAAGAGAGAGAGAGAGAGAGAGAGAGAGAGAGAGAGAGAGAGAGAGAGAGAGAGAGAACAGCCATTGAAAGTTAAGAGGAGAAAAGCAGGTAAGCATAGAATTCATCAGATGGGATGATTTTCAAGCAAAAATCTTGAACTTTAGTCATTGGTTACAACAGATATAGACGAAAAAAATAAAATAGGAGATGGAAATAAAATGTTTGAAGGCTACAAAAGGAGGGCAAGCATTGACAATTTGACAGAACTTACTAGTAATCACTAGACTTGAAAGCTTAACAATCCTCAAGAGCCTATGTTGTGCTTATAAAATGGAATTCCTTAGAAATGGGAACAGAAGACAAATACCCAGGGAAATCATTCCATTTCTTGATAGCTATCCAGAAAACAGATTTTTGCATTAGCATCTCCTCCCATCCTGTATACTCATTATATCGGTAAATTCACATGCTCTGTTACCTATGCTACTATGTTGCTTTCTTTCTTAGTCCTAGCCAGAATAGCAGTCATTGAGATAAAGCAATCATTGGGCATTCTCATGAGTTTACATCCAAGTCAAACTGCTACTTGTCACTGACATTAGGTCAAAGGTCAAAGAAACTGGACTGTGAACTTGATGTATCAAATGCTAGGTAAAATTTCATTTCTCAGCATTTGAAGTCTTCCATAGAAATTTCCTATAAGATAAAGAAGGAAGTAAGACTATCACCAGTAGAATGGTCTCATGACTCTCTTTGGATGATTAAGTGTCTACCTAGATAGCCAAGTCAATTTCTCATTAACTCCTCTCAAGAATGTCCTGGAGCAGACCTCTTTGTCACACATACAAGGCAATAATCTTGAATTCAGAGTAAGTCTGAATTCAAGGAAAAGTGTATTTGGTGGTTTGAAAAAAAGAATGCCCCCATAGACTCATATATTTGAATACTTAGTCATTAGGGACTGGCACTATTTGAGAGGATTAGGAGGTGAGGCCTTGTTAGGGGAAGTATGTCACTGGGGATGGGCTTTGGGGTTGCAAAAGCCCAAGCTAAGCCCGGTGGCTGTCTCCTCTTATACTTCCTGTGGATCCAAATATAGAACCCTCATATATTTTCTAGCACCATGCCTGCCTGTCTGCCACTGTGATCCCTGCCAAAATGATAATGGACTAAACCTCTGAAACTGTAAACAAACCCCAATTAAACAGCTTCTGTCTCTGGCGGATCCATGGTGTCTCTCTGACTCTGCTTTCTTCCTCCAAGAATTTAGTTCAGTCTTCTCCATCTACCTAAGTTTTGCCCTATCAGGCCAAGGCAGTTTGTTTATTCAGTAACCAATACAAGCAACACATAGAGAAGACTCCCACATCACCTCCCCTTTTCTGTTTAAATATAAAGGAAGATTTTAACTATTACCTAAGTACACAGGAGGTGCATTGTAAGCAACATCAAAAACTCTAGAATTGACAGAGACATCTCACTTCCTAGACCAAAGGTCTTCTGTACTGTTGATGCGTCCATCTTCAGCTTATAGGCCCGTAGTATCCATCAGACTTTTCCATGAAGAAATTTCAAAGACTATTCAGTCACTTTCTTCTGTATCCTGCAGAATGTCTCTCAGACTTTTTCATGAAACAGGAACCAAAGGATCATCTCACCTTTAGGCAAGTTCAGCAGTCATTTCTCTGTGGGTCCTGTATGTCTAGTTTAGCAGTCCAGGCAAGAGCAGTTTCTTACCCAAATGGATAACCAACTCCATAAGAAGCCTCTTCAACGCCCATCTTTTTCTTGAAGTAGATTGGTGCTGCCAGGAGCAGATATGTCTCATTGTCATGAAAAGTAATAAGCTTTTAAAACATTAAAATGCCATATTCTGAAGGTCTCTGAAAGATTTGAAGAATATCTAACTAACTGAAATATATCTCTGTACATCTATAAAATTTAACTGACATGACTATAATCTTGACTATTATAGATGACTATCCAATATTTCTTAATTATACATTACATTTTTAAATGAACTACACAATCACAATACCTTAATCAAGATCAGAAATACATATACATATAACAAAATTAACCTTAAATTTATATCAATAAACCAAGATTCATACCAATGCAAATTATTCATATCTATATCAAGTAAACTCTACTTTTAGATAGATCCTTCATTTAGAAACTTTAACTCTAACAGAAGTTATCCAAAATATCACTGAAGCCCTTTGTTTTCTAGCTTCCATTTCATTCCATATATTTTAGGTGGCCTCCTGAAAATCATTTTCCTAAAATGTGATATCCTATCTAAAAACTGGCCTCATAGATATCATCATCCCAGTTTGATCCCTCTGCTGGTATGGGAAATACTTCTGTATATGTGTTGTTTTTATTAGTTAGTGAGTAAAGAAGATGCTTTTGGCCAATGGCTTAACAGAATATAGCCAGGCTGGAAGATATATATATATATATATATATATAGATAGATAGATAGATAGATAGATATAGATATAGATATAGATATAGATATAGATATATATATAGAGAGAGAGAGAGAGAGTAGGCAGAGTCAGGGAAAGCCATGTAGCCCTGCCAGAGAGAGGTGCACTAGAACTCCACCAACAGATTGGTGCCCATGGCAGCTTCCTGGGCTGTGCTCCCAGCATAGATTCTGGCTCTTTCAGGAGGCTGAGCCCAATCTTCTTAATGGCATGACATAGACCTGCTGCATACCTGGAACTGGGGCAGTGTGCATGACTTGTAGAGGTGGTGAATATACCTCTGCCATGTTGGATTGGGCAAAGCCAAAAGGCAAAGCAGCCTTAGTCCTAGTAAGGCCGATGCTCCTGGACAGAAAAGGATTAGAGATACATAATAAGACAGATTCAGACATAAAAGAACTCTCAACGAGACACACTGTGTTTAAAAAATGGACGTAGGTTTGGGAGAGAAAAGAAAAAGAGTATAGAGAGTTATAAAAAAGTAAGTGGTTTTTAAAAATAAAGCAAAGTCTTTAAAGAGACACAGTAAACTTGTAGAAAAAGTAATAGGAATAAAGAAAAATAAGTCGCATAAGATGAAATATACACAGATAGTCTAGATTATGTATATTATTGTGTTTTTGAATTTTTAGACGGTGAAGGAGCTAAGTTCAGAGAGACATTTTATTGTATAGGCTGTTAAGCTAAATCAACATATATATTTTAAAGGTATCTTGATTCCCAAAATTGGGTATAAGGATTTGTTGCTTTGGAAATGAGGTTTTGCTTTTGTGTCCACAGAAGATGAGAACCTGATAATTATTTCCAGACTAATGTGCTTTGATGGACCAAGACTCCCTGAAAGGTTGCTGTGAACAGCTCCAGTAAATTACTTTACCCAACAAAAAGCAGGAAGCAGTTTGGAAAGAACAACACCCAAATTCCTAAATGATTGTTTATAAATTTTTGTTTACATTTAAAGGGGAATATGCTATGAAGATTTGCATTGGTATGGATTTTAGTTTATTGATGCAAATTTAAGGTCAATTTTGTTATATGTATATTTCTACTCTTGACTAAGGTATTGTGTTTGTGCAGCTCATTTAAAAATGTAAGGTATAATTATGAAATATAAGTTAACAGATACTCATCTATAAAAATCAAGCTTGTAGCCATGTTAGGTTTTCTAGATGTATAGAGATATACATACACACATAATACATGGATTGATAGACAGATGAACAGACATCAGACATACAGGGCATATAGACCCTAAGGACAAGTTTTCATTACAACTATTAGTATGATAAGTTCCCTTGCAATTAGTAATGACACCTTAATCTAATTTAGTCAACTTTTATTTTTTTTTTTGGTTAAAGTAAGAATAAGTTACAAACATAATTTTGTTCTTCCTGATACAGTGTTACACTGTATCAGACCTGGTAAAAGAATAGAAGTGGGAGAGTTTAAGGCCATAAAGTTTAGTACTTGGATCATTTCTTATGTTTTATGTCTATTATCAATGGAGTCTGACAAATTATTTGTAAACATACATGAAAGATTACGAAATATATGATATATTCTCATACTATAACTGTTATAATTATAAGCACATATTGAAATATTTATAAAATAACGATGTCTGAAATGGCCCTACTTTTTTCATTAAATCAAGGTTGATGCTATTTTTCCATTTCAATGTGCTGACTCATGGAAGAGTAGTGGAACAGTAACCCCAAAAGAGAACTAGTATACAAACCGCAGGTTCGTTTTTCATTTCTCTTTCTTTTTTTTCAACAAGCTCCACCATGGTATGAAAGAAGAATTGAGGCCATTGTGTACTGTTCTTTCCAACACAGCCTGATCTTGAGAAGGTGATCTATTGCAAAGGGTTATACAATTGGAGTTTGGAATTGTGCTATAAACAGAGAAACTATGTCTTGAGGGGGATTCTATTTCATAGGCCTGTTGGTTTTCTTAGGAGATATAAGACATGTCTAACCTACAAATGACTGGAAAATGAGAGGAGCAGATGTGAAATGGAGACTCAATCTTCCCAAAGGATATTATCTTAAAACTTGAGAATCTGGAAACCATTTCAAAAGATTGTAGGTGAACCCTGTAGCCTCAGAGGAGAAGTACGTAGAATTACATAGAACACTCTGGTTATGTTACAATGGCTCAGGGAACAATTCAATTTCATTTTTTCTTCTGGACATTTATAGAGATGAGGTTTAATATTACAAGATTTATAGAATACAGTATAGCATAAAATAAATGGCAAGAGAGACGAAACTACTTTGAGACCCATATACCCTGGAGTATATGAAAAGTGAACCTCAAACTATGAATCTGAGTCATAGCACCAAGGCAAATGAGGTCAAATTACCCTAACAGCTAATGCCTAAAATAGCTACCAAACTAAAGTTGCATTTGTGAATTTCCCTAGAGTTAAGCAACGAATAAGATTTCTGTGATCTTCTTTAAGAACTTTAGAATATCTAAAGTTCTTGGATACTTATCCATTATGGGACATATGATAGCCAAATCAACACATAAACAGTATAGTATTGAATAATAAGCAGTAATGCTAAGACCAAAGCTGTATGTCATGGTATATAACTGTGACCTTTGGATTCAACAGATAAAGGGGAAATAAGTGAGAAATAAAGGCCAACCTGGCCTATCTACTTGATTACTTGGTTTGCTCCTCATTCTTATCTATTGAAAATTCTGCTGCCCTTGTACATGAACAATCACTTCCTCTTGCTGCAAGAGGAGTTTCATTGTCCCCAACCTTAGGCAGTTTGGTTCACATTGAATTTAGTGCCATTGGACATACTCTAACAATAAGAGAGTTATGCAGCAAAACTTGAAACCTGTATATTTCTTTTCTTATATTTAGATGGAATTCCACATTCTTTCTTCAAGTGAGTTTTTACCTCATTTTCTTTCTCTTTCCTTTCTAGAATTTCCATACATTAATCTCATCAACAGTATCCATAGCACGTATCCCCTTCAGTTCTCTTACTTTACACTGTCTTATTTAGTACCGACTCTATGATTTCAATAACCTATCTTTAGAGTCATTATTCTCTTTTATCAGTTTGATAACTTGCTATTAAAATGCTAATAAACTTTCCATTTATTTATGTAACTGAAATTTCCAAATTGGATTTTTCCAAAAACTAATTGCCAATTTAGAGAAAATTAGTTATAAATTGAGTGTTAAACATGCCACGCAGACTCATGTATCTAAAGAACGAATCTTTAGTGGCAACACAGTTTTGAGCCATGCTTTTCTACTGGTAAAAGCTGGTCTTAGACATTTTGCTGGTTTTACACTGAACTATCTATTCATTTGTCTATATTCATAATGTGACCAGTTGCTCACATTACTATGGTACTCCTAATCATCATGCCTTCTTTACCAATGATGGGATAAATCACTAAGAAACCATGAGCCAAAAAAAAAAAATCCTTCCTGTTTTAATTTATTTATGTCAGGAATTTGGTCACAGAAATGAGAAAACTAGTAAGGATATTAGGAGGAATAGGGCATTTGCCATGTTTACATTGGACCACATGTCTCACAGGCCTTCAAAACTTGTTTTCATAAAATGTAGAAAAGTATGGAGCTATGATATAATATACCCCTAGAACATAATAATCAGAGTTCAGGAAACCTTTCTGCTGAAAGTTGAAAAGATTAAAATGATGAGATAAAAGTGGACAATAAAGACTGTAGCCATGAAGCGTCAGAAGGAAACAAGGGCTTCATTGGGAACTGGACTAATGGCCATTTATGACACATACTAGAAAGGAATGTAGCAATGATATATACTGTCTTTGCAATTTAATTGCAGCACAATGGATTGAGCCCAGATTCTCACGCATACTGTGCCTCAACACTGAGCCTTATCCCAAGCTGTCTTTAAAATTTGGGTGAGATTGAATTCAAAATAAATGGTCAGTTTCCTTGGTGAAAAAAATATCAAGATATTACAGCATTTTGGTTGTGGTATGTGTGCTAAAGTATTTGTTTAGCTCTGTTTATAGTGAGAATTTAGATAAAAGGATAAGAGCATTATGCCACCAATTAAACGCTCCAAGGCACACAAAAAGATGTAAAGTGATTTCAAAAAGACTTTTCTTTAAAAAGATAGTACTTTGAGAACATGAAGCAGCAGGGAAGAGGTGCCTGGTTAAAACTTAATTCTATAGAAATAAGTTTCCTAGTTTATCCAGACTGACATTCAATCACCTGAAGCCATGACTGAAAGAGAACCAGATACATGTCCAACTGGCAGATACTGATAGAAGTTGCAAAATGTGCCTGACACTAGGTTTTCTAGAATCCTAAATATAAGAAGTATGGGGTCAAGGAAGCTTACACCAAGCTTTCAGGAAAAAAAATCAGAGCTGGCTGAGAAATCTCTGTTGTCTAATCTAATATTTTGTTGAAGTGGAGAAGTCAGAATATTAGAAATGAGAGTAAAGTGAACATTTTATGAAGAAATATGTAAACAATGGCTGGCAAACTCCCAAGAGAGTAAAATATGTAACATAGACAGCAAGGCAGGGATAGCCACGCCCCCAAGACCACATCAAGTGACCTCCTGCCCCAGATGCTTCTTCAATAGAAGAATGGATGAAGAAAGTATGGAATATATACATATTAGAGTATTACTCAGCAGTAAAAAGCAAGGACTTCTTGAATTTTGCATGCAAATGAATGGAAATAGAAAACACTATCCTGAGTGAGGTAAGACAGACCCAAAAAGAGGAACATGGGATGTACTCACTCATATTTGGTGTCTAGCCATAAACAAAGGACATTGAGCCTATAATTAGTGATCCTAGAGAAGCTAAATAAGAAGGAGAACCCAAAGAAAAACATATAGGCATCCTCCTGAATATTAACCTTCATCAGGCGATGAAAGGAGACAGAGACAGAGACCCACATTGGAGCACCGGACAGATATCTCAAGGTCCAAATCAGGAGCAGAAGGAGAGAGAGCACGAGCCAGGAACTCAGGACCGCGAGGGGTACACCCACACACTGAGACGATGGGGATGTTCTATTGGGAACTCATTAAGGCCAGCTGGCCTGGGTCTGAAAAAGCCTGGGATAAAACCGGACTCGCTGAACATAGCGGACAATGAGGACTGCTGAGAAGTCAAGAACAATGGCAATGGGTTTTTGATCCTACTGCACGTAGGCTTTGTGGGAGCCTAGGCAGTTTGGATGCTCACCTTACTAGACCTGGATGGAGGTGGGTGGTCCTTGGACTTCCCACAGGGCAGGGAACCCTGATTGCTCTATGGGCTAACAAGGGAGGAGGACTTAATTGGGGGAGGGGGAGGGAAATGGGAGGCGGTGGCGGGGAAGAGACAGAAATCCTTAATAAATAAATAAATTAATTTAAAAAATCATATTTACTAGATTGCTTGAAGAGAGGAAACATTTTGTTTTATTTTTCATATCTGGGTAATATATTTAATAAATGGTTATAAAGACATTGTCAAAGCACTAAATTTTTTTAAAGGTGTGCGTGGAATTAGATCAAGGTAAAATAATATTAAATATTTTACAGTTCAGCATCTGGGATCTTTGTATTAAAAATACAAAGCTCATAGATTATTTAGGTCCTGGTTTCTGCCTCCATTGATAAACTAACCACTTCAGTCCCTTACCTTATGCTCCATGCTAACCAAACTCATTCTCTTCTTTACAGGAGTCTTGCTCTCTGAGGCTTCCTATTTTTAGTTTTCTGCCTCTGGAACATTCCTCTTACCTGTTTCCTGTGAGTCTCCACTATGTCATTTGTTCTTGAAACTTATGTTTTTAAACGGTGTTGAGAGTGTTAATATTATAAGGACTCTTAGGGTTAGGTTGAATGTATTTACATTGTGAGATTGTCATTAACCTTTGAGGGCTAATGGTGGAATACAATGATCTGAATGGGAAATATATCCCACAAGGTCATGTGTTTGAACAACTGACCCCTAGCTGGCAGTACTATTTTGGGATGTTGTGGAATCTTATTTTTGGAAGACATTTCAAAGGAAAGTGTTTTATCTGGCACTGAAGAATCATACCAAGTTTGTGAAGACCCCAGGGTTTTACACAAAACTTGAATTTATATTCCTGGAAAGCTTCAACATTTCACTAGATTGGTCTCAAACTGTGCACTGTCCAAATGGGGCTGGAATGACTTTTGCAAAAGAAAAATAATACTAAGACCACTGTCACAAAGGACTTAATAACTCTCCCTTCCTTGTTCGTTTACTTTAAATATCTCAAGGTAATAATGTGTAAATTCTGTCTTTTGGATAAAATAGTTGAGGAGTATGTTTCCCATTTCATGCTCATCTGGTTTTCTCCTTTCTCCCGTGCCATACAGAGGAGACTTAACAACAGCGACTAGTGAAAATTAATTGTAAAGAGTGCTCCTACATAGCTTCAGACAGAATTTCAAGAGAAATTAATTCATGTTTAAATAAGATGGATTAAAAATATGTGTGGAAAGATTCTGCTAAATAAGGATTATTTAAGTTTATGGTGACAGGACACAGATGCTGAAACTGATACTGGATCAGAGAGCTAACTCTGAACTACTTAGGGACAGAAGATATGCCAGGCTAAACTTGATACACAGCAATCATTCAGAGGCAGTAATCTTTAAGACATACAAAACTGTCAAGTTCATCATACTTTCTGAACAATGTACTATTAATAAAAGAACCCCACAATTTATATAGTCTTAATATTTTTTAAAACAATCAAATCTGTTCTATTAATTTGAGTCATGTGATTCTGAGAAATCTGTAAGTGGCAGAATGCTTAGAGAGTCAGGGTTCATAGCTATGAATCTCACATGCATACACACACATGCCCACATCATTCAAAAAGACAGATTTTGAATAGAGGCAGGTTTAGCCCTGCATTTTTTTTATTTGGGCCATCCTCTATAGTTCTATTTTATTTCAATTCCTTTGACTTTCCTAACTTCTTGGTCCTTTACATTATTCATAAAAAATTTGAATAAGATATCATGGTTAATAACTATTCTGAAAATAAACCTTTGGACATGAAATATTATTTACTTTGTCATAATTGTGTAAAAATGGCTTGCTAGTTTTCGTGGCACTAAAATAGCATAAATGTTAACATTTAAAATGTAAAGCATTTTCATGATCTTATTGTTTTCCAATTTTTTCTTCTTTTTTCTTTTTTTAAAAAGAAAACAAACTATTTTTTTATTTTACATACCAATCCCAGTTCCCACTCCCTCTCCTACTCCTATTAACTCTACTTACCCACCCACCTCACCCCCATCTACTCTTCAGAATGGGTAAGGCACATTGCTTTGGGGAAGGTCCAAGGCTCTCCCTACTATATCTAGGCTGAGCAAGGTAGCCATCCAAGGAGAATAGGATCCCAAAAAGCCAGTACAAGCAGTAGGGATAAATCCTGGTGCCACTGCCATTGGCCCTGGAGTCTGGCTCCAGCTATGCCATTGTTACCCACATTCAGAGGGACTAGTTTCAACCTATGATGTTTCCTTCCCTGTCTGGCTGGAGTTGGTAAGCTCCCATTAGCTCAGGTAAACTGTTTCCATGGGTACACCCATCATGGTCTTGACATCTTTGTTTATATTCTCAGCCCTCCCACTCTTCAACTGAACTTTGGGAGCTCAGTCCAATGCTCCGATGAAAGTTTCTGCCTGTTTCCATCACTTGCTGGATGTAGGTTCTATGGTGATATTAAAGATATTTATCAGTCTGACTAGAGGGCAAGTTAGGATTGGGCCCCCTCTCCGCTATAGCTGGGGTCATCCTTGTGTATTCCCAGGAAACTCTCTAGTGCCAGTTTCTTGCTAGCCCCATAATGGCTCCCTCAATCAAAATATCTTTTTCTTTGCTCTCATCTCTGTCCTTCCTTCATCTTGACTATCTCATTCCCTCAAATTCTCCTCCCTCCTCCCCTTCTCCCCTCATCTTCCCCTTCCACCATCCCTACTTCCTCCACCCAATGCTTCCAATTTTGTCAGTCAATCTTGGCTAATTCCTTTGTCCAGGAGGATCTATTTATGTTTTTCTTAAATAAGAAGTGTTACTTAGCTTCTCTAGGATCATGAACTATAGGCTCAATATCCTTTGCTCTAAAGCTAGTATCCACTTGTGAATGAATACATACCATGTTCATCTTTCTGGGGCTGGGTTGTCTCACTCAGGATGTTTTTTTTCTCATATTATCCATTTGCATGCAAATTTCAAGATGCCATTTTTTTAAACTACAGAGTAGTACTCTAATGTGTAAATGTGCCACATTTTCTTTACCCATTCTTTGGTTTCCAGGTTCTAGCTATTGCAAATAATGCTACTGTAAACATAGTTGAACAGATGTCTTTGTAATATAATTGAGCATCTTTTGTGTATATGCTCAAGAGTTAATTGCTGGGTTCTGAGGTGCAGACCAATCTCACTCATGAACATAGATGCAAAAATATTCAATAAAATATTGGCAAACCAAATCCAAGAACACTTCAAAAAATATAATCCACCATGATAAAGTTAGCTTTATCCCAGAGATGCAGGGATGTGTAAGAAGAGAGGGCCTGCTTTTCTTCCCGGCTGCCCAGCTAGCTTACACCCAAAATAATCACACAGAAACTGTATTTATTTAAAGACTGCCTGGCCCATTAGCTCTAGCCTCTTATTTGCTAACTCTCCCATCTTGAATCAACCCATTTCTAATAATCTGTATGTCAACACGAGGTTGTGGCTTACTGGGAAAAATACAGCATGTCTAACCTGGCAGCTTCATGGTGGCTCTCTCTCTCTCTCTCTCTCTCTCTCTCTCTCTCTCTCTCTCTCTGACTCTCTTTCTTCCTCCCAGAATTTAGTTCTGTCTCCCTGCCTACCTAAGTGCTGCCCTATTAAAAGGCCAAGGCAGTTTCTTTATTCAACAAATGAAAGAAACACATAGACAGAAGAAGCTCCTACATCAGGGATGGTTCAACTTATGAAAATCTATCAAGTCAATCTACCATATAAATAAACTGAAGGAGAAAAAAATATGATCATCTCATTAGAAGCCGAAAAAGCATTCAAATAAATCCAACACCCCTTCATGATAAAGGTCTTGGAGAGATCAAGGATATAAGGCACATATCGAAACATAATAAAAGCAATATACAGCAAGAACACAGCAAACATCAAATTAAATGGAAAGAAACTCAGAGTGATTCCACTAAAATCAGGAACAAGACAAGGCTGTCCACTCTCTTCATATCTATTCAACATAGTTCTTGAAGTTCTGATTAGAGCAATAAGACAACAATAGGAGATCAAGGGGATTCAAATTGGAAAGGAAGAAGTCAAACTTTCACTATTTGCATATGGTATAGTATATACAAGTGACCCCAAAACTCTACTAGGGAACTTCTACAGCTGATAAATACCTAAAATATATTATGTGGCAGGATACAAGATCAACTCAAAAAAATCAGTAGCCATTCTATATACAAATGATAAAAAGGCTGAGAAAGAAATTAGAGAAAGATCACCCTTCACAATAGCCACAGATAGCATAAAATATCTTGGGGTAACAATAACCAAAAAAATGAAAGACCTGTTTGACAAGAGCTTTCCAATTTTAAAAAGCAAATAAGAAGTGTGCATACTATTATTTGATGTGGTATTCCCCTCTGTATACTGTGAATACCATTGGTAAATAAAGAAAACTGTCTTGGGCCTGCATAGGGAATAAAAGTAGGTAGGGAAAATTAAACTGAATGAAGGAGGCGTTAGGAAGAAATCATGGAGCTGCTGACATTCTGAAATTTTGCTGGTAGGTCATGACCTCACGGTGATGCACAGATTAATGGAGATGGGTTAAATTAAGATGTAAGAGTTAACAAATAAGAACCTAGAGCTAATGGGCCAAGCAGTGATTTAAATAGTACAGTTTCTGTGTGATTATTTCAGGAGTCTGGGAAGCTGGGAAACAAATAAGAGGTCTCAGTATAACAATTGTTTCACTTGTAATTAAAACACAAAGGAAATACAATTTAAGTAAAGGGTAAGTATATAAATGTACAAAAAAGAAAATGGAAACATTAATAGATTTTATGAAGGTTTACTGAATATTCAGTTGAAACTAAGCTACAAAAAAACCTTGAATAAATTTAGTAGTCACTGGCATGTCAGGCTATTGTTGACCAGATTGAGCTGATGTCACATTGAACAAATTTCACTTTCAGGTTGGTTCAGATTCCATATCCCCTTTTTTAGGAGAGGGTGAGACAGGGTTTCTCTGTAGCTTTGGAGCCTGTCCTGGAACTAGCACTTGTAGACCAGGCTGGCCTCGAACTCACAGAGATCCGCCTGCCTCTGCCTCCCATGTGCTAGAATTAAAGGCATGCGCCACCACTGCCCTGGCCATATTCCTTTTACGTTCTTCAAATTCCTAGTTTTACTATCATGTGTCCTGTTGCCCTGACTATTCAACTTTATTCACCTGTTTTCTATTATCACTTTCTCAAAACTTAGCTCCAAATTTTACCTCAGACATGAATTTCCCTCTTTTTGGACATCTCTCTGCTTTCTTTGCACATCTCCAACAATTTATTCTCCTTTGATTGTGTATCTGCCAATTTGCTTCCTCAAGTGTGCCTTTACATGCTCATGTGTGCACATGTGAATTGGGTGTCAATGTTTTGTATAAATGCTACCAAGACAACTTCTGAAAGACTGTTTCTACTCTAACAGAAAAGCTCCTGCAAGGCGGGGGGAGGGACTCTGATGACAAAAAAAAAAAAAAAACCCTCAACAAATGCTGAAGCATAGACTGTGGTAACAACAATTTTAATTATTACTATAGAAACATAATTAGCACTTATAGATCACATTAGGGCTTAATAAAAGCTTTCAGATACAGCAGTTCATACACCTATTATTCCATAATATATGCTTTACTGCAGTTTATTGACAATTAAAGTGTATAATAGCAATGATTTTTATTTAGCTTTGAAGTGTGTGGATTTCTTTTGTATTTATTCATGGAAGTAGCTTTGAAATTCATAACATTTCCAAATAATAGTATATCATTTGGAAGGCTTCAATACATTATGCTTCTCTACTTAGCTTGCGTTCTGTACAGACTATCTACCTACGTTCAACTTTCTATTTTAAGCCAGACTTTTCTTCCATCCTTACTTGACAACATCAAATATTTTAGTATTAAAAGTTTGAATAAGGCATGGTTTCTAGTGTCTCATTCTCCTTTCTTTGTTTTCCCTAACAGGCTACAGACTAATAAGAAAGCTAACTGGGAAATGCTAAAAAGCAAACAAACCATGGGACTGGTTTATCTGAACACCTGACAGCAAAAACTGACATTTTATGATGGACAGATTAAAGGGGGAAATGCTTCCAAAATTTAGCCTAGAGGAATTAGAAGATAACTAATTATTGATATTCTACTGTTACTATGATTACTAATAACCTTCCAAGGAAACAAATAAATGTTACAGAACCTAAAACTAAAGGGAGTGGAATACAATTATATTTTCAAATGATACTTTGTTAACTGGGATAGAAAATTCTTAAACAATTTTTTCCTAATGAGGAACAGCTATACAGTTTTAGGCTCCTTTTAGAAAATGTCCCTAAGGGGGTTAGAGAGGTAGTTCAGTGATTAAGAGCATTTGCTGTTTTTACAGAAGATCCCAATCCAGTTCCCAGCACCTTTATTGGGTCCAGGGGAGTCTAACACCACGTTCTGTTGCACACACATTTGCACACATATATGCACATTACACACATACACAAAAATTTTGAAAAATTACTAGGAGCAAAAGAAGAAATGTTTATTTTTAAGTAAGAAATGAATGGCTGGTTGAAAATCCCTAAATAATGTCAATTTAGAGCTGCATTCCCTGTCATTCTATGTCATAAACAAATGTTGACTGGCAAAACATCTCTTAATGTCTCTAACCCTCAGTGGGTAGAATGTCTGACTTTGGAAGAAGGGAAGGCTATGAGTCCTGGGGTCTCTGGTGGTTAGCTTTCATTCTCAGCTTGACACAACCTGCAATCACCAAGAGAGTCTCAATGTGGCATTTGCTACAGTATATGTGCTTGGGATGTGTCTGGGCTGAATTGTCTTAAGTTAATGAATGTAAGAATACCTAGCCAACTGTGGGTAGCATCATTCTCAAGTTAAGAAAACTATAGAAGAGTAATGAAATCAACTTGACCATACGCAAGCAGGCAAATGATCACGTACGCACTCCTCTCTCCCCAATCTTGACTGTGACTGTGATGTGACTGGCTGTTTTCCATTACTGCTGCCCTAAATTCCCCAGGGTTAGGAACTATTATCTGAAACTGTGAGCTGAAATAAACCCTGTCTCCCTTAAGTTGTTATTCTGTCAGAGCAACAGAAATAAAACTATTGCAGGGTCTCAGAAAAAGCACTAGAATATCTTAAATAATAGTCTTATCTAATATCCAAGTTTTCTTAGAATCTTATTTCTAAACAGTTAATAAACTTCACATATTTTAGAGGGTTTGTTCAATAGTGCTGGGGATTGAACTTGGGGATTATGGGCATTAGACAAGTGCTCTGCCATTATTTACATTCCCAGGTAGAGGCTTTAAAACTCAAAAGACAGAGAAACTTATAGCAATCCCTCTGAAATCAGGAAGAATACAGGGTTGTCCACTCTCTCCATATATATTCAGTATAGTACTTAGAATCTAGCTGGAGCAATAAGAGACAACAAAAGGAAGTCAACGGGATACAAATAAGAAAAGAAGTCAAAAACCCTCACTGCTTGCTGATGATATGATGGTTTACATAAGCAACCCAAAAATTCTACTAAGAAACTTTTGCAACTCATAAACACTTTCAGTAATGTAGCAGGATACAAGATTAACTCAAAAAAAAAAATCTGCAGCCTTTCTTTACACAAATGATAAATGATGGAGGAAAGTCATTGGTTAAATAAAAAGAAACTGCTTGGTCCTCATTGGTTAGAAGATAGGTAGGTGGAGTAAACAGAACAGAATGCCGGGAGGAAGAGGAAGTGAAGTCAGACTCGACAGCTCTCCTCTCAGGAGCAGACGCCTTAGAGAGACACCATGCTCCCAGCTCCCGGGAAGATGCACTCAATGAAGCAAGCCGCCAGGTTAGACATGCTGAATCTTTCCCACTAAGACTGGTGCTCACAGATTATTAGATATGGGTTGATCGGTATATCAGAATTAGCCAGTAAGAGCTAAAGCTAAAGGGCCAAGCAGTGTTTAAATGAATACAGTTTGTGTGTTGTTATTTCGGGGCAAAAGCTAGCCGAGCAGGCGGCTGGGGTGTTGGGGACGCAGCCCCGCCGCCACCCATATTACTACAGATAAATGGACTGAGAAAGAAATCAGTGAAACATACAGGTTTATATGTGAACTACTTTTTAAAAAAATCTGCCAGAAGAGTAAATAATAAGGACTCAGACCATTGACAAATTTCTAGGTGAAATGACACAACAAACAAGATTGATTTTGTAGCTCTCATGTGGCAAGCACTGCTGAGTTGCATTCATATTTAAGAATCACATGAATTTTCTTTTCTGCTCTTAATCTCTAATCACTTGTTTTACACCTAGATATTGGAACTTTTCCTCATTCTTAATAATATACCAATTAATTCAAAGCATTCTTTTCCAGTTTTTAATCTGAATTTTCACTTTCTTTTTGGGTGATTGTTACTCAGCAATACTTCCTATAGAAGAAGAAATATATTATTGTAACTTAAAAATTGTTACTTCTATACTGTAACATTTTAAAGAAATTCTAAGGAGAATTTTCCTCAATAACTTTTATATTTTATTTTCATAAATTTAATCACTTCATGATTGCACAGTTTATTTGGTAAAAATGTAAATGTGACTATTAGAGATTCTACATCGTTCTAGTCAGAACAGCTAACATCAAGAAAACAAACAAATGTTGGCAAGGATGTGGAAAAAAAATTGTACATTGGCGGTGTGGGCCAACTCTTCTCCATTAACTAGAAATTATCATTTATTACATTTTAAAGTATATGTGACTCTATATTTCACATTTTAAATTTCTATCCATTTGTACTCTTAAATTTTGACAGTAATATTACTCTGATTTTAGTTTTCTCAGCTTTGTGACTGGCTAAGTATGCAAAAATATATTAACGATCTTTCATTTTTAAATCACCATTTCCATTAATTTTTCCAATGTAAGCTTTTAAATCAAAATTTTGGTATCAAGTAGTTTATAGAAATTGTTTTAAATTCATTGATTAATTTCAGAACATAATCTGGTCTATGATATTGAGGCTTCCTCTAAATGCACACAGTAGGTATAATGTCCCTCTCTAAGGATTATCGAACATCTTTAGATGTAAATACTTTTCAGGAGAGAGGGAGGATACAGGCCCTCACTAACACAAATTATGCAGTCAAGTTTTCTACATTTGGGGAAATCACAGGGTTCAGCACATCCAGAGTGCAATGGATAAGCCTCGCCCTAGGAAAACCACCTTCATGATCATGGTATCTCACCTGCCAGGTAAGCATCCTTAGATGTAAATTTTAAGCTTCTTTTTTTATTTGTTTCTGTTTTAATTAGCTTCTCTGTGGTTTATTAATTACCCTCTCTTGATTTTATACATGTTTTTCTGAATATTTTCAGTCATTTTCTGGAATCATCAAAGTATAGGTGATTACTATCAGCAAATAAGACAATAAATTTTATAGTCACATCTAAACTGTTTAATTTTAACACATACCTTTGTTTTTTGCATTGAACAGCATTTCTAAAGTACCAACAGTCTTTCAAAGTCAAATCAGCATGAAAAAATAAGTAGAAGTCACCTAGAAGTCAATGAAATTATGATTCATAAGTTTACTTTAAAAAATTTGTAGAAAAAGATATACCACAAAGAAAGTTATCAAATTAAATGTTGATAGAAGTAACTAGAAAATACTACAACATTCTAACAAAGTAGGGATTTCAACCATCAGTAGAAAATGTACAAAACTGATGGAGATTCACAAAGCAGAGAAAGAGTTATTCTAAACATGAAATGATACTCAATGTTCTAACAAAGTAGGGATTTCAACCATTCAGTAGAAAATGAACAAAACTGGTGGAGATTCACAAAACAGAGAAAGAGGTATTATAAACATGAAACAATACTCAATGTCATTTCCACACAGCAATTACAAACCATGACTGTGTATCTCTTAACCTATCAGTTTGCCACATACCAAAAGTTTTAAGAAACACTTTTACATTGCTAGCAACATATAATGAATATCATTGCTGGAAAGAATCTTAGAATATAAACTAAGATTAATTTCTACCTCATTCATAGTCTTAAACTTTATTGAATCTCTACTTATAAAGAATAGAAAATTGTGTCTAGTACTTGAGGCAAAGCTATTGATTATCTACTTGTCTTTCATCAGTCCTGTTTCAGTAAAGAACACGTCATGAATCAAACTGTGTAGACCAGAACAGGCAGTGCCCAAAGAAAAGGTCTGCATGTGAATAATTACCCTAACAGACAGGAAATATGATAAAGTAACTGGAAACAATGAAAGATCTATTCCTTGCTCACAAGGCAGATACTGGAAAAAATTATGAATGATATTATTATGTTAGGTTTTATTTTTCAGTCACTGGTAGTATGCATATATATCCTCAAATCTCTAAACAACGTCATTCATTGTCAATAGATATTCTGTCTCAAGAAAAGATCTGTTGTTTATAAATTCTTTGGTCTGGGCTTCTGACTAAGAGAATAGTCTACATAGAAGCACTAAATTCTTTAAAATACTTCAAATACGGATTCAACGTTTAGGATTCCTGCAGTTGATTTCCTGATTATTTATACCTAAAACACAGGAAACCGTTTTCTTCACTTGAGTTGCATTGCTAAAGTGGTCCTTCGCCTGTTTTCTTTTTAACAATCTGCTAATTTCTATCACGCTTTTTTAATAGTGTGCACAGCACAGTAATTACTGCATTAAGAACTTTTGTGACATCATCCAATGTTTAGATGAGAAATTCTTTTGACATAGAAGTTTCTGTGTGTAAAGTGTCTAATAACAGAAGGTACATTTTCAAAGGTGAGTTATACAATTCTACAGTGCATCTCTAGATACACGATGTTGATTATAACCATAGCACAAGGTATGCTTGTGTAAAATGCCATGACAACCTATTTCTTTGACTCTAGAGGTGTATTATCCTTCTCTCCTAAGGTTTGCTTTTTTCTTTGTTGTCCCCTTTGCTTGTGGTGCTATTGTTTTTATAATGTAAAATTTCCTTGCACCAATAGTATGGAAAGGGTATCATAAAAATATCAAGCAGTAACACTTAAGTAATAATCGTCCTGATGAGTTATAGCAGAGCTTGCTAAAGAAGGGCACAAATGTTCACAGTAACAGTTAATGTGTAATAAAGTGCCCCAAATTTATTGTGGCTTTAATTGTATTGTCTTACTGTGAATTACATCATTTATATGCAATGTAGCTGGTTAAGACAGCATTTTATCCCGAACAATCCATGGTTGACATCCACATCCCTAAAGACCTGCTCACTCCCCATTAAAAACAAGCTATTGAGCAACCTGTCCTTAGAGAAACCTATTTGTCTGTTAAGTTTATGGATAATGCAACAAGTTTAATGGCAGATATAGCATATTAATATAAAAATCATTATAATATATCATCTACTGATTTGTTAAGAGGTCCAAGATTTCTTAAAATGAAAGGAAGTAATTCTTTGTGGTTAATCTTGCTTTTAAGGGCTGTTATTGTCTGGATTTAAGTCATCCATCACTATGGCTATTTTAAAAGCAAAGGCTTTTAAAAAGGCTGATGACAAATGCCTAATATTGATGTTTAGACTATAGAACTTGGAGCATAACCTCCTTTTCTTAGCTCATTTTTTATAATTGCGCATTCTATAGAGTTCACATCAACCCTAATTAAAGCATCTGCTTTCACTTCTAAAGTGCCTGGCATATCATATAAGCAGACTATTTTCTTAAACCAAGTGAACAAACACATTGATTAGACCAGATTCTCTCTATGCTACAAAGTACCTTGTCTTCTTCCTAGTCTCCTAGATCTGGTGCTGTTTTAATAGAGAACTAACACTTGAGGCTAGAGCTAGCTAAAACTCCATGAATTCAATGTAGCATTTTGAAAGACTCCAAATAACATAACCTTGAAAATATAATGTTTTCAAAAATTTTTCAAAACACATCTGCTAGATTATGTGTAATATTATTTGACATAGACTAATCTATACTATTAAAAAGGTTACTAAAAATGTTCTCTATAAATTAGCCTGATTAAATAATAGATGTCTGGTTAAAAGGGTAAAGCATAAGACTATTTCTTACAGTGTCCACTAATAACTCTTTTAGATGTACTGCCATTCACAAACACATGGCACAGGTAGAAACTTTAGTAGCATCTTCATGCCTCCTGAGATCCATAGAAAAGAAAGGGAGTCATTGTATTTCAAGAACAAGACAAAACAAAAACAGCCTTAAGAGCATGGAAGACTAGTTGCCATTGATTATTAACCAATGCCAATCAATTTCTTGTAGGCAGAAGCTGCTCTTTTGTTTCCCACTACCCAGACCCAAATAATTACACAGAAACTATACCAATTACAACACTGATTGACCAATAGCTTAAGCATATTCCTAGCTAGCTATTATAATGTAAATTAACCCATTTCTATTAATCTGTACATTACCACATGGTTGTGGCCTAACTATCAGGTTAGGCCTGGCATCTCTTTCCAGTGGTGGCTACATGGCATTTCTCTGACTCTGCCTTCTTTCTCTCTATATCTCTTCTAGCCTGGCTATATTCTGTTAAGTCATTGGCCAAAAGCAGATTCTTTATTAACTAATGGCAATAAAACATATTTACAACATACAGAGGGGAATCTCACATCATTTCCCTTTTCTGTCTAAATAAAATGAAATGTTTTAACTTTAACATAGTAAAATTACATATAACAAAACATATATTAAGCAATAGTTACAGTTACAATATTTATATCTACTTATTTTTATCATAACTAAGGAAAACTATAGCTAACTACTCTTCAACTCCATCAAAGACTCCAGAAGGATATAATATTCCCTAAGCAAACAGCAAGTACATTGTAAGCAACCTCCAAAGCTCTAGAATTGACAGAGACATCTCACTGCCTGGAAAGTCACCCAAAGTTCTTCTGTAACATTGGGGCATTCAATCTTCAGCCAATAGGCCATATTATCTGGAAGACTTTTCCATGAAGCAGGAAAATTTCAAAGACAGTTTTGCCTTTATTGGCAGATTATCAGTCACTTTTTTCTTTGTCCTGCAGAATGTCTGGCAGACTGTTTCATAAAGCACGAACCCTGAAGGACTGTCTCACCTTCTTTAGTCAACTTTAGCAGTCATATTTCTGTGGATCCTACAAGTCCAATTCATACAGTATAACATAAATCAGTCCAGGCAAAAGCAGTTTCTTGCGTAAATGGATAAAAAATTAAATAAGTAGCCTCTTACTGCCCTTGAAGAAGATTGGTGCTTCCAGTAGCAGATGTGACTCATTGTCATGAAAAATCCTAATTTTTTAAACATTTAAGACGTCATATTTCATAGGTCTTTGAAAGGTTTGTAACAAACTGCTCACAGACCCCATTTAATTGCTCAGCCTCCTGAAAGAGCCAGAGTTCACACTGGCAGTAAAAATCAAGCAGCCACATTTTCAAAACCACACAGCAATTTTGCTGCTAATGCTGAGTCAGGAAGACCTCTCTTAAAGGAGCCATGCCACTCTTCCTCAGTGCCAGAAAACAGAACATACAAAAATAAAAGTGTGACAGCTACTAAGAAGCCATGCTTAAGTCTGTTCTTTTGTGTCTAGAATTCCTTTTCAAGTTCTCTCGGGTTTTATATGGATTTAGCTGGCACACATTGGTGCACAATCTGTGTAGGCAGAGGCTGCTCATTTGTTTCCCGGTTGCACGATTTTGCAGTAATGAACAAGGTGGCTCTTGAACTTAAAAAAGAATGTAAATTGACGTGAACTCTGTGAGACACTCAGAAGCCCAAGCTCCACGTAGGATCCCTGTGTTGTGCTCTCCACACAAGAAGATTCTAATGTTTCCTAAGAAAGCACATAAGAACCTATGAACTGAAATGGTCCTCTTCAATATTTCTGATGGAGGTGTGAGAAAGTCACTTAGTATCTTCTAGTCTTCAATCCTTTATCTACAGAGTTCACATAAGAGGTCTAGCCTATTGATTAGGTGAAACTGGGAGCTATTTGAAGACCTACAAACACAGGAAAGTAAACTAAGGAAATTAGGTTGTTTAAATTTTAGATAGTAGAGACAGTTTCATAGAGCAAAAAGGTTAACACAGGGAGTGTAAAATACAAGGCATTAAAAAATTAAAGATGGGAACTATCTATAGAAATTATTTAATATGAAAAGTATAACTTTAATGAAATATGTTTTCATAGTAGTGAGGGGAAGTGCTTCCATTTGGTTTGGAGGAACAAAAATTTAACAAAACCTGAAACTACTTTTGAACCTTCATCCCTCTCTGGCTGTCACCAACATACTCAAGTACTTTGACAAGAGCAGAATCTTGACATAAACTACACTAAGCAATACCGATGATCTCCATCCTTATAGCCACAGGCTCTTTTAAGACCTGTGTGGGAAAAAATGAATATTGGGAAAGGTCAGAAGCCAGAATGAAGAGACATTCTGATTAAAGTTTTCGCTCCAGGCAGTTAGAGATTTTTTCTGTTCTCAAACTCAAATGCGATGTCACTTTGCTCATGCTAGGTTCCAGCTTAAATTTTTAAGAATATGGGTTGTTAGGGTTCAGAATATTGTGTGTGCTTCAAAGGAATTGAAAGCCCAGGCTGTACCCAAACAGTGGGAACTGGATCTTGCTACTCGTGAAGCTCTCTTATTCCTTCATTAAATTTCTACTTTTCTTCTTCTTCTTCTTCAAAAAAAAAAGAATGTAAATGAAGAATAGTCAAGCAATTTTTAAAGAAGAAAATAATGCATATAATAAGTGGTATGTATAGTGATATTTTGTTGTGATCTAAATAAATAAAGTTTGCTTGAAGATCAGAGTACAAAGCTAGCTACTCTAGTCAGGCATAGAGGCCAGGCAGTGGTGGCACACACTTTTAATCCCAGCAGCCACACTAGTTAGCTGTAGAGGCCAGGCAGTGTTGTTCCACACCTTTAATACCATCATTGGAGAGGAATATAAGGTAGAATTAGACTCTGTCTCTTTAAAGACTTTGTTTTATTTTCTCTATATTCTTTTTCTTCTCTCTAAAGGCTATGTACATTTTTCAAACACACTGTAACCCATTCAGAGGTTTATTTCTGCCTGTATCTGTCTTTATTGCACATCTGTAATTATTTTCTGACCAGGATCACTTTAAAATGTTGAGCAGTATAGCTGTGGCAGCCCTGGATGCTGGCTCTGCCTCTTTCAGACTTTCAATATGGCAGAGGTACCTTACCACCAGCTCCGGGACCACTGGAAGGGAACTGTGAACCATGCTCACCACTTCAACTCTGGGTAGCACTAAAAGGAAAACCAGACTTGCTGCTCAATAAGACACCAAAAATATTAGAGACAAAATATGCTGAAAGAAATGCCATAAAATAAAGGGGATATTTTGCATGGTAGCCAACTGTTACCATGTAGCTCACTTTTCAACTTGCCACAGAGTTTGTTGCAAGTTTCAGCTTCCTGTCTTAAACTCACAGCTGCCTTTATAATGGAGCAATCATCTCAAGATCCTTAGAACTGTGACTATAAAACTCTCACAAGTTTACCAGTGTAGAGACTCGTGCTGCCTTTGAACTTTCAGATGTCCATGTTGCATGCAGGCCACATGTCTGCCCCAAACGTATTGTCAGCTTATGTTGGAATCACCCACGAATGTTTCTTGCCATAAATACGCTTTCTGTTCTTTTGTACTTAGTTGTATGTATCAAATAACTTGTCCTTGTCTGGCCTGGAAATATAGATCATCTTGATCCGTGTTCTTTCTTCTTATTTGAATATGTTTATACAAGGGATATGTCAATGACACCAAATTTATCTCTCCCAGAAACAAAAACCACATCCAGATGGTGAAGTCTCTTCCAGGATAGTATGGGTAACAGAAATACAGGCAAACCATATCAACAACAACAGTCATAGCAAAACGACATCCACATTGACAAAAGAAATTCTGCCAAAGGCCTTAAAGTCCTGGGAAACTGCCAGCATCTACCTGAGTGTCATTTCTCTCTTTGTGGTGTTTGGCCAGTGTTTTGGCTGTTGGAATTACAAGAATTCTTGTTTCCAATGAGCTGCCTGTGCTGGCCTGTCTTTCAGGCTATCATGTTGCAAAATCTGAAATTCTGTTGCAATAAACACCAGATTTTAATGGGAAAGCAATGGAAACTATGGAGAGATTAAGCATCATTTTTATAGCAACAGTCAGTAGTACATGAGGATATGTCCAAACAAAGACTCCTCTTCCAATAAAATGTTAGATCAAAACACACTGACTGTGACAGCACGTTTAGAGAAAGCATGTTTAGGCTTAGGGGGAATTCGGAGTTTTCTTCTGTATCAAAACAGTAAAATTATCCTTTGGGTCCCTCCTGTAACAGCCACATGCAAAGATAACTTCAGATCTCAATTATACCAGAGTGACTTTTGGCCTTTTTTATTGAAAAGTGCTTGAGGAGAGTGAGAGCCATCTTGACATGATAAACTTTTTTTTTTTAAGTAAGTAAAGCAAAAACACAAATCTTAGAAATCATTGTTTTCTCTTGATGATTATTTAGCTTGAATTGCTAAGGTCAATATTATCTCACAAATCAGTGTGTCTGACCATTAAAATCATAGTATCTATGATATTAAAAATTTTAAAAGTACTCTTTTGATTGTTGCTTGCTTGCATGCTTGCTTGCTGGCTGACTGGCTGGCTGGCTGAGTGGCTGGCTGGTGTGGGAGGTCCTTCTGTCTCTGTGTTGCTTATCTTGGTTAATGAATAAAGAAACTGCCTTGGCCTGTCAATAGGGCAGAACTTAGGTAGGTGAAGAAGATGGAACTGAATGCTGGTAGAAGGAAGGCAGAGAGAGAGAGAGAGAGAGAGAGAGAGAGAGACAGAGAGAGAGAGAGAGACAGAGAGAGAGAGAGAGACAGAGAGAGAGAGAGAGAGAGAGAGAGAGAGAGAGAGAGAGACAGAGAGAGAGAGAGAGACAGAGACAGAGACACAGAGACACAGAGACACAGAGAGAGGCAGGCCATGGATCTGCAACCAGAGATAGATGTGCTGTATGAAGGCACAACATACACAAATCTATGGAACCCTATGAAAGCGGTGTTAAGAGGTAAGTTCATATCTCTAAGTGCGTACATAAAGAAAGTGAAGAAATCTCACACTATCAACTTAGCAGCACATCTGAAAGTTCTTGAACAAAAAAAAGCAGACTTACCTAGGAGGAGTAGACAATGAGAAATAATCCAATTGATAACTAAAATTAAAAAAAAGAAACAAAGAAAACAATACAAAGAATCAATGAAACCAAGAGCTGAGAAAATCAACAAGATAGATAAACCTTTATCCAAACTAATCAAAAGGCAAAGAAAGAACATCTAAATCGATAAAATCAGAAATTAAAGGGGGGGACATAGCAACAGATACTGTGGAAATTTAGAGAATCATTAGGTTATACTATGAAAACATGTACACCACAAAACTGGAAAATGTAAAAGAAATGGACAATTTTCTAGATAGGTATCTGGTGTGGGAAGTCCTTCTGTATATTTGTTGCTTTTATTGGTTAATAAAGAAGCTGTTTTTGGCCAGTGGCTTAACAGTAAAGCCAGGCTGAAAGATATGTATATATAGAGAGAGAGTAGGCAAAGTCAGGGAGAAGTCCATGCAGCTGCCACAGGAGACAGACACCTAGGCCGGAGCCTGCTGAAACTTTACCAGTTGGCCACAACCTTGTGATGCACAAATTTATGAAAATGGGTTAGTTCGGGATATAAGAGCTAGCCAGAAATATGCTTAAGCTATTGGCCAAACAGTGTTGCAAATAATATAGTTTCTGTGTGATTATTTCAGGTCTGGACAGCCTTTGCCAACAGGTACCACATATAGAAATTAACTCAAGACCAGGTGAACAGTTTAAATAGACCTATAACCTGTAAGGAAATAGAAGTGATCATCAAAAGCCTACCACCACTACCAACAACCACAAAACCGAGGGCCCAATGGTGTCAGCACATAATTTTACCAGAACTTCAAAGAAGAGCTAATACCTATACACCTCAAATTGTTCCACACAACAGAAACAGAAGGAACACTGCCAAACTCTTTTTATGAGGCTACAGTTACCCTGATATAGGTAACACAAAGACTCAACCAAGGAAGAGAATTACAGACCAATATCCCTCATGAACATTGTTGCAAAAATACTCAATAAAATACTAGCAAAACAAATCCAAGAACACATAAAAAAATAATCATCCATCATGATCAATTCGGCTTCATCCCAGAGATGCAGTTCAACATATTAAAAAGTATCAATGTAATCCACCATATAAATAAACTGAAAGAAAATTTACATATGATCATTTCATTAGATGCTAAGAAAGCATTTGACAAAATCCAACACCCCTTCATGTTAAAGGTCTTGGAGAAATCAGGGATTCAAAGAATGTATCTACACATAATTAAAACAATACACAGCAAGCCAACAATCAGCATCAAATTAAATGGAAAGAAACTCAAAGTGATTCCACTAAAATCAGGAACAAGATAAGACTGTCCACTCTCTCCATATCTATTCAACCTAGTTCTTGAAGTTCTGACTAGAGCAATAAGACAACTAAAGGAGATCAAGGGAATACAAATTGGAAGGGAAGAAATCAAACTTTTGCTATTTGTAGATGATATGATAGTATACATAACTGATCCCCAAAACTCTACCAGAGAACTCCTACAGTTCTAATAAATACCTTCAGTAATGTGGCAGGATACAAGATCAACTCAAAAAAATCAATAGCCCTCCTATATACAAATGATAAAGTAGCTGAGAAAGAAATCAGAGAACATCACCCTTCACAATAGCCACAAATGACATAAAATATTTTGGGGTAACACTAACCAAAGAAGTAAAAGACCTGTTCGACAAGAACTTTAAGTCTTTGAAGAAAGAGACTGAAGATAATATCAGAAAATAGAAAGATCTCCCATACTCTTGAATAGGTAGTATCAACATAATAAAAGTGGCAATCCTACCAAAACCAATCTACAGATTCAATGCAATTCCCCTCAAAAATCACAACACAATTCTTCACAGACCTCAAAAGAACAATACTCAACTTCATATGGAAAAACAAAAAAACATGGGATAGCCAAAACAATTCTGTACAATAAAAGAACTTCCAGAGGCATCTCCATCCCTGACATCAAGCTCTATTATAGAGTTACATTAATGAAAACAGCTTGGTATTGGCATAAAAACAGACAGGTGTTACAATGGAATAGAATCAAAGACATGGATATTGATCTTCTTTCCTTTAAAACATGCATTTATATAATGAGTATTGCTATGTTTTTTGGCAAATTCAAAATCATAAAAGATTTGTGATAAGTAAGAAATTGAATTCATTTCATAGACTGTGAAGAAGAATGAGCTGTCCAGCTACTTGGGTGTGTATGATCTACTTTCTGAATAGGATTCTTTTGATATTTTGAGTGCACACTTATGCAGTTAATTTTTTTCAGAAGGAATTTTTTACTATGACTGTTTAGTTTTTAATACTTTACAATAACAAGAAGTATTAAAAATCATAGTATAGGCTGCAAAAATGTTTCTGCATGAATATCACATCTCATGTTATCGTACTATAATGTTGTGTCCATTTATTTAATATTGAAATTTAACATACATCCCAATCCAAAAACAAATATCATTTTCTTAACCTTCAATCCTTAAATGAAGAAAGATGAAAAAAATAAGTATTTCTTCCCAGGAAAACACATTCTTGAAACAAATAAGCTACATATGTTTAATCGTCATGGATGGGGCCTTACAAGGTAATGAATTACTATAGGTTTCAAAACTGTCAATCTTCACTAGCTGTTCTCAATGTCGCAAGAGAGCAGAATTTTTATGTACAGATTTTCCATCAGAGATTTTACTGTGTCAATTAAGATTGCCAGTTTATGAGTGCTGTTGAATCAATTATCTCCCCCAACTCAGAGGCAGACATTGGAATATCTCTTGAGAAAACCACAGGGCCACCAGGCTCCCTCAACTCAGATGACCACAGAGAACAATCTGAAGGTTTGTTTGGAAGGATTTTGCTCACAGTAAATCCTATTTTTCATTACACTGCAACTTCAAAGCTTTCTTTTGCCTTAATGTGGAATTAAAAGCAAATTTTCTTTTTGCTTGAGAGAGAACAGTTGATGGAAGAGAGAAAAGTATCACCAGGGGATTTGGTGATGACTGTCAAATGAGTCTATGATAAGACACAATCAAAACCAACACTTTAAATTGAAGAACTGTATGAAAAGACCGGACGTTTCCATGCTGAAGAACACACAGAGACAGTTTCATACCCACATGGGATTTCCTTTCTAACCCTTTTATCCAGCTCTCCCATTCCCCCATCATAAACGAGTGCACATTCTTTTGGAGTACAGGTAAGTGAAACCACAGCAGCAGGGATCCTCGGAGTCTATGCCTCTGGCCATATGTTTGAACAGAAACTGAGGGTTATCACTGCTAAAATACATAGATAGGATCATAATTTTTAATTTGCAGTAGAAGAACTCAGAAAAACAAGGCCAAAACATGTTTATAAGTGCATGCGAGCAGATCTGGAGACACTTGTAAATTATAATATATTCATGCTAGTAACCGAGCTGGGCAATTAAACAATGTGCAATTGGGCATGTTCAGTTGAGGTCCAGTCAGCAGATGGGAGTGTATTTGAGGATAAGGCTGCCAATTTGTACTATAATGCAATATGCTTATACTAAAAAAAAAAAAAAAAAAAAAAAAACAAGAAACATGAAAAAAATAGAAGAAGAAAACATGACATTGTACACGAAAGAAACAAAAGGAAAAACTTGCTGGCTTTGTTCAATTTCAAACGAAGACATTTTAAAAATTGTTTTTATTTCAAAGAAAGAAGGAAATAATGACCTAATTCCAGAAAACATGCGTACAACATGACACTGGGGAGTGTGCCGTCTTGGAAGCCATCCGCAGAGCTTTTCTCTAAAACCTTTCTTTACCCAGCGCCTTTCCTCAAAGCGGCGGGGGGGGGGGGGGGGGGGGGGGGGGGGGGGGGGCTCTTCAGCCTTCATCTCACGAATCCTCACGTTGTCGGTGTGAAGGGGTCTAACAGGGAAGACTTCTGTAGATTCCACCGGTCAAGCAGACAGACAATGGAGGTTTGAGTGACTTCACTGGAATTTTAGAAAGAGCCCAGGGCACAGCTGGTGCAAGGATCTGGGTCCGCCGTTTGCCAGTGCTTTCTTCTACCCGAGAGAACATATTGCCTAAAGCTGAGAATCCCACAGTGCCCTTGATTACGTACTTTCAAATTATAGTTCACTTTAGAGGTTCCTATTAAAAATCGGATATGGCAACAGGCCTGGAAATCATTTAGGAAACCCCAGGGTTCAAGCTGGTGGGAGAGTTAAGAAGTGAAGCTGGAGGGATGAAATGTCTGAACAGTTGGTGGGACAGGAACATCTGAAAACCGGAATGCTGCGTCTTTCTGTGTGGAGGAATCAAGCAAGTGGTAGCGGTGGCTAATCAGAAAGAAGCGGAGTTTGTCTGATAAGTGACTTCCTGTGAACATATCATTCCTGCACGTAAATCGCCAAAGAAGATATTTGTAGACTATTGGAAGATACAGTGTTTCGAGGGCAGCATGCATTCCCTAAGACAAGGTTGCTCTCTCGGGAAAGATTCAGTGGGCTCCCTCCTGTCTCACTTGGATTTTTAAGATGTAATCTTGAAGGAATAGACTTTTCCCTCATAAATTATTGACACTTTAAAACCATTTTAATTGTTTTTCCTCTTAGTGCTATATAGAGAAACCCAATAATGACTCTCACTGCAATATTAGCATATATTTTAAATGTGTCAAAATATTGCAGCAAAGGAAGTAATTTTCCTGAAACAATATGCTTCCTTAACTTGGAGAAATATAATTTAAATTAGTAATTAAGATAGTAAATTATCATAGATTATAAACTTGTCTTATATGCTGAAATATTGTGCAAGAAAATAAAAAAGGGAGATGTTTATGTACAACATGCAAGCATGGTTAAGCAAAGAAATACAGGATTTGGGAGTAAAGCAAGAGGGTCTTTTGTAGGCCACAAACACAAAAAATTAAAGAAAATATCTTAGAAAACACAAAGTTTGAGACTCTAAAGTATAATAATTGTTACACTAATATTGCCTTTCTAATATGCACAGTTGAAAACATACTTCATGGAGCATTTTCTAACCCAGAAGTTATTTTACATTACCATTCTTTTCATTGTTAAAAAAATTGTATGGATTGGACCTGTCAAGATTTAACAAATTAGAAGCAAAAGTGAAGAAAATTTTACCAAAATAAACAATAAGAATTTTGTATATTAATATGCACAATAGATTTTTGTGTGAGTTAGTGAGAAGACTTCCATCCCCATTTTTGTACACCTCTATGCTTTACAGTTTTATTGCCCGATTACATTCTGGTTTCACCCTTTGCCTACGGTCAAGTCATATACAAAGCAGATTCTGGAAGACCTCACTGTAAATTCAAAAGAGAATGAGACTAAGAAAGAAAAATGGTGTGGGTATTGTTATAGAAAGCCAGTGACCTTCTAGATCTCCGAGATGATGTCAAGACCACACCAACACAGCTGACAAAGAGTAAGGGACACATAGGCTTAGGACTTGATTTCTGTTTGGATACCATCTCTACCCAGACTGAAAATGAGATGAACATTCTCATCAATGAAATGAAAATGTTGGATCATATCATCTCCGAGGTCACATCTATGGATTCATTGTCCTCAAGACCTGTCTCATCTCTTAATCAATATCCACTGACATATGAGAAAGGGGAAAGAATGCAATTAAATAGTTATATTGTATTGAATGTGAGTTTACGGTTTCCAGCTAGAAATATATTTGGCCCTAAAGATATATTATTTTGCTGGAGAAATAATGACAAATAGGCAATCTCTACCTCCTTCAGCTGCTAAGGTAGCTCCAGGAAGTGAGTGACATGTATTCCATCTGAATTTGAGTTTTGGATACTGAGGAAATCTCCCTCTGAAATCAGAACAACTAACAAGCAAATCCATCCCTCAAATTCAGTCACCAAGTGGTGTTGCTCAAATTCCTTCATCTTTCCTCTAACTTAGTGATTTTTTTAAACCTTTATAATAGTGGGGCCAGGACTAGAGAAATGTCTCAATGGTTAAGTCTACTGCTCTTATAGAGGACCCAGGTATGATTCCCACTACCCACACAGTAGCTCAGAACCATCTGTAACTCTAGCTCCAGAGGTTATAATGCCTTTTCCTGGCCTCCAGAGTCACCGGGCATGCATGTCGGCAAAACTTTCATAACCTAAAAATCAGTAAATCTTATTATAATGGTGTCATGTGATTACTAAATGCTTTAGATGAGAAAAAGGGTCAAATTGGACAGCTGTTGGTTACTGCCAGGGTATGAATTAAAGTATATGTATGTATGTATATAAAGGGGAGATGGGGAGAGACAAGTGAGAAGGGGAAGATGGGGAGAGCTTGGGGGAATGGGATGGTTGGGATAATGGAAGGATGGATATGGGAGCAGGGAAGTATATATCTTAATTAAGGGAGCCATTTTAGGGTTGGCAAGAGCCTTGACTCTAGAGGGGTTCCCAGGCATCCAGAGAGATGTCCCCAACTAGGTTCTTGGTAGCTGAGGAGAGGGAGCCTGAAATGGCCCGATCCTATAGCCATACTAATGAATATCTTGCATATCATCATAGAACCTTCATTTGGCGATGGATGGAGATAGAGACAGAGACCCACATTGGAGCAATGGACTGAGCTCCCAAGGTCCCAATGAGGAACAGAAGGAGGGAGAACATGAGCAAGGAAGTCAGGACCCCGAGGGGTGCACCCACCCACTGAGACGGTGGGGCTGATCTATTGGGAGCTCACCAAGGCCAGCTGGACTGGGACTGAAAAAGCATGGGATAAAACCGGACTCTCTGAATATGGTGGACAATGAGGGCTGCTGAGAAACCAAGGACAATGGCACTGGGTTTTGATCCTACTGCATGTACTGACTTTGTGGGAGCCTAGCCTGTTTGGATGCTCACCTTCCTAGACCTGGATGGAGGGGGGGAACCCTGACTGCTCTTTGGACTGGAGAGGGAGGGGGAGGGCGAGGGGAGGGGGATGTGGGGAGTGAGGGGAGGGGGAGGAAAAAGGGAGGCGGGAAGGAGGCAGAAATTTTTAATAAAAAAAATAAATAAAATTTAAAAAAGAAAAGAACAAAAAAAAAATCGGTGGCAAACATTAAAAACATGTATTACCAAAGATTCAGTCACAATTAATACAAGTGTCAGCTGCCCCTGCAATAAATAAATAAATACACACATACAAATGTAACAACAACTAATGGAAAAAGAACCATGAATTTGAGAGCGAGTAAGATGGAGTATATGAGAGATTTGGGGGAAAGAAAGGGAAATGGAAAATGATGTCATTATATGATGGTCTCAAAAATAAAAATAAAAAATGAAAGAAATATGAAGTGCTGCATTCTTCATATAGTAGATGCATTTTTTTTATTGATAAAAGGAGAATAAAGAAAAGAAAGAAAAAAAAACAAATTTCCACCTCCTCCCAGCCTCCCATTTCCCTCCCCCTCCTCCCATTCTTCTCCCCCTCCTCCCACCCCTCTCCCCTTCCCCCCACTTTTCTCCCCCTCCCTCTCCAGTCCAAAGAGCAGTCAGGGTTCCCTGCCCTGTGGTAAGTCCTAGGTCCTCCCCCCTCCATCCATATAGTAGATGCATTTTTAACTTTCTGAGGGAACAACATATTTTGTTCATGATAGAAATCACATTTTCAGACAACCAAGGAATATCTGTCTTTTTATTTCACTTATTGATTTGTGGGAATGGATATGCTACTGTGTTCCTGTGGTCAGAAGACAATGCTTGAAAGTTAGTTCCCTCCTTCCACCATGTAGGTCCTCAGGATCCAACTCAGGTCATCAGCCTTGGCGGCAAGTGCCTGAACCTGCTGAGCCACTGGCCAGCCTGAGTGAGATCTGCTTAAAACAGGCATCTCTTGCCAAAAAAGTGGGATGGTTGGCATACAACTGAAGAAATAAACAACTAGGTTTGACCTCGCTTACAGAGGAAGGACCATGAAAGTTGGCAACCACACAGGGCCAACTGAAGAAGAAACAATCTGCTGTACTTCCTAATACATGTTGCTGAAGTAGTATGGAGATAAATGCAATAGAAGCTTCTCATCTGAATGGAAAATCAACGAGCAACATATACAGTTATTATTCACCAAATCACAGATGAACCTCTCACACAAGTCACTCTGACCTATGAATATCCCTGTATTTCCCTCCTTACGAAAGACATGCTTGTGCAATTTTCTGAATTTGAAGTCCCACCTCGAAGATTTCTATGCTGGATACTGAGAAACCTTTCCCTTTTCAACAATGGCAATAATTTTTTTAAAAAAAAAAAAACCTTTGGTGTTCTTGTTAGTGTAATAGTCTTAAAATCTTAATGGATTGCCTATGAATTAATTTCACTGACAGTCTGTGATGATTTGAAAGAAAATGGCCCCCATAGGCCCATACCGACTGGCACCATTAGGAGGTGTGGCCTTGTTTGAGTAAGTATGGCCTTGGAGGAAGAGTATTACTGTGGGGGGTGGCTCAGAAGTCTCATATGTTCACGCTATGTCCAATGTGGCCCACAGACTCCTTCTGCTGGCTTCAGATCAAGACGTAGAACTCAAAGTGCCGTCTCCATTATAATGAATGTCTGCCTGTATGCCGCCAGGCTTCTTGTCAGGATAAACATGGACTAAACCTCTGAAACTGTAAGCCACTCTCCAATGAAATGTTTTCCTTTATAAGAGTTCCTGTGTCTCTTCACAGCAATAGAAACCCTAATTAAGAAACGACTATTCTTAGTAACTCCTAAAATTCTCTACTAAAACTCAAATCCACTTTTTCCCAAGTCTTAATACAACCATATGTCGGACAGAGCAGGCTAGCTTAAGATTATCTGAGCATATGTGTGCTATCAAGGGTATTTTTGTCTTGCTTAGAAACATTAATGCTTTCTTTTTAATAACTACAAAACTCACAATTTTAGTTGTAAATTTACTTTAAGGGTGTTTTTTGTGATGTTTTCCCTGCTTAATAGAGTTAAAAAAATGAAGATAACCTTTCAACTGTCAGAACCCATAGATATGGATCTTTTCCATCCTGACCAAAGGTCAGAGAATTCAAGCCTATTCTTCCTCCTTCAAGGTTATGAATGACAGGTGGTTTGACACAGGGTGTAGCTGCCTATAGAATGCTTGGTCTAAGGTGTGGTCACTGTATGTCGTGCCTAAACAATGCAATACTTAACTCAGGATATACTTACTTGATATTTCAGGTGTTGAAGAGGTAATTACTTTGTTAGAAGTCTTGCCTTCTTCCCTCATTTTTGGATTGGGGCATTTAAGCATATGGAAAATAAATGCAGGCAATTTCAATATTCATTGGATTACCCTCCAAAGTCTAGTCTGTGTCTCCGTCTATTTCTTTTGTATCTCTGCTTTTATGCCTAATATTTCTAATCCACATGCCCCTCCCCTGGAATATACAAACCTGTTGAGACTGGACCCCAACATTCAAACCAGGAAATAATGGCTTGTTTCTATTCTTAAATCCACTGCAAAATGAACTAATTCATTGTTCACCTTACCATATGTGGTCTAAAAATGCAATTGAGCCAACTGATACTTTCAGCATTGTATAATGAAATCTTATGGGTTCTACAACTTCACTAGAAACATTTTTTTAATCTTTCACATTTCTGGAAATTTAAGTTTTCTCGCAAATTCCACTGTGGCCTCTCTTTGCCATATTTTCAAGCTTCACAAGAAAATTCTTTACTGTTGTCTTCAAGTCCTAGCTACTCACTGAATTCAAGCTAATATTAGATATGTTTTACAATGTCTCTCATATTGCTCTGAAAATATTCTAGTCCCAGTACTAATTTTATATTTTGTGTTAATCACTTGATATAAACAATGCACATTTATTATTTTTATATTTTTATATGATTCTTGTCTTTGCAGAATGATGGCTAATCGATGCTTTCAAACAGCTCCCTCATATATCAGGCAGCAAGCTTGCTGTTAGTGGTGCAAATGACAATGCTGTATGCCTCTTCTCCCTCCAGATTAACTTGGCTTCATTCAATGAATAAGTATCTCAATATCAAAAAGAAATCAAGTTCCAGTACTTTACTAGTTTTCATTATTATTACTGTTTGGGGTTGTGATGGGATCTCTGTGTGTCATACTTTTAATCTGCCCCTTGGCCCAGCGCAAGTCATATGCTCAATTCCAGATTCAAGAGATATAAAAAATAATTCTACCTCCCCATGAGTGGAGCTCAAAAGTCACAGAGAAAGGGAAAAATGAATTAAAATGGAGAAAGGTTTTGAGAAAAACTTTTTACAGTCTAATCTAACACTGTATATATATTTTAGGTAAGAGTGATTACAATTTTGCTACTGCTAATCTACTTAGAATTTATTAAATGGATACATTATGTTCATGATAAAGATCATTTGTAATTATTTCAAGGAATTTTTAAGAATATAAGAATCTAAACATAGGTTACTGACTAGATTAAATTATAAATATTGATTATTAAAATAATTCTGAACTCATGTCATGCTACAAATCATGTACACTCATGCATTCTACTGACCTTATCTTAATAAAATTATAAAAGGTTATATCTATAAGAACACTTGATATTAATTCTTATTCTGTTGTGCTGTATGACCAGTTTAAATGCTGTCTCAAAAATCATTAATGTTAAGATCTTGGGCTTGTATTAAATTAAGTTAATGAATAAGTAATCTCTCTAATTAAAGCAGAAAATTCAACAAGTCATATACATCATCTTATGCTGATAAGTCAATATTCTAAAGCTGAACTCAAAAGCTCTCATTTCTCATCTAATTATATGTTTATATAAGTTTGCATGAGCTTAGATTTAGATCATTAGATGAATAAAGCTTTGGTATCAGAAAGAGTTGATGACTGATAATTCGAAATTAATTTTAAAGTACTTAAGATTTTCTACTAAAGATGATAATTTAGTCTCCATAATTAAATAACAGTTTCCCTGACTCAGCATAATTCTCTCACCTGTGATGCTATTAAGTTTTCATTGTGTTTGTAGATCATTTACTAATAACATTAAATACCCATTAAATAAAAATATAAAAGAAGCAACTTTTTAAACTTCTTGAAACAAAGAAAACTGTATGAAATACACCAAAAAAAAAACCCTAGAGGATATAGTAAACCAGTAATAAGGAAGTCTATCAATAAATGTCTATATCAAAAAACTGAATATAGAAAATACACTCTGCCAACAAAAACAGAAAAGGTATTTTATATCTCGGGTGCAGGAAATTCAATATTCCTGCACAATAACAAATGCTGAATAAATAAGATATATAAAGAATATACCTCACATAATAGACACCAATATAGAATTATCTAAATACTAACATTGTAACAAGTGAGGAAAAGCTAAAATCTCTCTACAATCTATGAAGAAATTAGCACTTATAGCTTTGGCATTTTATTCAATGTATTGCTGACAGTCACAACCAGGGAAATCAGGAAAAAGAAAGGGATAATTAGTATCAAAATTGGAAAAGCAGTCATTTAGTCACTATTTACAGGAAGATGATATCATACACTAAATTCCAATGCTCCACCATAAATGTATTTTAACTAATAAATTAGTTCAGTGAGGTTGCAAGATTAAGAGAAATAAAATCATGTGCTCATGGTTGCTTCCATGCATTTAAGCAGGCTGTTTCTCTTTTGTAACAATGTTGTCTTCAACAGGGTAATTTAAATATGACAATGTGTGGAGGGCTTTTGTCCTTTGTATTGTTTCTATTGCAGTTATCTAGTTACTACTGTGTAACAGAATACTTCCAAACTGGCTGACTTCAAACAACCAAGGTGTATGATTTCTCAGGTGTCTTGGCTTTGTTGGGCTTAGCTGGGAGTCTCTGTGCACTACATGTGGTCATTCACTTAGCTGCATTGAGCTTGGAAGCTGGGTTGCCTGGCCTGGGGCTAAAAAGACAAACACAGCTTTCCTCAAATGTCTAGATAGTTGGCACTCTTTCATGTGGCCATTCAATGTGGCAGATGTGGCTTCCTCACAGTACCATGGTTTCAAGCAAGTTACACTCTTATGTGGTAATATCTGTTTCTTGTTAGAACAAAAGAAAGATAACTGATCCTAGCTAGCATCCCATAGGACATTTCATAAGACACATTTTAATATATATGATTGTGTTTATGGTTAGAGAGTCTAGAAATCAGACTCTTTCAAAAGACACAATGCAAAAATCTGCTCATAAATTATTGTCATATTGTTACAAGCCATTTTGTGCTAAATTGACCCTTTTTTAAGCCTGAAATTTTAGGCAATCCAGAGGGCAATGCTTTCTTGTAATACAGAAATCTTGAGCATACACCTCCTGGGAAAGCCATGGCTGGGTGAGGAGAATTCCTATTTCCCTCTCTGTCCTACATCACTTGTGACCTCCGCATTGAAAACAAAGAAAAGACAATTTCAGTGCTCAAAAAGCACAAAGGACAATACTGGCAACTTTCCAGAAACCTGGAGGCCATGGCTCATCTGCAAATCATGTACATATATTTGCATTAATTTTATTTTGATTAGTAGCCTCAGCCCACGATGGTGCTTAGGATGAATGAAACATTTTACATATATGAATAAATAAAGACAATTTAGTAGTCGTACTGCTTGTGGCTATGTGCTCTCTGTTCTTTCTTCTTTTCTTTATTCATCCATTTCTTACTATATCTGTTTTTAAATCAACCATGGATATGTTTGTTTTCTTTAATATATTGATTCTAAATAGGTTATAGAAAGAAAACTGTCTTGTTTTTGTGTTTTATTGGTTCATTTAACCTAACTCTATTATGACCAAAAGCTTTGTGGACTTAGGAACAAAGTTCTTTAGCCTGACCGAAACAAATTGACATCTTTTGTGGGATAAACAGATAAACTATACATTGGGGAACTAAATATACTCTAACAAATAATAAGCTCTAACAAATAACAAACTAAAATATAACTCTAGAGACAAAAATAGGCTAATTATCATCAATTTTTTAATAAAGATAATAAAGCAGAAAGAATAGAATTGCTATTTTAGCAATATTGTTCTTCTTCTAAAGTCCAATCCCTCTGAATGGAACTGACTTTCCCAATCCTCCCCGCCCCAGTGTGTGTGTGTGTGTGTGTGTGTGTGTGTGTGTGTGTGTGTGTGTGCTGTCTTTTGATATGAATCAAGAGAATTTGTAGAGCACAAATATGTCATTGGTTGATCCAAATGAAGTATATGAATACTGACCTAAACAGATGACTAGCATGTCAACTGCTATGTTTCTAGGCATGTCATAGAAAAGCCTAGAAAGCAGAGGATTTAATTCAGTGATAACTATTTTGAAGAACCTAAGGTTCCAAAATACTACCAAGAAATCCATATAAGCACATATTGTAGATAAAGACAAATTAAGAATCTTGTTTCTTGCCAAAGATAATGACATCTTTCTCAGAGAGTAAGATTCAACTCTAAATTCAAAGAATCACAATTTCTTTTGCATTTCCTTGTTGCTTCATACTATGATATTGTTTCTTTCTGAGTCTATTCTTCCTTATTTTATTACTATGAATTCTACACATTTGTGTCCTTTGTAGCATTTCAGTATGGGCAAAACTACTAAAAGAAACTGTATATTCATATCGGAACTGGTTGTTACTGAATACATTGCCCATTTGACGAAGGAAAAATAATTTCCATTGGCCAGGAAAATGGCTCAGCAGATAAAGGTACATCCTGCAGAGCCTGAGGACCTGTTTGTTCCCCAATGATCCATATGGCACCTGAAAGCTGCCCTCTGACCGCTATGTGCACACCACAGTATGCACACTGCACACAAATGTAAACACATGCACCCAATCAATATTTTCAAACAATAAAACATATTTGTTCTTCTGATATTCAGAGCAAAGGGAAACATCTAAAATTATTTCAGAATATGTTTACTGTTTTTAGTTCACAAATTAAAAATATAATGACTTAGTTACAGAAGGCTAAAGATGTTACAAAAACTAATGTAATGGCACTAATTAAGATAAATATTATCTTAAAGGTTATTTTAGGAATTTTGGTTAAAATGGATGTGGAAATTGCATTAACCCATAAGTGGCCAGAGAAGAAAGCCACTGGAAGAGACATGGAACAAGGAATTGATCAGACTACTGGAGACTTACCATTATGGGAGTTGATAAAGAGAGTGATACTGAAGAATGACACATGCCTGGAGTCACTTTTGGATATCAGGACAAGCTGTTGGGGGCTGGGGTTGTTGCATTTCGCAGGATGAACAGAGCAAGGATAACCTGGAGGTCTGCAGAATGAATTGGGATTCACAATGGTATATTAGACTGCACATTTTAAACTTGGAACCTTTAACCTGGATTCAAGTAAGTGGCATGCAAACTTGGGAACCTTTGCCACAGGAGTAATAGTCTTTGTTCCAGAACTCAGAACCATTGAGATGGATCATTCAGTATCATCAAAAGTCTATTAGTCTAGTTGACAATACATACTTACACAAATGAGTGTGGGGGAGTGGCACGATTAGGAGGTGTGGCCTTACTGAATTAGGTGTGGCCCTGTTGGAAGAAGTGTGTCACTGGGGAATGGGCTTTGAGTTTCTACTGCTCAAGCCAACTCTAGTTTTATTCTTTTTTTTCTGCTGCCTGCACAACCAGATGTAGAACTTGCAGGTACCTCTCCAGCACCATGTCTGCCTGCATGCCACCATATTTTTGCCATTATGACAATTGACTAAACCTTTGAACCTGCAAGCATGCCCCAATTAAATGGCTTCCTTTGTAAGAGTTGCTATGGTCAAGGGTTGTTTCTTAGGCAGCAAATGCAAACCTAAGACAATGATTTATCTGATCCATAAAACCATGGGAACATGCAACAGGCTCTATCTGGTGCCCTGCATGGCTCGCTACTGTGTCACTACCACCTTCAGATATCAAGAAATTACTCTTCTGCTTAGCCCTAACTTGGGACCATGAAGACTAACAGAGAGAAATTGCTTCAAAATAAATCAGTTGACAAATGGAAAAGACCCTGTTCCACATATATTTATCTCTGAAGCATACCTATAATTCAAAGAAACACAACTATGGCAAATAGTAACAATCTCCTTTTGTACAATTAATCCCATCCTCACCTTCTCTTTTAGGAATGATATTCATTCTTCTCCTTTCTGCGGATTCTTATCTTTCAACATTCAGCAGTCTCCATACTGATTTAGAAGTGATATTTCTTCTTGCAATTGCCTCCAGATATCTTAACAGCTGATTCAGTTTATACTATGTTTTCAAAAATAACTGGCCAATAAAGTTAGCTAAGCTCTACAACAGTGAAGACAAAGGTGTCACCTCTCCAGGAGGAGATTTTCGTTGTAAATTCTAGTGTTTTCATCCTGAAGGGGTTAGCCAGACTTTATAGGAATCCCTTCTATATGACCTGAAGTTCCTAATATCAATATTCCTCCCCTGCATTTCCTAAAATGCAGTGAGAAGGTAACCCTTTGCCCTCATCACCTCAGGTTCTAGGAACTGGGGCTGGAAGATCATTGAGGTGCATCTGCCACTCATTCTCATGGCATTTCCATAACAACCATCTTCTTTTGCTGACCCAAGCAGCCCATAATTTCTACTAGAACAGAATTTGTAAGTACAGTGAAATCTCAGACCGTAGATACTTTCATATGCCCCTTGACTATCAATTTCAAGTTAAGAGATTTATATACTTTTAACTGAAGCTACATAATGTAAAATGGGAAGAAAATCATTTAACAGCCACAGAAAAATTTTACATGGAAATAATGAAGTGAGTTCAAGGCCAGCCTGGTTTACAAGAGCTAGTTCCAGGACAGGAACCAAAAGCTATGGAGAAACCCTGTCTCCAAAATCAATAATAATAATAATAATAAAGTTTATCTGTGACTATTACAATCAGTTTTTCACCAATGGTTTGTATAGTCACAGCTACTATTGATTACTTTTCTTTTGTCATTGTAGAATACGTATCTATTTTACACTCCAAAAGCACTTTAGTTCATTGTGTTGTTTGTCAGCGTGATCTGCACTTGTATATCTTAAAGTGTTGGACTATCAGCCAGCTTTTCTGACGTGACACTAAAACATACATTCAACTCATGCTTTGGTTTTGCTCTTGGTAATAACCCTATTATCCACGGTATATTGCACTAAGCTAAGGCCCAAGTAACTGTATATTGACTAAGTGATGGGTGACCCTTTTAAAAGTGCAAGACAAGAATTCGAATATCTCACCAGGAATTGTTGAATATCTCATTTGGAATACAAGCTTTCACCTTCAGCAAATTAAAGAATAATGAAAATATGCAAAATTGCAAAGAATCTTTTACTCACTTTTATCCTCTCTTTGGGCATATGCTGCCGATTTGATTCTCATTTTGAGCAGTTTTGTGATTATCATGAGCAGTGAGGAAATTTCACTCTAATATAGTGTTCTGAACACTGTGCCCTGCCCATCACATGGACTAATTCATAATAATGATCGTTATGATTCAAATAATTACCTGGAATTTCAGAACACAAAGCCTGAGCTTGCAAAAGTACAATTAGATTGCCCAGGGACATGGTAAAATTAAATGAGACTTGGTCTGAACTTAGTCATCTAATTCAAGTTCGTCTAGCCACCAAATCCGTGGAAATGAAACAGAGGGGTACACGTCAAAAAGAGTTGACTGCGCCCATCAAAACCTCAGAGACCTGTGGTCTTGAAACAACTGAGTATGTGCTTTCTTCTCCACTCTAGCTTTCCTTCAGAAACTGCTTTTCAGATCAAACTGTAACATTTGGGTTATTTTACCGCTTAACTTGCATATTAGTTGGTTTATTAAATAAAGACAATATTTAGTTAAGGACTTGAAAGAGGCAACGATGTCTTTGTTTCTTCCCTTTACAGAGTCCACCAGACATCAAGCACATAATCTCAAGCTTAAAACGATACAGACATTTTGAAGCATATAGCCTTAAATGTCATTAAGGTTTATTTCCCGACGCGGCTGAACATGGTTGCTGCCACAGATGTAATTACAGATCCTGCTTTTAGGATGTTGACTATTTCCAGTGTACCTTCAGGTCTGAAATTCTTTGTAAAGAAGGGAAAAACAAGGAATGTTATAGATTTCTAAAACTAAATGAAGCATCGTATTAGAAATAAGCAAGCTGTGATCCTCTGAACTTGGGAGACTTACCCTGTGCCATGCAAGTCCTTTTGAGTAAGTGGGATCTTGATTGCTTCAGAATTCCAAGGCAGTGGTTTGCCATTAGGACACAGGTGCCAAGAATGAGGAGCCTTCAAATCCTCTGAAGGAGCAGCCAGACTCTTAACCTCTGACCCCGCTCTCCAAACCTCATTTTACTGGTTTTTTTTTGGGGGGGGGCGGTTGAGACAGGGTTTCTCTCTGTAACAGGCCTGACTGTCCTGGAACTTATTCTGTATAGCAGCTGGCCTCGGCCTCACAAGTGTTGGGATTAAAGGCGTGAGCCACCACTACAGAGCTTCCATTATTACATCTTATAATGTTGCTAAAAATATAAACTATGTACTGTTCTTTCACTCTAATAGCTGATAGAGGAAATACAAACTTGAGTATTTCCCAACTTCTATTAATAACCTGCAGGAACTTAAAAGGGGCTGAAGAATTATTTACATTGCTTTTCTAGGCCTTAGGCCTTGAAAATGTGCATAATATTTAAGAAATCATGAAATGTCAAACTGTTTGTAATTTTTATTCAGTAGGATGTTGAAAGCATGTATAAACCTTTAGGTGTGAATCAAGAATGCTACTCAAGTCAGGAGGAAAAGTCAATTTCTTCCCAGTGTCCTTGTTAAACACTGTTCTCATATCATATAACATGTAATTTTGAAAAGCCATTAATCTATTAGCATAGATTAATGAAACAATGTTAAAATCCTGCAATATAATTTAGTTTTTTCATCTGGTCATAACTTCCTTTCTGATGACCTTTAATTCTATTTCTAAACTCACTTATATTTGAATTGCCAAAGTTTCTTGTGTAATAGAAAAGTAAAAGAGAAAAGGAAACTGCAAAGTACAATAAGGCAATGAAGAAGAATTTATTCCCATGTACTCCATCCCTCTACGGGTAATCCTGGTGAATTAACACCCTTACTAGACTTTGGAAAATATAGAGATTTACAAACTCAGTGCAGAACTCCAGCCAGAAATTTATTCAAAATGGGTATAAAGCATGGTAACTGAGTATTTTGGAATGGATATTTGATTATTTTTCTTTCATTTTTTGAGCTGCTAATTTTTTGGAGCCAGGCATCTGAGGAAGTAGTTAAGGTTAACTGGAGCAAATATGGGTGAATCTGTGATCACATAGGATTCAAAATATTCTTACAAGAAGAAACACCAGAGGACTCACTGTTCCCTTCTTACAAAGTTATGGAATAAAATAAATAACAAAATGATAGCCAACTAGAGGTCGAAGGAAAGCCAACACTAGAAACCTTAATCCTGGAAATATGGAAAGTTAAACTTCTCTCATCCATGCTGCTTGGGATGTAGTACTGTGTTACAACAGCCCAAGCAGACAGAGAGAGAAAATGGGCTGCATCAGTTGAAGCACAATACTAACATAAATCGTAGCTAAGATGGAGATTTTAGAGCCACAACACCTAAAAACCTTACCAGAACCTTTTATACCTTATTAAAATAGTTCAAGTTACAAATTTGTACTCTTTTGTTTTAATGCAGAATTGAACTATTTGGGCCCCCATTGTTGTCTTCTTTTACTTGGAAGAATTTTAAAAAGCAACAAAAAATAACATTAAAAATTATTTTACAACTTATACTAGAAAATTAACTTCAAAATTCATGCCATGAATGAGTGATTTATCCAGGTATGAAAACATTATAACATTACAACATATTTTTACATGAAGGTTATCCTCTTTTGTCAGACAGTCCTTATCATGTAGATGGTCACTAAGCACACACACTTTATAAGTTGCAAAAAAAAAGAGCAGTAAAGCGAATAATACAAACATGAGATCAATTGCAAATCACAGTACATTTGATAGGAAAACACAAAGTACCATGAACAGAGAACATGCTATAAAGAGATTTTCGGGAATATAGAGATAATATGTTTTTTGATGTTTTGTTTTGTTTTTTTACCATCTAGAGACTGTTGCAAACCCTGGGTTTGGAAATGAGATGGAAGGTACAATTGCTTAGGGAGGCAATCACCTCATCAAACATACTCCAACAAAATCTGTCATGGGGCTAGGAACAATGGCTCAGAGTGCAAGAGCACTTTCTTTGCAAACAAGAGTTTATACCTTCAGCATCCACACAAAGCAAATGGATGCATAGTCCTGTAACCCCAGCTCAAAGTGAGGAGGATTATTGGGGCTTGTGTGTCAGTCACTTAGCTGAGGAAATGGGGAGCTAGGATTCAGTGAGAGACCCTGTCTTAAGGAGATAAGACAGAAAAAGACAGAGCAAAACATCCAGCATCCTTTTCTGGATTTTGCAGAAGCATTTACAGATATGCATGCCCACATATTTGTGTATATACATATATACACACACATATAAATAAATATGCAAATACATGAATATATTAGTTAAGTAAATAAATCTATTATAGGGGCTGGAGGGATGGCTCTATGGTTAAGAACACTTGCTGCTCTTACAAAGGACCTGAATTCAGTTCCCAGCAACCAGATCTGAAGGCTCACAACCACCAATAACTCCAACTGACAGAGATCTGATAGCCTCTTCTGGTCTCCTTGGACACCCTGATACATGTATTTGTACACATGTAAACAAACATACAAACATTAAAAAATAAATATTTAAAAATACCTACTATACAGAAAACATTCATACCTCCTTTGAGCAAAGTTGAAGCTTTAGCTACAGGATGAAGTGACCAGTAATTCATAGTTTGACTTTTAATAAACACCGGGATTCCTTAACATTATAATACTGTGTGCTTGCTACTGTTCCCTAAATTCACATTTGAAATTTAATTCCCAAGCAACAATGTTTGAAGATGGGCATCACTGGAGCTGCTCATATTGTCAAGGTCCTGCCCTAGGGAATACATTAGTGGGTCTATACAAGCATGTGCGAGTCCATTTTCTTCCTACCTTTTTACGTCATGTAAGTATACAAAATTCATCCTCTCTTACTCTTCTACCATGTGCGAATGAAGCCAGAGGTTGTCTGCAGGTGCCAATACCATCATTTGAGACTTTTCTGCCTCAAGAACTACTAGAAACAAATTCCTATTTTAGTGAATTGTGCACTCTCAGGCTTTCATTAGATTTATTTGTTATGAAGAGAAGATTCTTTAATAGGAGATACAGGCTAAGCTCTTTTATGTAACATAGGTTTCCAAAATAATTAAAACATTTCTAGATTAGATTTAAGTTATCATAACTATAGCTTTATCTTTATATTTAAATTTGTTTTAGTTTATAAGAAAACTTATTTTGAAATATTTAAAAATTAATTTTCTTCTTGTATTTACCTATGTTCTCTTAAAGTTGTTAAAATATTAATGTGATTTAGAATATTCAACATTGAGAATTATTACAAGTTGACATCCTGTTAAAATATAGAAATGCACATATCAAAACATCATAGGATACTCCATGAATATGCACAACAATTAGACTTTGTGTATGATGAAATTAATTTTAAGAAATATCTTATGAAGCAAAGAGAGATTTTAAATATCTAAAAGTCTGAAAATTTAAAATAAATAGGAAATCTTCCAAAAGAAGTATTGTCTAGATGTGTAAAAATGGGAAATGATGGAAGAGAGGGTTTTTTTTTAAACTGGCGCTTGTTTTTTAGTTATAATTTTTTATCGAGACAATATGATGAGCAGTGAGATTATTCAGGCTCGGTCCACACTGCAGCCTGGGAAATGAATCCCTCCACTGTCTAATTTCCTAATAAAAATTCAATGACTGTTCAAAACCAGGAGATGCAAAAGAATATTTTATACTAACTTTGAGCCAAAGCAACTGCAGAAAATGAAATGGAATTTATGAAAATAATAAACCAAGAAAAGAAAAATAAGAACTCTGCTTTCCCATGCTTACTGAATTTTTACCTTATAGCTAAGGCGTACCTCTCACAGGACAAGAATAATACCAAATAAACACAATGGGACTCAAACTTTGATATTTCCCTCTGGAAAAATGCTAGAAAGGTTTGTATTTAATTATACATCAGACTTATTTCAAAGAAAAGAAATACAGATGTTAGGTATTATGTTTCACATTGTTACATACTTAACAACCAATCTTTAAAATCAGTTTGGAGCAAACTTATTGGAAAACACAGTTTTTTATTAGTAAAAATAAGAAGCTTCAATTATATTGAGAAAATAAATATATTTTGTTACTAAGCGTGAAACAAAGGAATGGAAGAAACAACAAATGGCCACTGGTGATCAACAAAAGTAAGCACTAATATAAAATGTGATGTCCTGAATTAATCATGGTGCAAATCATCAGTCAATCATAATAATACCTTGCGAGGTACAAATAACAAACTAATTACAGAGAATAATAGAACTTCTTCTATTTCGTGAAAAATAATTTCAAAATTGATACTAAAACACCCAAACATGCAAAACTGTTAAAATAGTATCAGTATTTGAGCTACATATGTTATGTAACTGATGTCCCTCTTCGTGTTGAGTCTCGGGTTCAATAACAAACGCTGACCAGAGAACAAGGCACAGGAAAACTGCCTACATCACAGGCCAGGAAGCAAAGAGATGGTGAGAAGACAATTGATTCCTGTGTTCCTCTCAAAGTGCACCCCTCTGTGGACTAAGGGGCTCCCACTTCATAAAAAAGTGAAAGAGGAAAGGGTAATTAGTGAACATAAAAATATCTACATAAAAACAAAAGTCTGCTTCTATAATAGTTAAAAGACTTACATAGTTGTTTACTTCAAAACTATTCTAGAAGATTCTGGTCATGCATCACTTACTGTCACAGGCTTTCCTCAAAAGTCTCAAAAGAAGACTCAGGGGTTTAGGAGCAGAGAATACAGGCAGAGACACTCAAGAGAAATAATAACAAAGAAGCAAAGAAACAGAAATGAAATATGGGAAAACTAAACCAGTTATGATGCCTCTGGCTAACTCTGGAGCCTGAAGCTTCCTCAGGGTTGTTCTATATTGTGCCCTTGGGACAGGCCCTCCTAGCTCTCTGTTTACCAATTGCTGAGTTGAGCTATCCGAAAAAGGGAACATGGTTTTATGAGTGGCCTCTCCAACTAAAAGCAAGCCCTGGGAAGGAGCTCAGTTGAAACCTTTGCTGCCAAGATGCTTAAGAGCCTGGGAAGTGAAAACCCCATCCTTGAAAGTCAAACAATCTGAGCAGTAAACAAGAGTCTCTACTGTTCTCATTGTCTACAGACACCCTTGAGAGTCACTGTCTGTACCTAGCTACATTTGGGGAACAAACAGATCAGCAGGCGAATCTGACACATTCTTGTCCTTTCTCCAAGACAACGAATTTCTGCAAAGCAATGAAGCAGGAGCCCTTGAAACTACCCTCTCAGTCATTCTATTTATTTGTGCCTTCCAGATCAAATAAATTTAGAACTAACACATACCATCTCCATGTTTAAAAGTAATGCTGATGTATAATAGTCTATTACTTTTTTCTGGGTCAGTTCAATAACAAATAGTACAGCCTGAACAGTATGACTCACAGTTTCACAAAGTCCTACCTACACTCCTATTGTTTGATGATGATGATGATATTATTATTATTATTATTATTATTATTATTATTATTAGCCTCCCAACCAGTTTCCCCTCCCTCCTCTCCTTCCAGTCCCTCCCCACCACCTCCACCCACCATCCACTCCTTCTCTGTTGCTATACAGAAAAAGGCAGGCCTCCCCATGGATATCAACCACACATGGCACTTTCAGTAAGTCTAGGCACTTTCCCTCACATTAAGGAAAGTCAACACAATTTGAGGAATAAGGTTCCAAAGGGTAGCAAAAGAGTCAGAGGCAGCCCCTGCTTCTACTCTTAGTAGTCCCATGAGAAGACCAAACTACACAACTGTAACATATATGTAGAGGGCTTAGGTTAGTCCCATACAGGCTCTTTAGTTGTTGGTTCAGTCTCTGTGAGCCCCTTGAGCCCAAGAAAATTCTGTGATTTCTTGTGTTGTCCTTGATCCCTCTGGCTCCTACAATCCTTCTTCCCCTTCTTCTGCAGGATTCACTGAACTCTAATGTTTAGCTGTGGGTCTCTGTATCTGATGCCACAAATTGCTGGATGATGCCTCCATCATGAGAGACAAGCTAGGCATCAATGTAAGTATAGCAGAATATCATCAGGCATCACTACATTGACTTTTTTTTGTCAGTTTGTTTGGTCCTATCCAAGGTCTCTGGGACATCCAGCCTCTGTGTTCTGGCATTCCAGTCAGTATTAGGGGTAGGCTCCCTTTCATGTCTCACATTTTCTTTATCCACTCTTCATTTGAGGGGCACCTGGGTTGCTTTCAGTTTCTGGTTACTCTAAATAAAGATGTCATGAACCTAGTTGAGCCAGTCACCTTGTGGTATGATGGATGGAGCAACCTTTCAGTATATGCCCAAAAGTGGTATAGCTGGGCCTTTGTTTTTGTTTTTTAGCATAACTTCTTTAGCGATTCTTTGGGAATTTCACCTCATATACTCTCATTCTGCTCACCTCTCAGTACCCCCATATCCTCCCCTCACTCCTTTGGTGACCCCCAAAAGAAAATGTTCAAAAAAATAAAACAAACAAATCAAGCACAAAAACAAAGCAAATAAAAAAGAAAAAAAACTGCACATCTTCATCTTTCACACTTCTCCAATACCTCTTCCTTAATTCGTCCTGGTGGCATTGGGAACAGTGTATCACATAGTACACCCTTTTGTCCAGTCAACTTTACTATCAAATATTCATTGCAATGAATCATTGGTCTGGTTCAGTGAATCATTGATCTTGTTTTGGGTATTCCCCCATCAAGGGGCTCTCATTGAAACTTCTTTGGGATATCCTGTGGCCACCCAAAGTCATGGAGATCCTATGACTATTGTTCCACATGACCAATCCCTTCATGAGCTCCAGTAGGTCCTATATAATGTAGATTTTAGAGTGTGCCAACCCAAGGCCCCATTATAGGCCTGAGTGGTAGCTGAACTGGTCACTACTAGCGCCAGCTGCCTCAGGGAAAGGGGTGGAGCCAACTCCCCTTGCCAACACAGTCAGTTCTCTCTCACCAGTGGTGAGGGTCAGGGCCATCTCTCCTGAGTACAGTGGAGGACAAGAGGAAGCTTGCCTGTGAGAATCAGGGCTATCTCTCATGTAGTGTCCAGAGAAAGGCAGGGACAGCTTTCCCAGGGACAAGGAAGGGTGAGGCTTCCTGACTGTAGCCCTCTGATTTAATTACACAGGGTTCCATGGCTGCCTGAGGTGAAGCAAGTCACAGATATCAACACAGACTGCAGCTCCAGCTAAACCACAGAGCCAGATATAGTCATTGGCAGCAGCTTACCAGGATGACATCCTGGCTTGTGGTGGAAGCACTGGCCACTCAGATCAGGATGGCTCTGGTAGTAGCACGCATAGAGACCAGTTGTTGAAATTGCTTTCTTTTTTCTAGTGTATAATTTTGGCTTCTTTGTGAAAAATCAGGTATCCATACCCATGTGGATTTACATATGAATCTTCAATTTAATTCCACTGATCGGTCTGTTTTTATGTCAATACAATGCATTTTTATTAATATAACTTTAGAATAGAGCTTGAAGTCGGGGAGGGTGAAGCCTCTAGAAATGCCTTTATTTTAAAGATTGTTCTAGCTATCCTGGGTTTTTGATTTTTCATATCAAGTTGAGTGTTATTCTTTCAAGGTCTGTAAAGAATTGTGTTGGAATTTTGATAGGGATTGTGTGAAATCTGTAGATTGCTTTTGTTAATTAGCCATTTTTACTATGTTAATCTTACTGATCCATGAGCATAGGGAACCTTCCATCTTCTAATTTCTTTTCAATTTCATTCTTCCAAAACTTGAAGGTCTTGTCATACAGGTCTTTCACTTGCTTGGTTAGAGTCACATCAAGATATTTTACATTATTTGTGGTTATTGTGAAGGTTGTTCTTTCCATGATTTCTTTCTCTGTCCATTTATCATTTATATATAGGAAGGCTATTGGGTTTTTTGGTTTTGGTTTTGTTTTTTAGCTAATCTTTTATCCAGTGACTTTGCTGAAGGTATTTATCAGCTATAGAAGTTCCCTGGTAGAATTTTTGGGGTCACCTATGTATACTGTCATATCATCTACAAATAATGTTACTTTGACTTCTTCCTTTCCAACTTGTAGCCCATTGATCTCTTTTTGTTGTCTTATTGCTCTATCTAGGACTTGAAATACTATATTAGATAGATACGAAAAGAGTGGGATACCCTTGTCTTGTTTCTGGTTTTCATGGAATTTCTTCAAATTTCTCTCCCTTTAATTTGGTGTTGGCCATCAGCTTGATGTATAGTGCATTTACTATGTTATCGGTGATCTCTCCAAGACCTTTCTCATGTACGGTATTGGATTTTTTTCGAAGACTTTTTCATAATCTAATGTGATGTTCATGTGATTTTTTTCATTCAGTTCATTTATATGGTAGTTTAAATGAAACCCAAACTTCACATAATGTTCTTTTTATTCAAAAATCTAAATCATTACTAGCATCCTTACAGGTCTAGATGATTAGATGTTTGGAAAAGATGGCAAAAAATAATATATATTGCTTCTAAAATATGAATAGGCAAGGTATGTGTCTTTCAATGATTATGGTGAAAAAACTTGTCCTTTATTTCAGCATGATTACCTTACCATAACCACTAAATACTTCATAGTTATGGCATACCATTGAGCTTTATTAACATCTGTCTTCTGTTATGTGACATGAATATTTCTTCACACGATATTTTCAATGTTCAACAATTCCATCGATTATTTTTTTTGTATTTTGTGTTTCTTTTTTTCTATTTATTTATTTATTAAAGATTTCTGCCTCCTCCCCGCCACCGCCTCCCATTTCCCTCCCCCTCTCCCGATCAAGTACCTTCCCTCGTCAGCTCAAAGAGCAATCAGGGTTCCCTGTCCTATGGGAAGTCCAAGGACCACCCACCTCCATCCAGCCCAGTTATAAAATGGGGCACTGAGCTGAACAGAGAATTCTCAACAGAAGAAGTTCAAATGGCCAAAAGACACTTAAGATCATGCTCAACTTCCTTAGCGATCAGGGAAATGCAAATCAAGACAGTTTTAAGATACCATCTTACACCTGTCAGAATGGCTAAAATCAAAAACACCAATGATAGCCTTTGCTGGAGAGGTTGTGGAGGAAGGGGTACACTCATCCATCGCTGGTGGGAATGCAAACTTGTGCAACCACTTTGGAAAGCAGTGTGGCGGTTCCTCAGGAAATTCGGGATCAACCTACCCCTGGATCCAGCAATACCACTCTTGGGAATATACCCAAGAGATGCCCTGTCATACAACAAAAGTATATGCTCAACTATGTTCATAGCAGCATTGTTTGTAATAGCCAGAATCTATCGATCATTTTTAATTACCTCAATGTAAATGCTTGAGAAGATAACCCAGACCACATTCTCTTGACATTCCTTACCCACTGGATCAAAATCTTCATTTTAAAGGGAACACAAGATTATTCAAATTGGAATTAAACTTGAGAAATACTGCAAAAGATTCTGTCAGGCAGGTGAGCAGATATGACATAGTCTTAAACTAAATCCAGATATGTTTGTTCAAAGTAAGTTTCTTCATCCCCTATATAAGAACACTAAACTATTTCTACCATGGCCCTTTTCTTAACATGAGATACTTAGAAAAGTCAAGTAATGAACTGATACTTATAATAAACTTTGCTGTTCTTCAGCCTTACATGTCCACATGAATCCATGAGATAGAAGATACCTTCAATTCTTCAACAAGCCTTCTAGTTCTCCCCAGATATTCATAATTGTCTGTTAGTAACTTGTGCTTCTATTTTTTCTATGTTCATACCTCTAGAATTATAAACAAATTGAGATAACCCAGGACTCTTATTACTGTTGTTACCACCCTTACAAAATACTACAACTACTCAGTCTCCCTTCATCTGTATTTCATCTAATGGCATAACACAGCATGAGTGCTATATCTTTTCATGGATTGCCCATATTCCATCTTCTAGAACAAAGAACTTTTCTCTCTGTAGTATTTGCTTATATTAGTAATTCCTTTTTAAAATTTTGTTTTAAAAGTTTCCATCTTAAAGCAAGTTCCTTAGCCAAATACTTTATTAGTTAAAATCAAATAAAGTAACTTAAACCTCAAGGTTTTCCCAAGAAAGGCCAAGTCAAACGAGGATTTTAAAAAAGATAAAACAAGAGGTTCCTGCATTAAGCCTGGGGAAAACAGGCAGTTAACACCTGACTAGGATTTGGAAATGCAATGCATAGAGTTCTCCACAGATTTGGAAACTGTTATAGACAGCATGCCTTCAAAAGGATGAAAATTAGGGGTGAAAGCAAACCATCCATCATCACAAGGGAAGAAAGCAGGTATCTATACAGGCCTAGTTTTTAGTATTTCTTACCCTTGACTGGCCAGCATCACAGGTCCCATGTTTATGGAGTGAGAATCTTGGCCCTACAAGATCTTTCAATTTCTCTTCTCTGCCTCTTTATAGACTCCCTTGCATCTTTAATCTCTGTTCTCCCTATCCATTTAAAACCATAACAATTCCCCTATTAGGATACCAAGGGGTATGCTCCACATCTAACCTTCATTGAAATGATTACAGGACTCATCTTTTGTTGTTTGAGACTGTGAAACTGAAATGGTCCAGATTGAAAGTACACCTACAGAAGAGGAACCAATCATTTACAATGTGAAATTTCACAAAGAGTCCATGAGGTATTTAAAATTGCAAATATTGACATAAAAACTGGCTAGCTAACTCTGTAACTAATAGTTCTCTTATTTGAGGAATCAAGGAAAATTAGAGAGTTAAATTACCACAACACCTCCATGAATGAGAATGTGAATATTAGGAAGAAGACTTACTATAAGAAGCTGAAGGGCATGCCAACAGCATTAATAGTGAGTTTAATAAATCTTTATAGTGTTTAATGACTGCTCACTGCCCCAGGGGGTCTCCATCTGTTCCAAATTGCTGTTTTACCAATTACCATTTGGGATATTCAAATGACACCTCTTTATACTTTTAGAAGATTATGAATAAATACATTCTCTCTATTTAATTTCATTCTCAAGCACTGCCTTACTTCTTTCCTTGCCAAACAACCATAGTTTTTCTCTTAATTACAGAGGAAATAAGCAATATGACAGTATCAATCAACTAGACCTTCTTACTATTGACTACAGAACAAGTGTTTATGTTCTATTAGAACCTTGCTACACACAGTATTCCAGCTTTTATTCACGGTTCATTTGTCTCCAACTAAGTATTAACCAGTGATGGTCCAACATGGTTGACTATATCCACATAAAACCAGAGAAAGCTTGGAAAGGAACTATAGACACACACACAAACACAAGCACAAAAAAGTTTAGCCACATTTTTTTTTCTAGAGGTTTTCCTGATTCAGCGGTAGCAGAAGAAAGCCATGCAGTTTTGAACTGGTAGTTTCCTGGGCTGTGCTGCCAGCACGAACTATGGCTCTTTCATGAGACCCAGCATTTAAATGGGATTTGTGAGAAGACTGCTACAATTTGCTTAATGGCAACATAGATGCACTATGTGCCTGAAAATGGGGCTGCGAGCGTGACTCATGCTAAACAGACCTCCACCCTGCCATGTCAAACTGGTCAGAGTCAAAAGGCAAAGCAGCCTTAGAATCGCTTAGCATTTAAAGAAACACTCTTGAACAGAAAAGAATTACAGATACACAACAAGACAGACTCAGACATAAAAGAACTCTAAACTAGTCAGTATTGGATAAATGTACATAGACTTGGGAGAGAGAAGAAAAAAGTACAGAGAATTATAAAAAGAAATAAATGTTCTTTTTAAAAAATAACAAAGTCTTTGAAGAAACAGAGTAAAGACAGTCATAGATTAATGGAGTAAAGTAAACAATATAAATATTAAAAAGTAATAAACTAAAAAATTAAGACACGTAAAGATAGAACATAAACAGAGTGTGGATTATGTATATCATTGTGGTTTTTTTTTTAATTTTTGACTGTGAAGGAGCTAAGTAACTACCATATATACTTTAAACATATTTTGTATTCAAAATTTGGGTATAAATATTTGTTGTTTTGGAAAAGAGGTTCTGCTTCTGTTTTAACAAAGGATGAGAACCTGTGGAATCCTTCTAGACTAATGTGGTTTGATGGATCAAGATCCCCTGAAAGTTTTCCATGAACACCCCCAAAAATTGCATCAACCAAGAAAGAGTAGGAAACAGTTTAGAGAGAACTACACCCAAATTCCCTAAATGATTGTTTATAAATGTATGTTTACATTTAAATGGGCATATACTATAGAGATTTTCATGGATATGGATCTTAGTTTATTGATACAAATTTTAGGTCAGTTTTGTTATATGTATATTTCTGCTCTTGATTAAGGTATTGTGTTTGTGCAGCTTATTAAAAGATGTAATGTATAATTAAGAAATACAGACTATTATTATTAGTATTAGTGTCCTTTTTAATAGTCAAGCTTGTAATCATGTTAGTTAGGTTTTCTAGATGTACAGAGATATATTTCAGATATGAAGGTATTCTTCAACTACTTCAAAGAGCTATAGAACATAGCATTTAAAATGTTTAAGAACTTAGGACTTTTCATGACAGTGAGAGACATCTGCTCCTGGCAGCACCAATTTACTTGAAGAGGAAGATGGGCCCCAGAGAAGATCCTTGTAGAGTTTGCTAGCCATTTGGGAAAGAAACTGCTCTTGCCTGGACTGCTTAACTGGACATGCGAGACCCACAGAGAAATGACTGCTTAACTTTACTAAATGTGAGACTGTACTTTGAGGTTCCTGCTTCATGAAAGAGTTTGCCAGACATTCTACAGGAGACAGAAGACAATGACTGGCAAACTGCCAATAAAGGAAGAACTTTCTTTGAAATTTCTTGATTCATGGAAAAGTCTGCTGGATACTATGGGTCTGTAAGCTGAAGATGGATGTCTCAAATGGTACAGAAGAACTTTGGGTTACTGTCCAGGCAGCAAGAAGTCTCTGTCAATTCTTGAGTTTTGGAAGTTGCTTACAATACACTTTCTTTTTACTTACGTAAGATTATATCCTTCTGGAATCTTTGATGGAGTTGAAGAATAGATAGAAAGTAGATATAGTTTTTGTTAATCATGATAAAAGATAAAGTAGATATAAATGTTGTAACTATAATTCTTGCTTGATACCTGTCATGCTATTTGTAGTTTTACTATGTTTCAATTAAAACTTTCTTCTTTATTTAAACAGAAAAGGGGAGGTGAAGTGGGATTCTTCTCTGTATGCTGTGAATACCATTGGTTAATAAAGAAACTGGCTTGGCCTGATAATTCAGAACTGAGCTAGGTGGGGAAAACAAAACTGAATACTGGAAGAATGAAGGCAAGGAATAGAGAAGCCATGGAGCCACCGTTGGAGATAGACACACTGGAACCTTGCTGGTAGACCATGACCTCATGGTAAAATATAAAATAATGAAAATGGGTAAAATTAATATGTATAAGCTAGCTAATAAAAAGTTTGAGCTAATAGGCCAAATAGTAATTTAATTAATACAGTTTCTGTGTGGTTAGTTCAGGAGTCTAGGCTACCAGGAAATGAAAAAGCAGCTTTTTACTACAGACCTTCTTACTATTGACTACAGAACAAGTGTTTTATGTTCTATTAGAACCTTGCTACACACACTACTCCAGTTTTCCTTCACAGTTTATTTGTCTCCAACTAGGTATTAACCAAAGGAAATCAGAATCATTCCCTAGAATTATTTTTTCTCAACAGAGGCAAGTTATGACTCTCAAAAAGCATGAGTAGCCTCTTGCCACCGGTTTTGGAAAGAGCTTCTAAAATGAAAGGGAATGATAATGAGATGGAAAACTACAGCGTCCATCTCACTAAATGGGGCAGCTTAAATGAAATGATACATAGAGAGTCAATCTCTCCCAGAGTTTTTTGCTGCATATACTTCTGTGTCAAGCCAGTCCATACAAAATTGTAAATCCCTACAATGCAAAAGCAAGATATCCATAGAAATTTCCCACCCAAACATAGTAGACATTTAAAATTGAGAAAAATTCAGATTCCAATTGACAATAAAGGATTTAGATGTTACAGTCCTGGGGAAATGATTCTATCTTTGAAATAAATAAGACTATTGCTTGGCACAAGAAAATTACTGATTACTTAGACATGGTGAATATGAAATAAGAGGCATACTGAAATTATCCAGAGGTAAAATGGAAGTAAATTCAATTGATAGAAAAATATTATATGCTGATTCTAGCAATATTGTGACATTTATTCAAAGACCAAGTGAAATTTTCTTTACTTCATGAGGAAATTTCTTTAAAACTAGGAATTTCACACAAACACACACACACACACACACACACACACACACTTATATTATCATTGGCTGCTTTTTTTATCAAGATGATAAAGTTTAGTAGTTATAACAGTGACTATGACCCACAAAAGCAAACATACTTACAATGTAGTTTTTACAGAATGGTTTGCCTGGCCCCATTTCCATATTCTTGATTTTGTACAATATTTGTATTGTTTTGAATTCTTCTTGTACATTCCCTCTTCTTCAAAGCATTGGTTAAGTACACAGAAGTCAGTTCTCTTATCCAAAGTCTTAATGTCATGAAGCCACATTAAACAATAGGGTTTTAGCTTCCACCTAGTATAAATGTGTTTTAATGATTAATTATAATCCAAATGAACAGTGAGTTCTGTGCTATATTATAGGCAGAAACTGCTGGCTCATTTCCCGACTGCTCAGACCTGAATAATCACAATGACTCAGGCATATTTCTAGCTAGCTCTTATATCTTAAATTAACCCATTTCTATTAGTCTGTAGATCTCCATGAGGTTGTGACCTACTGGCAAGATTCCAGAGCATCTGTCTCCTTCAAGAGCTACATGGCATACCTTTGACTTCACCTACTCTCTTTATAAATCTCTGTTCAAATTTCCTGCCTGGCTTGACTCTACTAAATCATTGACCTAAACAGCTTTATTCATCAACCAATAAAAGCAACACATATACAGAAGTACACCCCACTTCACTGTATCAATGACACAAGTTATAATACCAAAAGCAGGGAACAGTAAAAAATAAATTCATCCATATGGAAAATAATTAAGATGTCCTTAAAGAAAATGTATCATAAGAGACTCAAAGGGCAGTTGAGGCACAGACAAGCAAAAATATCATCATTGGTGAGGTACATGGAAAGAAAGAAAAGGGGTAGAAAACATGGGCACTTAGAACAACAGGGAAAGAGGTGAGCTCACAGCTGTAGTGACAGACAAGCCTTTCACACTGTTCTGGGATTCAGACTCATACTGTTGAAAAGGCCAGGCTGTGTTGTATGTGCATTATACAGAGCAAGAAGGGAAAGTGAGAGTCAGCAAAAGGGATGCCAAGATAACCTGCTGTGACAAGCAAAGCAAATCAAAAGCATGTTGAACAAAAATAGACTCTACACCCTGTGTCTGTTCCTTATGTTGACAGAGGCAGAAGAGACGTGCCTAACATGGAACGTTTATTAAGGTGATGCCAGAAGATTGTGTTTCTTGCCCAGGGACTCAGCCTGAGGTTATGATTTACAAAAGACAAGGAAAGATATGTGAATGTAAAGGGTTGAAAAGTTGTCAATAAAACTTTATATAATGCAATTACATAAATTTGAGATGAACATGAAATGCTCTCCTCTGAATAATATGTATTAATCTGAAATTGATTTTTTAAAAAATGAATGTGAAGTAAAATTCTGTAGTCACCTCAGGCTGTGACACATAAATAATGATCTCATACTTTTTTAGTTTTCCATAAAAGTTTGACTCTGTGGTTTTCAAAGACTTTGCAATGTTTTAATATTGTATATCCTTTAGATGTTTCAAATATACTTTAATTATCAATGATAAAACATAAAAATAATTGCTTTATGGAAGTGTTCTGAGAATGTGAAATATCGTTTTATACAAAGAGATATCTACATTTTTACAACTATTTTAGAAATTTTGACTTTATATTGGATCATGCCACATTTGTATGTTTTAAGTATGTTTGTGAAATTACAAGATGAGTTGTAGTATCTTTGACATTTATGCAGTTAACTAGAACTCATTTTTAACATTTCTGCTAAATATTTGTGTTTATAGACCAGGAATAAACGTTCCTTAAATAATAGGCAGATATAAACAGCATACTCCTTTAACAGAGCAAAAGCACTTATAGGTAAAATAAATATGCAAAATTGCCAAGAAAAAAAGTATTCTCCATTAAATCTCATTTTCCAAAAAAAATTAATTCTCATGTTTATAATAGAGTGGCTATTTGCATCATTTCTGTCATGTAACAGATACAATTTTCAATACACAAACTTGAATGCTCAAGGAATAACATTATCTGCCGTATCTCAGTATCATTTCTTTCCAATTTATCCTCTCTCCTTCAGATTTAGGATTACTCCCATCCATGAGACAATCTCCTAGTTCCATCATCTTGACTCAATGCCAACACACAGTGGGAGAATGTTCACTCCAGGTGCCAATCACTTCTTCTCACAGGCATTGTCGTCTGCATGCTTCCAGGTCTTTCTTTCTTCTTCAGCTTCCCTGACTTGACAAAGGCCCAGCAGTCTTGGAGAGACCTTGGTGCTTCCAAGTAGAACTGCTCATGCCGGTGCTCCTTCACTTTATTTATTTTCCTTTGCAGAAGTGCTTCTTGGGAAAGAGAAGGTAATCTGTCCCAAATGAGGAGTCACGCACAATCCTCTTACTCATTTCATTCATACCAAGGCAATTTCTTTTATGAGTCTTAACATAAATGCCTCTTTAAACTATGCTAGCTACCTCCTTTCCTGTGGGAACTCATCCGCTCAGGAGCATGAGTCAGGGGCTTTGGGACTGGAAAAGTACTTAGTCAGCAAATCTTGTGTATTTTGCAAGTCCTGTGCCAAAAAGAGAAGACCCAGATAACTATGTGATTAAAGACAAAAGGATTGAACGAATAAGGAAATTAGTCCACAATTGTGAAACTTGAGTATCTAATGTTGGAAAAGGTTGTAGAATATGAAAATGAAGAAAATCTTGTGTCTATTGGAGACTTAAACACAATTGCAGTTTTTTAGACAAATAAATAAGAAAGGAATGGGAGATTTGTCTGTAAATATTTTCCAGTTTTTCCCTAAGAAGTCTGTAATGAATTCACACTGTCCCAAGATTTTAGTTTGTAAATCCATTCTCCAATTACAGAATCAAGTTTGTTGCCGCTGTCATCATTATATCTGTATAAATGACTGGTTCTAGGGCATAGGTGAGGAAATCATGAAACTAATTGAAATGTTTGGGTGTAACTCAGTGATGGAGAGCCTGACTGGTATGTCAAAAGAATCCCAATCCCATAGATAAAAGGCAAGATTAATCCATGGAATTTTATGTGAAAAAAGATGAATGAAGTCATTTGAAGATTAGATAGAGATATCAAAAGAAAAGAGATATTGACTTGAAAAACACCATTGATTTAAGCCAGAAAACGGTTAGCATTGAAATAATAGTAATAGCAATACCAATAGTGCACTATAACTACTTGAATAAATTTGGATGAAAAGAACTCGGTGTCTTATTGTAAAATGTGAATTAATATATAGACAGACTAGAAGAATAAATGGTTAATATTTTGCAATTCTTTTCTAATGGTTAAAAGAGGGCCAAAGAGATGAATCTTGGAACTTGTCACCAAGCCTGATAACCTGAGTTCCATCCCTAGGACACATTATGGAAAAAAAAGAACTGATTCTTGTACATTGTTCCTCGTATATGCACTGAAGCTTGCAGGTGCCTTTCCACATAGTTAAATAATAAGTAAGTAGACAGAAGATAGATAGATGATAGATATAGATAGGTAGATAGATGAGAGAGAGAGGGAGAGAGAGAATTTTAAAAATAATAATGGACAAAAGATAATGATATGTAATTTTCCAAAGATTAAAATAAATTTCAGTTGTGATGGAGTATGCACATCAACCTAGCACTCTGGAAGTTAAGACAAGGAGCAAGTTTGAGGCCATCCTGGGCTGTGTAGTGTAATACTTACTCAAAGGACAGAGCATGAAAATAGCCAATAAGCACATCACAAGATACTCAATGCCATTATTCTCAATTGAAATACAAATAAACACAATGATATACCACTAACATCTCTATTAAAATAGTTAAAGTTAAAAAAGACAGATATCCCTAGCAATAGTGAATACTTATCCTGACCTGGCCTATCTCCTGTGACCAGGTAAGGCTTTCAGTAGTAGGACTGGGATGCCAACCCAACTTTGATTTATATCCTGTTCTATCCTACCTATGGGGGGGGGGGTAATGGGACATTGACCAGACATGACATGACCTGTGGGAGTGGCCAGTTAATGACTGTTCCAGTCTGAGATCCATGCCAGGAGAGTGAGCCCATTCCTGACATTGCCTGAAGGGCCAGAACCCAGAGGCTCAATGACCCAGAGACCTAGTATAGAACCAAAGACAATTGGAGGGGGAAAATGTCAGCATAATGAGCGTGATGATATTTTGCTATACTCCTAGATTGGTGACCACCCCAATTGCCATCAGAGAGCCTTCATTCGGTAACTGATGGAAACAGATACAAAGACCCACAGGCAAATATGAGGCTGATCTCTGGAAATCCTGCTGAGGAGAGGAAGGATTGGGAGAGCCAGAGGGGGTAAAAAACAGAAACAAATAACCTTGGTTCAAAGGACCTCACCAAGTCTGAACCAAGAATCAGAGAGTCTGCATGGGACTGACATTCCTAGGCCTTCTACACATATATGACAGTTGTGTACCTTGGTCTTCTTGTGGGACTCTTTTTTTAAATTGAAGTTGAGCATGACCTTAATAGAAACACAGAAAACAGTCCAAAGAATCAATGAAACAAAAAGTTGGTTCTTGGAGAAAATCAACAAGATCGACAAACCCCTATCCAAACTAATTAAAAGACAGAGAGAGAGAACACGCGAATAAATAAGATCAGAAATGAAAAGGGGGACATAACCACAGACACAGAGGAAATTCAGAGACTCATTAGATCTTACTACAAAAGCCTGTATGCCACAAAACTAGAAAATGCAAAAGAAATGGACATTTTTTTAGATAAGTACCACATACCAAAGCTAAACCAAGACCAGGTGAACGATCTAAATAGACCTGTTAGTCGCAAAGAGCTAGAAACCGTTATCAAAAATCTACCTTCCAAAAAAAGCCCAGGACCAGATGGTTTCAATGAAGAATTCTTGTGGGACTCTTAGCAGTGGGAAAAGGGGCTGTTTCTAATGCTTTGGCTGGCTTTTGGGAACCTATTCATCATAGTGGATTGCCTCACACTACCTTAATACAAAGGGAAGAGCTTAGTCCTACAGCAATTTGATATGCTATACTTTGTTGATATCCATGGGGGACCTGCACCTTTCTGAACAGAAACAGGAGTGGGAGGCAGGGAGGGGAGGGAAGAAGAAAGTAAGAGGAGATAAGTGAAAGGGCTCTGCCCTTAGGATGTAAACTAAGTAAACAAATTTAATTTTACAAGAAGACAGACATCAATGAGTGTTAGTGGAAAAAAAATGGTACTTTTATATATTGTTGTTCAGAGGGCCTCAAAATTGTGTAGTTACATTAGAAAATATTTACATAGCTTCTCAAAAGATTAAACATAGAATTACCATAGGACCCACAATTCTACTTGTGGATATAGAGTCAAGAAAAATAAGACATTTATCTATGTGAAGCCTGAAAACAAGCATTTTGTAGCAGTACTACGCAAAATCAATCAACAAATTGTGGTGTGATGAGCAATGGAATTATTGTTGATTAATAAGGAGAAATGGTTTAAGGATTTGTGCTAAACAACATAGGTAAATCTAGGGAGCATAACCAGTAAAAGAAGCCCGATACAAAAGGCCATTTCTAGTATGAGGATATTACAGGAAATGTCAAAATAAGCCCAAGGAAGGAACAGGAAGGAAGCATTTAAGAACTATGACTATTTGCTCTTATTGAGATAAGAAAGTTCTGTATAATTGATTGCAATGATTCCTGTAAATCTATAACTATACTAGGAACCCTTGAAACATATAATTTAGGAGATTCAATGACCTGATGTAAGAATTACATTTCAAAAGAGTTATGGGACATTTTTCAAACTGAAAGTATAGCCCAGATTAAATTTTTATTCCTATTTTTATTGTTTTCATGAAATAAAGCCCCATGCAGTCCTCTAACAAAAATCCTATTCTTCAGTATAGATCTAGAATTATGGCAAGAAAAACACTATAATTGGATTTTAAGCTAACGATATTATCTTGGAGTTTCTTTCTGTAGTTTGAATATCCTTGCTTACACATCAATTTTAACATGAGCTCTGAAGAAGACACAAGTGCAGATTCATTCAGCAGGTGATCAGTGAGAATTGCCATAACTTCACAAATTTGAGACATCAGACTCTTTGTACAGCTCAAGATTATCTCTTGCTATATTATTGCTTGGAAGGCAATGTACAGTTTTAAACTTTCTTTATGCATGTAACCTTCTTTTCTTTGAAACTTCTAAAGCACATATAAAGATTTCCCTGATAAAAACATTTGCATAGTTATTGTATATCATTTGACTACTCTTTGATATAAAGTGAGTTATCTCATGATGTTATGGCATGTTGTGATTGTTCTTTGAAGAGACACCTGATGTGTATAAACAGAATGACTGCACACTTGTTATGTTCTCAGTGATAACTTCCTGACAGTTTCCATCTTTTTACTCCAGTGTCAGCTCTGTAGAACATGGGATTCAATGAACAATGCAGAAAGAAATGTGGTGTTCTTTATTATTTTATCTGTTATTGAGTTAATATAAAATAATACACCTCTTCATGTTTCACATTTAAGTCATAAAACAATAATTTTAATAATATGACTACAGAGTTTTGCAAACAGAAGATAATACAAGAAATCTTGCTCCTATGTGTATTCTTATAGGGCTCTGTACCTACAGCTTGGCAAATATCAGAATCTCCATCTTCACTACCGAAAATGTTGAGTGACTCTAGAAATTATTTCCCAAAACTCTTGCTTAAATGCTTACTATCCAGAGGATCAGACTTAATAAATTAATTATGTAGGGTCTATTGTTTTAAGATTGAATTAAGTAAATTTTGGTTGGAAATTTTACTTTTATTACTGAAATTACCTGGCATGAGTGAGAAGGAAACACGGAACGTGCAACAAACCCACTTAGGAGTTTATTAGATGGGGTGTGTATAGGCCTGGGGAAGTCAGTGTGCAGAGACAGACAGACACACACACACACACACACACACAGAGAGAGAGAGAGAGAGAGAGAGAGAGAGAGAGAGAGAGAGAGAGAGAGAGAGAGAGAGCACATCCAGATTTTAAAAGCTGCCTAGCACATGCACACAGGGAGTTAACGTGACTCTGCCATACGCAGATAACGGGGATCAACATGCATGCAAGGGCTTAGCATGCAAGGATATGCAACCACATATGTGCATGGGTCACACAGGGCCCTTTAACATCCCTGGGGCCATCAGGCACTTCTGCCTGACGGCTTGTCCACATAGGCATGGTCCTAGAACCTGGAAGTGTCAGCCTTATTGTGGCCGAAATCATAACAATCACATTTTCACGAGATACAAAAAAAAAATTAAGACTTTAAAGATATGTTAAAATTATTGCCCTAATTGCAATTAAATAATAAAATCATAAATATTTTTTATGTATTTTTTTATTGATAAAAGGAGAATAAAGAAAAGAAAGAAAAAAAAAACAAATTTCCACCTCCTCCCAGCCTCCCATTTCCCTCCCCCTCCTCCCATCCTTCTCCCCCTCCTCCCACCCCTCTCCCCTTCCCCCCACTTTTCTCCCCCTCCCTCTCCAGTCCAAAGAGCAGTCAGGGTTCCCTGCCCTGTGGTAAGTCCTAGGTCCTCCCCCCTCCGTCCACGAGGGGTGCACCCACCCACTGAGACAGTGGAGATGATCTACTGGGAGCTCACCAAGGCCAGCTGGACTGTTACCAAAAAAAGCATGGGATAAAACTGGACTCTCTGAACATGACGAACAATGAGGGCTGATGAGACGCCAAGGACAATGGCACGCGGTTTTGATCCAACGTAATGTGCTGGCTTGGTGGGAGCCTAGCCAGTTTGGATGTTCACCTTCATAAATATTTTTAAATAATTTAATGCTACAAATGATATTTTATGGCATTGCTTGAAGTTAGTAATCTCTCTATGAATACACAATAGTCATCATTAATCATTGAAGTACTTTAATTTTTAAATGCTCGCTTCAGATTTCAGTTATAGATGCATTCTCAGCAAAGAACACATTTGAGAAGCGTTTTCCATAGCAGCTTTCATGTAGAAGGGTCTGCTCATCTCTAGTACATATTCAGACATCAAGAATAAATTTAAATGATATACCTGTTTGTGTTTGTGATTTTAGATGTAATGATAATTTTTTAGCAAATTACTATTGATCATGCATTCAATGGGAATGAAAATTGCCTGTGTATGAAGCATTTCAAATTATTACTAGTATCATAAGTACTGACATCAAAGTTAAAGCTGATAAGATATTTATGGTTAGTCACTGAAACCAAAGGTGAAAATTGGTATGCACTGAAGAAAGAAATTAGAAAACCAAAGTACTGCATGACCATGTGTTGAGGACTTCCCAGGCAGTGTCTCAAGTCATGCACCCAGACATTTCCATGAAGGGAAGTAAGTTCCTTGCCATTTCCTTATTTCAAGGAAATACAAATGTAGAGAAAGAGAGATTCTTAATGTTGGATTTTATAGGTGGGCAACATGGTTAATAGTAATTTCCTTATATACCATAGAAATTTGCTAGTAACATCTGCCTTCTTTCACAACTATAATTCCACCAGACAACATGATTTTCAGACCATAACGGAGAGTTTTCGTTATAGTTTCGGCCACTTTCTTTATTAACGTTTTTATTATATTTCACTCTGTTTCTAAAACTGTCTCTAATTGACTGGGCTGTTAAAAAGAAGTTTGAAGTATGCAACTGAGGCCTTTACTGTTCTACTAAGAACGCTGTATACATGGGAAACATGCAACTATTATTTACCAGAATGTAACAAGCACGCAGAAATTGGGACTCTTGCTGTAAGCCACACGTTGGGAAGACATCTGTCAAGATCCAGCCTTGATGGGTTCCAGGGTAGAAACTATGGATTAGAAATATTAGATGGAGGAACAGAGATATAAAAAAAAAGGAACAGAGATGCAGAATAGAGCCAGGTTTGTAATTCAATGAATACTGAATTCATCCTCGTTTATTTTCCATAAGTTTATATACCCCAATCCAAAGGGGTGGGAAGAAGGCAAAAAACTATTTTAACATGATAACAAAGAGCAATTACTTGATTCATTACCTGAAACATCAAGAAACTATATCCTGAGTTATTTAGGCAGGATATGCAGTGACTAGGCTTAGACCAAGCATGCTGTAAGCAGCCACTCCCTGGGACAAACCTCTTGTCAAATCCTTGAAGGAGCAGGAATAGCCTTGAATTTTCTGACCTTTGGTGAAGGTGGAACAGATCCACCTCTGTGGACCATCTCAATACCCAAAAGACCAAGTAGCCACACCCTAGGTTGGGATATCTTGTTTATAGTCAGATCTCTTGTCAATAACCTTGAAAGAGCAAGAGTAGGCTTAAGCTCTGTGAATTTCCATCAAAGTAGAGCAGACCCCCTTCTGTGGGCCCCTGTAGACTCTTGAAAACTAAATAATATTGACTATGTCTTGAGATCTCGGTGTTTTTAAGTTATGTATACACTTTTTACACCTACATACTTCTTTCCTTACCTTGAGCAGTTTAAACTAGTACATAACTGCAATGGCCAGCATTTACATGAACACCAAGCAGATCTTACTTTGCTCTAAAGCCAGGGTGAGGGAGAGCAGACGCAGTAGCAATCCTCTTTTGTAGGTTTCATTATAAACACATTTTATTTCAAACCCTGTCAATACTTAAAGTGAAGAGAGAGAGAAATTCCCAGGGCCCACTACATCTTAGACTATTTGAAGCACAGAATAGGGAATAGATCTATTTAAGTGCTTTGTCAATAACTGCTTAAATACTGCCACTGGGCTTTATAAAATTTTCAAGACAGATTTTTTTTCATTTTTATGGTTGCTTTAGAACTAAATTTAAGTTATTGTTAGCAATTTGACGACTGGGGCAGTTTTTTTTTTAACTTTGAGTTGCCACTTGACAAGAGTTGAAGAGTGATAGCAAGCCTTCTCAAGAACATCCACAGAGAGTTCCCCATTTTTCTGAGTACTGTGTGAGACACAATCATTGTATCTTACTTCTGCCCAGAACTCTTTCTCAGATGCCTGAATCATGTTTCCTTTGGCAAAGAACAAGCCTGAAAAGGATATGGGATTTAAAAAAACAACACTCTTGATCTTTTATAAATAAACCCATGGGTTTATTTGGAAAACAAACATGAAATGTTGTTTCACGAGAGTCTTGCCATTGCAAAAGAGATTGTAAAGGAAAAGCATCTCGACACATCACTCCTGCAGAATTTTTCTTGCTTAGGTTTTCTCTTTTTAAGAACAGTTGATATTATGATCTAAACCTAACGTGTAAAAACATAGTATGATGGTAACAAATGGTTACATGAAATACAAAGCATATATCTAAATATTATGTGCAATTAATAAAATTCTAGATAAAGAGCTTCAAGGAATTTCAAGTCCCTAAAAGTTTGCCATGCTATCTTTGTAAAAACAAGAGAAGCTCCACATAGGCCTTTAAGTTTCCAAGCAAAGTAGACTAAACTAGCAGCAAATAAATACCTTCTGTAAATAGATATAGTCTGGTTGTCCTGCTGGTAATTTTACAGTATTATTTTGTAGTCAGACCCATACCTATTTATCAGAAATTTAAGTATTATAATGAAGTAAGCACTTTTTGCCATTTTGGTTCATTGGAATAGTCATGGCCATAATTTTGGTAGTGTTTCCTGCTGAGCCCATATGACAGCACTCAAGTGTTCTCTTCTCTAAGGAGTGTGACAATTTTTGAGTTTCCCTTCATCTTCCTTGAACTATACCATGAGTTTTAGTTTATCTTTTTTCTTTCCTCTAATGAATTCTAATTGTTTTCAAAGCATACATTATACTATTGACACTTATGTGCAACAAATGTGTAGCTTATAATAACGCTTCACTGAATATCTGCTCTGTGAATTAATAAGGGATAATGTTGGAGGAAGACACATACTGGCACTTTCATTAATAGTGAGTACTCTATGACCAAAGTCTTATGCTAGACACATGAGTATGGCATCCAATTACTTCGCATCTTTACAAAGCAAAGTGGAGACTTTACAGAAGACATTCATGTTCAAAAGAAGTGAGAGCTATGCTCTGTCTCTCACAAATGGCAAGTGATGGAGTTTAAACACTAACTCAGCAATGCTGAGTCGCAAAGTTCACCATTCTCTTTCCTGAGACCTGCTGTGTCTACAGGACAGCCATCAACCTCAGGGTGGAGGCAAGAGAACTCAAAAGTGTAAGGTTCTCTGAATACCACTTAGAAACTGCTTCCTATTCTTAAACCTTCATGTGTCGTTTGCTCTTTGGCTCTGTTTCTCCAAACAACTGCTTTTTATACTGCCCACATTTTAGTGTTTGAAAATTTCTTCTTAGACTTGTGTTCCCCTCTTTGAGAACTGTAACAGATGTCCATGCTACCAATTTTCAACAAACATCAGGTATAGAATGTTGACTAATCATAACTCACTTCAAGTACACTTCAGCCCTTGGTTCAAGCAAACCAAAGTGGTTTATAATCCCCAATATATAGCCCTAAATATCTTGCTGTTATTATCCTCCCCATCATTGGTAAACATTCTAAAGGATTCAAAGTGAGTTTGTTTAGGTCTGTAGATATAATTTAATTTAAAACACTTCTGTGGTATCATGTAACCCCAAGTTTAATCCTTAGCACCTCAAATCAAAAGAGACAAACTCAAACTAGGTCCATGTGTATTTTCTCTTTTTAACTGTATTTTGGAGTACTGATTATACCATATACGTTATATGTATATTATATTGATGGAGGAAGTTCATTGGTTAATTAATAAAGAAACTGCTTAGCCCTGATAGGTTAGAACATAGGTGGGTGGAGTAAACAGAACAGAATGCTGGGAGGAAGAGGAAGTGAGCTCAGACGCCATGCTCCCCTCTCCCGGGCAGACGCGATGAAGCTCCCACCCAGGATAGACATAGGCTAGAATCTTCCCGGTAAGCGCACCTCGGTGCTACACACATTAATAGAAATGGGCCAGGCAGTGTTTAAATGAATACAGTTTGTGTGTTGTTATTTCGGGGTATAAGCTAGCCAGGCGGCCAGGAGCCAGGCTGTGGAAAGAGGCCTGCAGCTCCTACTATATTATATTTTCTTATATAATTTTTATGAGGAATAAATCTTTAAAAAAATATGTTCACATTGATCAAAACACATTTAATACATTGCTCAGAGGCCCATATCTGCTTTCTACTTGAGCCACCTAAAAGCATTCTCCTCTGTGTTTCAAATCACATGAAACCAAACAAAATGAGAGAGAAATCTCTTTTGTTACCTCATCTTTCACCATGGTCAGCAATAGTTAAAATAGAATCCAATACTTTGAATATGTCTATACCTACCCAAGTTCAGTCTATTCAGATGTTCATAGTCATATTTAAATCTAAAGATTTTATTATACATACAGCATATAGCCTGAGGCAGAAGAACTAGAAATAAATCAAAAGAATTAAGACTTTAATTCAATATGAGTTAAGAGAGGCATGAAAATACAAAATAAAAGTTTTTTGACCGTTAGTAAAGACTGTCTCTTTTGTCAGAGACAATTAAGTATTGTTATTTTAAAAACATTGTTTTAATTCATTATTATAATCTCCTTAATTTCTTTTTTCTTTAAAAGTAAGTTTGTGGGGCTCCATGATTCAGTCATTTTTATCAGAACCTAGCAAATATGACATTATTATCCTCACTTTATTCACAAGACACTAAGCCATGTAATTCAAATAGCATGAAAGATCTGGGGAGGTAGGGAAAGATTCAGATATAGGGTTGCATAAACACAGGCTTTCACCTGAAAAATTTGCTCCCATCTGAACCCTCTATTTGTAATTCTCTGGCATTTCACAAGTTATGGTAGTTTGCTGATTTGATTTCTTGCCTGTATAATGAATTTGCTGATACCTACCTAAAAATTGCTGTGAATGTTAGAGATGGAACATGGGATGTCATATGCACAATGGGTGTTGGGCATATGATCTGCATGTATTTACTCATTCATCATTCTTAGGAAGCCTATACACTTCATCACACAAATGGAATCTGAGTCTAAGTTTTGGGGGTGTAAATTCAGAAGTTATTTGTTGCAAAGGGAAGAGACTACTTGTTCAACCCAGCCACCCAGCTAGCTTAGTGCTGAAGTAAACACACAGGAAATTGTATTAATTAAATCACTGCCTGGCCCACTATCTCTAGCCTCTTATTGGCTAACTCCTATATCTTGATTTAACCCATTTCTATTAATCTGTATATCACCACGTGGCAGTGACTTACCGGGAAAGATTCTAACCAGCATCCATCTCAGGTGGAGGATCCATGGCATCTCCCTGACTCTGCTTTTTTCCTCCCAGAATTCAGTTCTGTATTTCCCGCCAACCTAAGTTCTGCCCTATCAAAAGGCCAAGGCAGTTTCTTTATTCATCAACCAATACAAACAACACATATAAAGAACGACCTCCTACACCAGTTATTCCTGGAGAAGAATGAATCTTTAATTAATTAACATACAATGTGCTTCTGTCCAAAGTATTTGATGTTCAAAATAAATCTTGTGCTTTTTGTTTTGTTTTGTTTATTTTGTTTTGTTTTATTTTGTTGTTGTTGTTGTTGTTGTTTTCAAGACAGGGTTTCTCTGTAACTTTGGAGCCTGTTCTGGAACTCACTCTGTAGACCAGGCTGGCCTCAAGCTCACAGATATCTGCCTGCCTCTGGCTCGCACAAGCTGGGGTTAAAGGCATGCACCACCACCACCCTGTCAAGTCTAGTGCTTTGCTTCACTTGATTACTTCATCAGCCTATTAATCCGAGGGATCTTCTCTACTTCCATAGCAGCCTTTTCTCTGGTCTTGTGCCTTAGTTACATTGCTGACTTTCTCAAAGAGGATCATTATTAAAGTTCATCACCACCAGGACTCTAGCTATCATTAACATCACCTGATTCAACTGTCTATCACCCAGACTGAGACAGGCAGTTTTCCATTTACCTTCATGACTTGCCTCTGTCAAGTATCTGAGCCACTTCACTTTAGCCACTACAATGAGATGTAGGCTCTCTATTTAGTCTGGACTGTCCTCTAATTCTTAGTTGCATGGCCCTTCTGCTCAGCTTCTTCAGTATAAGCAAGCACCATTAAGGCTAGCTAATTTCAAATTTGCAGCTATTCTTCATTGTTTTTGTAAAGAGAAACTTTTCTCCTGCCCAGTCCCCACAGCCATTCAGATCCAACACAACACACAGTGGCTTATATTAGTTATAAGCTGGTTTATCATTAGTCCAGGTTTATTATTAACTGGTTCTTACAACTTAAACTAACCCACAATTTTTATCCATATTTAGCCACATGGTATGGTACCTTACTCAGTGAGGCATTTTCATTTTTCTTCCTCTGCATCTAGCTGGTGACTATAGACTGAGCCTTTCCTCTTCCCAGATTTCTTCTAGTTTGGATGCCCCGCCCATACTTCCTGCCTGGCTACAGACCAATCAGTGTTTTATTAAACCAATACAATACAAGTAACAAATCTTTACAAGTTACAAGAGCGTTATCCCACAGGAGTTTGTGTTGCCTTGCACAAAATATGATATCTGGTGCAGAGCCTCTTTGGGTCTTAGAAGAATTCTAAGAAATTCTTTTCCTTTGTTATGGAATGTCTATGTAATTTCAAATTGTACATGCTTGTTTCCTTAATCTATTCTACCTAGTCAACCAGAACCTCTTGAAAACAGAAAATTTTTCTTGTTCATGTTTTCTCAGCTGCTCCAATCAGTGTTTAGCTATCCTTATATAGATGGTGGCTAGTAACATGTTAATTGAAAGATGATCTAACTAAAGTTTACATATTTTCGTACACCTGTTTCCTAAACTATTTCAATCTTCAAGTGCTTATATGAAAATACTATTGACTTTCAGAAAGTTGATGAGAACAAGAATTGAGTGTAAAAAAGTTAAATGTTTCAGAAAGCAGTCACAGTATTTGTTTCTTCCCCAATCAAGACAGAATCATCAAGATAATTAAAACACAATGAGATAGTTGAGATTCTTGGTCAAACAGCATTGAATAATATTTTACCCACCATGTCTCTAAGTCACCACAGTACAGTCAGTTAAAACATTTTCCACTTGGAATCCAGGGCAATTTAAATGATTATTGATTTTTCCTTCTACATATAAATGTGGCTCACATATGAGGATGAGAACTGCAGACACAATAGAATGGTGTTTCCACCTGGCTTTTTCTCCCTCCCCTAACATAAACAGAATTGCTTTGCTGGTTAAGTATCTACCAAGGAGTCATGCATCTCTGTGACTGCTAGTCCATAAAGACAAAGTTTAGCCACAACATTTTTAATTTAAAACAATTGTTTACTCCCATTAGGGATCCTAATGCAGAATTACATGGTTTTTTTTTTTTTTTTTTTTTTTTTTTTTAGAGACAGGGTTTCTCTGTAGCTTTTGGCCTGTCGTGGAACTAGCTCTTGTAGACCAGGCTGGCCTCAAACTCGCAGAGATCCACCTGCCTCTGCCTCCCGAGTGCTGGGATTAAAATTGTGTGCCACCACCGCCCGGCTCATAATTACATGTTTTATTTTTTTGCTATGGTCTTGACAAAATCTTACATTGATTTCACCCCACAGCAAGTTCAACATCAAAGAGTCACTGTGTAGGAGACATGAAAGACCCTGTTTGACCTTGTTTTTTAGTCATTAGGAATTAAAGTAATCTTATTATCCCATGCCACATTATCATAAGAAAAAGATTTCCAAGATCGCAAATGTTGAGGAAAAAATCCAGCATTAAAACTGCACCCAAAGAAAAGTTACATATAATGCTGATAAAATCATGAAAGTGAAATTTTATTTCATACCTGCCAGATTTCCATTTCGTGGCTTACCTGGGGACTTTCTGAGAACAAGTTAAGGCTTGATGGAGCTTCTGTTCTTTGATGCTATTTTCTTTTTCAAAAATTTTTATGTAATTGTATTTTCTCCAACTTTCAATTCTATTGGAGAGAACTCTTTGAATCATTTCTGCATGTGTTTTGGCAACACCTCCCCCTTTCTTGAGTATTCCTCTTTAACACTTAAAAATGTAACATGCTTTGATGTGGCCACCCCCAACTACTTCATTGAGAGTCAGCCAAAGCATTTTTGTGATTTGGAAAGTACCAATTATAATCTGACTCTTTCCAAATATATTACCTCTCGGCATATGACACATACACATGCCTTTCAGGTAGCCCCTTGTTAGGTCTCCCATTGAACTTCTACTAGTCCAGCCCAACAAACACACATCTTCTTATATTTCCCAGCAACAATTCTGTGTGATAAAAACCCAATTGTTTTATGCATAGTTCCTCATTTGCATTTCATCCTTTTATTGCCACAATGAGATCAGTAGCAGAACCTTCCATTTCTACTTGAAACAAGCTGCAGTCTGAAGAATTAAAGAGGCAGTGTTAAGATAATCAATAAGCTACTTTTTCTCATTCCAAATGTTGAGCTCTACCTGAAACTACTTCCATTAATAAAGAAGTCCCCATCTCAAATGACATGGACCAAGGAGAAAATAGGAGTAAGTCTTAGAATTTGATTCTCTGAGAATTCGATTTTGATAAAGATCTCATTTTAAAGCATAAGAAATCAGGTTGAGAGAATTTTCAAACTTTCCCAAGCTTGACAGGTAAGGGTATTATTAATTTGTGAGAACTCAACTACAAATTTATACTTTATTATGGAAATAGACACAGGGTACTCATATGCTTGAGAACTGGGTTGTAGAAATGAAGGAAATTGATTTTTCCAAGATTCTTGAGACCAGAAGTCTAAGATCAAGATATTTTCCAGGATGAATTTGTTCAGAGTTCTCATTTTCTAGCATTGAAATGGCTCACTTCTCATTGTGTTTTCTTATGGTCTTCTCTCTGAGCACATTTGCGCTTCTTAAAATAAGCCACCATCATGCTGTGATTTGCATTAATTACATTTTAAAGACCCTGTCTCCAAACGCAGGGCTATTTCATGATATAACTTTGGTGGTACACAGTTCAACCCATAATGCTGTTTAATTTCTTCTCCTGTGCAACTGACATCAAGTTAAGCTTAGTCAATAGGAGATTCTGGAATCACACTGAAGAAAAATGCATTTTTCTTCCTTCTTCCAGTGTGCTCTTTAGATATGTAAGTATATGCCACAGACATATGTTCCAAGATTCTGCAACATCAGCTTCTGCAGCACCTGGCTCTGGTGACAATTTGCAAACAGAAGCACATGGCATTTCTCCAGGGAAAGCTGCTGCCCGTTTCTCTCTTGCCCACTGGCAGGGGGTTCATCAAATCACTAGCATGAACGCTACATAACCCGCTCAAAAGGTACCTCCTGGATTGGCTTTAAATCACAGTTTCCCAGTACCCCAGAGAAAGGATTCTCAGAAGATACTATCAACAAAGTACCACTCAAAAGATTACTTTCAGTAGAATTAATATGCCCTGTCGTGCGCAGAACCCTGGGGAGATAGAGGATGAAAGAAGAACAGACATACCTACAGTAAGCTGGGATCAGATGATGTTCTCTGATGGCTATCACTGGAACCTGGAACCTCAGCACAGAGGGAGGGGTAGGCTAGTCTGGTAAGGGTCTCTGCAGGCAAGCAGTCTTGGGCTTCCACATCCAAAGGGTGTAAACAGAAGTTACTAATCTGTGCACACACTGATAAATCATCCTTAAACTTTCAGAGTCATACTCTAGAAGTAATTGTAGTTGCCTCTCCTCAAACTGGCTCAAAACTCTGCCAACTCTCCCATTGTTCCAAAGCCTTGGGACCCTTCAGTATGGTCATGCCATTACAAAATCCACATTTCTTCCATTGAAGGGCATCTAGGCTGGGAGGAGGTGGAAATTTGTTTTTTTTTTTTTCTTTCTTTTCTTTATTCTCCTTTTATCAATAAAAAAATACATAAAAAAAAAAAAACAAAATCCACATTTCTCAGGACTTCATTTGCTTAGGGCTTCCTCTACTCCCAAACTACCTGGACCTTCCCTGGGTGCCTTGACAGTTTTAATAAATACCTGCTACAGCCTGGTACCTATGCTTCCACCTCCTTTCTCCAATAAAATTAGGCATTAAGTCTCAGAAAAGGAAGGACATTTCATATTTTTGCTCTTTTGAGGGTGTTTTTTCTCCTTTTATAGGTAGCAGTGGTTTCCTATACTCATAATTATAGGCATCTTAAAAATTAATTATTATTATTATATACATCTTTAATGTGTCTTTATAAGTACTAGGCATTTTTATTTCCTCATTCTATGATTAAAATGTCCTTGTATTAGTTAGTTCTCAAATTATTTTCAAATTTAAAATCTCTGTGTGTTTCTTTCTCCAGATTAAGACCTCACTGATAACACTAGCCATCGGCAGACCCATACCAAGGAAAGCCTAGAAAGCAAGGGAGATGCATGGATGTGGTAAATGTTGAAAATGAAAAATGAAAAACCATTATTATTTATATGGAACAAGATCATCTGTGTTGGGGCCTGCAAAGATGGTGCAGGAGTGGAGTGTGCACTGCTCTTTCAGAGGACATGAGTTCTCTCCTAGTACACATCTACAATTAACAGCTCACAACTGCCTGCAACTCCAGCTCCAGGGGACCCCATCTCTCCTTCCAGCCTCTGCAGGTGTTTGTACTCAGGTGTGCATAGACACAAACAAATACACATAATTAAATTTTTTTAATATATCTCAAAAATATCTTCTGTATAGAAAACCCAACAGCATAATCAGAAAATATACTAAAACTCAAGAAAAGTGTGCATTTACTACTGCCTCATATAAATATAGCAACCTTAATAGAATTTTTGATAGATAGTTCAAATGGCATACTAGAAGCCATATTAGAATGAATGGCTGCTTACAGCATGAGAAACAAAAGGGAATACTAATATTTTGCCATTCAATCATCTAATTTTCTAATCCTGGAATTGACTTAGTCAATACCCAAACAAGTGTCTTCAGTCATCAGACACATAATACTTCTCTCCTATTGGAGTAAGCTTACTGCAGCGACTGTAATTAATGCAAACATCCCCTCTGTATATGTGTTTTATCACAGGCTAACTGGACTCAAGGATTCCTGTCAGGAAATCAGCAACAAAGTGTCACCTTTTTTGATGAGCTGTCATTTCTCTTTTTCAAGAGGTCTTCGGGGTATATGCCTGAATGGGCCATCTCCTGTAGCTAGCTAGGCAAGACTTCCAGTGAAGGGACTGGGACACCAACCTAGCCACAAACCCTTTGATCTACAATTTGTCCTGTCTACAAGATGCACTGGGGTAGATAGTGTAGAAATTGTAAGAGTGACCAACTAATGACTAAAACAGACCCATACCCTGAGAGGAAGCTCACCCCTGAGGGCAAGAAACCAGAGGGGGATACACCAGACACAGGACAGAACCAAATATGAATGGCAAAAAAAAAATCAATGAAATGATTCCTAATCACATTCTACTATACTCATAGATTGATGCCTAGCCCATTTGTCATCAGAGAGGCTTCACCCAGAAACTGATAGAAACAGATGTAGAAATTCACAACCAAACATTAGGTGAAGTTCAGGTAATCCTGCTTAAGAGGGGAAGGAAGGACTGTAGGACCCAGTTGTATCAAGGCCACCACAAGAAAACCCATAGAACCAACTAACCTGGACTCTAGGGGGCTCACAGAGGCTAAACTGACAACCAGGGAGCCTGCATGGGACAGTCCTAGATCCTCTGCATATATGTTACAGTTGTGTAATTTAGTCTTCCTTTGAGAGTCATAATAGTGAGAGCAGGGTCTGTCTCTGATTCTTTTACCAACTTTTGAGACCCATTGCTCCCACCAGATTGCCTCATGTGCCTTAATAGAAGAGGAGCCTGGTTTTACTGTGATGTATATACAATAGCTGGCTGATATCCCTATGAGGCCTGTCCATACCTGAAAAGAAACAGTGGAGTGGGAATGGATGTGGCAGCAGGAGGTGGGTGGTGGTGAGGAGCTGGGAAAAAGGGATGGAGGGGAAACTTTGATTGGAATGCAGAAACAAAAAAATAAATAAATAAACAACAAAAAATGTCATATAACAAAAAATTTGTAAGGAATGTTAAAAGGATGAATAAGGTCTTTAGAAAACGTTTATAATATCAAAGGGTATATTAAATGTAGCATAACTACATTATGGACCACAAGTCAAATTTAATAAAGTTCCATTCAGAATATCAGCACAGTTTAAGTAGAAGATGAAGTCTATATTTAAATTAAAAGATATGCTGTTCAAATCTTTAAAAGATGAATGCAAACAATAGATGAGTTTGAGCATGCTCAAAGTGATGTATCCATAAATGATGCAAATAATAGAGATGAATTTCACATGCACTGAGAAAATCATTAAAATAGTATAATTTTACAGAACATAAAAAGCAGACCACTGAAATATGATGATGTGAGGAAGTAAATCATGTATCTTTAGTAAACTGATACATGGTCAAAATGAACCATAGATCAAGAAAAACAGAGTAAAATTTTATGTAGATAGTTTTGGAAGAGTTGTTCCTAAGGGAAAAACAAAACAAAACACAGCCAACATTTTACAAACTGTATGAAGAAACAGCTATAATTACCTAGCCACATGTGAAAAGAATATGAAGGAGAGTAGTCCACAGGGCCATAAAGGAAAGACTGTTCAAACAACATGCTTATTGGGCTTTCGAATTGGTCTTTAGTGTGGCAAAATAAACCATGAGAGGCGTGACATTGTGGTATATTCCACACATGTTAAAAATTTGTGTAGGAATTTCATTAAGAACTTAATACTACTAAATTCAATAACTTACATGAAAGCAGAAAAATGAAGAAATAACCCGAAACCATACATATTAAATAAATTGAAATTTTAGTTAACTATTTTCACTAAAAGGAAAAGCTAGATCCAGATGTTGCTGGTGAATTCTAATTTAACATTTATGGAGAAAACTTCCCAACTCAGCATTACCGTTTCCATAAAACTAAAAAGTGTGAGATACCATCCTTATACATCTGGGATTCCTCTAACAAAACCTTATCCTTCATACACACAAAAGGAAGTATACTAAACTAAATATTATTGATATAATCCTACAATATAGTTCAATGATACTTCATTATGATCAAGTTGCATATTCCCCAAAATTCAATAAACATAATTTGCCATAATAGCAGATTTAGAAACGAAGTTCTGAAGGGCTGTCAGATGGCTTAGTGGTTAAGAGCACTGTCTGCAGTCCTAGAGGACCTAGGTTTGAATCTCAGTACCCACGTGGTAATACACAATCATCTGTAACTCCAGTTCCAGGGAATTCTGACATTCTCTTCTGGCCTCTTTGGTCACACATATGATGAACAGATATACATGCAGGCAAAACACCCCTAGCCATAAAATAAAATAAAATAAACATTTGAAACTTTTAATAAAGCTATTGGTGACACTAAGGGTAGTTGGAAGGAGGCAACGGTGGGTTGATATGATCAAAATATTTTGTTTACATGTAATAAAATTTTTAAGAATAAAAGTTATATGACCATCACAATGGATTAAAAACTCTAAGTTCCCTTCAAAAAAGAGAAGAAAGGTAACTTTGTAGCGGGAGCTGTGGGCTGTGTTCCTTCCACCCAGCTCCCGGCCATCTGGCTGACTTATGCCCCAAAATAATTACACGGAAACTGTATTCTTTTAAACACTGCTTGGCCCATTAGTTCTAGCCTCTTAATGGCTAATTCTCACATCCCGATCAACCCATCTCTAATAATCTGTGTAGCACCAGTCTTACCGGGAAAGATTTGGCATGTCTGACCTGGCGGCTTGCTCCATCGCATCTGCCCTGGAGAGGAGCAGCATGGGGTCTGGCATCTGCCTCACTTCCTCTTCCTCCCAGCATTCTGTTCTGTTTACTCCACCCACCTAAGGGCTGGCCTATCAAATGGGCCAAGGCAGTTTCTTTATTAACCAATGACCTTCCTCCATCATAACTTTACAGTCTGATAAAACTTATCTATGAAAACACTCTATATAGCATCATAGTTAATTATGTAAGGTGAGTATAAATTGTATTGATCTCAGCTTACAAACTATGATTTTGCCCTTCGGTTGCATCTTAAATACCACCTTTGATAAATTACATTGACAGTGATTCTGAGGCCACATTCATCTTTTATAAGAAACAGGATTTTTAACATAAAAATGAAATGATATGCCTCATACTAAGAGAACAAAGGAACCAGACCAGAGCCATGACAGGTTTCTAATAGTCCCTATTAGGGACCAGTCCTTGGTTTCAGTTTACTGGAAATGATTGGTGCTAAGCAAGCCATTCTCAGGAAAACCACAACTCAGGGGCAACCAATCAGCAGACTAGCCCACAGTCTTCTGCTAGCTCAGCAGACAACCATAGCCTCCAGCTACCTAGCTAAAGATAGATTTTCCTTAGGGCTGGAAAGTCCCTAACCACTGGATCCACCCACCAATCAGCCCCCAGACTAATCTCTCCAGCTTGGACTTCCCTTAACCAGGCTTCTCAGGGGGCCTGCAAACCTCTCCAGCCATCACCATTTGCCACCCCAATGCTGGCAGTTTTTATCAACAAACGCTCTTGATGACTGCATATGTGACTGGTGGTCTTTTATAGGACTTCTGGCAGACCCTACCAATATGTACTTGTTATTTTTGCTATGAACATTGAAAAATTATTGACAATATGAGAGTTACATCAAGAGGATAATAAACCCAAAGCTTAAGGCTCTAGAAAAGCAAAACAATGTGTTTTAAAATGAGTAAGTTGACAAGGCAACACGGGACTACTTTATAGCAAATGAATGGGGAATTTTGCTCAATAATGACCAATTAGAAAAAGGAAGGACAGGAGGTTACTTTGCCTATGAGCGTCTGGCAGAAGGTATCCCAAACTATATTAAAGAACACAAATAGTTCTTACACTAAAAGTTTACGGAAACTTAAAAAAAAAAACTTCTTTTCACACCTTAAGAAATAATTAATCTAAAAGGGGTGACCACTGTTGTAACATGGACAATGTAACATCAACCATGCAAGAAGTTCCAATTGAGCTATGGCATTCACATACGGAACGGATATGCTAGGCTGTGAAAGAAATCAAGTAGCAGTAATGATTACACATTGCATGACAAGACTTGTCCTGGAAAGACACAACACACAACTACTCACGTCAGATCCCACAATTAACAAAAATACAGACACCTCACAAATGCAATTTGGTGAACCAATGAGTTTTATTTGGGTTACGGGAACATGGGGGAGGTGTTACTTGTAGAAGCAGAAATTAATCAAAGACAGCTGAATCACCTAAGCCCACTCAAGCATGGGTGACATCTCTGAAAACCTGAGAACCTGGAGTACACTGCACAGTCTACAGGCATCTCAATAAGTTGGACAGTGTCCCTTCTATGTGAATCCGTTGCTCTAAACCTCATCCAAACAGCTAGACTGGTTCTGCTTTTTCCAGGCAGCTGGTCTGCTCTCTGAATATTTTCTGCAGCTTGCCTTTACTGACAATGACTTTCAGATGTCTTTATTGCTTACTCTACCAGGGAGAAACCTAGCAAATCTGCTCAGTTTTAGGGACTTCCTGAAACTATTTTGAGTTGTTTACCTTTGACTCAAAGAACTTCCTGGAAGTATGGAATGTTTCCATCTCAGAGGAAACTGTTACAAAACATTATTTAATTCTATTGGTGTTGCAAATCAATGATTCCCCACAAGTGCCATAGGACTAGCAAACTAACAAAATAAGTTCTGTAATTCAATTTTGTATTAGTTTTCATTTGTTAAAATTACATTTATATTTAGTTAGTATTAATTCATAGAGTTAAGTCCCAGAGCCCGCTAAATTCTTCCCTGTCTGTACTTTCCCATTTCTAAAGCTGTTCCCATTCTAAAGTACTATGACCAGGCTGTTAGGAATTTTCCCAACGCGAGATCTCTGCCGATGCAAAAACCCAATCAAGCCAAATCACAACAAGCCAAATTAAAGGATATCCAGGTTTTAATGGGATACCTGTGCTCTTGGGAAGCCCGAAGGGGAACCAGGAAGCGGCAGACCCAACTGGTGGGGGGGGGGACACCACCACACCCTGGGACTAGGGGAGTGGTCAAGGTTTTGGCGGGCTGCCTAGCCCCTCCTCGGGAGAGGGATCAAGGTTTGGCAGGCCAAAGATGGAGGCCAGAGACTGGGACTTACACATATAGTGCTATAAAGAGTATAATTTTATGAACTTATCCTCAGCAGATAAAGAAGGTAGAAGACATTTTGGAGTATAGTAAATATCCAGCACCAGTTCTATTCTTATGCACCTTGAGCATGGGTTCAAATCGTACAAATTTGTAGTTGGGCTGAACATCATAGATCAGTGACTAAGAGGATTTGCTGTTCTTCCAGAGGTACAGAATTCAGTTCCCAGTGTCCATATTGGGTGGCTCACAGATTGAAGGGTTCTGATGTCATATCTTGCCTCCATAGGCATCTGCACACATGTGTACACATGTAAATATGCATACATGCTCATGCCCACATATACATAAATAAAAATAAATCGTTTAAAGAAAGAACATTGTGGACATACTAAAGCCACATTTTGCATATGCTTATGCATTGCAGAATTTAATGATTATTGCAGAAAAGAATGGTCTCTAATTCTGATTATTTAAGGAAATACTTTTCACTTTTCTGCTCCTTCTGGTACTCACAAACATGCACAAGTAAAACATGTCCAGGCCACTCATACTGGCATATGCCTTTAATCTGAGCTCTTGAGAAGCAGAGGCAAGTAGAGTTGAAGGTCAGACTGGTCTACAAGCTCCAGAACAGTCAGGACTACATAGTGAGACCTTGCCTTGAAAAAAAACAAATATAAAAAAACAAATTCCAAAAAAGGTAACTTACTTAAATATAACAAAAGATAACTTACTCAAATGGAGCAACTTATGTTGCATCAATTTTTAGGAGGTTATGTTGCTGTATTGCTCTATACATTGACATTTGTATTATCACCCTAAATTTCTTTTTTCTAATTAATATATAATTTTACAGATCCACTGTCCCTCCATTGGTTCCCTTTAATCTTGCCTTCCTAAAGTCTTTAAAGCATATTGTTATTAATAATTTCCCACATTACTCTGTTTTTTAATTAAAAATATATACATAGCAACAATACCATTCATACTCACTGGCCCTTGTGCATTTTGAAGCTAACAAACACAGTTCAAAATAACAAGCTGCCAGAGACTGCAGGGAAAACAGCAAACAATGCATGTGCCAAAGCAACGTGCTTGCCATCAGTCGTGTTGACATAAAGAGCATACACTGAGAGAGACATAACAGCACCCTGCTAAATAGTTCTAGGGAAGGGGGAAAGGCTTAATAGAACATTTAGTGGGATATTTTTAACCTATTTAAAGAATGATTACAAAACAGGTTCTTCATCTGAAGTTCTGTTCAACATTGCCTCATTTGCCTTCGGAATGTTTAGCTCAACATTTTGAAAAAAGCAACACGGATACGTTGCCTGAGGTTTTGTTGGTTTGTTTGCTTACTTGCTTGCTTGCTTATTTTTCATAGACCTTTGAGATGAATCTTGAACAATATAAAGATAGCAAATTGATTACTGGCTTACACTCATATTGAAAAATCTATTTTATTGATATCTTAACGTTAAAAATATTTTCATGCTTTAAACTTGAAAGCTTGTATACATTTCCTTCCTCCTCCTTGCCAAGCATCTACATTTACAAGCTAATTTACAGGAGTTCTGTGAGAACAAAGATGAAATATATAAAAAGTACAGAACTGTCTTACGTCCTATTATTGGAAAGGATTAGTCATTGCAAAGGCCTTGTCTGATAGTGATAGACAGTACCAATAGAATTTTCCTGGGGAAATGGAAGTAATGCAGAGGGCCATCTGCATCATGGAATTAGTGGCACACATTTTTAAAATCAATCAGAAATTACCCCCTCCAGTATGGGATACAATTTCGGGATGAACAAAAATACACAAACAGTTGTAGCTCTATCATGGCAAATAAAATTTAATCAGAACCAAACTGATGTCATATAGCTGTATTTTATTCCATTTAATTCTCAAACTTGTTTCCAAAAATTGTATTGAGTTGTGTCACATACTCCAAACCAATCACACTGAAAATTTGATTCACTATATTTTCATTTAAAATTTGTTTTTTAATTTAAGAAATGCAACTTTTCCTTATCCCATTGCTATTTGTTTTTCAAAAATTACAATTTCAGTACCAGGAGAAGGATTCAAAGAAATCAAAAGTTGGAGACTAGCATGAGCTATGTAGTGAGTTCCAGGTCTGACAGGGTTATATAAAAAATTCCTATCTCAGCAGAGTGGTGGTGCTGCATGCCTTTAATCCCAGCACAGAGGAAGGTGGAGCTCTGTGAGTTCCACACTAGCCTGGTCTACAAAAGCTAGTTACAGGCCAGCTAGGACCATTCCATAGAGAAACCCTGTCTTGAAAAAAAAAATCTGTCTCAAAAGAAAGACAAATATATAAGCCATATATATATAAACAGATGAAAGGCTAATAGTCTGGCTGCTGTACATATCAAAAATAACTTTTATAAAATACTTTTAACTTTTATTCTGTAAGCAGTTATCACTCAATAAATAATTGAATGAAAAAGTCTTTTATACATTTCTATCTTAGAAGCTTCCCATAAGAGTAAATGGTGCAAAACTCTCAGTTGTCCATAGACTCTCTTCAGTGTTCTCCGTTAATGTCCAGATTTTGGTTGACAATAGAATAAAAGCATGCAACTATAACTTTTGGGAAAAAAGTAGGATGTGATATGCTGTGTTGCTGGTTGGTAGGTTGCTTGGTGAGTTGCTTGGTTGGTTAGTTGGTTGATTGGTTGGTTGTTTGGTTGTTTGGTTGGTTCATTAGTTGGTTGGTCAGTTGATAGGTTGCTTGGTTGGTTGGTTGGTTGGTTGGTTGGTTGGTTAATTGGTTTGTTGGTTGGTTGGTCAATTGGTTGGTTGATTGGTAAGTTGGTCAGCTAGATGGTCAATTGGCTGGTGGGTTGGTAAACTTAAAATAAAGCTTTTTATGACAGCTAGGGCAACCTCAAAATCATGTTTCTGTCTCTCATTCTGAACACTGGGATGAAGATGTGCACTAACAAGCCTCTGCAAATAAATATGCCCATCTACTGCAACACTGTGACAGTTAACTAAGAGATCATTTAAACGGGAAAGAGCAATTTGGGGCTTAGGTTCTCAGAACTCTCAACAGCCATGAGCTAGCTTGATGAGAGGGTTACATTAAGGAAGAACTGGTGGAAATAAACAGCTTACTTTATAATAGAGGGCAAGCACAAAGGGGCAGGAAAGCACTGAGTCAAGACATAGTTCCCAATTAACTACTTCTTCCAAATAGATATCACCGCCTGTTTCTACCCTAACCTTTTCAATGTTGTTAATTATATGCAGGGAAGTCATCGCTTTGGAATACATCATTTCACAGAAAGTGGGTTTATCTTGATATTTGGTTATACAAAAACAAACAGCAAGAAATTAAAACATATGTGAACCCAGGAATATGGAACCTAATCTTAGCAGCATATTTTGCTATGGTTGTTTCCTTATCGCTATTGCCTCCATAGAATTATTTTCATTCTCCCAGAAACCACATGTATGTGTAGGCAGAGGCTGCTCATTTGTTCCTGGCTTTCCAGACCCAAAATAATCACACAGAAAATATATTATTTGCAATACTGTTTGACCAATAGCTTAACCATATTCCTAGCTAGCTCTTATATCTTAAATTAACCCATCTCCAGTAACCTGTGCGACACTGCAAGGTTGTAGCCTACAGGCAAAGTTCCAGCAGCCTCTATTATGGGCATCTATCTCGCATGGCAGCTACAGGGCCTCTCTTTAACTCGACTTACTCTCTGTCTCTCTCTGTCTCTCCCTGTCTCTCTGTCTCTCTCTCTATATATATATATGTTTTTTTTCCAGCCTGGCTATGTTCTGTTAAGCCACTGGCCAAAAGCAGCTTCTTTGTTAACCAATGGCAATAAAACATCTTCAAACCATACAGAGGGGAATCCCACATCATGTATGTGCATGCCAACATTCACAAATACAAATAGACAGATATAAAGTTATACAAAGCCCATTGTTATTGAAACATGAAATATTTTTTCTCCCTTCATAGTTCATTATATACCATAAAATTATACAAGGTTCTTTTTTCAACCTTGTTTTTTTTTATTTACTTTGCAGTCTGTCACATCAGTTAGCATTCCAACACTCTCACCAACATTCAGAAAAACATAAAATAACCAGAAACAGAAAAACAAGAAATTTGATTGTCTTCAGAATTAGTTCCATGTTATTTAGTTATGAAAAAAAAAAAACACATCCCATGCATCAAGGCTAAATTTATTATAGCATATTTTTTCTACTTTTTAAATACTTTTTTTTCAGTAAAAAAAATGATATTCCTCAAAAATCAATAATACAGGCTAAACTGCTAGCAAAAATAACTGAAAATACTTGGATCTTTTATTTTATAAATAGTATGCTACCTTTTGAAAATGACTGAGCAGCATTGGAATTAATCTTGCATGTTATAAAATTGTCCTGATCCATCCCTAATGATAACATTCTAACTTGTAATTACTTTTATAAGACAGAATGCCACTAGTAAAACACAAATGCAATTAATAGAACAATTACGTTAATTAGGATAAATGAGGCTGAAGTAATAAATGAGCCCCGCATTTTAGTAGCTTAATACAGTATGAAGTTATTTCTCAGAGGCTTGTATTCTCAGTGACTGCAGGTTCCTCAGACTGCATCTTAAGAATCTAAATGTTTTTCAGACTCTGACATCACCACTCAGTAGAGGCTTCTACATCATTAGCTGATTCTAGTTATATAAGAGAAGCACTATTGTCCCCTGAAAGTCATACCTATAAGTTGGATGCAGTATTTCACTTTAGCTTCCAGGAGTATTTATAATGCTACACCTAGGAGGAGTAAGAAACAACATTCCTCTAGGAGGTTAGCTGTCTTTATATGCCATAAAACATGCATAGCTTGGTATCTTTGACACAATTATTTTTATATAAACACAAAAATATCCCAATGAAGATGTGCAATTTTTGGACGAGAAAAAAAAAGGTCATTAAAGTTCTAAAAAGCTATGTTGATATGCTCATACAAGCTAGTCGCTTTTTTGATATTTAAGTTATTCTATTGGTGCTTTGTTCAACAAGAGCATCAATTTATTCATTATGGTATGTATCCAAACAAAATGATTGCAGAAACATGTATAATAGTTCAGCAGTACGACCCTGACCTACTCCTTAATGATGATTTAATAAGTCCTCTACAAACACAAAGGCACATCTGTTTTCTTACTCTTCTTACTGGTGTATCTATTTTTAGTCATATGAGGATTAACATTCAAAAGTAAGATAAAATGTCATGATAGCTATATTGACTATCAATTTGACTGTATGTAGACTCACCTAGGAGACAAACTTCTGGGTATGCATGTGAGGGATTTTCTAGAGTATGTTGAGGTGTGAAGACCCATCTTAACAGTGGCTTTATTTCATGGGCTGGGGTCCCAGAATGAGTGAAAAGAGAATGTAACCTGAACATTAACATTGATCACTCTCTGCTTCCTAGACAGTGACACACTATGACCAGCTGCCTCACACTGCTGTAGCCATGGCTTTCTCACAATGGTGAATCCAGTGTTAATCTCTAATTATGGGCAAAAAGAAATCCTGGTTTTCTTAAGTTTATTTTTTCAGATACTTTGTAACAGCAAAGAGACAATTTTTAATAGAAATATTATCTACAACCCATAGGAAACACCTTTAATATACATATATCTATATATAGCTCCAAAAATGCAAATTCCAGATGAACGTCCAGTTAATTAAATTTGGGATTGTTTAATCAAAATCAGGCTTAGGCAGGCGGAAGAGCATGGCGGATTCCTGCCACCATACAGAGATGTGTTTTCAGACTGCGCAGTACTCTGCATGTCAGATTTGGCTGTAACTTGGATGAAAAGAGTTTCTGTGCCTCACACTCAGTCTCAGAGTTAAACTGCTGACTGTGATTCCAATGTGGACTTGCTGTGTGCCAGGAACTGTGTGTGGCTCAGGGGCACCAAATGGATCTGAGGCAGGAGCAGCTCAGCTCCGCCCCGCCATGCTCAACTGTGCTGGTTTCAGGCAGGAACTACCGTAATTACTGTAATAACAGCAAAGTTCAGGTTTCGACTGGGCAGGACACAGGCAGTACTGTATTACCTGTACATGGTGCAAATTAAGTTTTTAAGAATTGCTTAACATTTTAAGAACTGCTCCTGAATAGTAAAAAAAAAATTTACAGATTCACAATACAACAGATTCAGACACTGTTTGATAAATGTATATAGGCTTGAGAGAGAGAAGAAAAAGAATATAGAGAATAAAGTTAATGGTTTAAAAAAAGGGTAAAGTCTTTAAAGAGACAGAGTAAAGGAAATAAAGAAAAATAAGCCATGTAAAAAATGGAAAATTCACAGAGAGTCTGGATTATGTACATTGTGTTTTCTTTAAAATTTTTGACTGTGAAGGAGCTAACTACAGAGAGATATTTCATTATACGGGCTGCCAAGTGGAACCAGAATGGATATCATAAGGGTATTATGACTTCAGAATTTCTCTCTAAGGATATGATGCTTTGGAGAGGGTCTTCTTTTGTTTTCACAGAGGATGAGACCCTGTTGATTGCTTCTATCCCAATATGGTATGATAGACCACGCCCTCCTGAAAAGTTCCTGTGAACACCCTCAAAAAATTGCTTCACTCAACTGCTGACTGAGATGAACCTGGCACACAGGTTACACCCTAAACGATCTGATTAACAGCGCCCCCATTCATCAGGAAGCAGTTTGGAGAGAAAAAACTGCACCCATGTTCCCAAATATGGTTTATAAATGTTCTTTTACATTTAATGGGGGATATGATACAGATATGAATAATTTGCTTTGGTATAGATTTTAAGATCAATTTTGTCATATTCACATGTATTTCTGATATTGATTAAGGTATTGTAATTGTATAGTTCATTTAAAAATGTAATGTATATAGGTTGTTAATGGATAATCATCAATAATAGTCAAGCTTGAAGTCATGTTAGTTAGATTTTCTAGATATATAGAGATATATTTCAGTTAAATATGCATTCTTCATATCTTTCAAAGACTACAGAACATGGCATTTAAGATGTTTTAATAACTTAGGGCTTTTCATGACAATGAGACACACCTGCACCTGGCAGCACCAGCTACTTCAAGAGGAAGATGGGCATCGAAGAGGCTCGTTAAGGAGTTTGATAGCCATTTGGACAAGAAACTGTTCTTGCCTGGACCGATGCATAAACTGGACACAGAGAACCCACAGAGAGAGGACTGTTGAACTTGCCTAAAGGTGAGATGGTCTTTCGGGGTTCATGACTCATGAAAGAGTCTGCGAAACATTCTGCAGGATACAGCAGAAAGTGACTGAACTGTCTTTGAAATTTCCTGCTTCATAAAAATGTCTGCTGGATACTATGGGCCTGAAGGCTGAAGATGGATGCCCCAACAGTACAAAAGAAAGTTGGTGACTGTCCAGGCAGCGAGATGTCTCTGTCATTTCTAGAGTTTGGAAGTTCTTACTTCTTGTTTGCTTAAGTAATATTATATCCTTCTGGAGTTTTTGATGGAGTTGAAGAATGGTTAGTTATAGTTATAGTTTTCCTTAGTCATGATCAAAGAACTGTAATTCTTGCTTGATAACTGTTTTGTTATATGTAATTTTACTATTTTAAAATGAAAGCCTTCTTTTTTGTTTAAACAGAAAAAGGGGAAATGATGTGGGAGTGATTTCTTTTTAATCTGTTGCTTTCATTGGTTAATTAATAAAGAAACTGCCTAGGCCCATTTGATAGGCCAACCCTTAGGTGGGTGGAGTAAAAACAGAACAGAATGCTGAGAGAAAGAAGCCGAGTTGGAAGTCGCTATGATTCTCCCACTCCAGACAGATGCAGGTTAAGATCTTTCCTGGTAAGCCAGCTCGTGGTGCTACACAGAATATTAGAAATGGGTTAGATCAATATGTAAGAGCTAGCCAATAAGAGGCTAAAACTAATGGGCCAAGCAGTGTTTAAAAGAATACAGTTTCTGTGTAATTATTTCGGGTAAAGCTAGCCGAGTGGTGGGAAGCAGCCCCGCCGCTCTTATTACAACATTTCAGTTTCCTGTTAAAATTCAATTTTCCTACCAAAAATTACACTACTAAATAAAAACATCACAGAACCAAAGGCTTAAATAGAAATTTAAAAGACAACCAGAGAATTCTCTTATAAATTGAGTTTTTAAAATAGCATTAAAAAAACAAGAAGAAAAATTCTATGATGCATAGAGATTAGATTTTTCAAAATCTGGCACCTGAAAGTAGAAATAAGGAAAACAGAGGTGGGTATTTTAGAGAATTATACTTGTATTTCATATGAGGTAAAGCTAGTAGAAGTTTCAAAACTTTAAATTCCTAAAGGAAGATGTAACATGTATTAATTAATGTGAAAAACTAATGGATGAATTTATAACAATGAAAAGGACTGTTAAGCTGAGACAATGAAATGGGATAAGAATACTTTCAATTTTATTTCAAGCGAAGAGAAAACAGTGATTCAAAGTTATGTGTTAAATATTAAATTCTATAATAATATATTTATTCTAAGATCTTAAAACAGTTTCAGATTAAGGCTTGAATGTCCTGTTCCCAGAAACCAGAGAGGAGAAAAACAGTACATTAAGTAGAAAGGGAAATAAAGCAAATATAAAATCAAATTATTGACTTTGTTATAACTACTAACTGAACATATGAAGGTGCTGGCTACCAAAAGAAAAAAGCAAATAAAAGTCCTACCCAGGTGTAAACTGAATGATCCCCCAAAATAACCAGCAAGGCAAGTTACCCTTACAGGTACAATAGTGGCACTTATATCTAGGGAGTAATCAACAGCCAGTCACCTAATTGGACTTCAGGCCGTGCTTATAAGAGAGATTTTGTGCCTGGAAGTATAAACTTAGTCAACTAACTGTGACTGGTGATGTTATGGACCCAAGAAGAAAACATACTGTTGCCAATTTCCTAAATGAATAGAATTTCCAACTACATTCTAAATACCTATAATTATTTCTACAGACAAGTGTAGCTCTTGATCCTCATCAAAGAAGCTTCTGTTTCAGCAGACCACAACTATGATAGGCATTTACAGCAGGTCAAAGTGCAGAGATTGACTGTGGGATGCCCACCTCCAACTAAGACATCTAAACTCAGACATAAGCTTTAGGAAATGAGTCAGAAGAAGGGCTGGAAAGATTCTCAGAACCAGAAGGCCTGCATGTGTTTTATGAGCTCATGTCTTCCATATATGACAGAGAGCTATAGCCACAAAGTCTTAATAATATGGCCACAAAAACAAGAACTACACAATTAGTTAATATCCCACAGTTGTGGGGAAAATCTCACAAGAGATTTATATTATCACCTTTAGATGAAGAGTAATATGCAATTAATCATTACTAAGAAATGGAGAATCAGTGTTCTGTAGAGACAGGCACCTTGATAGATTATCCAACCCCAAGTGGTCACCCCTTAGCACATGTATGTATGTATGAGCAACATTAAATGCTCTTAGCAATTGTATTTATAAATACATATATAACATACATAATCAACAATAGTAATTAAAAATGAAAAGGCAGTTGAGAAACATGGGAGGAATTGGAGGGGGAATGTAGAAATATAAATTATGTAAATATTGTACTTATGTTTGCAATTTTCAAAAATATTAAATATTTTTAAAAACTCAATTCCACTAGGTTTTTTGGGGATTACTAAAAAGATTTTTTGTATTAATTTCCCAGAAAATGAAAAGGAAAACCTTAATGTTTCTACTCCATGCCTATCAGTTAAATCCAATAATATAATCTATTGGTAGTTTAGCATATGTTCATTTTTGACATGCCACTGCATATCCCTGCATATTTTTTCAGACAACATCTAGTTAAGACTTCTCTGAATACTTTCAATTTCCAAACTAATCTGTAGCAGTTACCACCTCCTGAGGCTCCTTCTTGTGTATACCTCAAGTAAAAGAGTTTCTTCTACCTGATTACGCTTGTGCTGTTGCTTCTTTGCCGAGGTGGCAAAAGTTGATCTCCTTTAAAGAGGGTTTATTTATCTTCGTGTGCTTAGTGCCTGCATGATAATACATACAATGTTGACATGTAAAGGTTAGTAACTAACTTTGGTCAAGGTAAACATCTAAAGGAAAGGGAGTTTAGGCTCATCTTGAGACTCAATTATTTGGTTTTTCATATATTAAGTTTAGACTCCTTTTTCTCCTCTTTACGTTTGTAGAGATGCAGACTTTAATACAGAGCTTCACAGTATTTTACAGGTATTTATAGAAACTTAGTTCACCCATGGTTTTCTCTGCTGACTTAAAATGGATTCTTCATAGAATCCTTTTTTAAGCAGTGTAAATACAAGCCTATTGTGATGATTTCTGAATTCCCTTCTCTATCAATACTCATCATGTTAGATATTAATGTAATACAGTTTTGGTTATCTATATAAAACCTCAAATTCATTTACATTAAAATATTTATAATTTATTAAGTACTTTTCAGTAGTTAAAAAAACCAGTGTTATAATCTCGATAAAGGTTCTACTATCCCAGTGGAATACGTTTCGAGAAGGGAGAGTTATCTGCCTTAAACTAATTTTCCGTATTGTGCCCCTTTATAAGTAATTATATTACTTTTACACTGTTCTAACCATATTAGAGAAAATACTTGAACTGTGTTGCCCACATGTTACCCTAGGCATGAAACAAGAGAAAATGTAATCATGATATTGGCAGCTCTGTCCAAATGCCCTTCTACGAAGTCTGGTAAGGGCAAAACACTGCTTAAACACAGATATTTATAAATTGCTTTAAATTGCAGGACACCTTTATTCTCTCAAGGAAACGACTTTGATGGCATTCAGTCTGTGGCATTTCAAAAAATTGATCGGTTTCAGTGTTCAGGAGCCCCAAGGACATAACCATATTTTTCACAGACTTAATCAGTAAAATTAACTTGGAGCAAAAAGCAATGAGGGTAAGCCAATGCAATCCAGTGGTCATCAGGAAGACACGGCATGGCATGCATTGCTCATCTCATGGAATGAGATGCAAAGATGCTGACGGTAGCAACCTTTCCATTCCTGATTCTACGCCGACTCAATAACTGACATGGGCAAAGGAGTCACTCGTCATTCTGCAGCTGAGCATATTTATTTCTTAGAAATTATGTTACTGGTCAGCTGTGCTCTAGCAACATCACCTCCCAGACATTACAGTGACTGATGAGATCATACTGTAAACAGATTAGAACTCCTCGGAGGATAGGAAAGAGCAAGTCATAACTCATATCTTTCTGAGGGAAGAAAGAAGACCTCCCACTTCAGCTCCACTCAGCCTACCCTCAGTTTCTGGACATGAAAATTCTTTGTATTATCTTAGAAACATTTGCTTCAAAGAGAATGGTGTCACACTCCCTAAGTCCAGGCCACTGTGATCAAGATCGTATAAAGAATAATAATGAACTGAGACTCCAGAGAACAATGCTAAAATCCTCAATATTTACAATTCATAAGACATTGATACTTCTCATTTTTATTTTCATTTAAAGAAATGTGAGATACACACACATATATACATATATATATACACACACATACATATACATATATCCAGTTCCCCTTAGTTCTGATTTAAACATTGACATGTCTTGTGTGTAATGTAATAGTTTATTGTTTCATATATGTATCTGTCCTATTGTATGTGCATGATGCTGTTTCCATGGCCTCATGTACCACTCCTGGCTAGCTATTTTCTACTCTTTATCCTGATAATAACTACAATGTACAGTTTAATTTAGATAAATTAGGTTTGTGTGAAAAACACAAAAAGAAAAACCATATGTCACCATATATGCTTTTCAATTTTAATCTGTACATTTAAAAAATATTTGTTTCTCTGTTTTGTTTTGAGTAGATTACAATGACCATATATTTCTTGAGATTATCTGCCTTGTTTTATTCCCAAATTGTGTCAGATGTAAGAAGAATGAAGGGCACGGTATATGTAAGCTAATTTAGTTACTTTTAGTTAATGATGACTCAATCCTACTTTATATAATATTTCCTGCCATTCTCAGCAGAACCTCAGCAGAAATTAAAAACTGGATTTAGAAAAGAAACCTCCATTTGTGTGTGTGTCTGATAGGTGTGTGTGCCTGTGTGTGTCGATTGTATCTATGTGTCTTTCTGGTGGGTGGGTGTGTATGTGTGTGCCTAGTATATATGTGTCTCTTGTGTATTTCTCTGTGTGTAACATATGTGGGTCTCATGTGAGTGTGTGTGCATATGTTTCTGGTTTGTGTGTAGTATGTATGTGTTTCTAGTGTGTGTATGTGTGTGTGTATGTATATGTGGTATAAGTGTAGTATATATATGATGTTTGTGTATAATATGCATGTGTCTCTGGTGTGTGTACATGTATATATCTCTGATGTGTGTGTGTAGTATGTATGTATGTATGTATAAGACGTGTGTGTGATACGTGTCTCTGGTGTGTATGCATATATGTGTCTGTGTGTCTCTGGTGTGTGTTAATGTGTACATGCCTCTAGTGTGGGTACATTTGTGTGTATTTATGTGTCTCTTGTGCATGTGTGTGCATCTGTGTGTGTAGTATGCATATATGTATATGATGTGTGCATGTGATACATATGTGTCTCTGTTGTGTGTGAATATGTGTCTTTGTGTCTCTGGTGTGTGTGTAATATGTACATGCCTCTGGTGTGGGTACATTTGTGTATATGTATGTGTCTCTTGTGTATGTGTATGCACGTGTATTTGTGTAGCATGTATGTGTATCTGGTGTCCCTGTGTGTATGTTATATGTGTACTATGTATGTATATAATATGTATATATAATATGTATGTGTTTCTGGTGTGTATGTCTGTGTTTAACACAGCACATAGCCTATTTTTCTCTATTTTTTCACTGCTTTGTCCCATGAGGCTTTCCCCTTGGCCAGCAGCTAAATTTTGATCTCATATTTCTTACATTGTTCTGCCAATGGAAGCAAAAGGTCCAACATTGCCTGACAATTCAGCTGAGCATTTTCCACTCTTTTTTGTTCTTCTGATGGCCTCCAATTCCCATATGCCAACATGATCTCAGCTTGTCTTATGGCTACTTGTGTCTGAGCCACTTTCCAGAATCTAGAAAACACACACACTAAGATTGTTCCTCAGTGATGGAGATTTGATAAGAGCTACAGATTAGATTCACTTGAAGAAAGTTTGCAATATCTTGTAGTGAAAATGAAGACACCAGAAGATTTTTCAAATTGTTCTATATCAATCATCTTATTTTCTTAAACTAAATTTGTATGCATCTTACATTTTAAAGGCCATTTATTATTTTTCAGAATTAATAAAAAAAAACTTCAGGTTTTTTTTTATTTCCTAGTGACTGTGCAAGCATTGATTAAAAAAAAGTCTGTGGAAAGTTGAGGTAACCTGAGATACTGTATTCTCAAACAGTTTGGAGAGGGTTGAAGGGGAGGGGAGAGGCAGGGAGGGGAATAGAGAAAAATGTTGAGCTCAATAAAAGAAAAAAAACATATAAATAAAAAAAGTGGAGTGTTATGCCCAACAGTGTTAAAAATGTGGCTGATCTCTCACTACCCTCTAAATCAGAACCTTATTATATACTGAGAAATTGTTTTTACTTTTACCCAGATATGATGACACACATTTCTTTTCTGGTTCAAGATTTTATTTTATGTATTTTTCTTATTTTCACTTAAAAATTTTCCAAATGATGTATTTTGACCATGTTTTCTCCTCTCCCAGCTTCCCTCAGATTCTCCAAGGAATACAATTTTTAAAATTATGTGAATCAATGAGTTTTTGAAACCGATAATAGGAAGAACTGGACTAAGCCATCTGAGAAATGGGAAAAAAAGTTCAAGTCCTAAGTTGCCCTATCTTACCTAACCTAAGGAAGTTTCCAGCACAGCATGATGAAGTCTCAAGGAAGCCTAAGCGTGATTTTGAGTTGACAAGATGAAGAAACCAAGGCTTCCAGAATTCACAAGGCAGAGAACCAGAGACAGCAATCTACTGAAAGGTCTGCAAAGGGTCCTAAAGCAATCTCGTGTGCGTTGGAAAGTGACAAGAAAAGAAGACAGAAGGTAAGACAATTGTATGCTGTGGGCTTTGAGTGACAAAGGAAACAAACCTAGCCAAGATGCAACTCTGATGGGTATCTTAATTAAGGGAGCCATTTTAGGGTTGGCAAGAGACTTGGTTCTAGAGGGGTTACCAGGTGTCCATGAAGATGTCCCCAGCTAGGTCCTTGGGCAGCAGAGGAGAGGATGTCTGAACTGGCCTTAATCCACTATCACACTGATGATTATCTCGAATATCACCACAGAGTCTTCCTCTGGATAGAGATAGAGACAGAGACCCACATTGGAGCACTGGGCTGAGCTCCCAAAATCCAGATGAAGAGCAGAAGGAGGGAGAACATGAGCAAGGAAGTCAGGACCTCGAGGGATGCGTCCACCCACGGAGACACTGGGGCTTATCTAACGGGGAGCTCACCAAGGCCAGCAGGACTGTGACTGAAAAAGCATGGGATAAAACCGGACTCTCTGAACATGGCGAACAATGAGGGCTGCTGAGAAGCCAAGGACAATGGCACTGGGTTTTGATTCTACTGCATGTACTGGCTTTGTGGGAGCCTAGTCTGTTTGGATGCTCACCTTCCTAGACCTGGATGGAGGGGGGAGGGCCTTGGACTTCCCACAGGACCCCCTGACTTCTCTTAGGACTGGAGAGGGAGGGAGAGAGGGAAAGATGGGAGTGGGAGAGAAATGGGAGGAGATGGAAATTTTTAATAAATAAATAAATTTTTAAAAATATAAAAAAAAGAAAAGAGAGTGGATGGATTCTCTGGAATATCAGATTCTCAGATTCTGAGATGATTGAGTCTGACCCAACATGCTATTTGCTATTTTACAGAAAAAGGATGTTAACCCTTCATCTATACCAGATTTTTCTTAAAAAAAAAACTGTAACTCATCAATAAATAAATCAGATTTTTGTAAAGTGGCAAAAAATGGACAGGTTACAAATGGAAGTAAGCAGATGGTCAACAAACTTAAACAGCTCAAGGTCGTTCGTTACTAAAGCAACACTAAGTTAAAAGAACAAGCAGATGAAACTACATGCTCATCAGAAAAACTCAAGTTAATATAATGTTTGTAAATTAAATTAATTACTGAGGAAGGGAGAGGGGAGGTTAAATTTACAACTATTGTTTGTAAGTATATAAAGTTATAAAACCATTTTGACAAAGTTGATAGTTTGAACATATTTTTAAAAGAAAAAACATATACTACTATTAACTCAAGTATTCTCTACTTATTTACCTAGAAAATATGGTTATATTTACAAAAAGGACATATTCATTAATGTTTATCAAGTTTGACACGTAATAGCCAAAACTAGAAATGATGCAAATATCTGTCAGTAGGTGAATGGATAGATAGACGTGGGTCTGTTCATTCAACATAATATGAATTAGTAGTTAAGGATGATGCAGTCAATAGCAAGAATATAATTCCATTTCCAAAATGTAGGCAAATGGATGCACCTTAGAATAATGACGTAAAGTGAAATAACTTAATTAACCAGAGATTTATGGTATGAGTTTGCTAATATAAAATTCTAGAAAAGCAAAATTATCTTAAAATGACAGAAATTAAAAGGGTAGAGGCAAAGGGAAAGATGGTTAAATTACAGAGGGAAATCAGATTATTAAGACTGAGGGAAATTGTTGTTGTTGTTGTTGTTGTTATTGTTGTTGTTATTGTTATTGTTGTTGTTTTAGTGGCCATGGTTTCAAGGCTCTAAAAATGTAGAAAATTCTAGACTATACCTTTAAAATGTCACTATGGTATGCATCAATTTCATCTCAGTGAAGTTTGCAAAACTGGAGCCCTTTCTCAGATATAACCCTATATCCACAACTTCTCCAATATAGTTATATCTGGAGTATTTCTTGTGATGGGAAAAACAACAGATAAACCCTGACCTACAAGTAGAGATACAGGCATTTAATTCAACCATAAGATGAAAATAGTGTGGATATAAAGCACATTTAAAAGACTTTCATTGACTGTATTGCAGCGTAGCCACCCATCACCCTGAAGGATCGTGGTCAAGCAGCTCAGAGTGCTTTGTTTTGTAGTCACTGTCCAATCACAGAAACACTGAAAAATTCAAAAATTCTAGGTATGATATATATGGTATGAATAATGATTTTACACCAAGATGATCAAAATAGGATAAACTAAACCACAGTGTGTAGGAGGCTGTCTGTATAGCGCTCTTCATTCCATCGTATCAAATTGCTCTCTGAGAAGTGATAGCTATGGCATTGCCTGTCTGCTTGTTCAAAAGCCTGAGACATTTCGCTAGCCAGGCACCAACCCAGAGCAGACAAATTTTTAAAAGGTTTCCAAGTGATTTACGTGGGTTTTAGGTTTGAGGAACAAATGTGAAAGACAGCCACAACTCAAATAGTAAAGTTCAACATAAAGTGCATCTCAGAGATGTCATCCATCAGATTTATGGACTGTGTCGTGACATTACTTTATAATTCTTAAACAGCATTCAATTCCATAGTCCCATGTCATGATCCATTTTTAAAGAGCCTGCCACCACCGTTCACATGTGTTCTGTCTTCTAATGCTGCCTATATATAATATATATATATATATAAAATATACATAACTATATATAGTAACACATATGTATTCATATTTTCCATAGGTGATTATCTTGGTCTATTTCCTGATGGCTCATGATTCTAAAGTGTGGGGATGAAAAATAAAAGTGTTCAATCTAGTAAAAAGACTTCTAAGTGTGCCATAATATAATATAAGGAAGGCCCATCACACGTCCAGGGAGCCCTCAAGAGGAAAATGGGCCTCGATTTACCCTTTTCAAAGTGAACCAGTTACCAGATCACTAATGTGTACCTGCCTTAAGAGCCTCAATACATTCAAGAAAGTTGTACTCTCGGGGCCTAATCATCTCCCAAAGGTGCCACATCATGGAGATCATTACAGAGGCAATTAAATCCCAATGTGAGTCTCAGAGGAAAGATTCAAACCACAGAGGTAATATTAAATAGCAGTGTTAAGTGGTTATGGTCACTTTGAAATCACGTGAGACTCCCTTGAATCCATTCTTCCCTCAATTATTGTACATTTTGATAAAGTAGGATGGAGGGTCATTTCTGAGACTTATAGACATCTAACTTGTTGGATTAAAGCTCTCTAAAATTAACACCAGAAATCAATGGCAGAAATAACTGAAGAAAACTCAACTGTGAAAGCAAATAGCTCTTTAGTTGTATAGTGAACTGTGAATAAGGTCTAAGTACAATTCAGACAAAAAATAAAGATCTAAAGAACAACTCAAAATATAAAGCATATGTGTTGAGAAAATGTCATTCGCCAGGGAAAACTTTATCCCCCATTATATCCTTTGGATGTATTTTTACCATATTCTCACATTCGTTCTATAATCTGTTTCTCTAAATCTGTTACATGAGAAATCAAATATTATCACCATATTTTCAAAATATGGTGTAATTTTCCAGTGGCATTCAGCTGGGAATCTACTTCCAATTGTCTCCACATGCAGCCTAGTGTTGTCTCTCTACTAGCCCACACTAAAATATGAACTACCCTTGCAAAAAATCCCTGCGTAGATCTCTCAAGTTCACATGTAAGTGGTTCAGATTTGACTAAAATAAACGCCCTGAGTCGGTGGTTGTCAAGATGAGCCAAAATCTGACAGGCCACTGCAGAGATTCAAAGTCATATAAATAAAAGTTTATCTCCAAAACATAGGTTATCTTCTCACCTAAATAAAATAACAGTCTTAGTTAAGTTTCATTTGGTTAAAATAATTAAACTGCTGGGCAGAAAGGTTTTTTTTTCCATCTGTATAACATCCTTCCATCAAGTCAGTAGTCTTAGTAACTCCAGACCCGTTTTCAGGAAGCGCCACAACCAGACTTCAGCAAACAAAAGCAGTCCCACCCCTTAGGTAAAATTCCCACGTTCATCCTACCTTATTTAAAGGCTTAGCAGAAATGATAGCTAGGAAAAAAATCATTTCCACTTTGGAGAATGATAAAATTTCAGCTTGAATTTGGAAAAGCATCTGAAAAACCCCAGATGAGAGTAGAGAAAGCACAATAGCAGGTTTCTTTTCCCTTCCTTTCTCTCTTTAATTATTTTTCTTTCTTTCTTTCTTTCTTTGAGAAGTGGGGGAATTGCTTTGCATTGCATTGGGTCCGCTGGCACACAGCACACTAACATATTTTTAAGCCCCTTTCTCATTTCAGTTGCTTTTAGATGTGCCCCTAAATTAGCTTTTCTTTAACTCTTGAAGGGGTTTGGCTCTCATTCCCTACATTGAACAATAGCTCCTCTTGGGCAAGAGTGCCAGTTACATATATTATCTGTCCTCTTCCCAGCGGGACATTCCAGTCTCTACTTAGAAAAATTAGTCACAAGAATTTTTTGATTGGTGAAAGGATAGCAAGCTTTAGCTGTCATCTTTAATTTCGGAGAGGATTGAACTTTTTTTTTCCTTTTCATCTCTCCCATTTACTCATTTTAGACGTCTGTAGATGTTTCACCTTTATCCACAATAGTCAAGAATGAGCCTATCTTTGGAATGCTCTAAAAACTAGATACACATTTAGCCTGTTAATGCTGCAGATTTGGCCCAATTCCATTTAGGCTAATTACACTCTGTTCTTCAAAAATATCTCTTTGCACTTTCATTGAGTGATGAAAAAGATTGTTTTTCAACCTCCCTTTCTGAGCTAGAGCTCAATCGTCAAAAGCCCAGCATGGATCCATCTGAAGTGGCCTAAGGATAAATTCCCCAAGTGTGGGAGAATCTGAAAGAACACAGCCATTCCCAAAATCAGTATTCAAAGAAAAACATGATGATCTGGCTGCAGAAGCCCCCCCCCTCACTTGTAAAAAAGATACTTCTTCAGCCAGGGGTAGGAATGACATACTAAAGGATCCACACTAAATACCATCCAAGGGAGTCAGGAATTCCCTGGAAACACATTGTCTTCTTCTTGTTCAAAACTGAAAAGCATTGCAAAGTAGTCCAAAAAGTCAAATTCCTACAGTTTCTAACCTCTTCTCTGATGCTACCTGTTGCATATTCCCAATGTGTCTGGCATGTTAATACCTCAGTGAAATGTTCACATCTTATCCTGATGGCTCCTTTTAACCACAACGTACATGACAAGGGGTTCTCACAATTGTTTCAATTGTGTCAGACAAAGTGAGGTTTGCCTTTGTTATTCTAACCTCCTTTCAGAAGTTTCTATAATGCTTGTCTATGCAAGATTTTCTTTATGTTAGCATGTGAGAAATTTGCTCTGGGCTCTTGCTGACTTGACATTTAAACATTTTTCTTATAACGAAGTTGCTTGTTTTAAAACCAAATGATGTCATGCAACCAAAACAAAATAGAATTATACTAATTATGACCTAGAATGACAGATTTATAAGGAGTCATACTTTATGTCTGTTTGTGGAATATATAGCCATTCCCTATCAAGTATTCACATGTACACTGGGATTTTTCACACTAGCTGCTAAGACTCCAAACTTAACCACACACGAACTAAAGTAAAACTTCAAAGGCATGTAGGCTTCATTTGAACAGCAGCATCAGGAATGAATAGATTCATTCTGCTAGTCTGTGACTAGAAAGTTCCCATGACAAGGAATTTTTTTTTGAGAGTGGAAAAAAAAAGGATATTATCCTTTTTTTGATTCATGAACTTAAATAGGTTCATAGGGACTTTACTGTTACTGCTAAACTTTCATACTTTCTCTTACAAGCTATGAATAAGTGAAAAATTGCATTAACCTCTCTTTCATAAATAGCCTTGAAAGAGACGAATCATAATAGAAGCGGATTCCCCCAACCCACAATATCAGAGCTAAGAAGATCTTTTGGAATATAGTCTTAGGTGACAAAAAAGAAAAGAGACACTGGGAAATGCCCCAAAATTGCAGTTAACAGTAAGCTTCTGCATATAGACATGACAAATTAAAAAAAAAAAACTTACTAAATTTCATGAAGTAACATGAAACTGATAGCAGTGGTCTTCCACTTAGAAAGAAATGAAAGACAATCTATCATGTTTACTGAAACCTAAGTCCTTACGTTTAGCCACAGTAGAATCTTTCCCTGAACTACAAAAGAAACCCTGTTAAGTCTTTCTTAAGAAAGCATCTAAAATGAATAATACTGTGATTATTTCCATTTAAGGAAAGAACAATTTAGATGTCTTTTTATAATATGTGAGTACCTTCTGAATCTGTGACCAAACTAAAACTTACTTGAAGAATGAGTAGGAAAAAGACAAAAGTTCAAATTTTAGCCCTGGGTGTCATTCCAGTGTTGGAAGAATAGAGAAGTAATCACAAAGGGCAGAAATTTCTTTTACATCAAATGCACATTGCAAACCACAATAAAAATTTGACCATCACTATCATGTAATCATCACCTTCCTCAGTCTCCCCTATATTAAAAGAGTAATTATCAAGTTCTCTGAAATATTATAGATTGACTTCAAAAAAAGTGAGGGGAAAATCCCGATTTTAAGTTCTTGAGAATAAGAAATAGAAACTGGTCCTGTAAGGCAAGAGCTCAAAGTAGCTGTCGGGAGAATGCTCTTGCAGGAGGCCAGGAGTGTCAGAGAGCACTTCCTAGTTTTCTCCTCAGTGAGCACCTTTGCCTAAACACTGACTGAGACAAAGATTCAAGCTGACAGATGGCACCTAGGTGTGGCTGGGCCATGGGACTGACCAGCTCACTTTTTAAATCTCCCAGAGGAACAGATCAATCTTCCTTATTTCTGCGACCTCTCCTGCTATACAAGGATTGTGCTCGCTCTTCTTTGTAACAGTTACCTGTGAATCTATAATAAATACCTCTCTAAAACATCCTCAGAAGCACGTGAATTCCATTCTTTCAGTTCTTGACTCAGTAAAAGCTTTGTGTTAGTGTGGGTGTTTGGCACCCTAACTTCTAAGCAAAGCCAAACCAAGAGCCAAGAAAGGCTCTGCCAATCTCAATCATACCCAAATATTTGAGTATCAAAATCAAATAACAATTTCTTAAAGTTTCTGTGTAAGGATGATTTTCCTCTGTAGGATAAAATTCTGAAGATAAATGAAAGCACCAAAAAAATACTCAGTAGGAAAAATCAGAAAAATTTGAGTACATGCAAAAATAGTAACCCCAGAGTCTCTGAGGGCTATAGAATCTGTTACTGCTCTCTTTTCCCCTATCGTTGGTGTGCTTTTTGAGCATGACGAAATGCCAAAGGCTTTAAATAATAACAATAATAACCTGGGTTCCTAGTCAGAGTGTCAAGACTCCTACAACAGTTCAACTGTGTATTTTTACGTTTTTAAGAGTACTTAAAATAATCACTATACTTCCATTTCTAACATAAATTACCAGGTTTACTGTAGTGGGACCAGGGTTTATGAAATGCCCCTTATTTCTTTCCCAATTTTATTTTACTTCTTTATTTATTAATTAATTAATGATACTTTTGCACTGCTAGAGATTAAACCTGGTGCCTTACCCATGTTAGGCAAGTATTTTTCCCATGGAGCTGTATCCTCAGTCATTAATTCACTTTATTGGGTTCTTTGTAGAAGATTCATAATGTAAAAAATAAATTATAGCCTAGAGAGATGGCTCAAAGATTAAGACCACTGTCTGCTCATCCAGAGGGCCTAGATTCAATTCCAACCACACAGAAGATGATTCATATAAGTACCTAGTCCCAATTTTAGGGGATCTAATGCATGGATCTGATGCCTTCTCCTTGATCTGCCAGCACTGCACCCAAGTGTTGTACAGACCTTCATCCGGGCAAAACACATAAAGAAAATAAACTATTTTAAATGCTTTTTTAAATAAATTATTTGACCAATTAATAGATTTTATCCCTCCTCTTCTCATGCTGGTAGATGAACAGCATCAGGGTGACATTAAAACTCAAAGACAAAGAAAGCCAGTGAGCTCTCCCACCAGGCAAACAATGAAATTTAGAATTTAAATTTCAAAAAGGATCGGGAGTGATCGCCAGTTACTAGATGAGATTATCATACATTTTATACATTTATTAATTATGCCGCCCTGTCTCCTGATAATAAACATGAGTGTGGTGTGTTAATAAAATAAAATACCAGCACAGTTTAACTACATTATAGTCAGTCATGTATTAATTTCACTAACTTACTAAGCTTAACTATGTTTTTTACCTCATTTAACCTTGTAATAAATAGAAATTAAACAGCGTTGCCGTTTGTGACTTATAAAGCTGTCTGTCATAACTGATGAAATTATTCCAAATTCTAACTTTAACCAAAGGATGTACTTGCATGAAAACTGGCTCGAGTATTTTGGCTTAAATTTCAACTTTTGCAATAGCTGTAAATTTTATCCATCTGAATTTATTAAAGTCAGAATATCTTCATAAATAAGCAAAAATCTCAGAGTGTGACACTCCCTGGAAACAGAAACCAGACATGTTTTTGAGAGCAGGATTTCTTAATTATCCACAGCAGAGATCGAGCCAAAAAGTTTAGTTAGCTGTTTCTTAATTAAAGGTGTGCCCTTACTGGCATTCTGCCTGCTTACCTACTTGGCACAGGTTACACGCTGGGGAAGCCTCAGAAAAAAGCATTGGCAGAGTAACCTCTGGATATTTGTACAGGATGATTTGCTTTGGTGGTTTTCTGACGCAGAAAACTCAACAGAAACTTTGATAAGAAGTAAAAAGTAAAACTCTAAGGATTTATATTACAAAAAGAAAGCCAAAGTTGAAATTTTAGCCAAAGTGACATTGATATTTAAGTGGAAGCATATATATATATATATATGCTAAGGTATGGTGTCTCCTTTTGGAGTCTCCGAATTCTGGGGCAGAGACATGAGGACTGGATTGAGTTTAAGATCAACCTGGGTGGACTCTTGTATTAAATCCTGTTTCAAAAAAACAAACAAACAAACAAAGCAGAAACCAAACCAAACAAACAACAATATAGACAAGAGAATAAAAGTCTCAGAAGAATGACAAGCTGAATCAAAAGATAACAAAGTTTTTTTAATTAATGAAAAGAACAGATTAATGGGAAGTCTGAAGGAACTTCTCAGAAGTTAGGGCCCAACGCTTAAATCAGACAAGTCAGATTTCCTAGCATGTGTCGCAACAAAAACAGGTGTATAATTCTAGCATTCAAGGAGTGAAGGCAGGAGGATAAGGAGTTGAAGTGTGGCCTGAGGCACACAGGAGGCCTGATCCAGCCTGAGTATATACCAAGATTGTGACTCAAAGAAAAAGCAAAATAGACACAGGAGAAGAAGAAAACTTGTATTGAATTATGATATCAATTTTCAGAGCATGATTAAATGCTATGGTTTGACTAGCCCATTCATGCTGAAATTTGGAGATTTAGTTGTCATGGCAACAGTATTAAAAGGTGAGACTTTTAAGGGGTCATTAGGTCATGGGGAACATGAGTGAACTAACATCACCCTGTCGGCGGGTTGCTCAGAAGAACGAAGATTGGCCTGATTTGTGGCTCACATGCTCACTGACTCCTCCGTATTTTACCATGAGATAAAAATACACAAACACTTTCACTAGAAACCAGCACCACACTCTCAGGTTTTGAAACTCCAGAATTAAGAAAAAACAAATTTTTTCTTTTCTTTACACATTACTCAGTATTAAGTATTGACAAAAGTGAAAAAAAGTCAGTGTGAGAGACAGTTTTCTGTGTGTTGAGGGTATGGGGGAGTCAAAATACTGAGAGCAACGATGTAAAAGAAGTACTTCTTCTAGCTCTCAATTTGGGGAGTTTCAATACATGGTCAATCAGTATGTCCAAATTGCTTCTGGATCTGTGACATGGGAGTACATCATGACAGGAGCCTGAAGTGGAGGAAGGTTGGGAAAGAAGAAAGAGAGAGGGGTGGAGAGATGGAGGGCTTGGCAAATGAGAGACAAGAATAAGAAACCCGAGTTGAATGAACAAATTTTAAGGCAAGCCATTAATGAACAAACTTCTGTTCCCTGGGACAGTGGGTTGACAATGAGACACCTTACTGAATTCAAAGTGTCATCAGAAACTGACCTGTCCCTGACATTTAGCAGGTTTGGGGGAACCTGTTCCTCATGCTGGATTACTCTGCCCAGCCTTGATGCAGGAGAAGGAGCTCAGTCCTGCTTCAACTTGATGTCCACCACTGTCCTCCTTATACAAAGGAAGGGCTAGAGAGCTGAGTAGGCTGTGTAGGCAGAAGGCACACTGTGCAGAACTTCTCAAGAACATCACTGCTATGGCAGAGCAGGAATTAACCACTGCTCTGCCTGGATCTTTATAGTCTGTTGGATACGAAGATCCATATCACTCCCGGAATAAAATCTAAAGACTGTTGCATTTAGAATTAATTAGTCTAATACAGACTTCCATAGCAAGAAAACAAGGGACTCAAGATCTGTTTCCTAAAATTTTCAGTGTCTTCATTATCTATTATATATGTGATATCCTATTACTTTCATGACATGATTGACTTTAAAGCATAGAAGTTGTATCTTCTGACTCATAACGTAAATGAATAGTTGAAGAATAAGTAACTGGTTCAGGACAAATTAGGGAAAGACACATCCAAAGGATACTTGTAATTTCATTTGCTAGAACTGAAGAAATTGAGAAGTAGGGTAAAATAAGAAGACTTTGCTTCAGGTGCAAACAGAACAGCTTATAAGCTTGATAACTCAAGAAGCAAACTAGAATTACATCGCATTTAGGTGTTACTGTGCAAATTTAGGGTCATGACAACTTTGTGGTATTACCAAGATGGAAGATCATCAACCTAACCAATGGTAGAGTTAAAATCCAAGCACTGTTATGATCTATTTTAAAGCCCTTACTCACACTTTTACATCACCATGGCCAGTAAAAGAGAATCTAAAACCAATAGTGAGAAAATGAAGCTGTAAGAACAATAAGTATGGAGCAAAAATATTTAATATGCTTTATACAATCAGTTTAGTTGAAAAATTATCACCAAATATATAATATAATGCCATGCGTATTTTTGCAGTAAATATCAAAAACTAAAATAATCTTAAAATTTCTTAATCTAACATGAGTAACAGTGATTTGTGTCAGATAAACAGATGCATGCTTGTGTATGTCAAGTTGGGAAGAGCTAGGTTCTGTTATCTCTAAATAGAAATTATAGCAGAGCCTGTTTTAGTTATAGCTGTGCTCTACTGGACATATTCATGAGCTTGGGGAATATGAAACAACATGAACCTGAAGTTCTAATCTATAGTTGTTTTATGACTTATAATAAATCAGCACATGGAATGTCTGCACATGAGTTTTCTAACTATAAAATATAAGGCAACTGGCCAAGATCACTAGATCCCATATATTCATCACAGATTCTTGTTTTTAAATCAATTATTTGTGTTAATTAAAACAGATTATGCAATTAAAAAGAACAAAAAATAATTATTTTCTTTGAAGCACTAGGTTTGTGTTTTAAATAAGCCTTGCCTTCAAAAATCTGGGAAAACTATCCCGAAAAGATATTTTATCATTTCTCATATTCCTGAGAATTCTATACCTTAGAAATATGCTTTTAATAGGATTATCTGGATATTGCTGCTAAATGTTGAATACACAACATGTGCAGGAATCAATGGCATTTGTAAAATGGAAACAAGATTGAATTGGATATTGTAAGTCACATGGATATACATTTTCACCTCTAGTGAATTCTCAAAGAAGCTCTTTAACAGGATCAAAAACTCATGAACTTCATGAATTACAAGGAGCTTGGTTTAAATATGTCAATTTTCTTTGGGATTCCAAAGTGTTAGTTACTAGACAGCTGTCTTCAATGACTAACCCTTCCATGGACTAAAAAAACAGCATCCCATCAGTACAGTAATCCAAATGCAGTGTAAAGAATCTTTAAAGCACACTTAATGGTCGAGAGAGAGCGACAGAGACAGACACACGCACACACACACACACACACAGAGAGAGAGAGAGAGAGAGAGAGAGAGAGAGAGAGAGAGAGAGAGAGAGAGAGAGAGAGAATTTGCATGCAAAATAAAGGGAAAGTTTATTTCATTCCCCCTTTGTTGACTATAAACTACCTCAGACTTCCTATTATTGATTCTTCTTAGCTCTGTTTTCTGCTTTTCAACTCAACTATTAGCCAAGAGAAAAACTAATATGGAAAGGAAAGATTAGACTCTAAGAGTTGTCAAACATCCATCCACCTGCCTGTTCTCCTCCAATCCCTGGTCATCAGTACAAGATTTTTTTCATCAGCCTTTATTCTCAACTTCAAAAGAGACTGTCTCTCATGTTGGTACCTAGTTCTACAGGTACAACTCCTGTAAGAAGACAAATAGTGTGACCCAGGATTTGTTTCTAGATAAACATATACTGATGTTGTTAAAAGTCCTTCTTGAACTGAGAGTATCTTCATCATTCACAAATATCTCTAAAATCACTAAGTAAAAGGGGTTATCCCATAATAGTTATTTTAAATGTTCTAGCACCAAAATGGAAGATTAGTGTTTCCAGCTCCAACTAGTCAAATTCTCAACCAGACCCTGTTGCTCACAGCTATTCACTTAGATATACTCTCAATTCTTTTCCCCAAAACATCAATGTTTTGAGGAAATCTCTGTCAATTCACAAGTGCCAAAGATACACAGCACCATTATAAATTGAAAGAAAAGATATTTTGGTTTTCCATCAAAATGTTTTAGTCTGTACTGCCATCTATCATGATGAACCATTCTCTGTGTTGTATACAGTATAACTGGAAAGCTAAAATTTGAATGAAAAGTCCCACTGTCACATGGCACCTGCCCTTTTGGAACATAAATTAATCACACTAGGCACATAACCTATACTCACCCTCAGATGACAAAAACAATACTGAGAATTCTATGGCCCAGTATGTAGAAATGTAAATGTAGAAAATGTTCCAGAAGATAGCAATAAAAATGAGTTTACAGTGTTTTGTTTATGCAAAAATATAAATGGAGCATAAGTTACATAAGGGAAACTTGCTGAGAGAACATTTTTTAAACTCCCCTGGTGGTTTACAGATTGTGGAATGTGCAGGCATCAAGCCTAGAGAATAATTTAGTCAGGCTCAAGGGTCAATCGTATGATAATGAGAATGTGCACAGAGCAAAACAGAAGCTGTGCCATGCAAAAAGAGCAAAGGGACTACAAATATGACTGGAATATAGCGCAGGGATGCAAACCTGGTGAACACTTAGAAAGAGATTATTACAACTGATTCCACTTGCGTTAGAGGAGATAAAGCTCCCTAAGCAGGGATCAGCACCCTCTCCTGTTCGTCTTGTGAACTTTTCATTCTTTGATGTACAATTGCTTCTACTGACTTCTTCCCATCTACTCCTACCATGATAAAATCCGTTGGGAACATTAATGTTCGGGTGACAGGCTGCTTGTGCTGTACTATGGCATCTGAAAAATGAGCAGATGCATCAAGAGCACTTTAAAACCCATAATTAGCTTAATTTCAATGACAAATAGCAATCTCATATATTCTCCATAGTCCTCCAGTCTGTCCAATAAAACCATGATGTGAGCCATACATGTAAAAGGTGAAAGATTTATACAATCTGAAGAGAAAACAGAGTATAAGCCATAGATGTAATTATGTAATTAAGAGATAGCACCTATAAAAAATAAAGATAAACAGAATTCATCTTAATGGCATTTCATATTTTAACCCAATGTATCAAAAAGTTTTATTCAATGCTAATAAAGAGCCTATGGAGAAATATGGGTTTTACTTATGACACTAGATTCACTCTACTGCCTCATAAGCACAGGTAGACAGTGCATGGATTGTTCAGCATAGGAGCTGAGAAAAGAGTAGAGACACAATGCCAAGAAAAAACTCTGATGTGGTGGTCAATGTAGGTCATTTCTCTTTTATTGAAGGTAGTGATCACAAGAGCCACATCCAGGTGTTCCCAAAGCACTCCACTGAGAAGGCAAAGAAGGAGCACGTATCCCAGGAGGTGAAATCATCAAAGTAAAAATGAGGTCTAGGAAGATGACTGACTCAGTGGATAAAGTGCATGTCATACAAGCATATGAATCTGAGTTTGAATCTCTAGAGCCACATAAAAGCTAGATACATAGCTAGAAATCCTTGAGTGTCTATGGACAGATGGGAGGCGGTGATGGGAGAATGCCTGGAAACTCACAAGGCAGCTAAGACAGGATATGCAACATCAAAGAAGACCAATGCCAGGGTTGTCCTCTGACTTCCAAATATACACTGTGGCATATGTGTATCCAAACGCACACATGAACTTGTAAACATATACACACATATATATACTATATATGTGTGTACACGTATATGCATATATATATATATATATATATATATATATATATATCCCCTTCTTCTGACTAGATAATTAAATTTTAAGACAAATGAATTTATTTATATTCCTTCTAAGTATTTAATCAAAAATAAATCATAACCTAATTTTTTAAATCTCCTAGAAATTGTCATGCTGTTCAAATATTGTGACAAGATAAGAAAGCATTGTAATGAAAACTGACAGAAAAGTGGTTGACAGCACTTGGGCAATTTTATGACAATTTAAGATCCTCAGATTCAGAATACCAAGGGGAGATCTTCCTTCAGAAACATACCAACAATGTATTCCTTTATTGGAAAGATTTTAATTAGTATTAATTGTATAGCTAAAGCTTGCTTAGCTTCTGGAACAAGCAGAAACAAAATATAAAATCTATGCTCCACCACTATAAATATTTTTTGGGTAGATATACATGCGTTGGTCAAAGAGCTTATATAGGAATTTCCTCCCTCTGTCTACAGCTGATGTAGTCCATACTTTGCTATTTTAAGGGAACATATTCAACCCTAAACTGTCAGCAACAAGTAGTCCAGAATATATTTTAACTACCTCGGTCCATAGCAGAATGTTGCAATCATTATTTAATAATGATGTTAAGTAGAATAAATTTGAATTACTTTAATTTGTGCTTAATTAAATTGATAAAAAAAATCCTAGCTCATCACAAGGCCTTCTCTATTAAATGTTAATACAAAAAGCACATCAAAGCATAATAAGGAAAACTATTAACCAATATCTCTGATGAATGCAAATCCAAGTATTCTCAACAAAATATTAACAAGTAAAATATAATAATGTCAGCAGAAATACATACCACCGTTAAGTGGAATGTATCATAGGAATATAAATAAAGTTATTTAATCTGTGATAAATAATTAATATAATTGATCACATGAACATAGTTACAAAAGAAAATTTAGAGGATTTTGTCAATTGGTTTAGAATTAGTATATTTTAACTTATACTATTTTATGTTGAAAACACGTAGCAAACTAAGAAGAAACAGGTATCTCCTTGGCCTGATTTATACAACAGCTAACAAAGCAAAATACAGTGATAAGGAGATGCCAAAAACCACAGAAGTTTGAAATGCCCCCTACAGGCCAAAACTGGAACAACTACGACAAATCAATGATACACCATTGGATTATAACCACGAGGATTAAATAAAATATGTATAGGGTCATATTAATATGTATAATTGAGTCCATTAATATTCAGAGATGATATAAAGCTCTCATGGAATATGCCACATGACACTGCTTGTGGATCAGGATGCAAAGCTCACAGTACTGTTCCAATGCCATGCCAGTCTGCTCTCTACCATGATGGTAATAGACTTACACTCTCAAACTGTAAGCCAGACCCCAAGTGAATATGTGGTAACGGCGTCTCTTAACAGTCATAGGACAGTAACAAAGACAATAGCATTAGTTTCTGTGTCTATCAGGACTTCCTACAAAATATACACTGCATCCCACATTTATTTTTTTATTTTTTTATTTATTTTTTTTATTGAGAAAAGAAAGAAAAAAAAACAAGTTTCCACCTCCTCCCAGCCTCCCATTTCCCTCCCCCTCCTCCCACCCTTCTCCCCCTCCTCCCATTCCTCTCCCCCTCCCTCTCCAGTCCAAAGAGCAGTCAGGGTTCCCTGCCCTGTGGTAAGTCTTAGGTCCTCCCCCCTCCGTCCATATCTAGGAAGGTGAACATTCAAACTGGCTAGGCTCCCACAAAGCCAGCACATTGCGTAGGATCAAAACCCCGTGCCATTGTCCTTGGCTTCTCTTCAGCCCTCCTTGTTCGCCATGTTCAGAGAGTCCAGTTTTAACCCATGCTTTTTCAGTCACCGTCCAGCTGGCCTTGGTGAGCTCCCAGTAGATCAGCTCCACTGTCTCAGTGGGTGGGTGCACCCCTCGTGGTCCCGACTTCTTTGCTCATGTTCTCCCTCCTTCTGCTCCTCATTAGGACCTTGGGAGCTCAGTCCAGTTCTCCAGTGTGGGTCTCTATCAACCTACCCCTGGACCCAGCAATACCACTCCTGGGAATATACCCAAGAGATGCCCTATCATATGACAAGAGCATTTGTTCAACCATATTCATAGCAGTATTATTTGTAATAGCCAGAACCTGGAAACAACCTAGATGCCCCTCAATGGAAGAATGGATGAAGAAAGTTTGGAATATCTACACATTAGAGTACTATGCTGCGGTAAAAAACAATGACTTCTCGAATTTTGCATGCAAATGGATGGAAATAGAAAACACTATCCTGAGTGAGGTAACCCAGACCCAAAAAGATGAATATGGGATGGACTCACTCATAATTGGTTTCTAGCCATAAATAAGGGACACAGAGTCTACAATAGGTGATCCTAAAGAAGCTAAGTAAGAAGGTGAACCAAAGGAAAAACATATAGTTATCCTCTTGGCTATGGGAAGTAGACAAAATTGCAGGGGAGAAAATTGGGATCTTGGGGGTGGGGTGGGATGGGGGTAAGGGGAGATGGGGAGAGAAAAGGGATAAGGGGAGGATGGGAGGAACTTGGGGGAAAAGGAGGAGTGGGATAAAGAAAGGTTGGATAGGGGAGCACGGAAGCACAATTCTTAGTTAAGGGAGCCACCTTAGGGTTGGCAAGAGACTTGAACCTAGAGTGGCTCCCAGGAGCCCAAGCCGAGGTCCCCAGTTAGTTCCTTGGGCAGCTGAGGATAGGGAACCTGAAATGACCCTAGCCTATAGCAATACTGACGAATATCTTGCATATCATCATAGAAGCATCCCACATTTAAAATAAAAATTTTTCAAGTGAGTATTCTTGCTTTCAGCTACAATGTTCACATTAGTTAATTACCCAGTCCTGAATTTAGACAACCCATGAATGAAAAGGACCAAAATTCCAAGATATCAAAGGACTCTATGACTTTAACAATAATAACTTGAAAGTCATGAGAACATTAAAAGGAAGGATTGTCAGCAACTGAAGGGTAGCGGTGGGAATTAACCGAGACATAGCATAAGCCATCGAGGTAGACTCAATATATCATGTGAAAATAGCAGAACCAATCCTCTGACTCAGGCAGCCTTAAGACTGAAAGACAACTTCAGAGTATCAAGACATTAGGTATAGTGGAGATTAAAAACATCTGGTTGCTAACAGCAGAGAGAGAATAATAGGGGGTGAGAAGACAATGCATGTTTTGCTGTGTGTGGAGAGGAATGGCACATGAAACTCAGGTGTTAAAACTTAGAAGTTGATGGTGCATATTTTAGCGTCACCAGATCAGTCTTTTCTTAATAGTCCCAATGGCTTGACAGCTTTGAAATGCTCTTTTTTGGCAGTTCTGATGGTACAGCAGCTGCTGAGACAGAATGGAAGGAAGCTCAGGCAACCTGGACAAAGGGTTAAGGTCAAGGTCAGCCCACAATCTCAGTGAGACTCTCTCTAGATACGATGTAAAACTCAAGCCATCAAGATGGGTAAGCCAGTGAAAGCTCTTACTGAGGTCCAGGGAAAATCAATTCCAAAAAGTTGTCTTCTAACCTCCATAGTCTGCATCACTCTTTGATACAGAGCGAGACACATAAACACACATATTTATAATAAGTAAAAATTAACATTTTTAACTAAGATTAAAAAGAAAAATGGAATTTGGGTCAGTATTCTCAATGGTGGTAAAACTGTTTGGACCTAGCATGTTCATAGCCCTGACTTTCATGTCCAAAAGGAAAAAAATATAAAGAAACTTGTATTTTATTTTTCTTTGAGTTATGCTTCAAAATAAAATAAAAAGTACAGATGAAAAGTCCCTATTGAGAATATATCTTTTAGAATACACAGTCGGTACCTAGGGAGATGGTTCCATGGGTCAAATGTTCGCATTGCACGCATGAAGACCTGTGTTCTGACTGTCAGTACCTACCTAAAAGCTGGTGGCAAACCCATTGTTCATGGTGTTAGCCAGGGACAAGCAGATCCCAAGAGATCATTGGCCAGTCAGTCCAGAAATTCTTTGACCTCCAGGGTCCAATGAATGATCCTGTCTCAAATAGTGGATGATAATAGGCACTCAACATTGACCTCTGGCCTCCATATGTGCACACACCCACTCATACATGCATATACACAGACATAAGTAAAACTAAATTAAAAATATCAGAGAGAAGTAAATTCCAAGATAACATTAATGATAGACTCCCTAATGTCACAATTAAAGTAACAGAAATCTTCCTTTTGTTTAATGCCTATTCTTATTATCCATTGGTGATTTTTCTTGCATTGTAGAGATTTTCAAAAAAGTAATGGCTGTCCACTCATCATTTTGAATTTATGCTCCTTCAGCTGCCTTCACTGATGTCAACTGGATGATCTACAAAACAGTTACACTGCAGAGAGCTGTCTACCCAATACCAAATGTGTTAACTAATCTAGCTCTCTAGATCCAAACCATGCAGTTGCAAACCCTCCTCCTGCTTAAAATTGACCTGCCACATACCAAAATTACTAAGTACAGAAGTATGGCTTGTCATCTCCATGTCTCATCAGTAAAAAAGAAAGAAATTCATCAGTATTCCTAGAAAGTACTGGTGTGGGGAATTAGTAAGTCACCTGTACAGAAACATCTGTTAATCTCTAGTTCACCTTGTATAGGTATGCCTAGACTGATAAATGCATCATATAGATCATATATAATTTATATGTATATGTGTATTTGTAGCAGCAATGAAAGAAAAAGAGGTCATGAATTTAAAAGAGTGAAAATAGGGGTACATGGGAGGGTTGGTGGGATAAAAGGGAAGGGAAGAAATGATGTGACCAGACTATAATTTCAAAACTAAAAAAATACAGAGATTTACATATTCAATAGCTAAATGTAGCATCTAATGTGAAGCTCCACACCTTTAGAATGGCTACTCTGTAACTGTACAGAATTTCATTGAGATATACAGGCTTTGAATCTGGCAAATTTCAGTGTGTGATAGTTTTTATTATTAAGTTTTTTTGTAATAAAGTTTACTAAAAATCTTAAACAAAAAGAGGAATTTAAAACATGCCAGACATATCTATCTTTTACTGACAAAACACAAATTCTTAATTTCTGAAAGATGTGCCATATTTTGTCATTACATTTTTACAAAATTCTCTTAACATATTTCTTCAATTTCCATTATTTTCTTACTCATTTTCTTTTATTTCATTCATAGAATGACTTTTAATCCGTAAAGTTGTTGGTACAAATAATGCTGTCTTGAATAAATACTACATTTGAAAGAATAATAATATTAAGTTAGATGATAATCTCTTGTCTTTAAATAAATGAAAAAAAGTACAATGTATTATCTTACATTTAGTCCTCTGACTGTGTGAGCACGTGATATATAGGATGGCATTAGAATAAACTCCTTGCTGCCTCAGGAACTAGAGCTGTGCCATGATGTTCTCCAAGTGTTAAATACTTACTTGAATTTCCACATAGAATCAAGTCCCAGTTACATTAAAGTAATCTAGACACTTAAAATCTAAATGTCTATTCAGAGTAATTTGGACTTCAAAATTCATGGAAATAGTGATTTCATAGACATCTGCAATAACTGGATTCCCTTGGCTAGTATGCCCATCAGACCAAACAGCACAGATGCAAAATTTCATGGGGAAATTTCCATTTTGTAGCTATACTTGTTTGCTCTTAAAGACCATCAAGTGTCGTGGCATGAATTCCGTAATTCAAACACTAACCCTCGAAAACTTTCTGAGATACAAAACTAGCTTATTTAGTCCTGAAATTCATAAGGAATAAGTTCTAGCGAGTGAGATGGCTCAGAAGGAAAAGGCATTTTAATGCCTGTCCTTTTCTATGCGGATTGCTTACTTTTTGTTTTTGTGTGTTTGTTTTGTTTCTTTAAGACAGGGTTTCTCTATGTAGTCCTAGCTGTCCTAGAATTCACTCTGTAGACCTGGCTGGCCTCGAACTCAGAAATGCCCCTGCCCCTGCCTCTGCCTCCCTAGTGCTGGGAAGAAAGCTGTGCACCACTACCGCCTGATTTTTGTTTTTGTTTGTTTTTAATCCTATTTGAACAATGTACTAAATAAAAGCCAAGAGACTGGACACATTTAGTTCATCCAAATTTTAGAGGAAGTGCTCTGCACTGTTCCTCATTTCATAGGTTGATGGTAACTTTGATTCACACAGCCTTTATTATGTTGACTGTGCCGGCTAGTTTTATGTCAACTATACACAAGCTAGAGTTACTTGAGAAGAAACCTCAACTGGCAAAAAGATCCCATAAGATTGAACTGGGGGCAAGTCTTTTGCACATTTTGCTGATGATTAATTTGGAAGGACCCATCTAGCCCATTGTGAGTGATTCCATCCTGGACTGGTGGTCCTGGGTTCTATAAGAAAGCAAGCTGAGCAAACCATGGAGAACAAGCCAGTAAGCTGCACCCCTCTATGGCCTTTGCATCATCTCCTGCCTCCAGATTCCTACCGTTTTTGAATTCCTGCCCTGACTTCCATCGGTGAAGGACTGTGATATGAACCTATATGCTAAAATAACCCTTTCGTCTCTAAGTTGCTTTCAGTAGTGATAGCAATAGAAGCCCTAACTAAGACATTGATGCTCTTTCTATTCCTGTTTTCTTCAGGTCTTTTATGAAGAAAACATCATAAGCTTATCAGGTACATTTTCACCATCGATTGAGATAATGTTTTATTTCTATCTTTTAAATCTAGTTATATGTAGCATTATGTTATTGATTTGTGCACACAGAAAGAACCTTACATTGCTTTGATAAAATCCAACTTGGCTCTGATGTGTGATACTCTTACAGAGTCTTAGAATTCAGTTTGAAAATATTGTATTGAGAATAGATGTACCTGTTTAATCAGGGAAATATATCTGCAGTTCGTCTTTTTGTTGTCTCTTCTCCAGTTTTACTGTCAGGACATCACAGACTTAGGTGGTGTTCCTTGTCTTTATATTTTGTGAAACAACTTAAGTATTTCTCAAATGTTTCTTGAAAGTTTATTAGACTTTAACAGTGACTCATTTAGTACTATGTTCTTCTTTAGGGGAGATGTCAGTGCAGCTTCAATCTCATTTGTTATAAGTTTGTTCAAATTGTTTGTATCTTCTAGTATACTATTGATAGATCATATATGTTCAGGAACTTCCTCATCTCATTGACTTTTTTCAAATATATATATATATCTTAATGATCTGCATTTCCTTGAAGTCTATTGAAACAATACATTTTCATCATTAATTTTACTAATTCAAGTCTTCTCTTTCTTTCTGTTAGTTTGCATAGGGTGGGTTATCAATTTTGTTTCTTCTTTTAAAGAACCAGTGGTTTGTTTAATTGATTCTGTAGAATATTATTCTCCACTTCAGTAATTTCTGTCCTAGTCTTTGTTATTTTTTTGCTGTCTATCAATTTTGGGCTTATTGGGGTAATATTTTAGTGAACATATATTGTAGAATAGAATTATAATTTTGAGCTTCTAGAAAGGGAAAATAACAAGTTCAATAAAGTTCCGGCTCATCGGGTAGAGAAGGTGTTGACAGTGGGAGCATGAAACTGCTTCCTTATACTTTACGGGTTGAGAAACAAGAGCTCTGGAGAACTGGATCCATGATATATAGTGCAGAAGGCTTGCTTCCTAGCAACTCACTTCCACCAGAAGGCACACCTCCTGAACCATCCTCAGCTGCCTAGGTAGAGCCACCTGTGAGGAACCAAGTTTTTAAACTAATGAGACTGTCTAAAATATTTCATTCAATCTCAAGCAATGATTGTGGCATTTTGTTCTGTGCCCCCAACAACAACAAAAAGATTAGCATTCTTCAATATCTCTAGAATACCCTATATTTTGATTCAGCAAATTAAATGAATTAAGTGAGCAGTGTTCTAACCCATTTGTGGCCATAATACACTCACACATCTGCATTTCTCTTCCCCCTGCCTTTTTGTCTGTCTCATCAATATTCCAAGCTTTATACATCAAAATCAACATAACATATTCTTTTCTCCACAACCCAGACTGATTCACAACATATTGCATTTTCTTAGTCTCTCTTTCATTTAGACAGGCTGTTATAACAAAACATCACAGAGTAGGTGACTTAGACAACAAAAATGCACTTCCTCACAATTCAGGAAGCTGGAAATCCAAGAATATGTTTTCAACTTGCTTGGTTTCTATCGAGACCTCTTTCATAGATCTGATAATGGTGAACTTTTTGATGAATTCTAATACAGTGTCCATTTATACACATATGCATTACTTTTCTAAGGGTCATGACACCAAGTACAGTCATGATCAGGGACATAGTGGGACACAGTCAAAACACAGGCATTTTGAAAAGAATAATCCAATAAATAACAACTTCCAAAATTTCTTAATTACCTCAAAACTTTTTAATTTCTTTCTCTATAAAACTTTCCCCTACTTCCAAATAGGTAGTTTTTCTAGATTATTCTTCAAGCTTACTAGGCACTTCTTGGAACTTTCACGCTACTGCAAGACCTGTACTTTTCAAACTTAGAAGCTATAAATCTACAGCAACTCACAAACCAAGAATTTCTAATATAGCACAGCAATTTTTTGACTATTTCTTTTAAAACCTGTGACTGACTTTTAAGGAATCTCCCCGTATCATTCTAAAGGGGTCATTAATATTATACCCTACAGTGTCTCTGTGAAATTTTTAATATTTAAAACCATGTGTTCTATTTTGTTGATTTCCGCCCTCAGTTTGATTATTTCCAGTCTTCTACTCCTCCTAGGTGAGTCTGCTTCTTTTTTTTCTAGGGCTTTCAGGTGGGCTGTTAAGTCTCCAATATGTGCTTTCTCTGTTTTCTTTAAGTGGGCACTTAGTGCTATGAACTTTCCTCTCAGGACTGCTTTCATAATGTCCCATAAGTTTGAGTAGGTTGTTTCTTTATTTTCATTGAATTCAAGGAAGACTTTCTTTCTTTATTTCTTCCTTGATCCAGGTGTGGTTCAGAAGTTGACTGTTCAGTTTCCATGAGTTTGTAGGCTTTCTGGGGGTAGCATTGTTGTTGAATTCTAACTTTAATCCATGGTGGTCTGATAAGACGCAGGAGGTTATGAATATTTTTTTGTAACTGTGGAAGTTTGCTTTGTTACCGAGTATGTGGTCAATTTTCGAGAAGGTTCCATGAGCTGCAGAGAAGAAGGTATATTCTTTCCTGTTTGGGTGGAATAATCTATAGATGTCTGTTAAGTCCATTTGATTCATTACCTCCTTTAATTCTCTTATTTTTCTGTTAGGTTTCTGTCTGATTGACCTGTCCATTGGTGAGAGAGGAGTGTTGAAGTCTCCTACTATTAGTGTGTGTCGTTTGATGGCAGCCTTGAGTTTTAGTAATGTTTCTTTTACGTACATGGGTGCTTTTATATTAGGGGCAAGATATTCAGGATTGAGACTTCATCCTGATGAATTGTTCCTGTTATGAGTATAAAATGTCCCTCTCTATCTTTTCTGATTGATTTAAGTTTGAAGTCCAGTTTGTTAGAAATTAGTATGGCCACACCTGCTTGTTTCTTGGGTCCATTTGCTTGATAAGCCTTTTCCCAGCCCTTTACTCTGAGTAGGTGCCTGTCTTTGTGGTTGAGGTGTGTTTCTTGTAAACAGCAGAATGTTGGATCCTGTTTTCGTATCCAATCTTTTAGCCTGTGCCTTATCACCATAGAACCTTCATCTGGCGATGGATGGAGATAGAGACAGAGATCCACACTGGAGCACCGGACTGAGCTCCCAAGTCCCAATGAGGAACAGAAGAAGGGAGAACATGAGCAAAGAAGTCAGGACCACAAGGGGTGCACCCACCCACGGAGACAGTGGGGCTGATCTATTGGAGCTCACCAAGGCCAGCTGGACTGTGACTGAAAAAGCATGGGATAAAACTAGACTCTCTGAATATGGCGGACAATGAGGGCTGCTGAGAAGCCAAGGACAATGGCACTGGGTTTTGATCCTACTTCATGTCCTGGCTTTGTGGGAGCCTAGCCAGTTTGGATGTTCTCCTTCCTAGACCAGGATGGAGGGGGGAGGACCTTGGACTTTCCACAGGGCAAGGAACCCTGACTGCTCTTCAGACTGGAGAGGGAGGTGGAGAAGAGTGGGGGGAGGGGGAGCGGAGGGGGAGGGGGAGGAGTGGGAGGCTGGGAGGAGGCGGAAATTTTTTTTCTCAATAAAAAAGTAAATAAAATAAATAAATAAAATAAAACCATGTGTTCTGCATTGATGGTAAAAAACTGACTACTGGTGAATCATAAAACCAATGTTAGACACTGTTTTAGATCTTCAAATATTTTCCTTGCAATTTGCTTTCATCTGTGTGTGTGTGTGTGTGTGTGTGTGTATATATATATATATATATATATACATATATGAGTGATATACACATATGTTACAATGTAACATCAGAAGATAACCTCTGAGAGTTTGTTTTATCATTTGGGTTCCAGGAATCCAACTCTACTTGCTAGGCTTTCAGCAGGCACCTTTACTCGGTGAGGCACATCTTTGTCCCTTAATATCCTTTCGGACAGTAAAGAATGGAATGACATTTTAATAATATTGAAATATACACACGTTTTATGAATTCTGAAGGCAGACTCTGAACTTTCTTTTCCATCCAGCTATTCCTGCACTTTTTATTATATGCCTTTCTTTGGCTATTTTCAAGACACTATCATTGCATAGGTAACTAGATTTTAGCATGCGAATATAAATTACATCTATTTCCTCAAATAGTAATTGAATTCAGCTCACAGAAGTGCCTATTTTCTGAAACCTTGCCTCTGACTACTGACTGACAGGTGGGTTCAGAACCTTGTCACCACATACACGAAAGTATGACAGCAATAAAAGCAATGAGAATGCCACATCCCTTGGCATTCGTTAGCTGTCCAGACTTGGGAAGCCTTCATTACTGCACAATTCTTAATTTAATGTTAGATAGACTTAGACTATTATCATGCAATGTGATGTAGTAGGTACTTTCCAAGGTTTCTGGTACATGCATATAATCGTATATAAAACCAGGGTACCACAAACCAATGAATGTAATAATGACGTAAGCAAAAAGTCTCTCTGAATAAGGAAGCATAAGGGAAGTTTGTTATAGCAAGACTTACCAGGTTTGGAGAACTTTCATTGTCGACACAAGGTACATATAATAATGAGTCAAGAGAGGATATTCATAAAGAAAGGTAAATTGATTTTGATGTATTTTTTAATCAAATATGAAGTGAGAATGGTGCATATGTCTTAGTTAATACTGGATATCATAACAAAAAATTGGATTACATAAACCACATTTCTTTCTCATAGTTCTGAAAGGTGAGAGTTACCTAGTAAGCACCATTAGATTTGATATTTGGGGGGGAACTTTTCTTTGTTCTTGTGACCTCAACACGGCCAAAAGAGTAGGAGACATTTATTTAAAATTATGTTTTTATCAATAAAATTGGAATACTAAAACCTCAGTTTACTGATTCTTTTTCTTTAAATTTCATAAAAATGCCTTGAAAATCTTGTTTGGATGCCTGGAGACATCTCTTGCAAAGTGGTAAGAGTGCCTGTTTTTCCTCCAGAGGCCCAAAGTTTGATTCCCAGAATTCACCTAAAGTGAGCTCTAACTCCAGCTGAGAAGAACTAATTCCCTTTCATGGCCTCCAGAAGCATCCACATGAATGTGACATATACACACACAGCATAATCGCATACACATAAGAAAAATAAAAGTAAGTCCTTAAAAATCAATCTTTTTATTATATTTGGAATCTGTAATAGAATCCCCCATAAAGCTTTGTAAGATCAAGTTCGTGGGGATGCCGTAATTTCTGATTCTAGATGCTTAGGATAAGATCCGGTATGCACTTTGAAAATGTATTTCCTTGCCCTGTATTATGACTTGAATCTGAACTTCATACATGGCATGCTTTGAGCACTTGATCTCTGTAATGTGTATTGGTAAAAATATTTTTAAAGACGTGAAGCCTTTAAGACATGGTGCCTAGCTAGAAGAGGTAGGTCACTTAGAGGAGGTCTTGGAAAATTACATTTGCCCTACCCTACCTGGACCCCTTGCTCCTCTTCTGTCATAATAGGGGACTGTCTAGCATGTGCTTTTGCTGCCATGAACTCTTCTGTGCCTTTCTTGACATCATAGATTAAAATATCTCTGAAAATACGAGTCATATTAACCTTTTCTTCAGTTAATTCTGTCAAGTATTTTGGCACAGTAACAGGCAAAGCAACAAATCCATCTCGCCTATGGGCTCTAATCTAGACAGTAGATTCTGTCACTGGGGGCCTGCAAGCCATATTTTAAGGAATAACATTGTAGGTAGGCTTAATTCTAACCCTGCTTTCAATGGTTTAGATACCCCAAACAATTTAAGATATCATCCCGGGAATATCCCACCCCAAACAGGAAGAATTACCTTTTACCTAAAACACAGAATAAAACAGGACCCGAAGTTTCACTGTAGCAAACAAAAGCCAGCTATTTCTATTATCTGTTCTGCTCGTCATTAAGAAGTTCCATTTTATTTTACCATACAATTATACTATACTTCACTAAAAAAAAGAGATGTATGCTAATATATTAATATTTTCCCCATGAGGGCACATATATGCACCAGTTTTGAGTAGCAGCCTGAAATTTAGGTAATTTCAATTATTTATTATATTAATTAGTATGTTCTTAAGATTAACTCCTAGAAAATTGCCCGGAGAATTTGTCCAAACTAAATTATTTTTCATACCTACTTTACATATCAAAGGGCCTAACTGAAATTTTAACAAACATGTAAACTTTCTCATTCACCATTGCCATTTGCTTCTGTTGATGACTGAATGTTTATTATTTATATCTTGATGTTCTTTCCCATATACATGTCTCTAATATAATGCAAAAAAAAAGGGAAATGAGAAATAAAGATCAAAATCTAAGAAAAATTTTAAAAGAAGACTAGATCTGAGGTTGGTGGTAGAAATAGTGCCCATCACACTAATCCAGGTTTTTATATTATTCTCTAAGGGGGAAAGGAGCATGTTGGCTTCTTACAGAAATTGGTTACCCTCATTCTATGGGAATGATGGTAATGAAATTTTATATAGAGATAGTCGCAGTGATCACTTGGAGTGATACAAACAGGACAAAAGCCCAGCATTCCTACAGAGTTTAGAAACAAACTCGATTAACTTTACCTTAAATATTTTCCATCATTGTCAAATTGTAATTTGCAATTGTGATTTGTTTAATTGCAAAATTAAACAAAAAGAAATCCCTTGCACTTCAAAGGCATGAATTTTATATCACGTTCCATCAGTTCCCATCCTCTTCTACATTACACTTTTATCCCTTAGTCCAAACAAGCCGGCCCTCTGCCCTAAACTGGAACTGCGGACGAAGGAACTTTGCTGTGTCATCTTTAAATTTAAACAGATCACGCTACACAGCTGGCACACACATGCAGAGGCCTAGGTCAGTCCCATGCGGGCTCCCTAACTGTTGGTCCACAGTCCGTGTGCTCCCACGAGCTCCGTTCCGCTGCCTCTGAGGGTTCCTCCATAAGGACCTTGACTTCCCTCCCACCTTGGAGTGCCAGGACCCAGAAACTGGATGGCCCAGAGACCTAGGATAGAACCAAACCTAATTAGAATCAAAGGAATTGTCAGTGTAATGATCCCTAACGATATTCTACTATACTCGTAGTTTGGTGACTACCCCAATTGTCATCAGAGAACCTTCATCCAGTAACTGAAGGAAACACATTCAGAGGCCCACAGCCCAGGATTGGGCCAAGCTCAGGGAATCCTGCTAAAAAGAGAGATGGAGGATTGTAGGAGTAAGAGGAGTCACGAACATCACAAGGGAACCCACAGAGACAGCTAACCTGGGCTCATAGGAATTCAAAGAGTCTGTACCAACAACCAAGGGGCCTGCATGGTCCCAACCTAGGTCCTGTACATATGTGAGACAACTGTGTAGCTGTCTTCTTGTGGGACTCCTAACAGTGTCAGCAGGGGCTGTCCCTAATGTTTTGTCTGGCTTTTGGGAACCTAATCCTCATACTGGAGTGAGTTGCCCAGCTTTAATGCATAAAGATGTGCTTAGTCTTACTGCAACTTGATATGTCATGCTCTTTGATACCCAATGGGAGACCAGCCTCTTTCTGAACAGAAACAGAGAAGGAGTTGATTGGGGGTCGGGGGCAGAGGGAAAGTGGGGAATGGAATGGGAGGAGAGGAGGGAGGGGAAACTGAAGTCAGGATGTAAAATAAATGGATAAATTTAACTAATTTGTTTTAAAAAGCAGAATCTGCAAGTAGAAAGTGGGAAAGAGTTTATGTGCGTTTACAATGATTTGAATATAAAGGGGATGCCTTTATAGCATTTTCCTTCCTTGCACAGAGGGCATAAAGCTTTAGAAGGAGCCTAGAGGGCTGTAAGACATGAGAACATTTTTAACAATTCCAAATCATTCTCCATATGTGAATTTTAAAATCAATTACTCCAGCGAGATTTTTTTTCCATCTCCATGCTCGGCAGAGTATCATTCTGATTTGATAGCTGAATTATTCTCTCATTTGGGTATTATAAAATGACACATGTCTGCATAGTTCATTCTAATACACAGTTTTGGTTACTCAGGATTGTGGGCTTCACACTAGGACAAGATATAAAATCTGATACAAAGGTCACCATTGCTATATTCTTTACAAAATGTGAATTTAATGGTGTTTCGTCCTAAGTCTCTACCCTTTCCACCCATAAAGACTAGTAGGAAAAGGAAATCTGTTATTCTAGCAGTCTGGCTATGCAATACTAGAAATAGAATTTAAGTGAAATTCATTTTCCATGAGACTTCTGTTTAGTTCATTAATGGATTTATAAACTTTATGGAAGCTGAAATTTCTTGTATTTGATATATTGTTTGTGAAAAAATATGACACTAATGAGTGTTGTAATATGAAGCGGCGGCGGGGCTATGTCCCCAAAACCCCAGCCACCTGCCCCGCTCGGCTAGCTTATGCCCCGAAATAATTACACGGACAATGTATTCTTTTATAAACTTCTTGGCCCTTAGCTCTAGCCCTTACTGGCTAATTCTGATATCCCAATCAACCCATCTCTAACAATCTGTGAGCACCGGTCTTACCGGGAAGATTCTAGCCTAAGTCCATACTGGGTCAGAGCTTCATAGCGTGCGTCTTCCCTGGAGCAGATAGCATGGCCCGAGAGAGCAGAGCTGCGGAGTCTGAGCTCACTTCCTCTTCCTCCCAGCGTTCTGTTCTGTTTACTCCACCCACCTAAGGGTGGGCCTATCCAATGGGCCTAGCAGTTTCTTTATTGCTTAGCCAATGAAATCAACAGATTGATATGGCACTCCCACATCAAATGAGATATTTTCAAAAATATATTACATTTGATCAAGTCCTATGCTAAGTCAGGTGTGGTAGCACACAGCTTTTAAACTAGCACTTGGAGGCAGAAGTAGGCAGATCTCTGAGTTCAAGGCCAGCCTGGTCTACAAAGTGAGTTCCAATAGAACCAGTGCTGTTACAAAGAGAAACCCTGTCCCTAAAAACAAAAACAAAAAACAAACCAATTCTTGCCTTGGCATCTGCCCATCTCTTCTTCCAAATGCTCCCTTATGGATCTTCTTTTACCGGATCAGGTCTCCTTGCCTACCCAACGCTGGCTCTCCCCAATGTTGGCTCTCCTGGCACCGAGAGATCAGGCCTCCGTGCTGATTGGGCAGCTCGCAAACAAAGCACCTACCCTGCTTGGCGCAGGCAGGCCACAGAAACAAAGGAACTCCAGCCCTCTTGGGTGCCCCGAGGATTCGGACCCAGTGCCCAGACAGGCTGGGCTGGGTGATGTTATGTGCCAAGAGAGGGCGGTGGGGCCGAAGTGGGGAGGGCTCTGGACGGAAGCTGGGTGGGCCAGGAAGAAAGAGGCAGTACCCAGGGAGTAGAGGCCCTGCAGAGAGCCCAAGAAGGATAGGGGGCCAAGGAACCCCTGAGCTCCCCGTCCCAGGTTGGCGCCGTGGGCCAGAAACTCACCCCAATGCTGGTTCTCCTGGCGCTGAGAGATCAGGCCTCCGTGCTGGCATAGCAGTATTATTTGTAATAGCCAGAACCTGGAAACAACCTAGATGCCCTGCAATGGAAGAATGGATGAAGAAAGTATGGAATATCTACACATTTGAGTACTATGCTGCGGTAAAAAACAATGACTTCTCGAATTTTGCATGCAAATGGATGGAAATAGAAAACACTATCCTGAGTGAGGTAACCCAGACCCAAAAAGATGAATATGGGATGTACTCACTCATAATTGGTTTCTAGCCATAAATAAGGGACACGGAGCCTACAATTGGTGATCCTAAAGAAGCTAAGTAAGAAGGTGAACCAAAGGAAAAACATATAGTTATCCTCTTGGCTATGGGAAGTAGACAAAGTTGCCGGGGAGAAAATTGGGATCTTGGGGGTGGGGTGGGATGGGGGTAAGGGGAGATGGGGAGAGAAAAGGGATAAGGGGATGAAAGGGGGAACTTGGGGGAAAAGGAGGATTGGGATAAAGAAAGGTTGGATAGGGGAGCACGGAAGCACAATTCTTAGTTAAGGGAGCCACCTTTAGGGTTGGCAAGAGACTTGAACCTAGAGTGGCTCCCAGGTGCCCAAGCCGAGGTCCCCAGTTAATTCCTTGGGCAGCTGAGGATAGGGAACCTGAAATGACCCTAGCCTATAGCAATACTGACGAATATCTTCCATATCATCATAGAACCTTCATCTGGTGATGGATGGAGATAGAGACAGAGACCCACACTGGAGTACGGAACCGAGCTCCCAAGGTCCCAATGAGGAGCAGAAGGAGGGAGAACATGAGCAAAGAAGTCGGGACCACGAGGGGTGCACCCACCCACTGAGACAGTGGAGCTGATCTATTGGGAGCTCACCAAGGCCAGCTGGACTGTGACTGAAAAAGCATGGGATAAAACTGGACTCTCTGAACATGGTGAACAATGAGAGCTGATGAGACGCCAAGGACAATGGCAAGGGGTTTTGATCCTATGTAATGTGCTGGCTTTGTGGGAGCCTAGCCAGTTTGGATGCTCACCTTCCTAGATATGGACGGAGGGGGGAAGACCTAGAACTTACCACAGGGCAGGGAACCCTGACTGCTCTTTGGACTGGAGAGGGAGGGGGAAAGGAGTGGAGGGAGGGGGAGAAGGGTGGGAGGAGGGGGAGGGAAATGGGAGGCTGGGAGGAGGTGGAAACTTGTTTTTTTTTCTCTCACTTTCTCAATAAAAAAAAAAAGATTAAAAAAAAAACAAAAACAAACCAAATTCTTTTCTAGAGCATCTTAGATTAAAATCTTATTTCCATGAAGGATTATGATCAATGATTAGATTAATGATTATTATGTCAGTTACTGAAACGTTTCTCATGTATATCAACAGGATGTAAAAATTTAATTCTAGAAAACACTAAGATCTCTAGCTCATTGTTAGCTAGAGAGACTAAATAAAAGGACTTACTCTCATGGACAAATAATTCCTAAGAAGAAATTCCCATTAACAATTGGTCCTCAGTGCTCACAAATTCAAAAACCTGGAGAATCAAGTTTGATTTGAAATAATAAAGACATTAAAAAGTACAGGAGTATATATTAATGCCCACAAACTTTAACCAGCATTTACCATAGAGGGCTTTATTAGCTCCTCCATTTGATAATTCTGTCTTTTGAAAGAAGTTAGCTCAGGTTTAGTGTATAAAATCTGTCATACACTAAATATACAATAGTAGCACAATAAATATCAGACATTTAAAATGTTAGTCACTAACACAGTTTGTTTAAAAAAAATTTTAAATCATCCTTACCCTTTAGACCAACTTAAAAACATCTGTAGGCCAGATGTGCCCAATAAGCCACCAATTAGCCAATTTTAATCCAAACAGGAGGTTTTGTCTTAGTCAAGGTTTCTATTTCTGCAACAAAACACAGTGACCAAAAGCAAGTTGTTGGGGAGAGGATTTATTTTGCTCACACTTCCACATCACTGTTCATCACTAAAGGAAGTCAGAGCAGGAACTCAAAAGGGGCAGGATCCTGGAGGCAGGAGATGATGTAAAGGCACTGGAAGGGTGCTACTTACTGACTTACTCTCCATGGTTTGCTCAGTGTGCTTTTTTAATAGAGCCTAGGACCGCCAGCCCAAGGATGGAACCACTCACAATGGGCTGGGCCCTTCTCCATCAATCACTAATTAAGAAAATGCCTTACAGTCTGATGTCATGGAGGCATTTTCTCAATTGAGTTTGCTCCCTTTCAGATAACTCCTAGTCTGTGTGCCAAGCTGCCACACGCTTTGGTAGCACAGAGCTCTAGCCTTGTTTCTTACCGACACCTTGCAGTTATGTTTGATTTTACACCCATGGGCTTCTCAATGTGTGCTGCTTTCCATCAGGAGCCTGGAGCACAATAGGTTCTTCATCTGATTTCTCATTATACACCTGAGACTCTATGGAAACACACTTCTAAAAGAATGCAATCATGATAAAACCTACAAGAAATAGTACCCCATGCATATCTGTATATTTGCTAGGAGAGAATCTTGTCAACCAATTGAAAGATAATATACCAACATGTCCCTATTCTACATGGTTAAACAATATGTAATTTTAAACTACTGTGAGTTGGGCAACAAATATATTTTCTGAAGAGAAGTGTTGGATGTAATACTTCTCTAGGTGCTGAAGAAGTGAAAACTTCATATGAAGAGGACAGGAAAGGGTAAGTTACATCGATTCTCACAGAACAGCAAAGTGGACAGGATTAAAGTCTTTTCAAGCAAAGCATTGCTTACCCTTTATATAAACTTTACAGCCCATAAGTGTAAAAACTAGTTTTCACCCAAAAATAAATGTATAATGTAGAGGTGGCTTGTTGTTGTTTTTTTTTTCTGTACTGCGGATGAAAAGAGGCTCAGCCCTTTCCCATAGAGTTCCTCATTTTTTGTCTCCTCCATAGTATTACCATCTGAGTTTCAGACACCCACAAGTCTCACCTCAAGAACCATTTTTTATGGACACAGTGTACTTTGATAAGCTGGAAGAAGCATAATTTAACTCTGACTTTCCCAAAAGGAAACCTTATAACATAAAAAGGCCAGGCTCCTGTGAAAAGTACCCTGCACTCATTCTCCAGTGAGCCTCCTCTGGGCTTTACCGTATTTTTTTCAAAAATTAAATGCCTGAGTCATTGTGGAACAACACTATCATAGTCATTTATTAATATCTGAATAAATTAAAACACACTGATTAATTCAAGTGACTAAATATTTAAATTATTTAAATGACATTTCCAACATCACTACTGCTACCTTGAACTTTCTGCTTTCTAAATTGTGCCCCTTCTTTCCATTTGACTTTAGGCAATAGGCAGAGAAGCTAAACCCTTTGTTTTTCTTTCAAGATAAGCCCTCCTCTTTCTTCTTACTAAAAGTTTTAAATAGTAGCTGAGAGTGAGGAAAAAAATCCATATTGTGTAATGAAGTAAGTTCATCATTCATAATAAAAGAGAAAGAAGTTCAAGCTAAGCATATATATTCTCATAACTACACACATGCAACTGTCAGTGTTTAATATGTCATGTAAAAGTAAATTATACCAGATATTGTTGCTCATTCCTGCAATCTTTGCTTTTTTGGAGAGTAGAACAGGAGACTCATCAAGCCCATTGAAGCCCAGCCTGGGCTAGACATTTAGATCCTGTCTTAAAGCAAATAAACAAAAAGTAAAAATAAATAAACAAATAGAAATAGATTGAACTACATATAACAAAACACCTAAGACTGATTAGAGCAAAGAGAATGTTTCTATTAAAAAATAAAGTAAAAGTTTCAAGGACCATAACCAAGCAATGGAATGACTACTGTTGAGGTTCCATTGGGATCCAGATCATTTCTAGGGTGTTCCACCATTTCAACAGTGTTGACTTTTATTATGATGCTTGTCACCAAATGGACAAGCACCCAACCCATCAACATATAAAAGAAAAGAACAAAAAGCAATAGTAATTGATCTGTTCTTCCATCAAGAACGATGAAACTTTCTTCAAAACCATAAAAGATGTTCAATATAACCTCCTAACTTAGATTGGCTTAAAAAAGCTTTGACTATAAAGGACAAGTAGTCAACCCTACCTACAAATAAAGTAGGAAAGAGAATATATTTCTGGAAATGCTGCTTCCTATCACATTTTAAGCTCTGTTAACAAGAAGAGAAAAGTAGATATTTGGTAAGTAGATGATGGCACTAACCACAGTGACCTTATTTAAATGTTAGCAAAAGCATCCTCTGGCTTCATGTAAGCATGTCAGAGGACCCAGAGAGATACTAAGAGAAGTAAACATATACTTACATGATCTTTAAGTAGCATAATGATAGCTCTTTGGAGCTTGGGCATTACTTTTCTTTGATTACTTTTCATCAGCAAACAAAGTATTAGGTTTTCATGTAATTTTCCAAAACAGAAATGTGTTTATGTTGGTTCTCCTCCACCCCTATTCTCTCCCACATCATTACCACCATTGTATTCTTCCACACACAGTAGTCCCCTTCCAGCTTTAATGTCTTATGCTTATTGTGCAATTATCCCACTGGAGCATCTTTTTTTCTTTATCTTGGTCTCATTTCTAGTTTCATCATCTATGCAAGACTGGGTACCTTTAAAGTATTTTTGCTTTGAAATAAAGTTGCTTTGGTGTTCAAATATTCTCCTCATGTTTCCCCACTTGATTAGCAAGGTTGCTGTAAAAAAAAAAAAAAACGGTTGCTTTTTAAAAGTTAATGTGAGTCTATTCTACTTACATTTTTCAATTTCAGGTCAGTAGAGTGTGAATGTTGTCTCATGGTCTTGCTGTAAAACAAACGCTTCAGTGTTAAACTTAGATGCTAAAGTCGGTATTTAATAAAATATATGGTAAGTACCAAAACTCCCATTGAAATGGCAAATCATTCTACTTTAATTGTTTATAGAAATTTACAATTTTCTCACAATGTTTTACTGTGAAAACAGTCAAAACCCATGAGATAAAAATATTTATTGGTTACATACAAGTCATAGCAGGGTCCCACATCAACCACAAAATAATACTGATGACTTCAAAGAAAGCCAATTTTGGAGCTTTGTTAACTCTCTCCATGCGCCAATTTTCTGTTCTCAACTATGCGATGGCGATCTTTTCCTTCATCCTTTCTCTCTCCCCACTCTGTATTATGTAGATTTTTCCTAGACCCCAAGCATCTTTCACCCATTCTGCCTTCCTTCTCCCGTTTTGCTCTTCTACCAAGTGTTTTCCCTTTCATATTTCCGTGTAGTTTCTTCACATCTCTCAGAAGGCCTGTGGAGAACCACAGGTGTACTGTAGGATAATGCTCTTATACCCTGTAAAGATTTGTCCCTCATATTGGTTTAGTAGAATGCTGATTGGGAAGTAGCCACGTAGCAAATATAGGCGAGGCTATTATAGGAGAATTCTGGGAAGAAGAAAAGCTCAGTCTGCAGTCGCCATTCAGATGCAGAGGAAGTAAGATGAAAAAGGTACCAAGCTATGTGCCTAACATAGACAAGAATAATGGGTTAATTTAAATTGTAAGAGCTTGTTAATAATAGTCCTGAACTAATAGACCAACCAGTTTATAATTACTATAAGCTTCTGTATGTTTTGTTGGGACTGAACAGCTGTGAAACCAGGAGGGACAGAAACTTCTGTCAACAGGGTGACTCAGTTTCACCCCTACAGCAGGTGCTGTCCCCCTGTCAATTGGAGCTCAATCTATTGATAGAAAACAGACTCAGTTGTCACCAACACTAAGAGCTCAGGAGGGATCTTCACTGACTCATGTTGGGACTTTCAACAGCTTACCTTCCAGGTTTGTTCTCATTTCATTCAACAACAGTGTTACTGTGCAGATATTTGATACCAAATGACTTAAGTTCAACTTCTCATGGCCACTGGGAGGATTTCCAGTATCGGAAAGCAGAAAGACCTCTCTGAGTTTACACATACACACATTTTCCACAGACACCTACAAACACATTCACCCAACACAAAGCTTCACAAGCAACACTAAGATTCTAAAATGGGCTACAAGAAAGTGGGGGAATTTTCCAAATGAAACTCCCCTTCATCTTATCTAGACATCATTTTAACAGTCAAGATAAGTCATTAAGTTAATCCTTTAATGACTATCCATTCTCATTTCATCTTTATGGCACAAACTTTAAATACAACTATGCAAAATACAAAAGAGTCATTATCTTTTCCTTTGTACCTACTAATAACAAGATCACAAATTGCCCTAAATCTATGCTTCTGTCTAGACACTGACGACATCTTCTATTGAAGCTATAACATGGTATTTAGTGGAAGAGCTTATAATACTATGAATGTGGTTTTTCTCTGAGAGCATAGGGGGGGCGATTCAAATCATAAGAGACGATGTGGCTCTAGCTTGTATGTGGTATGCGAATTATTTGTGTAGCTATTTGAGTGTCCTGTCCCATCCTTATCTTCCTTGTCACATTTCTGTAATAAAAACATAGATACAAGGTTGCCCTCCAGGTGAGAAAATTGTAATAAGATCTAGGTATGTTGTGTTGCTTTTATTCATAGAGACACTCCCTTATGTAATACATGGATTCTCTTTGTTTTGTCTGTTAGGAAGGGAAAGGTGGTGAAGAAATGGTTGAAATTCAGCCACCCTAAGCTGAAGAGCAATAACAATTTCAATGGCATTACAAATAATACTGATGACTAGGATTTGGGGAAAGAAAGAGGGGGAAATCTAATAGCTTAAGAGTTCTACTTTATCATTTTTGAAAGCCATTTTTTCCTTGAAATGGAAATTACTTTGGTGCTAATCTGGTCCAGACACCCCACATTGCTGTAACTGAAATCAATAGAGGCAGAAAATATATGTAATATTCCATAGCTGCTCATCCCAGGATCCGACTCCATGAGGGTCCTGGTCAGAGGGACCTCTGGCACAAGCACCTGGTCTCTGTGATCACAGCTGTGTCTCAAAAACTGCTGCATACCCTTGATAATATATTCCGTCATTTTTTTAAGTTAGTCATTTTCCTTTTTGATGGGAAATTCAGAAACAGTAACAAAATGATTGTCTTCGGGGTAGGTTTTAATTGAAAGAATATATAAAATAATATTAATGTAAAAAATATCCAAAGTCAAAGCACTTCCACCAATGTGTAAGGTAAGAGCTTGACATGAATAAGAAGGCTGGAATCAATATTAATGCACTTGCAAAATGTGAACTCTTTCCTCAGATACACATGTGAATTGGCTGTTGATTATTATTTGACAGGACACATTTTACCTGCAGCAAAATTCAACATTTTGCTATCCGTAGCTGTGTGTGAAAGCCAATCAATAGGTTTTCCTAATGCTCTAGGCACTAGATGCTAATCATATGCAGCACAGCTGAATAGAAAACACAAAACTGGGTTTAAGTATTTCTCGCTCAAGCTAAAACGGTAGTCGAGTTGCGTAATTACCAAAAAGACATGCTATTGAGCCATGGGGGTTGGGATTAACTGTTCGGACACAGGAATTTCAGCAAATATTGATTGTGCTTCTGATAATATTTTTCATACATAATGAGACGGTCAATGTCAACTTAGATCAAAGAATGACTAAGAACCATATTTTCACAGAATTACAGAAATGGGGGGGGGGTTAGTGTAACAATATAAACCAGTGAAGGGGCCATAATCTGGCTGTTAGTTCAATTTAATCGATGAGAACTTGAGGAAATTCAGATTCTAACTCAGGCATCAAAATTGTCTAGGTACCAACAGAACTTCAGACCAAGAAAAGAAAGTTTGCATCTGATTAATTGCAAGACTATAAGTGTATTTGTAATAATTATTCACCACTAATCCCACAATTTAGACTAATAAGTCACAGATGCAAACAAAACACTTAATAACTTAAAAATAGTGTAGAATAGTTGACTAAAATGTTTCTAAGAACTCAAAATTCATGTTAATTCTCCTAATTATGTGTTTTAAAACTTAGTTTCTGGAAACAGTAAAGATATTGTGACCACACCTAATAAAAACAAGATGAGAACCCAACATCCTAACATGAAAAATTAATTCCTCAGGCATGTTCGTCATTGTTCTTGTATTTAAAAAATATATTCATTTTACATCTATTGCACATATTATCAGTCTCAATCAACAATTTGCCCCTTTGCCCTGGTAATAATAAACTAAGGCATTTTTAGCATGCCCATTGATTTAGATCTTAAACTCAATTCCCCCTCTAATACTTTAATATAAAACCAGACACTGGAGTAAACAGCATTAACTTTTCCTTGATAAAACACCAAGGCTGCTTTTTAAAACAAAGCCAATTTACTGATGTAATCTATGAATTAATGTGCCTTATAAATATGCCTTGTTAGCTGATTAATGAAATGCTTATAATTGCAAATTATAAGTTAGATTGAAGCAGATGGAAAGACAAATGAACCTATCTGAGATGTAGGTCCTATTACACTTAAGGTTTGGTTAATAATAAATTCCTGGGTAATTTGGGGTGATTTTCTGTCCTGAGCACTAATCATACCCTTCATCAGCTTTAGTGACTGGAGGGAGCTATTGTCCTCTCCTTCTAGCTACAACACATTAACTAAAAATTGATTTTTTTTCCACTCTTATTTTCAGAAAGTGCAATCAGCAGGTGATACTTCAAGAAGAAAACCAATGTCATCACTCCACTTTCTATTTTTATTTTTCCCACTCTCTTAACAATGACAGCATCCTAAGAGCTTGCTAACTCACTAGAGACGTTAGTTGAATTTCTTTAATATTTCTTTTGAGACTTCGAACATCATTTGTTTATTTGCCACATATGAAATAAAAGCCAATGGCACATAGCCCAGGCATGATTTTTTAAAGGAAAGCCTATCCTATGTCAAGGATGAGTAAATGGAAGATTTAGTTGAATGAACTGCAAATAAATTTGAACTAAATTCTTGAATAAAAGGAGAAGAGATTAAAATCTTAGAAAGAGAAAAACCCATTTGATTCAGTTTGAAAGATGGAGTAGAATTTTTCCACTGTTTCAGATTGACATAGTATTATGGGTTAAAAAAGACATTTGACCATAGCTTGGAGTTTAGTACCCTTTCATAAAATCTAGCATGTGAAATCGCATTCGTAATTTTCATATAAAACTGAAGAGAATGAATTAAAGATCACTTCCAGTTCAAAAATATTGAGTTAAAAACTAACTGGAAGCATAAAAATAAATGTTGTCAAACAAGAGCTGACCAGGAGATGTGCTAACATGGACAGGTGGATCCTCCATGCCCCCACCCGACACAAAGAACTCCAGAAAACTAAGAAGTGCTGAGAGTGAGATAGGCTTCCCCAAGGAAGAGCACGCCAATCATCCAGTACAAGAGCTTCATCCCTGAACCCACATACAAGTGACACTGTACACACTGAATAGGGTGTATTTGTATAGAAAAATAAGTAAGTATGTATGTAGACATACATATTATTTTATTATATATATGTATGTATATCCATCTATGTAACAAAAAATGCAAAAAGCAGCCATCAATTTGAGAAAGCAAAAAGGGGTATATGGAAGGGTTTAAAGGAGGAAAGGGCAGGGAGAAATGAGGTAATAATATTATAATTTCAAAAACATAAATAAATACTATTTCAATGCATCATAAGGCACAAGCCTTATGTTACAGCCCTGGGTTACAGTTTGCAGATGTACACTTTCATATTCATTATGATATCTTTGTGACACTCTGGATTTTTCACTAACTTATCTTGCCCTTCTTATCAAGGTATATTTGAAAAGATCCTGTTTGTAGAAAGAGTATAAAGTAGAGGTAAAAGGGTGTTACAAGTTTCTTCTAACTGACATTTTCTTTGCTCTCTGAAACAAACTTTAAAAACTTATTCCAAATGTTATGAAAGGCAAACCCGAATTAGATTTAAATTTACATGAGAACACTTCCCTGACTTTTCTTTCAGTCCTTCCATAAACTGCTGGTTCCATTCACTAAATGAGGGAAATAATAATATTTACGGTACTCAATTCAGTGGTCAAGGATTAATTATGCCCACTGCTTGTTGGACCCTGTGAGCCTCTCGGTGGAGAAGTACAGTCTGTGTGTGCACATAATATCAGGAATGTGTGGTACCCCATGAAAGAGCCACATTCTCCAAATGGTCACCAATATCTTAACTTTAAGATCCAGAAGAGCCTAACCTACCTTCTCTGCCTGCTATGGAACCCATAGGTGGCCTGATGCCAGCTTTGGCACTGGCACCTCTGCTATCAAACTCTAACTGAATACGATTATCCCTCTCTGCGCTTGTGCATCTTATCCTTTGTCATGCACCTAAAGCTGGAAAAAGAGAATGATCACTTCATTACGCTAATACTACATCCTGGTTAGAATAATCCTGAATGGGGTGTGTGTGATGGACAGAAAACTATGATGTGATGAGTATTAGCAGTCCTAAAACAATAACACTCAGTCATTCATCTTGTCATGCATAAGATATCAAAAATAACTACATGAATGCAAATTAAGATGTATGTTTAGGGGGAAAATACTATGACCTAGTCGTCATAAGTGAGAGGTTTCTGGGAAAAGGGGGAGGGATTGAGATTTCAGGTCAAAGAAGATGATGTGCCAAACTCCAAGGAAAAGAGCACCTTGGTGCACATGGGAAACAGTTACATTCTTCTCGTGCAGACAAAACAGGTAATTATTATTTTTATTCAAGTTAGTACTGGTAATTTTGAGTGTACTATAGATGAAAGCATGTGTTGTGGAACATTAACTACGCAAAGATGTGGCATATCTGTTTATGTTGCCGAATATTACTTTAACTGTATAAGGACATGTTATAATTCTTAATGCTGCATTTGTTTAACTATGTAAAGGTGTGTTGCTGTTTCACCTTGCCTGCCTAAGGCACCAGATTGGTCTAATAAAAAAGCTGAATGGTTAATAGCTGGACAATAGAGGGATAGGTAGAGCTGGAGGCCAGAGAGAATAATTAAGAGGGGAAGGAAGGAGAGGAAAAGAGAGGGAGATACCCAAAGCCAGCTAGCCAGGCAGCTGTCAGACAGACAGACCTGGAGGAAGCAGGGAAAGTAGGACATACAGAATGAAAGAAAGATAAAAAGGCCCAAGGCAAAATGTAAATGAAGAAAAACTGGTTAAAATAAACTATAAGAACAAGTGAGACAAACATAAGATAAGGCCACGCATTCATTACTAATAAGTCTCTCAGTTATGAGTTGGGGGCTGGCAGTCCATGGAAGCCTGTTACAGACATGAGTTGAGAGATTATCATTAAGAATTATAGCATTAATATTAGACAGTGCAGACAGCATTAGTAAGAGATTACCAAATCACATTTTTTCAAAATAAATATTTCAAGATTGTTCATAAATTTGTAATGTCCGAAGCACTACTAATCAACATAAGGCTCAAACCTGAGACCAGGGACAGTCGGGCACAGTGATGTAAAAAACAACTTTAATGAAGGAAATCCAAGAGATATGTAAAATACACAGGCAATGAAGACAAAGAAGAGATTTCCTGCCTCAAAAAATCTACAGATGTGTACACTTAGTAAACTAGTACTCTGTGCAAATGGAAGACACCATTTTTTCATTATTAACACAATACCATCTACATCTTACCTTAAACCACGTAGAAAATGACTAGTGCTGACAGCCAGATTTTAAAAATATATATTATATATATATATATATATATATATATATATATATATATATATATACATATATATTTAAATGATATGTTTCTCATGTTCTAATTCAACAAAAATTTGCTAAGTATATATAATTAAAATCTGAAATTTTCCCTTAAAAAGTTTATCAGTTATAAGAGACACATATGTAATTAGAGAATATCAAATTATTATAAAAACACATGAAAATGGAAAGAGATACTTCATCAAATCTTCCTCAAGTAGATGATGTCGAGGAAAAATTTTTAATATGTATAGGATATAGTTAGAGCGATAGAAGGTGTTTTATATGGTCCAAAAATAGCCTACAATTAGCCATGTTTCCAGGCAATAAGTATAGAGCAAGCAAAAATGCAAGGAAATAAACAAAGAGCAAATACAGATAGAAAGAAGAAGCAGAGAGCAAAACATCCTCAAATCAGCCACTCACTCCACTCAGCAAAGATGACTACGGTAGCACAATTCTGACTGGATCTAAAAGTAACAGCAGAAAGTCAGTGCTTTCAATATCCACCAGAAATCAGCGGGGGAAGCCGAGGCAGTCATCCCAGAGTTCCAATCTGAGTTCTGTCTCCATGACTGAACTTCTGCCTTCCATTTCCCACCAAGGCATAAACAACAGTAACATCTGATACTGGCAGCTTTCCTTCCACTGATGTCAAAAGCAGTGATACCAAAAAGTGCCCTTCTCTGCGTACTCTTTTGGTTTCTCATGGTACAGAGTCAAAGGACCACTGCTCGCTCCTATGAGACTCAATCCAAATATGCCTGTCAATCACCTGGACAGGACAAAAGTCTCCCATGAAAAAATGCTCATTCTAGAGAGCTTATAAAATAATATAAATGTAGACTATAACATGTGACCGTAGTCTCTCTGATAACTTTCCACTCTTACCCCATTAGAAGTGCTCTGCTTCGCAATTAATTCTGCATATCTTCTACACTATACTTTGCACATCTTATCTAGAATTTTTTGGATCATCATCACAAGGACCAGGGGAGACAAGTTAAGATAATGTTCCCAGCAACAAGCTTACTCCAGACTGTCTTAAAGACACAAGTGAACATAAATGTGTATAAATTTTTATCTCTCTATTTCATAGTGGATATTTTATATGACTGGATATCTATACATTATTGAACATGGCTGACTCTATTGATGCACCAAGTATATTTAGGTTTCTTATTTTTATTTATACATGGGTTGTTTAAAAGTGAAAATTCACATATGTGTATTATTCATGGTGCAAACGTTATGGTGTCTATTATCTTTCCTTTTAAATAATTTATCTTGAGGATTACATTACAGAATTTTTACTAACAATTATATTTGGGGACCAAAGATAATGAATTAAAATCCTCCACGATTACAGAGAATTTTTTTTCAATATATTTCTTTCATTGTCATGTCAGGAAAAGATGGAGCCCAGCTATGAAGTGAGAGAAAACCCAGATCTAAGGATTTTGTTTCAAAAGATAATTATATAAAAGTCTCATGTGGTGCCTTGTGCACACGAATAGATGTTCATATGGAATTAGGTTCATTTGCACAGCCTCCCCTAATATCCCATTAGTCAGTTTGGGGAAAAGTCTGCCTGAGGGTTTTCAAGTTCATAGTCATTTGCATTTGAGATGGTGGCCAAGGAAAATTGCACTGTCTCTTTACAGATGCAATTAGGAGGAAAAAAAACTTGGGAAGGTTCTGGCCTTTTAGATTTTCATGAAATTTTCAATGTCTGATTTGACATTTGAGTTTCTGATTTTCTGTGATCTGTCATTTTATGAATTGCTGCACTGAATAAGAGAGAGTCATTAAACAGCTGCACAATTTGGGGGACTTTTCACAGCCCAGTCATCAAACGCAGCAGGGGATCAGGGAGGATTAGGCTCAGGAAAGTAGACAGGCATTTTAATTTGAGTAATATTAACGTTCGCAAACTGTCATATTATGAAAGTCATTGGCAGTGTGAGCTCTGCCACTGAGGCAAAGGCAGCAAACGGGAAAGAAAGAGCAGCAGCAATGCAGAAGTGCCACTAATGGAAAGTCAGGTGAGGCAGGGCTCAAAGAGGCACCAAGGGAACCCCCAGAAAATTCCCATCTTCCAAAACATGCCTCATCCTATTAAAAAGCATTTCTTATAAAGAGATTTCTCTTCTGGTTGTGGGCCACCCACCTGCAGTGTTTCTTTGTTGTAATAAGGACATTACAGAAACACAGGGAATACAACAAAGCCATAACATGGCTCCAACCAAGAGAGTAAATCAGAGTCATTAAAACAGCTGCACAATTTGGGGGACTTTTCAGAGCCCCATCATCAAATGCAAGGACTCCAGACATCAGAGGCTCCCAACATCAGGGACTCCTGGCTTCTGGAACTCAAACACTGTTTTCAGATTCAGGTACTTACAGAATAACTCCTTGTAGTAAATTAAAAATGAGTTTTGACAGAAGGAGGGTGGGAATTGATCGGGAAAACTGAAAGGACACAGACATTTAAATGACTAAGTGCAGTCTAAAGATGCTGTGACAAAAATCAGCATGCAAACAACACTGAGCAAGAGTAAATGGTGTTGAGTCTGCCTCATTCAGCTTCTCACTCTGTTGACAGTTTTGATATTGTCTAGTGACCCAATGGCTACTGATTTAGCACAGCCTTTGCTAAATGAAATATTTCCTCTTCCATCTCTGAAACCAAAGACTCAGGCACCCATGGCTCCACAGGAGAGAAACACAGAGGGCAAACTAGAGGCCTGCATTTCTATATAAGGAAAGCAGACTGTGGAGAAGAGTTACAGAGGTTAAAGGTTAAAGAGGTTACACCTCTCTGATGAGTCGGCGGCCAAGTAACAGTATTCTTATTCCTTAATTATACACTAGTGAAATGTTCAGAAAAGGGAACTATGGCTTCATAGGGTATGAATAAACAAAAAACTCTAATGCTCCCTTTAACCCCACACGGTCCCTCTGTGGCCCCTCCACTTCGAAAAGCAGCTCCACTGGCAGGCAAAGTAACAAGGACACAAAGCCCATCTTCCTGGCAGAAAACTCAACTGCGTATTTCTCCTGAAAAGTGTCAAATAACTGTGAGTAGATAAACATTGGCAATTTGTTTCTATATTCCTAATTTGCTTTCATTTAAAAATAAAATTGTTTTGTCTTCTTATTTTCTTTTAATTAAACTCCCAGACCAAAACAGCATTCTTTTATGTAAATGTCTTCTAATGGGATGGGTACTTTATGGAACCTGGGATTTCAATTACTTCTCACTTTTTTTTAGGCCTCTCTTAGCCTTAGAATCTTCTACAAGACTAAAATTCGCTTACGTGAAAGAGAGTGAACTCTCTAAGAATTAGATGTTTCTATACTTGTTTCTCTTATTATTACTCTTATCATCTTTATGGTTCAGTTGACTGGTGTTATTTTATGCTCCAAAGTATTAACCAGCAACATGGATAAACATATTTGTGAAGGGCAAAACAATCTTGGAAAACTGAATTGACAGATTGATGTGTTGACCAAGGTTTCTGTCCCATCAGTCTTGTAGCCATTAAGTCCCAAAGAAATCACACAGAGGTCTACATTAATTATAAACTGATTGGCCTACTAGCCCAGGCTTCTAATTAACTCTTACAACATATATTAGCCCATAATTCTTGTCTGTGTTAGCCACATGGCTTGGTACCTTTTTCAGTGAGGCAGTCACATCTTGCTTGCTCTGTGTCTGGCTTCCTTTTTGTCTGGGTGACAAATGCATACTGAGCTTTGCTATTACCAGAATTCTCCTATTCTCTTCACCTGCCTCTAGTTACTGCCTGGCTACAGGCAAATCAGCATTTTATTAAAATACAATTCACAGAATACAGACCGTTGACCCACAGCATTGACATTTTCTGAAAAATGATAGAACTTCAATATCAATATAACTAATGTTTAAATGTCCATGTAATAAATCTTTTAAGCAGTATGTGCATGCGCGCGCGCACACACACACACACATGCACATGAGTGCATGCACTAATTACTTTGGAAACCCACCAAAGAGAGTAGGAAGACAGTTTAGGAAATAGGAGTCATCTCTCACAAACTCTGCAGCACTGAATTCTTCTGAAAACATGATCAGAGAGTAGCCACAGTAAGTACAGATGGAGATCAAAGAGAATCTGGAGAAATGGGATCACGTACAGGACTGAAGAAAGTGACGGCAGAGTCAAATGTCACACACCACCACAAATTTCTCCCTGCCACAGCCCACACAAACAACTCTCCCAAAGCTGGATCCCCATTAGGGTCAATGCCCTGCACATCACACTAACAGTGACATTCTTGCTTTGGGGTTGACGGTATCTTGTTACCCGTGGAATAGAGCTCCTATATACACTATAAGGTCTTCTTTTTCACTCTTGATCCCCAAAATTCTCTAGTAAAGTCAAGCAGCATATTTTTATGCATTCTTTTCCTATACTTTTCCCATAAACTCACTTTCTATACTCATTCGAAGCACCAAGCCTCTGATTGTACCCTGTCTTCCAAGCAGAATTACTTTGTTTTCCATGGAGCTAATTCTTTCAATTTTTTTTATTGAGTTGTAGGATATAGTAGCCAAATTTTCTCTCTATCTTGTGATGTCAATTTCTGAGGGGAAGGATAAATACCTTAGTTCAGAATACGTGTATGCAAAGCTAACCTATATTCCTGTGTCTCTCAGATCTTGCCATATGAGCTTTCAGGGGACATGTGTGTGTGTGTGTGTGTGTGTGTGTGTGTGCGCACATGTGCATGTGTGTGTGTGTGTGTGTGTGTGTGTGCATTGTAGACTGTCCATTTCTACATAGGACCACTATTTAGTAGAACCTGTACATGAAGGAAATCACCTATATGGAACTGTTGTTTGTTAACATTCTTGACTACAAAAGTGCTAGCCATTACCTATTACCTCTTTTCAACCAACAAAGAATGCTTTCTTTCAAAATCAGTTTAAAATATCATGGCAACAATTACCTAATGGATTTACTACTTCTATAAAATACTTTACCCAGCATTAGACAGAATTTCCATAATTGAAGAAGACACGCATATTGTTTCCAGCGATAATAAATTTTGGCTGGATATAAAACAGCCGTCAACCTCAATCTTGAAAAATTCTGGCTTGAAGCCAGAACCCTGCAATATCATGCCTGTTTTAATCCAACAAGGCAATGAGATTGACATAGAACCTTTCCCTTGGTTTTTCCTACTTTTCAGTAAAGCTCAAATGCTTCCCAAGGGAAAGAGATAATTTTCAAATATTATCAATAAATGTTATTTCAGAAAATGCACTTTGAAGCATCACATACATCTTTCTGTTGAGTATTTTCCACTTCCTTTGTGATTTTTCCCATGGAGTATATGTCTACTTTTGTAATAAGTAAAGGGCATTTGTCAGGAGTTAATCATCAAAGCCAGCTTTCTCCACTACTTCTTTGGTGGGCAGTGGCAGGGAGCAGTGCCAATAAATTCTTCTGTATTTTGCAATGCCTTCATTTTCTGACCCAGAAGAAGCCATTTTCTTATGACAATTACAGATATCTTGGTTAAATTTTTGGCCTTAAATTGTCTGCATGTTTATTTTTCTAACTCATCAAAAACCCATTTCTAAATGTTATGAAGGTTTATATCAAAGCAATTTTTTAATTTCAAAGTCAGATTTTAATTTCACCGTGCATATTGTCTTAGACACACTGAATAGCCTATGAACAGCAGAAATGCATTTCTTAGTTACGGGCTAGAAGTTAAGACTATTATCAATATGGTTGGGTTCTGGCAAGGTCCTAAAGTACATCATGGAACCTCATGTGGCTTCAAAAAAATAAAAACTAGTAAGTTTCTTAGGATCCATTCAACTCATGAATATTCTGCTTTCATGACCTTCCTCTATCCCAGAGGCCTTGCCTCTCCCTATCTCCAGCTAGCATCATCTTAAGAGTTATGACATTGCTCTTCGGGGCGCTGGGGCAGAATCCTGAGGGCAACCGAGTGGGCGAGAGCTACTTGGTTTCAATGACCTGCCTGCAGCAAGCAAGGTAGGCCCTTTGTTTACGAGCTACCCAACCAGCACGGAGATCTGATCTCGGCACCAGGAGAGACATCACTCGAGCACCAGGAGAGCCATCACTGGGGAGTGCCATCACTGGGAAGGTACATCAGTAGGCAAGGAGACCTGATCCTGTAAAAGAAGATCCATAGAGGAGCATTCGGAAGAAGAGATGGGCAGTCGCCAATGCAAGAATTCACCCAACAATATGAAAAACAACATGAAACCACCAGAACCCAGCGACCTCACAACACCTTAATCAAGAAGAAATAGAAAAAATTGACTTTATGAAAGTGATTGACACCCTTAAACAGCATGTAAAAAATGCCCTTATAGAAATGGATGAGAAGTATAACAGAAAGTTTGAAGAATTGAATAAATCAGTGAATGAACCCTAGGAAACCAAGGAAAAACAATCAAACAGATAATGGAAACAGTTCAAGACTTGAAAACTGAAATGGAGGCAAAGAAGAAAACACAAACAGAGGGCTGGCTAGACATGGAAAATCTAGGTAAACGAATAGAGACTACAGAACCCAAGCATAACCAGCAGAATACAAGAGATAGAAGAAAGAATCTCAGATTCTGAAGATACCATAGAGAAAATAAACACACCGATCAAAGAAAACAGCAAGTCCAACAAACTCTCATCAAAAAAACATTCAGGAAATCTGGGACACAATAAAAAGACCAAACCTAAGAATAATAGGAGTAGAAGAAGGAGAAGAGGTGCAGCTCAGCGGTCCAGAAAATATATTTAATAAAATTATAGAAAAAAACTTTCCCAACCTAAAGAAAGATGTACCAATGAAGGTTCAAGAAGCATACAGAACACCGAATAGGCTGGATCAAAAAAAAACATCCCCTTGCCATATAAAAATCAAAACTCAAAGCATACAGAATAAAGAAAGAATATTAAGAGCTGCAAAAGAAAAAAGGCCAAGTTACTTATAAAAGTAAACCTATCAGACTTACACCTGACATCTCTGTGGAAACCATGAAAGCCAGAAGGTCCTGGATAGATGTACTGAAGAAACTGAGAGACCATGGATGCAAGGCCAGACTACTATACCCAGTCAAGCTTTCATTCACTATAAATGGAGAAAACAAAATTTTCCAGGATAAAAACAAATTTAAACAATATGTAGCCACAAATCCAGCCTTGCAAAAAGTAATAGAATGAAAATCACTAACAAAGGAGTCCAACAATGACCACAATAACTCAGACATCTAGAGACCCTACACCAACACAACTCAAAGAAGGGAAACACACAAACTCTACTACTAAAAAAGTGACCGGAGTTAACAACCACTGGTCATTAATATCACTTAATGTCAATGGGCTCAACTCACCTATAAAAAGGCACAGGCTAAGATATTGGATACAAAAACAGGATCCAACATTCTGCTGTTTACAAGAAACACACCTCAACCACAAAGATAGGCTCCTACTCAGAGTAAAGGGCTGGGAAAAGGCTTATCAAGCAAATGGACCCAAGAAACAAGCAGGTGTGGCCATACTAATTTCTAACAAACTGGACTTCAAACTTAAATCAATCAGAAGAGATTGAGAGGGGCATTTTATACTCATAACAGGAACAGTTCATCAGGATGAAGTCTCAATCCTGAATATCTATGCTCCTAATATAAAAGCACCCAGGTGCGTAAAAGAAACATTACTAAAACTTAAGGCAGCCATCAAACTGCACACACTAATAGTAAGAGACTTCAACACTCCTCTCTCACCAATGGACAGGTCAATCAGACAGAAACCTAACAGAGAAATTAGAGAATTAATGGAGATAATGAAGCAAATAGACTTAACAGACATCTATAGAATATTCCACCCAAATAGGAAAGAATATACCTTCTTCTCTGCAGCTCATGGAACCTTCTCGAAAATTGATCACATACTCGGTAACAAAGCAAACTTCCACAGTTACAAAAAAAATATTAGAAACCACCTGTGTCTTATGAGATCACCATGGACTAAAGTTAGAATTCAACAATGCTACCCCCAGAAAACTACAAACGCATGGAAACTGAACAGTCAACTACTGAACCATACCTGGATTAAGGAAGAAATAAAGAAAGAAATTAAAGTCTTCCTGGAATTCAATGAAAATAAAGAAACAACATACTCAAACTTATGGGACATTATGAAAGCAGTCCTAAGAGGAAAGTTCATAGCACTAAGTGCCCACTTAAAGAAAACAGAGAAAGCACACATTGGAGACTTAACAGCCCACCTGAAAGCTCTAGAAAAAAAAAAGAAGCAGACTCACCTAGGAGGAGTAGAAGACTGGAAATAATCAAACTGAGGGCTGAAATCAACAAAATAGAAACACAGAAAACAATCCAAAGAATCAATGAAACAAAAAGCTGGTCACTGAAGAAAATCCACAAGATTGATAAACCCCTATCCAAACTAATCAAACGGCAGAGAGAGAATATGCAAATTAATAAGATCAGAAATGAAAATGGGGACATAACCACAGACACAAAGGAAATTCAGAATCATTAGATCTTACTACAAAAGCCTGTATGCCACAAAACTGGAAAATGTAAAAGAAATGGATACTTTTTTAGATAAATACCATATACCAAAGTTAAACCAGGACCAGGTGAACAATCTAAATAGACCTGTTAGTCGCGAATAATTAGAAGCTGTCTCAAAAACCTCCCTACCAAAAAAAGCCCAGGACCAGATGGTTTCAATGCGGAATTCTACCAGAACTTCCAAGAAGACCTAATACCTATACTCCTTAATGTATTTCACAATATAGAAACAGAAGAGTCATTGCCAAATTCCTTTTATGAAGCTACAGTTACTCTGATACCAAAACCACACAAAGACTAAACCAAAAAAAGAGAATTTCAGGCCAATCTCACTCATGAACATTGACCCAAAAATCCTCAACAAAATACTGGCAAACCGAATCCAAGAACACATTAGAAAAATTATGCATTATGATCAAGTAGGCTTCATCCCAGAGATGCAGGGCTGGTTCAACATACAAAAATCTATCAATGTAATCCATCATATAAATAAACTGAAAGATAAAAACCATATGATCGTTTCATTAGATGCTGAAAAAGCATTTGACAAAATTCAACATCCCTTTATGATAAAAGTCTTGGAAAGATTAGGGATACAAGGGTCATACCTAAATAAAATAAAAGCTATTTACAGCAAGCCAACAGCTAACATCAAATGAAACGGAGAGAAACTCAAAGCCATCCCACTAAAATCAGGAACACGACAAGGTTGTCCACTCTCTCCATACCTCTTCAATATAGTGCTTGAAGTTCTAGCAATAGCAATAAGACAACATAAGGGGATCAAGGAAATTTGAATTCAAAAGGAAGAAGTTAAGCTTTTGTTATTTGCAGATGGTATGATAGTGTACATAAGCGATCCCAAAAACTCCACCAAAGAACTTCTACAGCTGATAAACACCTTTAGTAATGTGGCAGGATCAACTCCAAAAAATCAGTCACCCTCTTATACACAAAGGATATGGAAGCAGAGAGGGAAATCAAAGAAGCATCACCTTTCACGATAGCCACAAACAGCATAAAATATCTTGGGGTAACTCTAACCAAGGAAGTGAAAGATCTATTTGACAAGAACTTTAAGGCATTGAAGAAAAAAATTGAAGAGGATACTAGAAAATGGAAGGATCTCCCTTGCTCTTGGATTGGGAGGATCAACATAGTAAAAATGGCAATTCTACCAAAGGCAATTAATAGATTCAATGCAATCCCCATCAAGGTCCCATCAAAATTCTTCACAGATCTTGAGAAGACAATAATCAACTTTATATGGAAAAACAAAAAACCCAGGATAGCCAAAACAATCTTATACAATAAAGGATCTTCTGGAGGCATTACCATCCCTGACTTCAAACTCTATTACAGAACTACAGTAATGAAAACAGTGTGGTACTGGCACGAAAACAGAGAAGTCGACCAATGGAATCATATAGAAGACCCGGATTTTAACCCACAAACCTATGATCAACTCATTTTCGATAAAGGAGCTAAAAGTATACAATGGAAGAAAGAAAGCATCTTCAACAAATGGTGCTGGCACAACTGGATGTCAACCTGTAGAAGAATGAAAATAGACCCATATCTATCACCGTGCACAAAACTCAAGTCGAAATGGATCAAAGACGTCAATATCAATCTGAACACACTGAACCTGATAGAAGAAAAAGTGGGAAGTACCCTACAACAGATGGGCACAGGAGATCGCTTCCTAGGTATAAACCCAGTAGCACAGACATTAAGGGCAACATTGAATAAATGGAACCTACTGAAACTGAGAAGCTTCTGTAAAGCAAAGGACACTGTCACTAAGACAAAAAGGCAACCTACTGACTGGGAGAAGATCTTCACCAACCCCGCAACAGACAAAGGTCTTATCTCCAAAATATATAGAGAACTCAAGAAACTAGACTTTAAAATGCTAATTAAACCAATCAAAAAATGGGGCACTGAACTGAACAGAGAATTCTCAATAGAAGAAAGGCAAATGGCCAAAAGACACTAAGGTCATGCTCAACCTCCTTATCGATCAGGGAAATGCAAATCAAAACAACTTTGAAATATCATCTTACACCAGTCAGATGGCTAAAATCCAAAACACCAATGATAGCCTTTGCTGGAGAGGTTGTGGAGGAAGGGGTACCCTCATCCATTGCTGGTGGGAATGCAAACTTGTACAACCACTTTGGAAATCAGTGTGATTCCTCTGGAAATTCAGGATCAACCTACCCCTGGTCCTAGCAATACCACTCTTGGGGATATACCCAAGAGATGCCCTATCATATGACAAAAGCATTTGTTCAACAATGTTCAAATGGATGGAAACACTATCCTGAGTGAGGTAACCCAGACCCAAAAAGAGGAACATGGGATGTACTCACTCATAATTGGTTTCTAGCCATAAATAAATGTCACAGAGTCTATAATTGGTGATCCTAAAGAAGCTAAATAAGAAGGTGAACCCAAGAAAAAACATATAGTTATCCACTTGGCTATGGGAAGTAGACAAAGTTGCCGGGGAGAAAATTGGGATCTTGGGGGTGGGGTGGGATGGGGGTAAGGGGAGATGGGGAGAGAAAAGGGAGAAGGCAAGGATGGGGGGAACTTGGGGAAACAGGATTATTGGGATAAAGGAAAGTTGGATAAGGGAGCAGGGAAGCACATATCTTAGTTAAGGGAGCCACCTTAGGGTTTGCAAGAGACTTGAACCTAGAGTGGCTCCCCGGAGACCAAGGCGATGTCCCCAGTTAGTTCCTTGGGCAGCTGAGGATAGGGAACCTGAAATGACCCTAGCCTATAGCAATACTGACAAATATCTTGCATATCATCATAGAACCTTCATCTGGTGATGGATGGAGATAGAGACAGAGACCCACACTGGAGCACCGGACTGAGCTCCCAAGGTCCCAAGGAGGAGCAGAAGGAGGGAGAACATGAGCAAGGAAGTCAGGACCACGAGGGGTGAACCCACCCACTGAGACAGTGGGGCTGGTATATTGGGAGCTCACCAAGGCCAGCTGGACTGTGACTGAAAAAGCATGGGATAAAACTGGACTCTCTGAACATGGCGAACAATGAGGGCTGATGAGAAGCCAAGGACAATGGCAAGGGGTTTTGATCCTACTTCATGTTCTGGCTTTGTGGGAGCCTAACTAGTTTGGATGTTCACCTTCCTAGACATGGACGGAGCGGGGAGGATCTTGGACTTTCCACAGGGCAGGGAACCCTGACTGCTCTTTGGAAGAGAGAAGGAGGGGGAGAAGGGTGGGGGGAGGGGAGAATGTCGGGAGGAGGGTAGGGGAAATGGAGGCTGGGAGGAAGCAGAAACTTTTTTTTTCTCAATAAAAAATTTTTTAAAAAAGTTACGACATTAACAAGCCAACATAGGGAAATACAAACATTCAATCTTTTTCACTAGAAGAATGTCCTCATAAATTTATCATACAAAAAATTCTAATGTTATTATGTTTTGTTTATCTTATAGCACTGCCTTCCCAGCAGTTAGTTGGTGGCTTATGAATCTGGCTCCACTATACAGGTGCAGCCTGGGGATGATGTGGCATCAGCATGGAGGGGAAGACGAAGAGTTTGAACCACCAAGGGACCCTTAGGTTTGATTTTTACATTGAATACAAATTCACCATTCCTATGAAATGTATGTGCTCCTGCTGCTAATAAGATGTTGGTCTTATAACTCAGTCCTTGGATAGTGCAAAACTAAACCTACTTTTAGACTACTGTATACAAAAGACAGGTAAGCAATATGTCAAGAAAGTTGTGTGCTATCTTGCAGTATGGAGTAGCTGCTTCAACTTCAGAATCAGTAGGCACTTTCAAAGCTTGGGGGTCTGTATCAGGGACCTGGAGATTTGTGCTTCTTACACACATTAAATAAATAATTTCATCCAATCTCTATGAGTTTCATCTATCACCAAAAACTCCTTTCATAACAGCCTGAACTAGTTGGTGGAGTTAACTTTCCCTTAGTTCTATTATCCTTAACACTCAAGCCTGGTCATCAGCCTCTCCTGCCTTCAGGCTGAAGAAAATGAGAATCTCTTTGTGTGTTTGTAAGGAGTCCCTTTAGCATTCACATTTAGTACTTTATCGACAGTTAATCTCTTTCAATCTTTCATTTTCTCTTCCCAGAGTGCCAATTGCCCCTAGCAAGAGCTATCCAACATCATTGCATTTGTAATTAGTTTCTCTTGTGTATCTTAAATGTTTCCTAAAGCAAACTCGCTATTGCATTTCCTTTTACCAGCATATCACATAAACAAACACCTATGATGAAAGCTTTAGAGTTTACTCTTTGTACCCATTGGTCTTTGTACTCTACTTCCTTGACCTTGACTACTAATCAGTGTATGACTCAGCTCCAAAATATCATGCTAGTATCTGCTTTCTCAGAATAACTGTTAAGCACACTTCTGCAGAAACTATTGACTAAGAATTTATTTATTATAAGAACTTCACGCAATTTCAATATAAAATTACATAAAACAACCATTAACTATGATGGTAGGAAATGGCACTTTTACATTTTGGTCTTCTTTGTAATTATTAACTTAATCACTTGGTCAAACTTACTATTAGCAAATAACAAAAGAACAAAAACTGGTCCTTCATACTTAATACAATGGGAATTACAGAACATCGTCAATGCATTATTTTTGACAAACTACTAAGAAATCTGATCATAAGGAATCAACTGGTCAAATAAAATTATAGAGAAAATATGTCAATTCTACACTTATTGGAAATTCCTCCACAAGACTCTCTTGCAGGGTCTTTGTTTATTAGTGTTTATTCACTGTACAAAGCAACAGGCTTTGTAATGACATTTTGATTGGTATTTTATCTCTTAACACTTATTTTCACAAATTCACATAGATCATCATTACTAAATCTCAACATCCCCCTAACTAATTGCTTTGAGCTTTTAGGTATTGAAATCTGCTTCCATTTTCTGAGGTAACAAAAGACCTCAGACTACGTTTGGTAAAAATATTTAATGTTTTAAAGAAAAATTACTATCTTTTAAACTTCCTTTCCAAAGCAATGCCTTCTTCTATCTTGCCAGTTCTTTCTGCCAAGATCATATATCCAGCCTATTTTCAAAGAGAACGTAAAGCAAAACAAGTTCTATAATGACCATCATCGGGGGATTATAGGAAAAGAGATGCTAGAAACACAGACATGTCTTAAAGAATATAGAATAAGGCTTTGGGAAAAAAACGTTTTTATTCATGGTTTACAAAGAAGCAGCAAATCTCTATCTTGTCATCTTTCTTTTAATTCAAGTTCACTTTATTTTTTTATTTTTTAAAAAGAAAACAAACTATATTTTTCATTACACATACCATTCCAAGTTCCCATTCCCTCCTCTCCTCCCATTCCCTCCATTTACTTTCCCACTCCACCCCCATGCACTCCTCAGAGTGGGTAAAGCACATTGCTTTGGGGAAAGACCAAGGCCCTCCCTAATATATCTATACTGAGCAAGGCATCCATCCAAAAAGAATGAAGAGATAGTTTCAGGCGATATTTTTCTCACCTCATAAATGACTCTCATTTAAGAAATGTCTCTTCCTTCCTTCCTAAATTTAAAGACTTCAGTGAACTTCTTACACACAAGATATGACAAAGTGAAAAACTCTTATTTATGAGATTACAGCCCTGGATGCATACAATATCTGAAATATCCCTGAGATTCAGGTTTCAGTTCTTTCTTACAAGAACACTTTTTTCTTTTTCCTAGTATATTTCTTGAACCAATAACACTTTGATGGAGCCCAAGTAGATTTTAACAAGTATGTATTTCTCCAAGATTTTTCTTGCTTTGCTATTTAAAGGCTCTCTCTAGTCTCACAAATAGCCTAGTAAATTCAGACTCATACTTTAAAATAAGTGCACATATGCATCTATGAATCTTTATGATACAGTTATGGAAAGGCGCCCCTCACTCCATACATAACGCAGGTGAGCTTTTAATTTTACCATGGGAAATATATGAAGTTAATGTGGAAGAAGATAAAACAGAATCTCAACTTAGCTTTTATTGAAAAAACACTCTAGATGGTTTTGTGAGCAAAGAAGGAAAAGATCTCCATAGGGTTGCATTGCCACAGAACTGTTATGTAAAGCAGTTTTATTAGAAATACATTGTTCCGGACAGCGGCAAAGAGAATAGTTTTAATCCAAAAGGCTTCCAGGCTCAGTCCCTTCTGGCTAATTAATTTGATTTCAGTAATGCTCTGGTTGCTTTGGCCTAGCAACAGCTATTAAATATAGTGTTGCGCCTTTCGGAAGGCTTTTACTTTACACAAGAGCCAAAAGGTAAATCTGTACAAAATTGGATAAGGAGTTGAAATAAGATTTTGAAGTGGAAAAACATATTAGCTCAAACTATAATAAATGAGAATCTCCTGGCAAAAAAATCTGGGAGACAAGTGTCAGTCAGCATGCATTAGCCTTCAGTATCATTTAGTAAAAGCCTAGGCAAGGCTCAACTACCTACCTACCCGGAAGTTATCAAATGTTTCTCTTTTATTTATTTCAAAGTTGGAAAGAAATGTCAATGTTTTATAATGTGAGGATTAAACTCAACAAATACCTACTAGAACGCACTGAATAGTCACTTTTATAAACACTACTGAAATAAATAATCTCCACCCTTGAGGCAATACAATATGTAATGGTAGGCAGGCTTTTTATCCACACAGAGACAGGATAATTCTTTTTTTTTTATTTATTTATTTTTATTTTCTTTTTAATTTATTTATTTATTAAAGATTTCTGTCTCTTCCCCGCCACCGCCTCCCATTTCCCTCCCCCTCCCCCAATTAAGTCCCCCACCCCCAGCCCGAAAAGCAATCAGGGTTCCCTGTCCTGTGGGAAGTCCAAGGAACCCCCACCTCCATCCAGGTCTAGTAAGTTGAGCATCCAAACTGCCTAGGCTCCCACAAAGCCAGTGCGTGCAGTAGGATCAGAAACCCATTGCCATTGTTCTTGAGTGAGACAGGATAATTCTGCTAGTAACATAGCCCAGCACTCTTTTACGCTATTTCCACACAATTTCATCTTTTCACATCCTAGTCATTTCCCCTTTTCTCCCACAAATATGCAGTATTTTACAATCCAATGAAATCACCCCATTATACTCCAATCTCATAACTTCTCTCAAATTCTTCAATAGCAGGTTTGAAACCCACAGCTATGATTTGCTTCTCTCTTTTTCAGTTCACTTTCTATATCTGATGACGAGCTGTGTCCTCTGAGTATGAAGACCAATACACATCCCACGTCCACGTCTCTCCTGCCTGCGCTGTATCTCGGGTCCCACTCTCTTCTTGCCTGGCTTGCTGTAAAACAACCTTCGGTCATCTCAGATCCGCCCTTCAGGCCTTTGCTATAGCTCTGCTCCATGTGACCACACTGGGCTTTTGCCTTTGTCAGGCTTCACGGTGTCACATGATCTCATCTGCTACTGCCTTGCATTTATAACTTCCATTCAAAAATGTGCATTCCCATTTCCAGAGCTTTACTGTGAATCCTGACTAGCTATTAGATAGCTCCACCCCTGTAAACTTCTGGGTTCTCATCCTTTGTCCCTTGTCACCCAGCTTTCGTCAGCGTGGGTCTTTGCACTGTGGACTCACTCTTTGCCTCAACAGTTTACAGAGTTGTTTCTGAGGTGGACTCTTCTTTAAAACGTACTACTAATATGCAAATATCTAGAGTATTCTAAACAAATGGCATGGGAAATTTTGGACATTTTTGACATTTCTATAAACTAAATTTAGCATGAAAGACCATCTTCAAACAAGATATAATATCAGAATATATTTTAGCATCCTAATAAATAGAAAAGAAGCTTTTTGTGATTGCTTTTATTGTTACTGTTTTTACTGTCCTTACTTGACAAAGTAAAAGATAATTTCAACCTAAAAAAACAGCTTGTTGGGTCATGAAATCCAATTTTAAAAAAAAAATTCTCCCCCACATCCTATTTAGAAGACAATAGCCCCATAGAGACCTCATAATCTCATTTAACTTAGTCTCAACCCAAAGACCCCACCTCCAAACATTATCCAATTTTAAGTGTGGGCTGATTATGTGTGCAGAGCAGATGGGCACTCAGACCACATCATCCTTATGGTCTTACCGTAAAATATCGATCAAAATAACAAAGTCCACATGCCGATGCCTCTGCTGCTCTCCTTTGCTGCAACGATGTTTTCTGTTAAAGGGAGACAGATCAAGAGTCTTCCACACATCTGACTTTCAGTATAGAATCTTGAGCACAACCAGATGAGGTGAAAACCAAATGAAATTAAAGCCAAACACTCAAAACACATAATAATTAATATCAGGTTGGTTTTGCATATTTTTTTTCTTTTTTCCTGTAAGTCTCACATGCTATATGAGGTAACATGCTGTAGGTAAAAGGAATGCCATGAATTTTTAAACCATAATATCTATATGAGGATGCTGGTTATGAATTGTACCAACTCTGAGACTATGGCAAACTTGTACATCATTAACATGGGCTTCCTTACTTTTGGTGACATTGAAAGAGTAGTGCAGTCAGATAGCCTTTAAAACTAAGTGAAATCCCATAAATAGAAAATTCTGGAAACCTAAGAACTGAGTAAGAGTTGACTAAGTATTCACAATATAACAAGAGAAACTAGCCTAGGGTAAGTATAAAATAAAAATATCCTTCTGCAAGCAATCAGAAAGGGCCTGAATTCCACTTATTCATTCAATACCATATTCAGGGCATTTTTCTGCTTCACTGAAAAGCTTTTCTTCTTTTTCGGGTGATACTCAACAGATTTTGTTAAAAAGTAAAACAAATGACAAAGCATGCCTGAAGATGTAATGGCCAAGCTCCATGGAGAGACTTCAAGACCATTAACAGCAAACCCTAGACAGTTTGAAGTATCTTTGTTAGATAGGCCAGCCTTGGTTAACATAACAAATACATGCATGTTAATGGCTTAACAGAGAGGTCTGATCCAAGTGTTCCTCATTGATAGGCAAGTACCTTCCATGACTTAGACACATGTATCATCTCTGGCTTGCATTTCCTGCAGCCCCACATCCTCTTGGCAAAACCTTCTTGCTTGGCTGTTATGAGAAGGGAAGTGGGTAAGGGGTAATGTAAATGTTGGGCAGCTGCTTTGCATCGACAATTCAGACCAAAATTACATGTTAAGAATTAGCAGCTCTACTTTTCCAAAAACCTTGTCATAAGAGTAGGAAACTTTGGTGGGGTTGGCCCAAGTGGGCTGTAACTCATCCCACACTCTTTATGTTTCAGACAGGCTGAAGGCCATTAACTTGCACCCACACACAAGCGTTGTCTCCCTCCATAATCCCACACTAGATTCTTGCCTGTATTTAATTATTCTCCTCTTCATGACCCCTAAATCCTCTCCATTCATCAGATGTTCCTATAAACCATAAACTTCTCATGTTATAAATGTCATTATACTTCATAAATATTTCTCTGATGGACTAATTTTAGACCTATATAACAGTTGCAGATATTAGTCACAGAGTTTTCATGCATTCCTCCATTGGGTCCCTCCAATGTAAACATTTTTAAACATTGTTCAAGGTCCCAAGGAAAGTCATATCAGGGGGTCAGAACTAACACTGCCTCATTAAGGGCTATTGTCTGTGTATAGTATGGGATGTGTGTGTGCTGATGGATATGCGGGGGGTGGGGGGCGGGTGTTACTGTGCTTGTGTGTGAGTACATGAGCAAGTGAGGGATGTGTGTGTGTTCATGTATACGAGGTGCAGATGCATGTCACGGAGGTCAGACGTTAACCTCTACTATTGTTCCTCAAAAACAACACTCCTTGTTTTTTGAGACAGGCTTTCTCAGTGAAACCCGTGGCTCACCGACAGGGTGGTCCCAGCAGGCCAGTTTCAGCTCCCAGTTCTAGCATCACAAGCAAAGCTTGCTTTCTTCACTAGTCCCAGGAATCAAGCTCAAGCCTTCATACTTACACAACAAGCAAATTCTCACTGACTCATCATCTCACCCCGTGAATATTTTTCTTTTGTTATTTTATTGTATTAATTAATACTTTATTAATTTTAAGCATATAATGCTTTCTGATTAGTCTATCCTAAAAAATACTCCCTCTCTCCCTTCCTCCCTCCCTTTTTTCCTCCCTCTCTTTTTCCCTTCCTCCCTCCTCATTTTGTTTTTAAAAGAACAAGTTCAATCTTTGCCACTGCCAAGTTCTAGTGACATTTTAAAGTTCATACATCTTTTTAGCTATTTACCTAAATTCTCTAGCAGCTTTTTAAAAAATGTTTTCATACAATATGTTTTCAACATTTTTCTTATCCTCTAAATTCTTCCTACCTCCCTACCTCTGTGTGTGTGTGTGTGTGTGTGTGTGTGTGTGTGTGTGTGTGTGTGTGTGTAGAGGGGAGAAGTTTCAGCTACTATCACTGGAATCTAAAGTGTCTACTCTGGAATCTAAGATCTACACATGATGACTTTCCTGAGACTGAATAAATTGGAAAAAAAAACTTTGATTCTAAGGTTGTATCGACTTCCTCTGTTTGTTTGTTTGATTGGCTAGCTGCTTAACTGGAGTTAGTTACCTTTATTGAGCCAAAGGAGATGAATAAGTGGAAGCAACCATGTGAATAAATACATTGTTTTATTCTTTCTGAGGCTGCGGCAAGATACCCTAACCCAATAAAAAATAAATAAAACATATTTTACATTAATTAATTCAGTATCTGAAACTGTATCAAAATGAAATCATTTTTCTTTATTTTAGAGATGTTTTAATTGAAGTAGAATTATATCATTTCCCCCTCTATTTCCTTCTTCCAGCCCATCCAGTTACCCTCTCACAATCCACTCCCATGCCCCCCCATTCTCAAATTGCAGGCTCTTCTTCTTTATTATCAAGATATGTGTGTGTGTGTGCACAAATATATATATATATATATATATACACATATATATACAACCTACTGGGTTTGTTTCTCTTATATGTGTGCATATTGTTTCCAGGCTGACTTTCTTGCCTTAGAGAGTCAATAAGAGGACTCATTACTGGGAGATGCTTACTCTCCTCCCAAAAGCCAGTAGTTACTTGTGTAGGCTTGAGACACCACAAAATTTCCTCCCTCCCATGTTAACATGTCCACTGAAATTGCCGCTGTTACAATCTTGTTTATGCAGCTATTTCTAGGAGACAATGTTTTACAACTGACTTCTGATTCTAACAATCGCTTGCTCTCCTCTTCTTCCATATTCCCTAAGCCACATGTCACAGAAGCTGTGATATAGATGGTTCTGTTAGCGTTAGACTCCCCATGATTTGTTGATCTCTGTATTGGGTCTAGTTGTGGATTTCTGTTATGGAATCCATTTGTTATAAAAGAAAATTCTTTAATAAGCAGGGGTATCCATGTTTATCTATGGGTACACCAAAGTTTTTAGATAAAGCCTCTGGATATCATATTATTTTGGCTTTATCTACGACAGATACAATAGAGATAAGTTCATCTAAATACACACATATAAACATAAAACTGATTGATCAGGGTAGTCCAAGAGAGTCCCTAAACAATATATATTATAGATGTAGTCTTTGGTTCCCTCTCAGGGCTGGAGGATGACCCCTATTGCTGAAGACACTGCACATTTAGGACAAAACACTCAAATAGACTTGAGCTAAATATGATGTTAAATGTAGGGATAAGTCCTGCCCCTTAGGGGGAGTGTTCGCCTCGGGCTAATGTTTGCCTATAAATTTGGCGAACTTGCGGGAATGGTGGTTCTGTAAGTCTATTTCTCCATTAAAGCTGTATATATATTTTTACAATCTGTCTGCATTCGCTTACACCGTTACAGTTAAAGCCTCTTTACTTTGATCTAGCTTCCATGGTTCCAGAAAATGCAAAGCACAGTAGTCCTATGTACTCTATACATTCAACTCTGTTATCTTTCTCTCTAAAGAAAAGAATTAAAATTTGGGGTTTTTTTTCTGATGTAATCCACCCACTTAGAATATAATGTATAATTTTTATTGCATACAGAGGAATGTTTGAGACATAACATGTTTGCAAAATGGTGTCCAATGGCATGTCTTGCAAGAACTGCAGGACCTTTCCAAATGAATGAAAAACCTCAACAAAAAGCCAACCACACTGAACTTCATAGAAGAGAAAGTGGGAAGTACACTTGAACACATTGGCACAGGAGACCACTTCCTAAATATAACCCCAATAGCACAGACACTGTGAGAAACAATTAATAAATGGGACCTCCTGAAACTGAAAAGCTTCTATAAAGCAAAGGACATGGTCAACAAGATAAAACAACAGCCTACAGAATGGGAAAAGATCTTCACTAACCCCACATTGGACAGAGGTCTGACATCCAAAATGTACAAAGAACTCAAGAAATTGGTCATCAAAAGAATTAATGATCTAATAAAAGAAATGCAGTACAGACCTAAACAGAGACCTCTCAACAGAGGAATCTATAATGGCTGAAGGACACTTAAGGAAATGCTCAACATCCTTAGCCATCAGAGAAATGCAAATCAAAAGAACTCCAAGATTCCATCTTACACCTGTAAGAATGACCAAGATCAAAACCTATGATGACAACTTAGCTTGAGAAGGTGTGGGTTAAAATAAAAACACTACTGCACTGCCGGTGGAGTACAAGCTGGTCCAGTCCCTTTGGATGTCAGTGTGGCGATTTCTCAGAAAATTAGAAAACAGCCTTCCTCGAGACCCAGCAATACCACTTTTTGGTATATACCCAAAGGATGCTCAATCATGCCACAAAGACATGTGCTCAACTATGTTCATAGCAACATATTTTGTCATAGCCAGAACCTGGAAACAACGTAAATGTCCCTTGACCAAAAAATGGAATTTAAAAAAATGTGGTACATTTACACAATGGAGTACTACACAGCAGAAAAAAAAATAATGATATCTTGAAATTTGCAGGTGAATTGTGGATATAGAAAACATAATATTGAGTGAAGTAACCCAGACCAGAAAGACAAATATCACATGCACTCACTCATAAGTGGCTTTTAGACATAAAACAAAGAAAACCAGCCCACAAATCACAATCCCAGAGAACCTAGACAACAATGATGATCCTAAGAGAGACATACATGGGTCTAATCTACATGGCAAGTAGAAAAAGACAAGATCTCCTGAGTAAATTGGGAGCATTGGGACCATGGGAGAGGGTGGAAGGGTAGGGTAGCAGAAGGAAGGGGTGCAGAGAAAAATGTATAGCTCAATAAAAATAATAAAACAATGGACTACTTAATTTAAATCTAAAAATTTAAACTCTTAAAAGGATTACATCAAAACTAACATTTTACAAATGAACTTTTAAGGGTTTATAACGGGTAATATTTTATATAGTAAATGGTTAATTGACACCCATAGCCAAGTAATAGCTAATTTGGAGGAAGGATTTTTATTGCTATATGAGAACTTCATTTAAACTTGTAGGTGTTTTATATAAACCAGATCTCACAGGTTTTAAAAATTTGTTACCTTTAATATTTCTTATAGAGTCTAGGTGGATTGTATCCATAATAAAAGAAAAGTTCTGCATAAAAAATGCAGGACTTTTATATAAAAGGAACAGTCAATATTATGTAAAAGGGGAGCATACTAGTTACAGGACACTATATAGTGCCTAGAACCATGAGATTTCAAGAGTTTGTTCACATTTAGCTTTCAAAAGAAAAACAGCATTAGTTCAAAATAATGAAAAGAAAATTTTAAAATTCAAAACTAACAAATATCAATTAAATTATGTTTTAATATCATTATTAAAGTAAAATATGGATGACTTAGATGGAAAACCTAGGAATAATTAAAATTATATTTATAAACCATGTAGTTTATGTACAGGAAAATTTAAATTTATTTCATGCATAATATATTAGGTCATTGTATACCTGTGGTTTCAGACAACACCTGATAGTTTATGCTAACTCTGTGATTTATTCCTCACACTCCAGGCTAGGAGGTATCAGATTTCCTTCTATAGGGGAAGAGAATGAGTAAAGAAAGTTCAGTCAGGTCAGCAGTCCATGCCTATGAGACTGTTGGCCAGCAGTAACCGTGGGTGGAAAACATGATTGAAATTTTTTGCAAGTTGGGGTAATAGTTATATCAAGTTCGTAGACTACTATGATGATAGAAAGAGATGGTACATTTTACATACACAGATCAGTGACGGACATGATCCTAAGAATAGTGACTGGTCAAATAAAGTGCTTTGTTCTGGAAATCCCAGAATCTGGAATTGAAAAACATATACTGAACATTGTATCTGTGGTTATATGGGGGTCAAAGAGGAGGAAAGAAAAAAAAGAAGTTGCAGAGAGGAGGAAAGGAGAGAGGAGAGGAGAGACAAACATATATAAATTTGAAGTACTTTGACAGGAGCTGGATCAGGACACAGGCCATAATCTTAGCAATCCTATCCAATGGGTCCCCATCTACATATCATATCTTAAGCCTAAATAAACATATCCCATCTGCATATCCTTACATTTCATACCAAAAACATTCTTTAATGTTGTGGCAGCATCAGTAGTGGTTTTTGTAAAAAAAAAAGAAAAATGTTGTGCTTATCCTCAAAGCCATATGAAACACGTGTTTTACGCACTGGACCGAGTTCCCAAGGTCCAAATGAGGAGCAGAAGGAGGGAGAACATGAGCAAGGAAGTCAGGACCACGAGGGGTGCACCCACCCACTGAGAAGGTGGGGCTGATCTATTGGGAGCTCACCAAGGCCAGCTGGACTGGGACTGAAAATGGATGGGATAAAACCAGACTCACTGAACATGGCGGACAATGAGGGCTGCTGAGAAGCCAAGGAAAATGGCACTGGGTTTTGATCCTACTGCATGTACTTGCTTTGTGGGAGCCTAGCCTGTTTGGATGCTCACCTTACTAGACCTGGATGGAGGGGGGAGGACCTTCGACTTCCCACAGGGCAGAGAACCCTGACTACTCTTTGTACTGGAGAGGGAAGGGAAGGGGAGTAGGGAGTGGGGAGTGGGGAACGGGGAGGGAAAAGGGAGGCGGGGAGGAGGAGGAAATTTTTAACAAAAAAAAAGGAAAAAAAATGATTATCTACTTATATATGGGCAGTGTCAGGAAACACCCTTATTTTTCTGCCCTCCGATCATTACCCTCTTTCAACTTAAAACATTCTGGAGTGCTATCATTAGGAAGATAGGATGAAAGATGAGGTACCTTAATTATATGGTTTATCATTCAGCATTAACAATGGTAAAGCTGGAACAATCTCAGAGCCTAATGAGAGCATGGTTTCCATTGTAGAGCAATTTATATTGTAGCTCTACAAGTTCAAATACCATTCCAGATATTTTATGAAGCTGCTAAACACTAAAATGTTTATTCTGGCCCACAGAAAACATCACCTCATTGAGAATCGGGTGAGATCTTTTGTAGGTTTAGTCACACAGCTACATGGTCATTGTCTCCTTTCCTCTCTTATCAGATATGGGTACAAATACATCCTTTTATTGATGAATATATATTCTAATAAACATGTGTTCACTCATGACTGTTCTAGTGGAAGTCTTCCAGTTTCCTTGTGGTAATCAAACAGGTCTCCTATAGCCCTGGGACTTTGCTGTGGTTACTCAAATAGATACAGCAACAAATGTCAAGGAAAGCTGTTACTTTTACTCAAGGGTCTCAAATGCAGGAAACAGTTTAATATTACATCTCATGGTATAAGGAAGACAAAGCTTGCATCTTCCCTGTCTTCTACTTGTGTTTTTCCTTGCCAGCCAATGGCATAGAACTGTTTCCACTAGAAAAGGAACACCAAGGCACACAGTCTAAGAAAGAACAGATGCTGAATAGATGGGATTTCTCTCATTTATTGCATTCCAACACTTCACGTGTGGGAAGAAAAGTAATTGGAAGGAGGTTAACTTGATAAGACATCAGTTTTGTCTTTAATTAGAATTAATTTGTCATGGAATAAACATCATAATTATAAGAAATATGCCCTAAAAATTCTATCTATAACTAAAATCATGAATTGTGTCTCAGCAACCAAGAGAAACAAAGATGTCTTTTATTCAATAGTGTTCTTGTTATGGATTCTGTTACTGAAGTCATTGAGATTATCATTCAGGAAGTGTCTATGCCAACAATAGAGGCTACCCACTTAGAATGGCAGTGTGTCCTATAAGTATATCATGATAACTTGAATGAGACTGGCTCTTATATGCTTACAGATTTGAATGCTTAGTCCCCAGTTGATGGAACTCTTTGGGAAGGATTAGGAGGTGTGGCCTAAGTTTTTTTTTCATTTTAAAAATTGGAATTGTTTTTAGCTAGACACATGGCACAAACTTTTAATTCCAGGATTTTGGAGGCAGAAGCAGGCAAATATGTTTGACATACATTTCCAGGTTCTAGTCCACATGACAGGGCTAGTCACAACAGCAGGAGTCTGAGGAAGCCGGTCACATTGCATCCACAATCCAAGAAGCATAGAACAATTAATCCATGCTCAACTTGATTTCTCCACTTTATACAGCCCAGGAGTCTCTGCTTGGGAAATGGTCCCATCCATAATTAAGATGGGGCTCCCCACCACAATTAGCATAATCAAGGTAATTGCCCCAAAGCTACTCATCTCCTGGATGACCCTGGAGTCTGTCAATGGGACAGTTAACATTAACCACCCCACATGTCCAAAAATAATAATAGTACATTCAATAAATAAACAGTAGTTATTAAATAGAGATGTTTCCCTAGCAGCAGAGATTTGACAAAATATAGAAACATTTTCATTATCTCAGGGAGCATAGAAAAACGTTGCTTTGAGCCTCCAGTAACTAGGCATCACAAAAGCTGCCAAGCATCCTAGAATGTACAAGATAACCTACAAGGAAGAATTCATCAATCCCATATTAAATGTAAGCTACTGAGAAATGTTGCTTTTCACCAGTATAATAACCAGTGAGAACATATTTGAAAAAGTCCAATAATAATCACAGGAATTATACCACCTGCCATGTATCTAAGGATTAGCCTAAAAAGACATTCAAAGGCACTTAATAGAGGCAATGTTAGACTTGTCTTAATGGCCCACATGAGAAGCAAAATTTATGGAATAATAATTTATATTCAAGACTCTATTAATAATAGTATTATAAAATTATTGATCCTATTCTAAAATCACCAAGAGATGTTTTTACTTATTTGTTTTACCATCATTGAGTGTGTAAGAAATGGGGGTGGGTTGAGCCCATACCATGGCACACACATAAAGGTGTAAGGATCTTTCAAGGTTTGATTCTACCCTTTCACTATAGGTTTAGGGGATCAAACTTAAGCTATAAGGCTTGGGTAGCAAGCTCTGTTACCAGCTGAGCCATCTCACCAGCCTGATGCTGATGTTTTTGCTGGAGTGTTATCTGGGAAATAGGTTTAAAGGTTAGTAAATTCTTCAAAGGTTACCATATCCTTCTGCAAAGGATAGAGGTATGACTTAGAAGTCAAGTGCATGATTAGCCTACAGAAGTCCATGATTCAATCCTCAATGCCATATCAGCCCTGGAAAAGTAATGGTGGCAAAGGTTAGATGTAAACACACTGTAGTATTTAGGGGCACAAATTTTGTAGCTCAGAGCCAACTGTCATAATTTTTGATATGTGAATTTTAATCTGCTTGAAGATAACCAAAGCTTTTCATCTTAAAGGATTAAAATTGTATGTCATATTCACCAGGAAATAGCTTTCAAAATAACATTAATGCTATCTCAAAAGCATCATTGTTTAAAGTATACATACATACAGCCACATATGTAACAAGGACTATATGATCAGATGCAAAGTTTTGAATGTCATTTTTCCTTTGTTCTGCCCTGACATGACGTTCTGCTAATTTTAGTACATGCTTTATATCAAAACTCCCTAATTCTAATCTCCCAGAAGCTCATTAATCTGCATTAATAGCCTTTCTGGGAAGCTGTAAGTTTAATCAATTCTTATTTGATAAGGGTCTCTAATGCTTTCAGTGATGGCAGACCTTCTGAGCAGAACACTCTTTCAAAATCATAAGCGTTCTAAGTCATGTCAGATGCTGATAAAGCGAAATTCCTCTTATGCTACAGGAACGCAATCCTCAATTCTTTATCCAGAGGAAAGGTTAATAAAATAGAAGGTCCTCGAAATGTTATCAAACTACTGAAAATAGATAACATTAAAACCAGGCTTTTTTTATAATCTGGATACTTTTATATTCCGATAGTGCCAGCTATTCCTCAGTAACCTCTGTAGAAGTTGCAATTTGCTAAATGTTTAAATTGTCTATTTATCATAATGAAGGTGATAATTGTGACTAACAGTCACTCTTCAGAAAAGGCCTTCCCTGAGCTGCATTCCAATTCACTATTATCTATTCTTTCAATTTTCTTACTTTTTGCATAACTGTATCAGTTATTTTATTTCATCCTCAAAATAACTCTGTAAAGAAGAGATGGTTTCACCAATGTGGAAATGACCCCAGTGACCTTAAGCAACATAATTAAGACCAAGTATCTTGCTCTCCTAACATACTGTCCTTGGTAAGAACCACAGTAATCTAGAAGATAGATAGGATACTGAAAAAGAAAGTTAAACACATGCACACAGGTAAGCCCTAAAGGAATTTCCTCATGGCTAATAATAAATAAGCTAATAATAATTGACTGTCCTTTTTTCAAGCATTTTATTGATTTTATTGAACTATATATTTTTCTCTTCTCCCCTTCCTGCTTCTCCCCTCCCCTTCAACCCTCTTTCATGGTCTGATGGAGGAAGGTCATTGGTTAAATTAAAAGAAACTGCTTGGCTCTCATTGGTTAGGAGATAGGTGGGAGGAGTAAACAGAACAAAATGCTGGGAGGAAGAGGAAGTGAGGTCAGACTCGACAGCTCTCCTCTCCAGAGCAGACGCCTTCAGAGAGACGCCATGCTACCTGCTCCAGGGAAGACGCACGCTATGAAGCTCCGACCCAGGATGGACTTAGGCTAGAATCTTCCCGGTAAGACCGGTGCTATACAGATGATAAGAAATGGGCTAGTCCAGGTGCGAGAGTTAGCCTAGAAGATGCTAGGTAGAAATGAGCCAAGCAGTGTTTAAATGAATACAGTGTCCGTGTAATTATTTCGGGGCATAAGCTAGCTGAAGCCGGCGGCTGGGGTGTTGGGGATGCAGCCCCGCCGCCAATATTACTACAATGGTCCCCGTGCACCTAATTAACTCAAGAGATCTTATCTTTTTCTACTTTCCATGTAGATTGGATCCATGTATGTCTCTCTTAAATTCTTCATTGTTATCTAGTTTCTCTGGGATTGTGAATTACAGGCTGTTTTTTTTTTTTTTTTTGCTTTATGTTTAAAAAACCACTCATGAGTGAGTACATATGAAAATTGTTTTTCTGGGTCTCAGTTACCTCACTCAATATTATGTTTTCTAGATCCACCATTTGCCTGTCATTATTTTTTTCTGCTGTGTAGTACTTCATTGTGTAAACGTACCACATCTTACTTATTCATTCTTCAGTCAAGAGGAATTTAGGTTGTTTCCATGTTCTGGCTATGACAAACAATGCTGCTATGAACATAGTTCAGCACATGTATTTGTGGTACAATTGAGCATCCTTTGGGTATATACCTAAAAGTGGCATTGCTGTGTTTTGAGGTAGGTTGTTTCCTAATTTTCTGAGAAATCACCATACTGATATCCAAAGTGGATGCACCAGTTTGCACTCTTACCAACAATGCAGGAGTGTTTCCTTTATCCCACAACCTCTCTAGTATAAGCTGTCATCAGTGTTTTTTATCTTGGCCATTCTTACAGTTGTAAGGTGTTATCTTAGAGTTGTTTGTATTTGCATTTCTCTGATAACTAAAAGTGAGCATTTTCTTAAATGCCTTTCAGCCATTTTAGATTCCTCTGTTGAGAATTCTCTGTTTAGGTCTGTACTCCATTTTTTATTGGGTTATTCTTTCTTTTGATGATTAATTTCTTGAATTCTTTGTATATTTTGGAGATCAGCCCTCTGTCTAATATGGGGTTGGTGAAGATCTTTTCCTATTCTATAGGCTGTTGTTTTGTCTTGTTGGCCATGTCCTTTGCTTTACAGAAGCTTTTCAGTTTCAGGAGGTCCCATTTATTAATTGTTTCTCTCAGTGTTTGTGCTACTGGGATTATAGTTAGGAAGTGGTCTCCTGTGCCAATGCGTTCAAGAAAGCATATTTAACAAATGGTGCGGGCATAACTGGATATCAACATGTAGAAGAATGAAAATAGATCCATATCTATCCCCATGCACAAAACTCAAGTCCAAATGGGTCAAAGACCTCAACATAAAGCCAGCCACATTTAACCTCATAGAAGAGAAAGTGGGAAGTACACTTAATTGACTGTTCCTTATATCAAACATTGATGCTACAGGTCTGCTATCAAAACAGCATGTTTGCTATTTGATTTCTCCAAAGTTTAATCATTTCATTTTAATTCTTATTCTGTTTGTGCTGTGTGTGTGTTCCTTTTCAATGCTCAGGGGCTTGCTGTGAATAAGATACATTTATAATTATTACATTATGAGCAGTTGAGGATAAAGCTCACTCCTGCCTCTGTGTCTCCAGCACTCTGTCTTCTGCCTATAGAAAGGAAAAGAAATCTCTACATTCAGCTATCACTAAATTCACAATTGAGGCTTGTATAATATAAAAACATATCAACAAGAGTAATCAGCAAGTCAATAACATAACAAAATTCTTCCATGACAAAGAAATGAAGTCCTAAAAGAAACAGATCAAAATGCATTCTTGATGCAGTACTCGATGTAGAAGTGTACAGTGATGGAGAATTTTGACAGGACAGAAACTGTTTCTTCTAGTCTCAGTAATCTGAGATCTGAGTAGGCTTGTGTATTCATTTCCTATTCAAAGTCCTTGCATTATCAGAGCTTATATTATGGGAAAAGCACTGATTACATGAGGGTTGTATAAACTGGCGGGTGGAAGGTTACAGAGTGACCTTCCTATTTCTCAAATCCATACAATTTAAAATAGTCTGGGTTGATGATTGCTGAATGCCATATATATATATATATATATATATATATATATATATATATATATATATATATATATTCTACATGTGAATGTCCCAGCCACCTGTTTTGAGTCAGTAACTTAGCAGGCTTCCCTTGTCATACCCATCATATGGAATCTGTTCCCTATATACTTGTGCCTAAAAATCATGGGATTACTTATCTGGCAATCCACAACTCTAAACATTTTTCTCCTCCAACTACCAGGTGTATTTGGCTTTCCACTTATCATTCCTTTCCCTGCTCGTCTTCCTGCAGAGTTACAGGAAGTAACAGGCCAAATGCCACTCCTTATGAAGGTATTCTGTGACTCTGACTTCAGGTCAGATCACAAGCATAAATATCTCCTTTTCCTTGGATGCGTTCCACTGCCCTCAATTGCTGCAGTGCCAAGCTCTGTGTTTTACATGGCTACTCTTAGAGTAGATTGTAACACTGAAGTGTTTGAGACCAGGGATAAAAATGCACTGGATTGATGTGGTTTAAATAGCTGATTGCAAGGACATTTCAGTATCCCATGCTCAACTGGAAATTTTAATCCCAAGCGATGTCCTTCAGTAACACATAAATTAGGACATTAGTTCCAGAATGTCACAAAAGAATGTTCCAATGTTAGATGGAACCATTTTTCAATATCATGCAGCTTCCAAGTTTCCAAGAAGTCTTCTTGTATTACACAGGTTCAACATGAATTTGGGTGGGATGGGACAGGGTATAGCAGAAAAGGGGGAAATAGAACAGGATGCCAAACAGCCCAGAGGGATAAGACCCACAGTGCCACTCGGGAACTAAAATTAATAGTCTGGCTTTTTAGAAATTAGAGCTATTAGAGTCTAGATAAAATAGATTTTCATTTTCATCTCTTACTGTAACATTCAAGCATTTCTATTTTGCCATAAACTGAAGAACTGGGCTCTGAGAGCATAACCAATGCTAAACTCTGGAACGTCTACTTCTTTTTTACTGCTGACAAAAAAGAGAAAATGACTGGAATTGGTTTAGTCATACTGAGAACTAACAGCACAGTGGCATTTTAGCGTGGTGTGTCCTGGGTTAAAATACTTTCACAAACAAGACCTTTCCTGGCCATCTCTCACACTTAATCATTCTCCTTATTAAGAAGTATTCATTTGTCGCATTGCTGATGTTCAACCAGAATGGTTTCATCTGGTGATTTTGCTCTATTAGTGTTTTATTTCCTGGCACCATTTTACATAGTTCTAAATAATATCTGAGTTTCCCGGCGGTAGTTGGGTGGACATTTGTGTGTTCTTGTCCTCCTAACAGACCGTGTGTGCTCCATGTGCTTTATTTCTCCTCACAAGATTGCTCCTGGATTTCAACTATTCCTGTGGCTCTTCACCAAGCTCTTATCCTCAAGGATTCTTTCTAAATTTGCAGGGATGAGAAGCCCCCCAAATAACTCAAATTAACAAATCCTGTCCAGCAGGTCTCAGAATCCTTTAACATCTATTAAAACATCCAATCTTTGCAACAGCTCTATGAAGCCCCACCTGGTATTGCAGCAATTTTACTGATGAGCAAATTAGAAAATGGAAAGATTAAGTAATTTTCCTTAATGCATTCTTGTAAATGGAGGAACAAGGCTTGGAGTGCACATCTCCCAGCTGTGAAACTCCCCTCTTCGCCTTTGATACCACAGTGACAAACGGCTACAGGTATAAATTAGAAACTGTTATCGCCCCTTTCCATGACATTAACATATTTGTGGAAAAGCAAAATTTAAAGCGCAGTTTAGAGGGATTATATTTCATGTGTTTTCATGCACTCTGACAATACAAGTCAGAATATAGCCTCTCTTCTGCTATTGAATCCCAAACCCGAATATTAATTCAACAGTCTGTTACTCTCTTATTGTTATTTCATGGAATTTTGGAAATATTTTTGACTCCGGGATCTGTTTTTCATAACCCAAGTATTTTCAGAGATGGTCAGGGATTAAGCCTTATCAACCATCCATCACCTACCAGCACAAACACACGAAAGGTAGGTGACAGCATGAACTGGATTTTGATGTATGTGTTGCTTGGATTTTTCTTTATTTTTCCTTGCTCATCATGTATCAGTCTATATCAAACATTTTCTTTATTTTTTAATATATTATTCTGAACAATGTCTCATCAACATGGCTGCCTAAATATAACCCGAACACGAACGACACCATTGACATGCTCATGAGACCTCAACCACAGACGAAAAAACTGCAGGAAACCAAAGAAAGCTGAGAGCAAGAAGGGAGAATAGTCTTCCCCAGGAGAAACCACACCAATTGGTCTGCTTAGACTAGTCAAATGATAATTGTATATTAAGGAATACATACTCTTACAACTATATATATATATATATGCTTACAATTTTCTATATATGCACATATACTTTCTTATAAGCCTGTCAGCCTGTTTTGGATCCCTGGAATATAAATAAAGATGGTAGAAGAGAACAACTCCACAAAGTTGTCCTTTGACTTCCACATATACACCGTGGAATATATACACATCAGCATACACAGTAATATTTTATTTAGTTGTCTATTCATTTATCTACATAATTTTTATCATACTTACTGCAAGCATTGAAATGTATGGTTGCCGGACAGTAGTGATGCATGCCTTTTTTGCAGCCCTAGGGAGGCAGAAAAAGGAGGATCTCTGAATTCCAGGCCAGCCTGCTTCAAAGAGTGAGATCCAGGACAGCCAGAGATACACAGAGAAACTCTGACCTCCCCCGCAAAAAAATGCTAATAATAATAGTAAGTGTGGTAAATTTAAGGGTGATTAGAAACAAAGTCAATATAAATCCAATATGTTTTTTTACCCAGGATGGAAGTAATGAAACTGAAACAAGACCATAAAATACATAATTCTGATAGAATCCCTATAGATAGGTTATATTTCCATGGAAATGGCTGTAGGAAGAGGCCACTTGTTCATCCCGGCTGCCCAGAACCAAAATAACTACACAGAAGTGTATTAATTAAATCACTTCTTGGCCCTTTAGCTCTAACTTCTTCTTGTCTAACTCTTACATCTTAATTTAACCCATCTCCATTAATTTGTGCATCACTACAAGGTCGTGGCCTAACAGCAAAGTTTAACATGTTTATCTCTGGTGAGGGCGGCTCCATGGCATCTCCCTGACTCTGCCTTCTTCCTGTTACCTTTTTGTTGCTGGAAGAAAACACCCGAACTACGGCAACTTGCAGAAGATTATGGTTGCAGAGGGATAAGTGTCCATCATGGCAAGGAAGAGTGGCAACAAAGGGCAGAAAAGGCAGCCAAAACCAAGGTACAGAAAGCTTACATTCTTTACTGAAAGCATGAAGCAGAGACAATGAACTCCAGTAGGTGAGACACGTAACTCTCAATGCCTGTCCGCAATGATGTACTTCGGCCAGAAAGACTGTCTCACCTAAACATTCCCAAAATACACCACTAACTGGGGACCAAATGCCCAAAACCATGAGAACATTTTCATGCAAACCCCTCCACCTCTCCTCAGTCTCACTGTAGGTGCCTTCTGCCTGATTTCTAATGTCTGCCTATGCTTGGCTTTAGCTGATGGCTGCATCAAAGTAGCACATTTCGTGGCATCAGGTCCCTTTCAGGATTGCTCCCAGAAAACTCCTGCTTTACCTGAATCCACATGTGTCAACAGGGTTCAATCTCATGCCCTGCCAGAATGAATACTACAAAGCATAATGAAGTCTTCTTAAAATGACTAAAATCACTTTGCTTCCTCACTGCGTCCTCAACTCACAATCCCTGTTCCAATTTGCTAGTATCTTCCAAAACATCTGACGAGGGTAAATGCACTAACTTTAACTTTTAAACCTTGTTACATTGCTAATTCATATTGTCTTTATGTAAGACAATTTCAGTTCCTAGACAAAGGTTCGTGTTTAATACAGAAAAGATTGTTTTACCCCTTCTCTCTGAGCAATAGAGTAACCTTTATTTTCTCCCTTGTTATATGTGTATTGCGGCATGTAACTTTAAAAGAGAGTGAGTAAGAGAGACACACTGAGACAGCACTATCTTTATTGCCTCCCTGAACTTGCCCTTTCCCTCATCCTCAGTTTCAAATAGAGACAGCAGAAAGCTGCGTGCTGGCACGCTGATCACAGTCAGGGAGGGAATGAGCTCAGCTGGGGATGGAGAAACTTAGTTGTTTTTCTTTGATTCATCCGATAGCATCACACTGGGTCAGTCTCTTGTTTATGCTTCCTTTATTGTTTCTGGTCTTAGAACAATAAACATCCCTAAGTGGTTTCAATTACCGTAGCAAAACTGTGCAAACGAACTTTGGCTTTGTTTCATATTAAATAGAGGGTTTTTATGATTTTATAAATGGTGATGATGTTTAGGACCTTTGCCAAACCTGTTCTATAAACAATGAAGAGCCACATTTACCAGCCCCAGGTCTTTAATCACCCAACTATCCTTCCCTTGATATGGATAAAATATTTTTAACCTTGTTTCATAGAGATAAATGAAAATGCTCAAATTATCTGTGGATTCACCCACAATTTGCATAAACCAAGAAGAGGAACATTTGGCTGGTTCTGTATCCATGTACCGATGCCTTGTTTTTTTTTTTTTTTTTTTGTATGTTTCCTTTAATTGCAAGAAAATTTTGCTTTGGTGTCATTCAGTTTTAAGAAATTTAGCACACAATCTTATCAGAGAGGATAAACTATAGTATGCTATGGTAACAGACACCCCTACTCCAGATCTTACAGCTTTCTCAGAATAAACATCTATATAGACAGTACACAGTTAGGATAAGCATATGGACAGAGGGAGTCTATTCTAGAGACTCTTATGTCAGCAACTGAGCCCTCTATAACTAAAAACCAAGGTCTCGATCCAAGAGAGATTCTAGAAACTCAACCTTCCCTTTGGCTTAAGAGAATACCATAGTAAGACACTGATTTATTTATAAAACTTGGGGTCTTGATGATATAGATTATATCTACCCAGAAATCATCTATCCAGAAGTCTTTAGAGAAAACATCAGTGGTCTGAGGCTGAAATAACAAAACACGCAGGTAGGTTAAAGAACACGCATTCCTACAGCATTAGAGGCTGTACGTATGACCATATTGTTAGCAATTTTCTTTTCTTCTGAGGCTTTAGTCTCTTCTTGGATTAGAAAGGGCCACATTTCATTGTGGCTTCATCAGTGTTTGATTCCTGTGCACATGACTACCTAACTGTCTGTTCCTCTTAAAAGGAAATCAGCCGTACTGAACTAGAGTTAACATTCTGACCTTATAGAACCTTAATTATCTCTTTTCTGGCAATACAACAAAATGTAGCTACATTCCAAAGTCCTGTTGGTTAGGACTTCAAGTTATAAATTTTGTGAGGAACACAGCCCATCCCGTAGCAGTGAACAAACCATCGCAACCCTAGCAGGGTGTTCTGACAGTTCAGATTTACAAGATGAAATACTTTGTAAGCAAAAATTTAGTTGAGCAATATTGTGGAGCTTCCATGTGGACATAAAAAGTCTAGAGTAAATGTCTTAACCACGTTTACTTAAAAACATTGAATATGATGTTTAAAACATTGCCTATATGTTTGAACTGGTTGCCTCAAGTTTTTATAGATTATACTCTCTCAGATATCATTAGCTATTTTCAAAAAAGAAATCACAATTAAAAGATACTAAGAAAAGTATGTCTGTATTTGCTTTTAGAGGACCATTGCATATCTATTTGACTTCTTGTTTAGCATCTACATTCAGAAGGATTAGGAAAATCTATAATTACATGTTTATATGTGCTAAATACTGTCAAAATAGGCTTCTGTAGACAAAACCTATGTTGGACTCATTTAACATTTTTCTCTCAGTTAACCTTGTCAAACTTCAATTTCTTTATGTTCATAATAATCATAGTAAGACTGAATTTTCACCTTTAACAAAGTATAATACTTGAAAGTGAGTTGTAAATAAGGAATCATATAAAAATGTAATGAACGTCAACTTTAGAAGGCAAAGATTTTTAAGACAAAAACACGGGGTTTTATGAGGGAATGGCAAGAATGTCTCACCACCAACAGTAAAAGCTTGTTATTTTTATAAGATTTTTTTTATTCTCTGCTACAGATATATTAACAACTTGAATAACTCAATTTGGATTTCTTTTACTGGATCCTTTATTAAATCATGGACGCATACTTCAAATGATACAAATCTAGTAGGCGCAGACACAGGTGACTGCTGATCATGTTAGCACTAATCAATTCAAAGTACATTGCAGATGCTGCAGAACTGTGCCGCTCTCAAGCGTGCAAACGTTTTCAAGTGTACAAATGCTTCCACTGACAAAACAGTGTCATTGTAAAGGACAGTAAATGCTATTTATAAGACAACAAATGAAGCAAAACTAGGCTAGTAAAATACAAGATTATAAGACAGCTTAGTTTATGGTCCTAAGACTGTCCAGAAGTATAAGACCTATGAGATTTGGGCATAGAAAGATGATTCTGGGGTAAGAATGGATATATAGACATAAAAAATACAATAGAGAGCCCAAATCTCTATGGAGAACTATAAATATGGTTAGCTGCCTTCAGTAGTATCTTTCTCTCCTCCCTTCCACTCCCTCTCCTCCTCCCCTATCCTGTTCCCTCATTCCCATCTCTTCTCAAAACATTTAAAACAAAATAAAATCTACCAATCTCTTCTTTAAGCCTGAGTTTTCCTCTCATGGTTATAAGTCACCACCGACCTCAATGACTTGTTTACTCAGAGTTACCAAAGAAATGGAATCAATAGGATATGCTTATATAAACAGAACAAGAGTTCTTTTTTGAGTTTTTTAAATTGATTTTTATTGAGCTCTACATTTTTCTCTGCTCCTTTTCCTGCCTCTCCCCTCCCTTTCAACCCTCTCTTAAGATCCCCATGCTCCGAATTTACTCAAGAGATCTTGTCTTTTTCTACTACCCATGTAGATTAGATCTATATATGTCTCTCTTAGGGTCCTCATTGTTGTCTGGGTTCTCTGGAAATGTGATTTGTGGGCTGATTTTCTTTGCTTTATGTTTTAAAACCACCTATGAGTGAGTACATGTGATATTTGTCTTTCTGGGTCTGAGTTACTTCACTCAACATGATGTTTTCTAGATCCATCCATTTGCCCACAAATTTCAAGATGTCATTATTTTTTCTGCTGTGTAGTACTCCATTGTGTAAATGTACCACATTTCCCTTATCCATTCTTCAGAAGAGGGTCATTTAGGTTGTTCCCAGGTTCTGGCTATGACAAACAATGCTGCTATGAACATGGCTGAGTACATGTCCTTGTGGCACAATTGAGCATCCTTTGGAAATATACCCAAAAGTGGTATTACTGGGTCTTGAGAAAGGGTCTTTCCTAATTTTCTGAGAAATCTCCATACTGACATCCAAAGGGGCTGTACCAGCTCTCATTTCCACCAGCAATGCAGGAGTGTTCCCTTTACCTCACAACCTCTCCAGCATAAGTTGGCATCATAGTTTTTGATCTTGGCCATTTCTTACAAGTGTAAGATGGAGTCTCAAAGTTTGTTTTGATTTGCATTTCTCTGAAGACGAAGGATGTTGAATATTTCCTTAAGTGTCTTTCAGACATTTTACATTACTCTGTTGAGAGTTTTCTGTTAAGGTCTGTATTCCATTTTTATTGGATTATTAATTCTTTTGATGGCCAATTTCTGGAGTTCTTTGTATATTTTGGATATCAGACCTCTGTCTGCTGTGGGGTTAGTGAAGATCTTTCCCCATTCTATAGGCTGACTTTTTATCTTGTTGACTGTGTCCTTTGCTTTACAAAAGCTTTTCAGTTTTAGGTCTCTTTTATTAATTTTTTCTCTCAGTGTCTGTGCTGCTGGGGTTATATTTAGGAAGTGGTCTCCTAGACAATATGTTCAAGTGTACTTCTCACTTTCTCATCCATAAGGTTCAGTGTGAATGGCTTTATGTTGAGGTCAAGTCCAAATGGATCAAAAAAAGATTTCTAAGGAACAACCTGATGCAATTTGAGGCTGGAAGTTCTATTATCTGTCATCTACACTTGGAAATGCAAACAAAATAGTCAATTCAAATTTGGAAAAGAAAAATCATGTTTCAGCTTTAAAATACTCACATGCAACTTTCGTCCTGTGTAACAAGAAAATAATGCACTTAATTGATTTTATAAGGTTAGCAGTTAACTATTATAAAACTTCAGCAACTTCACAAGGTAGATGCATTATAGGTTGAAAACTCCACCCCCCTCCTTCTGATCCTTTATATTCCCTTCATCCTTGCTAATATTTTCTTCTTACTCAGATCTATTTCTAATACATTTGCATTCATTTATCACTCAATCAGATCACAACACAAACTGATACTTTAAATACTGTAACTAAGTCGCTGCATTTTAATATTTAGTCAGGCCTGTGCCCAAGTGTTATTCTTTGCAAACTAGCTTTGCCTTTTTTTCATTGTAGGCAAGCTCTTTTGACCTTGTCTGCTGAGGTGGTGAGCAGTGAGAACAGGGCCTGCTTTGCAGCAGATTCCAAGAATTAGTACCTAAAGACATCGTTCGCTCCACCACAGCAAGTCAATTTAAAAAAACTGCTGGAGCTGGCAACGCAGATCAATGAAGAGAATTGGCCTAATGTGCGTGAAGCCCTCGGTTCTATTCTTGGCATGGAAGAAGTTAAAACCTTGAGATTAAAAGTAAAATATTAAGAAAATCAAGCTTAAACTAACCAGCTGAGCCTCGTTTCTAATGTATCCCCACATTTTCCAGGTAAGCAAATATCCTTAAAATAGGACAGAGAGTCCTAAGTACAGCTAAGAAGAAAAATGTTCAGGCACAAAAGAAGAAACTAGAAGGATTGGCGACAGAAAGCAGTACGTGTCTGCAAGCTGCTTTTCTCCCTAAGTGTCATCCACTCCCATTGGATAAACTCACTCCTTTTACCAATGAGGCACCCAGAATGAGAATCAGCAGGCATTCTAAACGAAACATGGAGTCGTGAGCAGAGGAGCAGTGGATGGCATGAACAAGACTCTGGGGGACAATGGTCTTTTATCCTGTCACTTGTATTATTTTTAATAAACCGCTAATTGGCCAGCAGCCAGTCAGGAAGTATAGGTGGGGTGACCAGTCCAGAAGTAGAGGCAGGGTGATGAGAACAGGAGAATTCCGGGAAGAGGAAAGATGCGGTCTTCAGCCATCACCCAGACAGAGAGGAAGCAAGATGAGAATGTCTCACTGATGAAAGGTACCAAGCCATGTGGCTAACACAGACAAGAATAATGGGCTAATAGAAGATGTAAGAAAGAGCTAATAAGAAGCCTGAGCTTGACGGCGTAAGTCACAAACAATGCCACACCAGTTTGGAATTATGATTAATAGGGTGGTATTTATTTAAAGGGGAAAAAACTTACAGATCACCGTCCCAGACAACAGCCCTCTGCGCAACCAGGAAGGGAGTCTAGTCGCCAGCAGAGCAGGAAGTGAAGAGAGAGAGGAGAGGGAAGTGGCCACTTTTTTAAAGGGAGAGAGACCACGCCCCAATGGGCTGGTATCTCAGCGGCTATAGGCTGGAGGAGCGGGAGGACCTCCCGCAACATGAGCTAATAGGCCAATCAGTTTATGATTCATGTAGACTTCTGTGTGTCTCCTTGGGACTGAATGACTGTGGGACCGGGCGGGACAGAAACCTCAGTCAAAACAAGATTTTGATGAGAGGTAGATCTGATGGCATAGCCAGACAATGTAAGTGAATTCTATGAACAAATAGCAGCAATAAAATTAATTACTTAGCTAAACATTGCTTGGATTTTGTTTTTTTTTTCTTTTTACAAGAAACACCTGAGAGACTTCTGGGTACCTATTGTGTAGGATAGCTTGGCAAAACCTAGACTAAAGAGCAAGCAAATCCTGTTATAACTAACAGGGAACGTTCACAGCCAAGGGATGCTGAATCTCCATTTGAATCAGAACTTGTCTCAAATACAAAAAGAAGCCAATGGCATTCTCAGAACCAGGAATGAAAAAGGAAGCCTGTCACCATTTCTCAGCCATGTTGCTTTGCCGTGTATGCTAAATGATGGCATGAAAGGAAAGAAAAAGTAAAGATAGCATACTAATAGGATGTGTGCAAATCACAACGCTAAGAAAGGCTTCCATTGCTTTGAACAAAGCACATAGCCTTAGAGGAGGTACAACAGACAAATACTGTAACCTTGGTGATTCTACCTAAGGATTAAATGGTTATGAATTTGTATTAGTAGGAGCATTGCATATGACTTCAAAATTCATACTAACGTTTATTATTTTTTACCTTGGATTATATTAAATATAAATTCTATGATAATTCAGAGAAAAACATAAAAATTTGTTTCTATTTCCACACCATTCACAGGATATTTTTTCTGTTTTTAGAACAAGAGGGCCTCACAGTTTCATTTTGACCTGAGCCTTACAAATTACATCAAGGCCCTGCACACGGACCAACTGATTGGTCTGAACAGGAGATAATTGGTTTGGAATTAGGTTGCACTAAAATCAGAACCTTAGAGGAATTCAATTACATTCTTGATGTCCTTTCTTGAAGACAACTTAGTTTGAAACGTCTGCTTCAACATGCAAGTCTCAAAGCTTTCTTTGTTCTGCCAGATCTTAAAATGCTAGATGGTTTACCCTTTTTCCACCTAAGCGCTCAGGTGCTCTATTCCTCCTGTTACCTGGATGCCATGACCTCCGGCTCCAGGTTACCAAGCTGTAAATTACCCTTTCTCACGTTAAAAATGAGAAGCTGGTATGTACAGAGTACTGCTCCCTCTCTAAAAGCCCTTGAATAAACCTTTTGTGGCCTTAATTACAGATAATGATGTGTTAAAACTGGCTTCAACAGATTTTCTTTGTGAAAATATGATAGCCCACTCATTTTACCAGGAGTGTTAAAATCAAATTGTCTTGATAGAAATTGTAAACTCCTGAGCCAGCTGTAAGATCACTGTGTCATGGTGGGGCTCTTTCTAAATGCTGGGACTAGCCAAGAAGATCTATGGGCTTACTGCTCAGGAGAAAACTTGTTGCTTTATATTTTAAACTAGGAGAAATCCTGAGGGATCCCAGTAAAAGCTCAAAGTTACATCAAGGACCACCAGAGAAGGATGTATGAGGGATACCAGCATTTTTTATTTTGCTCCTACACCTCCACACCAACTATATCAGTCCTGTGCAGTAAATTGGGTTTGCCCACAAGCGCTTTCTTGAAGAAACCATTGTAAAAATTGAAGAAAAAGAAGATAGAAAATAACAAACCTCTCCCGTCAGCTTACCTGCTCATTATAAGACAAAAGAGAGAGAGAGAGAGAGACAGAGAGAGAGAGAGAGAGAGAGAGAGAGAGAGAGAGAGAGAGAGAGAACCGAAGGGTTTCCTGTTTCTTCTTTTCACAATGGTTTTTATGAGAGCACCACTGGTAGACCTATAAAAAAATTAAACATTTTATGCTCCTCTCATACTAGAACCCCTGGAGAATCTTTTATTTTTTTTCTTTTGTATGATCTTGAGAATAAAGAGAAGGCTCAATGGTTAAAAAAGAAAGAAAGAAAAAAAGAAGAACACATTTAGAGGACTTGAGTTCAGATTCAAGCACCCACAATGGGTAGTTCACAACTGCCTGTAACTCGAGCTCCAGGGGATCTAACAGCCTCTTCTGGCCTCCATGGGTACTACACACACATAGTGTGTGGGCACAAATGCAATAAACACATATCCATAAAAATAAATCACTTTTCAAACTGTATTTTATGAGGTCCAAAGTATATCAGTGGTTACCACAGACTGCACAGGTTATGGAGATCCTGCCAAGATCACAAGATGTAATTAAGGAAGAATTAGAGTTTTGGTATTCTATTGCACAGGGGGGATGAAAGTAGGTCAGAGGGCATCCCACATTTCAAAGTATCTAAAAGAAATATTTTTTTAAATTGCACAGTGGAGAAATGATAAATGTTTTTAGGTGATGGATAGGTAATTTTCTTGATTTTCCATACATGTACTTACATAAATGATTTTATCTATAAGACAAATTTTACATGATTTTATATAGATTTTAGCCACTTAATAATGGGAACATTTCCTTTTGACTTTAAATGTTCTTCTATAATAACATTTGAACAGATAAGTGATGTCTATCATTATGAAGTATTTTCATCACAAAAGTGACTCCCTGTAGATAGGGTTCCTCTTGCACTGGGAAAATATGGAGCTCTACATTTTCAAATATCTTGTTAGCTTTCATTCTTTAAGTTCTGAGATAGAGAATTATCAGGTCAAAAGCTTAGGAGGTCTTAATCTTTTGATTATATAGTGTATTAGCCTGGATAAATAATGCTATTATTCAAATTTTTCTGTTTATCCCATTAGGAAGATTATCCATCTTACCAGTGGTTCACTGTTCCTTTTTCAGAAAGAGTAATTATTCTTCTCCCACTACCCAGAAACCATTGGGCTTCGCTATACTGTTTGACTTAGCCAATGGTACACAGAAAAGCAAGAATTATGCCACTTCCCACTCAAAATTCTGAGAACGGTCATAGTTTATTCCTGTCCCTTTTGCTCATTTTTTCTCCTTTATTCTAGACGCATGTCCAGGTAGAGCTGTTGCATCAGATTGAATTCAAGAAGACAAACATCCTTGCAGCAGAACTATAAGGAGTCAAGTGGCCACCAGCCTACTGCAGTGATATCTAGCCAGAGTACACGGTCTTGACCACAGGAAAAGGGGTACAGAACAAAGCCAAGCACAAAACAACACATGTTTAATAAGATATGCTGAAGAAGCAGAGGCAAGGGAATCATGAGTTCAAGGGGAGGCTGACCTTCATCTATTTTTATATTTATTTTTTGTTTATTTTTTTTTAGTTATTGCAAAAAAAATTTCTGCCTCCTCCCCGTTTCCCATTTCCCTCCCCCTCCTCGCACACATCGCCCCCTCCTCCATTCCCCTACCCCTCTCCCCCTTCCCCCCACTCCATTCCCCCTCCCTCTCGAGAATGAAGAGCAGTACAGATTCCCTGCCCTGCGGGAAGTCCAAGGTCCTCCCACTTCTATCCAGGACCAGGAAGGTGAGCATCTAAACAGGCTAGGCTCCCACAAAGCCAGTTCTTGTATTAGGATCCAAACCTAGTGCCATTGTCCTTGGCTTCTCATCAGCCTTCATTGTCCACCATGTTCAGAAAGTCCGGTTTCATCCCATGCTTATTCAGTCCCAGTCCCGCTGGCCTTGGTGAGCTCCCAATAGATCAGTTCCACTGTCACAGTGGGTGGGTGCACCCCCTCGTGGTCCTGACACATGCCCGAGAAAAAATTTATTGTTTTGAACAGAACCACTGAGGGTGCAAGAACAAACTAAAAACACTCATCAGGGATGGCGAATTGAAGCTGCCATGACTGCAGGGTGAGAGGCAGCTCTGGGAGGAGTTTGTGCAAAGTGGGAGGGAGGACACTGAGGGACTGCAAAGTACACACTACAGGTTCGAGCACCAAACTGTATAAGCCCACACCGTGACTGGAAGCAGATCTCATCAGTTGAGACTACCACCAGAATCTGAGAGTCTGGAGACAGAGGCCACACCAATCCTGTTAGCACTGCCTGCTGCTCTTTGCTGAGCAGGTTGAGAGCTCTAATGCTCACCCCTCCAGCTGGGTGGTTAGTACATAAGACATCTTGAAAGAGAGGTGATGGGTCCTCCAGCTGTACAGAGGTCAAGGCTATGCATGTTTCCAACAGTGCCAATGCACTTGAGAGACAAGAACACACACCCAGACACACAGCACACACACACACACACACACACATACACACACACAGGAAAATCACAAAGTGATATAATAATCTTGGGAGAAACTGCCCAGCTCAAAGGCTGCAAACCTAATTGGTCATGAAAGGCTCCTCCGTGCAATGAAGGACATGAAGACGGTGTTGGTATGCACCAGAATTTTGTCTAACACCGACTCAGCACAGACAGGGAAGCATAGGGCAGACAGGAATGTGCAGTTTCCTAAGACCCATGGATATAGCCAGCAGCCTAGAATTTCTGAGTCCACAGACAAAGGTCTCGACCAACATCATGGCTTCTCTTTTGTTTTGCTGTGTGTTCGGTTGGTCGAGTGTTTGATTAGTTGTTTGTGTATGAATGGATAGGTAGATAGGTGAGATTTTTTCCTTCTTTTCTTTTTGTATTTGTGCTAGATCTCTTAGTTTTTACTATACTTACAACATTATGTTTATTGGGTCATGTTTTTTAATTATATTTTTTTCTTAGTACACTTATTTAATTTTGTTACTGTATATTTTCATTATTGGCAATGTTTTTATTTACTTTTTTTCTCTTCTTTTCTCTCATGTACCCTATGCTCCTTCTTTTTTCTCTCTACTATAATGTTGGTATAAGTTTTATTTTTATCATTTTTCTTTAAAAATATCACATACTTATTTTTATTCCCCTTCTACATTTGTCTAACTTTATCTTAAGTTTTTCATTATTAGGAAATCCTTTTGGGGATTTTTTTTCTCATCTCTTGACCTTTTCTCTCCTCATAACGTTCTTTTCATTCTGCTCTGTCTGTGCTGTTCTTCCTCTGGCCCCCTGAGTCTGTTGGCGATGTTTTCTATTTTTATATCTATTTTAGATCTATTTCTTATATGATCTTATTTTAGATGGATTAATCATTTTCCCCCTTCCAACATTTCTTCACCCACCTCAATTTCCTTGCTATATTTCTCTGCAAGGGATGTGATTTTTCTTTCTCCTTCACGCTGATGATTTTGTATTATTTGCTGATAGTTCTCTTTGAGTCCTGGAGTGAATTAATCTACTTAATTGTTTTGTTTTTAATGTCATCAACCATTTTCTTTAATAAACTTTTGAAATTCCTATCTTTTGCTTTCTGTTTCTGTGTCTTTGAAGATAGTAGTTAAGGAGCTATAGTCCTTGCAGGAGTCCTGTCTCTTCCTTACATGCTCCGTGTGCCTGATGTTGCAGCATGCACATCTTCTGCTTCAGAGAAATCTGTCAGCTTTGTCTGGGAATCTCTTATTAGCAGTCTATTTTCAAACAACCCATCCCCTGTGCCAGTAAATGATCAACAACGGGAAAGCAAACTACTACAACACTAACATCAAACCCTATGCGATATGGAAATGAACTTTGGATTTAAAAGATACTACACTGAAAATAAAATGGCTTCATATCAGAAAAAAAGAGAAAGATTTACACACTGACATTATGGAATTAAGAAGCTGATCAAGGAGCTGAAGGGATGGCTCTGAGGCTAAGCACTCACCTTGCAAGTATGGACAGGAGTTGGGGAGCCAGGTGACTGTGACAGCCCTCCCATAATTCCAGCCTGGAAAGGTAGAAGCAGGATACCCAGAGCCAACTAGTTAGTAAGACCTGTAGATCAGCCGTCTCTGGGTTTGATGGAGAGATCCTGACTCGGTTAGAAAAGAAGAAAAGCAATAGAGAATAATTCCCAATGATCCCAACAGTAGCCTTTGATTTCCACTTGCTTGACTACATGGGCACACACCCCTACACATGCAAACGCAGACAGACACAGAGAGAGAGAAAGAGAGAGAGAGAGAGAGCACAAAAATGAAAGTGGGGAAATATTAATATTTTATATGCAATAATTACATTGCAATTGCATATAAGTGGAATCCCTTATAGTCATTTTGCATTTTATCATCATTTCAAAATGATTCATTTGAGAGAAACGGAAGTCACTGCAAACGGAAACACAGTAACCATGAGAGAACTCTCCACATGGACGACAAGAAATCACATAAGAAAAAATTTCTTTTAACTCTATTAAAGCTAACTTTCGTGATCATTTTATCAGTGATGATAAAAATATTGCACAACTGAACAAAAGGAGCAACTTTGTGCTGCTAAAAGTCTTTTTATTAACATTATTCTATGAAGAAAAAAAAATGGTTCCTCCTGAGATGGAGACAATGAAATGGAGGAACTGCTATATCTTGCCAGAACTCCACGCAAAAAAATCTGTAAGGCAGGGCTTTTTTTTAAGAAAAAGTTTAAAATAAGCAAATGCAATGACTTTTCGCAAAGCAAAAGCTCTACTGTAAAATAAACAACTCATGCATCTTTATTTCACTTTAGCACAGAGGTGAAATCTGATACGAAACTCCCTGAGAGAATGTTTGAACGCATCTCTGGTCCTTCTCTCAGTATGCACCACATGAGTCTGTGCTATTTTTACAGGAACGTAATTTGCCAAGTGGAAAAAAGTTTTTGCCTGCTATAAAAAAAATACAGAGCTTTTATTAAGCCAACAATGATTTGTACGTTGACCTGTTTTGCTCTCTGGGTATTAATCACATGCATCTTGTTCATCTTTTCTAACCCAGCTTGTTCCACTGAAGGAAAACACATGCTTTTAGTGAACTTCAAAGCTACTGAGCATCTATGATCAGGACCGTAATCAGCCATCCTTATACCTGTTTCCAGACCAGCCTTACCCCTCACAGTACTTGCCCAGCAAGCTTGTGCAATGCCCGCAGTGAGCTCGCCATGGTAGCAGCTGCCAAGTGTCATCTACTGGGTTTGGAATTCGAGGTCCTGCTTAGCTGTGGGAACAGAGCTTTTCTTGGCAGGAACAAATCTGCTAAGCAGAGAAACCAGGTTAAATAGAACATGCCAGGAGTCTTCTGAGAACAGGACTGTACACACCCTAAATGACCACCATAAAAGCCCATGGGGTGCACTGTTCTTCAGATGTGGGCTACAAACCGAAGGGAAAGTATACCCCACTAAACAGGGCTTCCCTCAGCCTCCAGGCTGAAGTGTGGAAAAGAGAATCCAATCCCATGCGTTCTTTCCCTGACCATCCTCCTTCCTCAAGCACACATTTTTTAGCATCATCAATGGGTCCAAATGGAGATGCACCATGATTCATGGAAAGCCATTTTGGAAGAAAATTCACCAGAAACTACAATCACTCTGAATCTCTGAATCCACTTCAGAATCATGTGAAGCTAGCTACTACTTATAAACCACATTTGGCAAGCGAGACGAAAAAAAAAATCTTAACATCCTGCCTCTGCTTAGAATAGAGGGTAAATAAAGAAAAGCGTAACTTCCAAAGCGTTAATTCTTTTCGGTCTATGGCCAGGCTGTCTATAGCTGCAGTGAAAGCATAGGTATGACCGATCCATGTTTTCAATTCTATCTTCTCCCACTAATGTTGCTTAAATCCCAAAAGAAAAGAAATACAGGACTACAAACTCCATAAACACTAAAATCCCCAGGCCTAGGAAGGAAACCTTCATTTTAAGGCCAACCCTCTGCTCCCACAAAAGGCTGTGTCCTGAACCTCCCCCATTGTGACCAGCTTTAATAACTCCCAGAAACAGATCATCTACCTCATGAACCAGCACACTGTAAAACGGTTGTTTTCACATTTCCCACAATAAAATCCAGACAAGAAATCTGTTTTTTGTTATATTTTTAATAGTGGAAATGTGCTTATGATTTTAAACTCACAGCGTCGGTCAGAAGGAAGGATAATATACATAGTAGGCAACAGATTCAGAAATGTCTGACAAAAGAGACTACACAGCTTTAGCGTGGTAAGATTCTATACAAAAAAAAAATCACCTGCAAAGTGGAGAACAGGACCTTATCTGAAAGCATTTGCATTGATATTTGTCACCAATTGACCTGGAAGTTCCAAGGTCGTAGCACCAACATTGCTGAAGACCATGGAGAACATGGAGCTTCTCTTCCAGGAAAGTGGTTTTAACATATCCCCAGGAACAGGCTTGTGGGGTTTTGAAGTCTTCCTTATTTTAAAAGAAAAAGAAAAAAAAAAAACAGTGTGTTTTCCTCTCTTTGAGAATTACAAGTGACAGCTCACGTAATGGAGAGTCAGCAAACAGACAAAATAACTGCTTGCAACTGTACCTAGAAACTAGAATTGAAGCGTGAGGCCCATTTTAAAAGATTTAAAAATAATTTGGAAGAGAGAAACAACTTGCACCTGGTTCAGCCATTCTTTCTCATTCCATGCTTTGACCCAAAGTCGGTGCTGGTCAGCCTGATTTTACAATATCCTGGCAATCTTTCAAAATTGTGCTGAAATTTGGCTTCAAAATCAATTTCTACCCCAATACTCTCCATTAGACATAAGTTCCTATTTCCGAATTTACTGTATACTTTTGTTACTTTTATCATCACAGGCTACAAAATAGGAGTTCATTAAGTTGATAGGACATATCTATTTCATGCATTCCGGGAAACACTATTCAGTTTTATTGCCTTTCCTGCAAGAACTACCAAGAAAAGGAGACTTTAAACGACTTGTACTGGGGATATAGCTCAGGGTAAGGCTCCCATCTAGCTTGTAAAAAGTCAGGGTTTCTATCTCTGGCTTTAATATCTATGGTTTCTTTTCTTAGCTGTAGTAAGTCACACATACATATAACTGCTTGTTATAATAATGGAAAGCAATAAATATTCTGAATGATAATATCAAAAATTACAGACTAAAAATAAAGAAAAGGTTAAAGATTAAAGCAATTCTAAGTGCATAACATTATAGTTTTTCTAGTGATCAAAGGCACTTGTCGCCGTGTTCTAGGCAGCTGATGTGCAAGAAGAGTCATTCTACAGAAGCGCCGTCTTTTCCAAGACAGGTCAGTGAGGATGACTGACAGAACTGATCCTGAGCTTTCAGGGGCATGAGCTTGTAATTTCACACTAACTTTTTATAACGCCATATCAACCTAATTAAGACATCTGACTAAGTTGGTTTGTTTAACTTTGTAATCTATTTCTTAAAAAGCCAACACAAGTATTGAGAAAAGTCTTATAGCTACTTTTTATTCCAAGAGGGTTTTGACAAAAAGATAGGCAAAGAGACACAGCCTGAGTCATAGAATACAAACAAACTGAGAGAATGCCGAAGAAAAGCAGCGGGATTTTCCTTCTAACTCTCCAGTTCTCAGAACAGAGCATCAAAGGGGCAAAGACTTTTAAAATTAATACTCATTCCACTTGTGTCACGAAGAGTGCATGTTACGAAAAAATTCCAGGATTACAATTAACATTAAGAAAGTCTTATTCATTTAAATATGCAAATAAACTGTGCACATCATTATGTATTCACCAAACAAAAAAAAAATAGTTGAAAGAGAGGTGAGCTCAGGGCACCAGAGTGCTAACCCATGCGGGCACTACCCGGACTCATTGTATGACCTTTCCACTGTCTGTCTCATCTGCTCCTTCTCAACTCTTTCCAACGAGAAACGCAGAACATCCATTCCTGGCTGCCCACAGGATGGAGATAAACATAAATGAAACAATGAATATTTATGTACTTCATAAAGTATGAAAGGCCTGCCCAGAATGAAGTGCTCTTTTTACTGTGTGTGCTGACTGAGAAAGGAAACTCTGAGGTTTGCAGCTAACTGTCTTTCGCATATGAGACACATGTTGTAGTGATTACGCTGCTGTGTGTCTTTCTTTTCTTTAGAGTTATTAAATGATGAATACTATTGTTCTGAAAGTCATTAAACTGAGAATTTTCCACTGCTCACAACCACAAATATCTGTCCATCAAGCAAAACTGGATGCAGAACTCCCAAATGCTGCTGAGAGAAGCCAAAAGCCTGCGATGCTGCATGGGTCTTTAAAATATTTTGCCACTTTCAATTGGTTCCCAGTTATTTGAGAAAAATCATAAGCTTACATTCAAGCAACACAGAATGATTTTATTCTAGCCCTCTATATAATTCCTCCTTGATTCTGGAAATTTCTCTGAAATCATATCAATGGAGAATTTCATTGCATGGGATTATCTTCATTATTAGAAATGATATTGGAATAAAAATGAATCACTAAGATATCCCTGGGGAAAATGTCTACCAGAATTGTCTTTCAGCTAGATTCAAAGTGTCATATACATATCCCAGAAGGCAAGAGGGATGATGGAAATAATAAAGAACATATTAGAACTTTTAATGACTATTATCCAAAAGTTGATGATAAATCTGTGATGATTGAATGCCTGAACTCCCAGGATATGATACAGGTGAAATAAATAACTGCTCTTACATTGCAGAGTGTGTGTTTGCTCAGATATTTTTTACTGACAATTGGAAATGCAAATAAAAAATTTTGGAGAAGCACCAACTTAGCCTAGCAGAAAAGTTTTCAACTTGGTTGTGTTCTCTCTAGAAGGCACTTTAGCTTTACACAGGAGAATACTACAAAGTAGTCTAAACAGAAGTAACATTAACGACAATATGTTTGTAGATTAGCCATCCCTACCAAACTCACTGGAATAGCACAGAGCAAAAGCCAGCACTGTGCCATTCACTGGTCCTCAGCTTCGGTAAGCCACGTTCTGTGTTCCTTAACTAAGAATGCTCCAAAAATTGATACATATGGTATTAAAACACATTTTCTACTTATAGAAAGTAAAAAGAAAATGACTATACTAATATTTCTTCCTGCTTACTCCAAGGCCAGCATGGTTCCTTCTGAAGAAACAGACAGCAATCATCTAGAGATGGCCCAACCTGATGATAATCAGTAGGTCCTGGGCGCTAACCTAGGAAAACTTAGAATCTAGAACTATTCCTACTGATTCATAACTTGAACCATTCATGAACTGTGGAAGAGGGTTCTTACCCTCTCTGCAATTTTCCCCTCATTGATTTCTAGACTCCTATCTCTAACTGCTTGCATTCCTACACTGAGCTCCTCAAATTGATTTTGAGTGTGGCTTTTGGGGTTTTGTACAACTTGTAAGTATGTCTGTCTGTAACATTCTTCCTCTCTGAGCTGCAGTATTCCAAATATGATGATATTGTTCTGTCACACACTTTTAGGAAATATTTTAACTTCCTTATGGTTTGTCTACACTGAACTGAGTTTTTCACCTACAACAACACTTAAGAGAGATTTCTCCAGCTTCACAGATTTCAGAGCTGGGGATAAAGGTGTATGAAGAAACCATTATAACAAGAACCATACTAAGAATGATGTGGGCATCTGGAGAATATAGAAATACAGTCCTAACATAGTAAGTTAAAAATTTTTCTTAAAGGTAATTTTAAATTGTCCTAAATATGAGTTAAACTTGACCACTCAAAGAAAGGTAACAATGTCCAGACAAGGAAAAGTCATTGGCACTAAGCAGAGCTGAGAAACATCTAAAAATCTCGAGTCAGACCTAGACTATGGCATATTTGTGATGAAAAAAGCCACAATCCTATAGGCTAAGTGGCCTCTCTGAGTTGTCCATTCCCTGATACATGTAGCATTAGGTATTCCCCCTGGTGACTTAGTTCATCTTGGGTAGGATGAGAAATATGTGTGAATATTTGGGGCTGGGAGAATAAGAAGGGGGTACACACAAAAGGTTTCAAATGCCTTGAGGTCAGGCTCAAAAGACTCTCTCCTTCAGGACTCTGGGATGAGTTCATGCTGAGAGCTCTCTGCCTTTCCTTCTGGTTCTCAAGTGACAATACTACCATGTACCCCCAGCTGGGGGAGGTGGGTAGAAAACTGGTCAGGAAACAGTTATTCCACTTACAGCTTGGTCAGATTCCAGCCCAACAGTTTAGCCAGCGTCTAGCTCAGAAAAGTCTGCCCAGGTGGCATTTTAATATAAATGCCTCCCATTGGCTCCTATGATTAAATGTTTGGTTCTCAGCTGGTAGAAGGTTTAGAAAGAATTAGGAAGAGTGACCTTGTTGGAGTAGGTGTGTCACTGGAGGTGGGTTTTGAGGTTTCAAAAGTCCGTACCTTTTTCTCTGTGTGTGTGTGTGTGTGTGTGTGTGCATCTCAGTTTCTCTTTATCATTCTTTGTGTGTCTGTGTATGTGTCTGTGTAGTTGTGTGTGTATGTGTGTGCCTGTGTGTGAGTGTGTGTGTGAGTGTGTGTGTGTCTATGTGTCTGTGTGTGTGTCTATGTGTCTGTGTGTGTGTGAGTGAGTGTGTGTGTGAATGTGTGTGTGTCTATGTGTCTGTGTGTGTGTGTGAGTGTGTATGTGAATGTGTGTGTGTCTATGTGTCTGTGTGTGTATGTGTCTGTGTAGTTGTGTGTGTATGTGTATGAGTGTGTGTGTGAATGTGTGTGTCTATGTGTCTGTGTGTGTGTCTGTGTAGTTGTGTGTGTATGTGTGAGTGTGTGTGTGAATGTGTGTGTGTCTATGTGTCTGTGTGTGTGTGAATGTGTGTGTGTCTATGTGTCTGTGTGTGTGTGAGTGTGTGTGTGTCTATGTGTCTGTGTGTGTGTGTGAATGTGTGTGTCTATGTGTCTGTGTGAGTGTGTGTGTGTCTATGTGTGTGTGTGTATGTGTGTGTCTATGTGTCTGTGTGTGTGTGAGTGTGTGTGTGTCTATGTGTCTGTGTGTGTGTGAATGTGTGTGTGTCTATGTGTATTGTGTGTGTCTATGTGTCTGTGTGTGTGTCTGTGTAGTTGTGTGTGTATGTGTGTGTCTGTGTGTGAGTGTGTGTGTGAATGTGTGTGTGTCTATGTGTCTGTGTGTGTGTGAGTGTGTGTGTGTCTATGTGTGTGTGTGTGTGAATGTGTGTGTGTCTATGTGTCTGTGTGTGTGTCTGTGTAGTTGTGTGTGTATGTGTGAGTGTGTGTGTGAATGTGTGTGTGTCTATGTGTCTGTGTGTGTGAGTGTGTGTGTGTCTATGTGTCTGTGTGTGTGTGTGAATGTGTGTGTGTCTATGTGTCTGTGTGTGTGAGTGTGTGTGTGTTTATGTGTCTGTGTGTGTGAGTGTGTGTGTGTCTATGTGTCTGTGTGTGTGTGAATGTGTGTGTGTCTATGTGTCTGTGTGTGTGTGAATGTGTGTGTGTCTATGTGTCTGTGTGTGTGTGAGTGTGTGTGTGTCTGTGTGTGAGTGTGTGTGTGAATGTGTGTGTGTCTATGTGTATTGTGTGTGTCTATGTGTCTGTGTGTGTGTCTGTGTAGTTGTGTGTGTATGTGTGTGTCTGTGTGTGAGTGTGTGTGTGAATGTGTGTGTGTCTATGTGTCTGTGTGTGTGTGAATGTGTGTGTCTATGTGTCTGTGTGTGTGTGAATGTGTGTGTGTCTATGTGTCTGTGTGTGTGTGAATGTGTGTGTGTCTATGTGTCTGTGTGTGTGTGTGTGAATGTGTGTGTGTCTATGTGTCTGTGTGTGTGTGTGAATGTGTGTGTGTCTATGTGTCTGTGTGTGTGTGAATGTGTGTGTGTCTGTGTAGTTGTGTGTGTATGTGTGTGTCTGTGTGTGTGAATGTGTGTGTGTGTCTATGTGTCTGTGAGTGTGTGTGTGAGTGTGTGTGTGTCTATGTGTCTGTGTGTGTGTGTGAATGTGTGTGTGTCTATGTGTCTGTGTGTGTGTGTGAATGTGTGTGTGTCTATGTGTCTGTGTGTGTGTGTGAATGTGTGTGTGTCTATGTGTGTGTGTGTGTGTGTGTCATCAGTGTAGTCCCCTCGGGTTCCCCCATACCCACCGTTCCACCTCTCTGCTTGAACCTGGGGGTCAAGATGTGTGCTCTTAAATACCGCCAGCACCACACCACCACACTCCCCACCATGATGGCTGTGGACTAAACCTCTGAAACTGGAAGCAAGCCCCCAATTAAATGCTTCTTTTTATAAGATGCCTTGCTCATGATGTCATCTAGCAATAGAATACTAAGACAGCCAGGATGGTCACCACTCAATAAACATTCTCTGCTGATTTCAGGAAGGATGCTATATATCTGTATGACTCTGATTGCTAAATAGATTTAACCTGGTTTCTTCAAAGTGCACATGAAACAAAGCATTCAGGGATAGTGTTTAACTGAGGAGTATTACCAAGGAATCAATCACAGATGACAGACAGTCCCTGAGTAGACCAGGAAGTGATGTTTGAAATAGTAAAATAGCAGGGTGGAAATTCAGTTTTTCACTTTTGTTTGCTTGGTTGGTTTTTGCTTCTTGATTGTTGTTATTTTGTTGTTGTTGTTGTTGTTGTTGTTGATGGTGGTGGTGGTGGTGGTGGTGGTGATGGTAGGGTTTCTTTGGCAGGGATGGTTGTTTGCTTGTTTGTTTTAGGAAAGCAACACAAGACTGTATGTGGAGCCAACAAAGGCACTGTGGAACTGTGAGCAAAGAATGACAATGCTTGAGGCATGACATCATAGATTAAAGTACACTCTGGCAGCCCTAAGGAGAAAGAACAGGTTGGAAGAAAGCTGGCAGAAATATACAAAAAAACGTAAAGAAATGCACATGGTTGACAGCAATTTATTCTGTTAAGGATGGCATTAAAAACTGACCTACCCAATTTGGTTATTCATCTCCCAGCAGGCATAGGTGTACACATGTTCAGGTGAACACATATGCATGCACACAGGCACACACACAGGCACACACACACACACACACTCATACATATTTTCTTAATGGCTCTGGTAATTAGAAGCTAACAGGTGCATACTGGTAGTGATAGTCCTGTCAGCTATCTCTTACACACCACAGTGAGCTCCTTCAACCTCACTCAGCTCTTGTTTTGCTTCCTGCTCAGAAACAGTCCTACATAAGCTCTGCCCAGATTCGCGTGTGTGCCCGCCCTAACATAAAACCCTGTCTCCATTCAGTCTGGTGTGCTCTTCCTTCCTTAGCCAGAGATTCCTAGGATGGGGTTCTATTGCAGTCTGCTTGATGGCTATATCTTATATGTAATGGAAGTACGTAGGAAGTAATCCTTCCTGGGGAAAGACTAACTAATCAATTATGGGATTCAATGAATCTGTGCTCCCCACCTGCTCTACTGCATCTTCAGGTATAATTCTTAGGTGGTCATGACACAATTAGAAACCAGTCGAGGGAGCAGAGGACAGTGAGTTAAAGACTCCTACCTGTCATTGTCTCTGTCTTCCTTCTCCAGCTTCCCCCACTCTCTTACTTTTGCATGATCTCTTGGGTTGGACACCAGAATTAAATAATAGCCTACTGGCCTTTTACGTGTGCTATATGAAAAATTCAGGTTAAAAGCATTAATGATTATATGAACTAACGTTTGTTGATACTTTATTCTAGTTTTGCATATGAAGAAAACTAATGCAGGAAAATGTCCCCTGAGATTCCTCCTTCGTAAATTCTGGCAATAATCACTTGCCAGTAGGGTTATAGATATTTCCTCATTGACACTTTCCTTTTCTAACAAGATAAGGAAAAGAAAAGAAAAGAAAAATGTGTAGCTAAGTAAACAGACATTTCTAGCTTGTTATGGTAACAGATCTAACACTGATTTGAATGCTTTGTAAAGTACAGTTTTAAATTACCCCCTTCCTCATTACCATATCATTAATTCTAGTAGTAGAATAATTGATTTATTTATTTATAACTGTCATCATTTGAGACATTCACATTGATTTCTACAATTTTTTGTTTTGAATAATGGCATTCTGGAGACAGAACAGTGAACTGGCAAGCGTCTTATTGGATGTCTTCAGGGTATACATTAGCTGTTTCTCACAGGCTTCAGCACCTTATAGATTATCTTAACAATGAATCTCCAAATCATGAAAACATGGAAAATGAAGAATCGAATAAACATGAGACATTGTTTGCATTTCTTCCTGAGGTGCTGAATTTTTGTCTTTGTGCTACATGCACAACACCCAGAAAGAAATACATGTTACCAAGTCACCATCTATAATTGGTTCTCCTTACTGATAGAACAAACTCTGGGGCCCAGAATCATAGCTGGATTCTGCCTCCTAGGTATCTGCACTGGAGCAATCCTCAGAGGCATTCTCTCAGCCAGGAGCTATGAAGATAAAGTCACTTGAGAATCACTGGATATTTGTTCTGGAATAAAGTGATGTAGTTTACGAACTGGTTGTTATTAAAATACAGTAGATTAATTATATAGTCTGGATCTGTTGTTAGTTTTTTCTCGGATTTACTTCAGGGAATGGGTGAAATGCTTGCCAGGACTAGTTAACTTTACAGTTTCCGTTGGGCCTCTGTTCCAGTTTGCTCCACACAATATCCCTCCTTGGGGTGCCATGTTGCCTGCATGTTACAACACTTCCACTCTTAATGATTGCTTTCTGATATCAGAGCCTGTAATGTAAATGACATCTTTTATAGTTTTCTAGTTAAACACGGAGTTTCTCTCTAAAGTTATAGTTTTTATCAGCTCATGAGTCCCAACATTTTCAGATTTCCTAACCTTTAACTGAAGTGTTCTGTAAAGTGTCAGGCAACAGCAATGCAGTGGTGCCTGACTCCTGCATGCTGTCTCATCCATGATAATCCATTCCGTTGGGTAAGGGATGGTCTCTCTGGATCCCACACGCTGTCTCATCCACATCCAGGCTGTCCATTCTTCATGTAACAGATGGTCTCTCTGGGTCGTTACATTTGTAAGTTGCCTGTTCTATGCCAGGGGATCCTGGTGGTCTTTCTGGATCCTAACATTTGCAAGTTGTCTGCTCTATACCATGGGATAAAGCTGAGTTTAGGAATAAAACATATAGAATTGAGTTTATAATTACATTTTTGGGAAAAATGAAGTATAAAGATACACATTTAGTAAGTATGAGTGTGTAAGGAATTTCCAATACTCTGAAACAATGGTTAAAATGAACATTAAACTCCAAAGGTAGTTACGTTATTTGTAAAGGGAGATAAAGGGCAAAGAGACAGTCTCTTGAAGCATAAGAAGAAAATGGTAAACATTATAATGTGAAACATAACTAAAAACAAAATTACAGAAGAAATATAAATGATCAATGAGATTTTCAAATCCGCAAGTGAATGAATAATAATATGACATTTAACTAATGAATGCTTTTATTCTTATTGGAAATCCATCACTAATAAGTAATTAAAATCCAGGCCCATGTCCTACACACTAATTTTCTTACATTGTATAAATGTCTTAAAGAAACATTTTTGGCCAAGAAATTCCAACTTTTAAGCATTCCCAAAGAAATATTAGTTAATTATATTAAACTTTAGCAGTATTAACTTCCTTTACAGTTATACTTATAATTGAAAAAAAACAGAATCTGTTTGTCTGTTTGATAATTTTATACAAGCAAATACTATACAACCACTAAAATGAATAAATAAGATATATAATTATTATAGACTAATCCAATTATGCATTGTTTAATTTTAAAATGTCATCTACAATTAATATAATCATAGAACAAAGCTACATACATACAATTGCTTTTTTAAAAAGTACATATGAATTAATCCCAAAACATTAACAGGGATTGTGCCAAAGTAATCAGATTTTGTGATACTGAACTTTTCTTTGTCTGTGTTTCTGTTACTGCTAATGAAATCTATTAATACAAAAATTTAAGTGATAATTGTGATGAAATTCCTAGCAGAGGAGAAATATTGTACAGGTTAATTGAGGAAATATAGGTTAATTTTCTGGATTAATTCCTACTCTGTTAGAGTTCACAAATAACAATACCTTCTGGCTTTTCCTGAAATACAATCGTGATTCTAAACAAAGAAGATACTCTCTAACAAATGCTGTGTGGAGGAGACTTACAATTTAAAATGACAGTCAGTTTAGCAGAGCTGATGAGACGTTTCTGAACTTTCCATAAACGGATTTGGAAATTTCCTATAAGATGCAAATATTTATAGCACACCTGAAGTCCTCTACAAAAAGCCACTTCCTTACTTATTAGGAGACCCCCCCCCCAAAAAAAGGCGTGATTTCTGTGCCATATCTTTCTAGAAATATGTTTTGGGGTCTGCCTTTCCACTTTGAAATTTTACCTAAATGCCATGGGCTGGGGCACAGTACAGGGACCGAGTACACTTCACACTCATGTCCTGGCTTCATGGCAACATTATGGTAATCTTTCAGATAATTGGAAAGGGATAAAAGCAAATTCCTAAGACCCTGAATAATTTCTCCACTCAAAAATAAGGGACTGTCATTGTCTCCTTAGCCGAAAGTCAAAATTTTGACTCCAAAGTGCATCATTAGTGATGAGAGAGGAGGGTACGGCGCAGCCTCCAGGGCCGAAGGGGCAATGACGTTTGCTAAGATGAGCTTTCAATTTTGCTCGTTAATTTGGGAGCATTAATCATCATCAACTCTCTTTAATCAGAAATTGGGATTTCCTGAGGACTTTTCATTAATTGCAAACTGGAGTAGAAGGCAAATTAGGCTTCGCTGTAGATCACAGTGCCTCTATCGGGGTTATGCTCAGATATATCTCGCTGAATTAGGTTCAAATAGAGCTGTTATTGAATCTTTCTATCATATTACCACCCAGAATCTGTGAATTCATTGAGGCCAGTAGTCCATGAATAGCCTTAAACTGGTATGCCGTGAAATGGTTAAGCTAACAAGTGGCTCTTAACTTCCACCGGCACACACACCTTGGAGCATGGAGCTGACTTTTGACTCAGCACTGAAGCAGTTAAGCCAGTTCCGTAGTCTTCCCTTCTTTGCGGTGGACCCGCTGGCGACATGAAATCAAATTGCAGTCCTTGATAAGATTTAACGTCCGGCCTTCCTAATTCTCCCTTTGTGAGGAAACTGAAGTAGGGCTGTGTGCAGTTGTTTTGATGAGAGTGAAAGTGTCATCAGCTCTGCTCTCTAAGCTAAGCAGCAGCCTTCCTGCTTAAGGGACAGGGACATTTTACGTGCAGACTTAACGGGAAAACTTCTCACCACGCTTACTGCAATTTGACTCCGTGCTTTGAGTCTGTTTCAGGTGCAAGGAAAACAAAATTCATCTTAACGCAATTGTTTGTCTCAAATATCTCTGTTTGCCATTTTAGCAGATTGGCCACTCTTCCCATACATGTGTTTAGTAAGCCTTGCTGTTTCCGGCTCAAGGTAGTCTTGTGGGTACCTCATTTCCAGGTTCTCTCTCGTTCTCCCCCCCACCAAGCAAACCAGCACACTTTACTGTGGCTCAGACTTATTCCAAGCCCAAGAACTACAATGCTGTAAGTACTTGACCAGCTTGGACAGGCATCTGCTCCACTCCAGATCTCCAAGTCCTGGCACAGAGGGGTCTCTGAACAGTCTACTACAGGAGCTGTGTGGTCAGCCACATGCCAATCAGGGTTCACCTACTGCCCACAGGTGGTCCTTGTGCCAACCCCAACTGTGTCCATGGTGCTAAAAGCCCACAGGGAAGGCTGAGCCCTGAGTTCAGGCGCGGTCACCAGCTCTCTTCTGCACCACTGCTGGCCTGGACAGAACCTGCTGCTGAAGCTGCTGGACCAGCTCCTCTACGTAGACCTTGAACAGGGTACAGGGTCCTTTTCCTCCAGGAGCCTCTGTTTCCCCGCAGCTTCCTCCAGCGTCAGGCCAACCCACTCAGCCTCTGCCTCTGGGATGACAAAACTCTTGTATTTCTCATTAGATGGCTACTCTCCGTTCGAGTTCGTCAGGGTGTAACTGGGGGTCCTGGCAAGCAAGCCTCAGCAGCATCCCTCGCTTTAGGTCCATGCCAAACTTGGAACACAGGTCTTTCTTTGGGGTCTTGAGAATATTAGAAGTATAACCCGTGGGCCTTATCAATGAGATCCAGGGTCCACGTGGTCACAGTTACGGTGAACTTCTTGTCCAGGATTTCGCTATAAAGCTCGCGAGTGAACAGCTGAAGCTCCCACACCTTCTTCACCCTTGACGAGAGCTTGTCGTTGTTGGCATATCTGTAACCCAAAATCAGGCCCTCTCCACCCCACAGCCCCTGCTGGGACTCTGGAGGATAGTGAATTGGAATGGGTATGTCCTCAGCTCACGCAGCCCGTTCTTCGGGTTGATCTTGAACTTGACTCTGTGAGGTCTGTAGTGGTCAGCGTTTGTTTTTCTTCCAGCGAGCCCAAGAAATGGGCAGGCAAGTGCGCATAGATGCCCTGCCGCAGCCGCAGCTTCTGCCACAGGTACACAGGATACTTGTGCAGAGGCATTGCATGATCCTCTACCTCTGAAAGTTACGCGCTCGCGTCCTCCAGCATTTCTCTTGACTTTCATCGACGCTTCTTGAAAACCAGCGAGATGGAAAAGTGGTGTGACAGTGAGGGGCCAAAATCTTTTTCAAGTTCTGAAGCTGCTGCACACATCGTTGCCAAGGTCCCCTATTGGAGCTGTTTCTGTGACTATAAGATTAAGCAGTGATGGTAATTAGTAATTGTGTCATCACCGCTAATATGAAAATAACAGTAAACAGCTAGCATTTATTGGGTGCTCGCCATATGTTGCATAGCAAGTTGGGCACTTTTCCCTGTAAGATCTCACTTAATCACCTAGGAAGAACACTTCCCTATTTACCGACAGGGTCACTGAGCTTTTCATAGCTGACAGAGGGCAGGGCCTGAAAAGTAACAAATGTCTGAATTAGGAGTAAAGGATAAATATTCTCTCAGTTCTACAATTAAGGTTAAAATGGGAATCCCCCCACTCAAATGTGTGTGGAGGTAAAGGCTTGCTTTAAATAAGTGTGTTTCCTAAGTGCGGGGCTTAAGGAACATACTTGTTTGTGTTTCTAAAAATCGTTCCCCACTGAGATGTCTTTAGCACATACCACCAAAACATCATCTCCCAAATATAGAAGGCTGTGTTGGATCTTCTAACATCAGAGGGCCCACTCAACCAAAGGCAAATCATACCCCAAGAACTCTCCTTGAATTCCTAAGACATCAGAGTATAAGTAGTAAGTCAGCTGCTTTAAGCCACTATATGTGAGGGAAATGTCTTTTTTTTCTTTTATTCTTCTCTCATACATTATATTGCAATCACAATTTCCCCTCCCTCCACCCCTCCCAGCTTCTCCCCACCTTCCCTTCCCTTGGATTCCACTACTCCTCCACTCCTTTTCAGAAAAAAAAAGGGGGGGCAGACCTCACAGGGATATCAACACAACAAGTCACAATAAGACTAGGCACAAACCCTCATATCAAGGCTGGACAAGCCAGTAGGAGGAAAAGGCTCCCAAGAGCAGACAAAATAGTCCACTCCCCCTGTTAGGAGTCTCATAAGAATACTCACCTATACAACCATTAGGTATATGCAGAGGACCTAGCTCAGACTCAAACTTGGGTCTCTGTGATCCCCTATGAGCCATGCTTGGATTATTCTATAGGCCATGTTCTCATGGTGTCCTCAACCCCTGTGGCTCCTGCTGTCCTACCCACTTCTGCAGGATTCCCCTGGCTCTGCCGAGTGTTTGGCTGTGGGTCTCTGCATCTACTCCCATCAGTTGCTGATGATACCTCTCAGATGACAGCTAGGTTAAGCAATTGTCTACCTGTGAGTATAACAGAATGTCATTAGGAATCATTTCACTGATTTTTTTTTTTTTTGCCAGTTGTGTTTGGTTCTATTCTGGGTCTCTGGAATTTCCAACCTCTGGTTCCTAGCTATCCACTCAGTGTCAAATGTGGGCTTCCTCTCGTGTTCTGGGCCTCCACCTCCACAATTTCTGCACCACCATTATCCCAGCACATCTTGCAGACAGGACAGATTGTAGGTAGAACATTATGTGGCAAGGTTGGTGTCCCAACTCCACCACTGGAAGCTTTGTATGGTTACAGGAGATGGTTAATTCAGGCTCTGTATCTTCCATTATTAGAAATCTTTGGTAGGGAATCACTCTCAAAGGTTCTGGGGAGTTTCCACTGCATGAGGTTTCCACATCATCCCCCAATGCACACCAGTTCCAGTTGATTCTCAAAGTACTCTCTTCCTCTGCCTGACCCCTCCTATTCCCATCCCCACCTGCTTCCAGTCAATTTGAAAAATCCATTATATTTCCCCTTCCCAGGAAGATCCATGTATCCTGCTTGAGCCCTGCATCTACTTATAAGTGAGTGCATACCATGTTTTTCTCTCTGAGTCTGGATTACCTCACTCAGGATGATTTTTCTCTGGTGCAATCCATTTGCCTGCAAATTTTATGATGTCATTATTTTTAATAGCTGAGTAATACTCCATTGTTTAAATGTACCACATTTCCTTTATCCATTTTTCAGTTGAGGAACATCTAGGTTGTTGCAAGTTTTTGGTTATTATGAATAAAGCTGTTATGAACATAGTTGATCAAGTGTTCTTGTGGTAGGATGAAGTCTCCTTTGGGTATATACCTAAGAGTGGTATATCTGGGTCTTAAGGTAGATATATTGCTATATTTTTAATATTTTGTTAATTTTTTGAGAATTTCATACAATTTATTTTGATCATATTATCCCATACTCTTTCCCCAACTCCTCCCATGCCCACTCTACTCCCTAGCCCCAACTTCATGTTTCTTCTTTTTAAAAAAAAAAAATAACCCAACAAATACAATCTGTGTGGCCCATATACTCACAGGTATGGGGCCATCTGCTGAGCAACCAGGGGTCACATCCTTACAAAAATCCCAACTCTTCCCCTTCAGAAGTCATCAAGTGCCCAAAGCACCTCAATTAGGAGAGGGGGTCCAGGAACCCTTTCTTTGGTAAATACAGCAAAAAAGTAACTAAAAGAAAGGCTAAAAATTTCTGCTAGAAGTACTGTGTAAAAGAATATATTGAAAACTCTAAAATACACTGGCTGTAATCATTTTATGAGTGATTGTTTCAAAACTGGTACATCATGAACACTTTATATTCACATCTAGAGAAAATAAACACCAAACTTTCAAACAAAAGGAAAGGAGACCTCCCAGTAGGCCTTGTCTAAATGTGAATATCCAGGTATAAATATTGTTCAGTTTAATGCTGTTAGAAAAATCATCAAGATGTCAGAGCAGTTAAACATTAATAAGTGTGATAAAAAATGATAGGCTTAAGTATCTAATGCCTATGCTCATGAAAACAATCTGTGTTGTTCTTGCAAATCTCCAATTTCTATAAACATTCAGCTCATGTAAAGAGGAATCAGAAAGTAAATTAAGAAGGCTAAGTTCCTAATAAAATCTTATTGGCTACTTTAAAGGATGATGGAATAATATGAATTTAAAATGATGTTCCTAAAGACACAATTTCAAACCAGAGTGAGTCCCCTTTTTTGGAAATACTTTTTATCTTCCATTTTAGTGGGGCTTTCAAAACTTCCATTTTATATTAAATTTCCTTGAAAGGTCATGTAATGAGTGTAAACATAAACACATTTGAAGTCTGAATTCCATTTCACCTGAATATATAACATGTCACATCCACCATTGAAGGGAACATGAGGCTTCTTCAGAAATGTCATCTGATTATCCATCATCAGTGAGTAGAAAAAAACAATATTCCAGAAAGCATCCAAAGTGCACCAAAAGCTACAGTAAAGGTGTTTCAGATTTTACATTTTAAACTATGCATTGACAATGGAAGATCAAGTCAATTAAAGTTATATTCATTTTATATTATATCTTCTAATGCTTTATTTTTGTGAAGAATTTGTACCCCTGACATGTTGAAGAGCTTCCCTCTACATGGGTATCATTCCTCAAGAAAATACTAGGGTTGACTGTTGGGGGACACCTGGCTTAGCCAGAGACATTCCATGTTTGGAACTCATATGAAAAGGCTCAGCTGCTTGCAACATTGCTCTGTCCTGGATTCTCCATTTGAGCACTACAGACAGTTCAATGCCCACCTTGGAAAGTTCCACTCATCCTCAGAAGAGGCGTACAGGGCTGGCCTAAGAGCCTACTATTCCCCAAGCTACAGCCAATACCAGCATACTGTTAGAAGTTGGTCACAGCTTCTATAAGCCACTATTTCAGCTTTCAAGTTCTCTCCTTCTAAACAGTATGTGGCTATTTAGCCCTCATCCTTTATTAGGCTCCTTTCAGTAGCAAAATGAGTTTCCTGAATAAATAAAATTTCATCCTCAACCCACATTTGTCTCAAGTCACATTTGCTGACTTAGGGACATTAGATAATCTTGAGGATGTGCTCATTACCGTCAGATGGCTCGTTTACTCTGAAAGCTGTAAATTTTGCTATAACTGATTCTTCCCACATCCACGCATGCAGCACATCCACCTTCCTGTCTTTTGTGAGGTATAGCCAGGTGACTTTCACCAAAAATGGCAGACATGCATGCAATGTTATGAAGCAGAAATCATATTATCCATATACCTTTTACCATGCGGCCTTCCTAACAAAGAAATCACGAAAGCAAATGTTGAAATGAGGCCTCTTCCAACGTCTGTCTCTAAATGGTCAAAATACAAAGACTCCTTCAGTCCACCATGATGGATATGTAACAGTCATATGTGAAGTCACTGAGATTTGGTTTGCTTCATATAGTTTAATCTAGCCTACAACAGCTTGCTCATGTGAGTACAGCATTCACAATGCTGATTGTGGAACATTTATGCAGAAGCATCCATGATCTGTTATGTTTAGAATAGACAATACACAGTAGAAGCTTGGACATCCATGAAATACTTCACTTTAACTGTTCAAATCATCCCACTCAAATGCAGTACTGCAAGCCCCAACCACGCCAAGGCAGAGAGAAAGAGAACACTGTGTGAACAGAAAAAAAGAAATTTACTTTGTTAGACTCCTAACAGATGGAAATCTCACAATCTTAGAGGAGAAGCAACCTCTAAGCCTGAGTGACATGAGCTGTATGTTGAGCAAGGGCCTGAAAATGACAAGGCAGTTATGGAAATGTGGCAGTCAAAGTGAGTGAGGGAGAAGGCCTCAGAATGGGGATGTGAACCAACATAGAGAAAGAGCAGCCATTCAAAGAGGACAAGAAATAAAATTGAGAAAAATAGATTTCTATCTCAATCAAATAGGAATTTCATTAAGATCTCAAAATATACAATTATAATTATTATCTATGACTAGGTTTCATTTCAACATATAATGCAGGATTGATTTTGCCATCATTAAAATCACGAATACACACTTAAGGATGCCTTAGTGGTGAAAAGTACCGTCAGATACCTATCTTGGCCCAGAGGAATAGGACTAAACATAGAGTGCTACTCTGACCCATCTTGATGCCGTTGGCTTGTTGGGGAATATCATTTCAAGGTGTGTTACTTTTGTTTATAATGTGGAACTTCTGTTTAATCATGTAAAGATGTGCTCTTTTTGTTTATTCTGTGTTTGTTTAACTGGGGGAAGTTGTGATTCGTTACCTATCTAAAGCACCTGATGGTTTAATAAACAGTTGAATGGCCAAAAGTGAGACAGGAGCAAAGATAGGTAGGGCTGGCAGGCTGAGTTTATAAATAGAAGGAGGAACAAGGAAGAGGAGGGGCAAAAAAAGGAGTAGACAAGGACATTAGGGACCAGACATTCAGTAACACAGTCTGCCACAAAGTAAAAAGGAAATTAAGACATACAGAAGTAATAGAAGAAAAAAAGCCCAGAGGCAAAGGTATTCAGAATAATTTAAGTTAAGAAAAACTGGCTAGAAACAAGTCAAGCTAAGGCTGGGCATTGCTAACAAAGAAAAATCTCCATGTGTAATTATTTGGGAATTGGGTGGCAGGCCCCCAAAAGAGCTAAGAGTAAAAACCAGAAGAGTGAAATAAAACAAACAATAATATTGGGAGGTTCATCTCTCAGGGCACAGGATCTCCTAAGTACTTATGGATTCTAGGACAGCAAGATGTTTAAGGAAATATTCCCGAGAACTCTTAGTTCTAGTTCAAGGTAGAGGTGTGTGTGTGTGTGTGTGTGTGTGTGTGTGTGTGTGTGTACACGCAGGGCTTTGTGTGAGCTAGTATATAATATCATGTTGCTATATATACTATTCGCCTCAATGCTCTATATTCATTTGAAATTACAGATTGTGTTTATAAAAGTGGTATGGTAGTATAAAGGAGTTGTTTTTGGGAGCTCTCCATTTTTAAAAAACATAGAATTCTGTTATAGGTGTTTAAAACCAGAGGCTAATAGGACAAGGAAAGCACCATATGGAAAAGCAAAAGACACAGGATAGCCAAAACAACCCTGTACAATAAAGAAACTTCTGAAGGCATCACAATCCCTGACTTCAAAATCTACTACAGAGCTACAGTACTGAAAACATCTGGGTATTGGCAAAAAAAAAAAAAAACAGATAGGAGGACCAATGGAAACAAATCAAAGATCCAGATATCAACCCACACATCTACAAACACCTGATCTTTGACAAAAAAGCAAAAACTATAAAATGGAAAAAATAAAGCATATTCGACAAATGGAATAACTGGATATCAACATGTATAAGAATGAAAATAGATCCATATCTATCACCATGCACAAAACTCAAGTCCAAATAGATCAAAGACCTCAACATAAAGTCAACCACACTGAACCTCATAGAAGTTAAAGTGGAAAGTGCACTTGAATGCATTGGCACAGGAGACCACTTCCTAAATATAACCCCAGAGGCACAGACACTGAGAGAAACAATTAATAAATGGGACCTCCTGAGATTGAGAAGCTTCTGTAAAACAAAGGACACAGTCAACAAGACAAAATGACAGCTTACAGAATGGGAAAAGATCTTCACCAACCCCACATCGGACAAAGGACAGATCTCCAAAATATGCAAAGCACTTAAAAAAAATTGTGTTGAATTAACTCAGTTTGGGAAATAGCCAGGCTAGCAAAAAGATAAAACAATTATATTTTTATTTATTATAAGGGGAAAACTCACAAAACAGGAATGAGAATCCAAGCGCAGCTTTGCTGCATGGGAACCACACAGAGAGCGCACCTGGGCCACGCACCCATTTTTCTCCAGGTCCCAGAAAGCCACAACCTAACTTGGTCCCACCTATTAAAGATAATTGATTGACAAAGCTTCTCCATCAAAATTTGTCATCAAGAGAACAAACAATCCAATTTTTATAAAATGGGATACAGACCTAAATACAGTACTCTCAACAGATGAATCTTAAATGCTAAAAGACACCTAAAGAATTGCTCAACATCCTTGGGAATTAGGGAAATGCAAATCAAAACAACTCTGAGATTCCAACTTACATCTGAATGGCCAAGATCAAAAACACTTATGAGAACTTATCCTGGAGAGGATGTGGAGTAAAGGGAACACTTCTCCATTATTGGTGGGAGTATAAACTGGTACAGCCACTTTTGATATCAGTATGGCAATTTCTCAGATAATTGGGAAACAACCTTCCTCAAGACCCAGCAATAACACTTTTGGGTGCATACCCAAAGAATGCTCATTCACACCACAAGGACATGTGCTCAACTATGCTCATAGTAGCATTGTTTGTCATAGCCAGAACCTGGAAAAAAAACTAAATCCCCCACAACCAGAGAATGGATAAGGAAAATGTGATACTTTTACACATGGAGTACTACATAGCAGAAAAAAATAATGACATCTTGAAATTTGTGGGCAAAAGAATGGATCTAGAAAATATCATATTGGGTGAAGTAACTCAGACCCAGAAAGATAAATATCATATGTACTCACTCATAAGTGGCTTTTAGACATAAAGCAAAGAAAAACCACGCTACGATTTATAATCCCAGAGAACGTAGACAACAAAGAGGATACTAAGAGAGACATACATGGACCTAATCTATATGGGAAGTAGAAAAAGACAAGTTCTCCTAAGAAAACTGGGAGCATGGAAACCATGCAAAAGGGTAGAAGGGGAGGGAGAGCAGGTGGGGAGCGAGAAAAATGTATAGTGCAATAAAATCAATTAAAAATTCAAAAAGACAAGTAAAGAACAATTACAGAGACTCACAGATTTAAAAAAGCAGGGTCATAAACAGCTTATAGGCATTATTGTAAATGGAGTTGGGTGGTGGTGAGATCTACTGAGTGCCATCTAATATTATTTAATTTATATTTGTATTTATGCCAGCTCAGTTTTTTACATTCATACCAAGCATAGACAATTTTGATAAGAATAAAAATCTAAAAACAATTTGAAGAAAAGGTGCAAGAACTCTGTACAAACTGAATAGTTAGTGTTTAGAAAAAGAGATTTATAGAAGCCAAATGTAAGATGTCCATACATTCATATGAGATGACAGAGTTCATGAGAAAAACTGACATTACAGTCAGAAGGGTCATATTACAGTGATAAAAGAATCAATTTGCTAAGATTGCAAATATTCACGAACTTTTAGAAGAAAAGAATCTTGAAGTAAAAAAATAATAATATTGAATGGAGAACTGGACTATTCAACAAAGTAGTAAATAATTTCAATGAAACATTCTCAATCACTTTAGAAGAACCTAAAAGGATAGCAGCAAGTAAATAACTTGAATAATGCTATAAAACAATTCAATCTGCAGAATAGTATCAAACACTATCCACAACAACATCTAAGTGTGGACTTTCGTTATTGTTGAAATAGATGAGAAAAATAAATGAGTGAAACACATATACTTGGGGTTCAAGGTTTCAGGGGTTTTAGTTCATTGTTTGCTGGCTCCATTTAAAGCTGTAGGGGGTATAAACATCATGCTAGCCAGATACGACAAAAGAAGGAGGTTCCCCTCATGGTACTCAGTAGGAATAGCCAGAAAATCAATGTAAGAAAAAAAAAGAGAGAAATACTAGGAGATAAAAGGACAACTTGAACTCCTCAGAAGCAAACTCTTCTGACCCATATACTCCAAGTATGTGAATTCCTAAAAGTCCGCTCAGCTATGAGCTCACTCAGTGAGTTAGCCCACCCTTCAAGATCCATTCACATCTTAAGTATGTCACTAGCTGGGAATCTAGCCTTCAACTCATATAAGTCAACTGCAGGAACACTTAATATCAAATCAGGAAGATTTCTGATAGAACATGCTCCACTGTTGTGGCCGAGCTTTGATAAATTTAAAATGATTGAAATATATAAAGCCAGGAGGACATGAAGCTAGAAATCAATAATGGGATTACTTAAGGAGATGCCAAAAACTGTAAAAATTGAACAATATCATTTTGAAAAATGTCAAACAAAATATGTCAGAAGAAACTTAAAAATACTTTGATATAACTTAAAACAAAATTTATGTGTTTCAACATAAAAGCAAAACATATGGATGCTACTACTACAATATTATTATAAATGTCTGTGATTTAAGTAGAATGAAAAAAAAGAGCCCATAGTAACCAAATTGACACCAAAGCAAAGAAAGGAATTTGTAATAACTGCAACAGATATAATAAAATAACGAAAAAAATCAGCAAAACATTCCTGAGTATAAAGCAAGTTTTTCACTCTGCTAATCTCCATGTCATACACATGCCTTTAATATGTGACAGGAGAACCTCTGAAAAGATTTTTAGAACATAACGGAAAAGAATGAGAGTAGCATGGTGTCTATGAAAGAGTGTTCTAATACTTCCTTCTTCTACCAACTCTCTGAAAAAAGGGAAATGATACAGCTATAATGAAGGAAATTATAAGACGATAGGCCAAGTGACCCTAAAAGCAGGCAAAGCCTACCCTATGATGGGTGCCATGGATAAGTCTGAGTTTCATCAATCTATTTTATCTATGACAGGACACTTCCTGTGGAATCACTAAAGTAAAATTAATTTAAACTTTATATTATATAGAAAAAGAAAGGAAAGAAATGCATAATGTGTGTTCTCACATTGCATCTAAGTTATTTGAAAATTTAGCTGGAATTGAACTAGAAGTTTCTTCCCTGCTGGCTAGTGTTCATAGAGCCAGATGGTGCTATGCAGGCTACTGGGAGAGTAAAAGCATTTACGCTCTTAGCCAGCTGTGAACTCTATTAACGATAACACCAACCTGCCAGGCAAGATGTGCACACTGGTACCATAATAGTAAGATTGTTATAACAAACCACGCCCCAACTGGACTTGAAGAATGCTCCACAATAGTGAACCTATGTCTCATACTGCAAACCTGGTCAAAATCCCATGATTATAGAGGTCTTGGGTCTTAGGGAAGGACATACTACTGCTGCTTAGTTAAATTGACATAGTATCAAACTACCCTGTAAGCATCTATGCTTAAACCTACAGACAAAGGCTACTCTCAGCCTTAATCAGAGAAACCTCTCCCTGTAGTGAATAGAGGTGAATGTCTAGATCCACGCATATACAGAATGTGATAGGGACAGTTAAGTGTTGATCCCTAAATAAGACATTTTCAGCACTTATTAAGGCTCAAAGCCATTGCAGAAGAGAGGTCAGAAGGACTTTAAGAGCTGGAAGACAGAAAAAAAAATGACTTCAACATGTCATTTTCTATGCGCCACATGGCCTTGGCAATCATGAGCTAAGAGGAGCTAGGTCTACTGGCACTAGGCCTACCCAACTGTTAGCTATGGGTATGGAAAGGACTCATGGGCCCTACCACTTACTGTTGAACTATTGGCAACTAACAGATACTAGGAGATGGGTAACTATAGCATCTAGTTGAGTATCCACAGGTGCTAATGAATAGCTTCAACACCAAACTAAATAAAAAACCATAAATGCAAGAATAACATTTTGGAAAATAAGAGGGGCTGACAGGAGTGAGAGAAAGATTTTAAAAGGGGGTATGGGGAGTAAATTGTATAACCAGAATACATCATATATGAAACTGTCAGTAAACAAAACAGTCAAATGAATGTGTGTTCTTTACAAGACTTGTGCAGAAATATTAGATATCAAAACTAGAATCGAAAAACAGCATTAACTTGCTTTGTTTTTTTAAAATCCAACCTCCCCAGATTTGTTTATTTAAAATGATCAACGACATTGGCAGATATTTAGCTAAATTGACGGAGAGAAAAGAGAAGTTTCAAATTTAATTTTAAAAATTAGAGAAGGCACATTACTAAACCAACAAAAATTTTCAAAAGATGGTAAGACAACTGCATACAAATTAGATCATGTAGAGGAGATGAACGCATTTCTGGAGAGATACAAACTATGAAAATTGATTCTAAAGGAAGCAGACCATCTTAATAGACAAATAACAAACACAAAGATTAAATGAACAATTTACTCACAAAGAAAAAGAGCTGATCCTGTGTGGCTTGAAGACTTAATTGTATCACATGTTTAAAAATAATTAACATTGATCTTTAACAAACAGTCCTTGAAAGATGGAAGAAAAGAGCACATTCTCCAATTCATTCTCTCTAATGGTACCAAACTTAGCCAAAGACAGAACAAGTAAGGAGAACCAAAACCCAAGTCCCTTGTGAGCATTAGTGCAAAGCAACCCTCTTCCCCCCAAAAAAAATGCTACAAAACCAAATCCAATAACTTTCTAAAAATTATTAGATGCTGTTGTTGGATGAAACTTATCTCAGTGGCACAGATTTGGTTTTGAAAACCTTTTATGTATTATCCCATGTTGAAACAATGAAGAACTAAAGCACATTATCCTCCTTGAGCCTGAATTCCCGTCCACATTCCCTCCCTCCTTTCTCTGTTTGCTGCATGTGAAACACCATTTGCCATTTGCTACCATGTAACACAGGAAAGAAGGTTCTCCCCGGAACTGAGACTGTGCAGGTACTGCTTTTGAAACTCCAAAACTGTGAGCTAACTATAGTTCTCTGTCTTCACTTAAAAACATATTCTTGAAAGAACAGTATTTCATGAAACCCATAAAATTTCCAATATCTACAGAAAGACCTTTCTATTCAAGGCTATCCACAAAATACAAACCGTTCACACTCTTAATAGTGGAAAAACTCTCTCCCTACTAAGATAAGTAACAATATTATAATAGCCTCAATTCAACAAAAAAAGAAAATAAATAGCATTAATATTAAAATAGAAGAAATAAAAAAAATCTATTGTAGCACAAATTCTAACTGGTCTTTATAATAAAATACCAGAGTCAGACATAAAGGGGTTCAAGCCGAAAGATCAGAGAAGCAGAGCAAGTCAGCCACTAAGACTTACCTCTATGAAATCCTCAAACAGAAGCAGGGAAGTCCTATCTCCACGAATCCTCATACTGAATCCTGAGACTGAATGTCATGAGTTCCTGTTTCTTCCTGCCTTATATCCCTCTCTCTGCCCAGCCATATCACTTCCTGTCTCCACTTTTCTAGATTTGGGATTAAAAGTGTGTGACTCCCAAGTACTGGGATTAAAGGTGTGACCTATCACCTACTACTTCTATTTCTTTTTTAGACTGATTCAACCTCACATAGCCCAGGGTGGCAGTGAACTCAAGGAGATCTGTCAGCCTCTGTCTCCCAAGTGCTGGTATTAAAGGTGCATGTCACCACTGCCTGGTCTCTATGGCTAACTAGTGGCTTAGCTCACACTCTGATCTTCAGGCAAGCTTCATTTGCTAGATTATAAATAAAATATCATCATATCTCCCCCTTTTGTCTAAAATAAAAAAGGTTATATCTAATATAAGAAAAATTATACATAATAACTAAATATAATATATACCGGCAATAAATACATCAACAATGTCTAGTCCATTTGCATTTGACAAATTCAGAGACAGTATTCCATTATCTATCCTATCTTAGAAAGTCCAAAATCTTACACCTAATTCACTTTCTATCCTAATTTAGATTATCAAAATTATCTTTTAAATGTCTCATACTAATATATTTTACACCTCTTTAGTGAATTTCTTTTCTGAATCTGGTAACAAGGAAAGCTACAACTATAAAGTCTTCAACTCCATCATTACCTGAGAAGGAAATAATTACCTGAGTATGTAGGAAGTGCAAGCAAGCCACTTCCAAAAAATGTGAGGAATGACAGAAATAGCTGACTGCCTGGACAACCACCCAAACTTCCTCTGCAATGTTGGGGCATCCATCTTCAGTCTACTAGCCTAGCATATCAGACAGACTTTTCTGTGAAGCAAGATATTCTGAAAAGCTGTCCTACTTTGTCTTGGCAAAGTTGGACAGTCCTTTTTGTTATGTCCTGATTGTCCAATTTTACAGCATGCTGTCAGCAGTTGAGATAAGGGCATTTTCTTGCCCAACAGCTTAGTTTTGCCACAGAGAAAGTAAACTATATGTGGAGTTTCTTCAGTGGTCATCATCTTCTCTGAAGTAGATTGGTGCTGCCATGAACAATCTGTATTTACTGATAGAGTATTTATGAAATTTTAAGGAATTGATGAAGAAAAATATATTAAAGTAAGCAAGGGCATTGAGATTGCAATATAAAGTTCAACATAAAATTAATCATATATAGAGAGGCTAGATATATAAAATCTGAAAAAGAAGTTAGGAAAGCATCCAATAATAGCATTGGACAGAATAAACTACTAATATTACCTTTAACAAAAAAAAAATCCCAAGACAGGTCAACTATAAATCATTATTTAAATAATCTAAGAAAAGAATACATGGAAAATTCTCATAGATTGGAGTACAATATTACAAAGAGACAAACACTCTCAATTTGATCAATGAATTCAATATATTCCCAATAAGTCTGTCAGCTGCCATTTTAAAAGAACTTTCAAAGCAATTTTTAGATTAACATAGAAGTAAATGAGTTACAACAGACAAAACAACCTGTAGAAGAAGGCAATGTTCAGATTTCAAGATCTGCTACAAGTTCCAATAATCAATGCTTGCACTTTGGGCACAGCTATAGACATAGAATTCAGTGTAATCAAATTGGGAGTGCATAAACACTGAAATATTTATGGTTAATTGATTTCCATTGGATGCCAAAGAAATTAAGTGGATTAGGAAAAACTAATCAGGGGTAGACCAGAAAGCCCTGAGTTTTATCAGGCCTGATTTATAGCACATGCCAACAATTCCTGCACTCAGGAGATGGAAGCAGGAGAATCAAAAGTGCAAGATCAAACTTAACTAGACAGTGAGTTAGAAGGTACCCTAGGACAGATAAAATCCAAACTATGAATTAAATGATTATCTGCTTGCATATGAATGAAGTTGCCGAGGCTCAAGTACATAAACACACACACCATGCTTATGCAAGTAACCTTAATCAAATGCAGTAAGGAAACCAAAAAAAAAAAGACACAAAAGCACGGGACTCGTGTGGAAAAAGAAAGAATTCAGTGTGAGGAGAATGGGGAATCAGAGGATAATAGGATAAATATGATTAAAATACATAATATATGTATGAAATTGTGAAAGAATAATTGTTTAAAAAAGAAACTGGGAATGCATTTTTCATCATAAAACTAAGATTAATGACCATTTTACTGTGTTCTAGCTATTCTCAATTATAAGTTGGAAAAGATAAACAATAAAATGCACATTCTATCCTCAAGATATTTCAATTTTATAACCATGCATAACGATTATATAAATTTAAGCCAAATTAGTACAGTGAGTACTCTAAAGAATAGGACACAAGTACTTTTATGTTTGAGCAGAATTATGAGCTAATTCCCTCAAACTTTAGCTTCAGGTTCATGCCTCCCAGAGAAGTTAAGTAGGTAAATCTCAGAAAACATTTGGTTATAAAACCTCATCACGATGGACATCATTTCTGCATGCCTACCTTAATCACTGGTACTCCACTTTTTACACTCTGAAAATACAAAGTTTCTCGGTCTATCAGGCCCTTCTGTAAGCTGCTTCATAAAAGTATCACTATGGGCTCACAAGGACTATAATTGGTGATGAAATCAAGTGATGAAATCATATCAACTAAGTTGTCCAGCTGATACATTCCAAACATGAAATTTGTAAGGCAATTCTATGGATCAGAGGTAAGAAATACAATAAGAAGCAGAAGGTATTCATTGTCTGCAGGCCTGGATCTAAATATGTCTCTCTGTTCCCTGAATAAGAACAAACATTTGACCTTTCTAGAGTAAAGCAAACACCGAAACATGGATTTTTCTGTTGTAGGGAGGCTGCTTGTGGGTTCCCGGATGCTTAGCCCCAAAATAATCACACAGAAACCATATTATTTAAATCACTGCTTGGCCCATTAGCTTTAGCTTCTTATTGAATAACCCTTACATCTTAATTTAACCCATCTCCATTAATCTGTGTATCGACACATGGCTCTGGCTTATCAGATAAAGTTTCAGCATCTGTCTCTGGTGACTACATGGCTTCTCTTTGACTCTGTCTCCTTTCTCCATCATTCAGTTTAGTTTTCCCCACCTAGCTCTGTTCCCCTATACTTCTGCTATAGGCCCAAAGCAGTTCCTTTACTAACCAATGATATTCACAGCATACAAAGAAGAATCCCACATCATTTTTCAGAGCCTGGAGAGATCTCACAGAGCATGAAAGCCAACCTCTCTATTTGATAGAACAGCTAGCTACTGGACAAAGTGAGGTGGGGGCAGACATGAGTCGTGTGTACAACTGCTCAGAAGTCAGGTAATTTTTTGCCAGCTTTTTGATTCATGAATCCTTATCCAGTCTCCTTGGCAATCTCAATTCCACTTCTTTAAAGCAGCTATGAACTGTTTGTGAGATCAATTTACACACACACATACACACACTCTTTTAAACTTCACAAAGAATGTGTCACAGGGAGAGCTTTATGAAGTTTAACTTACTCCCCTCAGCATCACTATGAAATACATTTTGCAGTTACCCTCAGACCACACCTTGATTTAATGGTATAGAAACAGACTGGCGATTTCAAATTCTTAAAGCCTGAGATGCCAGCAAGAGTTCCTGGGTAATGGCCTTCCACCCAGGAGCCCAGAACTTCACATTAACAATGACTTAGAAGTAGTTTTCTCTGTGTCTTTGTTGTTTCTTCTATTTCTCTTTGCCACTTTTAAGCACTTTTCCAAGTCCCTGAGCTTTCATTTGCTTTCTCTGCTCAAATACACAATACAAAGGATGGGACCAAGTCAGGGATTTGAATGATGAGCAATTCATGCCTTTTGTTTCCTCTAAGAACTTATTCTTTCAACCCCAGATATGTGAAAAAAGACACGAGTCGTTCCTGTTTTCCATGAGACCCTTCCTCATTTCTTTTAATCTCTCTGCTGATTGCACAGACAGGAAAACAAATTGCTAATAGATTCTCTCACGATTTCTGCGTTAAAAGCATTCAGCAGTAGGAGAGTGGAAGGTGGACATCCTGACAGTCTCTCTTAATGGCAGTATTATTGTTGTTTTCCTTTCTCTCTAGCTGTAACAAGCTGAAGCTTGGAAGTGCGAGTGTTTTGTTTATCACGTCAAGTTCTTACCACAGCATCTGAGCTGGAGTTCAGCCAAAATCTATAACTCACCATGGAATGCATAATTTTTCTGTCAGACAGTTGAAAATTTTGACACTTGCTTTGCCAGAAAACACAGGTATAGATATGAAAGAGGCCCCTCTGGGGTTTACAGCTTACTCTCTCACTGGCTCCCCAGCCTTTGATTGTCAAAGCTCTCGCCACCCACTTAATGTTTCCAAGCATACTTCATTGCCCTTTGTTTCTGTTCAAATTCACTTAAAATCAACCACTGAAAGACTTCTTAGTGAGCTTGTTTAATTGTGAATTTATTCTAACCTGTCAAAAAAATGAAATGCCATAAACTGCTCCCAACAAAGGGGTTTCACAGCCAACATACCTGCTAGTAATTTTACAGTTCTCTTACAATGGAATTGTAGATGTTAACAGTAGATATTGAATGTAACTTTTTTTGACTTTTCATTGATTCTTTGCAGATTTCATATCATGCATTCCAATTCCTTTCTTCACCCTGTTCCTTTATATCTACCCTCTGCCCTTGCCACCTCCTTCCCTGCAAAATAAGTAAAATTTAAAGGAAACATAAAACAAAAAGCAAAAACCAACGAAAATCTTGGTAGGGAAGCTGGATATTGCCAGTGTGTCACACAGTATATTCTTTGGTACATACATCTTTTCTTATAAGTGTTCATTGCAATGAGTCATTGGTCTGGTTCAAGGTCTGTGGCTTCTGCTACAGCCTTCATACTGGCCCCTCCCTGTGACTCCTCTAGGATATCCTGTTTTTACCTTGTGTCATGGAGATCCTGCAATTTTTGTCCAGGCCCTTCACACGGTCCAGCAGCTCATAGACGAGGTGACTTTTTCTTATTTATCCCCAGTTTGAAATACACAGCACCCTCCTTTTGTACTTATCTGACTCAAAGATTTTTATATCAGGGATATAAAAAAAGTTACTCACAAAAGCAAACGGTGTATATTTTTAACTAAGGAAATACTGAAATATAACTATTCAAGTTCTTGCACTAATTTTTTAATTTAGATAAATCTAAAAATCAGCATTTCCTGGGTTAAATTAGTGTACTACTTGGGTATCTGCAATTCAAATAAGTCATTTGAGAAACTGGCCCCAAAACCAGTGACGTACTGCTTAACTGAACAGGTCTCCAAACTATCCTAACAGATTTCTTTCTCTCTTTGTAGAATTATTTCCATCTGGTGCTTAGATATTAAACCTGGAATATGGAAAGGCTCTGCCCTCTCACCCTGTTTGACTTCAAAATGCTGGCAAAGAATTTACATGGTCAATGAATCGAGTGTTAAAATTTTGAACTTAACTGTGTAGATGTAAGATGAAACTTTATAAAATAGTAAGTATCTAAAGTAGTGGGTTTTTCTATGGACTTCTTAAAAGCTCATTATTTATTGAGGATCCTTCAAACCTGTCGTGTTTGAAAAGAACAAACCTTTCCTTGATTTTTCTCCAACTTATGGATATTAAAACAAATTTATGGAGGCATACTGAACAATTTAAATATGGTTAAACTTGAGCATCCAAACCTTTGAAGAGCTGAAAATGTACGCATGCAGGTATTTGTATAAATATAAGTAAATAGCTATTTGCATGCATGCAAGTGACATCTGTCACTAATGGCGATTTCTTCATGAAAACTTTAAGGTGATGATAAATGATGTTTAACCTTTAAGCATGGCAACATCTTTCATGGCATCTTGACTGGAAAGCACAGAGTTACTTCTAAGAAACATAATTGCTTCCAGAAATTTTTAAACCACTAAGAGAATGTTTATATGAAATGAGCAATAGTCACGAGGAGTGAAGAAACCAGATCCTACGCACATGCTCAGCCCGGGCACGCACAGGAACTGCAGGAGACCCATATGCAGGACACATCGCTAAGCCTGGCTTCTTCCTGCTTGTATTAGTCTCGCCACGTCGCCGTTCCTCTACCATGCAGCACTGGAGAGCACAGGCCTTCCATAGCCATATGAGTCCAGTTCCCGTTCCCAAGTCTACACACTGGCTTCTGCCCTCCCATCATTCCTCTCTTTCACAAGTCCCGTCATCCTTTCTTCACATCGTCTCTTGCTCACTTGCTTCCTTTGATCTCGTTTTAGCACTGATCTCCCTTGATCTTCTGCAATTGTTTGATGCTATGCAGCCAAACAGTATACATCCAGTAATTTCTGGCTAATGATAAAAAGGACTCTGAGTTATTACACGGAACTTGGAACTATTCCTCCTCTCTGTTCCATTCATATCTAACTTGGAAGAAACATTTGAGGTGGGCTCTGTTGTCCCAGAGGGTCTTGGGGTGTTCCATCATGCCATGGCAGGTTCTTTGTCTCAAACAATTAGGAAAGATACCAAGAAGCAACAATAAGAGTACAGTTCTATTGAAAGTAAGAGTAAAAGTGGAAGTGCAGTCCTCAGCCTGGAAGTGGAGCAGAAAATTCATTCTGAAAATCACAAAGTTCTTTTCCAAGTTCTTTTTATGAGTTAGGAGATAAAGCAGCTCATGCCTAGGGTAGAGTATAGGGTTAATTCCTTACCTTGATTGGCAGATGGGCTGTTACTTAACTTTGGACCATCTGTTCAAGCATGGGTCACACATCCTTAATTCTAAGCATCTGTAAGACCTGTTATGTATACTCATGAGATGGTAGATATAGGCTTTCTATTGGCAGGTCACTTTAAGGTCAGATCAGCCTTTAATTAGTTTGAGCCTAATTCTGGCTTAAACTTGCCTAGTTTATATTCATTTTGATCATGAAGTGCCTGAACCCCAAATTATCCACAGGAGAAGAGGTACTGTGTGTTGTTCCTCCAAGAAGGGGCAACAAATGAGATGTGCCCCTGGAGATGGGTTGTGCCTTCAGTTGCCTACTTCTAGTAAACACAATGAAGACTATACAACATGTTAGTTTCCATTTTATTAATGTTTAAAGAGATGAGAGAATTGACCATTGATTTGATCATTCTGTAATATACACATCTCTCAAATTATTGTATAGTACCCTGTAAATATGTACAATTAAAACAATAATTAAAAAATAAATTTTGATAGCAGGAATAAGAGAGTCATGACTAATGCTCAGAAACATCTGGGCAAGTCTTTAAAGAATCTTAGAACAGTTAGAACTCAGCAAGACCTAGCGACCTGATCCAAAAAGCTCCAAACACAACAGCTCTATTAAATATGTGAGAATCTTCCATAAAACTTATAAGATGCCATAAGATACATTTTTATAGTTCACCGCCATAAAAAATGTTACTGTCCAAACTCAGAGCTAGTATGCAAAGCCTTCATCTGAAATTGAAGAGAAACAAAGCAGAAATACCCATTGCAGTTTACAGAAAAATCACAGTGTGTGCTTCTGGCTCAGAGCAGCAAACAAAAAGATCTGTGTTGAGGAGTGATTGATGTAGCTGTTTTGTATCTTCATACTCCAGGGCAACAGAAAGAAAGCAAGGAGAATTTAATTTCCTCTGATTAAAAGTTGCGTTTTCTTTTCTGTCTCTTTCTTCTTTCTCCCTGCCATCTGCCTTCCACATCGACCCCCGCCTCCCTCCCATAGTTTTTTCTATTTGTACCCTGGTGGCAGAGATTCAGAAGAAAGGTGCAGCCTGATCATTTGGGTGGTCCGAGTAAATCTTTAGTCTTTGGCTAACCTCTCCTTAGACTGGAAAGTGGCCAAGAATTTGCAGTGTTAGGGAGAGTCACTTTGAAAGGCTGCAAGCCTACATCTGGGTGCATGTCAGTACAGATCCCCTGGTTTAGTAAGAAAAAGTGAACAGTAACTTTCCAGCCAGAGCAACAACAATTGCTCCCAAACTTAAAATGCACCCTTGTAGGAGCTGTTTCTTACCAGTTAAAATGTTCTTTTATTTCAGTTTATGGCTTGACTTACCCTGCTAGCTAAGCCAAGAAACTCTTCATTCTAAAGAAACAACTCCACCCACATGTATTCCTTTGTCTGCACTCTCTGCTCCCTCTTACCCTCACAACATTTCATTAAACACCGGATCAGGACCAGATAAAATTTGCTTTCTGTTTCTCAGTATAATTTTAGGAACCGTACATGAAAATCTCTCCCCATAGCACCTCCTTTTTATTACAACATTAAATTAGATTCATTCTGAAAGACCAGTTGTATTTTTTTAATTAAAAGGAGAAATAAAATCTCCTTTTTCCATAAGTAGGCTCACAAAGAATTCAGGAGTTATTTCTCCCAATAATAACTTAACAAAAGAGGTTTAAATCCCCAGAATTAGAGTGAGGATTAGAGGGGGCAATCACCTGCACAGTAAGAATACATTATCACAAACGTTGAAGGGGACATATCTTTTGGTACCTGACAAAAGCTAATAAAAATATCCACAATGGTAACAATGATGCTAGTATCATTTCAGTGAAAAGGACCCAAATTGCTGCCATAAGACAAGGTTCTAAATCCACTTAGGCTCATCAGTGCATGCCTGGAAATTTCTAATGAAAAACTGCATCAAAGAAAGGTTTAAACACTTGGTGCAAGATCAAACTTGTAGAATTAAGTTCAAACTGATGCAATTTTTGAGAGTGATGGATTCCCACCGCTCTAATAGTTCAGCTTTTGAGAATACTCTTGACTTGCTATATGGCTGGGGGAGCTTCAAGCAAGACAGTGGATAATAAGGACAGAAGACTAACAGTATGTAACTAGTCTCCATTGGTGTGCAGCTCCTGTTGAAAGTCCAAGTGATCAGTAAGGAACTAGAAAAGATAAACTAGACCACACTGTAATGATGCAAATGTTTTATCTGGGTTAAAACAGTTAGATAAGCCTTGTTCATTTTTTTTAATTTATTTATTTATTAAGGATTTCTGCCTCCTCCCCGCCACCGCCTCCCATTTCTCTCCCCCTCCCCCGATCAAGTCCCCCTCCCTCATCTGCTTGAAGAGCAATCAGTGTTCCCTGACCTGTGGGAAGCCCAAGGACTGTGCCTTGGCGCCTGCCCATCTCCAAGGCAAGAATTCACCCAATAATCTGATAAGCCTTGTTCAAATGAAAAATTCCAGGAGAAGTGATATACCAAAAGAAAAAAGGAAACATTTCAAGTTCACATTTGAAGATTTGTTTTATTCTGTTTGTTTTGTTTTGTGTATATGATGCAAGAGTGTGAGGGTGCACATGGAGGCCAGAAGAGGGCACTGGAGTCCCTGAAGACAGGTTGTGAGTCACCCACAGTAGATGGTGAGAACCAAACTTGCGTCCTCTTCATGAGCACAAGAGCTCCTAACCTCTGAGACACCTCTGTAAACCCGCAAGCTTGCATTTGAGACATGGCAAGGAGAAAATCATTTCCTAGGCTTAAATATATTTTTCCTATAATGAAATGGGATTTAACTGACAGAGCTAGAAAAGGAGGACATTCAGGTAATACCAGACTGATGTTTTCAAGAATTACTAACTATTAAATTCAAATTTATTTCTACATTTTTAGTCTTCTTATTGGAAAGTGACTTCTTTCATATAATATATTCTGAATATAGCTTTCGCCTCTCCCAATTACTACCAGGTCCTCTACTTTTCCACCCACCCAAAACTACACACTTTCTTTCACTCTATCATAAGAATATAAACAGGCATCTATCATCAACATAATAATAATAATAATAGAAATAAAAGAAGAAAATTAAAAACAAGTCAGAATAAGACAAAGCAAACAAAAGAAAAAGCAAAACAAAAAGATCAACAAACACATATACACACAGAAACACATTCATAACCACAGGTATCCTACAAAAACACAAAACCAGAAACCAGAATATATACACAAAGAACAAATGACCTATATGATGGCTATTCTTGGTTGTCAGTTTGACTATATATGGAATTAACTAAAATCCACGAGGCTAGGTACACCTGTGAGGGGTTTTTCTTAATTAAATTGTTTGAAGTAAGAAGAGCTACACTTAATCCTGATCTTTTTTGAGGTGGGAAGACCCACCTTGAATCTGGGTCACACCTCCTGCTTACAGCCTATGTAAAGGACATGGAAGAAGGAAGCTTGCTTTCCCTTTCTTGTTTGCTCTCAGCCTAGCGGCAGGTCCATTTCTCCACTGGCATTAGAACCTACTTCTTCAGGATTCCAGCATATTCTGAGAATCAGCTGAAAGATCCAGCCTCTTGACTGAATAGTTTCTGGATTTTTGGACTTTCTGTTAATAGACAGCCATTGTTGAACTAGCTGAACCACAGCCTGTAAATCATTCTAATAAATTCTCTTTATAATATAAATGCTTAGGTCAATAAATAGAAGATAGAGATAGATAGATGATTGACAGATGGATACATACATACTTTCTGTTCTGCTAGAAAATGCTGACTGATACAACATGGAGAAAAAAGAAAGAAAGAAAGAAAGAAAGAAAGAAAGAAAGAAAGAAAGAAAGAAAGAAAGGAAGGAAGGAAGGAAGAAAGAAAGAAAGAGGGAGAAAGCGAGGGAAGGAGGGAGGAAGGTAGGGAGGAAGGGAGGGAGGGAGGGAGGGAGGAAGGAAGGAAGGACGTATGAGTCAAAGAACCTTGCAGTGGGGTGGGGGGGGGGGTAGTCTGTAGCAGAGCAGCTCACTTGACATAGACAGCAGTGCATTGTGTAGGCTGTTCACATCACAGCAGATAAATAAGTAACAAGTGAGGCGGGAACTAGGAGTAGATATAAACTTCAAGAGCCTTCTTTTGCTGACCTACTTCTGAGAGTTAGGCCTTACCTCCTCAAGCTTTCACAGCAGCCTTGCATAGTGCCATTGGCTGGGGAGGTAGTATTCAAACGAGGAGCATCCAGGAGACATTTCAGATTTAAACCAGACACTCTGACTCTAACCTGCAAAGGCTGACGCCATCTCATAACATAAAATGCATTCAATTCAGCTCCTAATTTTAAGACTATTTTTTTTCAGAAATCTGGCTTCATTATTTAGTAATTTGTGTGCTGAATAGGCTTTTAGCTTCTTTTATTGAAAATAGATTCTTCTCTCATAGAATACATCCTGACCACAGTTTCCCCTGTCTCTACTCCTCCAAGCTCCCCCTGAGACTCTTAACAGTTCCAGCATTGTTCAAAAGTCTAAGTCTAGGGTATATATCGAGACCCTAAGTAATATCTTAATTGTAAGTCCCTACAAAATAAAACACAAATCACATATTTCCAATATACAATGGTACACACAAAATAGTCCCACTAAAAATAAAGGTACTGAAGTCTATCTTGTTAGTCCGTGTTCAGTGGCTATCCCTGGGAGGCCTGTTGTTTTTTTTTTTTTTCTTTTAAAGGGAAACAGGAGAAGCTGATCTGGCAGAGAGAGGAGGTGGATAGAGGGGCTGGGAAAAATGGGGAGGGGAACTGGAGTCATGATTTAATATGTGAGAGAAAAATAAAAGTTTTTTTAAAAAGAGATAAAAGTTTAAAATTCTAAATGTAGGTATTGGAGTACAGCAAGGAAATTTGAACAAAGACAAATATAATGAAACATACCATATAACACCTTGTCTGTGGTCTCTTGTGGGAAATCCAACCCTGCTACGCATTACCTGACCATGAGCTCTTCTTAGACATTTTGATAAATGACTCAGTTACCATATAACTCATCATCCACATAAATGCCAACCAATAACTGTTTCAAGCTCATGCAGTAACCAGGCCCATTCTTGCTTTATTGCAGTACCCTTTAAGCACCCCCATGTGGCTGATTCGGGAAAAACACTTCCCTAGAAACCCCCTTCTAGTTTGTCTACGCTAGAATCCTATCTTTTAAAAATAAATCTTATATTTAAGAAGTGATCTCCTGTGCCAATGCATCTAAGGCTACTTCCCTCTTTCTCTTCTATAAGGTTCAGTGTAACTGGATTTATGGTGAGGTACTTGATCCATTTGACCTTGAGTTTTGTGCAAGGGGATAGATATGGACCTATTTACATTCTTCTACAAGTCCACATCCCACTTATGCCAGCTCCATTTGTTGAAGACGCTTTCTTTTTTCCATTGTAAAATTGGTGTAGGAGGTCCTTCTGTCTATGTGTTTGTTTCATTGGTTAATAAAGGAACTGCTTTGGACCTATAGCAGAACTGTAGGGGAACAGAGCTAGGTGGAGAAAACTAAACAGAATGCTGGGAGGAAGAAGGCAGAGTCAGAGAGAGATGGTACAGAGCCTCCAGCATCAGAATCTTTGCCAGGCCACATGGCAATATACAGATTAATAGAAATGGGTCAAATTAATGTAAGAGTTGACCAATAAGAAGCTAGAGATAATGGACCAGGCATTTAATTAATACAGTTTCTGTATGATTATTTTGGATCTGAGCTAGCCAGGAGGCCAGGAAAAACAAGCAGCCCCTCCAGCAACATAAAATTTTGTTTCCTTTGTCAAAAGTCAGGTGTTCATATGTGTTGAGATTAATGTCAGGGTCTTTGATTCCATTGCTCCATGTGTCTGTTTTTATGCTAATACCAAACTGTTTTTATTACTATAGCCTTATAGAAGAGCTTGAAGTCAAGGATGGTGATGCCTCTGGAATCCCTTTATTTTACAGGATTGTTTTGTCTATCCTGGGTTTTTTGTTTTTCCATATGAATTTGAGTGTTCTTCTTTCGAGGTCTGTGAAGAATTGTGTTGGGATTTTGGTGGAGAGTGCATTGAATCTGTAGTTTGCTTTTGGTATGATTGTCATTTTTATTATGTTGATTTTACCTATACAGAGCATGGGAGATCTTTCCATTTTCTGATAACTTCTTCAATTTCTTTCTTCAAAGACTTACAGTTCTTGCCATACAGGTCTTTTATTGTTTGATTAGATTTACCACAAGGCATTTTATATTATTTGTGGGTATTGTAAAAAGTGATATTTCTCTGATTTCTTTCTTAGCTTCTGTTATCATTTTATATAGGAGGGCTACTGAATTTTTTAGTTACTCTTTTATCCTGCCACATTACTGGAGGTATTTATCAGCTGTAGGACTTCCCTGGGAGAGGTTTTGGTATCACTTATGTATACTATCATGTCATCTTCAAATAGCGAAAGTATGACTTATTCCTTTCCAATTTGTATCCCCCTTGATCTCCTTTTGTTGTCTTATTGCTCTAGCTAGAACTTTAAGTAGTATATTGAATAGATATTGAGAGAGTTGACATCCTTGTCTTATTTTGGATTTTAGTGGAATACTTTGAGTTTCTCACCATTTAATTTGATGATGGTTGTTGGCTTACTGTATACTCCATTATGTTTAAATATGTACCTTGTAGCCCTGATCTCTCCAAGACCTTTATTATAAAAGGGGTGTTGAATTTTGTCAAAGGCTTTTTCAACATCTTACACCAGTCCGAAGCACCAAGATCATAAACTCTGATGATAACTTATGCTGGAGAGGATGTGGAGTAAGGTGAACACTTCCACAGTTTGTGGGAGTCCAAACATACAACCACTCTGGAAATCAGTATGGCGGTGTCTCAGAAAATTGGGAATCAACCTACCTCAGGACCCAGCAATACCCAAAGAATGCTCAATCATACCACAAAGACACTTTTTCAACTATGTTCATAGCATCATTATTTGTAATAGCCAGACCTGGAAACTAACTAAATGTCCCTCAACCAAAGAATGTATAAAGAAAATGTAGTGCATTTACACCATGGAGTATTACTCATCTGTTAAAAAAAAATTTTAAAAAAATGACTGAGGCAATCCAGATCCATAAAGACAAACATAGTATATTACATCTAATGGATATTAGATGTAAAGCAAAGGGTAACCAGGCTACAGAGACTGGATGGAGGTTGAGACTGTGAGCGAATGAGATGGTCAAGTTGGAGAAGGGATGAAGAGGGAGAGCAATGGAGCAATGAAAGAGATATCTTGATAGAGGGAGCCATTATTGGTTAAGAAAGAAACCTGGTGCTAGGAAGATTCCTAAGAATCCATAAAGATGACCCCAGCTAAAACTCATAGCAATAGAAGAGGGTGTCTGAACTGGCCTTCTCATCTAATCAGGTTGGGGACTACCCTAATTGCCATCCGAGGACCTTCATCCAGCAACTGATGGAAGCAGATGCAGAAGTCCACAGCTAAGCACTGGGCAGAGCCCCTGAAGTTTAGTCCAAAAAGAGGGAGACAGGATTATATGAGGAAGGATCATAGGGAAATCCACAGAAACAGCTGACCCAAGCTTATAGGAGCTCACAGACTCTGAACCTACAACTAGGGAGCCTGCATGGGACCAAACTAGGGCCTCTGCATGTGGGTGACAGTTGTGTGTCTTGATCTGTTTGTGGGGTCCCTGGCAGTGGGAACAGGATCTGTCCCTGGTGTATGAGCTGACATTTTGGAGTCAATTCCGTATGGTAGGATGCCTTGCTCAGCCTTGATGCAGGGAGAGGGGCTTGGTCCCACTTCAACTTGATGTGACAGGCTTTGTTGACTCCCTACTGGAGACCTTACCCTTTCTGATGAGTGGATGAGGGTGGGGTGAGGGGGAATTGGGGGCAGATGGAGGAGGAAAGAGGGGGGAACAGTAGTTGGTATATAAAATGAGTTAAAATTAAAATAAAATAAGGTCTTTCAAATGACTTTGTAATGCCACACCTTGAATCCTCTATTGGTTGTTATCTCAAGCACTGATAAACACCTAAAGCAACTTTCCTACTGGCCCTGCTGCATGTTGTACAGCTTCTTTCTTGTCCCTAACCCATTCAATAGTTATCATCTCTGGCCACCACTTTTCATGCCTTTGTGTTCTTTTCTTATACAAAATGAATGTTTTTTCACACCTTTATGCTGTGTGTGTATATGTGATTCTCACTGTAGGCCTAACCAATCTCAGCTAATAACCATGCCATGCCCTGAATATTATATTATCTTGAAATTTCCCTTACTATATTAATCAACCTCTTACTCCTAAAGTCACCTCATTCAATTTTGAGGAAATAGGCAAAATACACACAAATTCTTTTCCAGGATGTAAAGAAAATTGAATCAAATCCAATTCTGTATGGCGCATTCCCATCTGAAACATCTCTGAGCATTGTCTTTGCTATTAATTTTCCATCACCATTCCTACCTCCAGAAATTCCACTCAAATCCCCCACTGAGCAAGGCTTAGAGCACTATGGGCCTTCCCTAGCACAAACCTCCAACCTCACCCAAAATCAGTTCTAAGAACCATGTGGCCTAACAGCCCCTCTGTCCCTCTGTTAAGGTTTTCTCTTCCCAGGTGGGTCTATGTTTCTGTCAAGTTAATAAAATCTGGCCAGATCATCCAATGTACCTTCTTCTATTCAGACTTGTACTGGAGTGTCTAGGCATGCCAATTAGCTAACAGAAAAGAGTAAAAGCTATCTAGATTGGGAAGGAGGAAAAGCTGCTTATTAACAACTTCACCTTCTGTGTAGAAAATCTATTAAAATGCATACACTGAGTTTCTATATCTAATAAGTAATCTTTGGAAATTAATGGTGTAGCCAAGTAGTGGAGTGTTGCCAGGCATACGCATCCTATATTCAATCTTGAAAAATCTAATACAACAAGCAGCAATTGAACTCCTTAAAAATATTATTTATGAGAACACCACAATACATGAAACGCTTAAATAATAGTGATCAAAAATATGACTTACTCATGAAAGGATTATATTTTTTAAATGCCATGAGAATTTACTAGAAGTGTATTCTGTTCTTGAGTCAGAAGAATCCATGTAGTTGAAATTAAAATTCTGCTCAAATTTATCTATATTTCAATATAGACATATATTTCAATAATACTAACAAGAATTTTAGGTTTGGGGGAAATTTATAAACTGCTTCCAAAAGTTATGAGAAAATGCTGAATAATTAAGATAATCAAAGCAAATCCCACATGGGAAAGAATAATGATGCCTGGCTAGCTTAGACCCAAAATAATCACACAGAAACTGTATTAATTAAATCACTGTTTGGCCCATTAGCTCTAGCTTCTTATTGGCTAAATCTTATATATTTATTTAGCCCATTTTTATTAATCTATGTATTGCCACGTGGCAGTGGCTTACCAGCTAAAGTTCCCAGCATCTGTTTCCAGTGGCTCCATGGCTTCTCTCTAACTCTGCCTTCCTCCTCCCATGATATAGGCCAAGCCAGTTCTTTATTCGTTAACCAATAAAAGCAACACATAGAGAGAAGGACCTCCCATACCACGCTCCTCCCTGCAGGAGGGGTGTTTCAATTTAGAGGAAATAACTATGCATCTGGAATGAGCATGAACATAGAGGAAAAGACCTCAAAACTATAAGAAGCAAGAGCAAAACTAATCAGTATATAGAAGTTTCTGCACAGCAAACAAAATAATCAAGTGGAGAGATAATCTACAGAATGGAAGATATTAGGCTCCTATATATAAGACAAGATGTTCATATCTTGAATATGCAAGAAATTGCAAATTAAAGAAATAGAAATGATGAAAAACAAACGAGGAGCAATCTAGTTTAATCATTGGTAATGGTAGTGACTAGAAAGAAGGTTTGGTGTTTAAGAAAGCCTGGTGTTCTTCCAGAAGACCTTATTTGAGTTTCCAGCATCATCATCAAAAATTTCACAACCACCTGTAAAGCTAGCTACAAAAAAAAAATCCAAGCCATCTTCTAGCCTCACACACATTTGTCAAACACACAGAAACACAGGTTCACATATAAATAAAATATTGAACTGGTAATAGACTTAAGGAGACGAAGACAAATAGGTTTCATGTATATGAATTAATTTTCACCTCACTAATAATAAGGAAAATGAACATCAAAACCACAATAAAATATCACCTCACCCTAATAAGAATGGCAGCTTTAAAAAAAACCAAAAGATAACAATTTGGTGAGGATACAGAAGAAAAAGAACCCTAGTGCATCTTAGCAAGAATGAAAACTAGCACTAAGGTTGTGAGAAACAACATGGAGGTTCTTTAAAATATCTACCATGTGATTCAGAAATTCAACTGCCCTCCACAAGAAAATGGCATTAGTAGATATAAGAGATATCTGAATTTCTTTGCGCATTATTCACAGCAGCTAAGAAACTGAAGCAACCTAAGGGTCTGAAACCTGATGGATGCGTTAAAATATACGCAAACTAGGATGCTATTCAGCCATGGTAAAGGATGAAATCCTGACACTGTTACCAACATGAACGAAACTAGAGACCACTGTTATAAACCATAAAAGACAACTTTTATGCTACAACTTCTCACTCATCTGTGAAATGCAAAAATGTGGCTCTCCTGTCATTGCGAGAAGAATGGTGATTATCAGAGGCTGAGGGCAGCAGTAGCAGAGAGATGGAGAGAAATCAATGGGTGCTAAGTTACAGTTAGACAGAGAAAGTTCTGGAGTTTCTACTGCACAGTATTAGGATAGACTAATAATGGTGCACTATATGTTTCAACACAGAGTGAGAATAGATTTTGAAATATGAAGAGTTTCTGAGGAAATAAATATGTTTAAGTTTATTAAAATATCATGACATGTATATATGCATTGGAGCATTATATACCACACAGCAAACATCTATAATTTTTTCTATTTACAACGTAAAAAAATAAAATAAATTAAGTAGCATAATTTTTGAAAGTACATGGTAGAAAGCAATGTGTAGTGATATTTTGCTTATGTTTTAACAATTAAAGCATGCCTGAGGATCAGTACAGGGCAAAGCCACAAGAATCCAGGAAGTGGTGGCATGCACCATTAATCGTAGAATTTGGGAGACAAAGGTCGAAGGATCTCTGTTAGTTCAAGGCCACCCTGGGCTACACAAGATTGAATCTGTCTAAAGGAGAAACAGAACTCACACAAAGGTAAGCCCAACAATTGGGCTTTAATCCCAGGATTGGGAGGTAGACACAGACGTGATATGACCGGGTAGAGAGAGGAATATAACGTAGAAGGAGACAGGAGCTTAGTGTAGTCTGAGGTTTGGTGGAGACAAATGCAGTCTGGAGATGCAGTCTGAGGACAGTATGAGCATTGGTAGACATAAAAGAAGTCTAGTGGCTGGCCTCTCTGATTCTCTGATCTTCACCATTAACCCCTCTAACTGACTCTGGGGTTTTTTTTATTATTAAGACCAACTAGAATTTTGTTGAATAGTAAAGATCATATATAAAGCCACAGTAATCAAGGTAATACTATCTCACCATGGAAACAGAGACTACAAAGCAATGGAACAAATAAAAAGAGTTCATGGATAAGAACTCATCTACATGGGCAATAAGCTCTGAGAAAGATGTAAAAGTAGAAGGTATTTCAAAAATGATGCTAAGAAAATGGAATGTTTATATGCATGATATGAACTTTCATTTATAGCTCTTACTGTATGCAAAAACTAAACTAAAATGGTTCAGAAACTTACAATTAATCCACAGCAATAAAATACCCTAGCAAGACATTTTTTAAATGCATAACTTTGAATTAAGCAATACTCTTGTATACTACAGTGAAAAGTCCAGTGTATGAAAAGTGATTTTACTTCACCAAAATAAAGCAAATGCTCTTCAAAACATTGTTAAGAAGTGATTCTTATAAGATCCTAAAAAACTATGAAAAAAACAAAGCAGCTTCTATATGCAAACATATAAAATCCCCAGCAAGTGCCTTAATCATTGGGTATTTAAGACTTCTGCAATTAAAGTTATAAATCAGTAAAGAAAGAAGTTAAAAGAAACAGTAGAAGATGGAAATATGCCCTTTATCATGGATCCACAGAGTCCTATAAAGGTGCCATAGTGGCAAAAGTAAGAGAGAAATATCAAGATTGCAATGGCATTCTTCACATCAACAGAAAAGGAATCTTCAAGTTAATATGGAAACACAAATGATCCAGAATAACCTAAGCAATCCTGAAAAATATGCAGCAATTCTGGAAGTCCCCTGTCTTCAAATTACAAAGCTGTGTTAACAGAAACACCATGAGACTAGCACAATACAGACATGTATTCCAAAAAATAAAATGAACTATTCCAAAACAAGTCCAAGTAGTTACAGTCATCTGATTCCTGACAAAAAATTCCAAAACATACATCAGTGGGCGGAAAGCCTCCATAAAAAGTGATCCTGTATAAAATTAAATCCATGCCTCTCATCCAAGATTAAAACAAAAATAACAAAAGTAGACGCAAGACCTTAATGTAAGACCTGAAAAACTGCAAATACTACAGGAAAACAGAAATAATGCTTCAAGGTCTAGGTGTAAGCAAGGGTTTTCTGAATGGAAATCAGCTCAGAAAATAAGAACCAGCATTGACAAGTGGGAGTCCCTCAGATTTAAAGGCTCGGACACGTCTGAAAAACAACTAAGAGAGTAAATTGGTTGTCTACAGGATGAGAGGAAAGCAATTGCCAGGGGATTCATATCCAGAATATACGTGTTAAATTTCAAAAAAGTTGGCAAAAGAAAAATAACCCAGTCAACCAGTGAGCAATGAAACTGAACAAGTACATTTCAAAAGGAGTCACACAAATTATCAATAAATGCATAAGAAATGTTCAGCATTTTTAAGCTATTAGCTTTTGTAAACCTAAGCTACAGAGATCCCACCACATTCCCTTAGAATGGTGCTGCAAAAACACAAGCAAAGGTAGGTGGTGAAGCAAACAGGGGTGGAAGAGGCTTTATTCAGTGTTGGTGAGAATGCCAGTTTATTCAGCCATTATAAATATAGGTACCTCAAAAAATTAAAATTATAATTTTTATATCATCCAGTCATAATATTCCAGGGCATAGAACCCAAGACAGCTAACTATAGGGATACCTGCCCACCTATTACAATCACAAAACTACAGAATCAGCAAAATACCCATCTATGGATGACTGGATCAAGAGAGTGTGAATTGTACTTCCAATGGAATTTAATTTATCAAAAAATAAATAAATAAATTTACCTCATTAGTGGGAAATGAGTAAAATTAGAGAGCATCGTGTTAAGTGGGATAGGCCAGGCCCAAGAAAAAAAATGTCAGATGATTCTTTCATATTTGCCACCTAGGGAGAAAAGAGAAAGAAAATGAAGACGGGGCAGAGAGGGACCTAAAGACGAAGGGCAATAGAGCATCAGAAGACAACTAGCAAAGATAAAACATGGAATGGATATGATCAAAATAAACTATTTACATGTATGTAAGTGCCAAGACATAAGTCCTTACTTTGTACAATTCATACACACCTATAAAAGTTTTAGAAATGCTATTCAATGAATGAAAAGATAAGCCATATCCTAAAATGAAACACTTACACATTACATGTCTGATGATAGATATGTGCTGAAATAAAGAAAGAACACTAAAACTCAATAAAAGGAAACAAACAACCCAATAAAAAGATAAAGACAAGAAATTTGGATAGATATTTAATCAAAGAAGTTTCACTAGGGAGTAAGAACATTTAAAATATACTTGATAACTCCAGCCAAAGAGGTGAATGAATATCATAATAATATTCAAATGTCCACCAATTAGAAAGGTCCAATTTAAGATGAATGGCCAAGTGCTGCATGCGATATGGTGAAACTAGGGTTTTCATCTGTGGCTGGCGCAGATGCAGAATAATAAAACTTCTTAGGAAAGCCTCATAAACAGTCTACATATACATTTATACATATACTAGCCATTCTATGCCTAAATATTTTCCCAAGACATTTAGAAATATGTTCACACAAAGATTTGCACAAGAATGTTCTTAGCAACTTTATCATTAACAGTCAAAATTAAAAAAAGAAAGCCAAATGCCAACTGTTGACAACATATATACAAACCAACATATCCAAATAACAGACTAGCTATTGATAACAGACTGTTCTATTGATGTTGATTATAGAGTGATGAATCTCAAATTATTTTGTATAATCAGCCAGATTAAAAACAAATGCATATTGTAATTCTATGTATGCAATTCAGTAACATATAATAACAGAAAAACCACTCCTGGTTTTAATCTTTCTTAGCCGCCTTCCAGAAATATCTCCCTCCCATTTCTTTTGCATGAAGTCAACCTAACACACATATCTTGGAATGGGCAGCAACTGTCATTAACGTGTTTGAAACTACAAAGGTATGGACAATTACATCAAAGTGACCCTGCGGAAATGACTGAGACACCAACTGAGAAGAATTTCAATACCAAAATAAGTAATGACAGTAATGTATCGTAACACTAAAAGCCCTAGTTCATCTAGCCATGAGAGACAAACAAAAGCTGGGGCAGGGGAAAGACCTCCTTAGGGGAAGGAAGAAGACTGCCATTTCAATTAGAAAATGAAGGGATAATCATGAAATTGCCATTTTCCACCTTTAATATAATAACGGTATTAGGAGGAAATCAGCAATTGGTGAAACCTAAGGTTTAATGACATTTTGTTTTGTTTTCTTCTGGACTAAAATATTCCTCGTGGGGGGGGGGGGGGGGAACGCCTGTATAACTAAGAAAACCAGTGAATTTTAACAGGGTGAGGAAGCTTGCAAAGCTCTGTGATCTGCTCGGCCACATCCAAGGCTCTGAAAACAGTGCCCAATGTCTGAGGAAATTATTCTCTTCTGTAGTGGAGCTGCATGCAGGAAGTTGAGCAGGAAGGTCTAGAGGTGCAGCTTCCATGAGTAGTTCCCCATACCGGGGTGATCCTTTCAGTGATGCAGCTGCCTGTGAGTAACCCAGGAACCTCACTGGATAAACAAGCTAGGCTTGGGCAGAATACGTTTTCTGTCATGGGTGCCTGGTCCTAGGAGACATATTTGTTCCCATCTCCCCAGAAAAGTCACTGAAAGATTTTGTATTTCTTTTTCAAACATTTTAAGAGCCATTACCCTTCTTGAGCTAATTATTTTATGCCATTTCTTACCCTCACCTATCTCCCTACCATTTCTTTGGTACACTTCTCTAGAAATGGGCAGCAATTCTGATTAACGTGTGAAATTATAAAAGTATGGTGGTGTTTTCCAGAAAAGACTTCCCACGATGCAAAGCGAGGACAAAGAAGTCATAGTCTACTGGAAAATAACTTGGATGTCTGCTTGAAAACCATTTTCACAAGTAGAGACACACGCACAAGAGTTGACAAAGATGCTTTTATATTGCGCTTCCTGGGGCTTTTGTGCTAATGACAAGGGTGGGTATAGAGTGGTCTACAATTTCTACATATCTTCTAACATGGTGTGGAAGCAAAGAGGTTGCTAACATTCATCTTTTATCCTTTTTTCTGTCTTGACAGCTAGTATTTCTCCGTTTTATAGAAACAAAAACAAATTTGAAAGAAGACTCAAACACTGCTGATATGATTTCAGCAGCTAAATGTGCAATTTGGACATTTCACCTCTAGCAATTTTGGTATTATTTTATTTCAATTAGCTGGGGAGATACCGCTTTCTATAGCTCGAGGTGCAAAGAGCGGTGCAATCCCTCCAGTGATTGAAGTTGCTCCCAGCATTCCTCTCTCCATTAGTGCCAAAATGCCTGGGGGAATTATGTAAATCATGGAGTGTTGTCATTATACTTAAAATCCATCCTTAGTATTAGCTTTCTAATTAAAGGTACACACTACTGGAACATTGCACTAGGCATTATTGAGAGAAAGAAATGAAATGGTCAATTTTAAAGCAAGACCACACTCTGTTTCTAAATTGACATATTGTAATAATTATGAAGGAAAGAAGAGATCCACTAACTTTTGGTGTGTTTATTTTAGTTTTGTTTTGTTTCCTTTTTGTAACATCATCTCAGTGTATCCCAGGTTTGCTTTGAACTCATCCTGTGACCTAGAATGACCTTAAACTTGTGACTTTTCTGCTTCTATAGCAAGAGCTGAGATTACAGGCAGGCACTGACATACCCAGCTGGGTTTTGTTTTCTAATCTATAATATAAAGCTATTTTTTAAGTGTTTAGATTTATCTTTTCTTTATTTGCTGTGTTTTTACCAGTTCTTGCATCTTACGTCTTCCCAACAAAGGCAGTTGGAACTGTTTTCCCTTTTTATACTATCTAAGTTACTTATTTATCCGTGGGATATTACCCTGTTTCTATCTCAGGGGTCTAATGCTAGTTGGTTTGCTACCATTCAGTTATGGCATCAAGTTACCATTAAATCCCATCAGTTTGGGGACTAATGAGGCACAAAGTTGCTCTTCCTGGCAACCAGTATCAAATATTAGAACGAGGGGTACCCAGGCCACCCACACAGTCGATCCAGGATGAGTCCATTTCTTCTTCAAGTTCTGTATACACTAGAACAAATCCCAAAGGCAGGAAAGTGCTAGACCTACTATTACAGTCTTTATGACAAGAGATACACATAGGCACAGCAGACAAATTAAGAGACTTAGAGCAGGTAATTCAGCTTTGTGCTATCTGTCATGGAGTCAGTTTAATGCCCTTCTTAGAAAGGAAGTTATAACACTGAGAAGTTTACCAGAAGGCAATTTTAATTTCTTCTTTTCCTATTTGTATCCCCTTGATCTCCTCATGAACATCATAGCATATACACCCACACCCATCATGCAGATACACACACACATGCACGCACTCAAAAAAAAATGGAAGAAAGGAAGAAAATGAAGAAGGAGGAAAAAAAGAAGGAAGAAGAAAGTAAGGAAGAAAGAAAGAAAGAAAGAAAGAAAGAAAGAAAGAAAGAAAGAAAGAAAGAAAAAAAGAAAGAAGGGAGGGAGGGAGGGAGGGAGGAAGGAAAGAAGGAAGGAAGGAAGGAAGGAAGGAAGGAAGGAAGGAAGGAAGGAAGGAAGGAAGGAAGGAAGGAAGGAGAGAGAAAGAGAGAGAGAGGAAAAGAAAGAAAGGTGATAAAAAGTATTCACTTACATAGGCAAGGTTGATCTAGTGACTGGTGGCTAGGTAAAGATCAATCCCCAACCCTCTGCTCTCCCTTGAGTTCTTGTGAGCGATGCTCTCTTAAAATTATAAAACTGCCAGGGTGTTAACCACCATATTACTATAACAAAGGTATTCCTGACACTCAGGAAATTCATACCAAGGAGCCAGAAGAAAGACTAGATGAGTTCTTTATTCAACTACATGTTCTCAACTGGTCCTCGGGCCCTTTATCAGCTATAAATCTGTGCCCATCTTGACCTGTTGCCTTCTATGTATACTAGCCCATCAGCTCCAGATCATCAGATCATCCCATTAGCTCTGTCTTTCTTGCTGTTCATTTCACGGGTTGGTAATTCTGCCTTTGCACCTTGTTTACATCCCATACCTTGCCCATATCACAACTTTTCATGTTACTTCGCTCTCTTTCCTGCACAGGTATTTCTTCCACTTAATGAATAAAATGAAATCTTCAGATTAACATCTTATGAAAGCAAAATAAGCTATAGCTAAGCATTTACATATTAGTGGGATCAAGGACAAAGACAGTCAACAGGAATGTGGTCTTTCTATTGTAGGGAAAACTTATCCAGTAAAATAATTGCAAAAATCTGAAATTCTATGCTATTAAATTCATCCCCCAAATGCTCACAAGCAAATGAGCCTTTTGAAGAAAGTGAGTGCCAAAAGATACCACGGAAGCATCATTTCTTCTAGGATTTTGATAAATTTTGGAAAAATTTCCCCATATTAATCATTTCAACCTGGCCTCCCAAAAATTATTCTGTTATGTTATATTGTTGATACTCTGTGAATAATAAACTGTCCTTTCTCTGACCCAACAGTCTGCGTCTTCAGATGACATTTACCAAAGAAGTCTCTAACATCTTGGCTTGCAAGTAGCATAGAATCTTAGAACCTTCAAAGCTGCTGACAAGATGTTATATTAGAAAATAAAAATACATGCAATAATATTCATAACTGACATTTTATATGAAAGAGCAAAAGAGAAAACTGGCTTAACAAATATCCATGAAGCCTATCTTCTAGTGGATCAAAATTTTGACCTTAAGTAGCATGACATATCAGAATACAGAATTCAGATTGCCATCTTGGAAGCAGACTGGGACTCCTCAACAGACCAGAAAAGTCCTCCATCTTGGAAGACCCTACCATAGAACCATGAGGACAAGGACATGTGCCCATTTAAATGGCTTAGTCTTTATACAATTAGACTAAGATCAATGCAATAATTCTGCATTGATCTTTAAGAAAATGATGATATATAATTAAAGTATGTAGCACACTGCACTTATGTCTTACTGAATATATTTTTATACTACATTATACTTCGCTCTCTCTTTTATTTTTATTTATGTATTTATTTATTTACTTTGATTTTTCAAGAAAAGGTTTCTCTGTGTTACAAGCCTGGCTTTTGTGGAACTTGCCTTGTAGACCAGGCTGGCCTTGAACACACAGAGATCTCCCTGCCTCTGCCTCTGCGATTAAAGACATGTGCCACCACTGCCCTGCTTTAGTTTCTCTCCTAAGAAAACAATCTTCATATTACACTGTCTAGAACTTCAGTTTGCAGCAGAGTGGACAAGTATGCAGAGGAGAGTTAAGCATCATAAATGGAAGCTCAGTAGAAAAAGGGAAACAATTGACTCCTAGCAACAGAGCTAGACATCAAAAATTACAATCTTGGTATGGGGAGATGAGTCATTTTCCTTTGGAAGTGTGGACACTGATAGGTTATCTGTGCTCCAGTGGATACCTAGATACAAATGGGCAGCACTGATTGGATTCAGTGGGAATGAAGGGGAGGAGAAAGAAGGGGAGACCATAAAATTTGGCAAGGGTAACTGGGATGGGCCATTGGAGGAGAAAAATGGAAAAATGGATATTATCAAAATGCATTGCATACATATACAAAATTTTCAAAAGAAACAGAAAAAATAGAAACAAAGCAAAATATAAGCTTACAAGTCCTTGGTTTCAACATGGACAAGATAAAACTCAAAGCAGTTCTGTCTGTAACGACTATGATAGAAAAGGGACTACACTCTTTCAATATCTGTTTCCTCCTTTTACTTCATACACTTATGCCTAAAGTTTGCAAGCTGTTTCCCACCTCCAGTCAGCCAAAGTCTGTGTAGTCCTCAAAATTCTACAACCTGCATAAGCCTTTTCTAATACATCTCGGTTGTATGCCTGATTTCCTCCAAATTGAAACACTCTCTTCATAAAGTTCAAGAGGTAAGTAAACATACAAGGCCCAGAAAGTAACTAAATCTTAGAAGACTCAAGAAGTCACAGGATTCACAAAGTCCCTCCCCAAGGTTACATAACCTGCAACAATTTCAAGGAAGAGTCTCCTACTATTTGCCCTTCCTTGAAAACTGAAGATAGCTGCAGAGACATGGGTTTTGTGACCTATGATGGCGTGGGATTGGAATCACCTGTGCCTATGAGTAACACTTCTCCTGTGATTCTATAAGTAATTCCCACTAATCTGCCTGGCTCATTCAGAAAGATTTGCATGGAATTGCTTCTATGGCCTGACTCTGGTGTCCTATCTTGTGCGAACAGACATTTGTTCAGATCCCCTCAGAAAAAGCCACACAATAGTGATTTACATAACTCCTCCATAGTACCATCTGAAAAAAAAAATCACAATATTCCGTGGTGTATCACATTCCACCCATCCCCCACTTTTTTTAAACTGTACATCTTCCTCTATGACTGACATTGCTTTTTATAGATACATCATTTCTACTTTAGTGGCTTGTCTATTATAGATGTTCTTTCAATAAATTCAGGCTATAATTTTAACAATGTGTTTTTAGGGTTACACCAATATGGCTCCTTTTAGTACTTAAACTGGTTTGATGGTTTTCTTTTTTAATGCAATTCAAGTGCTTAAAACTTTCTGATGCAATCCCACCTTTTTCATGTAAATTCAGTCAAAGGATTCTAATTTTACATGCAAGTTTCTTTGTTTTTCTAAATTACCTTTATTATTATGGAGATGATCTCTTCTGCTTTTTGCATTATCTGGCTGGAAATAACAGGATTGTTTTTGTACTGATTTACTGCCCATTAATTGGCACATTTACTCTAAGTCTAGAGCAAAAGGATCAAAGAGATACAGCAATCCATCAGAAAATAAAACAAAGAGATCAACAGGCTATCACTTCATCCCTTTTTTCAATGAATGATGCTAATAGCAGAAATCAAAACAACTGCAAGCAATGTGACTTAATAAATCAAAGCAAATTTTTTTTTGTTTTGCCTTAAAAATTAGGTGTTGAAACCTAAGGAAGCATTCATTCTGCCACAAACCTGCAATCTCTCTAACATATATATGCAAAGGTAATTGTGTATATGTTATGGTGGTAAGAACGGTTTGGGTAATTTAAAGACAGGTACTTTGATTCTTGTCCTTGGTGACAGTCTGAATGTCCTTGGTTATGTCCTCACAAGAGGCCTCAACCCCTGTATTAAGTGGCTTTCCTTCTTGGTCTAATTTCTTGTTAACATTTTGCTTGTTCAACTTCTCCTTTTATTCAGTTGCCTGGAAGCCATCCATGGGGCTGTGATGGGAACTATAGTCCTACTTAGAATACGGGCACATGGGTGGCTCATAGGTAGGACTACTGAACTGACCAGCTCATCTTCCATGTATCAACCCAGAAAAACCTTGAGTCCATAGACAACAACCTTCAGTGCTGCACACCACACCCCCATGTCTGTGCTCTGTGCCCTGGCACCTAGTTCACAAGCTTCGGGCAAGGGGGCTGGAGGTTAAAATACACAGACACAAACAGACAGAGAGACAGCGACATGGGTCATTCTTGAATTCCCCAAGAATGTCCCCGTTATTGTGTTCAGGGGCAGATTATATAGAGATAGCCATGCCCCAGCCAAACCCACCAGAAACCACTCTACTGCAATCAGGAATTCCTGAAGGTCTCGTGCTCAGAGCAGCTATAGGCCCTCAGCTCAGGGGATTACAAGAAATTCAGAATGTGGGGTCTCACTGCTCCCAACACTTCAGCAATAACCCATTTCTTGGGACTCACTTTCTGTAATGGTCTGTCCTGTCTCTTTAAGAATCAAGCCCTGCCCACTCCCTTTCCCATCCACTGAGGCAAGTAGATCTTCCTTCTGCTTCCAGCCTGAGCTCCTTCCCTTTCCTTCTCTCTTCTGAAGAGGCAGCTTCTGCCTCTCTCCCTTCTCCTTTTCTCCCCTCTGTTTCTCTTTCTCTCTTCCTCTGCGTCTCTCTGCTCTTCCCCCTTTTCCCCTTCTCCCCTTTCCCTTTCCTTTCCATAACCTACTAAACAAATATCCAACCTCATTCTGCATGGTGTGGCTATCTGTTTCAGTCTCTCATCTGCCTCTGCAGCTCCTGGGGTTGGGGAAGGACCAGCTAACCCACCAAGCTCTATGCCTGAGACTCACTGCCCCTCATGGCCCAAGGGCCCCTCAGGGAACCACAGAATTTTATTTTTACCATAACACTTTGGTAAACAGGAGGATTACTGCTGCTTCATAAACCCATATCAGTGAATTTATATAATAAAATCTTTTCTAAACCTAATCCTACTGGTTGTCTAAGAAATTTGTTCTTCCAGGTCATGACACAAAAGACCTGGAAGCCACTGGATTGGGATGTATTCCATGGCCACTGGTTCTCCAATATCCTAGCCTTCCAAACTACTATCCACTTGGAGGGAGAAAGCCTCCTCAGTTTTATCTTGAGAGCCCATATACTTTGCTCCTGTATCACTGGATACTCAGATATAGAACAAAGTCAATCCTGGGTACAGTTTACCTAGGAATATACTAAATCTTAACTCTACAAACAAAACATAAGACTTTAGTTTTCATATGGCATACCATATTTTGACCAGTTAATTAATTTTTGAATGGCTGATTAATATTCCTTTTTCTGTATTATTATAAGTTATATGTGTGCATATATGTGTATGCACAAGTTAATACAACCTGCTGAGTCTGTTTTTGTTTTTTGTGTGTATATGGTTTCAAGACAAACAGCATTGTATTAGACAACCAATAAGGATGCTCATTCTGGGATAAACGAATTCTCCTTTTCCCAGCAGTAATTGGTTGGCTGTAGTCTTTTTGTCTAGTTAGGCATGGGACTCTTTCCATGTTACCATGTCCATTGCTATTGCCATTGTCCTGGTCTCATTTATGCAGTCACTTCTAGGAGATGATGTTTCACAGCTAACTTCCTGGTATTCCGGCTCTTGGGATCTCCTCTTCAATGATGTTCCCTGTGATGTAAGTGTATCTATTGGATCCAGGCTCCTCACAATCTGTTAATCTATTCACTAAGGTTTTCTGTGATGGTCTCTGCTTGCTATAAAAAGAGGCTTCTTTGATGAGGTGGTACTATCTCTGGGTCTAAATATAAAATTTAGAATGTAGTAAGGAATTGTGCTGCTCTAGCAAAATGGTTGTGGGTTCTTTTCTAAGAACAATGTCCTCACCAGCTCCTGGGGAGCTGGCTCTATTTTGAATACTAGGCATAATTTCCATCCTGTTAGTGGGCCTTAAGCCCAAGTAGACAGCTGTTGGTTGCCACCAACATGTGAATTGCAGTTGTTGCACCTTTATGCATATCTTACCATGCCAGCACTTGTCTTGGTTCATAAGTGTTGCAGCTGAGTAGGGCTATTTAATTGCTCTTTCCCTTGGTAGCTTTTGTAGTATTTTCTGGAACCATAGAAGCTAGACAGCGAGAAAGAAGCTTTCATACCAGATCCAGTGCTAACCATCTGAGACCCACATCCTAAGTGTGCATTGTCTTCAAAAATAGGTGATGGAGGAAGGTCATTGGTTAAATAAAAAGAAACTGCTTGGCTCTCATTGGTTAGGAGATAGGTGGGAGGAGTAAATAGAACAAAACACTGGGAGGAAGAGGAAGTGAGGTCAGACTCGACAGCTCTCCTCTCGGGAACAGACGCCTCAGAGAGACACCATGCTCCCAGCTCCTGGGCAGACACATGCGATGAAGCTCTGAAGCTCCGACCCAGGATGGACTTAGGCTAGAATCTTCCGGTAAGACCGGTGCTACACAGATGATAAGAAATGGGCTAGTCCAGGTGCGAGAGTTAGCCTAGAAGAGGCCAGGTAGAAATGAGCCAAGCAGTGATTAAATGAATACAGTGTCTGTGTAATTATTTTGGGGCATAAGCTAGCCGAGCAGGCGGCTGGGGTGTTGGGGACGCAGCCTTGCCGCCGCTTCTTATTACTACAAATAGAGACTCAACCTTAACCCTGAGAAGGTCACATCTAAAATCTATACTGTTTTGAGAGTGACCTGGACTACACTGACCAAATATCCTTCTGTCTCCCTCTTGCAGCACCAGGGTTGCAGGCCTGCAATCACACCGTCTTTCCATGTGGATGCTGGGAATCCTGACTCACATCCTTATGCTCATACAGCCAACACTCTTACCCACTGGGCCCTCTCCAAGCCCAAATTTCTTAGAAGAATAAGAATGAGCTATAATTTCAGAACACAAGTTAAGGAAACGTTATAAAATCTATCTTTAAGTATAACCGAGTAATAAGTTTAGATGTAGTTAATCCTTGCTGGGTGATACATTTGATGTATAATATTAAACGGTCTATCAAACTCTCTGGAAATTCATTGTCTCCTCTCTACAATGAGAAAATTAATATGAAGATTTGTGGAAATTTGGAAGAAGATCTACAAAAGTGTTAGCATGGTACTAAGCATTTAGACAATTTCCTCTGTATCCATCACTCCCTTGTCTAGTCTCAATATTATTGAAATGGCACTGTGAGATTTTTAAGCAAGTGACTCTTATGTCTGTTTCTTACCTCTCTAAGTAAACACTACCGGTCCTCATGGATGATTAACCAACATTTTTAAGTGCCTCTTCAGAAACTTCCTTCTCTTCTGCATATTTCTAAGCACAGAGAGGAGAGATATATTTGATCATTTGTTCTGTACTGTTTACTTTTTCTCTTTTTCTTCCCCAATTAACAGAATGCATTTTCCCCCACACATCTGCTTTCAAGGAGCAGTTAGGCTAAGAGTAACTTTATTTCTCTGTCTTGCTGCAATTAAACTGTTCCGTATCCCTGGGCTTCTAGGTTTTCTTACATATTTTATATCCAAGCAAAGATGAAGGTGCCTTTTCCATACATGTGAGTTGCTTCTGCTCTAGCCTGAACACTCACCCATTTCTGGATATCACTCAGTTGTTGTTTTGGGTTCTCTACCATTGCTGTGCAAATTGGTGACTTCTCCACAAAAGAAAAATTCTCTTTTGGTAATAAGTTGAATGCTTCTATACAGAACTTTAAAAGCAATATCAGTTTGCAACTGTCTTAGAGTTTACATTTCATCCTGATTGACCAATATACACTGTAGTAGATTAACTTCCAACCTGTGTTGTAACAGTTGATATGGTCAAGACATCAAAAGTGCTTGAAAAAGTTAAATATGTATGTTGCTGTAATTGTTATTGCTTTATTCATTCTAAATTACATTTAGCTATTTTCAGAAGCCTCTACCAGCCTGAAGACTCAAACATTATTCCCATAGTGAATCTAATTTACACACATTATTATCATTTGACAGGCAGAGATGTATTTTTCATTTTGTTGATTACCCAATAATTCATATCTTTTATTTATATGTTTGTAGTGCCAATCATCCAATAACCTGCCTTAAAGGAGCACTGAAGCAGGACTAAATGCTGTCCTAACACTCGTACACAATCTTTTCAAGTACCTTCCATTGCCTTTCCTCCCTATGGGCGAGACTGTGATCACTCAAGACTACCAGTCCGACTGGAATTTTAACAGGACTTCTTCAGTTAGAAGTTAATTCAGTAGTAGAGCAACCGGTGAGATGCTTAATGCCTATTGCTAATAGCAGAAGAAAAGGAAAGAACCGAAAGATGGCTACAGTTTGGGTCTGGATAGCTCAAGCAGTCACTGGGTGGCTACACCTCTATGTTTTTCAGGTATCAAAAGATAAGTTTTCCTTATGAAAAGATTGGAGCACCTTCCCAGCGGCCTTTCCAGGGAGGATTCTCACAACGTTTGTAGGTGCACGACAACACAAGGGGAAAGGGTCCTGAAAGTTTAACCGTAAACCATGAGCTCAAAACAGCACACTTCATTGACTCCCATAGTTAGTGTATATTGTTCTTCTAGAAATCACAAAAATTAGTATTTTCTTAGAAATCTATTTTAATTATGAATAACTATGAATAATTAGACATAGAATCTCCACTGTGATGAGAAATAATTTTTTGAAGTTTAGTAATCTTTCAAAAAATATCATTATGTGGGTCAGATAGACAGTCCAGCAGTTAAGAGCACAGACTGCTCTTACAAAGAACACAAATTCAGTTTCCAGCACCTTCGTCCAGTGGCTCACAAACACCTGTAACTCCAGCTCTAGGGGACTCTGAGGACTCTGGCTTCCATGAGCACCTGCACTTACATGCACAGGTACATAAACACACATACACAGATACACACAGAGAGAGACACACTGAGAGAGAGGAGGAGGAGGGCAGTATTTAGAATAGACCTTGGGGCTGGAGGGGTGGCCTAGCAGTTAGAGCACTTCCTGCACTCCAGAAGGCCTTGGTTCATTCATTTGCCAGCACCCACATCAGGAAGCTGACATCCAAATGTGACTCCAGCACCAAGGAACCTCCAGGGCCTGTGGCCTCATCAGGCCCCTGCACAGATGTACTAAACATAAACTCATAAAGGCTCACGTATATACACATCAATAAAATTAGTAAAAGGACCTGTAAAAACAAATAAAATAAGTCTTTTAAAAATATGTCATATTGATTTTTAAATATGTCTTTTGCTTAAATTCACTGTTGAATTTTAATGAAGTTAAGGACCCTGTTAGATCTCGAGTGGTCCTCACCCTCTTCTAATGAATCTCACATGTCCATTCCCCTTTCCTGTTCCCAGGCTCTCCGGTAGCACAGAACCTCATTGCCCTCATCACATAGCACTCTAGCTAGACATTCAGGCATTTTTTTGTGTGAAATTTATAAGCTTTAGGGACAAATTATTGCTATCAGTGTCAGCGTGCGTGTGTTGTTCAGAGGCCCAGTACCTGAAGGGTATGCGGCATGGGGGTTCATGGTAAACCAGTGAAGGGTATGCGGCATGGGGGTTCATGGTAAACCAGTGAAGGGTATGCGGCATGGGGGTTCATGGTAAACCAGTGAAGGGTATGCGGCATGGGGGTTCATGGTAAACCAGTGAAGGTGTCATCAGCGTCTCCATTTTATTTACAGTTTTGTCAAGAATTTAAATCAGAGTCAGGAGCAAACCAAAAGATAGTCTGTAAACTGCCTTTTGTTAGAAACTGATCACATTATTCCTAAGCTAAATCATTAGTTCATTTTGATGTATGTGTGTGAGAGTGTACGGTGTGAGTGTGTGGGTGTCGTGTGTGCAGGCACAGAGTAACCTCCAGGCCACCAGCAATGTTGAGGCTCTTTAAAAGTAAACAAGTGGGGAAAAGGAAGCACTCCTGCACTGCTGGTGGGAATGCAGGCTGGTACAGCCCCTCTGGATGCCAGTGTGGCAATCTCTCAGAAAATTAGGAAACAACCTTTTTCAAGACCCAGTAATACCACTTTTGGGTATATATACAAAGGATGCTCAATCATGCCACAAGGACATGTGCTCAACTGTTCGTAGCAGCATTGCTTGTCATAGCCAGAACCTGGAAACAACCTAAATGCTCCTCGGCTGAAGAATGGATAAGGAAAATGTGGTACATCTACACAGAAAAAAAAAATCTTGAATTTTTCAGGCAAATGGGTGGAGCTAGAAAACATCATTTTGAGTGAGATAACCCAGATACAGAAAGACAATTATCAAATGTACTCACTCATAGGTGGTTTTTAAACATAAAGCAAAGAAAACCAGCCCACAAATCACAATCCCAGAGAACCTAGACAACAATGAGGACCCTAAGAGAGACATACATAGATCTAATCTACATGGGAAGTATAAAAAAATAAAAATCTCCTGAGTAAATTGGGAGCAGGAAGTCCTTGGGAGAGGGTTGAAGGGGAGAGGAGAGGTAGGGAGGGGAGCAGAGAAAAATGTAGAGCTTAATAAAAATAATAATAATAAAAGTAAACAGGTGATGCAATATCATATTCTCATTTTGCAGAACAGCTCTGTAATGTCTGCATGCAAAAATATTTTACTTTTTGGTTAAAACCTTTAATCATTATAAAGTCATCAATGGATACATGTATATGATGTGGCTGATAAAGTAAATGCTGTTGAAGGAAAAGCCCACAGTCTACAAAGAAATAAAATATATAATATAAGCTAGTGAGGGACTGAAGAAGGAAACCACCTCTCCAGCTTCTTCTTATCTCTTCATATAGAGGACAGTAGAAATACGTAAGAAACAGGACTAGGAGATGTGGAAACACTATTCTTTCATAATTTCAAAATATCATGAGAATAGTTCCTTAATATATTATTAAAATTGAAAATTAGAAACTTATATCCACAACACCCTATCAAGCAAATACCTCTGCAACAACTAAACCCAGTTAAATTTTTAGAACATCCTACAGAGATTCATGCATGGAGGAAACATATCTTTAAAGTGGAAGTCCTAAATGAGATAAAGTCGTTGCATTTTAAAAACAAAGTTTGAAATGATGCAGTAATTGCAATAATTAGTCATCCACCCTAAAATTATCTGTTGTAATCTCCACTTCTGGATATGGATAGCTAAATAACAATGTATAAATAAACAACATCAAAGTGCCTTTTTGGCTAACAGCCACCCTGCCACTTCTGAACTGCAGCCAGTTATAATGACATCATTCCAGCTTCATGTCCTTTACTGGCCTTCCTATGTATGTTACTATGTATGTTTCCTACAATTTGTCTTTTATTGACTTTGTCTTTCTTTCCTTAAATAATGACTTGACATCTCTCTACCTCAGTCTCAATTTTGGCTGATATTATCACTGAGTAATGCATCTACAGAGATGGCCTTGCAGAATCATCTGCTGTGTCATATGCAAATCTGTGCAAGAGAAGACTGAATATATATAACACATAACTGATATTATGTTAAATATACAAAAGCCTCACTTTCATTTTACAGGTAAGGTAGGATGCCCCCAAGCTGAGAAATCCAGTTTCCATGGTACCATAACTATAAAAATGAATATTTTATAATCCCATCTTCACAAGTTGTTTATTGAGTACTCTGAGAAATCAACGTCCACTGAGTTGAGACCATAAGTGATGTCCCATTAGCTAGGTTCTCTAAACATGATTAAAGGCTTGAATACATTTGACTATCCATAATAAGAAAGGAAAATTAAGTAACTGTCCATTAGAAATAAAATTATCTGTTAGAAGTGGTGAAGCTTGAAGCTAATTTCCCCAAAAGTGTGACCTAGTTAATAAATATGTACTAGTATAATTATTATATAATAAAATGCAAACTCACTTATTTAATATTGTCTCATTATCTGTGCATTCATACATAGTAAGTGAAAATTCATCAAAATTACACAAGCATGGGTTTATTTTTTTCTTGTTAAAAAACCTAAAGAAATTTCATATGCACAGTGTGGCTTCCTCTTTATAATTTGACAGTAAAGTTGCAGGTACCTGGCAGGACTTTAGAAAGTGAATGCTATTGGTAGCATGGCCAGCAAGTATTCATTTCTTCTCCCTACATGCAAAAATAAACTGAAATTTACACTAAGTTTTGAAAGTTATAAACATTACCAACAGAAAGCCTGAACATGATGGACAATTGGTAAAGAGTTGGAGCTTCCCGGAACCCACAGGAATGACCACCCTTTGCCATAACATTGCTTTCAATTTACACTCTGTAAGAATTTCCTTACTTTACTAATACCCTTTAGTGCATTCTTTAGCTCTCAGGTCTTGTTTCTTTCAGAAAGAGCCTTTGCAATTTAAAAGACAAGCTTGTCAATATTTGGAATCCATACCCAATTCACAAAGTCCCCCTTCCTTTTAAGACCTTTGCTTAGCAAGCTCTAAGCTCTAACTACTCATCATCAAGACGGTTTTTTCTATCCATTTTACATTACTCCATAGCCATATTACATGGATGATTGTGCATATATTATCCATGGGGGAAAGTTGATGGGCTCAATCTTGTATAGAATCTTAACATGTAACCACTGCTGCTGTGAGCTCATAGGAACAATAATGAATCCATGGAAATTATCAGTTGGTACTGTGATTATAGGTGTAGGCACATGATTTGTTTAAAAACAATAGAATATACTAATTTTCATTTAAAATTTAATATACATGATGCAATGAAAAAATGAGGGCTAGGAAGGAATAATGATTAGGAGTCAGATACAAGAAGTCCCACCTACAGGTGACTGATTATAGAGCCTTGAACCTCTGTGAGCCTGGTCAAGAACTGACTTCATTGCCCAGAGGATGGTGGTGCACGCCTTTAATCCCAGCACTTGGGAGGCAGAGGCAGGTGGATCTCTGTGAGTTTGAGGCCAGCCTGGTCTACAAGAGCTAGTTCCAGGACAGGAACCAAAAGCTCCAAAAGCTACGGAGAACCCTGTCTCAAAAATCAAAAAAAAAAAAAGAACTGACTTCATAATAGGAACAGAAGGTGCAAAAACTCCCTGATTGCACAGGAGGAAAGGCAGAGGCGAACACTAAGCCACTGTCCAGTGCAAACACTGAGCAGAGCAGTAAGAAGTTCCTGTCACGATAATGATAATACACAAGGGTCTTCCTATTCATACCTGCCCATCCTACTTATATCGTGTAATTTTCATTTAGATGAATAATAAAGATACTTGATCATTGTACTGGTTTCATTGGATCCCTTAATACAAATGTCATTTTCAATTCTTGTTTAAGGACAAGTAGAATCATTTCAGACTGCATCAGCAAAATGGTATTTAAGAGTCTAAACTCCGCTTTGAAACTGCTCTGTCTCTCTCGCATTCATTATATGTTGGTCCAACCTTTGCATTTTAAGTGAATTGCTGCCACAAAAGCCTGCTCAGCTGAGACATTTCTTAATCCTATCAACTCCAGTCAAAACCATCCTTTTCCACTTACATACATTTAGCTTTCAAGTCCAAAATCCAATGAAACATTTAAATTATTAAAATCAATCTTGTGAAGCGGATTTGTGTCAGTGGAGAGCAAATAATTTAAAGAAATTCCAGGGTATATTTGATCTTCAATTGGTTAACCAAGTCTCCCAAATCAAATCAGTAAAATAATCAATATTACATGCTTTGTATGCTATTTTTAATGACCAGGTTTAGACATTACTTTTTTTATTATTTTGCAGTATGTGTTTCACAATAATAAAGTAACTATTAAATGATTAAAGCAATTTAACAGGTATCTATTTGTTATCAGTATTTGACATGATTTCAGGTTCCCGAGACTTTAAAAAAGGAAGGACTAATTCTTATTCTCTGCATTCTAGATGCTCGTAGTGTGGGCACATCAGAAGTAGGCCTCACAACCATTCTTGAACTAAAATGGCTGAGCACTGAGGCTGTGAACTAAAGAAGTGACAGGTTGCATGAACTGAATGTATGGGAAGAAGATGTTTAAGTAAAGAAAAATGAACTCCAAGAAAACTCTGCATATTTTCAACTAAGTCAATAGATGAACAGTGTTCTATTTGGCAGAAATTTGATGTTTAAAAATAATAAGCTGCTCTGTGGAGGAAGGTGATATCAGTTCTGAGAATTTTTAGAAGTTTTTAGTTGAAAGGAACCGTGGGGCATGCAAACAATGGTGTCTAGCAGCCGGTTCAGAAGGTGGGGCTGGAACTTTGGTGCAATCAAGAAGCAAAGCTGTAGAGCCAGGAATCATGTGCATGAAGGCTTAAAAGCTGCTGTGATCATGAATGGTGAGAACTGGGTAGGAACCGACTGTAACTGAAATTGTGGTGTGTATAGCAGGAAGAAGAGAGCCAAAGAAAATGACAGCAGGCAAGCAAGACACCGAAGCACTGGTCAGGTAACCAAGGAAGCAAGGTGATTTTAAAGACGCCAGAAGAAGAAACAAATCCAGTAAGGATGTAGTGATTAATACTGTCCAATGCCAAACAGATGCTGAGAATAAATCATGTACGAAATCACTGGGTATCACTAGTCTTAAGAATATAGAGTAGGTTACTGCTAGGAAGAACTATTAGCATTAATTAATTTCAAACTAATAATTATATTTGAATTCTCTTTGAAAGCAAAGTTGGGGCATTAAAATGAGTCTGAGCTTGAAATGAGTTGTTCCTTTGCTAGATAGAAAACAGAGATTCCTCCACGGCAGTGACTTCTGCGTTCTAATCACAAGTCCTTTCCTTACTATTGTCCCTGGGATGCCAATGATTCTAGGAGAGGAAGAGCCCTGTTGACCACACTGAGGCAGGAGAACAGGGCATTTCAACTATTAAGCTCCATTTCAAGTGTATTTCTCACACCTTGAAGGCACACTATCTCTGCTTTTGCTCTTAATTAATTGTCTCTATCCAGTATCTTTGTTCTATAACACAAAATCTTGGAATCCTTCTAACGGTGCCTTTGGAAATCCAGTGTGCTCCTGTTACTATGGCTGCTAGGTATTGTCCCTATCCAGCATTTGCCACTCGGAACCCCGTAACCGTTGGACAAAGATTGCTAACAGAATTGCGGGCCGCAGCTGCTATGATTCTGAGGAACAATGGCACTTAACAGTCTAGCCAACTAGAAAAATGAGTTAAAATCCAAGCCACATGTTCCTAATGGCCATGACACTCAGTTGAGAATGCACTTAAGAAAAATGACTCCCAGAATAACTTGTAGAAAATCTTTCATTCCCTTCCTCCTAAAATGGAAGTTTTTGGGCACGGAAGTTTCAGATGATTCTGTAAAATTTTCGCAGGTGTATGTGGTGTGTGCATGGTCCTGTGTAAAATCGTGTATGTGCACATGTGTGCTCTTGCCTGTGGAGGGAGAAGGTTGCCCTCTAGTGTCTTTGTGATGCTCCCCACTTTATTTGCTGAGAAACAGGGTCTCTCCTGAAATCCTGAGCTCGCTGATCTACTGGTCTACCCAGTTTGGGAGGAAGTCTTCTGCATCTGCTGGGATTACAGACAGGGACCACACCCACACAGCTCTTATGTGCTTCTGGAAATCACAGCCCCGTCCTCATGCCTGAGACGTGAGTACTTTATCTACTGAGCCATCTTCGCAAACCCTGGTTCTATGAAGTTTTAAAGCTGTACCAAAATGCTATTATCGCAATCCAAGAAACGTGTTTCTCAAGAAAGTAAGACATTTGGAAGGCTTTGGGAAATGCAAATCAAAGCTGTTTTGTGAGGCCACCTCACTCCACTCATAACGGAAAGCATCATGAAAACAACAAAGGGTGTTAACGATGTGAGGGAAAAGGAACCATCTGTCACTGCTTATAGGAAGGTAAGCTTGCAATGCCACTATGGAAGTCAGTGAGGAGCTTCCCCAGAACCCACCGAGATACACATAAAGGACTCCAAGTCAACCTATCACAGAGATTTTTGCACATCAATGATTATTGCTGTGTTACTCACAATAACTAAAATTGCAACCAGCCTACACATTGTCAACACATATGTCAACACAAGTTGACTGTGGTACACATGCACAATGGAATTTTATTTTATTTTTTATTGCCTTAAAGAAAAGAGAGATGAAGTGAAGATTTTTGCAGGAAAATGGTTGGAAATAGAAATTACGCTAAGCAAAATAATACAAACCTGGAAAGACTAATACATTCCTTTTATGCTGAATCTAAATCTAATGGATAGATTTCCTACAAGTTTATATGTGTGTTTGTGTGCATATGCATGCACACATGAATATGTGTATGTGTGAGTCATGTAAGAAGAAATGGAAAGAAGTGGTCTTTAGGGAGAAGAAGGAGAAATAAGAGATTAACACAGTACCAGTGACATAAATAGCAGATAGGAGAACTGTTTAGAAAGAGCGAGGAGACCATAAAGAAGGGAGAAATAAGAATAGGTAAAGGACAGTTGAGGAGGAGGAGGTGGAGTAAGAAAAATATAAAGTAATATTACCTAATTATCCGCTTTGTACACTAACTTAAAATTAATTTATGTTTTAAAAGATTTGGAAGGTAAGGGGCAGCAGCTTTTACAGCCTTTCTTTTTGCATTTCAAAGGGTCTTCTAAGTAAGGTTGGAAATGTCTTGCCAGTTTTGCTAGTCATCTCCTTTCTCTGTTAGTAGACATCAAAGAGAAGCCTTGTCCAACAGCTCTGAATTGCATCTGGTTCCTCGTCTTCTCTGTAACTACTGTGTTTTTCTATGACAGTGTTTCAAATGTCATTTCCTTTTTTTTCTAGAATATGAAGATAGATCTAAATTGAGAAAAGTCAAAAATAATATTTTAAAATACATATCTAACAAGTATAAGAGGACCTGGGAAAAAAAACACAAGGAGGCCAAAGAAGTGGGAATGGCCTTTGAGGTCTACAAAGTACCATCAGAAACAGACAGAGCAGCATTCTACTGTCTTTGTAGGAGGTCAGTCTTACTATATGAGTTTCCACAGTATAAGAGCTTTGCTTTAAAAATGAGTCCTCTTAAATCCAAACTCTCGTTTGTCCAACTCAGAATCCCATATGCATTTCTCCATGGCTAGCCTGAACCTCAGGGAGACAGTGTAGCCATGCCCCACGGCTCAGCTCTAGCTAGTAAGAAAAAGGAATCTGGAAATTTCCTTTGTTGATCATCTTTATCATATGCACCCTACTGCTTCCTCCACTGCCCACCTGAAAATTTAAACACACACACATACAGAGAGAGAGAGAGAGAGAGAGAGAGAGAGAGAGAGAGAGAGAGAGAGAGAGAGAGAGAGAGAGAATAAAAACCATCCTCAGGAATATCTTGTAAACACAATGTGAGATAAAGACATAGAGTCATCAACTTAATTGGTTTATTGAAAGAATAATTTCTTAGAAGTTATGATTAACACAAGCCCATACCTTGAGTGTTACAATTTCAAGTCACATGTGTCATAGTGTTTTGAAATCATGTTCATTACTCTGTCCTACTCACTACAGTGTATAACTTGGGGCATATAGATAATTTTGAATAAAAGTATTAAAGCTCTGAAAAAAGTAAGAAGACAAGAGAGATGAATAATGATATGAAGACAAGACAAGCAAAGAAGGACTCTATCCAATAAAGATATTACTGCTGGGCTTTGTAAATTCATTGGGAAATAGTTAATAAGTTTATGGCGACTCTTTCCGCTTTGAAAATCCAGTCCCCAAGTGCACTGTGCGTCACATGGAGGTTTTGTTTCCCACATTAAACCAGTTAGGATGAAATCACCATCTGTGTGCCCATCCTCAGAACTTTGTGGGGAATCGGAAGGAACACTTCAGTTGAAAACGGAATCTTAATTCGTTCCCACCCAGGTTGTTTTTCTTCACCTGTGGTTGCAAGTGAGCTTGCAAATTAAAACCAAATGCAATCACAATATATTAATCATGTCTAAGCCAGTACTTCCCTCTTCAAAGAGAGCACCCCACCCTTGATTTATAAAACCCCAAAGCCAAAGGCTGAAAGTGACTCTTCCACTCCTACAACAGATTAGCCGATTGTCCACAGGACACTCTGCATTTTCTTCCACGTTTCGTGTCACACAGGTTGAAACTGAAAGCCTGAGACTTTAAATGTCGTAACCAAGTTCACAAGTCAGGCCACATCTGTTCTAAGAGACAAAGAGAAATGCTAGGAGATTGCTGAAAGCCAGTTATTGGTGGAGCTGGATTTATTCTGAGAATTTCAGAAAATACTAATGTAGGGGGGGGGGGGGGGAATCTTTTGTGGCAAACTGGCCCTGTGAATCTTGCCGAGATAAAGAATACTATAATATCCAGATGAGTCCTCAAGAATCACTTGATTTGGGAAGATGGCTTACATACTTACCCCTGAGGTATGTTCCTGCAGTCAAAGGCTGCTGGGATCTCTTTAGGAATGCAGAATCTTGGGCTTCACCCTACAGCTATGAAATTACTTCTGCCTTCTCACAATATCTCTCTCTGTGCTAAAGTTGAAAACACTGTCTTAAATGAGATTGGAAGAAACTTTTACTCTTAACACTGTATGGGCTAAGGTGTAAATTTAGATGACACCAACAGGATATTATTATACAAACTAATTTGGATGTGGGTAATTTTATGAAGTGTGGAATCCCTTCTAACACATATTATCTCCAATTTATTGTACATGACAATAGAAAATTTCTGTAAGTCAACTTTCTATTGCATAAGACGCAGAGTCACAAGCATAAGGGAATAAAATGTTCTTTAAAAGAGTCTATGAGATAAAACATAAATTGTTCTTATTTGGAAACTTACTTGTTCTGCAGCTTATTATTTCAAGCTTGATTTACACAGAATTTATTTTAATTAATTCGAGTTTATGAGAAATTCTGTTGTCCTCTTTATCGATAAGGAAGGCTCTTCAGTACATAACTCTCAGAAACTTTTGGGAAACAAATGTTATTTAGCAAATGTCCAACAGCTCTCTATTTACACATACTTCATGGCTGTGTAAGCAGGCATAAGTGTTGTTTGGTTCATACGGCCAGCTAATAGCAAGCAACTCTTAACTAATAGAGTAACTTTAAGAAAGAAGCATTTGGTTTTCTTAGTTCATCTGGCTGTTCACATAAAAATAATAAAACTAAAGCTCTCTTAAAAGATAGATTATTTGTGAATTTAGACAAAGCCAAATTGTGCTGCATTACTGAAGTCTAACTAATAAGTCATTCCATATCTGAATCTTTTCCTCTGTGATTCTTGGAAAGTATGAAGACAGTGTTATTATTTCTGTTTGATGAGCTTTGCAAAATCAAAACTAACTAGACAGTGTATTTCTATCCAGTCAAAAACAATCTCTTACACATGGACTAGAGTCTTAACTATAAATTCAAAATCTTATTTTGTAAAGCAAACAGTTCTACGTGTTTAAACAAATAACTCTATTATTTTTACATCCACATTTCCTTTTAGATATGCTCTGGTTGTCATCTTTTCCAAATTGCCCACTTTCAGGGACTGTTATATGTCTCTAGCAATATAATTTGGTACATATTTTAACATCTCTGCATAGAACAAAACATTGCACCCAAAATAGAAAGCAATTTTTACATTAGATTTTTTGGAGCATAACAATGAAAGTGCTGTATTACCCATGCCTGAAATTCACACAGCTAATTCTCTGCTCTCCATTAGAAAATTGATTTAGAAAATGTATGTACGTGTATGTTATTATGACTATTATTACCACTGCTGGAGTTCCATAAAAGCTGCATTTTGCCAATTTCTACTGACCTGTGTCATTTGCTCATTTTAAAAATCTGTAATCACTCTAGAAAATATAATTTCACATCACTTTTTAGACAGCCTCCAAATGTTAAATTTGCAAACAACAACCCGTCTCGAAACTTCAGTGATGTACACACGGGCTCTTGCTGCAGTTAAGCCCTTGAACTTCTAGATTTAGTTCATGTATTTAAAATCTTTCACTGAATCAAGAGTCCAAAGGTCATTAATAACAAACATCTGCTGCTACTTTCTTCCATTTGCCACACAGATAATAGGCAGTGTTATTTATTAAGCAACCCTATATAAGCATCTCCCTTCTAAGGTTCCGAAAGAAAAGGATGACCAGAATTACACACAGAAGAATTAAGGAACAGAGCACACAGTCCTATTAATGGGTTGGTTATAATAATTGATATGAAGATGAGTACAAAATGAATACCCTCTAGGATTCTCAAGCAATGCTAAGTGAGGCTAAGGCATTGCTAGCTAGCAAGGACATTTAAAGGCAAGTAATGCTTATGCACAGACTGACGACTGTCTCTCAGGACACTATTTTATGAAAAACTTATGGGAAAGAATTTTTTTCTGTTTGTGATGTGTAAATATTACCTCAGAAAATGCCATAATTCAGCTAAATAAGTCTGCACAAAAGAAGTGTTTTATGTTGGTGTGCTTAGTTTTGCTGCATTAATTCAAAACTCACACCACAACTCCTTCAACACACTCCATAAAGTACTATCCATGACTTCACACCATGGAGGACGATATTTTCCTTAATAAATGCCACATAAAATCTGTGGTAAATTTTTAAATAGAAAAAATTGTGAACACCTCGACATAACCACAAATTGCCTTCCATCCCTTGCCCAATAAATTCTAACTGGAGGTTCTTACTCTGTGAGAGAAATTCTTTGTAGTCTTAAAGGAAAGTTAGCTTTTTTAGTCTACATTTGGATGTGTGACTTACTGTATTCCATGAGAAAATGAATTGACAAGAGTACTATGATTTTTTATCCATATAGGGAAAGTTGACGGGTGAGTTTCCATCAGAAATCATATTTGGAAAACCTAAAATAAAAATTTTAAATCCAGAGTGGAAACAAGGAAATATAATACATACACATATTTACCCAAAATGAATCTAATCTGTTAAATAAAAACAGATATCAACAATCATGTGCACTAAATTAACTTAGAACAACAGTTTATTAAGACTAAAAGCTTGAAGCTCGGTTTATATCTGTCTTAATTCTTGAATGTAAGTTGAAGATTTTAGTCAATTACCAAAACTATCATTACCAAAAGATAAAACAAAAAATTAACTTACCTATTAAAATGTTACATTTTACTTCATATGAAAATACTAGAAAATATGTCCAATATTATTAAAATGAATAAAACTATGTTGCTTTTTATTATAGTCTTGACAAAGTTTCAATGAATATTTTTTTAAAAAATATAGGAAGAGAGAGTTAAGATTAAAACTGTTATCTGTTGCAAGTTTATACAAGTGGGGTTTCCTAGATTGGCTTAAATTTATAAATACATAAGTTTAAGAAGGCATAGCCTTATTATTTGTGTAAAACTGAATTTTTGTTTCTACTTGACTTGACTTAATAATCCATCAGAATTGTCTATTATTAATTATTAATTAGTTACATATTGACAACTGGTTAATATGGATTTACTTCATGTAGCAACCTTCTAGATCTTTCTCTGCTATACACTCAATGATTTCTCACCTCTTATTTTTGTATTTATTTTGCATATTTAAGACAAATATTTGCATATGCATACCATTTCCTCCCCATGTTTAGAAGTCTATTCCTTTCTGCCTCCCAAGGTACTTCTAGAAAAGTTCAGAAAATAACGTGTTCAGTTCTTTGTTTCAATCTTTCATGCTGCAACCAGAATAAAATATCTCCCACTGCGGACATAGGCGTAGAAAGTACAAAAAAAGTAAAAGCTGTATTCAACAAAGAAAAAGAGAAAATTTGTCACCCAGCAGGGATTTCTCCACTGACCAATTAAAATAAGAAACACATCTTCCTTTCTATAAGCAGAGGATGGCCCACAACAAGGGATTTTTTTTTTTTTTTGAGAATGATATAAACTAGAAACAGATGAGCATCCTGAAGGCTTCTCAGGGACGTTAAACACCCCTAACAAAGACCAAACAGAAGAGACACACCCACATGCTTTATGTTCTTTAAAATGTCAGGGCATCTCAAGGACAGCCTAACAAGTGTGTCCTCTGAGACCACAGCGAAGAGGTGATGTATTCAGCAGTTTCAGACTCTCTTCAAGCAGTGTCAAAAAGGATATAAATGACCTGATTCATTCAGCTTAACATTTGCCTCCTTTTACATATATCACATGACCCCAATGTTACAGATTAAATATGAAAGCAATGATGGTGGCAAACAATGAATGTGGGCTATATCATCCCTCAGTTTCATTGTTGTCAATGAAGTTCACTAGATCTCAGCCTAAATTGTTGCCAATGAAGTTCACTAGATCTCAGCCTAAATTTTGCTATTGAGCTATGGAGTGCACTTAGCTTTTTAAACACAATTTATTTTTTGTTTGTATATGAATTATTTAAAAATTTAAAAAGAATGTTGAAGAAAACCAACACATTAGAAGAAATTTTCTGCTACAGGAAGCTTTCTTTTTCTGTTATGATTAAAATATTAATAAAGTGAACCACTCATTTAAAGAATGAGACAATACTAAAGGAGACTCCAATATTACTCTGACATTTGGTTTCTTCAACTTAAACACAGTCCAAGTTGATTTCCCTCAGGGCAGAAAAATAAATCCTCATGAATTATCTACCAAGAGATACAGACCTAGAAGAATTTAAGTTTTGTGATCTTCTAAATCATTATTTGGCAATAGTCTGACTCATTTTTCCAAAAGGGGATAATAAAATAGTAGGTTCTGGCCTAAGAGAGAGAGAGAGAGAGAAGAAGAAGAAGGAGCAGGAGGAAGAGGAGGAGGATAAGGAAGAGGAGGAGGAGGAAGAGGAGGAGGAGGAAGAGGAGGAAGAGGAAGAAGGAGGAGGAGGAGGAGGAAGAAGGAGAAGGAGAAGGAGAAGGAGAAGAAGAAGAAGAAGAAGAAGAAGAAGAAGAAGAAGAAGAAGAAGAAGAAGAAGAAGAAGAAGAAGAAGTTGTTGTTTAAAACAATTTTCAATATTTTTTGGTGATGTGACCTATTAATTACAAAACTAAAGACTATTCATTGCTGGTATATTGGAAAGCATTTCTTAAATAAGCACCAATTACCCTCCCTCTGCTTTACTGTCAAACCAAAGGACAAACTAGAACCTCCTTTATGAATGATATTTCACGTTACTTTAAAGATTTACCCAGACCCAAAAAGATGAACACGGGATGTACTCACTCATAATTGTTTTCTAGCCATAAATAAGGATCACAGAGTCTACAATTGGTGAACCTAAAGAAGCTAAATAAGAAGGTGAACCCAAGGAAAAACATATAGTTATCCTCTTGCCTATGGGAAGTAGACAAAATTGCCGGGGAGGAAAGTGAGAAGGGGGGGATGGGGGTAACTTGGGGAAACAGGATGATTGGGATAAAGGAAGGCTGGATAGGGGAGCACGGAAGCACAATTCTTAGTTAAGGGAGCCACCTTAGGGCTGGCAAGAGACTTGAACCTAGAGTGGCTCCCAGGAGCCCAAGGCGATGTCCCCAGTTAGTTCCTTGGGCAGCTGAGGATAGGGAACCTGAAACAACCCTATCCTATAGCAATACTGATGAATATCTTGCATATCATCATAGAACTTTCATCTGGCGATGGATGGAGATAGAGACAGAGACCCACACTGGAGCACTGGACTGAGCTCCCAAGGCCCCAATGAGGAGAGGAAGGAGGGAGAACTCCAGCTGTAGTGCACAGAAGCAGGGACTCTGCACCCCATCTGACAGCACAAAAGAGCGATCCTGTTGTGGAGACAGTTGAGCCAGCCTTGAAGGCATGACAACAGAAGAGTTGACCCTGTAACCTGCTCGTATTCCTCCTACAGCAAAGAGAGAGGGCCCTGTACCTTGCTTGGGCAAAACAGTAGAGCTGGCCCTGGCTATATGAGTGAGGGGGACCCAGATCTGAGGGTCAGAGAACAGGAGGAGAACTGGCCCTGCTCCTTTGCTGGGGGCTGCATTTGGTGAGCTAGCCAAGGCAGTGCTGGAGAGCTCACCCAGGAAGTGATAATGAGAGCAAGCTAATGAGCTGACCAGCCCACATACCACCCAGGCCTGGAACCAGGACTGAGCTGGCCCACCCCAACATCCATCTAATCTATGAACTGTCAGAGTATGCAAGGGGAAGAACCTCCACATTCAAAACAACAGGATCTCCATGACATAGGATATCCAAGAGGAGTCCCAGTAAGAGTCCACTATTGGTGGTGTAGGAGAAACTAGCAGCCTTGAGTCGGACCAATGACTCATAGAAATGAACACTCGCAAGTAAAGCTAATGAACTGTGGGATTCAACCGGCCACACTACAGCTTCCACAGCAAGATTCTTTTTTTCTCTTTTAGTTTTGTTTTGTTTTCTTCGTTTTGTTTGTTTTTTGATTTGTTTGTTTTTAATTTGGTTTTGATTGGGGGGGGTAGCAAGGACAGAGGGCGGATACAAGGAAACGGAGGTAAGTAGGATCAAGATGCATGATGTGAAATCCACAAAGAATCAATAAAAAGAGGGGGAAAAACTTCAGTCTTTGCTTATTGAAGGAGGATTTGTAACAGCATGGATCAGAAGCATTAAGTCAATAACCATAAGCATCTTTCTGGGTATCTAATATCTAAAGACACAATTTACTTGTCATTTAGTGGTTTTGATTTAAAAAATATTCTACAGTAGTAACATGTAGCCATTTTTTTTCAGTATTGGTAATTTTCAACTCCCATAACTAGAGCTAATAAAAGCTGACAAAGGGAAATTTACTATAAAGCATTCTTTTACTGAGTCTGCAACTCACTTTTGACAATATTAAATCATCATCCTTCTAATGGGTATGAGAAAGTTATAATTTGTGGGTAATATTGAGTCAGTATAGCATGTGTCCTTGGGAGTCTGCATCTTAAAAGAAACATTGCAACTAATTCTAAGTAATATACTATTAATCATAAATCTCTCTCCTGCATTCTCAGGAACACAATAAGAGGAAATTGCTTCCCAGAAAAAAAAAGAAAGGAAGGGAAAAGAAAGAAAGAAGGGAGGGAGGGAGGGAGGGAGGGAGGGAGGGAGGGAGGGAGGAAGGAAGGAAGGAAGGAAGGAAGGAAGAAAGAAAGAATAAAGACAGGCAGACACCAATACAATTTCTCTATACTTGTTGCAAATAATTGGCTTTTTGCTACCAAAAAAAATCACAAACTAAATTTACAGATATTTATTTTTTCAGCTCTTGAGAATATGCTTACTGTTCCCATTTCTGAACTGTTGTAATTCATGGGGGTTTCTTTGGGTTTTGTTTTGTTTTCGATCCTGAATCTCTGGAGCTTGATGTTCTCAGGGTAATTTCTGCCTCCTCCGCTAAGGTCTTGTTACCATCACCTCACTCTAACGTCCACCAACAGCCAGGAAGCTTCATCCTTCTATATATAACTTTCATGTGTGTGATTTATGTCTCTCTTACTTGTATAAAATAAATTTAAAGTGATAGCATTACTTATCTTCTGACTTTCTGGGGTGCTTTGTGTTCCATCTTGAGGAACCACCCCCCCCCCCAGCCAGGGATCTGTACGTTTACAGAGGCTCTGCCGCCTTTAGCTCGAAGGCCTTCAGATGACCAAATTTATCTATAATTTCTCCCTTCAGTAATAAAACTGCTTTGGAGCAGAGTTGGCAGTGGGTCTATACATGTATGGTGGCCTCTTCCTGTGACCTTGACGTTGGAAAGCCGTGTGATGAGCAGAAGCTTTAGTCCATTCAGCCTTCCTTAGTTAATCAAGGAAAATAAAAGTAAACATTGCGGTATTAACTAAATTTGTTATAAATGGATATTCCCACCCCTGGATTGTCTGTTGAATTCACTTTAATTTCACTTGTTTGAAGTATTCCTGGAAAAGCAGTGTAAGAGAAGAAGCCTAGCTTCTCTCATCAAAAAAATAAATGGGATGCATTTTTTCTTTTCTTCTTTATTTTTCATATTAAATAAATACAGAGCATTAACTGGTCAAAATATTTCGTGAAGAACTTCTATACCTCTAATTAAATCTCAAGCATGCCTTACTTTTTAGAAAAAAAAAATCATTTATTAATGCCCTAAATCTAAACTGAACGAGATGAAACACAGCATCTTAATGCAAGTTAAACATCACTGATGAGACTGAGCTCCCAGCTACCGGCAGTCCGGCCTGTGTCCTCTATGCAGCAAGATTTCTCCACTCCATGCCAAGGACGTTCTTTCTTTCTTTCTTTTTTTTTTCTTTCTTTCTTTCTTTCTTTCTTTCTTTCTTTTTTTCAGAAGTGATTAGCTTGTTTAAAACTTTCCTATGTGGTTCAAATTGTCTCTCATTAGCTTTTTAACTCTACATGATAGCCAACATTCACTGTTTTTAAGACCTGTTTGATGAACCTGGAGTTCACATCGGGCAGAGAAAAGTCCTATTTGTTTTATTTTTTATCACAATGGATAATAACTCCTCTAGATTTCTGTTGCAGCACACAAATATTTCCTTCCACCTCTGGATACACTCAAAGCAGGCTTAATGAATCTTAGTCCCTCATTTAAGGTTTTCGGAAATAACTATTATTTAGAAAGTGATAATTATGGAGACAATTGTTACAATAAATCATCCCAAATTATTTCACTAACAAAAAAGGGCTTTCTAGGTTAATAATGCAAAATTTTTACTATCCTAAATTGCTTCCTGATTATTCCACTATTATTTAAACAGCATATATCAGTAAGACTGTGGATGTTATTTTACACTTCTCCACCTCATTAATATAATAACCAGATGAGAAGGAAATAAAAAGAAAAACATGTTATTTTCCTGAATACGCAAACAAAACTTTCCATATCTACAAAAAACAAACTTACCTTACTATGTACTCATGGCAATTGTTTTAGAAGTTCTTACAAATAAAAGGAGCCTTATCGTAGCCAAAAAGGTTTTTTTATAAATATTATTAAATTTGGTCTGAGTGTATAAGGCAATATTTTATAGTCAAGAAAATAAGCTGTATCATTGAAAAAACATCATTCAATGGAAACTGTTTAGTTCAGTCTAATAAAGATGTCCTTTAAAAATAATTTCTAACTACACAATTACTTACCAGCTGATTTCCAGATGTGAGACTGGATATCAACTGTTTTGTTCCACACAGCCCTGTCAATAGTTATCTGGGTTTTAATACTAGGAAAAAACTAAGTTCGGTACTGCAAATAAAGAAGGAATTTTTTTTCCTGCTCACAAAAGTTTGTTACTACAAAGACCATGATCAGAGGCCCCTTGTACCTGAGCATTTCTGCAGAACTGCTATGATATGTTATTTTTCAGATTTCACTAGATGATCTCGGGAACCTTAGGGGACTTAAAACTTGGCAGGCTAGCTGTAGAGTCATACAGGTATGTTCTTAAGTCAAAGAGGACTGACATTTGTGCCGTTAGTTGTAAGTAATAACAGGACTTTAATGTGTTTCTTAAAAGAAAGAAAGGCCTTAAAAAATTGCCTGTATTAAGCTAACCTTTGAGAATTTTCCAACTAAACTGTTTCCTCAAAATTAAAACCAAAATCGGTCATTATTCAATGTACAACCATTCTTTACATTTGACATTTTTAAATGGTCTATTGTCTTCCTTTGTGGTTTTAGATAAATTTCTGAGCAACACATTGCTCAAACGAAAATAACCTAGGAAAAGAGGGTTTGGCAAGCTGGGGAAGACAGTGAACCCTGAGTTCGCTGTGTTGCATCTGGTCACACGGGGCCTGTGGATAATATTTAGAGATCTAGCGCACCTTAGTGGAGACAACAATAACTGCAACCGCTCGGAAGACATTTCCACTTCAACTCTACTGTTTCAGTGAGATTTCATTGCGCTAAATAAAGGCATGTTGGTGAGGCTTTAATTCCTCTTGATTATGGATGCTTCCTCCACTGAATCCTCACAGGGCTTAAGTAATGAGATGAACTTGATCATGAATTTCAAAACCTAGAAATCCTTCTCTCTTTTCAGAATATGCATGATGCTATTATTCAATTCCCCTGAAGCTATCATTATTAGAGACAATCCCATTTCATGTGGCATCCTGGTAAAGTATGAAATATCCTCTCCTCCCCCGTTAAACTGTGGATGTACTCTTGACCCACAAAGCTTTGTCAGATCAGCATTTCAAATGTTTCAAAGACTTCTGTTTGTAAATCAGTTTATGTGTTCTGCTGGTGGTGTCTTTTAGGTCATACTACTAAAATGTCAAGGAGAAAGCAGAAAAGACTTTGCACACATCCATCCCGTGGTCCAGACAAGCCCAGAGCCCTTTGTTTATGTCCTGTCACATCACCTCTGTTGCACAGTTGATGTGAGTGAAACACTGCGGTCTGAATGTTTTCATCCTCTCTGAAACTGGTTTTTGGGAGTATGTCTTAAGAACTGGGCTTAATAGAAGATGTGTAAGACATTGTCACTGCAAAGATGTGCTCAGAGAGGGTTCTCCTGTCTGCTCATCACTATGTGAAGATGCAGAAAGAGGGACCTTACTGGGCCACAGATGTAGACACATTGATCTTGAACTTCTCAGTCTCCAAATCTGTGAGAAATCTACATCACTTCTACATAAATTATCCAATCTGTGGTCATCTCTTATTGCAGCACAGGTCTGCTAGGATATAAAGCATTCACCCCAATATCTGAAGAAAATCGACCTGTTCATGAACACTTTGGAATATAGATGTATTTTCTGGAAATAAAGGCATAGCTGTCCTTAAAGCTTTAAGTGGTTTGATTTATAATTTTTAACTTGAATGCCAAAGTGATAGGCATTCAGTAGTTGGTGCATTTCTGTAGAATCTGAGCCACAGTTCCCATCACTTAGGTGATCACAAAAGAAAATAACTCATACAACATACTGTGCTGCTAAGCATTTTTCAGCAAGATGTGATCCCATCACAAACCACAGAGCAGCCACATGATACTTATGGGAACATAGGAAAACACAGGTGCTCTTGCCTACTCTCTCAACACCTTAGCACTTGACTGAAAACTAAACAGAAAGTAAGGAGTGTTTGTCAGCAAATAAATACTTCACAGCGGGAGACTTCCACGCTGAAGAAAGACCATCTCAACAGGTCATATTCTCCCAAAAAGAAAAGGCAAATGGTCTAAAAGAAAAACCATGGAGCTGGAAAGACGGCTTGGTGGTTGAGAGCACTGACTGCTCTTCCATAAAACTCATGTTCAATCTCCAGAATCCTCATGGAAGCTGAAAACCATCTGTAAATCCTGTTCCAGAGGATCCAACGTCTTCTTCTGGCTTCCACGGGCACCAGACGTGAAAGTGGTACACATGCATCCATGCAGGCAAAACACCCATACACACAAAATAATCAGCATTTTAAAAAATTAAAAAAAAAAACAACTCCTTCAGAGCTCCAGAAATTTTCCAAATGTATGTAACAAATTGAGAAGAATTTATTGAAGAAGACTCTCTGGGAAGAACAGTGAGAATATGTAGCCTTTGATCTGCAGCTGCTGCCTTCCTGCACAATCCCCAGCTTGTTTAACATGAAAGGTAGATGAGGGCAGAGCAAGCTGGAAAGCCATCCACTCCGCTGCCAGATGAGGCTCGCTGGTTTAGAGAGGAGCAATAACCATCTCTGTGGCAAAGAGGAAAGACCAAGGACACCATCATCCTAAAGTGACAGTGCTGGCCAAAGTAAACAACTGGATACACGCATGCACCTGTCTACCTGGGAAAGGGAAAAAACTAGAATAATTAACAATATGCTATCTAAAGCATCTAGTTGCCAACAATCCAGACACGCTTAAGAAAAAGAGAAGGTGACTTCTATTAAGAGGTCTGAAGTACACGCCATGGAAGGTTTCTCAGGGTGTGAAGTCGGTCATAATAAGCAAAGACTTCAACACTGCTACTATAAATACACTCAAAGAACAAAAGAGGCCGTGCTTGAAGAATTGTAGGAGAATTAGCTGAGCGCAGGATGTCAAACAGTAGCCCAATTTCAAACTGGAAATGATAATAATACAAAGAACTTAATATAAACTGTGGAGTTTAAAAGTATAATAATTAAAATAAGTGACAGTCCCACAGGTTTCAATAAATGATGTGAGATGGTGGTGCAGAAGGTCCCTTAGTGCCTCTGCTCATACCGATGCCGGCTCTGTAGAGACTGATTTTGTTTCTCTTTCTGCACTTGCGGAACGGAAGGTAGAGAAACACAACCGCTGCTTGGGCATTTCTCACACCCACAAGTATTGGCCCCTTGCTTCTAGTGTGAATGGATATTCACCCAGTCAACCATAGGCTCGGCTATCACAGCTGGCTGGTGAGGCCTTCCTATACTCTCTACATCCCTGATATGGAATATGGACAACCGTGGCAGGAATTCAGGCAATTGGGTAGCTGGTGTGCCCAAGTCGGGAAGGTAGGACAGGTATCAACTCTTTTATGGTGTTATCTGTTGGGAATTCAAAACACACACACATACACACACAAACCAGTAAACTATAAATGAACATCTTCTTTCTCCATCTGCTCAGAGCGGAAATATTTACTCAGCATTTTTGTATTGTTTTGTTCAGTTCTATTTCTGTTTTATTTCATTTTCCCTTGTATGTTGGTCAGTATTTTCTAGAGGAACTGAACCTATAGGATAAATCAACTTACATTGAAATAATCACTACAGTTGCTGACACCAGAGATGCTAAGAACCCAGGAATTGCTCGATCCTTGAGACTCACTGTCTTGGCAATTGGAGCACTCCCACAGTGACTGTCTCACACTGGAGAACCAACAATCTGACCATTGTTTATTCTATGCAGCTTTTCCAATCTGGTACTGAAAACATTGAAGGTTTCTGGAGATCTGATGGTCCTTAGTTAACAAGGGAAGCCTGAAAACTCTGGTTCTGATACCAGTTAAGGAATCAGTAGCAGGCATCAGGAAATGCTGAGTGGCAAGAAGGAAGGCCCATCAATTGAACGGTGAATAATCTTCTTTCTACCAGGTCCTTTTTATCTAGGCCACTTGCATAAGGTGCTGTCCAGACTCATGGTGAGTCCTGAGTGAATTAAGGCAGTTAGGACAATTCTTCAGGTGAGGTTCTCTATGCAGATTGTTCAAATTCATGTCAAGTGAACATGAAAACCATCATACCTCACTACTGTTTCTTCCATCTTCATTCAGTAGCTTTCCTATCTTACATCCTTTATTTTCTTATGACTCCTTTTCTTTTAATTATCAATCCCATTGTCGTTACTGATAAATTCTTAGTTTGCCTGTATCTTAGATCCTTTCTTTCCTATCATGATTGAGGTTGTTGTTTTTATTTCCAACTATCTATTCTGTTTTCAAATATCTATTTGTTTCTAAAGGAGTCATTATTGCTGAAGACTTTTTGTCTTATAAGTGGCAATGGCAATTAAAATTCCTAGAGAAAGTGTCTCAACAGAAAAACCCTGTACAAAACTGGAGGGCTATCCATCCCAACAATGCAAATTGCAATGCAGAAAAATATATGATGAAATAGTAAATCAAGGAAGTGTGACTCTTAAACGACAAAACTCTTCATTGACTCAATTCAAAGATTAAAAAAATGGTTCAAATGTTATACAAAGAATTTGGAAGCTCAAGACCATTGACCTCAGGAAGGAGACAAACAGATAAATGAAATAAAGTAAGTTCAAGACTTCATAAATCAACGACATTCTTCAAAGTACAGAGACTAAATTCTCACCTAAAATTCATTTGGAAGCACAATGATGCTTACTAGCCAAAAGAATTCTAAATAGAGTAAACAGTGCTAGAGGTATCATAATATCTGATTTCAAATTAAATGTACAACCATACCAGCAAAATCGTCGTGCTGCCAGCACAAAAAGATATACTAATAAATGGAATAGAAATGGATTACCCAGCAAGAAGTTCATGCAGTTACAACCCCCTTATTTCTTAACGAAGCTTCCAGAAACATACATTGGAGAAAAGACAGCCTCCTCAACAAATGGTGCTGAGGAAACTGTATATTCACATACAGTAGAATGTAATGAGATTCTTATCTCTCACCCTGTTTTTAAAAAATCAATTCAAATTACATTGAGGGCCTTAAGTAAGATCTGAAACTGATAGAAGAAACCATAGGGGAAACACTGCAATGTAAAAATATAGAGAGTGACCTTCTCTAAAGGACCCCATGGGCTCAAGAAACAACAGCAATGATCAATTAATAGGAGAGCAGCAAATTGAAATCTGTTCAACATAGGAATCAAGTATTGGAGTAAAGAGAAACCCTACATAATGGGAGAGAAATTTCCCTCTCTATGCATCTGAGAGGGAATTAACATCCAAGACATATAAAGAACTAAAAAAGAACTTAAGCACCAAAGTAATAAATAATTGGATCAATAAATGTGCAAGAGAACTAGACAAATAAATGTATATATCCAGGAAATGCACTAAAAAGTACACCTTCAGCAACCTAGAAAATATAAATTAAATGTATTCTGAGATCCCATTTCATTCCAGTCAAAATAGCTACCATCCAGGAAAAAAAAAAAAAACTGGCAGGGACACAGGAAAGGAAACCCTTGTACACTCTAGTGGAATGTAAATTAGTGTTTCTATTGCAGAAATCATTACAAAGATTACAGAGAACTATTATATGACACTAGAACACCTCTTCTAGGCTTATATTTAAGACACATAACCAGCTTACTATTGAAATAGATGCACTCCCATGTTCAAAGTTTCCAACTTGTGAGTCAACCTAACAACAGATGAACAAATAAAGAAAATATGGTGCATACCAAATATTAGAGTATTATTCAGCCATAAAGGAGAAAATTATCTCTCTTTCAGGAAAATGGATGGATCATATTAAAATAAACCAGATTCATAAAATAAGTGTTATGTATTTTCTCTCACGTGTAGAAATTGAGTGGCGGGGGGAGCAAGAAACTCAAGTCAAAGAGTATATTCATTACTTTTCTGTTCCTGTGATAAACTACATGACCAAGAGAAACTTAAGGAAGAAAGGGGTTATTTTAGCTTATTGTTACAGAGGAAGGATCTAGAGGCATGGCAAGAGGGGCAAGAAACTAGCTGGTCACATTTCATCTACACACAGGAAGTAGAGAAGCACAGAACAGAAAACGGGTCAAGGCTATAAACCCTTACTGCTCATCCCAGTAAGAAACTTCACCTTCTTCCAGCAAGGCTCCACTTCCTAAAGATTCCATAAACTCCCTAACAGTGACATAACTGGGGACTAAGTGTTAATACATGAGCCTATGGGGCACGTGTCTCATTTAAACTACCACAAAAGTGAATGGCATAGCTTAGGTAAATGTCAAGTTAAAGAAAATACCTACCAAGATGACGTTAAAACAAATTTAAAAATCTGGAAAAAAATCTATCCCCAATAAAGTGATCAATATATATCCTGACATAGACCTGGTAGCCTTGCTGGTGAACCTTCCAGTGAAGACTTATGATCAATCCTTCTCCCTGCTCTTTTCTAATTAGAGACAGAAAGAGAGTAGATCTGGATGGGAGGGGAGGAGGGAGGGATTGGGAGGAGTAGAGGGAGGGAAAACTGTAATCAAGATACACTGGTATGAGAAAAGAATCTATTTATAACAAAGGGGTAAAACTGAAAAAAGAGGGACTAAACAGAAGGGAAGAACATAATAATCTAAATATTAAATGCTATAAATATTAAACGTTTGTAATTTAAAATAGTTGCATTTAAATGCAAAAAAATCAACCCTTCTCAAACTTTTCCACAATAAAAAAAATTGACCTGAAATTTGCTGGCAAATGGATGGAACTAGAAAAAAAAAAAACATTCTAAGTGAGGTAACCCAGACCCAGAAAGATAAACATGGTGTGTACCACACTTAAGTAGATATTAAGAGCAAAATACAGGATAACCAGCCTACAATCCACAGCCCCAGAGAAGCTAGATATCAAAGAGGACCCAAGGAGAGATGCATGGATTTCCCTGAGAAGGGGAAATAGAAGAGATCTGGGTAAACTGTGGAGGGCGCGGGAACTTGAAGGAGCAGGTTGAGCAGGCTGGGCTCAGGAGGTGGGTTGGGGCGGGGCCGAGGGCAAGAGTAAGGAAAGAGATATCTTGATGTGGGGGGCATGTCGAGGGTTAGGAAGAAACCTGGTGCCAGGGAAATTCCCAGAAATCCACAAGGATGACCCCAGCTAAGACTTCTGGCAATTGTGGAGAGGGTGCCTGAATTGGCCATCTACTGTAATCAGACTGGTGACGACCTAATTGCCATCAGAGAGCCTTCATCCAATAACCGATGGAAGCAGATGCAAAGACCCACAACACTGAGCCAAGCTCTGGTTGTCCAGCTGAAGAGAAGGTGGAGGGATTGTACAAGCCAGGGAGGTTAAGGTCGGGATGTAGGAACCCACAGAGACAGCTGCCTGAGTTCATGGGAGCAAATGGACTCTGGACAAACAGTTAGGGAGCCTACATCAAACCTGCAGAAGACCTTGGCCCTCTGCATGTGTGTGGCAATTGCGTAGTTTGGTCTGTTTTTAAGGCTCCTAGCAGTGAGATCAGGACCTGTCCCTGGCACTTGAATGGGTTTTGGGAAACTGTTTCCAATGCTGGACTGCCTCATCTTGCCGATATGCAGGGATAGGAGATTAGTCCTACCTCGACTTGATGTACCATGCTTTATCTAAGCCTATGGGAGGCCTGCCCCTTTCTGAATGGAGATGGAAAAAAAGTGGATGAAGAAGGGGTCAGAGGGAGTGAGAGGAGAAATGGGAGGAGAAAAGAGAGGGAAAACTGTGGTTGATAATAAAATAAATGGGAAATGTTAATTTAAATTATGTTTATTAAATAAAGTTAATTTTAAAAAATTAAGGGGCAAGAATAATTCCCAACTCAGTCTATGATGCCACCATTGTTATGATACCACAGTTAGAACAAAATACTACAAGAAAGAAAAACTCCAGACTAAGTCTTTATGAGCATCAATGTAAAACGGCTCAAATAAATGAACGAACCAAATTCAACATTGTATTTAAAAGATTAGCACCACAGAAGGTAGCTTTGGTTCCTGGGATGTAAAGATAATTCAGTGAAAAAAAAAAATCAGTCAATACATATCACATTAGCTGGACAAAAAATCAAAACCTACAATCCTGCTTGTGTACCTATGCAGATGACGGGAAACCATTATCTTAATAGATACTCACTATTCTGTGTTCACAGAGCACTGTTCACAATAGTATGTTCTAGAAATAACCAAAATACCCATCAAAGAGATACTAAGAAGGTAACGTGTGGTTGGGCATGTGTGTAAAGAAACATTGTGTACTAAACAAAGAAAATCGAGGCAATTGCACAAGCAAGGATAAATCTAGAGAGTATTATAAGTAAAACAAAGAAGTTGAACCTATAGAGTAGAATCGTGGTTACTGGGTTTCTGTGGTAAAGAAAATGGGAAGTTTTGGGTCAATGGTTAAAAAAAAAAGTCTGGCCCGCCCTCTTTTGGCGCGAGGCATTGGGAGCTGGGTCCCAGTCCTCCCGGCGCCCGGGCGTGCTCCACTGCCCTTGTTTCTGTGGCCTGCCTGCACCAAGGAGGGTAGGCGCTTTGTTTGCTAGCTGCCCAACCAGCACGGAGGCCTGATCTCTCGGCCCCAGGAGAACCAGCATTGGGGTGAGTTTCTGGCCCGCGGCGCCAGCCAGGGACGGGGATCTCGGGGGTCCCTTGGCCTCCTGTCTTTCTTGGGCTCTCTGCAGGACCTCTATTCCCTGGTTACTGCCTCTTTCTTCCTGGCCCACCCAGCTTCCGTCCAGAGCCCTCCCCACTTGCCCCCCCCCCCCGCCCTCTTTTGGCGCGTGGCATTGGGAGCTGGATCCCAGTCCTCGGGGCGCCCGGGCGGGCTCCACTGCCTTTGTTTCTATGGCCTGCCTGCACCAAGGAGAGTAGGCGCTTTGTTTGCGAGCTGCCCAACCAGCACGGAGGCCTGATCTCTCGGCCCCAGGAGAACCAGCGTTGGGCTTCTGTCCAGAGCCCTCCCCACTTGGGCCCCCCCGCCCTCTTTTGGCGCGAGGCATTGGGAGCTGGGTCCCAGTCCTCCCGGCGCCCGGGCGGGCTCCACTGCCTTTGTTTCTGTGGCCTGACTGCACCAAGGAGGGTAGGCGCCTTGTTTGCGAGCTGCCCAACCAGCACGGAGGCCTGATCTCTAGGCCCCAGGAGAACCAGCGTTGAGGAGAACCAGCATTGGGGAGAACCAGCGTTGGGACGAGCCAGGGTTGGGCACGGAGACCTGATCCCTTGGTGCCAGGAGAGCCAACATTTGGGAGGCCGCGTTGGGTAGGCAAGGAGACCTGATCTGGTAAAAGAAGACCCATAAGGGAGTATTTGGAAGAAGAGATGGGCAGACGTCAAGGCAAGAATTCGCCCAACAAATTGAAAAGCAACATGAAGCCACCAGAATCCAGCGACCTCACAACGGAAGGACATGAACACCTTAATCAAGAAGGAGAAAAGTTTGACCTCATGAAAGTGATTGACGCCCTTAAACAGCATGTAAAAAACGCCCTTATAGAAATGGATGAGAAATATAACAGAAAGTTTGAAGAATTGAATAAATCAGTGAATGATACCCTAGAAAACCAAGGAAAAACAATCAAACAGATAATGGAAACAGTTCAAGACTTGAAAACTGAAATAGAGGCAAAGAAGAAAACACAAACAGAGGGCCGGCTGGACATGGAAAATCTAGGTAAACGAATAGAGACTACAGAAACAAGCATAACCAGCAGAATACAAGAGATAGAAGAAAGACTCTCAGATTCTGAAGATACCATAGAGAAAATAAACACTATGATCAAAGAAAACAGCAAGTCCAACAAACTCTCATCACAAAACATTCAGGAAATATGGGACACAATAAAAAGACCAAACCTAAGAATAATAGGAGTAGAAGAAGGAGAAGAAGTGCAGCTCAATGGTCCAGAAAATATATTTAATAAAATTATAGAAGAAAACTTTCCCAACCTAAAGAAAGATATACCTATGAAGGTGCAAGAAGCATACAGAACACCGAATAGGCTGGATCAAAAAAAAAATCCCCTCGCCATATAATTATCAAAACACAAAGCATTCAGAATAAGGAAAAAATATTAAGAGCGGCAAAGGAAAAAGGCCAAATTACTTACAAAGGTAAACCTATCAGACTTACACCTGACTTTTCCATGGAAACCATGAAAGCCAGAAGGTCCTGGATAGATGTACTGCAGAAACTGAGAGACCATGGATGCAAGCCCAGATTACTATACCCAGCCAAGCTTTCGTTCACTATAAATGGAGAAAATAAAATTTTCCAGGATAAAAACAAATTCAAACAATATGCAGCCACAAATCCAGCCTTACAGAAAGTAATAGAAGGAAAATCACTAACCAAGGAATCCAATAATGACCACAATAACTCAGACATCTAGAGACCCTTCATCAACACAAACCAAAGAAGGGATACACACAAACTCTACGACTAAAAAATAATGACCGGAGTTAACAACCACTGGTCATTAATATCACTTAATGTCAATGGACTCAACTCACCTATAAAAAGGCACAGGCTAAGAGATTGGATAAGAAAACAGGATCCAACATTCTGCTGTTTACAAGAAACACACCTCAACCACAAAGACAGGCACCTACTCAGAGTAAAGGGTTGGGAAAAGGCCTATCAAGCAAATGGACCTAAGAAACAAGCAGGTGTGGCCATACTAATCTCTAACAAAGTTGACTTCAAACTTAAATCAATCAGAAGAGATGGAGAGGGGCATTTTATATTCATAACAGGAACAGTTCATCAGGATGAAGTCTCAATCCTGAACATCTATGCCCCTAATATAAAAGCACCCACGTACATAAAAGAAACATTGCTAAAATTCAAGGCAGCCATCAAACCGCACACACTATTAGTAGGAGATTTCAACACTCCTCTCTCACCAATGGACAGGTCAATCAGACAGAAACCTAACAGAGAAATAAGACAACTAATGGAGGTAATGAAAGAAATGGACTTAACAGACATCTATAGAACATTCCACCCAAATAGGAAAGAATACACCTTCTTCTCTGCAGCTCATGGAACCTTCTCGAAAATCGACCACATAGTCGGTAACAAAGCAAACATCCACAGTTACAAAAAAGTATTACTAACCACCTGTGTCTTATCAGATCACCATGGATTAAAGTTAGAATTCAACAACAAGGCTACCCCCGGAAAGCCCACAAAGTCATGGAAACTGAACAGCCAACTACTGAACCACACCTGGATTAAGGAAGAAATAAAGAAAGAAATTAAAGTCTTCCTGGAATTCAATGAAAATAAAGAAACAACATACTCAAACTTATGGGACACTATGAAAGCAGTCCTAAGAGGAAAGTTCATAGCATTAAGTGCCCACTTAAAGAAAACAGAGAAAGCTCACATTGGAGACTTAACAGCCCACCTGAAAGCTCTAGAAAAAAAAGAAGCAGACTCACCTAGGAGGAGTAGGAGACTGGAAATAATCAAACTGAGGGCTGAAATCAATAAAATAGAAACACAGAGAACAATCCAAAGAATCAATGAAACAAAAAGCTGGTTCCTGGAGAAAATCAACAAGATTGACAAACCCCTATCCAAACTAATCAAACGGCAGAGAGAGAATTTGCAAATTAATAAGATCAGAAATGAAAAGGGGGACATAACCACAGACACAGAGGAAATTCAGAGAATCATTAGATCCTACTACAAAAGCCTATACGCCACAAAACTGGAAAATGTAAAGGAAATGGATACTTTCTTAGATAAATATCATTTACCAAAGTTAAATCAGGACCAGGTGAACAATCTAAATAGACCTGTTAGTCGCGAAGAATTAGAAGAGGTTATCAAAAACCTCCCTACCAAAAAAAGCCCAGGACCAGATGGTTTCAATGCGGAATTCTACCAGAACTTCCAAGAAGACCTAATACCTATACTCCTTAATGTATTCCACAATATAGAAACAGAAGGGTCATTACCAAATTCCTTTTATGAAGCTACAGTTACTCTGATACCAAAACCACACAAAGACTCAACCAGGAAAGAGAATTACAGGCCGATCTCACTCATGAATATCGACGCAAAAATCCTCAACAAAATACTGGCAAACCGAATCCAAGAACACATCCGAAAAATTATCCATTATGATCAAGTAGGCTTCATTCCTGAGATGCAGGGCTGGTTCAACATACGAAAATCTATCAATGTAATCCAGCATATAAATAAACTGAAAGAAAGAAACCATATGATCATTTCATTAGATGCTGAAAAAGCATTCGACAAAATTCAACATCCATTTATGTTAAAAGTCTTGGAGAGATTAGGGATACAAGGGTCATACCTAAATATAATAAAAGCTATATACAGCAAGCCGACAGCTAACATCAAATTAAACGGAGAGAAACTCAAAGCCATCCCGCTTAACTCAGGAACACGACAAGGCTGTCCACTTTCGCCGTACCTCTTCAATATAGTGCTGGAAGTTCTAGCAATAGCAATAAGACAGCATAATGGGATCAAGGGGATTCGAATTGGAAAGGAAGAAGTTAAACTTTCGTTATTCGCAGATGGTATGATAGTGTACATAAGCGATCCCCAAAACTCCACCAAAGAACTTTTACAGCTGATAAACAGCTTTAGTAATGTGACAGGATACAAGATCAACTCCAAAAAATCAGTCGCCCTCTTATACACAAAGGATATGGAAGCAGAGAGGGAAATCAGAGAAGCTTCTCCATTCACGATAGCCACAAACAGCATAAAATATCTTGGGGTAAATCTAACCAAGGAAGTGAAAGATCTATTTGACAAGAACTTTAAGGCATTGAAGAAAGAAATTGATGAGGATACCAAAAAATGGATGGACATCCCTTGCTCTTGGATTGGGAGGATCAACATAGTAAAAATGGCAATTCTACCTAAGGCAATTTATAGATTCAATGCAATCCCCATCAAGATCCCATCAAAATTCTTCACAAATCTGGAGAGGACAATAATCAACTTTATATGGAAAAACAAAAAACCCAGGATAGCCAAAACAATCCTATACAATAAAGGATCTTCTGGAGGCATTACCATCCCTGACTTCAAACTCTATTACAGAGCTACAGTAATGAAAACAGGGTGGTACTGGCATAAAAACAGAGAAGTCGACCAATGGAATCGTATAGAAGACCCGGATTTTACCCCACAAACCTATGAACACCTCATTTTCGATAAAGGAGCTAAAAGTATACAATGGAAGAAAGAAAGCATCTTCAACAAATGGTGCTGGCACAACTGGATGTCAACCTGTAGAAGAATGAAAATAGACCCATATCTATCACCGTGCACAAAACTCAAGTCCAAATGGATTAAAGACCTCATTATCAGCCCGAAAACACTGAACCTGATAGAAGAGAAAGTGGGCAATACCCTACAACAGATGGGCACAGGTGATCGCTTCTTAGGTATAACCCTAGAAGCACAGGCATTAAGGGCAACATTGAATAAATGGGACCTACTAAAACTGAGAAGCTTCTGTAAAGCAAAGGACACTGTCACTAAGACACAAAGGGAACCTACTGACTGGGAGAAGATCTTCACCAACCCCGCAACAGACAAAGGTCTGATCTCCAAAATATATAGAGAACTCAAGAAACTAGACTTTAAAATGCTAATTAACCCAATTAAAAAATGGGGCACTGAACTGAACAGAGAATTCTCAACAGAAGAACTTCAAATGGCCAAAAGATACTTAAGGTCGTGCTCAACTTCCTTAGCAATCAGGGAAATGCAAATCAAAACAACTTTGAGATACCATCTTACACCTGTCAGAATGGCTAAAGTCAAAAACACCAAGGATAGCCTTTGCTGGAGAGGCTGTGGAGGAAGGGGTACCCTCATCCATTGCTGGTGGGAATGCAATCTTGTGCAACCACTGTGGAAGTCAGTGTTTTGGTTTCTCAGGAAATTCGGGATCAACCTACCCCTGGACCCAGCAATACCACTCTTGGGAATTTACCCAAGAGATGCTCTATCACATGTCAAAAGCATTTGTTCAACTATGTTCATAGCAGTATTATTTGTAATAGCCAGAACCTGGAAACAACCTAGATGCCCTTCAGTGGAAGAATGGATGAAGAAAGTATGGAATATATACACACTAGAGTACTACGCTGCGGTAAAAAACAATGACTTCTCGAATTTTGCATGCAAATGGATGGAAATAGAAAGCACTATCCTGAGTGAGGTATCCCAGACCCAAAAAGAAGAACATGGGATGTACTCACTCATAATTGGTTTCTAGCCATAAATAGGGGTCACAGAATCTACAATTGGCGAACCTAAAGAAGCTAAGTAAGAAGGTGAACACAAGGAAAAACATATCGTTATCCTCTTGGATAAGGGAAGTAGACAAAATTGCCGGGGAGAAAAGTGGGATCTTGGGGGTGGGGTGGGAAGGGGGTAAGGGGAGATGGGGAGAGAAAAGGTAGAAGGGAAGGAGGGGGGACTTGGGGAAATAGGAGGATCGGGATAAAGGAAGGTTGGATAGGGGAGCACGTAACCACAATTCTTAGTTAAGGGACCCACTTTAGGGTGGGCAGGAGAATTGACCCTAGAGGGGCTCCCAGGTGCCCAAGCTGAGGTCCCCAGTTAGTTCCTTGGGCAGCTGAGGATAGGGAACCTGAAATGACCCCATCCTAGCGCAATACTGATGAATATCTTGCATATCATCTTAGAACTTTCATCTGGTGATGGATGGAGATAGAGACAGAGACCCACACTGGAGCACTGGACTGAGCTCCCAAGGTCCCAACGAGGAGCAGAAGGAGGGAGAACATGAGCAAAGAAGTCGGGACCACGAGGGGTGCACCCACCCACTGAGACAGTGGAGCTGATCTACTGGGAGCTCACCAAGGCCAGCTGGACTATTACCAAAAAAAGCATGGGATAAAACTGAACTCTCTGATCATGACGAACAATGAGGGCTGATGATACGCCAAGGACAATGGCACGCAGTTTTGATCCTACGCAATCTGCTGGCTTGGTGGGAGCCTAGCCAGTTTGGATGTTCACCTTCCTAGATATGGACGGAGGGGGGAGGACCTTGGACTTGCCACAGGGCAGGGAACCCTGACTGCTCTTTGGACTGGAGAGGGAGGGGGAGAGGAGTGGGGGGAAGGGGAGAGGGGTGGGAGGAGGGGGAGAAGAGTGGGAGGAGGGGGAGGGAAAGGGGAGGCTGGGAGAGGTGGAAATTTGTTTTTTTTTCTTTATTCTTTTATCAATAAAAAAAAAAAGAAAAAAAAAGTCTGCAATAAGATAATAAATTCTGGAAACACGTTGCAAAATATGTTTTGTTGAGTTAATAATGAGTGTATCATAATTGTGAAATTGATGAAAGTAAGTGTTAAATGGTCTCATAAAAATAGTAATTATATGTGATCGGTATATTAATTATAATAACCACTCCACAAAGTATACAAATGCAAAACCCACATTACAAGCCATGACTAGTGGTATATATCTATAATCCCTGACTCTGGGAAGTGAAGGCAGGAGGATCAGCACCCCAAAGACAACAAGGGCCACGTGAGATTCTGTTTAAGAAAAATAAATAAATAAACTGCCAGGCCTGGTCATAGACATCTGAAACCCAGCACCTGGGAGACAGAGGCAGGTGGGTCTCTCTGAGTTTGAGGCCTGCCTGGTCTATGTAGCAAGTTCAGGCCAGCCAGGGCTACAGAATGAGACCCTGTCTCAACAGAAGGCAGGGCAGGTTAGCTGGAGAGTTTTCTCACTGGTTGAGAGCATTAGTTGCTCTTCCAGACGACCTGGGTTCAGTTCCCAGCACCCACATGGCGGCTCACAGCTGTCTGTAATGCAAGTTCCAGTGAATGCAGTGCCCTCTTCTGGACTCCATGAGTACTGCCACATGTGGTACTTAGACATACTTAAAGTCAAAACACACGCATTAAAATAAAGGAGGGGCAAGCTAGAAGTGGTAGCAGATGTGGTAATCCCAGCACTCGAAAGGCAGGGACAGGTGGATCTCTGTGAGTTCGAGCCTAGCCTGGTCTACAGAATACATTCCAGGACAGATAGAGTCACACAGAGAAACTATCTTGAAAAACGAAAAATAAAATAAAAGAGTGGCTTGGTTGTGCCTCAATTTAGTGTGCCAGGCCTTGTTACTCCTCATGGGAGGGGAGTAACTCCCTTTCAGAGGAGTGGATGAGGGGTGGGTTGTGGGGAATGGGGGAGAGCAGGAAGAGGGGAGGGAGAGGGAACTGTGCTTGGTATGTAAAATGAATAAAAAATTTAAATAAGATAAAATAAATAAATAATAACAAATCTTTAAAAGAAATATTATACAACTTGATTATATACAATTTTATTTTTAACAATATTAATACATATAAAATTGTAAAGAACCTAGGGGAAAAATTTCTCATTATAAATTATCATATACCTTTAACTAATATCATATGTCATAAACATGAAGTGCTTTCCCTTTAACACGGAACAATTCAAGGACTTCTGCTATTGATTTTTCTATTTGCTGCTGTTAATATTATATGATATTTACAATTCTAACCAATTTAGTAAGGCATGAAAATGAGGAACAATCTTAAATTTTCCATGGTGGAAAGAAAGAAGAAATCAAACAGCCTTTACTTGCTGGCTATATGATTGTAGGAGAGAAATCCTTAGGAATGCACTAAAACTAATAAAATTAAAGTAGTTGCAAAATATGCATTCAATATGTTGCACAAAAATTGTTTTATAGCCATGTAAGAGCAATAAAAAACAATCCAATACTGAAATTCTAGAAATTCCATTTATATTACCAAGAAAAGGACTGGAACAACTAGAAGTCATTTTATCCCCAAAGCGCAACACTGCTCTACCAAAAACTCTAAAGCATTGCTGAGAAAAGTTAAGTAATCCCAAAATAAATAACAAGGCATTTTTGTGGATCAGGCTACAATATTAAGATGAAATACTTCTTAAATTGGACTTTGTATTCAGCATAATTACTGTAAAACCTCAACACGGTTTTACAGAAACAAAGCTACCCTAAGTTTTACATGGAAATACAAACCTTCCCCCAAAATCTACCAAAAAGACTCAAAAAAAATTTACAATAGGAGCCTGAAGAGATCACTCATTGGGTAAAAGCTCAGGCTGCTCTTCCAGAAGACCCAGATTAAATACCTACTACCCATATAGTGGCTGACGACCCACTGTTAACTCCTGTTCTAGGGAAACTAGCGCCCTCTTCTGACCTCCCTGGGAACTGCACACATGTAGTTCACAGATACATCTGCTAGAGGCCAACAATCAGAACATAAAAGGATGCGTAAAACTCAGGAAGAAGGAAACCCAATGCGAAGATGAGCAAAGGCACGGAAAATACTAACCTTAAAATTCCTGAATGGCGAATAAGCACATGAAAAGATACTCAATGGCACTGACAACAGGAAAATACAAATGAGATGACCGTAATAAAAAACAAACAATAATTAACAATAGCAAGAACATAGATAGACTGGAACCTCCATAAATTGATGATAGGAATATAAAATAGTAGAATCACTGTGTAAGAAAAAAACTGAATACCATTCAATTCAGTCATTTCACATTCAGAAATTGACCCATAGATAAATGAAAACTCATTCACACAAGGCTTATATGTGAATGCTTATAGCAGCATTATTCATAGCGGTGAAAAGAATGGAAATAACTTTTACATTCACCAGCATTAAACACATAGAATGAATATGTAGATGATAAACGGTGTTTTATTGAGCAACAAGTGGAACAGGCTACTCATACATATGCCAACAATAAACCTCCCAAGCACACTAAGTAAAAGAGGCCAGACATGAATGACTGGGTATAGAAGTCTGTTTATAAGACATGTCTAGAGAAGGCGAATCTACATACACATAAAAGCAAAGCAGGGCTGCTGCCTAGGCTAGAAGGGCAAGCGAGGTTATGCTCTGAAAAGGAACCGAGACTCCTTTAGAGTAGGAAGTGTTTCCAAGTTGGCCTGGAAGGAGTGCAGCAAAAGCATCATAGAAGTTTACACTTGTAATGGGTGAGTTTTATGTTGAATAAGTGAAAAGTTTATGAAGTCAGTAAAAAAAATTAAACATCATAAGACTTTCCTGCCAGATATAAATTTACTCAAAGAAGAGTCCTCATGGGCTCTCACATAAAAGCAGACACCTCCCGACCTAGTTTGGTTTTGTTGATGCTGCTGTGATGAAACTGACCAAAGGGCTTATGCTTTCTCCCAGCCTGATGACTTGAGTTCTAGTCTGAGCATCTACACGATAGAGGGCGGGAAATGACATCTGCGAATTGTTCTCTGACTTCTCCATGCATGCTGTGGGACATACGTGCCCTTCCCCAACAAAGAAGACCTAATAGGTGTAAAAATGTCATAAAAATGACAAGGGGAATCCATGTTGCCAAGCTTATATATAAACTCTGCTTAAATAACCATGGCTACTTTGTTCATGAGCTTTCTAGCCAAAACAGGAGTGGCAAGGTTAGGAGGTTGACTCCTGTCCAGAGAACAGGTCATCTTTCCCGCCTATTATGATGATTTTCCTCTGTATGAATGATCTTTGGTGACTGTTCGCATAGGACACTCACTTGGAGGGAAAGCTACTGAAGGACTTTTTCCCTCAAGATCTATGTCATTGACTTTCCAGTCAAATATCTTTGAAACTTTACCCTCAGCAAGACAAATTATCTGAAGCCCATGAAATAGTGTCTTTACATCCCGCCATCTACCCTTCTTTGAGAAAAATGACAAAAATCTACAAAAACGCATAAAGTTCTCTAACTAATATTAGTGCTGTGATAAAGTGAATCTATGATGTTTAGCCGTTATCTTTTGCTGATGTCAGCACAGTGTGAAGAACTCTGCAACTGATGCGGGGAAGTTTCCACGAGATCACTAACATTTACAGGAAGTAGTTACCGCAAAAGGAGTTTGAAGCCTTGTTGTCTCCATGGTTGCATGTGCAACATCCTTAAACCTTCAGAGTACCTATTTAGCCCAGATGCAGCGCACAAGTTTGGCCTGGGGCTGACATTTTACTGTGCATAGTGAGACTATGGCTTGTTTCGAGAAATGTCTTGACTATGGGCCAACAAGTTGCCACAAAATCTGAGGTTTATATCATAAACTGGAATCCTAGTTTATGGAAACTCAGGTTCCATGATAGCTTACTGGTCACAACTGTGCTGTTCCTCAAAAGAATAATTATCTGCAGGGGTTATAATAACTTTTATTTTAAAAACCAGCAAATTGGGGGCTGGAGAGATGGCTCAGCAGTTAAGAGCATTGCCTGCTCTACCAAAGGTCCTGAGCTCAATTCCCAGCAACCACATGGTGGCTCACAATCATCTCTAATGAGGTCTGATGCCCTCTTCTGGCCTGCAGGCATACATGCAGACAGAATATTATATACATAATAGATAGATGATAGATAGATAGATAGATAGATAGATAGATAGATAGATAGATGATAGATAGATAGATAGATAGATAGATAGATAGATAGATAGATAAATATTTTTTAAAAACCCTACAATTTGGTGTAAGTTTATCTAGCAGGTTCTTCAAAAGATGTCATAGAACATTTGTTCTCAATCTGTGGGTCATAACTTCTTTTAGGGGCAAAATGACCCTTTCTTAGGGGTTGCCTATGACAATCAGAAAACAGAGATATTTACATTATAATTCATATCAATAGCAAAACTAGTTATGAATTAGCAACCTTAACAGCATGAGGAACCGTATTAAAGGGTCGCAGCATTAGGAAGGTTGAGAACCACTGCCATAGAACAACCTCTCTGCTACTCACACATCAACCGTCATTGCATCTCCTAGATTTCCACAAGCGACAGACCAGCTCGCACAGTGGTCTAGGCTTGTCGCAAGAATTCCTTTGCAAGTTATCTGATGGATTAAATAGCATAATGGAATGGATTGCTGCCTGCAGTGCCTAAAGATGCTAAGTGCCATGTCGATTTCTTCAAGGTAGAAGGACCAGCATTCATCTTGGGACACAATATAGAAACATCCCAGAACACAACACCTTTGGCATTTTTACTGTGGTTAGACCATTGAATCTTATGGGATTCGTCACTTGCCCTGTATCATGTCTGTATTTCACCAAAATGTGTATAGCCATTACTACTGGTATGTGCATGCATCTTGGCACACAGGGTTTGGAAGCTTGGTCCTCAGTATGGCAATGTTCAGAGGTGGTGGGGCATAGAAGTCATGAAGCCCTTGGAGGACAGACACACTTGCAAAGACTTAGCTTAATTCTTGTGAGATACAAGTTTCTCTCTGGATCTGTGTCTCACTGTACAATGAGTCTCTCCCCAACGTGCATACACAATCATGGCATTTGTCACAGGATTTCATCAGAGCCAAGCAGAAGCTTCTCCAGGACTGTGAGGTAAATAAACCTCTCTTAGTCCTTAAAGTACCCAGCCACAAGTATTTTGTTATATAGCGTTAAGTTGATTAACACAACTACTTCTGATATGGTTGCTCAGCTAACATGGTACAACTAATGCAATCGTTTGATACAAGCTCTGTGGAATGAAGAAATAAGCATACAGATTAGGTTATTTTATAAATGGAGAGGTAAAATATTTCTGGAAAAGACAATGAAGATATACATCGCTCCTGTCCAGACATAGTAACCAGCTGTAATAATAGTCCATAAATAAGGCTTGTTTGCCTAGTTAATAACTGTGAGACCAGGATTTGTGCCTACTGCTTGTACTGGCTATTTTGAACCCATTCTCTTTGGAGGTATACCTGGCTCAACCTGGATATAGAGGGAGGGCCTTGGTCCTGCCTCAAAGTAATGTGCTAGACTTTGTTGACTTCCCATAGGAAACCTTACCCTCTCTGAGGACTGGATGGGGAGTGGGGTGGAGGGAAGGTGTGAAGGGAGCAGGAGGAGAGGACGCAGTGGAAACTGCTATTGGTATGTAAAATGAGAAAAGCTAGTTCTTAAATATATTTAAAAAAATAACTACATATCGGGTGTGAAGAAATGGATTGACTTATTCCAGGGAGGGGAGCATTTTGAAATGGCAGAGTCAATTGAAATCAGTGCCTGATTGAGTAGGTATAATTACTGTCGTTCTTCAAGATGCATCTGTCTGTCTTCTGCAAAGGCCACATAGATGAGCTAAATTGTCACATTTTAGGAATCACCACCCGTGCATTTTCAAGTCTTTCTGAAAGTACTAACTTTTAAAAATTCTCCAGAAGTACATTATGATTAGGGGGCACATTACTTTTATGCAACACCAAGGTGACCTCACGTTACCTACAGTAAGGGTTAAAGGCTAGGAAATGTGCTAACTCTGCTATTTTCTGAATACAAGTGTGTCAGGCGTGCATTAAAGAACTCGTGAGTAACTGCAGTGAGAGTTCAAACAATCACCGAGTCCTCATGAACTCACCTATATCCAGAGTCAGTATCCAAAGCTGGAAAGTGTGGGTGTGGGTTTGGTTTTACTCTTCTCTGATGTGTGTTCATCATGATCAGTCATCTTGGGACTCTCTCAAGAAAACTTACAGTACACTTTTTAAATTATTTATTTTACATCCTGACAGCAGTTTCCCCTCCCTCTTCTCCTCCCATTCCCTTCTTACCTATCCTCTGTCCCACCCCCAATCCACTCCTCCTCTGTTTCTCTCCAGAAAGGGGCAGGCCTACCATGGGTCTCAACAAAGCATGGCATATTAAGTTGTGGTAGGACCAAGTACCTCCCCCTTGCATTAAGGCTGAGCAAGGCAATCCAGTATGGGGAATAGATTCCCAACAGCCACCCAAAGCTTTAGGGAAATCCCATGCTCCTATTATTAGAAGTCCCACAATAGACCAATCTGCACAACTGTCATATATATATATATATATATATATATATATATATATATATATATATATATATAGAGAGAGAGAGAGAGAGAGAGAGAGAGAGAGAGAGAGAGAACCTAGGTCAGTCCCATGAAGGCTCCCTGGTTGTTAGTTCAGATTCTGTGAGCTCCTGAGCCCAGGTTAGTTGTTTCTGTGGGACACTTATTTTTGACAGGGTCCTCCTGAACATGAAAGCCTTTTGCTCTTCATGCAGGAGGTCCCGGACTATGAAACTGTTTAAGTCCGAAAATTGGTTGCAAATTAACTCTGCCCCTCTCAGTCGCCGCTCTAAGTATTCTCCAGGTCCATCCCCAAGAGGCTTTAGCAGCTCACTCAACAACACTCCCACCATAGCATCTCCACCTGTGCATGGCTTCAAGCGTCACCTGAAATCAAATGCCTTACCTTTCTTGTTCTAGTTCAGAACATCTCTCTATATATATAATAGATCAGTAGGTACCAAAACACACCTTAGAGTGTTCACAAAGTATATCACCACTCACTCAGGAAAAAATGATCACAGTCCCTTCATTTTCGGCACTCACCTCCACCACTCCTCCACCATTAACGCACATGGATTTCATCTCCTAAATACGTCTCATCTGAGCATCTCCATCTGTAACTGCCATCCTTATCAAACCCTTTCTTTACCATTCCTACCCTTTAATCCTCAAGTTCCTTTTTTATCTTCTTCTCATTTTTCTCCACAGCATATGCAGAGTTCATGAGATTAGCAGCTTCTCAAAGGTCAAAGGCGATGTATTTATTCTCAACTCAGGTCCCCGCATAGCACCGTTCCTAATGAGTAAGAAGGCATGTTAGGTTACCATGTCTGCAGCAGACAAGTACTACTGCAGAGATGTTTTAAGTGGAAGCAATCATGTTTTGTCCAGAAACCCTGAAGAAACAATAAATGATAGGTTAGTTATAGATACCCATTACAACCTCCACTTTAAGATTTACCATGCCCACAGAATGTCTCATTATTTTCCACAGACTTGAAATACCAATAAAGCTTTGCAAACAAGCTTTTGTCTGATCCTAAGATTCACTGAAGATTAGCTGGCTTGGATATCAGAAAGGAGTTGGATGTCTGAGCCTTTGTTCCGATTGAGAAGCCTTTATTATTAACGCAAAGATACTTCATTGATTTTTTTCTGCATCATAATTCTTCTAGCTAGTATTGACTTACATCCTTGGCTTCATATGCACACTTATATTCAGTTAAATCAATTTCTGGCCAGAATATTGCCACATAACCTCATCTATAGATGAGGCTAGTAAACATTGCCTAGCTGTGTGCTCAGGGATAAAAATAAACCAGCAACAATAGAATGGATAAAACATAACACTTTTGTGAGTAAAGAGAGAATTTGGCTGTACTATTTGTGTCATTTTCCGTATGTAGTCAATGTATCCAATATGATAGCTTGTTGTGCGCATAATCTTACTGTTAAGGTTATCATTGCAGCCAAGCTCAATAATGCAGCTGTGTGTTTGCATGTGCATATGATAAAAGGATAGAAAATATGCTTTCTTGGCAGATTTTCAATCTATAGTTTGTTGTTGTTGTTGTTGTTACTAATTAATGCCTTTCTTAAACGATGGCTCTAGATGTATTCATCCTATATTTCTGCAAGTTTGACCTACTTTCTCCATTTTATATCCACCCTGTCCCTTCCTAGCCACTAATCTATAGTCGCCTTCTATGGGTGTGTCATTAGAGTCTCAGAATACTGGAGATCATACCGCATATCTTTCTGTCTATATTATTTGACTTGGTATAATATGCTCCTGATTTTCACATGTTGACATAAATGACACTAGATCTATTATTAATTACCTAACATCATATATGTAAACCTGTACCACAATTTCTTCATGTGTGCATGCATGGAAATTTAGATCACTCTATGACTTGACTACTTTGAACAATGCTACAGTAGACAGATAACTGCAGATCCTTGTTTGGGGCACTGGTTTCCTATTAGGTGTAGGGACTGCTGCAGTATACAGTCATTCTTTCTATAATTCTCTGGGAAAAGTCCATACTGTTTTCTATAGTGGCTATGCCCCCTTGCGCTCACCCTCCACGTTCTTGCCAGTCCTTGCTATCTTTTTTAAATACTCATGTGTCTCTCTGTGTGTGTGTATACATATTCATTGTCCATGGTACTGTGTCTCATAAGGACACTTTCACAGAAGTATATATTATATGTTGGCTAAGTCCCAACCCCTCTACCCCCTTCTTTCACCCCATTGCACTCACAATAGTCTCCTTTATTTCCTTATCAATTTCACTTCTGCTTTTGGGTCACGCATACATAAATGATTTTCTATGTCTACATAGTATCTAGTAACCACAAATTAGAAAAATGAGAAATTTATCTTTTTGAGTCTGATTGAATTTGCTTAATAAGTATGTGCGCTTGCATCCATTTCCCTGGCGGTCCTAGGAATAGAAGAACATTTCTTTTATCTTTTTGACAACAGTCATCCTAACTTTCAATGTGGTTTTTATTTGCTTTCCCTAATGAACAACGATCCTAAGCACCTGTCATGAATTGGATTGCTTTCTGTTTTATTTTTTGGATAGATTATTACTGCCATGAAGAAATGCCACTGATTAAAAGTCTCCTACTGAAAGGAGGACTTTCTATGGAAGAAAATTCTGGAACCAGATGGCTTCACATCTGAACTCATTCAAACATTCACAGAAAAAATTATCAATTCTCCTTAACCTTTATAAAATTTAGAATGGGTTGTACTTCCAAACTCATTTGTGATGATACCACCACCACGATGCCAAAGCAAAAATCACCACGAGAAGAGAAAGCTACGAATTGATTTCTTTGATAAACATTGATGAAATAATTGTCAACAAAATACTATGTCCAGCAAGACAAGATATTCACATAGGTGCAATGGTGGCACTTGTGTCCTGGAGGTAACCAACAGTCCCCTAATTGGATTTTTAAGGCCTACTCTGCAGGAAGGAATTCATACCAGGCACTGTAAGTTTAGTCAGCTACCTGTGGCTGCTTAGGTCATGGACTTTAAAGGAGACCATACTACTGTAAGTTTCCTAAACCAATATAATTTTTCACTGTCTTCTAAATATTTATCCTTATATCCATAGGTAATATAGCTCTCACACCTAACCAAAGAAGCCTCATTTGGGGGCAGACAGGGACCACTACAGAAAGCCACAAGTGGTCAAAATAAAGAGGTAGGAAATTAATACATTCACAACACAACTCCCACACGTAAGACTCGGGAAACATCCCAGAAGAGGGGCATAAAGATTATAAGAGTCAAAGGACCTAGATTCTGCGATGAAATATAGTCTTTTCCTTGGGTCAAGAAAGGAACCTGGGAGTTGGGGGAAGTACTAGAGCATCAATATGATCAAAATATGTTTTCTTAAATTCTCTAAAAATAAAAATTATATATATATATATAGTCATATTCTAGAGTGTATCTAAGTTATATATGATAACCAAGTGGAAATTATCTCTGTAACACAAGATTTGTTTAATGTTTAAAAGTTTAAAAATTCTTGCTTGATAACTTTTTGTTATGTGTAATTTTACTATGTTAAAACCTTCATTTTTATTTAAACAGAAAAGCAGAAATGGTATACGAGGTCCTTCTGTTTATGTGTTGCTTTCATTGGTTAATGAATAAAGAAACTGCCTTGGCCTTTTGGTAGGGAAGAACTTAGGTAGGTGGGGAAAAACAGAACTGAATACTGGGAGGAAGAAAGCAGAGAGAGAGAGCGTCACCATGGAGCCACCAGAGTCAGGCATGCTGAATCTTTTCCGGTAAGCCACAGCCTCATGGTGATATACAGATTGATAGAAATGGGTTAAAGCAAGATGTGAGAGTTAGCTAATAAGAGGCTAGAGCAAATGGTCCAAGCAGTGTTTTAATTAATACAATTTCTGTGTGGTTATTTCAGGGCTAAGCTAGCCGGGCAGCTGGGAAGAACGAGCGTCCCCCTCCCTGCAACAGGCATGCCTTCCCGTTAACAGAGTAAAAGTGTTAAGCCACAGGATCTACCAACACGCTCAGGCCGCACTGCTATCTCATGAGTCTATATTCCGCATTATGAGAATGGCTCATTCACCCCTGCTGAACTACTAGCATCTACAACAGCCTTTTTTCCAAATCACACTCTGAAGTATTAGGCAGTAGGACTTCAACACACAGGGAATTAATTGTGCGGAAGGGGGCAGGAGGCAGGAGACAATGCATTGTGATAATTCAACTCATACATAACAAATGGATAAATACTTGACACAAAACAAGTCCTCAAAAGTAGACAGAGTAACAAACTTGTAAGCAAATGTTTTGTTGAAAAGTAAACCCATGAGAAGAAATAAGAGCAATTATAAAGGGATTTTATTAGTACTACCAGTGTGGACACACAGAGCTCATATGCTGCTTGAACTTCCAGAAAGGTATATAGAAAATTCTCAAAGTCATGCCCTAGATATCTGAACACCAAAGTATTATACATTAGTCCCTACCCATGGATGTTGACTTTCTAACCCCGAAAAGCCTTTTCAGAGGGTATTAACTGGGCCCTGAGTTCACACAAATCTTGGGGCATCCATAGTATCAAGGGAATTTTCAGGCAAAAGCTCCATCAGCTTGAAGTCAAACCTCTATCATGAATCTAGAGCCACCTCCATCTCCAGGCTCTTCTGCTTCCTTCAATATTTTCTGATCACATTCATACCATCATTCACACGAAAGGATGCATTCATTCATTTCTAAAATACTATGAAATGTCCATAAGAATTTGCTAAAAGAAAGAAAGAAAGAAAGAAAGAAAGAAAGAAAGAAAGAAAGAAAGAAAGAAAGAAAGAAAGAAAGAAAGAAGAAATACTGTGTGGTTACACTTAAATAAAGCATCTAATGTTACCAAACTCATGAAGATACAAAGTAGCATGCTAACTGGTGAGACCTGAGGAAAGGGGACAATGGAGTGCTGTTTGTTGATGGGAATGGTGTTTCTATTGGTGGAGGATGGAGGATGATGATGTTGGTCAAGAGCATGAATTACCTTATGCCACTAAAGTATGCCTTAAAATAGTTACCGTGGTAAACTTTGTTACTTCTGTTATACTGAAATTCTAAACAAACTTTTTTTTAACTCTTGAGCTCATTTGACTTTACTGAAATTTTAAAGGGGCTGGAAAGATGGCTCAACAGTGAGGCACTGCTCTTTGGGACGACTTGAGTTTGGTTTCCAGTGTCCACATGTAACTCTAGCTTCAGTGGACCTGGTACCTCCAGCCCCCACAGATATCTGCACTCCCTTGCACATACCTATACTCAAATACACATAATTAACCTTTTAAATATTTGAAATTAAGTTTTGAAACTTCAGTCTCTTCAGTCTTCTCTGGTCTCACTCTTTACTCTTTCTTCCCAATTATAACCCTCTCATCCTTTTTTGTCATTGTTCTGGGTACAGTAAATTCTGTGTCTTCCATTACAGACATAAATATTTTCTCAGCAAAAGAATAATTATGACGATTATCATTTAGAAACAAAATTCTCTCCTTTAAGTTGAATCAACTTTCTAAGTTGGAGGGAGCAAAAATCTCTCAGATTGAAGAACGAGTATTAAATACTGTTTTCTAGAAAGAATGAGATGAGATTTCTTCAGTCAAACAGCCTTCAAGGTCATGTGTGTTATCTTACTCCAACTGGAACATGGTAAATGCTGCATGTTACATCTAGCATTTCCTATTGCTCTGCAGTAAGCCCCAGCAGAGAGGGCAAAACAGGGTGTTGGAAGAATGGAGGGGTCATAGAATAGACTTCTGTCTTCTGCCTTCTACATTAGAGAGCCATGCTTGGAGATCTAAAAACAGCAAACATGAGAACCGCCGCCTCTCAAATTTAATGCTGAACTCTGAGGAATAATAGCACATTGTAAGAGTCCCTTCATGAATTATGAAGACAAGTATTGGCAAGTTTCCATAAGATCCATCTAAGCTTTTATCTCCTCCCAGTGTTGGTCATGTGACCAATAACTGGAACCTGCAATAGGCTCTTACCATTCTTTTAGTGATGCACTTGGTGACTGAGCTGACTTCCATAAATCTAGTCCCAAGCTACTGTCGCACTGGGGTTTAGACCATTGATCCCTAACCACCTAGCACACTTGTGCATTTACATTTCATAAAAGCACCGCATACAGGTACTCCAAAAGCCTTTTTCATATCTATATTGTAGTCTTCAAAGACCTTTTCCATTCTCAATAACTGAAAATAGTTGCCACTCCTTAACAATACCTATGTTCTGTACTAACATACTATAGCATACCCATAAAGCAACAAGAAAGAGCCACAGTTGCCTGCAGTTGTTATTATGGCTCCTGTTCTTATTGTTTTCTATCCACATAGATTTATAAAACCCATTACTTGAAGATTCCTTTTGAAATCAGCTAATGTAAGATAGGGGTATAGTTGGCAATATGACTGCCTAATGTACAGGAAGCCCTGGGTTCAATTCCCAGCACCTTATAAATCATATGTGGTAGTACATACCTCTAGTCTTAGCACTAAAGAGGTATAGGCAAAAGGATCAGAAATTCAAGGTGATCTTTTACTTCACAGCAAACTCAAGACCAACCTAGGAAACATGACACTTGGTCTCAAAATAAAATAAAATTTATTAATTATATAAAATAAAAATTATTAATGCAAGGGATTAGAACTGCTTATGCAGATAGTGAATCTGGTTTCAAGAGATGTATTTTCTTGAATATACAATTGCCTTCAAGATTTGGGACTATGACACATTTTAAAATACAGAGATTGTTGGGGAAAGGGGGCAAAATAAACTTAAGAGCTAGAAGATGAAAAACGGTGCCGTGAAGTGCTGTCTTCTGACCAAGACAAGCCACCACTCATGAACTCAGAGCAGCTGTGCTTACCTGCACAAGACCCGAGCAGCTTGGGTCAATGAGAATTCTGTCATCCATGTGGAGGGGCCCATTAAGCCTCACACTTCCAGGAGGAATATTACCAGTTAATAGTGTCAGCAAAGTGGCTACTGGTAACTTGCCACCACTCCAATAAATAACCTCCTATGCAGGGTCATGCAACTAATCTGAATTAAACTCAATGGGATAGTGACACATTCATGCCTGTGTGTGCACCGACACACACACACACACACACACTCCCTCAATGTAGCACTTGAAGTTTCTCAACTAGGCTACAAGTCAGCAATCCCCAGAGTTCCTCCTACTTCTGCTTCCCTCTGAGCTGGAGTTATGGATGTATATAGAATGTCCTGCTTGTTACATGGTGCAAGTAGTGAGATTCTAGTCAAATTGACTGCTGAGTCGTCTCTCCATGACTCTTGATACATAATCATGCTGGATTTTAACGCATGCATAGTCCAGGGACTAGAGGTGTGAGCCAACATCACCACCTCCAACCAAGTATTGGATTTCTTGTGTTTGAAAGATTCATTCATCAACCAGAAAAAGGTGGTTTATCTCGATGCATGTAATGGCTTAGTGAACTGAAAACTGAGACTGCCCTTGCATTATTTTGTGTTCTTATTGTTGTTCTTTTTGTTTTGGTGTTTCTCTGGGTGTGTTGAGCCCATCCGAATTTTGTTTTACAACATAGAGATCATATATTAACATATTCTCAAGACATTAGCTCAACAGTAAAAAAAGCCATGAGCCCATATGTTCTCTGTAACAATACATGCTTCATTATGAAAATACATGTCACTATTGGGTTTGCTTACAGTTCCAAAATGAAAGGGATATCATAGAAAAAGATATTTTTCCATACCAAAATCAAATGAAATAATAAGGAAAAAAGTTGGCTTGCAGTAAGGGCTTTGAACATAGTGGAAAAGACATTTCCAACTCTTGGACTATTTTGAGCTAATCGTGGCTTTGAACCAGCAAATAAAAGAAGTAGATTAATTTTCCTGGGAGATATGATTTACTTAATTTAACTGGGGTAGGGAGCTAAAACTGAGGCATGGTGTATCCAGACCTCCAAAGATGACCTGTTGTGTCCCTGTCCTAGGCCAGCAATCACACACAGTGGCACTGTTATGATGGCAGTTACCATGGAAGCAGAGATGGAAGGCAGTACCTTCAGTTGTCAATTTAGGCCATGTGCTCATCTCTAAATGTAGACACACAACAACTCTGTTTTATGTTGCTTAATTTTTTTCTCTTCTTTCTCACTTTATATAGAAAACATGAATAATGGCTAAGACAGGTTTCAGACGGTGATTAAATTAATATCATTCCATGATGACAAACAGAGCCATCTCCTAATATTAGAAACACAAATCTGTCCCCCATATGAAAAGATGGTGAACTGTGAGGGATGTAGAGATCAGCTACATTTTTAGATCCTCCATTTGCTTGAGAACTCACCCTAATCCCACTCTTTCATGCCCTAGGAGACAGATCCAAACCAAGATCCCCTGCCTTCCACTGTTCAGGTGGTATCTGCCTATTAAAATTCCCAACAGACATCTGATGAGACTGGAACAATGAGGTAATACATTTACACCTCCAGCAGCATTCCTTCCAAGAGTACCTTAAGCTGCCCTTATCCACCATCTATAGGTTATTCCTCCACACAAGGCAATATTATACATGTCCTTTTCTTTCCAAATACTAGAAAGTGTTCTCTCCGCCATATTGTTCTGAACCTAATAGTGTATGAAAGTTCCATCACTCCTTAGTTCCAAATTTAGAAATGGTCTTAAGAAGATTATCACTACTTGAACAAAAAAAAAGTCAGTGAGAAACCATTTTAAAGAGGGGAAGGTTTACTTGGTTATTTGGTTCATGGTTTCAGGAGGTTTCTGCCCATACATTATCTGACTCGATTACTTTGGTCCCAGTACTTCACCAGTACAGACATAGTGGCAAAGTTGTGATGGGGCAAAACTGCCCACCTGATAGCAATAAGGAATTTGGGGGTACGAGATAGGTTCACCATTCAAGAGCACCTTTCATTGACATACTCCCTTCAGTGGGGTCCCATCTTTTAATTTCTATGTCTCCCAATGTAGTCATCAAATTATGAATCCATCAATAGATCGATCCTTTGAACAGATCAGAGTTTTCATGATTCACTTACTTCCCAAAATCCCCTTCTCTGAAATTTGCCTATAGGACCAAGACCTCAACACATGAGTTTTGTGGGGAACATTTCATACCAAAACCATAATATGCACCACCTGTATTAGTTTATATAGAACACTGACAATCTTCAAAATTGATTAAGTGAGGTCCCAGATCCTCGTCTCCCATCTGTTACTCCCAGCCTAGATTTACCTTGGATTTCTGAACTATGAGTATCTCAGGAAGGGTAACAGACTATAGGATTTTCTTTCAACTTGTTAGGAGATATTCAGAACAAAAGGTGTCCACATTCTATGGTATTAGTCAAATGGTGTAAGAAGAGAAAATCAATCCGTTTTTTCTAGATATATAGTGATTCAGAGGCAGCCATCTCAAAATTAAAATCTAACCCTCAATTACCAGCCTTTGTCTTTAATAAATCTAACTGTCCCCTTCCCTTGACTTCCTTGTTGGGAAAATAGAAGTGTATTGGACAGGGATCCAAACATGCTACATCCATAACCTTTCTTCTCATTTTTGAAGATGTTCTAAGTCACCATAGTTTTTATTCAACATCACTCTGTACTGTTCCTCTGCCCCTACCTTCTTTAGCTATGTTAAGTGGGTGATATTGATAGATACTTTACAGGTGCGTTGACAGAAATTTTGAGTCTTTAACAGTATTAAGAAGTCCCCAGTTTCCCTACATAACATTGCTCAGCTCCTTGGTAGGGACCCAGTGTTCCCCCAGTTCTTCCCCACTGCCTCTTTCAGCCATTCCTTCTAGACCATCTGCATTCTTTCATAACTCACCACCAACCACATAGCCACTTTCTACTGTCGACCCCACAGCGACCACATGGGATGAGACTCAGGGACCCCACAGCCTCTAAACTTGACTAGGACTCGGAGTGAACAACAGTTATAAAAGAATTAACATTTACCCAATAAATGTGGGATCAGATATCTATATCAAGAAACACCTCAGATGCTATAACTCCAGATGCCTAGATCCTAGGCAAAAACATAAACATGAACAACGAAGAAAATATGCCTTTTCCAAAAGCCAACAACCCTACTGTAATAGTCCCAGAGAAAGGCAATTTAGTTGAGGCACAAAACAAGGACTTTCAAATTGCAAATTATTAATATATTCAAGTAAAGATATGAATAAATGTCTTAATGAAGACCATTAAAATTATAAGTTGAATGAAATAATGAAAACAATTTAAAAGCGGAAGGTGAATTTAACAAGAAACAGAATCACTAAAGAAAACCCAAACTGATACATAACTAGAAATAAAACACTTAGAGATTTGAGCAAAAACCTCAAAGATCAGTGCATCACTCAACCCTCGTCAGATAAGCTTTTTTTTTTTCTTTTTTTTTTTGATTTTTTTTTATTGATAAAAGGAGGATAAAGAAAAGAAAAAAAAAACAAATTTTCACCTCCTCCCACCAGCCTCCCATTTCCCTCCCCCTCCTCCCACTCTTCTCCCCCTCCTCCCACTCTTCTCCCCCTCCTCCCACCCCTCTCCCCTTCCCCCCACTCCTCTCCCCCTCCCTTTCCAGTCCAAAGAGCTGTCAGGGTTCCCTACCCTGTGGTACGTCCTAGGTCCTCCCCCCTCCATCCATATCTAGGAAGGTGAACATCCAGACTGGCTAGGCTCCCACCAAGCCAGCACATTGCGTAGGATCAAAACCGCGTGCCATTGTCCTTGGCATCTCATCAGCCCTCATTGTTCGCCATGTTCCAAGAGTCCAGTTTTATCCCATGCTTTTTCTGGTAACAGTCCAGCTGGCCTTGGTGAGCTCCCAGTAGATCATCTCCACTGTCTCAGTGGGTGGGTGCACTCCTCGTGGTCCCGACATCTTTGCTCATGTTCTCACTCCTTCTGCTCCTCATTGGGACCTTGGGAGCTCAGTCCAGTGCTCCAGTGTGGGTCTCTGTCTCTATCTCCATCCATCGCCAGATGCAAGTTCTAGGATGATATGCAATATATTCGTCAGTATTGCTCTAGGGTAGGGTCATTTCAGGTTCCCTATCCTCAGCTGCCCAGGGAACTAACTGGGGACCTCAGCTTGGGCACCTGGGAGCCCCTCTAGGGTCAAGTCTCCTGCCCACCCTAAAGTGGGTCCCTTAACTAAGAATTGTGGTTCCGTGCTCCCCTATCCAACCTTCCTTTATCCTGATCCTCCTGTTTCCCCAAGTCCACCCTCCTTCCCTTCTACCTTTTCTCTCCCCATCTCCCCTAACCCCCATCCCACCCCACCCCCAAGATCCCACTTTTCCCCCTCTCCAAAATATATAGAGAACTCAAGAAACTAGACTTTAAAATGCTAATTAACCCAATTAAAAAATGGGGCGCTGAACTGAACAGAGAATTCTCAACAGAAGAAGTTCAAATGGCCAAAAGACACTTAAGGTCATGCTCAACCTCCTTAGCGATCAGGGAAATGCAAATCAAAACAACTTTGAGATATCATCTTACACCTGTAAGATTGGCTAAAGTCAAAAACACCAAGGATAGCCTTTGCTGGAGAGGCTGTGGAGGAAGGGGTACCCTCATCCATTGCTGGTGGGAATGCAATCTTGTGCAACCATTGTGGAAGTCAGTGTTTCGGTTTCTCCGGAAATTCGGGATCAACCTACCCCTGGACCCAGCAATACCACTCTTGGGAATTTACCCAAGAGATGCTCTATCACATGTCAAAAGCATTTGTTCAACTATGTTCATAGCAGTATTATTTATAATAGCCAGAACCTGGAAACAACCTAGATGCCCTTCAATGGAAGAATGGATGAAGAAAGTATGGAATATATACACACTAGAGTACTACGCTGCGGTAAAAAACAATGACTTCTCGAATTTTGCATGCAAATGGATGGAAATAGAAAACACTATCCTGAGTGAGGTATCCCAGGCCCAAAAAGACGAACATGGGATGTACTCACTCATAATTGGTTTCTAGCCATAAATAGGGTTCACGGAGTCTACAATAGGCGAATCTAAAGAAGCTAAGTAAGAAGGTGAACCCAAGGAAAAACATAGAGTTATCCTCTTGGATAAGGGAAGTAGACAGATAAGCTTTTTACAGTGGATCATAAACAACACAGAGACTCACATCTGGACAATGTGCAGAGAATGAGACTCTGGAGTGCTCAGCCATAAATGGAACATCTTTATCAAACCCCTCCCTCTAAGGTTCAGGGATCTAAGTAGAAGAGGCAGAAAGATTGTAAGAGCCAAAGGTGATGCATGGCTTCAAGGAAACAGCATCTTCCAGGCACAACAAAGCTGGTACATACATGAACTCAGAGAGTCTATTACAGTATGTACAAGACCTGAACAAGTTCCGACCAGACAAAATCACAGCAAGGAGAAGGGAAAGGGTACTCAGACTCCCACCCTAACCAAGAAGCTATTTGCAATTGATACCTACTTGGAAAGGAAAAATCAGTTTCTGTAACCAACAGCCACTGGGTGTAACAACCACACTACAGGGCAGGCCCCATGCCCAGGAAGAGTTAGCCAACACTAAAGACTCCATGGAGTTTTTGTATTGTTGTGTTGTGTTGTATTGCTGTGTTATTTTGTTTTGTTTTGGTGTCTGTGTGTGTGTGTGTGTGTGTGTGTGCATGCACATGCAATTTTTAGTTTGGTTTGGTATGTTTTTGTCTTATTGGAATTTTTGTTTTTTATTTTGATTTTCATTTTTTGTTGTTTTTGAGAGAGAGGGAAGGATTACATGAGTAATTACATGAGCTGAATGATAATGGAGGTAGGGAGGATCTTGGAGGAGTAAAGGAGTAGAATATGATCAAAACATACTTTATGGAAAATTTTAAATTAAAAATAAAACTCTGGAAAAAGGAATATTGACAGTTTCCTACAGAGCTAATCAATATGGATTGATTAGAGTGAAATATTTTAACAGCCTCCATTTTAATTTGCTAATGATACTCATTTTTCTTGCCTTTATGCCAATCCCATTAGATGGAAAATAACAGTAAGTATCTCACTGAACTGCCTCTTCTCCTGATGCCTGTGTTGGGACTCACTACACCCAGGCCTGGGGCATGTTTGCAATTCTAGGGATTCTCTTTGCAGCTCTTCTAGAGGCTAGCTGGCTCCATGATTTCAAGGGTACCTAGATTACTTTTTCAATATTAATTTTCTTTTTTATTTAGATGCAGTCCAACCTCAAAAAAATCAGTCATAAAAGAATGAGAAAATCATTTCTGGATCTTTTCCCTTTATCCAATGAATGTTTAAGGTCTCCTTGTGACTTTCAGCATCAAACATTGCTGATGCGAACAGCATCCACACTTGCCGTCTCTCTCTGAGTCACATCTTTTTCTCAAGAAAAAGGTGAGATTCTTCTTGTTGTAAATGTGAATGATCTCAATGCTGTGTCTGAGTCTACATCTTTTTCATCATACAGGAAATCCACTACAGTCTTAACATGCAAATCTCAACACTGAAAAGAATCACCTTTTTTACCTTATGATTTTGTTCATAACTTGTCACTATTGTTGTTGTTAGTTCTTTTTGTTTATTGCCCTTTCTGTAGAATTTTTCATCTTTATCTTCCAAATTTTCTACAAAATTACTTTTAAACTGCAGTTTGCCGCCCTCAGCCTCAGTACATGGAAGTTCGTGTTTGACTTCCTAAGTTTTTTATTTCCAGTTTTGTCTCGATTTGAGTTTGCTTTAGAGATTCTATTTTTTGTTAAATTCAGTTTCCTATTTTGAATTGTTTCATTATTTCTTTTAACTGTTTTGGTGTCAATGGTCTTCATTAAGACATTTATTTATATCATTTTACTCAAATATGTTCATAATTTACTATTTGAAGACCTTGCCTTTTGCTTCAGCGGATTTGCATGAAGACTGTCATATCAACCTTGTATGAAGAAGAATGCAGGAAAACTAGAGTGGGTAAAAAAAAAACCACGACCCACACACTTCCAAAATAATCACACATGGTTGATGTAGAAGATAAGTTCAGTATACATCCACTAAATTTTATATCCAGCACTATTTTTTTAGATTTCTCTCCCAGCGTCCCTCCTTCTCTCCTTTCCCATGGCCAGAGTAACTTTACCAGATTGCTGAAGCTTAATCTTGTCATTGACCTAAACGTATTCATTCAAGGACAAAATCAAAGTAAAATAAGTTTATCAGTATCTTTACGGATGCCTTTAAATAAGTGTTTGATTTTAGGATTTTTTTAATTTATTAATATTTATTATGTAAAATGTTGCATATTAATTATACAAAATAGAATCATTTTATGGTTATATTTTATTACTGCATATTAGTTATACAGAATAGTGGGCTTCATTATGACATTTTCATACATGAACATATAGCATTTGGATCAAATTTATCCCTCTGTTTCCCATGTTTATCTCCCCTTCATTCTCCCTTGAGTCCCCCTCTGATATAGATATGCTATACAGATTTGCATTGGTATGGATCTTGGTTTATTGATACAAATTTAAGGTAGGAGGGGATGTCCTTCTGTCCATGCATTGCTTTTATTGGTTAATGAATAAAGAAATTGCCTTGGCCTGTGGATAGAGCAGAACTTAGGTAGGTGGGGAAAACTGGACTGAATGCTGGGAGAAGGAAGGCAGAGAAAGAAACACACCATGGAGCCGCCACTGGAGATAGACGTGCTGAAACTTTAGCCAGTAAACCACTGTCACATAGCAATACACAGATTAATAGAAATGGGTTAAATTAATGTGTAAGAGTTAGCCAATAAGAATCTAGAACTAATGGTTCAAGCAGTGTTTTAAATAATATAGTTTCTGTGTGATTATTTCCCGTCTAAGCTAGCCAGGCGGGCTGAAAATGAACAAGTGGCCCCTCCTCCAACACCCCTCCTATTTGCATATATTTATTTTAGAATCCATACATGAGAAAAAAAATTGACACTTAGATAAGTTTGTCATAGGCTCTATTGTTCCACACATTCTTCCTGAAAATGACATAATTTCATTCATCTCATATGAAAAGCTAAGAAGACAGCATACTCTATGCCTATACCAGACTTTCTGGATTACTAACAGAATACACTATTACGGAATATCTCTTACAGTTAATGAATCAATATCGACCCATAATACTAAGACTTGAGAGTTTTAAGGAGCCCTTGTCCAGTGTTTCCTAAGTGTTGCTTAATTAGAATTTCTCTTATGTTTTTATCATAATTAGACTCCAACCCTGGATTTTGAAGGAAAGACCACAGAAATCACTTGTTCACACTTCATCATATCAAGGTTATTTACTATTGATATGGCTTATGGATGTTAGAATTAGTCATGTGATTATTTCGTGTAAGCATTTGTTGGGTTTCTGCGTTCTAACATTCTTTCTCCTTTTTTAATCTGCAGCAACTGTAAGTAAGCTATGCTGGGCAGATACCTCTGAAGGTTTGGGGAGTTAAAGCTCATTTCTGTATCAATACAGTATGTACATACATATTTGTGTGTGTGTGTGTGTGTGTTTGCATGCGTGTGTGTGTGTATGTGAGTATGTGTGTGTATGTGAGTATGTGTGTGTGTGTGAGAGAGAGAGAGACAGACAGACAGACAGAAGACAGAGAGAGAGAGAGAGAGAGAGAGGGAGAGAGAGAGAGACAGTCGCCTTTCCTTTACAAAGTTACCTCTTCTTCTCCATTTACTCATGGAATCATTGTATCAGCACAGTATTTATTCCACACGTTGGATTACAAATGCAGTGGTTGTTTGGCTGTTCACGTTATCCCACTAGCTGTTGACAGCTCTTGCCCCAGGTGTTTTCGATGTGATCATAAAAGACAGTTCAAGCTTCACTCTGGGTGTCTAAACTTTATATAAATCATGAAAGCTGTTGGAACATATTTTCCCCCATGTTAAGAATTAAACCCAGCCTCAGGCATGCTAAGCAAGTGTTCTACCAACTGAATAAGACCTACAGGCCTAGAAATCAATTTTCCAGAGTGGAGAAATCAAATCAGTCGTCAAAGAAAATAATGTGTAAACAAATGCACCATAACATATGTTTAAAAAGAGACAAACACACAGAATTTAATGGCCTCAATTTTTTAGTTACACCTATATCCTGAGGCCCTGCTTCTCATCCTGACTTTTGACATACCATTCCAGTTTCTAAAAACAAAGTTCTTCTCTCTTCTTGAATTGCATACATTTCTTCAAACAGAGAGTTCCCCGGGGCGGGAGAGATGCCTCAGTTGATAAGCGTTCTTGTTACACAAGCTTGAGGACCTGACTTCAGATCCCTGCACCCACATAAGGACCTGGCTCTCCTGGAACTTATTCCACAGACCAGGCTAGCTTTGAGCTCAGAGATCCACCTGCCTCTGCCTCGGCTTCCCGGGTGCTGGGATTAAAGGCATGCACTACTACACCCAACAGGAAGGAAACATTGTCAAAAAAGTCATAATGGAAAGTTTTTTCAGCATTAAGACAAAATCAATGAATCCAGATCCAGGAGGCATTTGAGACATCAAATAGAAAAGACCAGAAAAGAATCCTTCCTCCGGGGTTGGGGGGAGGATGTATGGGGGAGTGGGAGGGAAGTGGGAGGAAGGGAAGAAGTGCGAATTTTGATTGGTATTATTTATAAAGTAATATATATATATACATACATATATAATCCTTCCTCATCATATTACAATTAAAATGTTGAACACAGAGAAGAGAGGGAAAATACTCAAAGCATGAAGAAACTCAAAGGAACACACACGAGCAATCCCTTCAAAACAAGACCAGATCTGTAAACTGAAACGGTAAGAACCAGTAGAGCCTAGAAAGATGCATTTCAAGTTCTGAAAGGTAACAACTACCAAGCCAGAATACTACACCCAGCAAAGCTATCCATCATAATTAAATGAAAAAGAAGTTTCTCGTGCATGACAAAAATAGATTAAAGGAATGTGTACGCACTAATCTAGCTCTACAGAATACACTTGGAGGAATATCAGGCCGAAGAGTCCACAAGGCACAAGGAAGAATAACCTGTGCTAGAGCAGTAAAGCTAGGAGATGAAAGAAAAGAAATACAACATTAGTGCAGTATCAGGAGTCAGTCCACACTGCTAATAACAACTGTTTACCAATGGTCTCAGCTCCACAATCAAAGGGCACAGACTAATAGACTAAAACAAAAAGTAGGAATCCTCTATTTGCTGCCTCCAAGAAACCAAGCCCATCTCACCCCAAAACACAGACATCACCTTACAGTGAGAGGATACGGAAAGGTATGAGCCTCCTGACCAGCTCACGGCCAGCACTACCATGAAACTCTTCATGTTAGTTTGTCTTGTCATCCGTGCTGCAAAGAAAGCTCTCCATAGTCTAGTGTTTCTGTAGATTGCTTGCTCCAAACTTAGTTTCTGGTATAAAAAAGAGAGAGAGCGAGAGAGACTGAATGACACCATTGAAGCTGTGTGTCCATCCCTGTGGCAAGGAACGATGGGAAAGGAAAAAGTAATAGGTCATAGGGAACAGAGGGTTGTTCTGAACAAGTAATAGATCACACATCAAATAAAGGTCCTTTAGAAAAATGAAACATTGTTTTCAGGAGATACGAAGAAATGCAGTGTGGCATACTTATCTATTTTACCTTAAAATTCCAAGCTTTATCATGTCCAAAAGGATATGATCACTACAGAGCGATGGAGTAGAGAACGCATTGAGTATAAAATGCACTTTTTCCAGCTTCTGTCCCTCAGAAAACACCTGTGGGCTCTACAAATTTTCAGTATTTTTCAGAAATAACAGTTATCTTAAGCTAATATCACAGTTTCCAATGGTAGAAATAATGTGTTGGTTTTCCTTGTCTACCTACAAACTCCTTCTCTCACTCCAACCCTGTGATTGCAATGGGTCCCACTTCCCCATGCTCCTGTAGTAATGGGAATGCAATGACTTCCAGGTCTAGACACTTACAAAAGCCCTGTTTCTCTAGGTGTCTCTGTGGACACTCTTTAATTTCGGTGTGCACAACAATTATTTTGTTATGCATTTTGATATGTACATTGCTCTTCAGGGTGGGAGGACACACCTGACAGTGTGTACTCTCAGAGGCTCGTGGTGATGTCCACTCTGTGGCTCATCGACGCAGAACACTGAGAAAAGAAATGAAGGGTTATCTTCTGAGGTCTGAGGTAGAGAATTTCAACCAAGCCCGGCCAGCTGGACAACAGACAGAAAGCCAAGAGAGTGGAGGAGGGAAGCAGGGAGGAGGCTGAGAAACATATGACGCCATACCACCTTCAGTCTAGCTGGCCTGGTACCTAATCACCCCAGTACACAGACCAAGGAGCCTACTTTTTCTTGAAGTCTATCGGCATTCAAAAGTACACATATGATATAGACCTTCTTTCAATATTTAAGCTTTCAGTATCAAAGCTGTCCTGAATAGAATTATTCCACATGACCCCTCCTTTGCAGTTAGAAAGTGTAACTCATGGCTGTTTTAAACAATAGGAAGACACAAGTAACTTCCATTTCTATATTTTGAAGTCCACTTACCTTTTTCTTATAGGTAATATTAACAGTGAATATTTTAAAGCTTCTCTTTCATCGGTTAAGTACAGAAATGGTAATCATTAATGTTTTCTTAGAGTTTAGTGAGTAAAGTGCTTGCCCTGCAAACACGAAGACCAGGGTTCAGGTACCTGAAGCCAGGCAGTGCAGCAAGCTGCCTGTAGTCTCAGAACTTGAGTAATAGAGTCAGGTGTGCCCAGGGTAAATTGACTAGTTAGCTAGCTAGGATTGGCCAGTTCTGGGCTGAGAGACTCTAACTCATAAAAGTAGACAGTGATCAAGAAATGAATTTTGGGCCTTCATAGGCATGCACATATATGCATTTGTATGTAACATACATGTGAACCCACATGCAGCAGGTATGCGTGTGCACACATGCACATGCACATATGCGTACACACACGCGCGCGCGCACACACACACACACACACACACGCACGCACGCACACCCTTCCCACTCTTCTGGCATCCTGTGCTTGTCTCCTGATCTCCGTAGGAGAAATAAGTATGACTGAGGGTAGAAAACATAATGCAACATAACTTCTGTCTGCTCCGAAATACAGACATTCATAGAGCTAAACTATATTCAAAATGTGGTTCTAAAATTTCAGTTTATGAGCCTCTCTAAACAACATTTATTCATAAGAATGAAGACTAACTGCTTTGAAGAAACACTGAAGATACGATTTTTTAGTCTTAGAATTATGCTTCTGTTACCTCCATTGTCTACTCATCCCACCCTCTTCTATTTGGAGAGCATAAAATATTAATCCATGGATATGGGTGAGCACCAAGTGAGCAAACACTTGGAAAAATCTTCCTGGCCAATAGAAAGGACTTGCTGCCATTGTGTCACAGATCTCAGAGACAGCAAGACACCCTCAGTCTTACCACAGTTATAAACAGCAACAAACAAATTCATAAAGCCTGACGATTATTCTTTTAGTTGCAGCATTTTATTTTGAATCCAAACAACAGTTAATTAAAGTATTTGTTCAGAGTAGGATAAGCCGTGACAGCGTTAGCAGCCACCCCCATCTCACAGGCTTCCCAGCCTCCTCTGCCTGCACCGTTTCTACTTCCCTCCCTGGCTCTTCTCAAATCCACACAAATAAGGGATCTTAGATGGTAGCACAGGGTGTGCTAATTTTTTCTCTTTGCTAGATGGACAGGAACGCTGGAAAATGCTGTACCACCATTTATAATATGAAGGGTCCCACGTGCTGAGCCTGCACTCATTTCTAGCATCATTCTGATGTGATTTGCTTTGAGAAAACCCCATAAAATTATTCTTTTCCTGATGTGTTGACCTGAAAAGGCTTTGTTTTTCTTATATAAAATAAAACTATCCAATTTTACTGAATTTTAAAAGACGCTAGTTTCATTGTATTCAACACACTATGAATGCAGAAACATAACCTAGGGTTTCATTGTATCACAGAAATAAAGAACAAACTCCTTTTAAATAAATACTGCCTCAAAAAGTTTGTAATCCTTCTGTCGCAGTTGGATGGCTACTTCAACAACTACCACTAGGGGGTGCTTTGCCTCTTCTGTTCACAGTAAACAGCCTGCTGTAGTTAAATCACACATATGTATTGCCTTATAATGTCCATAAACTGACATTTCCGTTCCTTGTGTGGGCAAATTAATTTACTCGCATATTTTATATTAGCCCTTATGTTTCTTAAATATATAAAGGAAAATAACTCCCTCCCGTTTAGTTAATAGCCATCTATTTATACTCAAATAATCACATTCCTTGATGAATTTTAATTCTGCATGGATTTTTTTCCCTGTTTCCAAAATCCTACTGACATGAAAAAAGTGTGTGTCCACCATTAAAGGTAATAAATTTTTCAAATCCAAAAACAGTCATTATATACGCCTAAATCTTTTAGAGTAAAGCTATGTTTAGCTTCAGCTGGTATGGTTCCTAAACTTTGTACGTGACACACTTACTAAACAGCATAGTGTCTCAGAATCTTACCACACAGTCTTGCTTTGTCCCCAGTTCCAAGTTCTATTTGCTAAGGTCTTGGGTTTGAACAATGCAAAGAATATTTAAGTTCAAGCCTTGCAATAGCTGTTTGAAAACATTAGACACATATATAGGGGCAGCGTTTTATATTTCAGTATATCTTACTGCTCTATCGTATAGCTGCTCTTATACTGTATTACAGGACAGTGTCTGTGGCCATGGAAGCTGGAAGGATTTCAGCTGAGTATCTAGGCTCTCTGACGTAGCAGTTAGGACTGACTGAGGACACAAATGAGATTTCCCTGAGGCTGGGAGACACACTTCTAAAGATAACTCAGTCACATGGTACTTCAGGTATCTGCTAGATGTTGGTAGATTGGCTCAGTTCCGCACCACTTGGACTTCTCCAGAAAAGGACTTGCGGTTCCTCGGTTATGGCGGTTTCCAGAGGAGAAAGGAAAGCTGAAGTTCTGCGGCTCTCTAGGACTTGCGCTCCTGTCTGAGGGCATTTGTAAGAAGCTGGTCAGGAGATAGAGCCCACACTCCATGGGAAAGCCTAGACTCTACCTGTGGGGGTTTTCTTTATTGTTTTTATTGAGCTATATATTTTTCTCTGCTTCCCTTCCCTTCTCCCCCCTCCCCTTCAACCCTCTCCCATGGTCCCCATGCTCCCAGTTTACTCAGGAGATCTTGTCTTTTTCTACTTCCCATGTAGATTAGATCTATGTATGTCTCTCTTAGGATCCTCTTTGTTGTCTAGGTTCTCTGGGATTGTGGACTATAGGCTGGTTTTTCTTTGCTTTATATCTAAAAGCCACTTATGAGTGAGTACATATGATATTTGTCTTTCTGGGTCTGGGTTACCTCACTCAATATGATGTCCATCCATTTGCCCTCAAGTTACAAGATTAAACTCTACCCGTTAAATTATCATGACTATCATGGCATTTTTCACAGTTTTAAAATCATTGCATGTACCAGCCGGGCAAGTGCTCTTGTCAAACATCAGAAGGAGATTAGAGCCATCATTTCCTGTCTTCCGTATATTTTCCTGTGGTCTCTCCTTTTAACCACAACAGCCACCAAAGAATCAGCTTCGCAGATTTATGTCTTCTGTGAACACAATGTGGTTCAGTCTGCAACCTCCTCTGAACTTGTCGTTTCCATGGCGGCCGACAGATGACGCTGTTTTCTCTCAAAAAGTGAAAATAAGCCGCGTTGTCCCGTGAGCTCTCAGGGAAACAGCTAAACCTTTTGCAAACAAATGCAATGGCCCTTTGCTCAAAGACAAAAATGAAGGTTGAAATTTAATGACGCATTCCAAGGGGGCTGCTGCGAACAGAGAGGAAGAACAGGGCAGGGAGGAGAATTTGGAAGATCAACACAACTTGGCTGTGAAAACACCATAAACTGTTATTTGAATGCCGACTGAGCTAAGTGCTACTAGTAATAATTTCAGTCTAATGAGGTTTTATATTTATCTAAAATTCTGCTAGATTTTTGTCTCCCAAATCTGAGAAACTGTACCAAATGAGGCTTCCCTTTTTATAGTAATTTTAAGAATACCCAGAGGCAAATTAAAGTAGTATTGGATGAGAGACAGACAGACAGAGACAGAGAGAAAGAACTCGGCAAGTGTTTATCACCAAGCCTGACCTGAACTCAACCCCTGGGACACAGGATGGAAGGAGAGAGCCATATCTCATACACACTCCCACATAGCCACACACACACAAACACGCTCACAGGTGTGCGAACACGTGTACATGTGGAAGCCAGGTGTTGATGTCAATAATCTTCCTTAAAGGTTCTCCACCCTATATAATGAGGTAGAGTTTCTCACGTGATCCCAGACCTTGCCGACTGGACTAATCTACCTCGACTTCTTGCTCATGAACACACAAGCACCCACACAAAAATACGTAAATCAGTGAGTGAAAAAATGAGTAAATATTAAATATGTATAATTCAGAAAAAGAAGAATGTTTGCTGGTTATAAATGAGGAGGCTATTTCTATATATTTTAATAGCTATCCTAACAGAAGCGCCTTCTCTCGCTGCCTACTTTATTCCTAGGCTTTTATTTTGTTTTGGTTTTGTTTGTTTACAGAGTGTCAACATATAGTCCACGCTGTCCTCAAATTCATAATCTTTCTGCTTCCTAAGTGCTAAATCAGGTACCAAATTTAACCACAAATTAGCTGAATATGAAGAAGTCATTCAAGGAGGAAAAAAATCAACAAAATCTTTCAGCTTTAAGAACTCGGGTGTCAGGCTCTGAGTCGGATCCCTGACTGCAAAAATATGAAGAGTGAAAAACGAGAAGAATCAGTAACCAACAAAATTTGGTCTCACTTATATTTTTAAAATTTCTCTTTATTTTTCCTTCTTAATATAATGGAATTTTAGTGCTGGCCTGGAGTCTCCAGCAAATGATCACACAGCTACCACTTCTTTTCTGGGAGAAAGTTAATCTTTAATAAGGAGGACAAATATTTGCAGCAGATAAAAGAAACGTTTCTTTTTGTACTTTCCTGAAAACCTATCTTAGTAAGAAAACTTATTTTTTAAGTTACAGTCTCACAAACACAAAAAGAACAGAGAAAGTGGTAAAAGGAAGATGATTGTTTCCCACAAAATACCAAATTCTTGGTATTGTGGAAATAATAACAACCTATGGTGAAATAACACAGACGTCAGCATTCTCTGCTGGAGACGCTGGAGAGATGGTGCAAGTCCCAGCACCCATATGGTGGCTCACAAGTGTCCTCCGTAACTCTGACACCCTCACAGAGACATGAATGCAAGCAAGACACCAATGCATGCAAAACAAAGATCAAGTATCTTTAAAAAAGAAAGGGGAAGAAAAGCCTAGAAGCACATAGACTCATGCCATCACAGAAGATGTGGGGAGCCCCAATCAAACTGGGTTTGCAAGTAGGACTGAAAACTGGATCCTTTTTTATTACAAATTTGAGTTGATAGACTTTCTTGTCCCTCCCCACAATCCACACAGACAGGCAACTTAATGTTGCAAAAGAAAGGCTTCCCACTGATAATAGATGTCGAGGATCGACCTTGACAAAAATACGTCATACCAGGGTAGGGCCATGGGAATTGAAGAAATATAAGTAAAGAATACGAAGACACATAAAAATAATAAAACAGAAAATATAAAAAGTATGGGGAGGGCATTCCAATGACTGAAATCCTAATATTCACCCATGTTTATTTTTCCACTGCTTTTATACCCAACATAAATGGGGGGAGGGAGGAATAGAAGGTAACAAGATACTTTATTAATGTGATACAAAGGGATAATTCATATAGTCAATGGCTTTATCACTCTGAGATATCAAATCCTCAGCATTCTGTTGTCTAGGTAGCGAAGGTGCTCTAGGCCATGTATTCTGAAGACTGTCCTTCCCTATGTGACCTCATAGTTACTATTTGCAGCAGGCCACTTGTTCATTGCTGGCTGCTCAGCCCCAAAATAAACATACAGAAAATGTATTAATTAAATCACTGCTTGGCCCATTAACCCTATCTTCTTATTGGCTAACTCTTACATATGAATTTAACCCATTTCTATTATTCTGTGTGTTGCCACATAGCTGTGGCTTACCTGCTAAAGTTCCCAGCATCTATCTCCGGCCATGGCTCCATGGCTTCTCTCTAACTCCACCTTCCTCCTCCCAAGCTATAGGCCAAGTCGGTTTCTTTATTCATTAACCAATAAAAGCAACACATAGACAGAAGAACCTCCCACACCACTAAAGAAGGAGCAAAAGTACACGTTCACAGCCAAGGATTATGTGACAAGAAGGCCACCTCTTTCCCTGTGCTCTGTGATAATTGTCACATGCCACCAGCTGGTGGACAAATGCATAAGGCTTGAGATTTCAGTGCACCACTCTTTCTAAAATCGGCTTAGCTTCAAATAGCTGCCATACAAATTTCTCAGTTGTAGCAAAGAACTGTTACGTTTTTTTTATTCATCTTCCCCAAATGTTTTCTGAGCACATTTGATTGTCACTTTGTCTTTCTCTCTTTGTGGCACCATTAGTTGTTTGAGGAAACTTTTATTTTTTGCCGCATGTGTACATGTGGGCAAACGTGTTCATTTGTAGGGGGATATACATATGTTCATGTGTGTAGAGAACCTATATGTACACATGTGTAGAAATTAATGTTAGCTGTCTTCCTTGTTCTCTCTCCATGCTTTTTATTGAGACAGGATCTCCCACTTAAACCCAAAGTCTGCCCATTCAGGTAGTCCACCTAGCCAGTGTGTTCCCTGCCTCTGCCTCCCACATGCTGGGACTGTGGGCAGATTGTCATGCCTGCCAGGTGTTTACCTGGGTGCTGGGAATGTGAACTCCAATCCTCATACATGTATATAGCAAGCAGTTTAGCTACAGCACCATCTCTCCAATCCTCTCTGAAACCATGAAAAGTAAGCTTCAGGCACCATGTTCCATCACACAATTCCCCAAAACAAAACAGTTTCAGATCCTGCCAGTGTCCCAAACTGTCTTCCTTTCCTTTCTCCTCCAAAAGTGGAGCAAGAACTGAGTTTGGTTTTTGTCTCTTCAGAGTGTTTCTACCAAAGGTACATTTCTCAGTATCTGTTGTCTGCTATAATTTAAATCCAGAATGGTCCCTACAGGCCCAAGTGCTAAGTCAGAGACATCAGCAAATGACCCTAGTAGGAGGTGATGAGGCCTAGAGGGATGGTGGTTTAAATCACCCCCGTAGACTCGTGTCTGCCCTGTAGACTCATGTCTGAATGCTTGGTCACAGGGGAGTAGAACTCTTTGAAAGGATTAGAAAGATTAGGAGGTGAGGCCTTGTTGGAGGAAGTGTCTCCTTGGGGATGGGCTTTGGGGTTTCAAAAGCCCACACCAGTCCCAGAGTCTCCACCTATGGATGAGGCTGCTGCACTTAACTTCTTCTCTAGCACCACCTCCAGCCCCCACGCTCCCTCCCTGCCACAAGGGTAATGCAAAGTCTCTGAAAGTGCAAGCAATTCCCTATTTAAAGGTTTCCTTTCGTAAGAGTTGCCTTGGTCATGGTGTCTTTTCCCAGCAGTAGAAGAGTGACTAACACAGCAGGCAGGGCCTGCTGGAGGGATGTTTTGCAATTGGAGGCAAGCCTTTGGAATGGAAACACCTGCCTCTCTCTTTCTGATCCCTAGCCTTTCAGAGGTGAGCGGGCTTCTCTGCTACAAATTCCTGCCATGATGAACTCTATGTGCAAAGGCTGAAAGCAACAGGGCCAAGCAGGCGTACACCTGTTGTTCACTCTTCGAATAGGCATTTCTTGACATGAGACAGGGCTACACCCCAATAAACAAATCATATGTTTGAAACGTGTTTAAGTTGCCAGTGCATTTAACAGAACTAAAGACCTAAAGACTACAATTCTTACTGGTTTCCCTACTGATGGCAAGGCTGACTGGGAGCTGACTTGGAGCTGCAGCCGGCAGCCATCACCCAGCATGGAGACAGAGTGTCTTTCACAGGTTGTGGGCCGGAGATAAGGTCAAGGTTCAAAACACGGTTTCTTTTGAATGGGTATCACTTTCTCAGGATGTTAAAGCCAAAATCTCCTGGCACAGGGGGAAGCTGGTGTGTTTGTAGCCTTGAAGGAGAAGTCTCACACAAAAACTCCCTGACCATAAACTGTCTGTGAAAAACCCACAGAAAACCATTGTCCAGTTACGGTGTGACTCGGTTCTGAAAGCAACGGCAGCAACAGCAGGGTAAGTGCTGGGTGTCAACCTAACAAAAAACTCCAAAATAATTCGGGTCTGTGAGGAAGTGGGAAGTGTGTTGAGTCACGTAGACGGGCATATATAGAAAGAAATAGTGAACCCATATAAAATGCAGAAAATCAACAAAGAAAGGTCTGTTTGGTATGTTGGTTGGGGTTTTTGTTTGCTTGCTTGCTTGGTTGCTTGCTTGGTTGGTTGGTTGGTTGGTTGGTTGGTTGGTTGGTTGGTTGGTTGGTTTTGGTTTTTTCAAACAGAGTTTCTCTGCATAGCCCTGACTGGCCTGAAACGTGTTCTGTAAACCAGGCTGGCCATGAGGGAAATGACTGGAAGTGTTGAATATAAGGCCTGTTGATACAATTTTCAAAAAATTAAAATGTTGGAACAATGAACTTGGTTTTAGTTTTAATTTTCTTATAAACTTACTTTTTATTTATTTTTTTTTTTTTGGATTTTTTGAGACAGGGTTTCTCCGTAGCTTTTGTTTCCTGTCCTGGAACTAGCTCTTGTAGACCAGGCTGGCCTCGAACTCACAGAGATCCGCCTGCCTCTGCCTCCCGAGTGCTGGAATTAAAGGCGTGCGCCACCACCGCCCGGCCTAAACTTACATTCTAATCTGTACATGACTACCCTCATAGAAACTAGAAGAGTTCTGGGCACAGTGTGGTATGGTCTAGTCTAAACTACTCAGGAGATTAAAGTAGGAAGTTGAGTCCAGTGGACGGAGACCAGCTTGAGCAGCATAGTGAGATCTTGTCAAGAAATAAATCAAAAAAGAAAAATAGGAAAATGAGTTCTTGAGACATTATGTTATTATATAAACACTATAGTATATTCTGAGGAAATTTATTCTGTCCCTAATGACTCTGAGAACTTCATGAAAACACTAGTACCTCAATGTTGGAAAGAATGGCTTTCAGAGGCATAAATTCAGGCCCTGGGTCCGAAGTAATGCTATTCGCAGGAGATCCATCAGACAACACTGGGCATTGGGTCTGCTTGGCTCAACACTCCAGCATTCACTGGGTCCAGCTAATCCTGTGCCCTTCTCGGCAGGCTGTGAGAGGGAGAGGGTGACCTCATTGCTGGCGTGGTGTTTTCAGTAATCTCTCCCTTACGCTCTGGGATGTGTTCACAACAGAGGAAACCCGACTTTGTTCCAGCTTTCGGGCTGTTAAATCTCAGGAGTTCAAAGAGTTGAGCAAAAGTGAGAAAGAGGGAAATTTGTACATATGCCCAAAATATACTAAGTTAGTGTATGTGTGTGTGTGTGCATATATATGGATATATATATATATATATATGTTTATATGAACACTATAAATGCCTACTTCTACAGGGTCTAATTAGGAAATGTTTAAGGACAATTGAACTCCTCACTTCCTATTTAAATACTTCTGTATAGTTTATTCAATTTTGTAGTCCAAATGACCCTGTACATGGAATTAAAAGTTAAATGTGATCTTATAAAAGCTGCCTTTCACATTCTTCTTCACGGCTACCCAGGTAACAAAGTGGACTGAATGATTCTGGCAAATTTCATAGTTTCAGTAAGGGGCCTTTATTTTTTAAAAACGCAGTTTTATACTAAACATTTTCCTAACAGAAAGTGTTCCTAGAAATGATCCAAACAACGCTGGACTGCATCTCCCACGGTACACTTTATATTTCTTTTGCCAGTGGAACAGAAAAGGGCAGACTAAGTCTATGGATGAAACACTTCAGCGTTTACAGCAGTAGGGAAATGAGGGAAATAATGTCTTGGGAGTCTGTGTTCTGAAGTGAGTTATTAAGCAAGCACTATTTTCAAAGCCATGAACGCAGTAAGACCCAGATTTTCCAAGCTTTTCAATATGCGATAGACATTACTAAGCAAACTGGTAAAGGAAATACGAAAATAAAAAAGGGGACACACACACACACCTTTTCTTTCATTGCTACGCTAAGTCTCTCTGAAGACAACAGACTTTTCTGAAGATTCTGACTGCCTGACAGTAGTTGGATTTTCAAAAACTTAAAACATCGTGTTCTAATTAGATACAAAGTTATAAAGTAGATGTCTGTAGAGCTGAGAGCTTCCATTGTTGATTTGTCTTTCTCAGAGAGAAAAGGGAAAGGGTCGTGCTTTGCTTTGGTTTGTTTTCTCAGGTTCCATCAACAGATGCTATCAGAAGCTGAGTCCTGAGAGATGGGTGTCCCCAGTCCCCGAACCCTCTATCACAAAAGCAGTTTATCAAACTAGCTTAAGTACCTGATAACTACAAAGAACTTCAATTAATATAAATTCCTAACAGGGGTTTCTAAAGGACTCATTTTTGAAATTGGATTTCATTAAATATACTTACAATTACAACCTAAACATTTGACCTTTGAAGCAGAGGGAGCTTGAGGTGGCTGAGAGTCACTCTAGCTAGAGGATTTCTTGGAGGTTGAACCCTGCTTTTGCTACCATTGTGGAATGAGTGACACCTGAAATCTTAACTCTGTAAGTAGCTGTCTTTCCTATACAATTATCCACTCTGTATGTCCATCATTTTAACTGTAGCATTAGAAAACGCCTTCTTTACAAGGCCTGGCTATAGAAGACCAACTTTTAAGCAGGATTCTCCACAAATATTATAGCTCTCTTGCCTCTTATTTGGGAGCAAAACCAAGAAGTTGCCTAGCATTCTTTCCTCCTGCCAGGGCCCAGCCTGCACACTGACTCTTATGACTTAGAACCTGAAGAGAAAGGGAAGGAATTAACCCATGAAGGTATACCTCATGAGCTTGCGTTGGGTTCTTATTCAAAGGTCTATAGGGTCAGATGAACCCTGGGCTTCTCGTGGTGTCTAGGTGCTGTAAATTGATGGCACTGTCAAATCAAAGGATAAAAAGTCAGCTAGAACCAGCGGATGGCAACAGAGATGGTCTGGTAACAGCAACTCACTTGTCTCCATTCGCGTAAAAGCTAATAGGAAAGGGTAGTGAAAAAAAGCCATAAACCGTACAAGAAATAGGGAAAACGGGGAGTAAAGGTGGTTTGCTTTGCTGATTGTTTTTCTCACATGGGTCTTCAAACTGGGTTCAGTGCACTATGTAGCCAATGACGAACTCCTGACCATCTACAGGCATGAACCACCATGCCTAGATTATCCAGTGCTGGAGTTTGAAGAGAGGTGGGCACTCTACCAACTGAGCTATATCTTCAGCACAAATGATTTTTTTCACAAATTGGCAAACCATAATTAGGATTCTTCATCTCTTTTCCTTGGGTCTCAATTGCAATCCAAGCTTGCTTTGGTGTAAAACGGAATATGTAATTATCATAGAACTAAGAACATCATAAAGCAGCCTCAAGTGAATGAATAACTTATATGCGTAGAATGTTGGCGTGGGTCCTGAGCCTCTCTCAAAGGAATACACAGTACAATCCACTTCTCTCCGTGCATTTTACTCTGGGTTTGCATGTGGAAATGCACATGAAATTTTCTTGTATGTGCTATGAATTTGTATCATTGTATTCCACTGTGCAGGGATTAGCTAACAGATCTTACATCTGTGTTAAGGAATCCTCAGAAGAATCAGCCCTTCTGCTTTGGAGATTTCAGGGTGTCAGTGCAAAAGGAAAAGCTGGACATTTGTGGAAGCCAAACAGAAGGTGAATATTCTGATACTGTTGGTAAGCATGCCGATAAAGTGAGCCCTCCACACTCCTGCTTTGTGTTATTCTTAGGTTCTGTGGCGTTGTAGAAATACCAAAGATCACTAGCTGGGCAGTGGTGGTGCGCACCTGTAATCCTGGCACTCAAGAGGCAGAGGCAGGTGGATCTCTATGAGTTTTGCAGCCAGCCTGAACTACAGAGCAAGATCCAGGACAGCCAAGGTTACATAAAGAAACTCTATCTCAAAAAAAGAGAAAAAAGGTATGTTGAAGATATTTCCCTAAAATCCACAAAGCTGTGATGCCAGCTGCATTTGAGGGGATTGTTCCCTCTCTCGAATACTGGAGATACAGTATTCCCATGAGCAGAGAACATAATTTGTAAGGAGGACGGCAAACATCAGAATCAATGGGCAATGTCATTCCCTAGCTTATCACAGCTGCTTATACTGTTTGAGGACATCTCACAAATGGAACTGATTTACCGTGAAATACGCCTATTTGCCATTTAAGTTCGGTTTGTTGATTCACTGAGGCACGCAAGTTACTGATGTTTCCACGCTCAGCCCCGCAGGGCTATCTTTAGGTGTTGTTAATCCAAAAAATGTACTATGCATAAGATAAGGCCCTGGAGGGAGAAGCTCCATTCGCTTCAGCTGTTCTGCACATCACTTAAACTAGAGATGTGCACAGTTCCTTGAAAAGAGCAGCCTTAGTCAGACCTTCAGGGGCGGCAGTGAGATCGGAACCTATCCTGACATATGCTTGACAGAAACACTGCTGTTGAGACAGGCAGAGCCTTTGCACCATGCATAGAGGCTTCAGAGAGCGTCATATCACAGCTACAGCACCCAGGCTGCACGGAGTCACCGAATGACATGATGAAGTTAACCTTCAGATTGCTTGCTCATCTTACAGAATGAGCATAATAAGAATAGCTCAAGGAATTGGTTATTTTCATGTAAGGTGCTCATCCAAGCTTCAGTCACAAGTATGTGCGCAAGTCTAAACAATTTGTGATAACAGTGATGAGGGGTGGTGGTGGTGGTTCGAGATCTAATTCTAACTGAAGGGCTGTTGTTTACAAGCTGTGGGCCCTTGAATTAACATTTTCTTTAACTAGAAGATGAAGGTAATTGTATTTCCTGGTGACTTTTTTCCCCCCTTTGGTTTCTGAGACAGGATTTCTCTGTGTAACTGTCCTCGTTGTCCTGGAACTTGCTTTTTAGACCAGGCTGGTCTAGGACTCAGAGATCCGCCTGCTGTAGCCTCCCAAGAACTGAAATTGAAGGCATGTACCAGCACTGCCTGGCATAGACTTGTTTTGAGGAACAGAAATGTGTGGAAAATAGCCGTGGTATCAGGATTATCCATTTTAAACTCTTTTTTGTTTTTTGGTTTTGGTCTTCAAAAATGGAATTTCTTTCTGTAACCTTGACTGTCCTAGAATTATATCTGTAAACCAGGCTAGCCTCGAACTCACAGAGATCTGTCTGCCTCTGCCTCCCAAGTGCTGGTATTCAAGGCATGTTCCACCACTGCCCAGCCCATCATAAACTCTTAATAATGTATTGTTCTTATCATATTTTACAATGCCCTGCTATTTATATATTAGGCTTGAACTTGAAAAAAGTTGTGCTTCATAGAATCGTCAATCCCCCTTCGTGATACAATGAACTTATACACCAATCCAAATGATAAACACTTCCTCAAGAAAGATTAGATTTCTTGGTCTAAAGCTCTTATTCGAGTTCCCCCAAGGATAGCACCCAAAATTCAATAGCTTTTATGAAACCCAGTATTCTCTACAATGAGAAGGGTTTATTTGAACCGCTGTGAAAGAGACAATAAAATTCCCCACCTGAAGATAATGTGTACTGTCAAACAAGACAACAAGAATTAAAATTAACATATATAAGGGACTTTTAATTCCCTCTGTACTTCTCATTTTGAGTATCTTTTTAGTTTATCGGTTGAGGAAGGATGGTCTTTGTTCAAGTAATATTTGAACCTACTAACCATGTCGTCTGCCCACAAAAGACTGTGGAGTCCTCATAAAATTACCTGTTGACTCTAAAACATCTGTTAATGACAAAATACTCTTTCCAGTTAAGAAGAGACAAGCTGATAATGTAGAGCTCCAAATAGATATGAAAAACATAGTTGCCTGTAAGGTCCAAAATTGCACCTCATTTTTTTGTTCTATACTGCCAACTTTTCTCTTCCTGCCCAATAAAAGCACTTTAGCACCCATGACTTTAAGATCCCCCCCCCCAATAAAATCAGGTTGCCCTCCTGAAGATCTCCACTGAGCTCTGAAATCTTCTCAAGTGCCACTGTTGGGCTGCACATTCTAACAACCACACCTTTAAATAAGATTTGCTAACTGGAAAGTGAAGGCGATGCTCCTCCTCGTGGTGATGCATCTTCGCCAATAGCTCTATGAGATGTCAGTTTTGATTCTCTGCCTTTTAGTGAGTTTCCTAAAACAAGATGGATGTAACAGTGGGGTAGGGATGGTAAACCCAAGGAACAAGAATAAGGAACTTGGTAAATCAGAGCCAAAAAAGCCAAATCAGAAGTGTATTAACATGGCCTTCATGGTAAGTAACTGGGTCTTGTTCTTATTACCAACTGGAGAATTTGCAGAATGTGGTCCAAGGTTGTTCACTTGAGGAAAGACAGAAATCTGTCCAGTCTCTCACCTTCCACTGGCCAAGTGATGGCACATAAAATGTTAATATTTTCACCTTCGAATCTGCCCATGCATTAGAATATCTGAACGGATTCCCACAGGCATCTCCCCCAGCTGAGATAAAGAAGCCCAGTGCAGAATGCAAGAGATACACAGTGCAGCTAAAGTATGACTGGTAACCATAGCAACAACTGGACTAAAAAGATTCATTCTAAGGGGAATAGCAGGATCTGGAGGAGACATTGATGCTAATGCGATTTTAACACTAGCGTCTACATTAAAATGATATTTAAATTTTGATTGAACTTACCAACTGTCAATAAGCTTTATCATTTCAATTTTAATCTCTGAGTCTCATTTTGATGAGAGATTCAGTCGCTTCAAGGGTTAGTGTGTATTGTCTATAGCTCTCTAGTTCTTCACACTGTTCTGGAATTATACATCTTATATGTGCAGTTTTAAAATGCTTACTATTCTAGATACTTTGAGGAATGAATCATATAAAAAAATTAAAGGTTTTTCCTCCAAACTGCCTTTAATCCAATCATGGAAAAAAGAAATAATTTGAGGGGCCTAATAAAACTGGTCTATTGAGCAGAAGCAGTATGGAATATGTACTAAGTTCATAACAATTAGCAGATAATAATTAAAGCTTTGAAATCCTATCCAGGTGGACAGAAACATGGTAAGTGGCCCAACATATGTGTAAAACAAACACAGACACAGACAAGATTCAATTGACTTTTGTTCCAAAGAAGGGAAGGACTATTTTTAAAACCCAAAACTCAAACTGTCCCTACCTCTGACATTCCAATACACTTTACACAATAAAGGGACTTTGGAAGAAGAGTTGAAGCAAAAAAAAAAACCCTATGAATAAATGCAAACTGTTCTCACAAAAGTTGTAGAATATTTCTCAGGAGAATAGAGTTCTATTGGGAGGAAATACTTGGGGACACATCACAGGTACTGACAGTGTGACAACTTGCTCGTTGATCATCAATTATATTGTGTAATTTTATGTTATAAAAATTTCTATGCATGTATTTTACACATGTGCATTACTACTATGAGCATTCCTATATATATTTCTATATGTTCATATTAAATTCCACATCCAAGATGCTTGCAGAAACAGTAAGTTGGTGAGGAAGGTGCACGGGGAGGTGGTTCCGTGTATAAAGTGCTGAGCACACAAGCGTGAGGACCTCAGTTTGAATCTCAGCAATCAATATAAAGCTGGCATGCACCTATCATGTCACCACTAAAGAAGCCAAGATAAAAGGGTCCCTAAAAGCTGTCTAGCAGGACAGTCTACTGAATGGGTAAGCTCCAGGTTCAGTGAGAAATCTTTTCTCATAAATTAAGATGGAGATACCAACACTGACCTCCACATATACCCATGTGAGTGTGCATGAGCAGGCACACACATGCGTACACACATACAGAAGAATCAATAGCAGACAGATTCTGCTATTGCCCATAATGTGCAGGCTAGCAGGAGGTACTTAGTTATCCCACACACTGATGTCACTGCTTTCTTGGACTACTCACTATTGCTTGCATCAGTTCAGGGCCTCAGAGCAAACACTAGAAGGATGTTAAACATAAAATAGAGAAGAAAGAGACAGAGACAGGCCTCAAACCACAATGCAGTGCTCCCTGACAACAGCCCGCAAACTCTAACAGTCAAATACAGCAGTGCAAACAAGTAAGAAACACAAAATGATATACAGAACCATCGAGTCACCGTTAATATAAAGTATATGTACGCTTGTCAAGTTTTCTGATCATTCCAATAAGTGAACCTTTGAATACTTATAAAATGGTGTGGAACATTATTCCTTACATTGAAGACCAAGGAAACTGGGTTTGTCACTCTGTCAGATAGTGTTGGGTTATACACTAAGTGATCTATACCCCCAAGGCTGCTTCATATTTCTATTTAAAGTGTCTGGAGTTGCCATCTATCATGGACACTTGTAAGAGTTGAGAGAATGGAGGAAATCTCAACAAGCGAGCATGTGTAATTCTTGCTCTAGAGTCAGAACAGTCTAGAGACTGTTTTTAATTAAAGATTTTGAAGATGAAGTTGCCAGACTGTAACAGAGGTAAACAAATGTCTTCCCAAGCCCCGTGTGATGTAATGATAATGACAGCCTGTGGAGAAAATAAGTAGTTCCACGAATGTTCCCAGGGGCTCCTACGCCCTCGCTAGACACAGAGGGGGAAAGGCAGCAGGCATGTTCATCACGGAGGAAGCGTCTCTGCAACTCTGTGTGCTCTCAGTGTGTTTGCCGCACCAAAATCATCTATGCGGGATGTACTGCCTTTCCTTTACATGTATTATATTTTAGGTAGTGTGTGTTTGTGTGTGCTTGTGCAAGTGTACATGCAAGCATCCTGGTGCACCGGTGGAGGTCAGAGGACAACTCGTGGATGTAATGGCTTTTCATTTGTATTGTACTAAATAAAGCTTGCCTGGAGATCAGAAAAGTAAAGCAGTCACACTGGCCAGCCTTACAGACCAGGCATCAATGACACACACCTTTAATCCCAGTAACCACACTAGTTTGCCATAGAAACCAGGCCATAGAGGTGCACGCCGTTAATCCCAAATCTAGGGAGGATTATGAAATGGGAGGAGACAGCTCTCATTCTGCCTCATTCTGAGGTTTCCTGGAGGCAGGATCAGCATGTTCAGACTAAGGTCAAGGTAAGTGCCAGTGGCTGGCTGCTTTGCTTTTTGGGTCTTCAGGTATCTGTATCTGAGTTTTTATTAATTGTGCTTCATGTGGGAATTGGCTCTCTCCTTCCTCTATATAGAACTGAACTTGGACCATCAAGTTTCAAGCTCAGCTTTACCTGCTGAGCCCTGTATTTCCTTTCAAGCATACATTTAGAGAGCTGAAGAATTGGCTAAGTGGTTAAGAGCACATATTGCTCTTACGGAACTCGTAGGTTTGGCTCCAACCTACATGAATGCTCATGACTGTCTGTAATTCCAGAAGATCTGATAGCCCTCTTTGGTCTCCATGGGCACCAGAAACACATATGCTGTATACACATACATGCAGGTAATACCCATACAAATAAAATAAAGTATTTTTAATTATCTTTATGGTTTATTTAACTTTATTTTATGTGCATTGGTATGAAGGTGTCAGATCCCCTGCAACTGGATCTTTATACAGTTGTGAGCTGCTATGTGGGTGCTGAAAATTGAACCCTGGTCCTCTGGAAGAGCTGTCAGTGCTCTTAACTGAGCCATCTCTCCATACCCTAAAGTATTTTCTTTAAAAAGTACTTTAGGGAGATGCATTCAAATGTTGCTGGCCTTGTGCCTCTTTATACACATGGAATCTTTCTGTTTGGTTTGATTTTGGGGTTGTTTGTTTGTTTGAGACAGAGTTTTCCCTGTGTAGCTCTGGCCATCCGGAAACTCATTAAGTAAACCAGGCTGTCCTTAAACTAACAGAATTCCGCCTGCCTCTGCTTCCAAGTACAGGGAATAAAGGTGTGTGCCACCACACCTAGCTACATAGCATCTTTTTAATTCAGGCTATCCTACAGTTTAATAGAAGTAATGTTCACACTTCAGCCTTAAATTCCCCTACCTGGGCCTCTTTTTCTATCCAAAAAGGGCCTGGTGAAAGAAATGAAAGTGACCGGTTGGAAACCAGATCAAAGGTATACATTTCAAAGTAAGTAGTCAGCCGACCACTTCCCCAGAGAGCTGGCATTGCTTGGAATCATTTGTCGAGGCAATGGATGCCACCATTTTAAATGTAGTTTATAACCCATGTTATAAGGAAAATTGCAGCATTTCCCTTTTCCAGCAAACTAAGCAAAAACTAATTGAAAAAGTTACAGCTAGCCAGGTTAGTCAGGAACTTTTTTTAATTGTGTGTGTGTGTGTGTGTGTGTGTGTGTGTGTGTGTGTGTGTGTGTATCTATACACGTGTGTCCTCTTTCCCACACATGCATGTTTGGAGGTCAGAGGTTGACTGACATTGGGGACCTTCCCCTATCGCTCTCCACCTTGTGTTTTTGAACCTGGAGGCCAGTGTTTCTGATAGACTGGCAGGCTCCCTGGGCAACAAGCTCTCCTGGCTCCTTACCCCAGTGCTGGGCTATAGATGGGTATTGCGTGGTTCCACCTGACTGACTGTGTGGGTGCTGTAGCTCCAAATTCAGTAGCCCACCTTATGCAGCTGAGCCATCTTTCAATCCAGGGATCCTTTTCTTGTGAACGAAGTACGGGGTCTCACCCATACTCTTTCTACCACTGAGCCACACAGTCCTAGCCCCTATTAGTCAAGAATTTGGGGGAGTGGATAAATTTGTTTTCGAGTATTATATCAAGTGGGGAAATCTCTTATGTTTATCTGGGGGAAATGGTGTGTAAGCATGTTGGGAAGTCACCAGAGTTGTCTTGCCTGTTAGTAGCATTTCCCCTCCCACCATGGAGCATGAAGGAAAACACTCCTTCCCACCCAGCCTACTGTCATCTTAACTCCTATCCTGGCACTCCCAATACAAACCAGAAGTACTGACCAGGGATTCTGAATTTGAAAGAACATGAAGAATGCATGTTCCGTCACAGTTTTCATGATGGTGTCTATAGTGAAGCCACAGCCTCTTCCCACCAGCCAGGGCTGTGTGTATCGCCACCCTCCTGACCCTCTGGGACTGATATGACTCTTGTCCTTTTGTCAAAATTTTCCTGAAATCTCTCATTGATTCCTGAAATTTTTAATACCATTTTAAGAAGATTCCCCTGTGCTGACAATCATTACAAAAGCAGTTTTGCAATAAATGACTTACCCTCACCAGGCAGACAGAGCTAGGCAGAAACTCTGCTCCCCTCGGGGGCTCTGCCCACTTACCAGAAGCTTTAGTCAAAAGCCAGTCAGAGAGAGCTGAGAGGAAAGAAAAGGTCAGCAGGCAGGCAAGTTGCTGGAGCTCTCCACAGCCAGCTAAATGCTAACTGTCCAAAAAAATACTTGGCTGCTTCTCTTGCCATAGGAGGTGAGTGTAAGCATCTCCTTATTGTGATTATGCGTAGCTCAGCAACTGTCTTCCACTGAGTCTGCCAGGACTAGGAGAGAAGGTTGGTGACTATGAGAACAGAAGAAAGAATGCCATGTCTGTAGATATGATGAATCATTGGTTAAAGCATCAGAGATGAAAAAAATTACAAACTTATAAACACCTGGCAAAGGAATGGGAAAGGAGCAAAATGCAGAAAGATGAAATAGATGGGACAGCCATTGAGATGGCTCAGTGTGTGAAGACCTTCGGCACCAAGCCTGATAACCTGAGTTATTATTGAGATGGCTCAGTGTGTGAAGACCTTCGGCACCAAGCCTGATAACCTGAGTGAAGGCACTGTCCTCTGACTTTCACATGGGTGCCTTGTCATGTGTGTCACACACACACACACACACACACACACACACACACACACACACACACACACACACCGTTTAATTAAAAACAAAACTTCAGACAGGAAAATAGGCAGAAAGTGTGGGAATGAAAATAGTTAGTCTAGGTTTGGTTGATAATTTCTCTTTTCTGTCTGAAACAATAAAGCGGGACACATGGCTAAGAGTGAGAGAAGAAACAGAGCTTTGAGGAATGGCCTAGGTTTTTAGTGGTCACCACCGAGTCAAATGGGAGTCCAAAGGGAGGTTTTTGTGCCACGCGCAAACACACACACACATAGGAAAAGCTAACTGGCACTTAAGTCCCGATGAGCTGCAAACAGCAAGTTTAGCAGACTCCATTTAATTATGTGCTTTTCCGCCAGCAAAACCCTCCCTATTGTACAGCTGCAAAAAGCTAAAAACCGTGAGAGTAAATGCCAGAGGAAGAGTAAGGCTCTGACGAGAGCCACAGGGCAGGGTGAGCGGAGGTCAACACACAGGTTCTTCCTTGTTCAGGAGAGAAATGAAATAGGAACCAACTGAACTTGTGTGGAACAGAGAAAACCAATCGGAAGGCCCAAGTGTGATGCCACTGGCTCTCCTCGGGAAGGAAGCGAAACAAGTGACAGATGTGCCAGGGATCGGACTCTGTGGTCATAAAAACGGAGAAGTGGACGTTATGAGAAAGTGGTTTTGGAAATGAATGGAAGGAGCAACGTTAGAGACACTAGGGGAGACTTCACCGAACTTGGCATATAAAATGTCAAATGTGGTTTCCTGAGAACATTGAAATCACCCTAGTGATAGTAGAATTAGAATAGAAGAAAATATATACATTATATATCAGTTTCCTAAATGAATAGAAACACTGACCTCAGGACGAAGAAGATAATGGGAAGAATTGTAGGACGGTTGTATAGAATGCGTCAAAAGGGAGCTTTGCTGTGATGCGTGCACACACACGCACGCACACAAAGAAGTAGAAGTGAAGCACAAAATACTTAAACCAGTGTGCTTTAAGGAAACATTTTCGTTACCGCAACTGGAAGTCTACAGGTGAGGTGAATTTCAGGAATGAGACCTATAGACTCAGCATCAAGGTGTATCATTGCACAATATCTTAGTCATTTTTACCTTCTTTAGACTCAGCCCAGGGCTTCAAGTCAACTCAACTTTGGAGGCTTAAAACAACTTTTAGCAGGAGCACAGCTATGTGTTCTCGGTTCATATGCTGCAAGAGCACTGCCCCAAATAGTCCTTGTATCTCACAGGCTGCAGCTGAGTGATATCCCAACTTAGGGGTCAATCACTAGCAAAATAAATAAACAAACAACATAAATAGCCCTTACTTTAGATGAGCCATGTCCAACTCAAGCTGAGACCAACTGCCATGTATTACACCGTTGTGTCTCAATCGGAGAAGTGGGAGTGGCTGTCAAGACTTCCATGGTTACATTCATCTGTGACTACAAGGTGTCCTGGACTCCTGCTGTTAATGCAGGAGGTGATGAATGAGTGACAGCTAATGACTTCAAGCCTCCAAGTAAACCTAGTTTGGACTTTCTCTTAAGGAATCAAGTTTCTTTTGGTACTGCTGGGTACGCTACTCAGTTCTGACATTGCAAAGGACAGGCCTCTCGAATGAAAATGGAGCTAAGTGTTATAAGCATATTTCATTTTGTCTTATAAAACTGTGGCAAGGTTATAGATTCCTTGCTCAGGCTCCAGGACAGTCCTTATGTTGTTTCCACTAAGACTACACAGAGTCTCCCCTCGCCTACATCCTACATGTCTTGTTACAACAGAATTAGCCCCTATGTCCTACACCTTGGAAACAGAAACCAAGAATTGTGCTCAAGTCTAGAAGTTGGAAATTCCAAGGGCTAAGTTTATAGTTTGGTGTAGAGTGCTTTCCTAGCATGCCTATGGTCCTGGGCTCCACCCTTAGTACCACTAGACAGGGAGAGTGTGAAGGGCTAGTAATTCAAGGTCCTTACAAAGTCCTGTGGCAGGCAGAGATAGCAGACAGGTGGTCGGATTAACCAATGGTAATATAAATACAAGGCTTTAACTACCCTTTAAAAACAACTGGTGCCTCCCACACAGAGGACAATTTCCCAACACCTAAAAATTCCAGATAGACTATTCATAAGCAGGCAGAGCTGACCATACCAGCTTCGTTGTCCACATTCCAAGTGCATTCCTGACATCCATGATCATAACTGTACCACCCTGTGCTGCCAAAGGTTCTTTTTATTCCACCAAGAATCCCTTCCTCTATTTTTTCATCATGTGACTCTCTGCTCTTCTTTGAGGACATCAAATATTCCTTCCTCTAAAGCCTTCCCAGACTGCCCAAGGACCACCTCCATTATCCCCTCTGTTCCTGTGATACTTTCTAACTGCAACCTTGTGGATGTGTGTGTTCCACATTGTCTCTAACTGCAGCCCTGCAGGTGTGTGTGTGTTCCACATTGTCTCTAACTGCAGCCCTGCAGGTGAGTGTTCCACATTGTCTCTAACTGCAGCCCTGCAGGTGAGTGTTCCACATTGTCTCTAACTGCAGCCCTGCAGATGTGTGTGTTCCACACTGACTATAACTGCAGCCCGGCAATGTGTGTGTCTCACACTGTCTCTAACTGCAGCCCTGCAGATGTGCGTGTTCCACACTGTCTCTATCTGCAGCCCTGCAGATGTGTGTGTTCCACACTGTCTCTATCTGCAGCCCTGCAGATGTGTGTGTCTCACACTGTCTCTATCTGCAGCCCTGCAGATGTGTGTGTTCCACACTGTCTCTATCTGCAGCCCTGCAGATGTGTGTGTCTCACACTGTCTCTATCTGCAGCCCTGCAGATGTGTGTGTTCCACACTGTCTTAACTGCAGCCCTGTAGATGTGTGTGTCTCACACTGTCTCTAACTGCAGTCCTGCAGATGTGTGTTCCACATTGTTTTGTGACTCTGCTTCTGTATTTAGCTCTTCTAATTAGAGCATAAGAACTTCTAGTAAGCTTTTTCCGTGTATTTATTCTGGTATATAAAAAATTAAACAGTATCTATGTTTTCTGGAAAGACTACTTTCCTTTGAGAGAAACACGTTTAAATTTATAATTTTATCTATGGAATTACATCTTTCTATTTTGATGGCTGTCAACTATTCATGATAGACAAAACTCCCTCTGTTAATACACTTTGCCAAACTTCCATAAAAAACAGCAGCCAGAGAGCTGATATTTTAAAAAGAAAATCCCAGCATTTTACATTTTCTTACCTAGAATTTTCAAATGAAAATATTCAAGTACATACTTGTGAGTAGAGAGTAGATTCCCATGCTCTCTGGCAGAAGAAAAACAAAACCTGGTGTTTTTGAGGTCACATTGCAAGCATATATAGTTGACTGCCATAGGGAGGTAGTGAGTCCATGATAAAGTAGGTCAGCAAGATAACAAACAAGTATTAAAACTGATTTCAAAATGGTAATCTGAATATAAACTATTTAAATGTCTGGGCAGTTTTACTGGAAGCCAAAATCACTAGGTGTCTCATTTTGGAAAGAATGGCTCGCCCTCTTATGCAATGGTTTTAATGCTGTAGCTCACATACAAAACCACAGCACCAGAAAATTAATCACTGTGCTTACTTTGTGCCTCTGCTAATGAAACCTTTCTTTGTAAGATAAAGAAATCTTCAACGTTGTCCTAAATCTGAGCTAGCACTGGACTGGTTCCTCCCACACACACTTCTGAGAACACAGAACTCCCTTCTAATGTTGCCCTGCTCCTGCTGGCCTTGGCATTTCTAAATCACACATTCTTTTAAGAGAAAGTGACATGACAGTCTTCTTTGGATTGAATGAAAAAGAAATATTAAATGTGGAGAAGGTTTTGCCCTCTGTATTCCCAGTTCAGAGAGCATGAAATCAATACAGTGGAGAGGAGAGGGAAGGGAAGGAGGAACAAAGTTTCTAGATGCGCATGATGAGACAGGCCAGCCTTCTAGCTTATAATTTACCCAAGGATAGAGACCCATCTGTACCTACATCCTGAATATAACCTTCCTAGGCCATAACTCAAAAACATTCTTTTACTAAACCAATCCAGATCAACTTCATTCAATATTTGCTGTCAGTCATTTGGGTCTGGCTTGTCCCCCTGGGATCCATGACCTGGAAGTTTTGTTCTCAACCTAGAGATGTCAAGGTTAGGGAGACTTTAAGAGGTGGGACCTGTTGGGAAATAATTGAAGTCACCAGGCTCCACTCCTATAACTAGTATTTCCTCCTAAAGTGAGGTGGACATGGGGCATACTAGTGCGTGTATTAATCCCAACACTCAAGGACGCAGGGGTAGGCAGATCTCTGTGATTTTAAGGTCACTTAGTCTACATACTGAGTTACAGATTATCCAGGGAAACAAAGTGGGACCCTCCCTGCCTCAAAAACATAACATGAAATAAAATACATAAAATAATTTCCACTCATAGTAAAAAAAAATAGTTCTCATCATAAAAAAATTAGACAGGTCACCCTACACCTTGGTGTCTTCTGTTCACAGCTGCTCTCTTTTCTGCCTCCCTCCCATGGCATCACACAACCGAAGAGGACATGGCCAGCACTCAGTGTTACACTGTCTGAACCGCCCAGCCAAAAGCAAGCCAAATAAATTTCTCTTCTTATAAAATATTCAGCCTTGAATACAGAGTACTGGAGTCCCCACAGCCAACCTCCAAATTTTCTTCATATAATAAAAAGATTTAAATGACCTTCCAAAAGTCACACTGCAAGATTTGGATTACAAACTAAAGATATAAGACAAAAGGGGGCCGGAGAATCACCTTGAAAATGTGAGGTTTTCAATATGAGAAGCATCGTTCCCAGGTGCTACTTCAAAACACTGCTGCAGAAGTAAAGCTGGAGACAATGTCTGTGCAATTCATGCATGCACAATTCACCTCTTCTAGAACACATCTAGTCTTCCTGCAATGTACCCAAGAGCCATGACTAAACAACAGATCCTGCTGTGATAAATGTCAGGATTTGGTGATCGTAAAGGACAGAAACAAAAGTTGCATTGCAGAATGGACCCATGTCTTACAGAGCTATGATCAAGTGTTGTGGGGGCAATTATTAAAAATTAGAACAAAGTCACAAAGTAACTTTCATATAGAACTGCACTGGACAGCTGTGTAAGATGTATGAGGAAATGCTAGGAGATAATATCGGAGATGCAAGTTATGAGAGGGGAGGCTTCTGAAGGGCCAGCCATTTATAGATGAATAAGAACGATTCTCTCAAGCTTTTCATGTCATGTACCTAGAGGAAGGCTCCACGGTCCAGGTTGACTCATGGCCTCAATATACATCAATCAAATCACTTCCTTCAGCCTCTAGGGCCTCTTAAACAACCTTTAGGTATCTGTCTGGAGGTAAGCATTTTAGAAGGAAAAAAATAAGCCTGGTCATTAAATAATTGACTCAAATTCAGACAGTGGTAACTTGAACGGTGTAAAGTGTTGTCTCTCCTAGTGGTGAACAGGGTGTTTTCTGACAGTGGAGCCTCCTTTTCCTAAGCCCATTCAGACTTGCAGCAAGTAGATGTGACCTTTAAAGACAAGAGGCATATATAGGTCAGCAAGATGGGTGGGTAGATTAGAACCCTGGGGCAAAATCAAAGCAATTTGGCAATTGGTTCTAAACTGGTTTTAAAGAACCCACCATTTCACAATAAAGATATTTACGTACTTTTAAGAACATGACTGAAATTAGTAATAATTTTTTAGCAAGAAATAGAAATTATAATGTTTCCTGAACTTGGAAAGGTTCTTGAGCCAAATACTTAATCAAATTTCTTTCTTGAGAGCATGGAATTTCCATGAGCCTACATGCACCTAAAGACAACATGCACACATGATGTCACTCTCAACTTAACTGATTAAAAGATAAAGCAGATCTCAACTGAAATTGCTTCATATCAGGTAAGCCAAACAACTTGAGAGTCTCAGAAATATGCATTCAGTTTATTTCATGAACAGGTGTTTTAGTCTCTCCTAATGAAGCAAGCAAAGCGAAGTGTCTGCGATACAATGACTTTGCAAGCACTTCTTCAGCATGAGGAATTTGCTTTGCCTTACTTGTTTTGCAGTGAAGCATTCTTTCCACCACACCTCTTGTTTTGGTCATGGGTATTCTCTTAGGGTTCCAATGCCTGCTACTATTCTCTTCCTCTTCCCCAGAGTCCCACCTGCTCCTCAAACATGTCACTTGCTGCTTAGGTGGACAAGTTGCCTACATTCCTTTCCCTTAACTTTCTATGCTAGATATGGTATCTTCATTTCTATGCTAGATATGGTATTTCCATTTTTCTTAATTTCTTTTACATTTAGGTGTGTGTGAGAGAAACAGAGAAAGACTATGAGCATGTGTATAAGAGTGCCCTTGAAAGTCAAAAGAGGTCAAATCCTCTAGAGTTGGAAGTCCGTGCAGGCAGTTGTGAGCAACCCAGCCTGGTTTCTGGGAACTGAACTTGAATGCTCTCGAAGAGCAGTAAGAGCTCTTAACCACTAAACCATCTCTCTAGTCCCAGATACTGAGGTTTCTAGCAGTCGTATAAATTGCCTTATGTTATACAAGTTCCTTAGGAATACACATTTGAAAATGCCTGAAATTATTTGCCTACGTATTTCTCCTATCTGCCTACTTAGATATTTCTACTTAAACCCAATGTTATCATAGGCCTAGATCTCAAACTTGGTTTCTGCTTACTATATTCTCGGACAGCTCCCAATTGCATTAATAATTACTAATGAAGTATATGCAAATACATTAGTGCGTAGTGTATATTCTTTTGAGGTCTGTAGTTATCTGTCTATCCATCTCCCTTTCGGTTGTGAGCCTTCGCCTTTAATAGCAAAGTCATCTCTCTAACCCTCTAGGTTTCGTGTAGCCCATGCTAGCTTCAAACTCCCTTTGATCCTCTTGTCTCCAGCATCTGCTCTCCCCCAACCAGTATTGTTCAGTGCTGAAGATCCATTATACATTAAAGTACCCTACCAAATGGCCATATTGCCAGCCCCGGTTTGCTCATTTTCTTAGCATTGGCACTAATGTCATGAGCTTCACAACCTTCCTTAACTAAACTGTGTCTTTGTGACACTCACACACTAGCGTATGGGGCTTCCTGAGATCAATTCCTGCTTTTTTCTCTTTTCTCGAATCTGTCCCCATCAGCAAGCCCTTCAATTAGGTAACTTTATCAGCCATGAGTACTCGTGCATCCCTGATTATTTACTGTGGAGAGATTTCAGAAGGTACACTCAGTATCTTTTCAGATACTTGGTCCATATGACAAAGTCAGTGAGGTATGCTTGCTGCCTAATAACAATGCCACACCAGACATTGGAGATCTCTGAACAACATTCCTTTCTGTGTACCATTTTTAGCCTTTGTGACTCACCTGTTCAAGGATGCTCCCTACCAGGGATCCTCTAGACATCACACATGGAATGGACCATGACCTAAGCTACCTGCTTTCCCTTCCTAGCCTCTCTCCATTCAGGTCACCAAGCCTCACAACTGCCTGGCAGGGACAACCACCTCCTCCGTGTCCATCTAAAGCCCTGTGGTACTCATTGGATCCCAACTGCTCCCCACTAGAGACACTCCAGCCACCAGATGCCCGGATATCTGCCCAGGACCCTCCAGTTGTGAGATAGTTGCTTGTAGAAGAATAAAATTAGATCTGTATCTCTTACCCTGAGCAAATCTCCACTCCAATGAATCAAATACATCAGCATAAGTAAAACCTGATACTCTGAACTGACAGAGGAGAAAGCAGAGACTATATATGAACTCACTGGAACACGAAAGGACAGTCTAAGCAGAACCCCAGTAGTACATGCAGCTCAACCATCCCTTAGTAAATACAACACATGATATTCAAAGGCTTCTATACTGCAAAGGATGCTATCATTCAAGTCAAGAAGCAGCTGACAGAATGAGAGAAAACATTAGTCAGCTCTACATCTGACAGAAGGTTAGTATTCAAAACACAAAAAGAATTTCTTGTAAAAAATTAAATATCAGGAAAACAAGCTAATTTTTAAAATGGGATGTGAAAGTAAACATATTTCACAAAAGATGAAATGCAAATGGATGAGAGATGTTTATAAATGTTCAATACCTACTAGGCATGGTGGCACATGCCTTTAATCTCCGCACTTGCAAGGCAGAGACAGGCTGATCTCTCTGAGTTTGAGGCCAACCTGCCTGCTGTACATAGCAGGTCAGACAACCATCCAAGGCTACAAAGTGAGATCCTGTCCAAAATAAGAAAAAAAAGAACCATAAAACAAGTTTCGATATCCTTATCTTTCAGGGAAATGCAAATTAAAACAACTTTGGGATTTCCTCTTAACACCACTCAGAATGGCTTGGTTAAGATTTAAATAAAGATGCCAAAGGCTAGCATGGATATAAACTAGCAAGTGTAGTAGTGTAAATAAGAATGGCCCCATAGGCTCCTGTATGTGAATGCTTAGTCTCCAGGGACTGTAAATGTTTGAAAGGATTACAGAGATTAGGAGGTGTAGCTTTGTTGGAATAGGAGGAGATGGGGCCTTGTTGGAATAAGCTTGGCTTTATTGGAATAACTGTGTTACTGTAGGTGGGCTTTGAGGATTCAAAACCCCAGGTTGGTGCTCGCTCTCTCTCTCTCTCTCTCTCTCTCTCTCTCTCTCTCTCTCTCTCTCTCTCAGCTTTGGGATCAGTATTTAGCTCTCAGATACTGTTCCTTGCTTACTCTCAAGCTTGTAACCATGGTAACCATGAAGATAATAAGACTGACCCTCTGAAACTGTAAGTCCCAAATTAAATGCTTTCTTTTATAAGAGTTGCCATGGTTATGATGTGTCTTCACAGTAATAGAAGAGTGACTTAGACAATATATGACCCAACTACACGACACTTGGGCATATACCCAAAGGACTCTATCTTCTACTAGAGAGATACCTACTCATCCATATTTATTTCTGCTCTACTCACAACAGCCAAGATATAGCAAGAGTCTAGATATTCATCGACTGATGAACAAATAATGAAAGTGTGGTAAACATTATTCAGCTGTTAAGAAAAAGAAAATCATAAAATTCACAGGCAAAGAGAACAAAATCACCCACAGTGGGGTAGCCAGGACCAGAAAAGTGTCACATATTTTCATACCGAATCTGTAGATATGAGCATGTTCCATTCGCAATACCCACAGTGGTCAGGAAATTAGGAAGTATCTATGAGGACACATTTTAAGAGACTGAAGAGAGAATGCAAGGATACAAAGAGATAAAGGGAGATAATGGAACAGGAATGGTTAAATGAAGTGGGGGCTGGAGGGCAGGGTAGATGGGGGACTATGGAGAAGGACAAATAGCAGTATAGACATTTTGATAAATCATATGGAAATCTATTACTATAGAAGCTTCCTAAAATATATACATACACATATGCAAAAGATTTTAAATCAAGTTACCTTATAATGAGGCAACAATGCCCTTAATAGAGACCAGAGATAACAAATAAGATCCAAGTACCAGAAATGGGAGGTGCCTTTTTTGAGTTGTTAGTCAGTAAGGTTCCATACACTCCCCAAACATTACAGGCTATTGCGATGTTTTTGGTTACCTTCCAGAACTTGAGTTAAGACACTATTGCTGAAGACACCAAATACTTAAGTCACAGAACGTGGAGAGATTAAGTTGGCACTGACCCATAAGTTTAATACCTCCTGACTAACTTTCATAGTGCTATAAGGCGCTTCGCATGCTACCAAAGAAAAAAAGTAATCAGCAGTTTTACCCAGCTGTGAACTATAATAACAAGGCATGCCCACCAGTATAATAGTGGCCTGAATATAGGAGTAACCAACTGCTTTTTGATTGGATTTAAGGATCGTTTCACAAGTTGAAATTCATACCTGGCATGGCTATCAAAGCCAAGAACCTGTGGTTAGATAGGTCATAGGCCCTAGTGAAAAACCTAAGCTATTACTCTGACAAATAGGCATAGTATTAAAACAATCTTAGAGACTCATATTCCATCCATAGACGAGAGCATCTCTCAGTCCTCATTAGAGAAGCTTCTTCTTGCAGTAGATGGCAATTGATCAAAGACCCACAATGATAAATGTGCAGAAAATATGAGACTATGGAATACTCAGCCCTCAATGATATATCACACCCCTCCTAGCAAGGTTCAGGATTGTTGCAGAAGAACTGGTGGTTTATAAGCACTAGAGGCAATGGATAAGTACAAGGAAAAAGCATTTTCCCATCCACAGTTGCACACATGGACTCACAATGGTTGTGACAGCACACAAAAGACCTATGCACAATCAAGTCAAAGTCCTAGCATGGAGAGGAGATACAGACATGAAGTCCCAACCTAGCTAAAGAGCTACTGTCAAATAATAATTGCTCAGAGTTGATTTTCTTTAAGGGTGTGGTCCCTGGTAGATCAATAATGCTCCAATAAGAGGCTATACATCCTAGAGTATTTGAACAGTACAACTACACTTTATGGGTTTAAAAGAGAGGGCAAGGGAAGACAATGTCAGTTGGGTAGGGTGGAGATGTATTTGGGAGGAATTGGGGAAGGGATGAATATGATGAAAACACACTCGACAAAATTCTCCAACTAAAAATGTGGGGAAACACTATTTTTAAGAGAACACATGTTTAGTTAAACAAATAAACTTATAAAGACATGTTTTGTTCATGCCTCTGAAAGACTCTGAGAATCACATTCAGGATGAGCGTTACTAAAGGAGGGCCAGTGCAGGCATGTAAAAGGCTTGACATGATGACCCAGGTTACATTCCCAGAACCCAGAAAAAGGAAGGAGAGGACCAACTCATAGAGTTACCTCCTGACCTATGTGTGCACACAAAACATACACAATAGTAGTAGGTATTCTTAAAAGGCAGGGAAGACAACATCACCAAAACCAAAGCTAAATCTAGCCATTGAGACAGTCTGGTGAGAATGCCTTAGAGACCTACAATGCTGCAGCACTGGTAATAGACTACCTCTACCCAGATAACATTCCTCACCAGAGGAACTCCCGATGTCCTTTTTGGGGGGGGGGGGTAGGGCGGTTCTCTGTGTAACATCCGTGGCTCTCCTGGAACTTCTTCTGTGGACCAGGCTGGCCTCAAACTCAGAGATTCATCTGCCTCTGCCTCCTGAGTTCTGGGACTAAGGGTATGCACCAGCACCCAGTTCTCCCCATGATTCTAACATCTGGCTTGCTTTTAATTCCTAATCCCAGGTCTGTTGAACACACCTAAGCCTTGAGTTCAGACCTTAGGTTTAAGAGAGTTGGAAATTAGGATGGGTGTATGCAGAATATGTAGTGAAAGTTGAGCTCTACATTCCAGAAAGAAACACATGGCTTAGATTCCCCAGATATAAGGAAAGAACCCAAATGCTAACAACAACAAAAGTCCACTCTGTCAGCAACTGCATCAGTCTGCTGCTGGAAAAGACTGGCAGGGTAGACGCCCCATGGAGTGACTCCATAATATTGGTGAGGGACCACAGCTGGGCTGAGTGTCACTGCTGCAGCCAATCCAGATGTGTAGGGGTCCATCCCTGGGAGAGCAGTGCTGATGATGTATGGATTGGGGACAAATGCAGCAGGAGCTAATGTAGTGATGAGGCGAGCAGGCCTGCTTTTCGTCCCGCCCGGCTCCCGCATGCTAGCTTTATACCCGAAATAACAACACACAAATTGTATTCTTTTAAACACTGCCTGGCCCGTTAGTTCTAGCCTCTTATCGGCTAATTCTCACATCTTGATTAACCCATTTCTATTAATGTGTGTAGCACCACAAGGTGGTGGCTTACCGGGAAGATTCTAGCCTACCTCCATCTTGGGTCAGAGCTTCATTGTGTCTGCCTCACTGCCTTCTACCCAGCATCCTGTTCTGTTTACTCCCTGGAACCCTGGTTTGTAAGTTTTCTTTCTTCTGTTTCTTAAAGCTGAATATTATTTTTTTAAAAAAAGAGGCAGAGGCAGGAGGAAGAGGCAAGTGCACCTGGATGTTTTTATTTCTTTTGTGTGGCCCCAGGGAGACACACCCTAAACAATATGTGATTGGCTGGAGTTCCCCATCAAGCTAACCCAATGTGAGGCTGGTGGGCTTCTGCAAGTACCTATTGCTGCTGTTGGGCAGCTGTAAACTGCTGGAAAACAAGTATCTGATTAATAAATAAATCAACAGGAGTGGGGAGAGGGGGAGGGAAATGGGAGGCGGGGAGGAGGTGGAAATCTTTTCAACAAAAAATAAATAAATAATAAAATAAAATAATAAATAAATCAATGTGAAAGTTATAGCAGACAATGTTACCATCTAGGAATTTAATAACTTTTTTGCTTATATTATGGATTGTATTTTGCAAGGCTTCTATGTTTTTTTCTGTATACCCATTTATCAGATATTGGAACTCAGTTTTCTTGTTCATATCATATCCTGGGGTCTTTGATGGAGTTGAAGAACAGATAGTTATATCTTTCCTTAGTTATGATAAAAGATAAAGTAGATATAAATGCTGTAACTATAATTCTTACTTGATAACTGTTTTATTATATGTAATTTTATTATGTTAAAGTTAAAACCTTCCCTTTTATTTAAACAGAAAATAGGAAATGGTGTGCGAAGTCATTCTGTATAAGTGTTGCTTTTATTGGTTAATGAATAAAGCTGTTTCGACCAGGGGCTTAGCAAATTAGAGCTAGGCAGGAAAACTAAACTGAATGCTGAGAGAAAGAAGATGAAGTCAGAGAGAAACCATGTAGCCACTGGGGACACATGCACTGGAACCTTGCTGGTAAGCCATAGCCACGTGGCAATACACAGATTAATAGAACTGGGTTAACCAAAGATTTAAGAGCTAGCTAGAAATATGCTTAAGCCATTGGCCAAACAGTATTGCAAATAGTATAGTTTCTTATTTTGGGGCTGAGCAGCTGGGAATGAACTAACAGCCTTCCCCCAACCATCTGCCCACTATGTCTTAACTTCAAAATCATATGGTTCATATTTTTCCAGATACAAGAGAAGAACTCAAATGCTAACAACAAAGTCCACTCTATCCACTTATGTCTTGACTTCAGGACCCCATGTCATAGAATGCCTAGCTGACTGTCTTTCTCTATGCCACAACAATTGTATAGCAACAATTCTCACATGGGGATGTCTTTTCTATCTTCCTCCTTGAGCACTGCGGTTGGCACACAGAGAACGTGAGATGCGATGGATGCCTTAAACATATGAGGACAACACAGCCACCTCTGCAAGCACTCGTCTCCTCCCTCAAGATGGTTTTAGTTTCATCAGCTTATGCCACACTCCCTACTGTAAAACAATTGTCTTTGCGAGACTGCATTTTCAGCAGCTGCTGCAATAATAATAATAATAATAAAGTAAGTACCAAGTGAGAACTCACTGTGGGATGGTAAGTGAGAATGACAGGGTCTAATCTGAGTCTGAAGTAGATGACAGCAGGCCATGCCCAAAGGGCACACACACCCATCATCAATCGATTTATCCGAGATGAAACTAAGCATGATAGCTGTCTCTCATTGCATTTATTTGTTCACAAATAGTGACCTTATTATTAAAGTATATATACATAATGTTCTTGACATTTAAAGTAGACTATTAGTATGAGCAGTTATGTTTGTTTTTATTTTGTTTTCATTTTGGGGGAACAAAAGAAAAAATGAAAAAGGGAAGGAAGAAAGGAAAAAAGGGAGGGAGGGAGGGAGGGAGGAAGGGAGGGAGGGAGGAAGGAAGGAAGGAAGGAAGGAAGGAAGGAAGGAAGGAAGGAAGGAAGAAAAATAAACAAAATAATGTGATGGTGCACACCTTTAATCCCAGCACTCAGGAGAAAGGCAGATCTCTGTGAGTTCAGGACCAGCCTGGTCCACAAAAGCTAGTTCCAGGATAGGCCCCCAAACCTATAGAGAAACCCTATCTCAAAAAACAAAAAAAAAAATGTCTTTTCTTCTTGGCACTTTTAAAACCAAATACCAGCATGAAACAAATTAGATTCAACAGGTTCCCAGTAAAATGTATTTATAAACTTTATTTAAATCTCTCACTTGTTCTTCCTGGTGTTGTAGCAAAGCAAGGAATCTCAAGAATAAATTGAAACATTAACAGCCAAACCCATCTTGTGATAAAAGAGTCAAGGCTTGACTTTATTGTCCTCCTAACTTTATATTTTATCAAAATATCTGAGTCACCATCCCATATGTCATCATCCCAGCTCTGCTGATCTGGTGATAGTTTCTGATTTTAAAGTTCCATCTTTAGGAAAGGGTAGGGAGAGAGTAGTCAGATTACATTACACAAACATATGAAATTGTCAAGGAACAGACATAACTGATATTTTAATTCCATTGTTACTTGAATCATTGTAAAGAAACAAGTGTATAATTGTATCCATTATCCCTCAGATCCCCCCTCCTTCCTCCGCTATTTCTCCTCTTTCCACTCTCTTCCTTTTGCCTTTTCTTGTTGCTTCCCTTTCTCTCTCACCTCCTACTCTACCTTTCTGATGCCCTTGTTGCCCCCTCTGCACAGATTCCACCTTCCTTCCAACCTGTAACATTTCGCGCTCAGGTCCTTGCAATCACCTGAATGGATGCTCAACCTCTAGGCTTCCTCTTCTACCTTCTCATGGAACTCTCCCCTGTTAGAAGGTCTGTAAACCTGACTATCATATTAGCATCACACTTGTCAGATGTGGCTTACCCTTTACCGGCAAAACCTTAACCTCCAAGAAAACAAACCACTTTTTCACCCTTTGACTGGCCTCAGACATTTCTTCTCCCCCCATTCAGAGCTACTGATTGCTAGCTATGTTGGAAACAGGTACATAGGAAGAGAGACATCACAGATTTGTGGTTAGGGTGCTGCTGGTTTAAATTCTTCCAGCTCTGCTTTTACATTCTTTCAGGGTCTTCCCAGAACTGTATGATCAGTGGAGACCTGGACTGTGTGCCAATCTATTTTCAGTCTTCCTTATCACTCTTTTCCCATGCATTGTCAAACATAAGTGATAAGAGAAATAATGAGAAAGAATAAGGCATAAAAAGATAAATTTAAAATTAATATTTGTACATATGATTTCTTCAGAATCCAGGAAAATGACTTAAAAGAGATAAGTTTGTTTTGTTCCTTGTGAACAAATGGATCAAGTATATTTGATGAATGGTTATTCATAGTAGTACAACCCTAGTTACACAAAGAGCCGGCTAACACTTTGAAAGCATCACTTAATAAAAATTCAGTTTCTGATATGTAGAGGAAGGGGAGCTTCTTCCAGTAACAGCTATTCTTGTACTTCTTGGTAGCACTTTGTCTCCTTTTACAATCCAAATTTATATTAAAATATATATATACATATATACAAATGTAGTGAGATACTGATGTGTATCCATTTATGGGGTTTTGTGTGCAATTTATACATTATGTTGACATGCATACAGTAATGTGTATATAGGAAAATTAGTTTATAATATTTGTAAATCTATAAAACATTTCTGTTCAAAAGTTATTTTCCCGGGCAGTGGTGGTACACCACTTCTAACCCCAGTACTTGGGAGGCAGAGGCAAGTGAATCTCTGAGTGTGCAACTAGCCTGGACTACAGAATGAGTTCCAGGACAGCCAAGGATACATGGAGAAACAACCCCTTCCCCAAAAAATATTTTTCAAAGGTAATTTGTCCTATCAAGGACATATTTATCATGCACTTGAAATAAATATTTTAGAAACTAAATCTGAACCATAAAAGATAGCAAAACATTTACTTGTAGATTCATGTATTTTAATCAGTTGCTTATTTGTAAATTTTTTAAAATTAAGTCTCTGGTACTCTTCCAATGGCTGCATAATTTAAAGATTGTCTTTGCAAATTTTTGTTGGCAAACTAAACATTTTCAATGTTACCTTTAAAAAGTTAAACTTAATCTCAAGATGTTTACAACTGCAATTATCTCTGTACAATGTTGTTTTTTCTTCTTTTTTTTAAGTTGTAAGCCTACAAAAAGTTAGAAGAATGAACTTGACCACTTTTTATTGTTCTGTTCTCCATTCCTTTCTATTGAATCACTTGAAAATAATTTACAGATCTCCCTTAACACTGCATCTCGAACTTCTGAAAATAGAAACATGTTATCTTACCTTCTTTTACATAATCACATTTCTCAAAATCCTGAAGATTAGCACTAATTCAAGACTGCTTTCCAAATATCATTTCCTTCTTCCTGCCCTGGCTGGGTAACAGCGTCTGTTCTACCTAAGTTCTCACTGCCTGTGAATGCCATGTATCTCTAGTCTTTGTTTTTTGTTTGTTTGGGTCTTTTTTTTTTTTTCAGTCCGGAACAGTTCCCTATTCTCTGTATGTCTTTTGCGGCGTTTTCATATTTATAGAGTAGTGGTCACTTGTTAAATAGAATGCTTCTGCCTTGGGTTTGTCTGATCATTTCCTCATGCTTTTGAACAGATTGTGCATTTTGGCAAGAACGATGCAGAAATAGTATTGCATCCTTTTCAGCGCAACCCATCTGAAAGCTCAGGATATTGATTAATCCCATTATTATTGATATGAAGCCTAATCACTTCTTCACTGTGAAAACACTTTGTTTTACTTTTGTAATGAAACTCGTACTCTGACACATAGTAACTGTGTTCATTACCTCCAGAAGCTGGAATCACCTCAAATGTCATGGATGACTAAAGAAATAAGGTGTACACTGTACACTAGAACATACTGAGGCACTAAACTACGGATGCCAGTAGTAATGTGGATGGCCCCCAAAACAATTAGGCTGAGTGCAAAAAGTCAGTTACAGACTGCATGACTCCATGCCGACAACATGTATTCTCTGTACATTGTTTTGATTTTTGCATTGTTTTGACTGTGATTGTAACCCAGCCCCACTTCCTACTCAGGTTCTATTTCCCAATCCACCAAAATGTAACCAACAGTCATATGATACGCTACCCACCGTGGAGGCAAGATGAACTGTAGCCTCTAAAACTATAAGCCGGAAGACATCTTCCTCCCTTAAATTGCTTCTCATAGCTAATCACGCTAATGAGAAAACTGAGTGACAGGTAGTAAGGACTTCTGACTATGACAAGATAGGACAGAGGGGTTGAGGTAAAAGGATGATTCTGTATCCTGATTGCAGTAGTTACAACTGTCTATATTTACATTTAAAAGCAAAAATTTAGTGGTTAAAAATAAGTCAATTTTATATTGTACTTCTGTTTAAAGATTGTTAAAATGTTTAGTTAGGTCTGTGTGTGGCTTTGCATACTTACGTGCAGTGGCTGTGGAAGCCAGAAGAGGGCACCAGGTTTCCCAGAGCTGAGCTGCAGATGGGGCGTAACTGCACATGGATGCTGGAAACCAAACTCCAGTCCGCTGAAAGACAATAGACTCTCAGCCACTGAGCCACCTCTCCAGCCCTTTTGTCTTAGCTACGTCTCTATTACCATGACAAAACACCATGACCAAGACAACTTATATAGGAAAGTGTTTAATATGGGGCTCACAGTTATAGAAGGTTAGAATCCATGGCCATCATGGTGGGAAACATGGCAACAGGCAGGTAGGCGTGGAACTGGAGCAGTACTTGAGAACCTGGACTATGCTTCCCCATATAGGCACATGATTCATGAGACAAACTGGTATGGTTCCTTTTATTTCATATATGTATCACATATGAAATATATATGTGTATTTATAAACAGAATGATGTTCAGGCATATACTTTTAATTATTAAATTTCTTGTCTACACTATCTAGCTTCATCAGTCATATGTATGATACTAACATATACATGATATTAAAGAACATATATCTGGCTCCGATTATGATACTATGGCATTCAAGAGCACCACCCTACTGTAGATTGAAACCTTCTTTCTGGTAACAAGCTTGACCTTTACTTCTGTAACAACCATTTACTGGTTACAAAACTTAAATATTAATATTTCATATTGAATAAACCAATTGTAATATGTAGATACTGTCTATTATTTGGAAGAACCCAACAAAGATCATAACAAAACAAACATATTGTTAAGATAATAGCACTATGCATTAAAATGATAAGGAGATGTGCTGGAGAGTTTTATATTATGTTGGGGACCAGCCTCTATGGGGTTTGCATGTTCCAGGATAGGGGCATGAAGATTAGAGATATCAGGCAGGAGGAACAGAAAAAGAAAGAAAAGGAACAGAAATGCAGAAAAGAACAGCAAGGGCAATTTAGTGAATACTGAATTCACCCACATTTATTTTCCATAAGCCTTTATACTCCAATTCAAAAGGGGGAAGGGGAAGAAGGCACAAGACTTCCTTAACATGATACAAAGAACAAACAGAGCAAGTACCTGCTTCAATACCTGAAATATCAAGTAACTATATCCTGAGTTAAGTATTCTGTTATTTATGTAGGACATGCAATGACCACACCTTAGACCAGCATCCTGAAGGCAGTCATTCCCTGGGTCAAACTTCCTGTCATATCCTGGAAGGAGAAGAAACAGGCTTAAATTCTTTGATCTTTGGTCATGGTGGAAGGATCCACTTCTGTGGGTTTCCACCAAGTCAACTTGAAAAAAGCTAAAGTCATCTTAGAGAAAGGGACCACAGTTAAGAAAATGCCTTCATAAGATCAGGTTGTGGTAGCTTGAAAGGCATTTTCTTAATTAGTGATTGGTGGGGGAGGTCCCATCCCATTGTGGGTGATGTCATCCCTAGGCTGCTGGTCCTGGATTCTATAAGAAAGCAGCCTGGGGCTAGAGGGATGCCTCAGAGGTTTAAGAGCACTGACTGCTGTTCCAGAGGTCCTGAATTCAATTACTCAGAAACCACATGGTAGCTCACAACCATCTATAATGGGATCTGATACCCTCTTCTTTCATGAAGACATACATGCAGAGAGGCACTCATATAAATAAATAAATGAAACAAAAGAAAGGAAGGAAGAAGGAAAGGAATAAAGAAGAGTGACCAAGCTAGGAGAATCAAGCCAGTAAGCAGCACCCCTCCATGGCCTTTGCTCCAGCTCCTACCTCAAGGTTCTTGCCCTATTTGTTCCTGTCCCTGTTCAGTGTCAAACAGTGACATGGAAGTATAATCCAAATAAGCCCCTTCCTTCCCAACTTGGCCATGGTGCTTCATCACAACAATGTTAATGCTGAGATAGGCAGGAACATAGGAAAGCAGAGTTAATACTGATTGAGCAGCCAGGCTCATGTCACACTCTGCCCTAAGCATTTTATCAACACCCTCTGATCCCCACCCAATCCTGAAACATAAACCACATTTTGTTCCTCTTAGCACAGTAGGTAACTTCTAACAGTAGGTGATGCCTAAAATGCCCTGTTTTATAGCCCCTTAGTCCATCAAGTTCCAGTGTCACTAATGTGGATGATTGCCTACACATTGCAAGTGTCCATCTCCAGTGAAAGCTGTGGTGTTTCTTGGGCATCCACTAGCAACATTGGAGCTTATACAGCCTGAGTGTGAAAGCTAAGTAACTGAGATGGAAATCAGTTGTGATGGTTTGAATGACAATGGTCCTCCTGGCGACTCCTATTTGAACATTTAGTCACCACTTAGTGGAACTGTTTAGGAAGGATTAGGAGATGTGGCCTTGTTGGAGGAGGTGTGTCACTAGGTGTAGACATTGAGGTTCCAAAAGCCTACTCCAACTCAATCTCTGTCACTCCGCCTGCTGCCTGTAGTCCAGGATGTGAAGCTCTCCACTTCTGCTCCAGCACCATTGCTGTTTGCTTCCCAACATGATGATAGTAGAATAGCCTTCAAAACTGTAAATAACCCCCAACTAAATGCTTCCATTTATAAGAGTTGCCTTGGTCGTGGTGTCTCTTGAAGCAATAGAGCAGTAACTAAGGCATCAGTGGAGAATTGCCCAGCTTTCTTGTCCTCCAGGGGGAGAGTCTAAAGCTCAATCTGTGTGTTTCTACGGATGACCTAAATGGAACTTAACCCCCATTTGTGGCTTCCAGAGGGGTAGCACACATTTACACATTTTAAAAATATGTCGATTGATTTATGTGTATGGATGTTTTGTTTGCACGTATGTCCCTGTACCAGCTGCTTGTTTGGTGCCTGGGGCCTGCAAAGGTCAGAAAAGGGTTTTAGAATTGGAGTTACAGTCATGAGCTTGCATGTGGGTGCTGAGGATTGGATCTGGGTCTTCTAGAAGAATAGGCAGTTCTCTTAATTGCTGAGCTATCTCTCCAGACTCAGAGTCTTACACTCTTTATGTACTCTCTCTTCCTATTCTTTCACTTCTGTTACTTAAAATTAATATCAAGTCATTAGGCAAATGCAGATAAACTCCCCAGATTCAATTTCTTGCCTTAGCTTTAGTTTTCCAGGATCCCAAACTCAGACATACAACAATATTCAACAATGTTGAAACCCCTTCCTTCAACAGTAAAGCCCCATTTAACAATCCCATAGGTGTGAGTTATAGATGACATTTCCCCATTATCTTTACCACATGTTTGATAGCTACTTTGGGTTAATGGGAGTAAGTGGTCTTATACACCAAATCTCACCTTTAAAGCAAATAAACATGCACTTTTAAGTTTTCTGTATTCCATTAAAGGATTCACGGTGAGCCCTTCATTTTGAACATACCACATGCTTTTATGTGCTGTGGTTAAAAAAAAACTGAGAAATATTACATTATCTATGACATCTCTCAAAAGATATGTCTCCATCTTTTTCTCATAAGGGAGAAAACAGTCCTGTCACAACAAAATACAAAAGAAAATGAACCTATGAAGAAAATTCAAATTTATTGTGATCAATACTGAATTGATAAATGGAGAGAGGTAAACATATTGGAGCAAAAATATTAATCATTGTTATAGACTTAGTTGCATCTTCCTTCTAAATCCTTATTGATGCTCCAACTCCCGGGATCTAGGCCTGTATTCCACTAAAGGAAGTTCATCAAAGATGAGATTAAGTTAGAATAAGGTGGATCCTAATGTAGTCTAATCCAGATTCTCCATGGGTTCTAGCACAGATATGACAGCATCAGCAATCTAAGAAAAAAGTCCTTAGAAGACACGAATTCTGCTTGTACCTTGATTATGTAGTCACAGCCTCCATGGCTGTGAGAGATAACATTTTGTTACTTAACCCTCAAAGATGGTCGTACTTTCAGCTTTACAGCCTAACACAGATATTTACCTTCAAAACCAAGGGCTTGCTACAGCCCCTTACAAACTCATTGTCATTTTCCTTCAAAACCAAGAAAGAATACAGCACCCCAGATAAATAAAGAAATGAACAAATGAATAATTGTGTCCCGGGGACAGAAAACAATAACAACATTTTGTTCTACAACATGTTAGTTTTTAAATAATAAATATATTTCATTCAGTTATGACTCGGAGAGAAGCATGGTGGCCTGACCCAGCTCATGTAGTGTGGAAATCCGAAAAAAACACCTGCTTCTCTGGGAACTAGTTCACTCTTGCTGAATACGATGTGACACTGGCCTGGACGCATCTGGAGCTGAGTCAAGAAACCGAAAGTGATGACACAGCAGAATTCCAAAGCACAGGCTGAATGGTCACATGAATTTCCACAGCGAAGGATTTCTTACGTGAACCACCTACCGCTTATCCAAAGCAGACCACAGGGAGCAGTCAGGAAAAGGAAGCTGTTTGGTATTAATGAGCCTATTAGGAGGCTTACTGTATCGCTACATTAAGTACCTTAAACAGCAACCACTCTAAAGAAACTTTTTTCTGAACATTACAGATGTTGTGTTTCGGGTACTAGTCTCATCATTCTAAGTCAAACTATAACTTCTAATTTGTGTAGAACTAAGGACAAAAGTTTTTCTTTCTTTCTTTTTTTTTTTTATAAAACAGTAACCTTAAATTTCAAGATCATTAAAAGACAAACTGCTTTTAAAATTGCCATTTGAGACCATGTATCTGTATAAATCAAAATAATCTTGCTATGGTAACACAAACAAAACCTAGGGAGAAAAGGATTAAGATCCTGCAGCTGGCCCAGGTAGCAGTGATGGCACACACCTTGAGTCCCAACACTTTGGAGGCAGAGGCAGGCAGATCTCTGTGAGTTTGAAGCCAGCCTGGTCTACAGAGTGAGTTTCAGGACAGCCAGGGCTGTTACAGAGAAAGCCTGTCTAGAAAATAAAAAGCAAAACAAGATCCTGCTGATCATATAAGACAACTTTCGTCTAAAACAAATATCATGATTCCACTCTTCATCCCAAAGAAATACATGATAATTAAATTGCTTTTTATGTTGATGTGCCACATAAAGAAAAAAATTGTAAATAACATTCTGCTGTTAAAATCCCTAGAAAAGGGCCAGCAACATGTTCTGTGAGTAAAAGCATTTGCTGTGCAAACCTGGGGACCTAGAGCCCACAGTAGCAGGAAAGAACTGACTCCTGAAAATCATCCTGTGACCTCTACAAAGCCTGTGTGGTGCATGTGTGTCCATATTCATACACAGGTGATACACTCAAACACATAATAGAAAATAATGATTTTCAATAACTATGAAACATATTGCTGATCTCTATCAAAGGCAAACCTTCAGAAACGCACAGCAGAATGACTAGATCATCTCAGCCTGTCCCTTGTTGGTCATCACTCTTCTCATTCCGCTCCTCCTTCTGTGGTCCTCGCTCTGCAGGGTTCTTGCTGCTTTCTTCGTGTGTGGCTTACTCCCACACACCCTGAAATGCTCACCCCTGACCTCTCCCAAGAGCCCCTCCTGCCCCCTAAGTCCTGGCAATGGGTGGCTCTTTCATACAACTGTTATTATAACAACTGGCTTTGATTTTTATATTTATCTTCATCCAATGAGTCCTAGAGAAAGAAAGATCTCTGCTAAAGAAAAGCCTAGCATATGGCAGGCATTCAGAAATATTAGATGAAAGAGGAAAGAAGGAGAAGGGAGGGATGGAGGGAAGAGGGAGCATGCAAAGAAAGGGCCCATTAAAGACATGAACGAAGCAAGTGATATCTATGAGTATAAGAAAGGAGTGGTGGACTATTTCTCAGCATTGTCTTTAATGCTTAGTTTCCTGGACAACTGAGATTCATATCTGCTCTAGTTTGGTTTCTGCTTTGTGATAAAATGCTGACCAGAAGTACCTAGTGAGAGAAGGGGGAATATTTGCCTTACATTTACTATATTGCCATAATCGAGGGAGGTAAGGGTGAAGACACCACAAGAAACATGGAGGAGAGGCTGTTACTGCCCTCCAACCTTGTTCAACTCACTTTCTTACACAACCTAGGAACCCTGCCTAGGAGGGACCCTGACCACAGTGGGTAAGGCCCTCCCACACCAACTATTAATCAAGAAAATGACCCCACAGAGTTGCCTGCTGCCAAACTGATGGAAGCAATGCCTCAATTCCTTTTCCCAGGTGATTCTCATTTGTGTCCAGTGCGACAAAAACTAACCAGCACACTGCTATAAAAGATTCATGTTTGGAGGTTAAGAAGGAGGGACTGGGTGAAGGGCATACACCTTTAATGACAGTAATTTGGAGGCAGAGGCAAGTGAATCTCTGTGTGATCAAGGCCAAGACTAGCCAGGGCTAGCCAGGGCTACAGAGTGAGAGCCTGTCTCAAAAAAAGAAAATAAGAAAGAAAGGAGAGAGAGAAGGAAGGGAGAGAGGGAGGGAGGGAGGGAGGGAGGGAGGGAGGGAGGGAGGGAGGGAGGGAGGGAAAAAATGAAAGAAAAGAAAAAGAATTAGGAGGGACTGGAGAGATGGCTCAGTGGTTAAGAACACAGGCGGTTCGTCCAGAGGACCTGGGTACAGTTCCCATTATCGACCTGGCAGCTCACAATTGTCTGTAAATTCCAGTTCCAAGGAATCCGCACCACCACCACCCCCAACACACACAGATATACATACAGGCAGAACACCAATGTACATAAAATAATTTAAAAAAATAATTAGGAGTATGGCACTCAATTACTTAACTTGATTGACTCCTTGTGTGGTGCCTGGCTTTGATCTCCAGTACATAAAGGGATGTTTTTAAGCATTTCTGTAGCCCCAGCACTTGAGAGATGGGGCAGAAGAACCAAAGTGCAAGGTCATCCTTGGCTACGGGGCAACTCTGAGGCTGACCTGTACTATATAAGACTGCCGCAAAAGGGGCGGGGGGGGGGGGGGAGTCATCTACATCTAAATAAGACAGCAAGTCACCAAGTCATTACGTCAGGTAAATCAGATCTGTGCCTGGAGAGCAAAGGCCCAAAATTCAGACACTGAGACCTTTAGTAAGAATCCCCCGCAGAGGTATGGCAAGCACTGCTTTGTTCCAGCAACCCTGGGGTGGGAAGGTGGCATCCATTTTCTCCTCTGAAGAAACTGAGCTCCTAAGAGATTAGATAGAGGTGACGCGGGCAACAGCAGCCCAGGCTTTTTACAGCTTTGCTCTCCCTGACCAGTGTCCCAGAGAAGGGGGAGAGAGCGCCCTGCCTCCCTCACGATAATGTGCTGACTCGGCGTGTTTAGCTGGCGCTGCACCAGATTTGCATGTCCTCTCCCGCTCTGGGCACCGAGTGTCTGCCTCTTTGAGCTGAACTCCGAGGAAGGCTTTCGCCAAGGTTAAGCCAGGCTGCCTGAAAGCAATAGTGCCGTCGCCCTGGTCACCTTATCAGAGCCGCGGGATTTCCTAGGGCTTAGGTTTCCACTGGCTCACTTTGATTTCTTGGGGTGATAAGTAAGTTTACTCGACTTTAAGCGCTGTTTTGTTTTTAATGGCCACACGCTAGTAAACCCTTAGATAATTTTCTTGTGTCTAGGGCAGGGGAGAGCTTTGCCTTGAATCTTCACACCTTACTAGAATTTCCTTAAGGAAACACTCCCCTTTGGCCAGAATCTTTTACATAGTTTCTGCCCTCTGCCTGGTCCCTTTTCCAATCACATCCATCTTCTTAGGGGGAAAAAAAAAAGAATTATAAGTGTAATTGAACTCAACTGTAAGAGAAAAACCAAGGAAGGTAAGCTGACATCCAGCGGTGCTGGATTTAAGGAGAGGCTCTGGACGGTCCTGCTTGTGCCCCTCCCGCGGCCTCCTAACCCCAGCAGACTTCCCTAATGAATACTGAATGGCCTTGCCTCTGAGTCTCAGTCTCAGTCTTTCTCTCTCTCTCTCTCTCTCTCTCTCTCTCTCTCTCTCTCTCTCTCTCTCTCTCTCTCTCTCTCTCTCTCCCCATCCTCCCTCCCTCCCTCGCTCCTTATCCCTCCTTCCTTCATCCCCTCTCTTTACATTAGAGTTCCTCGAGAGAGGTTACTATTAATTCCTGACAGACAGCGTTAACTGAGAGAGTTAACAAAGAGCAGTGTGACCTCCGGGACGACCCGTTTCTGAAGAAGTGTTTGGAGGAAGGAGAATTAACCGGGAAGCTGATGGAATTTTTGCTTCTGAAAGCCTTGCCTCCCAGGACGGAAAACATGGAGAACATCAGTTTTCATTCAACAGCCCTTTAACTCATGCCCACGATAAGATAGCAGACACACACAAAGCAAGATTTAATGAGTCATGCTTATCCTCACCACATGCAAGTCACCTACTTTCTCCTTCCTTCCTTCCTTCCTTCCTTCCTTCCTTCCTTCCTCCCTCCCTCCCTCTCTCTTTCTCTCTCTCCCTCTAGTCCTTCCTTCCTTCCTCCTTTTTCCCCCTCATGTTTTAAACGCAAATCTCAGTCCACTAAACTGATTTTTTCACATGAAGTGTGGCAACACATGCGCTCTGACAAACACTCCACGGTTGCCCTTTTCTGTCGCTCACCCTGTAACTCGATACAGAGTGATTCGGAATTGAGGGCAAGCCTGGTGAGTTTGAGGTATGGAATAAAGGAATCCGACCAGCTCTGAGCTCATTGTGTTTTTAAACCTTGCTCTGTGTGTTCTTTCTCACCACAGAGAGGGTGCTATTATCTTTGCTCAGAGAGCAGACAGTGCCCGGCTTGTTTCCCCCTGTGTCTCTTTGATCCCAGCGTCCAGCTCAACCCTTCCCCCCAGCCCTGGGTCCAGATTGGCTGAGGCAACTGGGACTCCGGGGATTTGCCGGCCTCCAGCCTGCTGAAGCCTGCTGAGCGGTCACTGTTCCACCCCAGAGCTGCTCCACCTCCCTGCTGAGCTTTCCTTCCCGGTCCATGTTGTTGATGGTAGATTTTTGCGCTTTACTGAAAATTATTCTCTGATTTCATACAGGATTTCAGTTTGTTCTTCAGATGATGACAACAGCCAAGAGAAGATTTTATTTTAGTCGTGCGTTTCTTTGTTAGCTAGGACCTCATCAGGGAAGAATATGTCCTCTCAAAAGTGTTTTTTTTTTTTTCAAAATTAAGTGTTTTAACCTGGTATGGTGGTACAGACCTGGAATCCTGACACTCGGGACATGGGAGCCCTGGAAGTTCGAGGCCATCCTTGTCTCTCTAGTGAGTTAAGGCCTACCTGGTCTACATGAGACCATGTTTAGAAATAAAATATTAACAAATTAAAAGTTCTAAAATGAATTTCTGGAGTATTTTAAAAGTGTTAGACCAACACTGGCTATATGTGAAAGATTACAGAGCAAGAGGGACCTTGGTGGGTCCCATGGCAGTTGAGGAAGGGGGACAGAATACTCCATGCAGAGAGAGCTTGGATATGGAGGATTTGGTTAGAGTGTGCAAGGAGGGTGGGAGGAGAGAGAGGGACAGAGACAGAGAAGAGGGAAGAGGAGAGGCGAGAAGAGAGGGGAAGAAGAGGAGAGAGGAAAGGGAGGAGAGACAGAGAGCTGCCACTTCAGAAGAGGGGGGGGAAGAGAAAGAGAAAGAGAGAGAGAGAGAGAGAGAGAGAGAGAGAGAGAGAGAGAGAGAGAGAGAGAGAGAGAGAGAGAGAATGGGGGAGGAGAGGATTTAGATGAGTTTGCCTAGGCAGGAAGAGAGAGATTTAGGAGTGGGCAGAGCTTGTTTCTTAAAGGGACAGGGTACTGTCCTAGCAATAGGTAATCACAGGTTGGTGGGGGCTACCCCATGCACATTTCTACTAGGCTGTCTTAGTTCTATACCTACCTTAACCCTGTTTTGTTTTTTGTTTTTGTTTTCCAGCCTTTATTCCTTAATTTTCTGATTAACTCTTTTCCTTTGAAAGAGTCACCTTAGGGTTTCTGTTGCTAGGAAGAGACACCATGACCACAACAACTCTTATAAAGAAAATATTTCATTGGAGTTGTTCGCTTACAGTTTCAGAGGTTCGGTCCATTATCACCATGGTGGAACACAGTGGCATCTAGGCAGACGTGGAGAAGGAGCTAAGAGTCCTACATCTTACAGGCAACAGAAAGCAGTCTGTCTTACTGGGCTAGCTTGAGCAGACATAAGACTTCAAAGCCCTCCTCCACAATGACACTCTTCCTCCAACAAGACCACACCTACTCCACAAGGCCACACCTCCTAGTAGTGCCACTCCCATTGGGGGCCATTTTCTTTCAAACCACCACAGGGTTTTATCTCTAATTAGAGAGAGTGGGAGACAAAGGAGGTTAAAAGAGGAAATACCATAAAAATACAATGGGTTATCATGAAAATGTCACAAAGCCCACTATTTTGGAAACTATTTGAGAGAGCTTCCTTTTTTATTATGTAATATGTCTACGTATTAATTATACAGAATTGGCTTCATTGTGACAATTTCATGTTTGTATATAATATATTTTTCTCATATTCATCCCCTGGTTCCCAAAATGAAAAGTTTTTTAACAGAAGACAACATGGTATGTCTGTTGTTTTACTGCTGAACATGGAACCCAGGACTTCATGCATAGAAATCATGTGCTCTGTACACATATCTGAAATCACAAGACACATAAGCTTATGAGGATTCAGAGCTTTCCAGAACCCCCAATGCTGTTATGTTACAGAGACACAAAATATCTGCTGAATACAAAGGCACACACCTTCAGTCCCGGCACTAGGAAGGCAGAGGCAGGAAGATCTCTATGAGTTCCAGGCCAATCAGGGTATGGTACTTTGAATGTAATTGGCTTCCATAAGCTCATAGGGAGGGGCACGATTGGGAGGCATGGCTTTGTTGGAGTAGGTGTGGTCTTGTTGGAGGAAGTGTGTCACTGTGGAGGTGGGCTTTGATGGCTTATATATGCTCAAGCCATGACCAGTGAAACAGACCATTTTCTGCTGCCAGCTTCTTCTCCAGCAGTATGTCTGCCTGAACACCGCCATGTTCCACCATGATGATAATGGACTAAACCTCTGAAACTGTAAATGAGCCATTCTAATGAAGTGTTTTCTTTATAAGAGTTGCTGTGATCACCGTGTCTCTTCCCAGCAATAGAAACCCTAACTAAGGGTTATGAGACTACTTGACAAGAGCCAGTTTAAAAAAAAAAGAGAGAGAGAGAGCAAGAGAGAGAAAGGAAATACAAAGTGTTAAAAAAATCTAAAATATAGATTTTATAATAATTCTATTTGAAAAGGTAAAAAGAAATAGATTAAATTTATTTCAACAATCTATTTTATGTAAGTAAACCTATTCAAAATACTATCATTACTTATAATCACTGTAAGAAAAACTAACAAGATATTTTATTTTTACATGGGGTAGGGATTGGAGAGACTACTGCTTCCAAAATCTGTCACACATTCTCTACCTATAGAATATGTGTTTTTATCTGCTTAAATGTCAGGAGGGTCAAACACAAGTTGGTTGAAACCGAATACTATGTGTCCCATCAAAGCAGAGCTTCCTGGCCACAGAAACCAAGCCAAATATTTATAAAAGAAGGAATGTTTTTCTTCTTCTTTTTCTTTGGCAAAACCCCAAGTTTGGTCTACTCCAAGAAAATAACTTGTGATTGCTTGACAAAAGAATTATAATAAATGACTCCCTAGCCAATTAAACTGCTAATTGTTTTGGGTTTTGTTTAAGTTGGTCAGTGTTGTGTATTTAACTCAGCAATTTGAAATATTTTATTTTTGAGATCAAGTAGATAACTGCAGGAAAATTTTTACGTTGGCCTTAAAATATGTTGCAATCCTTCTTGTTTGGAAAAGGGAATAAAAGTGGGTCTACATCATGGTTGTGGCCAGATGGGAAAGCCAAGTCCACCCAGAACATCGGTGACTACCTTTCAGGCAAGGCTCGCCATCATAGGATTAGTTCCCAGGGCATGCACTGCTTGGATTTTGCTGTTCTGTATAGAATGTAACTGCACACTTGCCATGCAGAGAAGCACAACATCTTGGCTCCTGACTCTGCCTCTGCTGCTGTGTCGAAAAGACCAGGACAGATTCTAACTTCTACAGCAGAAGACAGGCTACATGTTTATCACTCCGAATCTGAGAAACCTAATGGCCCCTAGAACCATATTTACATTGGTCTGCTTCGGGGGCTCGTGTTTTCTCTGCTACACTTAGCTGATTTCCTGTTTTTCTTTCTTTCTACTCTGGAATCATATGGCTTCCTGGTTAGGGGCCCCATTTAAATCAATATTGTCTCTTCTGTGGAATACCTTAATAAATTTTAGGTACTAACTTTTCATAATAACCCTTTGGCAAATCGTAATGACATATGTTTGTTGGTGGTAGAGAATCACAGTTACTGTGGAGGAGTGGATTAATTTTGTCTGTAAAGACCTGTGGCGCAAGTGTAAGGGCCCAAGTTTGATCCCCAGTGCCCACATTTGGGGGTGTGCATGCTTGTGATCCCTGTGCTGGGAAGCCAGAGACAGGAGGATCCCTACAGCTGATTGACCCACCAATCTAACTGAACCAGGAAGCCCCAAGTCCCAGCGAGAGACCATGTCTCAAAGAATATGCTAGGTGTTCCTAAGGTTAACTGCTGGTCTTGTGAATACACAAATAGGAAATGTGTGCACACACATGTGCACATGCGCACTTCACTGTGGAATCTGGAAGGGCCAGAATCAAATTAAAACTCAGCCTCCCAAAATAAGCAAAGTAAGAACCAGCTGAAAAGTCAGGGTGTTTGGCATCTTAGTCACAGCAAATCCTCTAGCATCTTCTAATGGGTACCACAGTGATGCTGGCCAGCAGTTGTCTTTGGAGACGTGCTGAGCGGTGAAGCCTTTGCCCTAGTTAATTGTCACATACTGTTATTTCCTAAACAGCAAGCAGACACTGAAAAGGGAAAGGAAGATACTACCGCCCACTAAGCCCCTCTCATTGTCTAGTTTATCGCTCAGTTCTATCCCTTCCTTCCTCTACAGGAAATGAAGAATGTGTAGATGATAAATAATTTCAAGTTTGGAAAAAAAAGTAAAATATTAGACTGTTTGTGATAGCCAGGTTTTTTTTTTTTAAGCAGGGGTCAAAAGCATAAATAATGGAAGATGGAAGCTGCCATCCCCTGTTCCTATCTGCTTAATAACTTCCTCTCTTGACAGCCAGTTCTCAGAACATAGAAAACAAGCATTTTGGTAAATTTCTTGATCTATTTCACCTATTCAAGTGGCTTGTTGGCTGTCTTAATACTTCTTTTAAAGCAATGATTAGCTCTATAATTAACTATCAAAGCCACGAAGTAGGCAAACTTCATTGGAAGTTAAAGTTCCTGCTACCAAAACTGTCTGAGCAAAGGAGTGTGTTGGAGCCAACACGCCTTTATCCAGTCTGCCTGCGCCCACATGCACAACCGCATGAGAACAAACATCTGTGGCAGGTTATGTACTTCACAGTGTAGCTCAACCACGCAGTGAAGGGACATTGGCTCCCACGCTGATGGGAGTCATCCCCGTGAGCTCATGTCTTCCTATCTGTGTCCTACACAAAACTCAACTGCTTCTTTTTCTAGACTAATGGCAACTTTTCGTTATTTAAAAGATGTTCTAATAAGGTTAAGAAGATAGCTCGGTTGATAAAGTACATACTTGTAACTACTTGCAAGCATGAAGATCTAACTTCAGTCTCCAGAGGCCAGGGGAAAAAAATCTGGGCCTGGCAGCTTGTGCCTGTAATCTTGTGATGGTTAGTGAGAAAAAGATAAGCAAATCCATGGGCCAGTCAGCCTTGCTCAACAGGAGATCCAGGCCAGAGAGACAGCCTAACTCAAAAAAAAAAAAAAAAAGAGGTATGTAGAAGCTAAGAAATGACATGCAAGGTTTCCTCTGGCCCCCATGTGCACAGACACACACATGAGCATGTGCATGCATCACAAACATACACAAGATTCTCTAACAGAAAATTTCTGCTTGGAGACTAGTCTATGTGACCGCCTACGTATTCTGTGTTTCTTACTTCCTAAAACTATGAGATTATTTGTTCATCTCTTTAGAGGCAGCCACATTGAAAGGTATTTTAAAGAATTAAACTTTACTTAGGTTCAAATTGAAGAGTACCTCAGGCTAATGAGATAGCTCAATGGGTAAAGTTTCCTACCTTGGAAGGTTCCCATCCCCAAGCCTGGCAACCTGAGTTCAATCCCTGACACCCACATGGTAGAAGGAAAGAACCGATTCCTATAGCTTGTTCTCTGATCTCCACACCCGTGTTATGCATGCATGCCCTCCAGTTCACACTCACACACACTCACACACTCACACACACACACACACACACACACACACGCACGCACAAAATAAAAATTTAAAACATAAGCCAGATTGTCAAACATGTAGAAAATATAAGCAAAGGGATCTGACTACGTCTGTGTCCTGACACCTCTGACGTGGTAGTCCTGGCCTGGCTTCAGCACTGAGTGTGTTTATGAGCACACATTCCCAGCAGCCTGCCTCAAAGCTCACTTTCTTCACGCCTGTGTTCACTTCTCAGAATCACACACTGAAATCACCTTTGGAGACTTTGTCAGAACAGATGCCAAACAGCAGTGTTCATACTTGTAAACACACCTGGGGCTGTCAGGAAAGTGTGGACTTAACTCCCCTGCAGCTTTCTCTTTCTAAAAGCTAGGACAGATGCAGTTCCCTAAGGTTTCAGAGAAGGCTATTGCCACATCTTAAATAGGAAAGGTTTTGAGTTACAGACAGTGCAGTGAGACCATAAAATTCAATATTTTTTCAGGAAATATTAAACTACTGGAGCCCTCGAGGGTCAGATGAGTCATGTTTCTTTATTGTCATCATCATCTCCCAAATGAGTGGTATCTCCTTTCAAGAATAGAGTACTTAAAGTACAAAAATGGTCAGAATTCTCCAAAGTTCTGCCTCCTAAACTTGTGCACACTTACGGTCAAATGAAAAGGTTACAATTAGAAGGTTTTTCCTAATTCCTGAATTTTAACTTCTGTCCCTAATCTATATCTCAGCAGATTTCCATTTGGCTGACAGACACACCACCAGCCAGGGAACACCTGCAAGCTGCAGAGCTCTGGACGTGCTGAAACCAGTCCAGCCGATGTAATTGCTCCCTGTCCCTTCACCTGGATCAGCTAACCAGATGCTTCAGATAAATGCCCCATTGCCCAGCCTTTGGCTAGCCTTTCAGCCTTCTTGGGCCCTGACAATTAATGCTCCTTTCAGCTGGAAACAGCTACAGAAGAGAGTGCATCGTCCTGTTCCATAACAGGCAAAAAGACTGTTATGGAATCAAAAGAAAACTCCCTGACATAGGGGCAAGATGGCTGCCTATAACACCAACTGACATACCACAAAGAATGGGCTTGGATTTTGTTTAGGTGGGACCCCTACCATCATCCATATTTATCGAAAAGATTGGAATGTTGGGGATCTCCAGCTAGGGGCCCTGTTCCATGCTCTGATCTTACTCCTTCCATTCCAAATCCTGCCCATGAGAAAGCCCACCAAAAATCAACCCGTCTGTGACTGCTCAAGACCATACCTACAGACTATATAAGACCTAGTAGCCATATTTGCCATGTGATTCCTCCCCTGTCTTCCCAAGGATAACCAGATTAAACCTGGACTTACTAACTTGGCTTGATCTGACTTACTGTATTGGTGGCTATTATAGTTATGCTGGCCTGCCCTGTCACCTGGATACCCTGTGCCTTTAAGAGACAAGCTCCACCCACTCTCAATCTCCCCTTTCCCACCTAGGCAAGCTGATCTCAGCCTCCTCTCTCTCTTTCTTCTTAAGAGGCAGCCTCTGCCTTCTCCTCCTCCCCCTTTCCTCATTTTTCTCTTTCTCTATCCCTCTATCTCTCTCTCCTCCATACCCTCTTACCCTTATATCCTCCCCCATAACCCCTAAATAAACTCTATACTCAAGTTCTCTCTTCAAGGCATACACCGTGGGACCTGCCAAGGTCACACCTCCCCCCAACCCCACCTTACCCCCTATGCCATAAATCATAACATTGGTGCCACCATAAATCATAACAGTAGCAGCATTACTACTGGGGGATTTAAACCTTTCAGATTTATCAAAAGGTAGATTCATTAACTAATATTTCTACAATATGATAGGACACTTGGCCTGCTCTATGCAAAACCAAGAGGTATCATCTATCATGGGACCTTTGGCCTTTCTGCTTTCTGTTAACTGCTGCTGGCTCTTACATCATTGATACAATAACTAAATGATAATTTCGCTCTGGGTACCATTAAATTGATGGTTATTAGATCTAAATGTAAACCAGTACCCATTATAGAGTCAAGGATTTAACTCGGGATACAACTCCAGAGGGGAGTTAGACCTGAAGTTAACCTTTAAGCTTCACCTGCCCAAAGACCAGGTGGTTTCCTGGAATGCTGGGTGTTATAGTTCTTGAAAAATAACAGCAAAGCCTCATGGAGAAGTACAGTGACCTATGAGTTTTGTCCATAGAAGCCACAACAAGAAGTATCTCTAAGCAACACAGCTGGAAAGTTTTCAGATCGTGATCCTGATCCAATTCCATCTTGGTTAATATTTAAAATTTTTAATGAAATCTTGCTTAAATTAAAAAATAATAAATTTACCATCAGTCTCTAATATATGTTTATTTCAAACCTGTGACAAAAGACTGAGGTGCCTATTTAACATATCAAAGCTAGCCCTGGCTGCCAAGTTCTCCCACCATCCCTCAGTCCCCACCCTAATAAAGGGTATGGCTACATACCCTGAGCTACATTTAAAGATTAACAACAGTAGGACCTTTACTAGCTCCCAATTCAAAGCCTTCTGATCACAATGGGAAATTGCCCACCAAATGGGGATTCCTTACAATTCCCAGGGCCAAGGGATCATAGAAAAAAACTCTGAAGGTTCAACTTAAAAATAAAAAGCGAGATCTACACCCCTAACATAAAATTAGCAATGTCCATGGCTGTCCTAAAATATATTCAATATCTACAAGAACTCTTAACCCCCTCCCATTTCCCTCCACTGTCACAAACCAGGAGCCACCACTCCCATATTGCTACAATGGCATGACCTCCTGGGTGAGATACGGAAGTGACCCTACCCCCTCCTCACAATGGGAAGGCTTTTTGCTTGTGTTTTTACACAGGACCAAGTGAAGCCTATTTGGGTCCCAGCCAGAAATTCCAATATTGATCCAAGAGATGACCCACCTCTCACTGACTGATCAGGGACAGAGGAGATGGAGAAAACACCACCCCTTGCAGAACAACAAGATCTTTTGGAAGGACATCCATGACCTGGTGGCCCCTGCCCAAGTCATGTGCCCCCCACCAAGTCTCCCTCTCTGCTATTTTAATGACAGTCTTTGTTATATTATAGGTCTGCCCTGACACCTGGCAATGCCCTAATTCACAACCCAACTCTCCCCACTGGTTTGTTGTTTGTTGTTGTTTTTTTTTTTCAGGAAACTTATGAGGCCAAGAACCAGGAGATTGGGTCCATGGACTGTCCCAGTCAAGGATGCCAAAGCTCTATGTCTATTTCTGTCTATCCTAACTCCATTTCTGTGACCCACAACCCCTTTCTCTGCTTCCTCTATTGACCAAAGGGTTGCAGAGGAGAAGCAGGAGACCTCATGAATCAGGACCATAAAGGTGGCTGCCATTGCTAGTCCTACAAAATTGAACTGTTCCCATAGAAATAGCTTGTTTCAAAGCCTAAATACCCAGCTCACCATTATTATAGATGACCCCTGGAATGGAAGACGGAGAGCAAGGGTTGTGGAAAGCCATGTCCCACTGGTCATGCCGCACATCCCTCTGCTGATATCCAGACTGCTCGACAGTTGGTGCGGACTTCCCAGTCCAGCCTGGCTACAGTGCGTGCGTGCGATCTGCTGCTCACCTGCTGCTCCTCACATCCCACCCTAATATTTGTCCTCCTGTGATTCACTGTCTCGTGGAATATTACTTTAACTGTGTAAAGGTGTGTTACATTTGTTTATGTTGAATTTTGTATAACTAGGCAAAGATGCGTTACATTTGTTTATGCTGCATTTGTTTAACTGTGTAAAGTTGTGGTGCGTTTTCATTAATTAAGTAAAAATTAACCTGGGTGCAGAGAGGTGGGGTTAGCAACTAGTTGACAGGCATAACATAACAAGGGTTTTGTTGTTGTTGTTGTTGTTTTTAGTTGGGGCTGTGTGGAAGGGAGTAGCTTTTGAGATGCTAGCAAAGAGAGAATGTTAGCCAGTTACTACTCTAACTCTCTGCACTCACAGGTTATCATCTTAGCCTTTGAGTTTTATTAAGAAGATAAAGATTTACTTAAAGCTACCTTTAGCTGTAGCAAGAGAGCCATTGTCTGGGGGAACAAAACTCACCCAGGCTAGGGCCTGAGCAGTCAGGCAGCTAGTAGTTTAAAAAGCAGCTGCTGTGACAAAGGCAAAACAGCATTTTGGCATCAAGTATGGGATGCCATGGATGAAAGGGTCATGCCAGTCAGTTCTTACCTAGGCCTTGTTGCAGGAGCACTCACAGCTGGTGGCTACTGCTTGCTGAGACTCAGAAAACCAAGCTTCTTTTGCAAGTGCAGGAGGGGCTTAACCTTGCCCCCAACACAACAGAAAAGTGTAGAAGTCAATAGATTTGGTAAAATACCTGGGAAATCCTTTAGGAGAGATCTTTCTCTCATTAAAAGTGGGGAACATCACAATGCAGGTGTTAGAATCAGTATATAATGCTACTATGAATAGTATAATGGAAAATGTAAATGAGGTGATAAATGACCTATTTGTGCTGATAAATGTCTATTGTAATTAGCATCATTTATTACAATAATTACATTAGTTACCAAAATATTAATTTGGGAAATATTTTAGCTTTAAAAAAGTGGTTTGATAACTGTGCCAGATATGATCATTTGATTGTTAAGATACAAGCTTTAGAGAGACTTACTACTAATAATATACAAGTGTGAGAAAGACCTACTAATGAAAATAAGAAAAACATTCACAAACAAGCAAAGGAATTTAGAATAGAACCTACTGCACCACTGCATTGTGAAACAAACGAGGAGCCGCCCAAAGTTATTAGAACACCAATCTTAATATATCCAGTTACCATGTAGGAATGGCCACCAGATGATAGGAAACCCCAGAGTTATGCAGAAGTTAATTGGAATCATGTAGAAATGTTAGATTTGAAGAGATTTTAGGAAGCAGGCCTTTCATATGGTATGCATCCACGCTTTGTAAAACAGATGTTAAATTCATGGGCAACTAGGAGCAGAATTATCAAGAAGACTGAAAAGATTTAGTTACACCAGTATTGAAAGCTGGTCCTTGGTTACAGTGGAGAACGTGGTAGAGAAAGGAAGATGGGGCCATGGAACAAGGTAGGGCTGAATGATTTCCCAAGGCCAAATTCTCAGTGAGGGTCAGTATGCTGATTTGCAAAGACAGGCTATATTTGATGATCATACTTTATCATTATTTCATTTAGCAGCTTTGAATACTTGGGACAAGGTTGAAGAATAAAGAAAGAAGACTGGGCCATTTACTAAAATTATACAAGGCCCAAAGAAGCCTTCACGGACTTTTTACAAAGATTGACTTCAACTGTAAATAGAATGATATAAGATCGAGAAGTTATACAAATGTTAATTGAATTTTTGGCTTTTGAAAATTCTAATTTAGAATGCAAAGGGTGACTAGGCCTTTAAAGGCAACATCAGCACCCACAGAAGAATGGATCTGAAATACCGTTGATATTGGGCCCCATGCTTGGAGAGGAGCACTACTTTCTAAAAATACCAAGAAAAATCAAAAATCAAAATGTTAGATGCTTTAATTGTGGTAGACAAGATCATGTGAGAAGGGACTGTAGGTAAAGAGCTCCTAGCAACAATGTGTATTCTAGAAATAATCCAAACAAGAGACTGCAGTGTTCTGGAGTAAGCAGAAGGTGTGGCAAATACTGGCATTGGACTAATGAACGCAGGTCAACAAGGAACAAACAAGGTAACCATTTACCATCAGGAAATGCCCTGTAGGACCTCCCACAGGTCCCAATATCAAATTTGGTTCAATCATTGCCTGCCATCATTGGGAAAACCCTCCAAAGAACAATTAAAAGACTTAAAGCATGAAATTAAAAACCATACTTCTGTGCATGACAGAACAGCGCAATAGATAGGAATGAGATTTTCAGGAGAGACCATAAAAGTATTTTGGCAAACTTTCATAAATGATCAAAGACTGAAGTTAAAAATATGAATAAACAGCATAGAAATTGAGGGTTTGGTAGACACAGGTAAATATGTAACAATAATTTCACCAAAATCTTGGGATTCAGGTTGTCTCTTCAGGAAGTAAATGCTCTAAGAGGGATTGGAACTTTATCTCAGATAAAACAAAGTGCAGGATGGGTCAAGTGTATAGGGCTAGAAGGACAGATCGGAAAATTAAAACCAAATGTGACTAACAGCAATGAATTTATGGTAATGTGATTTGTTGCAGCAATGGAAAACACAGATCAACACTCCCCCAATCTCAGAAACAAACTATAAAATAAGGAATGCTTCTGAGAGAAATAGGAAAAGGTATTATCAAGGACAGTCACAGACTGTTCAAGTTGTACATAACTAGGACACAGCTGTTATCTTTCAAAGGTACCAACAGACCTACCTTTAAAATGTCATTCAACCATTATTATTATTTTATAAGAAATAATTAGAAATAGAAATCTTCCCTGTATGTAGCATATATCAGATCCCATATGGGTCTACCAAGCCCTCTAGCACGAGGGAATGATGAAATTAATCAGCTATTGGTAGGAAATATGCTAGAAGTCTCAGAATTTTATAAGAAACATCATGTTAACAGCAAAGGTTTGAAGAAAGATTTTTCTATCACTTGGCAACTAACCAATGAATTATAAGGATATTTGCTACTTGTTTTTTCTATAATCAAACTCCATTACCTGCAGGAAGTAACACAAAAAATACTCAAAAAAAAAAAGAAATTTGGCAAATGGATGTGTTTTATTTTGAAGTGTTTGCAAAATTAAAATATTTGATTACCATAATACATATTAAGGATTTTAATGGGCCACTCTTTGAGTTGTAAAAAGGCTGATTCTGTAATTACACATTTGTTAGCACTCATGGTCATTTTGGGGATACCTGTACAAATTAAGACTGACAATGCTCCAGCGTGTTTCTAGTAACATAAAACGGTTTTGCATATATTATCATGTAAAGTATATTACAGGTACACTACACAATCCTATAGGACAAGTGTTATAGAAAGGTCTAATTGCACTTTAAAAGGTATGCTTAATAAAGACACCCAGAGATAGATTACACAATACTTTATTGACTTTTAATTTTTTAGTGCTAATTAGAAAAGAACAACAGCTGAGGAGAGACACTGGATAATAGAAAAAAGTACTGAATTAAATCATCCTATATGTTTTATCATTTGTTAGCCTCAGAATAGAAACCAGGATATGTGTTACATTGAAGAAAAGGTTTTGCTTTGTTTCCACAGAAGAAAAGCTATGGATACCAACAAAATTAATAAAGCTTAGATTTGAATAGGAGGACCTTCCAGATGAAGAGCCTTGGTCAAACAGCTTGGACATTCAACCCAAACTAACTTATAAGACTAACAAGTGCCCTTAGTCTACTAAAGTATAAAAAATAATAGTTTTTAATCAGTAAAAGATAATTTTTTTGTTATCACAAAATATTTTGTCTTAAGATATACTGACAAAAAAAAAAAAGGAACTTCCCAAAGTTACAGTTGGGGCAGGGTTTTGTTTTTGTCTTTCAAGGAGAGTGAAAGCATTCAACTAAGGAATCTGAACACCACTGGACAAATAGGATATATGAAGAAGGATAAATTATCTTGAGAAAAATATCCCAATAAAAGACAGTTCCCCCCCCCAAAATAAAAACTCCTTTTGTTGCTTTTTATACCATGACCTCCCTGTTTTTTGACTCCTTTCTCCTCCATCTTCTAAATCACATTCCAACACCACTGTTACTAAAACAATCAGTGCTAGCTTTCCAACCTTCCTCTGGTGTTAAGAAACAATTAGTCCTTGTGTTAACTCATCCTTTACAGGTTTTTGCAGTCCTGTTATGATTACCTCACAGGCCTACTTACATGAAATCTTGAGGAACTTGCCTGGCTACTAGCCATAGCCACAAACAGCCCTGAGTCTTTTCAACAGCAGATAACCTTCCTACAAAATAGAAGGGTCCTAGATTTAATAATTGTTGAACATTGGAAGCTTGCACAGTATTGGGAGAAGAATGTTGCTTTTATGTAAATGAATTAAGTGTCATTGAGACCGGTGTTAAAACCCTCAAAAACACTTCATAAAGACCTGCTCTTGAGATTCCAACCCTCTGAACAACTAAGTTGCTTCAATAACCCTGATTTTTCTTGGCTCCTACCCCTTAATAGCCCCCTAATTATTCTGTTTTATTCTAATGCTTGCTCCCTGCCTTATACAATTTCTCCAATGACATTTTATCACCATTACTAGAATTACCACCAATGAGGTTATGGTTCACTCTCCGACCCTGGATCCAATACAGGTTATAAGGTTTTCGAGTCTATAATGACACCTCTCCATTATGAAATAAAACAAGGGGAGATGTTAGAGAATTCTGCTATTAATGTCGAAGTCCAACATGTCAGGATATCTCTCCGAATTTGGCACAAAATGGAGCACTCCCTTTCTCAGTAGTGCTTCCTCTTCTCTGCCTAACCTTATTTGGACAGTGTCTCTAAGCTCAGACACCTGACCTTATCTGGAGGATGACCCTGCATAGAGTTCCCTGTAAACACTGTATGACTCAGCACGTATGTCCTGCTCTTTCTTCCCACCTATATGATAATTAGGTGCTGTGTTATGACCAATGGGCCCTTCCACTCCTTTTCCTAAGAATCCTTATATACCTTATGGTTGGAACAATAAAATAAGCTGCCTCTCTGAAGCTGACTCCTGGAAGTTCTTTCTACCATGCTCATGGCTATCTGAACCATGCTTGCTGCTTCTGCTCCCATCACCCTCATGTGCAGTGGCCAATGACCCTGGAGGAAAGGGCAATCCACAGTTGCATACACACATGTATGAACTGAATACAAAATTACTAGTAAGAAACAGATCTATGTGATTCATGTGCTCTGTGCCTCTGATGCAAATATACAGAAAAATCTTAGGAAAACAGTGTCAGCAAAACATGTTGTCAAATGGGCTGATTTTTTAAAACTTAACAGACCCTAAGAACCTGTTCATCTCAGCAAGCAAGTACCTATCGTAGTATTACTGGCAATGAATCATGCATTAGTGTGGTTGGACCGTCATTTAGCTACTACCTCATGTTTGACTCTGAGCTCATTCCAGCGATTGTCATCCTAAGCAATTCTACAATAAACATTCTTTGTGGTTCTTTTGTTGTACAAGTACTTGTTTAGTTTCTTAGAATAAACTCTCAGAATTATGATTATTGGAGCAACGGTAATACTTACTTTGATTTTTAAATAAATAAAATTCTGCCTTTCCTCTTCTAGTACTACAGATTTATTCCCCACTATCAAGTAATAGAGTGTTTTTCTCATGCTTTTGCCATCATCTGGAGATTTTCAAATAGATAAAAGGTGCTGTTTTCAGGCTGAAAGGTGGCCATTTATATGTATCTTGCTCCTCTTCATGTTTGTTCTATTGCTAATATGGTTGGCTATTTCCTTTATCCTTGCTGGCTTGTGTTCTTGAATTGTCTTTGCTCTTTCCTTTGAGGTTTGCCTCTACTGAAATTGGGAGGCCTCTCTTTTATGTAGGTCACTAGAACTTTGATCAAAAATACAGCAAGAATTTTTTCCCAAGATAACTCATATTTCAAATGTGCCTTAGTGTGAAGGAGTAGAGGGAAACACAGGCACATAGCTGGCTTTGTGTTTGTTTGTCCCTTGCTGTGACTATCAGGATATGCAAACCCAGTCCATCTTTGATGTTTTCCAGAATGCCCTTGTGCAAAACCTTGATGAGAACATTGTAGCGTTTTCACAATGAAGGTGGATGATGTGGAAAGTCATTCTGTACATGTGTTGCTTCTATTGGTTAATGAATAAAGAAACTGCTTTGGACCTATATCAGGGCAGAACAGAGCTAGGTAAGAAAAACTAAACTGCATTCTGGGAGAAAGAAGGCACAGTCAGAGAGAAGCCATGTAGCCATCACTGAGGAGAGATGTGCCAGAAACTTGCTGGTAAACCACGAGTCTTGTGGTAAAGTATAAAATAATAGAAATGGGTTAATTAAAGATCTAAGAGCTAGCCAATAAGAAGCTGGAGCTAATAGGCCAAGCAGTGATTTAATTAATACAGTTTCTGTGGGATTATTTCAGGAGTCTGGGCAGCTGGGAACAAACAGCCTCTCCCCAATAGGTGGAAAGAAGGGTTTACAAAACACATCTCAGGAAAATCCCTCCTGGACATGTCTGTTCTCATCACTCAGCTCTATCCAGTGCTGAGGTAGGAAGAGCTTGAAAACAGCACAATGCTTCTCCCACTTTCTCAGATGTGTCTGGGTCCTCAGCCAAACAAAGAGCCATCCAGTTACTGGAAATTCCCCCTCCTCCCCATTCTCAGCAATCTTATTTACGTGTCTTGAGCACACCTTTCAGAGTATCATGCCAACTCTAGCAGTCTGGCAAGAATGCTATATCAACTCATCTCTCTGGTCAGAGCAGATCTTTAGCTTGTTCTATGTTAAATCCCTTATCAAGATTCTAAATTGTTGCTGGGAAGTGGTAGTGCACGCCTTTAATGCCCGTCCTGGGGAAGCAGAGGCACGTAAGTTTGAGGCTAGCCTGGTCTACAGTGCGAGTTCTAAGACAGCCAGGGCTACACAAAGAAACCCTGTCTAAGCAAAACAAGCTTAGACATGCAGATGCAGCATTAATTCCATCAGACAAGCCTACAGGACACTAACTTTAGTGTTATACACATCTATTTACTGAGCAACCCCTTTTTTAGACAGACTCTATAGTTGGTCACAAACCCACAACTCTGCTTTAGCTACTAACAGTCAGGATTACAAGTGTAAGCTACCATATGCCATCATATCTGGCACTTAACACAAGTGAACATTTTCACCAGTTATAGTCATTAGCAAGACTTTATGTTGCTTTTAATGTTTTATTGGTCAATATATCTTAGTTCCTTATATTACTGTTGTCTAGGTAATCAAAAATTTTTTAAACAGAAAATAACACAAAATAATTTGAAATGCTTTGATTTAAAATTAAAAATAAAATAGGTTATTTGTATACTTATTTTATATTTACCCTACAACTTATAAGGGGGCTAGAAATGAGTATGAGTCTAATGAATGACAGAAAATTTAATACTTTTTTCTAACAGCAGCAGAAGAACAAAAGGAGAAGAAAGAGGAGGAGAAAAGACAGAAAATTTCAGAGATACGAAGAAGACTGTTATCATCATGCACCTTGATTGACAGTCACTCACTAGAGGTTGAAAGTGTGCGTGTGTGTGTGTGTGTGTGTGTGTGTGTGTATGAACAAATTGTTCTACTTAGAAGATGTCTGTGAAGAAAAACAAATTAGCCAAATAATCACTAACATAGGAAATAAGAAATTGTAATTTGAGATAAGAAAAGCTTAATGACGAGGAAGAGACCTGGTCAGTCATCCACATCAACTTAGACCATGAAATCTAATATGGACAAGTTCAACAGAACCATGATGTATGCTCGCTTCAGCTTTGCCAAGGCATAAATTTCAGATTTCAAAAACTTAATGGCAGAAAACATAGCTCTAAGTCATTTGACTAACATGAGCAACATCCTCAGTTCAATCCATAGCACTGCAAGAAACAAAAATAAAAGTCAAACTCCAGCTAGGCAGTGGTGGCACACATCCTTAATTCCAGCACCTAGGAGGAATAGGCAGGCAGATCTCTGTGAGTTTAAGGCCAGCCTGGTCTACAAAAGCTAGTTCCAAGACAGGCTCCAAAGCTACAGAGAAACCCTGTCTTGAAAAATGAAACAAAACAAAACAACCAAACAAGTAAAAAAGTCAAACTCCAGTACAATGATATTGGGTCCAAGAAGATAATATTTTTTTTTCCTTTTAGTTTTTTTAAAAATCTTATTTTATGCATATAAGTGCTTTGCCTATAAGTGTATATGTGTGTGCCTGGAACCAGAGGAGGACAGAAGGTATCAGGTCCCCTGGAATGGAGGAACCAAACCCAGTTGCTCTGCAAGAGCAACAAATGCTCTTAGTCATCTGTCTAGCTCTTGAATAAGAATTCTTGAAATTGTACCATGTAAGCAAAAGTTTCATCAGACTAGGAATTTGTTATAAGGATGCTGAAGTTAACTTCTTCCTGTAGTATAAATTCCCCAAAAAAAAAGTTGATTAATAAAATCCCTATAAAAGAATAGAAGTTAAGCAATTCTACTCATCTCTAGGGAGAAAGATAATTAGATGAGCAAAATTTAAAGGTGAGCCTTTGCAGGATATGTCCCCATTTGCCCTCTCCATCTTTGGTATCCCGTATTGAACTTGCGGATCCCTGAGGACTTGCATCTTCCCGGCCAGCCCTCCTCCAGCCTCCACTTGTTCCTCTGGATATCTGTGTTCCCTTTCAGTCATGGAAGTATTCTCAATTAAAACATCTTTCATGAAGGGCATCTCATTTGACTCTCATAATTTGGCCAAATAACTTTCTAAAGTCCCTGAGATGCTTCTAGATCCCCTTCTTCTTCATTTGCCAATGAATTAACCAAGAGAGAAAAGGTCCCTTGTATGGCGATGAAGAACCACTCAACAGGCAATAGAGGTGTCGTTCTGTCAGATAAATTCCACGAAGAACAAATTATGTCTACAGAGTGAGGCTATCCAATAAATCCTACGATACCTAAGGATCTGTTTCGACTGGCAATAGAAAGGGTGATGGGGAAATTCAGAGCTTTAGGAGAATTGCTTCACTCAGATGGCCAGAGGAATAAGAGTAGCGGACCTGAAAGTAAAGCAAGCAAAGCTGCCTGCGATGGCAACTCTTGTGGGCGTAAAGGGAAGAAAACGTGACAGAAAAGAAATGTTCACTGTACACAAGGCAGGAAGCAGTGGAGGCGCCTGAGGAGGAAATGGCAAGGCTGAATAAACACACGTGGAGCTGACTGTCTACACCTGTACCCACACCTGAGAGCATTTCTGCCTCAGGAAAGCCGGAGTTTCTGTCAGCCGTATCTCGGCCTTACCCGTTCCTTCTCTGTGAGTCTTACACTGTTGTACTTTCACAGCGCTCCAAGCCTTTCCCCTGAGGAGCTGATTAGGAAACAGAACTCTAAGGTCCAAAGGTACTGAGCCTAAAATTACATTGGTGCAAGAGGTCAGATTTCTTTTGTAAATTTAGACTGTTTACCAAACCAAATTAGGGATGACAATGAGGAAGGTCACCATAGAGTCAGTTACTGCTTGTTGGCAGAAAGGATAAGAAGGGGGGGGAAAGTGTGTTCTTTTTATCTCAGTGTTACTGTTATCTCACTAACTGCTTTAAATTTTCACAACTTCTTCATGCCAAATCTATTCCCAGCAGGTTTTAACTTCCAAAAGTTTAAAAAAGAGAAAGAAAGAAAAAAGGAAGGAAAACCAGATAATCCTCAACTTATAATGGTGGTTTCATCCTGACTGATTCATACATAATGAATGTGGAAAATACCATAAATTGTTTACCACCCCCGACTTACCAAACAATAGAGTTTGATCAGCACGGTTGTTTCTTTTGATTATGTGGCTGCCCATGCCCGTTCATCATAGCATCCTCTATCTGGCCAACCTGGGGAAAGATCAAAACTCAAAGTCCAAAATTATGATTTCTGCTGAATGCATATCTCTTGTGAACTACAATCCACTTGAAAACTGGAAATTAAGCCATCGTAAATAGGGAATTATGTGTACTGTTTCATGGAGGAAAAAAAAGAATCTTGCATTATTACTTACAAGTTAGTTTCACCTAGTAGTCAATTTACATTATTTCCCAACTCTTTAGAATATTGATTAGCCTTTGCAAATATAGCAACTGCATCTCAGCTTGTGAACTTGATCATGTAACAAGGCGATTCTGCAACTCATTTGAACATTGACGTAGTTTTCTTAGTTTTCTGTATTTACTCACACATACGTAAGAAAACTCTTTTCAAACGTGTCTGTGAAGCTGCAGGTAACAGCTCTGGAGAGCACATGCTTAGCAAGCCTGGGGCCCTGCACTTGACCCCCAGTGCCACCAACAAAAATATTTTAAAATCAAATCAAATATGACTATAGTCCAGGGACAATAATGGAAACAGATGTGCTTTTGCTCCTAACACTAATATTGAGATATCTTAAGCAGGGGGGAAAAGATTCATAAAATAAGGTATTATTTTTGGACTAGCAAGAGTGCTCAGCAGCCAGTTCTGAGGACCTGAATTCAATTGCCTGGATCCACAAATTCTTGCAAGCTTTCCTCTGACCTCCCAGACAGAATAGTCATGACAGGTCAAACAAATGACCCTGCCCATGTCAAGCTCGGTTAACTAATGAGTTTTCTGGAGTTATGTAGCATGGGTACCAAGGTGGCTGCATCACTGAACGGCCCACTCTACATGGATGATGACTTACAGAAGCAGCATCCCCAGACATCCCTGACCATCTTGCTGGGGATCCCTCTTTGCTTAGCAACTGTTTGCTGCTTTTACAACCTCAGTGAAAAACCAATTGAGCCTCGGATCTCCAAGCTTCCTGAGTCTCCTAAGCCTCCTTTGCTTCCTGAGCCTTCCTCTTCCCTCCACAGAGAAAAGCGTCAGTTCAGAGGGAATAATGACACATCATGCAACAACCTGATAGTTCTCTGAGCTTGATGAAGTGCTGATCTACTCACTGGGGACTCTGCTTTCGTGGCCCAATCACCCTCTAATGTCCTACCTCCTAGTTAGTAATATACAGGGGCAGGTTGAGTATTTCAACACAGAAATTTGAAATTTGAGGGTTGGGAGATAAACATGCAATCTATAGCAAGACTGTTAGGAATGAAGAAATTACATATATTGCATATAACTTTTAACCTCTATTTTCAAAAGACTTCCATTATGTAGGTTAATGGCTCCTTCATGAGATAAACACAAATAATCTAAGAAAAAATTCATCTCAGTTTCCTCATTGATATTTTTGGTGATTTGTATGAAGGACATTGTAATAGCTAATACAGATCACCTGTTTGATAGGGTTTAGAATCAGCATGGAAATAAACCTTGGGCATGTCTGTAGTCGGACTGTTTCATTGAGACCACCTGCTGCCCAGTAATGACACGGAGACTTATTATTAATTATCAAAGATTGGCCATAGCTTCGTCTTTTTACTAACTAGCTCTTACAACTTAAATTAACCCATTCTATCAATCTATATATTGTCACCTGGCTCATGGCTTTACCTGTCCTCCAGCACATCTTGTTCCCTCTGCATCTCCTTGTGATCCCACCTTTCTTCTTCCTGCCATCCTCTGTGCCTGGCTGTCCTGACTACATCTCCTGCCAAGCGAATGGCCCTTTACCTGTTTATTAAACCAATAAGAAGGAGTCTTGGCAAAGACACATCTTCACAGTGCACAAAAATATTATTCCACAATACATGTCTATGAGAGAGTTTCAAGATCGCAATCATTGCACTGTGAATACCGATTCTAAATGTAGTCGACACCATTCCATAGCATCCTAGACAGGAGAAAAGAAGGAATGAGCTGAGCACATGCTCTCTTCCTTCCTCCCCTCCTTCTCCTGACTATGGACAAACTATGACCAGTTGCCTCATGTTCCTTCCACTGTGCCCTTCCTTCCATGATGGATTGCACTTTAAAACTGTGATACAAGATAAAACCTTGATTCCTTAGGTTATTTTTGCCAGATATTATAATTATGACAGACACCTAATGGTATGATGCTTTGGGACAGTGGTTTGTACTCTGTCAATTGGATTTTGATAAAACTCTGATTAGCCAGTAGCCAAGCAGGAAGTAGAGGCAGGACAACCAGGCAGGAAGTAGAGGCAGGGTGATGAGAACAAGAGAATTCTGGGAGGAGGAAAGCTCATTCTGCAGTTGTCACCCAGCCTTAGAGGAAGCAAGATGTAACTGCCTCGCCAAAAAAGGTACCAAGCCATGTGGCTAACATATACAAGAATAATGGGCTAATGTAAGTTATAAGAGTTAATAAGAAGCCTGAGCTAATGGGGCCAATCAGTTTATAACTAATGTAGACCTCTGTGTGATTTCTTTGGGACTTAACAGCTGCAGGACTGGACAGGACGGAAAACCTCAACCAACAGAATAGCACCCATGTGAACAACTGCATCCACATAAATCCTTAGAGAGCTTGGGAAGTTATTCTAAATATGAAAGAATAGAGTTAAGCATGGCTTCTTGATAGCAATATTTTCTCAGGTGAGCTCTGCTTGCTAGAGGCAAGCAGTCTCGTTTGAGAGAGGCTTCCTGACTCAGCTTTAGCTGCAAAACCTTGCAGCCCTTTTAAGAGGCTCTGCCACAAAACACTCTAATGGTATTTATGAATAGCCTACAGCATGCTTCTTGGTGGTGGCATGGACCTTGAAATGCCATAGAGTTGTGGCAATAAACACGTCTCCATCTGGTACCTCTGCCATGAGGCTGGAAGCTCAGAAAGCTAAGGAATGGGCTGGATCCAGCTAGCAAAGCCACCATTTTAATCATAGCCATTTTGCTTAGCAAATTAAAGACTCATATGATCAGAAAAAGAGAGATATACAGTAAAGATAGATTCAAAGATAAAGAAAACATCTAAATGGTTTATTGTGTGTTTAAAAATATATGTAGGCTTGGAAGGAAAAAATAAGCATAAAGTCCTTAAAAAAAGAGAGTAGTTGGGTGTGGTGACACACACCTTCAATCCCAACGCTTGGGAGGCAGAGGCAGACAGATCTCTGTGAGTTCAAGAATAGCCTGGTCTACAGAGTGAGTTCAAGAACAAAAATACATAGAGAAACCCTGTCTAAAAAGCCAAAAATTAAAAATAAAAGAAATAGAGTTTAAAATAAAGCCACATAAAGATGGAAAACACACAGAGAATCTGGATACTGTATGTTATTATGTTCTCTTTGAATTGTTTGAATGCTGAGGAAGGAGCAACAACTGCTAAAAGATATCTGTTTATAAATGCTGCTGAATTAATCCAAGATAGGTATTTTGAAGTTGAAGTCAAATTATGTTACTTTGGGGAAGAGGTTTTGCTTTTGTTTCCACAGGAAATGAGAAGCTATGGATTCATTCTGAGTTAAGAAAAATCAGGTTTGATCAAGGAATACCACCTGAGAAATCTCCAGTAGAAGATGGCCCAAATGTCTAAGTTCTACATCCAGCACAGATTCAAGACTGCTGCCTGAGATGAACAAACCTTACAGGATACGCCATTCATGACTTCATCATAATTCTAAATTTTCTTTAGGTCCCCATATCAGTGTCCACAACCAGCAGGAAGAAGCCTGGAAAACTATGCCGACATTCCCCCCAAAATGGACTATAGATATTTTCCTTTGTTTAGAATGTTGATTACAAGTTGTTTTTTTTTTTTTTTTTGGTTTTTTGGTTTTTTTCAAGACAGGGTTTCTCTGTGGCTTTGGAGCCTGTCCTGGATCTAGCTCTGTAGACCAGGCTGGTCTCGAACTCACAGAGATCCGCCTGCCTCTGCCTCCCGAGTGCTGGGATTAAAGGCATGTGCCACCACCACCCGGCTTTATGGCTAACAGTCAGGACAAAAGCTAAACAAAGGATATTAGATTTAGAATTCTTGTTGTAAACAAAGGAGGAGGGTGGTGCTGTGGGACAATGGTTTGTACTCTGTCAATTGTACTTTAATAAAACGCAGATTGGCCAGTAGCCAGGCAAGAAGTATAGGTGGGACAACCAGGCAGGAATTAGGGGTGGGGCAATGAGAACAGGAGAATTCTGGGAGGAAGAAAGCTCATTCTGTGGTTGTGACCCAGCCTCAGAAAAATGCAAGATGTGACTGCCTCACCAAATTAGTTACTAAGCCACATGACTAACATAGACAAGAATAATGGGCTAATGTAAGTTATAAGAGTTAATAAGAAGCTTGAGCTAATGGGCCAATCAGTTTATAACTAATGTAGACCTCTGTGTGATTTTTTTAGATTTAACAGCTGCAAGACCAGGTGGGACAGAAAACCTCAGTCAACAGTATAAAACTTATGAATTACTTATAAACAGTTTTCATGCAAATTTTCATAGTTGGAAATCAGACATTTGCCAAAATCAGAAATGGGTTTGTAGCTCAGTCTACAAAGTATTTGTGATGCAAGCATAAGAAGCTAAAGTTGATTCTATAACACACAGAAAAGCCAGACATGGTGGCCAGCACCTGTATTTTAGAAATGGCAGACAAGACTGGAGGAGGCCAGGGGCTCGGTGGCCAGTCACTCTAGCCTAATGGTGAGTTTAGGCCAATAAGACACCCTGTCTTGAAGTAGATAGATGATGTCCACGAGAATGACACCTGAGTGTGTCCTCTGGCCTCCACACAAATGTTAAGATTTTTTGAAAGAAATATTCAATCACTATATTTTATCTTTTTTATAAAAACTTTTTAATGTTTCTTTATCTTACATGTGTATATTTGTAGACAGAGATCACTTTCATTCCCTGGCCACCCAGATCCATATAATCATACAAAAACTATATTAATTATAGCACTGTTTGGCCAATCAATTGTTCAGGCATATTCCTAGCTAGCTCTTACATCTTAAATTAACCCATTTCTATTATTTTATATTTTACCATGAGGCTCATGGTTTACCAGTGAAGTTCTGTTGTCTTTTTCCTCAGAAATTACATGGTGTCTTCCTAACTCTGCCATCTTTCCTCCTCTATTTCTGCTTGGATTTCCCACCTTGCTATATTCCGCCCTGCTATAGGTCAAACCAACTTCTTTATGAACCAATGGTAATAAAACATATTCACAGCATACAGAGGAGTTTCTCATATCATATGTTGGAGGGGGGCTGCTGTGTCATATTGTAGGGGTCAGATGAAACCTCAGGGAGTTCCTTCCCCTCCATCATGCAGGCCCCGGGAGTTAAACTCAGGTCATCAGGTTGAGCAATCAAGTGCTTTAAGCTACTGACTCATCTCGCCAGCCTCATATTATATTACTGAAACATATGACTCACAAATTTAGATCTCATGGCTCTCATCATAATGGTAGGCCCATGCAAAATTAAATGATTCATTCCAGGAATGGAGACCTATGCTTCTCTGTCGCTCTCACCGTGGCCATATTCCAGAGTGCTCTTGTGGTTTATTTGCAACTCTTCTGTCTTCTTGGGACTGTCAGATCTTCATGCCGTTGCTGCTCTAAGCAGTGAATGATGCACATGAAAATCTCTTATGTAACTGTTAATGCCTGGTAAATATGTATGCAACTCTGGGCTCCTTTGGCCTCCTGTGGGCTAGATAAACCCCGGTAACCAAGTTTACTATAATTGTGTCTTAAAGTAAAGAGATGAGTGAGGGCCTAAGTGTCTGTGATTTGTAGACTGACTTATTGCCTGGATCTCATGACATCAATTCCTAAATAGAGATGAAAGGGATTTTTCTTAGTTCTGGGTTCTAAATGTGAGCTGACAGGATAGAGGAATTTTACATCTGTATTATCCTGAAGAAACCACCTGTCTGAATCCACAGGGCCAGGCACCAAATACATAAGTAAATATCAGAGATCGGCAAAGGAATAAACAGTTTTCCATCTCCAAGACTCTCTCTGACCCATAAATTGAAAAATTAACCTTACCCAGCTTTGCAACTTAACATGAAATTCTCTTGCTCAGAAATTTAAGTTTGAAGGATCAAGGTTAGAAATTCAGCCAAGGGAAGAGATCTACTGTTGTAAAAAAAAGATGCACTGGGACAATTTGTCTTTAGCTACCATCTTAGCAGCTATGCATTAGAATAGGTAATGATAAGGAAGTAAATGTGATCCATAATCTGTCATCATCCACTTGCTGAGAGAGACCCCTCATTTGCCTCTGCATTAATTGCATATCTTTTAGATCTTCCCTAAATCAACACCTTTGCTAAATTACTAGTCCAATCAAGACAGGGCTTACGTCTTCATCCCTCCTGTTCCAGTCAAAAAACTGTTGTCTGGTCCTCACTTCTGCCTCATTCCAGAATCGACTGGAAGCTGTGGACTTCCTCAGCCCCAGTTGCTGGCAAGCAAACCCTCATGCAACAGCTCTCTCACATGTATTAAAAGTAGCTAATAGGGCTGGAGAGATGGCTCAGTGGTTAAGAGCACCGCCTGCTCATCTAGAGGTTCTGAGTTCAATTCCCAGCAACCACATGGTGGCTTACAACCATCTATAATGAGATCTGGTTCCCTCTTCTGGCCTGCAGGCATGCATGTAGGCAGAATACTGTATATACAATAAATAATTTTTTTAAAAAAGTAGCTAATAGAATGTGCTAACACTTCCTACACAAGTGACAGGACAGCTCCTGTGCCTGGGATTAGGACAGCAGAGAAGAGAATGCGACAGAGGAAAGCACAAAATTCAGAAAAGAATTTCTTTCCTCAAAAATACTCTTAATGAACACAGACAAACATTTCAATACATACTATAATGTTCAGAGCAGGGTAAATTTGTATGTCTATCAGACTACTATTTACATTAGAAATGTTCATAGTCTGCCTATTCTAGTGGTTCTCAACCTCTGGGTCACAAACCTCGGAAAACATATATCTCTGATGATCATAGAAACTGAGACATGGCTCGGTGGCAGAATTATACTTATAAAGTAGCAACAGAAATAAAGTTAGGGTTGGGGGTTCCATCGGAAGTATGTGTTTTCTGATGGTTGCAACCTAGAGGTTGAGACTGCTGTGACCCACTCCATATTTTGAAGTATATTAATTGCTGTCAAGCAAGAAAAAATACTCTAACTTGATATTTATCTTCAATCTGCTGCAAGCACCTCTACCCATAAGCCCAGCAATCTAGTGATTCTATCTGCCATGGAGTAGTCCTCCCATGACTGGTTTGCCTGAAAAAGCACATCTTAAGACCTTGGTTTGGCTCACACTGAACGCTCATGCTTCTTCCTAAGTCACAATTTTCAGACTAATATTGCAATAAACTCCCGATTTCAAAACTAGCTTTTGTCAAACTTTTCTAACTTGGCTGTATGGAATGTGCCTTTTCATTTATTCATTCTTTTCTTCAGTCGAATAAATCCCTTTATTTCTTGAATTTATTTTTTTATGCTTACCATTTATTTTTGCATGTGTAGGGTTTTGCACACAGTGGCAAGCCCTCTACCACTGAGCTGTATTTCCAGGTGAATGAATACCTTCTGTGGTAGACAAGGCCATCATATTTCCCAGTCAGTGAGAACACCATTCTAAGTACAATACCTGGACTTATTTGCCAAGAGAAGAAGTACAGGGAATCCCCGAAGTTATTTATTTATCAAAGGAGTTAGAAAGGCATGTATGACGTAGTCTTCCATCCCTGGACTTCCAGGAGTGATTAAGAAATAGTTTTGAAAACAAGGCTATGGTGCATTTGTTATTCATTCATACCTATTATTCATTCATTGGTGAATAACGCAGGCTTATGTTTTTCTTGGCCTCCATGGAGTGGCATTCTAGGTGTCCGGAGACTTCCTCTCCCTCCCCCCATGTAAAACTAGTGTAGGCACAGAACAGGTAGAGATTCAAAACCAACTATGACCTAAGCAATAAAATATGCCTTCGTGTAAAGTTTCTGTCTTGTAAAAGCTGATAGCATTTATCAACAAACGTGCCAAAGTCCAACTCTACACACCACACAGTGTAGCAGACAAGTATAAGCTTTGTGATTCAAGAAAATCAAGTTTGACCATTATGATCACTCCTTTTGTTTTAAATAAAGCAAATGATGATAGAAAATTTTTTTCTTTAATATAATTAAACACAGAGAGCTAGAAAAGTCTCTTCACAAGATGTCTATGTATTATCATTTCTAAAAAGATAAACTCTCCTTTTAATGCAATTGTTTTCCTAGTAAGTGACTTGCCATTAACTTTCACATTGCCAGACATTTCTGGTATGTGGCAGAATTACTTAAACCTGTTGGATCAAAAACATGTTGCAGTTCAAGTAAGACGGATTCTTCAAGCAGAGAAATGTATTTTAATCTGCCTTGTACTAGCTATTAAGCAGCATTTTATGTTGTACCTACTTGTAATGTGTATTGTCAGTTTGTGGTGGGGAGCGGCATTCAGAATCCTCAATATTTCACCCTTAGAAATACTATTTTAAGTAACCCTCACTGATACTATTCTGTCCTCGAGCTCTGGACAGAGAATGGAGACAAAGACAGACAAGGCTCTGTCTACTTTCTCTAAGCATATAACCAGAGAATGACAAAGAACTCAAAGAATATAATCAAGGGGCAGATTAACAGACATTGTGACTGAGGATTAAATGGCATACCTTGAGAATGTGGGAAGATCAATTCTAACTTGGGAATTAGCAGCAGTGATGTGTGCATGTTAGAGGAATGAGGAAACAGGGAGTCTAAGGGAAAAGGAGTTTGGAATTTTTGAGAAAGGAGGACTGGTTGAGGAATTCAGGCTTGAGTCTTGGGAGGGGACATTCTTAGAGTAACATTTTCTTAAGGTCTCCCTGCTCCATTTTCTACATGACACAATCAGACATGCACTTTTTAAGGTCTGAAAACTCTCCCTGGAACCCTGACATCTGCTGTTGTCTTCTGCTTGCCTTCTTGACCCTGTTCCTGTAAGAAGAGTTTCACTTCCTCACCTCAGCCTCTCTGACCTTCCACCTGTTCTATGCCCCTTCTCTCAAGCTTGGACACCAGCTGGGATTCTTCCCTTTTCTTCTCTAGCTATGAAATTTATACACTCAGCACTTATTTAAATTATATGTGTGCATAATATATAAAACAATATATAAATATATTATGCACACACATATATACATTTGATCAGTCATACATACATGCTTATTATAATCCTAGCACTGGGGAAGCAGAAACAGGGGCGATCTACTTAGGGTTAATGGGCCAGTCAGCCAACCTACTAGGTAAGGAAGGTTTAAGCCAGTAAAACACCTTGCCTCAAACAGAGGAGGATGTTATCTGAGAACAACAAAATGTTGATCTGCTCCACATATATCACAGGCCAGCTCCTGCACATGTGAGTTTACACACACACACACACACACACACACACACACACACACACACACACCAAAAACATTATTTGAATTGTTTCATTATTTAGCATTCTCTCAGTTAAATACTTTTCAGTACCTTTAGAGCAAGAATCTCATTTCAGCTTTCTTTCTTATCTAGAGAAACAAAATGAAGTGTTCAATGTTTCCTATATTATTGGCGTTGTATGTATTTTTTGATCTGCAATTAATCCTTACAAAAGAAGTTCACAGATTGAACACAGTGGTATAAACCTTTACTCTCAGAACTCAGGAGGCAGAGGTGGGCAGATTTTTGTGAGTTCAAGGCCAGCTAGGTAGGGCTACAGAGTGAGCACTTGTGCCCCAAAATGAAGTTCACAGTAACTTTTTAACATTAACATTTAAGAGTGGGCCAGAGTCTAAGAAGCAGCAAGTTTATTTAAAATTTATTTCTTCAGAAATCACACCACAATATAGTTGCTAAGAAAGCAATCTATTAATCTGATATTATATTTTCCCAATACTGGAGGAAAAGAATTTTTAATATAATTTGGAACAAATTACTTCAAAAATAAAGAATAGAATTTTAAAACATAGAAAAAAATCACTACACTGTCCTAACTATTCTTATATTTATACTTAAAACATTGAAGTGAAGGGTAGAAACTTGAAAAAAGAGAGTAAAAATTAGAAGGAAATGCTCATGGGATCATGAACAATGATACCTTTGAGTGAGCTGGTTAATCGTCAAGCAACAGTGAGCATCCCAGGTCCCACTTGACATTCAAGCCTTTACTCCCACAATCCACTGGAGGGGATGGTGCTCCAGGACTTGCCTTAAACAGAAACAGCGCACCCAGGAACTGCCCTGCCTGACGACTGCTTAATGGATGAAAGGGAAGATACAGTAAAACCCAAAGTAATGGTTACGTAGAACCCGTCTTACATCCAACCCCCATCTCGGAGTGCTCCAGAACACACGCTTGAGACAGTTGGGAATATAGCACTGATTAGACAACCACAGCAAAGAGGTAATAGCAACATAGAAGAGGAGGGTTTGTTATGGTTTAGATGTGGAGAGGCTTTCTGAAAAGGCCCATATGCTAAGGTATCAGTCCCCACAGTAGTGCTATAAGAAGGTGGTAGAACATTTGAGGAGTGTTGTCTAATGAGCTAGAGAGAGGTCCTTGGGTCATTGAGGTGTGCCCTAGATAGCGACTGCAGGATACAATCTCTCTTTCTACCCATGGTTCATTCTGTTATGGTCCCCAACCATTTTCACACAGTATACTCTCCCACCCAGTGACAGGGTCACCCATGCTGAACTTGAACTTCCATAACTGTGAGCTAAATAAACTTCCCTTTACTTCATAGATACCACATATCAGATATTTATTTTACCCTAGTAATAGCAAACTGGCTAATAGACATATATAAGTTGAGAAAACAACAACAGAACTGAAGAGAACTCAGCTAACAAGTGTTCTTGCCAGCATGAAGACTTCAACTCTACTGATACCCAGAAACTATTAAAAAAAAAACCAAAAATGTGTGTGCTAGGCAGTGGTGGCACATGCCTTTAATCCCAGCACTTGGGAGGCAGAGCCAGGGAGAGCTCTGTGAGTTCAAGATCAGCCTGGTGTTCAGAGCTAGTTCCAGGACAGCCAGGACTGTTACACAGAAAAACTGTAACATGAAGGGCCAGGCCTGCTTGTTTGAGTTTCTGTCCTGCCCAGTACCCCCAGCTGTTTAGCCCCAAATAAAATCACACAAAGATCTCTGTAAGTTATAAAGCTGATTGGCCCATTAGCTCTAGCCTCTCACTGGCTAACTCTCACATCTTGATTAACCCATTTTTCTGATCTATGTTAGCCATGTGGCTCAGTACCTTTTTTCAGTGAGGCAGATCACATCCTGCTGCTTCCGTGGTCTGGGCAGGAGTGGGAGCAATCAACTTCCTCCTTCCCAGAATTCTCCTGTTCTCATTATATCATTTCTACTTCCTGTCTGGTTTTCCCACCTATATTTTCTGCCTGGCCAATCAGCGTTTATTTATAACATGACTGACAGAATACAGACAATTCTCCCGCACCAAGAAACTGTCTCAAAAAAAACAAAAAAACAAAAACAAAAAAACAAAAAACAACATGTGTTTGTTGGTACAATCTTGTAATCCCAGTGTTGAAAAGTGAGGAAAGAAAAATTCCCCTGCTCACTAACTGGCCAGCCTAAGCTACGTGGCAAGTTCCAATCCAGAGAGAGATCTTAATTCCAAAAATAAGAGAGGCAATGAACAGCACCAAGGATTGTCTCCTGGCCTATTTATACACATGTGCACACACACATACACACACTCACGTTGTCAAGGATGCACACAAACACACACAAAACAATAATGACAATCTAAGACAGGTAGGGAACTATAACAATAAGAGAAAGAGAGAGAGATTGTGCCAGAATAAAAACTTGTATGCCTTACCAAGGAACTGGCACTTTCTATGGAAAAGGGGGTTTTCAAGAAAGTATGCTCAGGCATGTAGAAAATATTTTTATATTCATATTTTTAACAAGATATACTTTATATTGATAGGCATATTATTTTAAGTATACAGGCAGAGAACTTTCATATATGATCTATTTTTTTTTAAACCAATAGATGTATTCAGTCAAACTTTAGGACGTGCCAGGAGTGGTGATGTATGTCTATAACACCAGCACTTAGAGGCAGATATGGGATTATCATGAGGTTGAAGTCAGTTTGGACTATACAACAAGTTCTAAGAAAGTCTAACCTTCACAGTGAGAGCTTACTGTAGACAACAGGAGCAGCAATCAGGTCTTTTCAGAAGTCTTTCTGTGAAGATCAACATTGTGTATGTGTGCTGCTGGGTGACAAAATACACCATGCAGAGAGAGCTTGAGTGCGGAGTTTATTTAAGAAAGGGGTATTAGAGGTTGTGGGGGAGGGAGGGAAGGGAGAGATACAGGGGTGGGGGACAAAAGAGAGAAAGAAAAGAGGAGAGGAAGAGGCCAAGACAAGCTTGCTTATGTGGGAAGAGAGATCGGAAGTGGGTGGAACTTCTCTCTTAAAGGGACCTTTGCACAGTGGAACTGCTTGCCGTAAGCCGAATGGAGACTGTGCCCATGGGGCAGGGCCAAAGTGTGCCTGGATACTAGCATTGGTCACAGCATGGGGTGTATATGCAAGTCCAAGGTCTGAAGTCAGTTCTCTCCTTCCATATGTCAGTCCCAGAATCGCCATTCCTCAGGCTTGTGGTGTCACTGAGCCGGCTAGCTGGTCCCAGGCAACCTGAACAAATCAAGTGGGAGTCAACAGAAAGTATTGTTTATGAAGATACACCCCAAACTAATGGAATCAATTCTCTAGGATGAGACAGCATCAGTATTTTCCCCTTTTCCTTGCTGATTCTAACTTGTCATGTACAACCGAGCTAGACTTACAATTGTGATGTCTGAGCTGGAAAATGAAACATAATTGTTTATTAACTCAAACTAGTTTAGGGTGTCAAAAGCCACAAGTGAATAAAGACTTAAGGATCACCATCACCGTAAGAGTGGAGTGTGAATAATAGTTTTCTCTTCACTTTTTGGTTTTACTTCCTTGTGACCCGTGCCAGGCCCTCACTGCGGGGGAAGTAATGAGTAACTCACTCATTAAACGACCTTTTACACCACCGCTTTCTTATCTGCTGGAATTTGAGCAAGCTCCCAGAGCCCGCTCAGCTTGTCTTCCCAAGTTTACACAATAATAAAACCCACACAATAACCCTCTTACTCTTCTCTTACCAGCCCATTATTCAGTACTGATTAGCTTTGAAATGCAAATAGTCCTATCAAATTGCCAGCGCTGGCTGAAGCTGCCCGCGGCAGAGTGAAAGGCAAAACCACTCTAGGTGAAGACAAAGTTACCTATTCCAAAGGCCCCCATGAGATCTCCAATATTTTCAGGATTAGGGACAGGATATGAAATCTTCGTGCTGACTTACAGATAATCTCTGCCACATTCTTACGTTTCCAGACTCCCAATCTGCTTTGACTTGTGATTAACCCTTTGTTAACCAGCGGCTGAACTTTATGCGTTTTCAGCATATATATCATGCATGAGATGAGAATTACCACTATACGTTTATTTTGTTGTTGCTGTCTTGTTTGGTTTTTGTTTTTGACAAAGATCTCGTCTAAACTATTAAACACATTACAAAGAATATTGGCTTCTCTTATGCACAGAGTAGTAGCACAGAGTACAAATACCTTTAATATTACCTAATATGCGGCCTTCAAAGGTAGATAAGCAAGAGGCCTTCGTGTGTGTGTGTGTGTGTGTGTGTGTGTGTGTGTGTGTGTGTGTGTGTGTCCTGGGTCAGTTGGGCTGTTGGGTTTCGAGTAGTAAATTCCAGGTGGGGTAGAAATTGAGCTGGCTTTGGCAGACACACGGGGTTAGAACAGCTAGAAACTTGGGATTGAAACCTGAGACTTGACAGGAGTGAAAAGTTGAGCAAGGCTTTAGGCCAGCTATCAAGTCTTGGACAGATTACTTAATGCAACAAAATTCCACGGGGTTGCAGTAAGTATCCAAGTCCAGGCAGTATAGTCTAAGAAAGGTACCGCCTGAAGCCAGTGATAAAAACAACATCTGTTTCCTTTCTCATTACAACTACCTTCTATCAGACAAACACCTGGTCAAGAAAACAGAACTTCCATTACAGTTGGGCAGGTCAATACGTAGCCAATAGACCACGACTAAGAAGAAGGGACTTCCCATAGGAAGGCCACGTTATAGCAATAGGCTACCTGGGGTGATTTCCACAAGTACCAGCAACAAGGGTAAACAGAAGTTAGAAGCATTTTTATTATGAAAATTTAGGAAGAAAGAGCATTCCTTGTTTTGGATCAAGGAGCGGGTAAGCACAATGCTGGCAAAGTTTGAGAACAGAAATACCCATAAAAAGAGATACTTGGTGCTTCCATAGTGGTGGGGGTTAGTATCCTAGCTGTCTTTGTGGGTTCTGGCAATTAAATTTGGGTCTTCACACTTTCAAGGCAAGAACTATAGCAGCTGAGCTATCTCCCCAGCCCCAGGAAGGTTGATTATAAATCAAAAGTGAAGTTTGAGTCCAAACAACAGTCTCCTGTCATTTTTACTAACAGCTCCACACCAGGCGTTTCCCAGCATGGTGGGAAGCTTTGGGGCACAGCCTGGGATGAGGACTGGTGAGGAGTTTCAAAGAAGTCTGAACCCAGTGTGAAGAAAGCAAACAGAGAACTATTTATCTACCTGGAAGGTACAGGTTTCCCAAGGTCCCTCTGAGCCACTGCTGAGCGTCTCCGCCCTGATGGTCACTCAGTGTCAGTGCCTTGGTTTTCACGTGTATCTGGAACTGTGTGGGGTACATATTTACACTAGAGAAGCCACATAGTCTCAGTTTTGTTTCCTGTGGCTGTGACTAAAGCAACTGAAGGGGAGAAGGGTCACAGTTCAAGAATATAATTAATCATGGCAGGGAACTCAGGGCAGCTCGGCTTGAAAATGCTGGAGAGATCACACCCACAATCATGGATCTCTTCCCTAGGCAATGGCCCTGCCCTCAATTAGGACGGATCTTCCCACAACAATTAAATGTATCTTAGATAACCTCACACAACCTGCCTGTGAGGCCTGTTTCCTTGGTGAATCGAGACCAAATTAACACTAACCGGCACACATCTAAGCCATAACTATGCACAAAACTATAACTCTGCATTCTACAGACCTGCTCATTCTACTCATTGGAAACGCTATCCTCATTTTTGTTTTCATTTATTTTATTTACTTATTTTTGCTTTGTTTTTCTTCAAAATTCATTCTTGGAAAGACTGACTAACAAAATTTCTCCATGAACGTTGTGGTATCATTATTGAAGCCACCCTGGTCACTTTTCTACCCACCTCACTGCAGTTATTATCAGATATGATTGGTCACTTCCAATATGCAAAGTAATACCGCGAGGTCAGTATTGGTTGAAAATGTTCGTCCTGAGCACACAGTCACAATGTTCCACAAAGAGTGTCTAATGCAGAGGACAATGTTCTTTAACTGATCTACGAAGTCAGATGGCAGTGGTTCAAATTCCAACCTTGTCTTTCTCTAGGAATATTGTTCCCAACATAGTCTCGCATATAAGTCAAATAAGAATTTTGATAGCCCTTATCTCAGAAAGCTGTGGTCATAATTGCATAAATAACACTTGCTAATTTCTTGGCGAACGTCTATTGGGTAAGTGCTTATAAACAAAGGAAATTAGTAGTCTTGTTATTGTTGGCAAGGACACAGTAGAAGATACTCTGGGCAGTTCAGGCAATAAGTTACTTTTCCAGGTTTTAATCTATAGTTGTGGGCTCCTAACTTTATTGTTGTAAGAGTGGGCTTGCTTTTGGCACCACTTTGTGCAGGCTGCATCCTGGCCACCCAGCTAGCTTAACCCCTGAAAATAATCACACAGAAACTGTATTTATTAAATTACCGCCTGGCCCATTATATCTAGCCTCTTCTTAGCCAACTCTCACATCTTGATCTAACCCATTTCTAGTAATTTGTGTATTACCACGAGGTCATGGCTTACCGGAAAGGTTCTAACCTACGTCCATCTCAGGCAGGAAATTTCATGGCATCTGCCACATTGCCCTTCTTCCCAGAATTCTGTTCTGTCTTCCCCGCCTACCTGAGATTCGCCCTATCAACTGGGCCAAGGCAGTTTCTTTAAAAACCAATGAAAGCAACACAAATACAGAAAGACCTCCTACACCACTTTATAACTTATAATAACCCAGAAAGAAATTAATGACATATATTGCAATGCTTGAATAAGTCTTCAGCAGAGACCCAGACTTAAACCAAACAGAACTTCGGTATCTAAGTGTTTAGGACATCTACCCACTTTATTAATTACATAATTATGCTAAAATAATAATTTTTGCCTTCAAGTATCCATTAATATTAATCAGAGAACTGGACATGGCATCAGAGACTGTAGTCTAAACACTTTGTTGGCAGAATCAGAACTGCATGTCTAAAGACAGCCTGGGCTACATAGTGAGACTCTGTCTCAGAAAAGGAAAGAAGCAAATAAGCCCTTAAATTTATTGGGAATTTTGCACATTGTTAAGGAGGGCCCCAAAGGCATAGTATTCCAAATAGTGCCTGAAATGTATACCAGACTTTCTCTTTGGGGCCACCAACCAGCTCCCAAATCACACAGTGACTTGGGCACTTTTTTGGCTAGCTCTTTTTAACTTAAATTAACTTGTTTCTCTTCATCTCCCTTTTGCCATGGGGCTTATTGCCTTTCTAACTTCTATTTATATTTTTAAAACTTTTTTGTTTTTAAATTTATTTTATTGAGACATACATTTTTCTCTGCTCCTCTTTCCTCCCTTCAAGCCTCTCCCATGGTCCCTATGCTCCCAATTTACTCAGGAGATCTTGTCTTTTTCTACTTCCTATGTACATTAGTTCCATGTATGACTCTCTTAGGACCCTCTTTGTTGTCTAGGTTCTCTGATTGTGAATTGTGGGCTAGTTTTCTTTGCTTTATGTATAAAAGCCACTTATGAGTGAGGACATATAATATTTGTCTTTCTGGGTCTGGGTTACCTCACTCAAAATGATGTTTTCTAAATCTATCCATTTGCCTACAAATTTCAAAATGTCATTGCTTTTTACCACTGAGTAGTACACCATTGGGTAAATGTACCACGTTTTCTTAATCCATTCTTCAGTTGAGGGGCATCTAGGTTGTTTCCAGGTTCTGCTGTTACAAACAATGCTGCTATGAACATAGCTGAGCACGCGTCCTTGTGGTAAGATTGAGCATCCTTTGGGTATATACCCCAAAGTAGTATTGCTGAGTCTTGAGCTAGGTTGTTTTCTAATTTTCTGAGAAATTGCCATACTGGTATCCAAAGGTATTGTACCAGCTTACTCCCACCAGAAATCCAGAAGTGTTCTCTTTATCCCACAACCTCTCCAGCATAAGTTGTCATCTGTGTTTTTTATCTTGGCCATTCTTACAGGTATAAGATAAAATCTCAGAGTTGTTTTGATTTGCATTTGTCTGATGACTAAGGATGTTGAATATTTCCTTAAGTGTCTTTCAGCCATTTTTAAATTCCTCTGTTGAAAGTTCTCTGTTTAAGTTTGTACACCATTTTTTATTGGATTGTTTGTTCTTTTGATGACCAATTTCTTGAGTTCTTTGTACGTTTTGGAGATCAGTCCTCTGTCCGGTGTGGGGTTGGTGAAGATCTTTTCCCATTCTGTAGGTTACTGTTTTGTCTTGCTGACTGTGTCCTTTGCTTTACAGACTAACTTCTATATATCTTACTAACATTGCCTCTCTATGTCTGGCTGGCTGGCATCTGCCTTACTTCTTGCCCCTGACATGCCCTTCGTTCTCTTCTCCTTCTTCTTTCCTCCATTTTTGAGCCTAGATTTTCCTTCCTATTTATTCTCTCTGCCTGGCAGCCCTGCCTATCCTTTCTCCTGCCTAACTGTTGGCCATTCAGCTCTTTATTAAACCAAACAGGTGCCTTAGGCAGACAAAGTAAACAAATGCAACACATCTTTTCATAATTAAACAAATGTAATATAAACAACAGTAACACAACTTTATACAGTTAAAGTAATATTCTTCAGCATAAAGAATAACACATCTTTGCCTTGTTAAAATAATATTCAACAACAGAAATGTCATTGCCAACATATCTTTAGAACTTCATGAATTCTGGGGATTCATTTTACTAATACATGTACATTATGCAATATAAGTATGTGAACAAAGATTCTTAGTACAGTGAAGGGTACATGTGAATGTGTTCCTGATCATGTTCCCAAGGGTAGAGGAGATAAAACTACTTCATTTTATTTATTTATTTTTAAATTTTATGGAGGCCAGGTTTCGTGTAAGCCCATGGTGGCCCTCAATGTAGTATGAATTCAAGGCTGGGCTTGAACTAATACCCCTACCCATGCTTCCTTGTTGCTAGGATTGCAGGTGTGTAACACTATTTCAAGCAAAGAAGATATTTATTTGTGTTGTTTCAGACCTGAGAGATTTGAAACAGAGAAAAAAATATTTATTGATATTGTGCATTTTTCTCAATTTGATTTTTCTGACCAAATCTTGGTAGACTATACAAGGGCCATGATTTATACAAAATAAATTAGAACATAGTGGCACCTATAATCTCAGGACACAGGAAACAGAAGCAGGAGGATAATGAGACTGAGGCAGGAAGACTATGACATAAAAAACACTTGTTTAAAAAAATTCAACAACAAATCTTAGGCATTGTGACACATGCCTTTAATTCCAGCACTTGGCAGGCAGAGGCAGGTGGAGTTCTGTGAGTGAGTTCCAGTACAGCCAGGGCTCTTAGACAGAAAAAGCCTATCTCAAAAAAAAAAAAGAAAAAGAAAAAAGAAAAGAAAAATCTTTTATAAGCTGGTAAAATGGCTCAGTGGGTAAAAGCACTTGCCACCAAATCTGATGACCAAATTTCATCTTTGTAACTCATATAGTGGAAGGAGAGAATCCCCTCCCACAAGTTGCCCTCTGACCACATATGGTACCCATGTATAAGGGCATGTGGTAACACAGACAGTGGGAGGGGAGAGAAAGAGAGGTGGAAGACAGAGAGAAAATCTAAAAGCAACTTTAAAAGGCTATATCATTGGCTTTGTGGTGGTGGCACATGCCTTTAATTCCAGCATTCAAGAAGCAGAGTTAGGCAAATCTCTGTAAGTCTAGGCTAGCCTGGCCTACAAATTGATTTCCAGGACTGTTACACAGACAGACCCTGTCTTGAGAACAAAAACAAAATAAAACAAAAAAGCTCTTTATTACAGAAAGAGGTTGTGGTGGTTTGAATGGCCCCAAAGGCTCATACATTTGGATGCTTGGCCCCTAGTCCCTACTCTGCAGAGCTGTTTTGGGAAGTTTTGGAAGGTGTGATCTTGTTGGAGGAGGTGTATCACTGGGGTTCCAGAGCCCATGCCAGACCTGATCTCCGTCTTCTCTGCCTCCAATTTGCAGATTAGGATGAAAGCACTTATATACTGCTCCAATGCCCTCCCTGCCTGCCTGCCCGCCAGCCTGTGGCATACTCCTGACTGTAAAGGTCATGGACTCATCCTCTGAAACCGTAAGCAAGCCCCCAATTAAATGCTGTCATAGTTAGGGTTACTATTGCTGTGTTCGAACACCTGACCAAAGCAACTTGGGGGAGAAATGGGTTTATTTCACTCACAGTTCCATGTAACAGCTCATCATCAAGAGCAGTGAGGGCAGGAACTCAAACAGGGCAAAAACCTGGAGTGGGGACCTGATGCAGAGCCTGTGGGGAAGGTGCAGGGGTGGGGGTGCTGCTTTCTGGGTTGCTCTACACAGCTTGCTCAGCCTGCTTTCTTATCGAACTCAGGACTACCAACATAGGGTGGCATCACCCACAGTGGTCTGGCCCTGCCCTGTCACTCACTGGTTAAGAAAACACTCTACAGGCTTGCCTACAGCCTGATCTTATGGAGACATTTTCTCAACTGACATTTCCTCCCCTCAGATGACTATAGTGTGTGTCATGCTAACATAAATCTAGCTAGCCCAAGTGTTGTCTTTTGTAAATTGCCTTGATCATGGTGTCTCTTGACAGCAACAAATGCTAACTAAGACAGAAATAATCATAATTAAAACAGAAAGATAACGATAAAGGTTAAGGTAATTGGAAGCCAGTCCTGGTGGCAAACAACTGTCTTTCCAGATACACCAAGTATGAAGCAGGAGGATCACAGGCTCTCGATGCAGGTGTCATCCTCCCTTGTCCTTGGATCGTTCCATGGGCAAAAGCCAGTGGCCATGCCAAGGCCAACGAGAGAAGAAACCAAGACTGTGCTCTCAGTCTCACATGTGAGTGAGCATCTTGGAGGGAATCCTGTGGCCCTATAAACTGTGGGATGACTACAGTCCTGGCCTGCAGCTGGAATCCAACCTAAGGGAAGACCTTGGCAAGATTGTGAAGCCAAGTCACTCCCAGATTCCAGATCCTTAGGAACTATGAAGAACAATAAAGGCTTGTTGGAATAAGTGGCTGATATTTCCAGTAATTTCTTTCATCCTGATAGATAAATAAAAGTCCCACATTAGGGAAATAGAATATGATCCAAAAATAATATATATTGTGACCCAGGAATAATACACTCAAATAAAATGTTATTCAAAAATAAAAATAAATATTTTCTTAGGTGAAAAGTTTTAGGCGTGGCAAGATCCATTAACAAGACTACTGAACTTGTTAAGGAAACCAGCCAATTAAGACATACACTAGTTTTTAAGGAGTGTTCATAAGGAGACTCGGTTACAAAAACTGACTCTTTTCAGTTGGAAAGAGAGCCATAAGTTGCTATGCAAATTTTATTTATTTATTACTGGCTTTGTAAATTTTAATACAGAGAAAGAAAGAAGCATTAAAGGCCAGACAATGCATGAGTAATAATAATGTAAATAACAAAGTTAAGAATGCTGTAGGAGCGCTACGTCTCTACATTATTTTCTAGAAGGATTTTAATTTTTTTTCCAGCTAAGCTGTAAAGATCTCATTAGAAATTACACAAGAGAAGTTTTATTATTTACTGCTGATAGGAATTTGGACTGGTATAGCTAGTATGGAAACTAGCATGGAGGTGTCTCAAAAAAAAATCAGAATGTAGCAAACTTTCATATGACTCAGGCATCCTACTCTGGGCATAAATCCAAGGGACTCGCTGCCAGTATACTGATTCAACTGACATCCGTGATAGATAGGAAATGGATTCAGTCTACTGTACATCAAATGATAAATAAATGAAGACATGTGGCATATACAATGGAATCTTAGAGTCATACATAAAAAAATAAATTGTGAGATTTGCAGGCAAATGAATATAACTAGAAATCATGTTAAGTGAAACAAAACAGATTAAGAAAGTGATACTACAACTGGGGAGATGGCCACTGTGCTATTTTTAATAAGAGGAGCTGAAATTTTCTCACTTTAACTTAATACTTTCTTCTGTTCCATGCACACTTCTCTTAAGAAGCTCAGGGTTAGGGTAAACCTCGGGACAAAAGGGGCCACAACTTGGTGCTTCCTTGGATCCAGTCATTTGCTCCATAACGAATCCAGCTCATTCTTTCAAAATCATCCTGGGGAGAGTAAGAAACTTTTCCCATGACCAATTTGATCTAGTTCACTTTTTCCTTTACATATGCATTTAATGTTTGCATAACAAGTGACCTTGAACAATTAGAGAGGGTGTTAAAAGCCCTAGGTTTGGGTTTTCTCTAAAAGGAAAATAGCAGTAAGTTTTGTGTAAAGTTAAAGAAAAAAAACCACGCATTATGTCTGCAGTGCCAATACAAAAGTATAGGTCAGTGTAGGCCCGCTACACAATGGCTGCCTGTGTTATTCTAAAGCGCTGCATACACCTTACACATTCTCCATGAGTCCCTTGCAAATTGCTCTTGTCAGGAGTGCTGTAGACAGATTTATGGAGCTGCGGGTTATGATGGGTCTAAAGAGTGCTAAGGAAAATGACACAGCACAAAATGACGTGTGCTTTAGCAGAAGCCTCTTCCTGTTGTTCATGCCCGACATGTGCCTCCTGAAGCTGTTATTTGGATTTGGCCCGGTCAACTTCCTTTTCAACCTTTGCTATGATATTCACTTTGGAAAGAGGAGGACTGTCCGGATGTTTTTGGTAAATCACCCTCTGGAAATGTATTGGCAAGAAAGATCTGATTAATGAAGGCAAAGTTAGAATGGTTTAAAATTACACTGATAACCACATCATTATCTTGCGATGCTTTCCCTTTGGCATAGAAAAAAAAAAGGAAGCCAAAATGATAAATAACTGGGTATCCTCACTGATGTTTAACACCTTGGACCACTCAGCCATGCTTTCGCCCTCACTGGTCTTTAGATCATTACTAACAAAGAGACTTAATTCATTGCAAGTGACATTATTTGTATCAAGTCATTGTCACATCCTCACTCTGGCAAAACCAGAATGTTGTTGCGATGGTTTGAATGAGAACAGTTGAAGGTCCTCATAAGCTCATCTACTTGATTGTTGATTCCCAGTTAGTGGGACTGTTTGGGAAGGATTGGGAATTGTCAACTTATTGAAGAAGGTGTATCACTGGCTTTCAGGTTCAAAAAAGCCATGCCAAGTCCAAGTCTCTCTCTCTCTCTCTCTCTCTCTCTCTCTCTCTCTCTCTCTCTCTCTCTCTCTCTCCTCTTCCTCTCTTTCTCTCTCTTGCTCTCTCTCTCTTGCAGATCAGATGCAAACTCTTAGTTACTGCTCCAGTACTATGCCTGCCTGCTTCCCCAGTCCTGGTCATTCTCTGGAATCAACATGGGGAAAAAAAAAAACTCTCAAAGCTTGTACCCTAGTCTCCATAGTAGCTCCATGGCACAGGTGCACTCATGCTTGTGCATGATACACACACACACACACACACACACACACACAAATAGATAAACAAACAAATAAATAACTTTTGACTGGTGACTCAGTCTTTTAATCACAACATTTGGGAAGCAGAGGGAGAGAGGGGCAGATCTCTGGAAGTTCAAGACCAGCATGTTCCTGTAGCAAGACTCAGGCCAGCCAGGACTGTAGAGTAAGACTCTATTTCAAAAACTAAACAGTTACTTTTAAAAAAATACATTAAAATAACTTAAATCCAGCACTTTCATCACTCAAGAATTCCCTGTATTCATGCTATGTGAGGGGAAGGGTTTGATCACCTGGTCTATCTCCGATGTGGGCATTCCTGCCTGATGGAGGAAGGTCATTGGTTAAAATAAAAGAAACTGCTTGGCCCTTAGCTCTAGCCCTTACTGGCTAATTCTGATATCCCAATCAACCCATCTCTAACAATCTGTGAGCACCGGTCTTACCGGGAAGATTCTAGCCTAAGTCCATCCTGGGTCAGAACTTCATAGCGTGCGTCTTCCCTGGAGCAGGTAGCATGGCGTCTCTCTGAAGGCGTCTGCTCCCAAGAGGAGAGCTGTCAAGTCTGACCTCACTTCCTCTTCCTCCCAGCGTTCTGTTCTGTTTACTCCACCCACCTAAGGGTGGGCCTATCAAATGGGCCTAGCAGTTTCTTTTATTTTAACCAATGACCTTCCTCCATCACCTGCCCACAGTCAAGGCAGGGCATTTTCTACTCTTGGCAGCAGTGTGCCCTCGGGTCTTCACATTTAGTCACAGTACCTTTTTGTTTCCAGGAAATTGATCTTGAGAGCTATTCCCCAAAGTCTGATTGTTAGCCCCACGGTGAGAACAGGGGCATTTAAACTCACAGGCCATTCTGTGCCAGCACTCATTACAAAGACAAAGGTACCCTGTCTTTTACTGTAGCTTTTGTTCTACGTGAAGCACAATGATGACTTCTTTTGTTCAGTTCTGTAAACAGAACTATGAGAAGTCACTGAATATAGCTCCAATTTTCAGTTCCTATATCCAGAGTAACTGTACAGAGATTGCTATTATTAGCACTGTTGGCATTAAGCCCTTTGAACTGTGAAGTAAGGATCAGTCAGAAGGGAACCACCAAGATTGCATGCAAACCTATCAGCCCTGCGTGAAACACAGGACTCACATGGTAGAGCTGACTCATGCAAGTTGTCCTCTGACCTCCACACATGCACTGTGGGATAGAGGCACCCCCCATACACAAACACACACACAATAAAGCAAATTTCAAAAACTGTTAATAAAATAAAATTTGAGGTAGATTTGTAAGTGCAGATTGTAGGAGGAGACTACTCTTTCACTTCCCAGCCACCCAGACCCAAATAATCACACAGCAACTTTATTAATTACAGTATTGTTTGGCCAATAACTTAGGCATATATTTTTATTATTCTGTGTATCGCCACGAGGCTGTGGCTTGCTGAGTAAGGTTCTGGCTTTGTCTGTCTCCTTCAGCAGCTATATGGTGTCTCCCTGTGTCCATTTTCTCTCTCTATCTCTGTTCTAATATCCTGCCTGGCTTTACTCTACTAAGCCATTGGCCCAAACACCTTTATTCATAAACCAAAAAAGCAACACATATACAGAAGGACATTCCCACATCAGGAGATATTTCCAGGTTAGCACTGTAGGGGTGTGACTCTCTTCTGGCTCTCCAGCCATTATTTCCTGAGTGCTGGGATTACAGCTATGACTCACCAAGTTATTTTATGAAGTGCTGTGGCTTGAACCCAGGGCAGCATTTTACCATCTAAGCTGTATCCCTGGCCCTATGCATTCTTTGGATTATTATTTTTTATTATTTTTGCAGTGTTGAGGATCAATGGCAAGCATTCTACCACTAAACTATAACACTAGCCACCCTCTGATGGTTAGTACTTTGTTTTTAATTCATTAATCCCTATATTATGCTGCTATTAAATGAACTAACCAAATACGATTTTTAAAACTGCCAACTAATTTTATCAAAATTAGTTGCATCTCTGAATAGGTCAGTAAGTTCCCCTACTCCAAGCTCAGCAACATTTGCAATGTGAATGATGACTGATTGTTGTGTTCTGGTGTGGATGGGGAGTGTTCCTCCCAAAGATTAATGTGTTGAAGATCTGGTTTACAGTTGGTGAAAAGTGATTGAATCATGTGGGTCTGACCTGATCAATGGATTACTACATTAATGGACCAAAATCTCTTGGCAGTTTTTAGAGATACTGAACAACTTTCAGAGTGGGGTCTTACTGGCAAAGGTGAGTCTCGGGGTATATTATATTTTCTTGAGCTCTATATCTTTTCCTGGGTGCCTCACCACAGGTCTGTGGGAAAGGTTTTCATCCTGCCCGGTCCTGTAATAAACATGCAGAAACTATATTATTTGCAATACTGTTTCTAGCTAGCTCTTATATCATTGGTTAGCACATATCTATTAATCTGTGTATTGCTACATGACTGTGGCTTACCAGCAAGATTCTGATGCATCTGTCCTGGGTGGCAGCTCCATGGCTTTTCTCTCACTCTGCCTTCTTTCTCTCAGAATTCAGTTTAGTTTTCCCTGCCTAGCTCTACTCTGCCCTATATCAGGTCAAGGAAGCTTATTTTTTTTATTAACCAATAAAAACAATACATATATAGAAGAACCTCTCACACCATTTCTCCTTTCTGTTTAAATAAAAAGGAAGGTTTTAATTTTAACATAGTAAAATTACATATAAAAAAGTAGGTATCAAGCAAGAATTATAGTTACAATATTAATATCTACTTTATCTTTTATTATAACTAAGGAAAATTATAACTATCTATTTTTCAACTTTATCAAAGACTTCAGAAGGATATAATATTACCTAAGTAATTAGGAAGTACATTGTAAGTAACTTCCAAAACTCTAGAATTGACAAAGACATCTCACTGCCTGGACAGTCACCAAACTTTTTCTGTAACATTGGATCATTCATCTTTAGCCTACAGGCCCATAGTATCTGGGTGATTTTTCCATGAAGCAAGAAATTTCAAAGATAGTTCTGCCTTTATTGGCAGTTTGTCAGTCAGTTTCTTCTGTATCTGGCAGTCTCTTTCATGAAGCAGAAACCCGAAAAAACTGTCTCACCTTTTTTTTTCCATGTTAAACTTGCTTTTATTTATTGTGTAGCATGTGCATTACAGGAAACAAAACACAAGAAGCCAAGAACAGTCACCCAGCCACATGCAGCTGCAAGTGTACACACTTCAGGTAACTGAGGTTACACAGAATGCACCATGCTTGCCCCCACATTGTGATTATTCACCATCTAAAACCCCACACTACATGAGTGTGTTGTTAACCAAGAATACACCACGGCATCTCAATCTGTCAGACAAAGCTGTAATCCTCTCTTCCTTGGCAACAAAAATTTCATAGAAGACAAAAATGGCAGCAGGCCTCTAGATAGAAGTACTTAGCGAAGTTACAATTAAAATTCTGCATTCCCTCAATGCTCAGCTTACAGGGAAACACAAAGCAACAGAGCACACTAAGCACAGCATTCCTAAGTTTATCTTCAGATAAACACTAAAATGTGAAGTTCCTATGAGCACTGAAGATGCACCTACGGCAGGGGTTCTCAGGATGTCAATCTCAACAGCACAGTGCTGCAGACCTCGCCCTGTGAGCCTCCCTGTCCCTCCAGTCAACCTAGCAATATGTCCAGACACGGCTCAATTCCATGTCTAAAAGTCCCATTCCAGTGTAACCATTCCTATGAAATAACAATCCTTAAAAGGTGCTGTTAACCCTCTATTTTCACCGTGTGTGCAATTTTTACATTTATGGATTAGTGCATGTGTGTAAGCACATGCATGCCACTTTGTATGGAGGCTAGAAGACAATTTGTGGATCAGTTTCCTCTTATGTGGATCCTGGAGATCACATTCGGGTCACCAGTTTGTGGCAAGAGCCTTTACCTGCTGAGCCACCTAATTAGGAAACTTCAGCAGTCATTTTTCTTTGGATCCTGCATTTCCAGTTCATACAGCATAACATCAAACAGTTCAGGCAAGAACAATTTCTTGCCCAAATGGCTAACTAATGCCATAAAAAGCCTCTTTGGTGCCCATTAGCCCCTTGGAGTAGATTGGTGCTGCCAGGAGAAGATGAGTCTCATTGTCATGTAAAGACCTAAGTTTTTAAAATATTTTAAATGCCATATTCTAAAGGTCTCTGAAAGATTTGAAGAATATCTATCTAACTGAAATATAGCTTTATATATCTAGAAAACCTAACTAATGTAACTATAAGCTTAACTATTATAGATGACTCTCTATTAACCTATATTTTTTAGTTATACATTATATTTTTAAATGAGCCGCACAAACACAATACCTTAATCAAGAGCAGAAATAGACATATAACAAAATTGACCTAAAATTTGAATCAATAGACCAAGATCCATACCAATGCAAAGTATTAATTTCTATATAATATCCCCTTTAAATGTAAACAAATATTTATAAACAGTCATTTAGGGAATTTGAGTGTAGTTCTCTCCAAACTGCTTCCTGCTTTTTGTTAGGAAAAGTAATTTTTAGGGGTGTTGACAGCACCATTTCGAGGTGTGTTTCCATTAAACCTCATTAGTCTGGAAATAATCCACAGGTTCTCATCTTTTGTGGAAACAAAAGAAGAACCTCTTTTCCAAAATAACATATCCTTAAACCCAAATTCTGAAATCAAGATACCTTTCAAATATCCATGATGGTTTAGCTTAGCAGCCTGTACAATGAAATGTCTCTCTGTACTTAGCTCCTTCACAGTTAAAACCTTCAGAGAAAACACAATAATATACATAATACAGACCCTCTGTGTATATTCCATCTTTACATGGCTTATTTTTATTTACTTCTTTTAATCTATGACTGTACTCTATCTCTTTAAAGACTTCATTTTATTTTTTAAATGATTTACTTCTTTTTATAACTCTCTATACTCTTTTTCTTCTCTTTCTTAAGCCTACATACATTCATCTAACACTGTGACCCATTTAGAGGTCTTTTTTAAATCTGAATCTATCTTTATTGTGTATCTGTAATTATTTTCTGACCAGAAGCACTCTTTTTTGCAAATGCTAAGCAGGCGTGGCTCAGGCCAACATGGCCCTGCCTGCTTGCTCTGCCCTGTCCAACATGGCAGAGGCATGTTTGCTGCCTCTGAGAGCCATGTACATTGCCCCATTTTTAGGCACACAGCAGGTGTATGTTGCCATTAAGCAAGTTGTAGCACTCTGCTCACAGACCCCATTTAAATGCTCCATAGCTGGCCCTCCCGAAAGAGTTAGAGCTGTTTGTGCTAGTGGACCAGGAAACCACCCCACCTTTATTTTTAAGAAGCCTTGCAGTTTTTAACTGCACCTCCCTTGCGAACAGAGGCTATCTGAAAAAATACAGTTACCAAAAAGCTGTGTTTGGTGCCTGCTTTTGTGGATCTAGAAGCCTTTTTTTTTAAGGTCCACATCACTGAAGCCAGCCAACCATAGGCAAAGCCCCTGTCACTGTGAACCAGCCTAAATCTTTCAAATTGCTTTTCAGTACATGTTGTCACAAAGACAGAAAAGCTGATAATAAATCTTGCCTCTTCCCTATGTCTCAGATTCTCTGATTTATTAATAAAAAGAAAGGAGAATACAGCCTATGGTGACTTAAAGCCACACAGAGGAGGACACACCAAACTAAATATACAAATCAGGTACTTTATCCAACAAATCCAGGAAGACTTAAAAACCAACCAATTCATAGTAACTTCTCAAACCAGCAGTCTGTACAAAAAGCATAAAAATGGAGGCAGGGAAACTGCTTTCTCCATATTACCTAAATGAACAGTTCACAAAACAAGTTTCCAGGGGCAATGTAGCCATATTAACAATGGTAAAGGAACATCTATGGAACACTATGATTTTTATATATTTATATATCTCTTTACCAGCTCCTGGCATCTTAGACGCATGTAGACTGAACATTATATTGACATAGCCTAATTCATAGACATCAACTCTTATTTCTTCCTGTACTCCTCTTATAGTAGATAATTAACCCTGGAATTGAAGTTATTAATCACAGAAACTGGACTCAGTTTAGTATAGTATTGTTTTTGATGTTTCTCACAGCCTTCTAGCTAAGGGCCACACATTATCACAACCTGGCCAATCACAAATGTTCTCTGATTATTGCCTTTTGCCATTACTACAGTGGCTACCTCCCTGCACTGGAATACTGAGATCCCTGTAGTCAATGGTGTCTTGTAAAGGCTAATTTTGATTGTCAGCTTGATTGGATTAAGATCCTGGAGGATCAGGGAAGCACACTCCTGAGTATGTTTGCGATGACAGCCCTGAATGGGTGACTGGATTCTCTGATGATGCTGAGTATGAAGTGATTATGGTGAAAGATAGGAGCTGTGAGTCTGTTGGAGGAAGTAGGCCACAGAGACCATGTTCTGATGACCCACTCTCCCTTTCTCTGTGTAGCTTTTGGAGCCTGTCCTGGAAGTCATTCTGTAGACCAGGCTGGCCTCAAACTCACAGAGATCTGCCTGTCTCTAACTCCCGAGTGCAGGGATTAAAGGCGTGCACCACCACCGCCGAGCTGATTCTATCTCCTTTTCATCAAAAAGTAAAGAACAACACACTCCACCACCCACTCCCACCACTCTGAGGTTCCACCCAAGTGCATAGCACGAGGCCATGGATTGAACCTTCTGAATACATGATCCAAAATAAATCTTTGAATCCCATGAATTCATGATCCAGGTCTTTGTTCACAATGAAAAGAATGTTGACTCAAATAAACCTCTTATGCTCCATCACAATTAAAAGGACCACTTGTCACCCTGGTAACCAAGAGTTCTTGGATAACTCTCTGAATTTCTCCTTTCTTTCCGATATCTAGGTATGCCAGGAATCCTAGGGCCCTGCTGTCTGCACTGCAGCCTAGCTCTTTTGTTTTTTGTTTTTTTCTGGAAGAGGGGTGTCTTTTTTGTAATTTTGTTCTCATCCTGGAAGCTAGGGACTGAATTCAGGGACTTCTGCTTGCTAGGCAAGCACCACATTGCTGAGCTAAATGCCCAGCCCTGCACTGCAGTCTAAAGCTCGTCCCAGTTCTCTTCCTTGCTCTCAGTTCACTCTTCCCCCTCTCTATTGTCCCTCACAAGCATTTCCCCCAAGAAAGTACTTTACCTATATTTTGAGTTAACATTACATTCTTTTCTATTTTTATTTTACTTTTTAATAAAATATATTTTAACTGGCACATAAAGACAGAAAATTATACACGGCCATGGGACAAAATGTAATCCTTTCATAGATGTATGCTGTGTATAACATTTCAAACATTAATGATTTATTTGTAGTGAAAACTTTCTAAATACCTGCTTCTGTCTTCTGGAAAAGTACAGTGGGTTATTGTTCTCTACAGTCACTTTATCCTGTAACAGGAAACCAGAACTTTGCCCTTTCTCACTGCAACTTAATAGCTACCCACTGATCAATACTGCTAACACACACACACACACACACACACACACACACACACACACTCCCTGGCCTCTGCTAACACACACCTACTCTCAACATCTATGAGATCTCTCTCACACACACACACTCCCTGGCTTTGGCTAACAACCCGCCTGTTCTCGAAATCTATGAGATCACACACACACACACACACACACACACACACACACACACACACACACTCCTTGGCCTCTGCTAACAACCCATCTGCTCTCAACATCTATGAGATCACACACACATACACACACACACACACACACTCCTTGGCCTCTGCTAACAACCCATCTGCTCTCAACATCTATGAGATCACACAGAGAGAGAGAGAGTCCCTGGCTTCTGTTAACCCAACCACCTATCTTCTCTCAACATCTATGAGATCCAGGTACCATCTATGAGTGAGATCATGATATATTTGTGCTTCTATACCTGGCTTATCTCACCTAAAATAATGAATGATATCTAGATACATCCACACTGCCACAAATGAGAGATTTTCATTGATTTTCATAGTGGGATAAGATCCTGTTGTGTATATGTACTATATTTTCTTCATTTGTTTGTCGATGGATACTAGATTGTTTCCATGACATCAACTCCTTGAAAGATGTGAAATACCACACAGCCACACTATCTCTCGCCATTTCTGTGTACACATCTGTCCTCAAATGACTAAGGGCTAGTAGAGATAACAGATTTGCCACACACACACACACACACACACACACGCACACAAGCACGTGTGCACACACACAATCTCTCTCTCTCTCTCTCACACACACACACAATCTCTCTCTCTCTCTCTCTCGCACACACACACACACACGCACACACACACATGCGCGCACACACAATCTCTCTCTCTCTCTCTCTCACACACACACACACACACAATCTATATTCTAGGCCAAAGGCTGAAATACCAGGTCAGCTTTAAGGAGTTGGTGTTAGAACTTGTTGGAGAGGATCCACAAACACTGGCAGCTTAGTAAGAACCAGTGTATAGAAAAATCTTCCTACTTATTCTTGTTTTTTTTCTTTGTCATAGTGTATTTTCTTGCTGAAGTGAATCATGAAGTAGGAATAATACCTATCATTTTCTAGTTCAGTGTTCTGAAATTCTCATACACTCCATGTCCAAAATTGTAACTTTGGCCCACTAATCCAAGTTTTTATTTCTTATTTTCCTATCTGGTAACTCAGGTACCATGTGAGAACTGTATAGATCATATAGTATACCATCAAAATTCTCCTTTGGTGCAGCAGGTCTGCTTGGGAAAGAAAACCAGCATTCTTGCATTTTTAAGCCTTGTTTTTTGATAACTCCCCTGTCTCAAACTTGTAGAAGACAAAGAGTCTATCTAGTCAGTGCTTCCTGCCCAGCCTGCCTGTGTATCTTTAAACTGAACACTCTGTTAGTAAATCACTGAGTTCTCTACGTCACCATCTATATACAGAAGATATGCAGTTGATGCCTCTTCCATCACAAAGAAACCTATGCCTGTCATGTCATGTGCTGTCTGTCTTAATCCAGAAATCCAATTGGTAAACCAAAAAGTCTCCCGCTTCCTCAGGGTTCAGAGTGGTGACCTGTGTTTACTCATTTTATAATGTTATTTATTTTCAATGTCTTGGCAACATAGTAGCAATTATGGCTACTGTTTCAATAGTTCCTTTTCCTAGAAACCCTTCTCTTGCCGTCATCCATACAACCATGCAAGAAACCGAAAGCAGGAAGGAGGAAGTCTAGATGTCTAACAAGAATTAGGAGGACAAACAACTGTCAAACCATTTTGTATCTACTGAAGCTGAAATCATAGGATCATATTACGTACTTAACAAACAAAATGTAAAGTGAACTAGATTATCATGCTGTTCTTGTAGGAATATTAGATGGTTTTACTATCATCAAATTGAAGTTCACACTTCACCTAATTTAAGAAAGACATTCTTGCCCCTAGGACTCTCCCCCTCCCTCCCTGCCTCCTTCCCTATTTTTTACAATGGTGTCTTGGTTATACTGTTAATGGAGAGAGAACTGGAAAATCACCCTTGTTTTAGATGAGACCCCTAAATTTGGGATTGCCACCCCTAGAACACCTTCCCATAGGATGAAGTAGGACCAGGGAAAAAGATGAGCGAGCTTTTAAAAAACTGGAAGTGAAGAAAGGATCACACAGCAGGGAGAGTAAAGAAGCAGGTACCTCAAACATTTGCTAAGGTTCTTATTGACGTGGTGGTGAGCGCTACACTCTGCCCAGGATGTGAACCCCAGGCTTGAAGGCCATGCTCCAGGCACCGTGGACCAGCCAAATAAGAAGTGACTGACCACATCCCATTGTAGATTTTTAGCTACAGCCATTTTACAAACTCCAGGTGGGTGCTTGAGATTGAAAACTGTTAACTGCACTTATTACCATGAGTTTTCTATTTAGTTTTTTTTTTCTTTAGTTTTAGGCCAGGAAGGGTAACTGATTGCTCTTGCTGTAATCAGTTTACCCATTAGCTTTGTGGTCATTTTAGAACCTCCAAGCTGTTCCTTGTTTCACTTTACCCAAGCAATGAAAAGCAGTTTGAGGAGTACTTGCTATGATTCTGTGAAAATATGTCTCCTTTCCCAGTTCCTAACTCATGCTAGACCCTAACAACATTATCTGCCATCTTTGGCTTTCTCTGCTTCCTACAGCTGAGTCCTAGGAAGACTACTATCCTTGCTGCCATCCAGACCATGGTGGCTCCATATAACAATAAGATTCTGCCATTCACATCTCGTGGTCCTTTCTCCTAAGCCTGACCAAGCTGGTAACTTCCTAGCTGGCACCAACCACCCTATATTCATCTGACAATGCACTGAGATAAGGTATATATATATATATATATATATATATATATATATATATATATATATATATATATATATATATATGGCCCTACTTCATATTTCAACTTTCTACCATCCATAGAACATTAGAGGTGGTGGTAGCTTAGAGAGAATTACATAACACATCCTCATAATTTAGCACGGTTATGTAAAGATGTTCAGTTGCCTGTGTTGGAGAGAAGAATGAACTGAATGATGAGTATTAAGTTCACCTGCCTTACAGTGGGTGCTTAAGTCTTTAACTGACCTTGTTTTATTGAAGACCCTGACCTACTTTGGATAACTCATTGTTGTTGTCTGGGTGGTTTTGTTTGTCAGCCTTTCTTCTTTCTCGCTTCTGTGATCTCATTCTTCTTAAGATATTAATAGGAGCATTGGTTACTGTTAAAATGCCAGGCTCTGGAAACTGCATGCATGTTGTTTGACAGATGTCTTTTGTAGTTCTGTGGGCAAAACCTAATTATCCGTTTTGATTCATCATCTGAGTTTCTAAGAGAGTTGCCAATATTTGTCAATCTGACTTTTATCTTGTCCATTAAGCAATTTTACTGCATGGTAGAGCAGCTATACAAGAACAATTTCTGAACACCATCAGCTATGTGTTGAGAGCAGTGTGAAATATCCCGGAGCTATTTGCCCAAGGTCCATTTCTGTCCTCAATCAAGCAAGTAAGAAAAGTGTACTATTATACTAAATAGTTTTTTTTTTTTAAAGATGTGGCTTACCGTGGTCTGGAAAATGCCTGTCACAGTAAGATTCCAGAATATGCCTGGAATGCACTGCCACTCACACGTCAGAATGATTTCTACTTGAATAAACACAAAAGTGCTGTACACTTTAACCTCCTAAATATTTTTATTTAACGGAATTAACGTGTTAATTGTACTTTCTCCGTTTTTAAGAGTTTCTACTTCAACATTGCCATTAGTTACTATTTCCACTTTCGCCGCCCAAGACCTCCAGTCAAATCTGAAGTTTGATTCACCGACACAACAGAATCTCTTCAGTGATAGCCTAGACATTGCTTCCCCATTTCTAGGGAAATAGAAAAACTAGAAACCACAAAGGAGAAAAGCAAGCAGTCTGATATGAGACAGTCACCGCCTGGCTAGTTCAGTCGGAAAAGCACGAGACCCTTAATCTCAGGGTAGATTACTACGTTGGGCACCAGGTAACGGAGCCACTCTAGCCATGGTACAGTTTATTAAGAGCTACATCTCAGCTGCTACACTGCCACTGTCCCTGTCACTGGCATCTCCTCATTCCCAAAGAGGATTGGGAACTTCAGCTAAGCTGTGAGTGGTTGCCGCCAGTCCGTCCACCTTCCAAGAGACCATGTGCCTCCTCTCACTCAAATGTATCCAGTCACCTACCTCCAGAAAAGACCACACCTATGGGGCAAGCCTCCCCAATACCATTGGCTTATAGCATTAAATTCCCACAACAAACCATTTTGGTTTTCTAAGCAATAATATTTAAATAAAGGCTAGGCAGCCACTGAAGTGTCTTCTACTGTTAAGAGATGTCTAAGTGTCTCTAATACTTTGTTTTAAATGTTTTTTTTTTTCCTGAGGTGCTCCAGTTTGCCTTGAGCTTCCAAACACAAACCAACCTCCTGCTTCAGTGCCCTGGACAGCAATGGCCACATCCAGGCACTAGTGCACTGGCTTCAAGGGCCTCCGAGTAAGCAATACTTAACTCACTGCCAAATATAGGAAGCACAGACAGGCAAGGTCACCTCTACAGAAAGTACACAGGGAAACAGGGTGGTGATTGCACGTGCCTTTAATCCCAGCACTCAGGAGGTAGAGACTGGCTACCTGTGAGTTCAAGGCCAGCCTGGTCTACAAGAGTTAGTTCCAGGATAGGCTCCAAAGCTACAGAGAAACAGTGTCTCAAAAAACAAAAACAAAAAAAAAAAAAAAAAAAAAAGAAAGAAAGAAAAGAAAAGACTGTATGGTAAGAGAGTTCCTTCTTCACCAGAAGCTTATGTGGTACCTAGTTCTTCAGAGATTGTTTTATGAATTGTTATTATTACTACCAACCCTAAATTAAACAAGCATTCTTATGAATGGCCATGGCAGCCAGAGAATCCCCTGGCTGTGTCCTAAGAAGAGCATTTTTTTTTGACTGGCCCTAATAGGTTTTCTGTATCACGAGAATACGTTCCTTTGCTGATAACTCAGTAAGTCAGATCAAGCCGAACTGAAAAAGTAAAAGAACAGGTTTATTTGAGCAAAGCAACTTCTGGGTGAGTCGGAGAATTCATGCCCTAAGTAAAGTAGAGAACTTACATAGCCTGTAGGTGAGGGCTGATGACATATCACCGCAAGCCCAAGTATGGTTTAAAGCTGAGCACTTTAGGCAGGGACTTGGGCTGCTGGCAATTTTAGGGGAGGAGCCGCCATCATGGCCAAGAATACAGAACTGAGCTTTTTGGAGCCATTTCTTTTGGAGATTCTCTGAGAGGGTGGTTTGGAAGGAGAGAAATGGGGCTTTCTGGATCATACAGGGTCCAAATGGAGATTCCAGCCAAACAGACCCTAGTGCTCTGGTGCCTCTCTACTTCACCTCCTCTCTCATCTTTTTGCTGATTAGCATAACGCCTGGCTGACATCTTCCCCGAACTCATGCTAAGGTCTCCAGAACTGCCTAGGGTGTGTGGTTCCTGTGCTTTCCCGATTTGCTTGTTCTCAGTCTTGCTGCTCACTCTTTTTTCGCCGCCAAGGTCCTTTCCACCCCATCCCAACAGCATCTGTTCACACCTCATCACTTTTCTCATGAAATCCTTGTCCATTTTCCTTCGCCTTTGGAGCTGAAAATGTAATCAGTTCTTTCTGAAACCCCAGGCAGTGCTAGTTCCACAGGACGAGATCTGCTCTGTTGTTACCAAGAAGAGAAGAAAGAAGTGGATTTGCTACCAATTCTGCACTGGAGCAAGAAAAGATGCTTTATTGAAGTTGGCCTAGTTACTTCAAGTCCGCAGAGTAAATAAACGGTCTGATAAATGACACTTTATGATATTCTATCAGGAAAGATGGTAAAGCTAAGTAGTGTTTGTGGGCTTCCATGGGAAGGAAACCACATCTGCAGCATGGTTGCCATGGGATTTGTTGAGATTTACCACCAATACAAAATACAAACAAATTCCTCAAAGGCATGCAATCTAGGTTCCCAAACCTGGAGCTCCAGCCAGTCTGGCTCTCCTGGTATCTGCACTTGGATATCCCCCAGGCACTGAAAACCTAGCATTTGCACTCCATCAAACCGGCTCTTCTTGCTCCTCCCTTTTAGTTAACAGCACCTTTATCCACAAGTTGCCCAAACCTAGAAACCTGAGACCACTCCCATTGTCTCCTCCCCCCACCCCAACTCCTGTTGTCTTCATTCAACTAGGCTCAAACTTTTCTAGCGCTTCCTCCGAAATAACCTCTCTAACCTCCATTCTCTGCCACAATCGCTCCAGCTTCTGCTGGGACCCTGGCAATAATTTCTTCATTGAGTTCTGTTCTTTGGCTCCTTCCCTCTCTCTTCAGGTGTCTTCCAGGCACTCTCTGAGAAGATCTTTCCAAAACACAGACAAGATTGTGATAGCCCCTGATCTAAAGGAAAGAAGCAGCAGCGCACACTGGGTGGTCCTTTCTACTAACCAGAAGGACTGACTTAAGAAGAAGAGGGGTTCTTGACCATTCTGTATCACTTGAGCAACCGGTATACCGAGGCTTTACAGACGACAACTGTCTGCAAGTCTCTTCGATGAGCCCAGAGGGCAAACAGCTTTAATATATTTCTTAGGTGCCCCCAGGAAAAATTCCCGTGTGTCCCTTCTCCCTGGGAGACAAACCATGGATTCAATTGGTTTTCTGTGCCCCTCTTGGTTCATTACTTTCCTAATTTGTCTCCGTTCATCTTGCTAGATTTTAAATGGTTTTAAATAAGTTGTTAAAGCATCTTATGTTTTTCTACTCATATATTAGAATAACAAGCTAGAATAATTAGCATGTAGGTTATAGTTTTAAGTTGAAGTTCCAAGATTTAGACTCACATTTCCAAGAAATTCTGTGCTAAAAATCAAAATCGATTTTCTTAATCTTCTCTGTTTTTGAGCCGACTAGACCCAAGCATTGAATTGACACAGTAGTAACAGAAATCAGACCTATTCCCTATACTCATGGGTCCGACAGTTGAGGGAGCTAGATATTAACCCATACTAAAGAATTTAATAATTTAGATATCCAGGTATGAAGCTGTAGCTGTTCAACGTGCTCTACAGGGAGATCTCCAAACACTTTGCACAAAGTTAAATCATCCCACTGAATCCTGGATTCTTTAGAACAACCTGCACTTCATTATCTACACTGTAGAAACTCTAATGGTGGAATCTGAATTAACCAGGATACTTGTCATTGTCCCTTTGAGAAGAAACAATGGATCCAAAATGTAAAAGATGATGGCGTCACTCGCACCCATAATGGTGGACGAGCTTGGAGACCTTTCAAGAGAAGGAAGATGTGCTTTTGGCTGCTGCAGAATTAAAGAAAGGGAACTTGCTGTACACTCCATCTCTGACTCCTGAAATGCCTGGCCAGTACTTAGCGCCACCTCCGTTTTCGTCCAGATAATGTAAAGAACAATGAGTCATAATTGTTGAGTTCTTTTAACTCCTTGGATGAAAGACGCTTTACTGTCTATAAACGTGAAGCATTGTTATTATCTATCAGACAGATGGCTGTCTCCAGCCAAAAAGAAACCAGTAAAACGTAGATGAGGGTGTGTATACTACTATCATATTTAAATTTATAGGCGGGTATAAATTAAATATGTTTAACGCTGAATAAGCAAAGAATCTTTGATCTGTTATGCTCAAAGCACTGGGCAAACGTGAAATCATCGGGTCTCAAAATGCCCCAGGAATGTACATGTCGCACACTGGTCCCTCCACTGCAATTCTTTTAGTTCCTTTGTAAAGCTTTCTATCACATTTCTTCTCTCCTAAACACGAAAATGGAAATGCTCACGTGGGCTGACTAAGTGGCTAGTGATAGAGAACTGGCCTATCATGAGTGTGATCATGACCAGCACTGGCCATTTGTTTTCCTAATAGGCATCTTGATTCTGTGAGGTAAAATTTCAAGTTTTAAATTAAAGGCTAGAGATGTTTATAACTATTTTTCTAACTATTTATTAACCATTTTAATTGAAAAAAATGTTTTTTATACAATATATTTTGATCATGGTTTCGCCTCCCTTCATTTCCTCCCAGATCCTCACCGCCTTCTGTTTTAGTTAGGGTAATTGCTGTGATGAAACACCCTGACCAAAGGAATTTGGGAAGGAAAGGCTTTATTCAGCTGACACTTCCATATCACAAATCATCATCAAAGGAATTCAGGACTGGAATTTAAGCAGGACAGGAACCTGGAGGCCGGAGCTGATGCGGAGATCATGGAGGAGTGCTGCTTGTTGTCTTGTTCCTCATGGCTTGCTCAGTCTGCTTTCGTAAAGAACCCAGGACCACCAGCCCAGGAATGGCACCACCCACACTGCTATGGCCCCTCCCCAATCAATCACTAATTAAGAAAATGTCCTACAGTCTAGCCTACAACCCAATCATATAGAAGAGTTTTCTCAGTTGAAGATCTCTCCTCTCTGATGACTCCAGCTTGTGTCAAGGTGACATAATACTAGCTAATATCCCTCCCTATTCATCCAACTTTATATTTTCTCTTTCAAAACAGACAAACACATCACACAAACAAAACACACATACATACAAAAAACTCTGAAGAAAATCCCACAAAAATCAAAATAAGAAAAAAAACCAATATGACAAAAAAGCCAAAACAAAACAAAGCAAAATGAAACAATAACTCTATAAAAATACTATTGAAGCCGGGCGGTGTTGGCGCATGCCTTTAATCCCAGCACTCGGGAGGCAGAGGCAGGCGGATCTCTGTGAGTTCGAGACCAGCCTGGCCTACAAGAGCTAGTTCCAGGACAGGTTCCAAAACCACAGAGAAACCCTGTCTCGAAAAACCAAAAAAAAAAAAAAAATACTATTGAGATTGTTTTGTGCTGTCCATTTGTATTTCTTAAGGAGGGTCTGAGGTATAAGCACATTCATTGACATTGTGTGTATGTGTGCACATGCACGTATGTTGTTTAACTTTTGAGCTTTCTATAGATTCTATTTGTTAATACCCTATTAGATAGTTAATCTTTATTGTCGACTTAATGGAATTTAGATTTAACTTGGAACCACACTTCAGGGCACACCTATGAGTGTTTCCTCCAAATTTGGGTGAGCAGGAAAGGAAGACCCACCTTGAACCTCTTTCTTGGGCCACGCTGTGGGCTTGGGTCCCAGAGTGGATAGAAGGAGAGAGCAAGTTGAGCCCTCACAGTCATCCCTCTCTGCTTCTTGACGATACAGTGTGGTCCGCTGTCTTGTGCTCCAAGCCTCGCCCCACTGTGGTGAACTGTGTCACTTCCTACTTGGGTCTGGGGAGGAAACCACATGACCCCATCCTTAGATGAGCGCTATTGGTGGCTAATGCCTGCTGGGACAGGGATGGATGCCCCTGCTCCAGTGTATGGTCTCACGATCATGTGTTTGTAGGCAGCACTACCTGACTGAGTGGGTTAAAAAAAGGAGTATGAAGGTAGGAGGGGATGTCTTTAAGAAGAAGTAGAATGATGGCCTGCAGGGCTGAAGTAAGGAGAGGGGCATTGTCTGTTTAGTAGGTACAGAATTTCAGTTTACCAAGTATTCAGATATTCCCATGGCACTGAATTGTATGCTTACAAAAGTAAAATCTGTGTAGTACATATTTACCATCATTGAACAGAAAGGAAAAAAAACCACTTAAACCCTTTAAATAATTCATACTAAGCACTCGGGAGGCAGAGGCAGGTGGAGCTCTGTGACTTCAAGGCCAGCCTGGTCTACAAGAGCTAGTTCCAGAAAAGGCTCCAAAGCTACACAGAGAAACCCTGTCTCAGGGAAAAAAAAATCAGAGACCAATCATTCAATACATGAAGTAAATATTTCAGGCATAAATCATAACAGTAATTATCGTGGAGTCCTCCCTCAGACTTTGCTTTTCCCTCTATATCTTGGACTGGCCTGGGACTGACTTGCTGCTGTTGGAAATTCACCTGACTTAGTTTCCAGAGTGCTAATGTTTGTACAGGAGTGTGGCGCCATGCCTTCCTAGGTGATTTTAATACACTACTCTGCTTTATCTCTGAGCTGAAAAATATGAAATACCAGAAATTGGAGAAAGAAAACAATGGTATTGAATGCTGGAGATTTGAGGAAAGAAAAGTAAGCAATCAGAAGAAATAGATTCTTCCTGATTAACGATATTTTAAAATTTTATCCATAAGTCCAGAGTTTTGGTTTCTATAAATCTTGTAGTTGTGCATCCATTTTTATTAGGAATCTAAAGAAATGCTCAGAATTACCAGTACTAAAATTGTTTATGTATAATTTATATAACATATACATATTTATATATGTGTGTTGCTTAGGGCATAAATAGGTAGCCTTTGTATGATATTTATGTACCAAGCCAATGTGCTGGTAATGTAAATACACTAGTGACTAACCTGTTAGGTTTTTCTTAAGACAAGCTGATGCAAATAATTCCAATCAGACCAAATTAAACCGAATTTTTTTTGCCCATGTTTAATGCAATGCTCCCGGGTAGCCCCAGGAAAGCAAGGAGAAGAAAAGAAAGAGAGAAGGGGAGACCATGCAAAACTCAAAGACCAGGTGTTCATTCCCTGGGGGGCAGTTTAAGTAGCCTGTGGGAATGGTCTTGACCTTCCCTGGGGAGGGGTTACCATTTGGTGGATTTTCTTGATCCTCCCTGGGAAGGGGTCACCGTTTGGCTGGCTTTCTCAGAGGTGGAGTTTGGACTAAGGCAACTCCCAGGGGAGGGGGCTTGAAATGGAGCTGGGATGAAGTCCCCATGCAAACAATCCAGACTTTCTGTATAAAGGGGTGTTAGGGAACTGGGGTGATGCATTTAACCAAACACAACCTTGATTCCTAAGAGCAACATCAGCATTTTCCAGAAAACATGAGAGTCAGCTGTCATGTGTGACAGAAAGTATCTATTTAAGTCTGAAACAAAAGAGGTGGAAAATCATTAACTTCTGTGTAAGTTAATCCTGGTTGTACAATTTTCATCACCTGTGGGTGTGTGGACACATCATCACCACTGAGAAATCCATGCAAGGATAGATGGTTTATTAACCACAGAGCGGTTTATGTCTAATTGCTACCTTCTCTATGGGTCTCTATCATCTTTCTCCTGGCTTAGAGGCTATACAATACAGAGTTTCACTCAATGAAAGAGAAACCTATATAATGGTTGAGCATTATTTGCTTGTTTGGTTTGAGTATACCATACAAAGAGTAATTGCACATTCCAGAATTAATGAGATTGTTACACTACGGTTTCCAGGAGGCATTTTAAGCAGACAGGCAGAAAGGCATTTTAAGGTATCATTATCAGGTCTCAGTTACCTGCATAATCTTATTTAATACTTATGTGACAATGTAGTCACAATCCAGAGCCTAAGAGTGACTTCATAAAACTTTGTGAAGAACAATAATTCCCAAAGCAAGATAAACTGCTCTTTTCTTAATTCGTATTTTTAAAAAATGCCCTCAAAATTTGTATTCTGTACTATAAAGAAGCACACAACATTGATTTTGAAAAATCTATTTTGAGGGGAGGGCTTGGTTGAGACAGGGTCTCATGTAGTACAAGGGTGGCTTTGAACTTGGTATGTAGCTAAAGATGACTTTAAATTCTTGATTCTTCTGCCTCCACTTCCTATGTGCTGGGATTATACACCTGAACATGGGATTTTACATGGGTAAAATTTACATTTAAAAATTCTAGGGGCTGGCAAAATGGTTCAGCCGTTAAGAGCACTGGCTGTTTGTCCAATGGATCTAGTTTGTTTCTCAGCACCCACGTGGAGGCTCACAACCATTAGTAACTCCAGTCCCAGGGGAGCAGACACTGGCTTCTGGTATCGGAGGGTGCCAGGTTTATGTACGGTGCAGTATACATGCAGGCAAAACCACCATACATTCTCAAAGATGTATCAAGATGCAATGATTTGTCTGAATATGTAAATGATTTAACATGATATAGAAAAGGTTCTGTTTAAATGCTAGAGAACCTTCTATAGTCAGCTGATATCAATGTTAGAGATGAATAATGTGCCTTTCTTATGTTCTAAAAATATTCAGAGTAAGAGACATAACTAATAGATATGCAGATGCCCAACACAGTAGTTAAAACATGAGGGCTATCAGAAAAAAGTGCCAGGAAAGAGTAAGTATCGCTTTGAATGAAATTCCAAGATCTACTCCAGTAAGAGACCAAAAGTGGCTTTAATTTCCACAGCAGGAGATGGGCGAGACAACATTATAACAAAAATGTGCTACTGTCTTAGTTAGGGTGAGAGTTGGTGTGATGGAACATAATGACCAAAGCAACTGGGGGAATAAAGGGCTTATTTTGCTTAAGCCTCCAAATCACTGTTCATCACTGAAGGAATAAAAGACCAGAACTCAAATGGGGCAGGAACCTTGAGGAAGGAGCTGATGAAGAGGCCACAGAGAAGTGTTGTTTACTGGCTTGCTCCCCATGACTTGCTCAGCCTGTTTTCTTATAGAACCCAGGGTCACCAGTCCAAGGATGGCACCACCCACAATGGCCTGGGTCAGCCCACATTAATCTCTGTCCTAAAAATGCCACAGTGATGTGGGATTCTTCTCTGTATGCTGTAAATACCACTGGTTAATAAAGAAGCTGCTTTGGGCCTATTGCAGTGCAGAATAGGGAAAGGTGGGAATTCCAAGCAGATAGATGTAGAGAGAGAGAGTAGGCAGAGTCAATGAGAAGCCATGTAGCTGCCACAGGAGACAGACATCAGATGCTGATGGCCACAACCATGTGGCAATACACCGATTAATAGAAATAGTTTAAGATGTAAGAGCTAGCTAGAAATATGCTAGAGTTATTGGCCATGCAGTGTTGCAATTAATATAGTTTAAATGTGATTATTTTGGATCTGGGCTGCCAGGAAACGAATGAGTGGTATTTGCCAACACTACAGACTTACCTACAACTCAGTCTTATGAAGGCATTGTCTCAGTTGGAGTTCCCTCCTTTCAGATGACTCTAGCCTGTATGAATTTAACATAAAATTAGCCAACACAGCTACCATAAAGGTCAATATGAAGAAAGGTTCCCACAGCTATGAAATGGATCCAAAGGACTTCAATATTACTCTTAGTGGCTTAATTTCATAAAATATAAGGTGTTGGTGAGTCAAAATTTTATATTCCAGTACTACATATCTGCAACTATATAGTGGAAGTCCTATTTCCTCAGTTAATAGGTGTTCTGTAGGTGTTATTCACACTGTCCCATCTCTACACTTAGACTCCTTTTAGGTAACTAGGATTCTTTTCAAATCAGGCTAAGTAAGAATTATGTTGGCTTTGGAGAGAGACACAATTTTGGAGCAACAATACTTTTCATGGGGAGATGGAACCCACAAATCTACTCACTCCAAATAGGGAATTGACAAGTACAATTCAAAGTACAGAAGCCACCACAGTGCAGTTTGGTAAACCAAAGTGTTTTATTAGGGTTACTTGTAGGAATATGGGTGAGGGGTTACAGGAGCAGAAATGACTCAAAGACAACCACATCACCACGGCCTACCCCAGAGTGGGCGACAATTTACAAAGCTGGGAACCAGGAGCACACTGTTCAGTCTGCAGGCTGCTCAATGGGTTGGAGAGTGTTCTTAAACCAGCTTGGGCTGGTTTCTGCTTCTTGCAGGCCAGGTCTAGCCTCAGAGTGTATAGCATTGCCCCTCTGAGAGTCTGCAGCTAAGCTTGGTTGAGCTTTCTTGGCAGCTTGGTGTAGTAGGAGCTGCAGGCCTCTTCCCACAGCCCGGCTCCTGGCTGCCTGGCTAGCTTATGCCTCGAAATAACAACACACAAATTGTATTCTTTTAAACACTGCTTGGCCCATTATATCTAGCCTCTTCTCGGCTAACTCTCGCACCTGGACTAGTCCATTTCTAATAATGTGAGTAGCATTCCAAGGTGCACTTACCAGGAAGATTCTAGCCTATGTCCATCCTGGGTGAGAGCTTCATCGCGTCTGCCCGGGAGAGGGGAGCATGGCATCTGAGCTCACTTCGTCTTCCTCCCAGCATTCTGTTCTGTCTACTCCTCCTACCTAATTTTCTGTCCTATCAGAGGCCAAGCAGTTTCTTTATTACTTAACCAATGAAACAGCAGATAGAAAGATGACCCTCCTCCATCAGCTTGGCCCATCAGAAAGACCTTTGGTAGCTCAGCTTTCTCTTCAAGCATACTCCGGCTGGGCGGGATTTAGTTATTCTGGTCAGTTTTAGAGATTTCCTCAGCTGTTCTCAGTTGTTTCCCCTCTTTAAATTCCTGCAGGATGAAAAGTTTTAATCTCAGAAGTCACTGTTACAGAACTCTCTCTCTCTCTCTTCCTCTCCTCTCTCTTTCCCTCCCTCTCTCCCTGTGAATACACTACATCTGGAACATAAATTACCTTTGTATCTATGCAACCTCAGACTTTATTGAATAAGTTCGCGAGTTCCATCAGTTTTGTTGACTGCAATTTAGTACTGAATTCCCTTGCTACCTTGCTAGCCATTAGCAACCACAGGTTCTTTTAATCCAAAGTTAATTACTAACATTAACTGTGAGAGCACACATGGGTCTACACACACAGCGAGAGACACACTCACACACACGCAGACACAGACATACACACACAGCGAGAGACACACTCACACACGCGCAGACACAGACATACACACACAGCGAGAGACACTCACACACGCGCAGACACAGACATACACACACAGCGAGAGACACACTCACACACACGCAGACACAGACATACACACACAGCGAGAGACACTCACACACGCGCAGACACAGACATACACACACAGCGAGAGACACACACGCAGACACAGACATACACACACAGCGAGAGACACTCACACACGCGCAGACACAGACATACACACACAGCGAGAGACACACTCACACACACGCAGACACAGACATACACACACAGCGAGAGACACACTCACACACACGCAGACACAGACATACACACACAGCGAGAGACACACTCACACACGCGCAGACACAGACATACACACACAGCGAGAGACACTCACACACGCGCAGACACAGACATACACACACAGCGAGAGACACACTCACACACACGCAGACACAGACATACACACACAGCGAGAGACACTCACACACGCAGACACAGACATACACACACAGCGAGAGACACACTCACACACATGCAGACACAGACATACACACACAGCGAGAGACACACTCACACACGCGCAGACACAGACATACACACACAGCGAGAGACACACTCACACACACGCAGACACAGACACACACACACAGCGAGAGACACACTCACACATGCGCAGACACAGACATACACACACAGCGAGAGACACACTCACACACACGCAGACACAGACATACACACACAGCGAGAGACACTCACACACGCAGACAGAGACATACACACACAGCGAGAGACACACTCACACACACGCAGACACAGACATACTCACACAGCGAGAGACACACTCACACACACGCAGACACAGACATACACACCTAGCGAGAGACACACTCACACACACGCAGACAGACATACACACACAGCGAGAGACACACTCACACACACGCAGACACAGACATACACACACAGCGAGAGACACACACACACGCAGACACAGACATACACACACAGCGAGAGACACTCACACACGCAGACACAGACATACACACACAGCGAGAGACACACTCACACACATGCAGACACAGACATACACACACAGCGAGAGACACACTCACACACGCGCAGACACAGACATACACACACAGCGAGAGACACACTCACACACACGCAGACACAGACACACACACACAGCGAGAGACACACTCACACATGCGCAGACACAGACATACACACACAGCGAGAGACACACTCACACACACGCAGACACAGACATACACACACAGCGAGAGACACTCACACACGCAGACAGAGACATACACACACAGCGAGAGACACACTCACACACACGCAGACACAGACATACTCACACAGCGAGAGACACACTCACACACACGCAGACACAGACATACACACCTAGCGAGAGACACACTCACACACACGCAGACAGACATACACACACAGCGAGAGACACACTCACACACACGCAGACACAGACATACACACACAGCGAGAGACACACACACACGCAGACACAGACATACACACACAGCGAGAGACACTCACACACGCAGACACAGACATACACACACAGCGAGAGACACACTCACACACGCGCAGACACAGACGTACACACACAGCGAGAGACACACTCACACACACGCAGACACAGACGTACACACACATCAAATCACACCACACCACACCATTACATAACAATTACAAAAGTGTAAAAGAGGCCCAGAGTTCAGTAAGAACTACTGGAGGCAGAGGCAGAGGCAGAGGCAGAGGCAGAGGCAGAGGCAGAGGCAGAGGCAGAGGCAGAGGCAGAGGCAGAGGCAGAGGCAGAGGCAGAGGCAGAGGCAGAGGCAGAGGCAGAGGCAGAGGCAGAGGCAGAGGCAGAGGCAGAGGCAGAGGCAGAGAGGCAGAGGCAGACCTGTACCAGGCTTGTCTGCAGCCCATCTTCTGAAGGTGTTTTCTCAACTGAGGCTCCCTCCTCTTCGAAGACTCTAGAGTGTGTCAAGTTGACATAAAAGTAGCCAGCACAGCCACATTAAACAGCAGGACCATAGTGAGCTGAGACCAAGAGTTATGTGCTTGTCAGTTGCTTGGCACAAATCCAGGCGGGTCAGTGAAATTGTTACCATCTTCATTTGTTGTCCTTGTTTTTACGGTGTCAAGCGAAAGTATTGCACATTTAGTTGATCTTACATGTTTATTATGTTCTTAGGGCTTAGGTTTTTGCTTCATGATTTAATGAGCCGTCATGCCCAAATGTTGCCAGCTTTTCTCTGGGAACTTTGCAGGTAGCTTTGACTTGCATGCCTAAGTTATTTGTCTGTCTGTGCCTCATTCTTAGTGTTAGACAGTGATGTTGTCTACATGGAAAAACAAGACGTAAGATTTTTCAGCCTCTGGATTTGTACTCATAATAGAATCAACTGCTTTGTAAAAGGTATCATCATGGGCAAGGCACAGCCCGAAAGTCAGTCTTTCACACGGCATCGAGTTATGCTGCTGAGGGTACAACCTAAGTCACCTTCTCCCCTCCCTCCTTTTTGTGTTTTTGTTATTGTTTTGTTACTGTGTTTTGTTAAGTGAGAGCGCTAAAGAAGCCACCTAAGTGGCCACTCCATTAGGAGGGAATCTTTTATTGAAGAAGCAGACTGGACAAGGTCAGGACTAGGGCAGTGGGGGTGTGGAAAAGTCATGAGGGTTATAAGCTGGATGAGTAGCTAGGAGTGAGCCTGGGAACTGAAACAGCCTGGGAGTTTAGGGCAGAGGAGGAGGAGAGAAGGGCTGGAGTGGGCTTTGAGATTATAACAAGTAAGTGGGAATAGGGGCTGAAGGAGCCTGGAGGCCAGCATGGGCTTTGATATATTGATAGTCACCACAGGTATGTCTCTTAGAAAGCCATATATCTCTTCTGTCAGAGGCATGAGTAATGACTGCTTTTAATGGACTGGAAGTCAGTTCACAAATTTCTGAGGAATGCTGACTTTTATCTATCTGCCAGAAACCCTTCTATAGTTAGCTGAGCCTAGACTCAATTTCGGATAAAGTCTTCCCATGAGAAGAAATGTGGTAGCCTTTTATCTTAGTTAAGGTTTTATTGCTGTGAAGAGACACCATGACCTTAGCAACTCTTCTAATGGAAAACATTTCATTGGGGTGGCCTTACAGTTCATAGCTTATGAACTATATGGTTATGATCATAGTGGAAAGCATGGTGGCAGGCCAGTATGGTGTTAGTGAGGTAGCTGAGAGTTCTACATCTGGATCCACAGGCAGCAGGAAGAGACAAGGAGCCAAGTGGCCTGGCTTGAGTTTCTGAAAGCCTATGCCCTAGTGACATAATTTCTACTCCAACAAGGCCACATCTCCTAGAAGCACTGCTCCCTATAAGCCTGTGGGGGTCATTTTTGTTCAAACCACCACAGCTTTGGGCATGATTGTTGTTTGTTTTGTTTTTTGAGACAGGGTATTTCTGAGTAACCCTGTCTGAAGGGGTGCTTACTGGGTGTCCCAGGTCAGCTTTAAATTTGCAGCAATCTTCCTTGCTCTAACCTCTTGAATTTAGGATTATGGGGGTGAGCAAACCAATCCCTTGGCATTGGTACCAAGTTTTTAAAAAGTTATCCACATAATTTTTTAGATTTATTTATTTATCATATACACAGTGTTCTGCCAAAGGGGACACCAAATCTCATTACACATGGTTGTGAGTCACCATGTGGTTGCTGGGATTTGAACTCAGGATGTCTGAAAGAACAATGAGTGCTCTTTACCTCTGAGCCGTTTTTCTAGTTCCTCTCCACATATTTTTAACAGGGAGTTGGCTTGAAATTCCCTGGAATGAACTGCTATTGGATAATTTTGGTCTTCCTGATAACTAGTTTGCTTTCCCTGTTAGATATATATAGAATGAATTTACACACACACACACACACACACACACACACACACACACACACACACACACGGAGATTAAAAGAATAACTTACAGGCTATGGTCTAGCTAGTCCAACAATAACTACCAGTAAAAGGTTTAAAAATCCAGTCTTTACTCAACTCTTGAGGTTGGATGTGTCAACTGGTCTTCAGTATTTGCTGGAATCCCTAAGAAGTAGGCTATCAAGCCAGTGAGGGAATGGACTTGCCAGTGAGAGTGAGGGTAAGCAGGCACAGAGAGAACAAGTTTCTTTCTTCTGTGTCCTACCTATATTTAGGCTTCCAGCACAAGGTATGGCTCAGATCTTCCTCAAAAGATTTAGATTATAGGCATATGTTCCCTCTTCAAAGATCCTGATTAGAAGTGGGTCTTCTTTTTTGAAACACTAAAGCTACCCAAATGTGCTGGCGTCTCTCTCACAGTTTTGCATCTTACAGGATGACTGAAAGGCCTATATTCTGAACCTTCCCATTGCGGAGGATCAGGCTTTACTCAGTTTACCCATTTTAGCATTGTAGTTTCCCTGAGCCTTACAATCCCCTCTCACCACTCAGCCAAGGAGTACCAGGCATCTCCAACTCCTTTTCAGTAGGCCGGCTTTGGACAAACACTTCAGCCAACTGTTCAGACTTTTGACACCTTTGTTAACCGTGCAAGCTTCTGTATTAAACCGAGAATCCCCATGCAAGGGACCCATATCAATAAACTCAGCCTGATCCAGTTTTACGCTCCTTTTACCATTATCTCACATCCTTAAAAACCCACTCCTACATATATTCCCCAGACTTCTGCTTGAATGAATTAGTAAACTCTTTGTGCTGTTTAGTTGGGTAGTGCATCACCTCCTCCTAGACTATACTTTTCCCCCCCTGTAGTTGCTTCTTTAGACTGAAGTCTGGTGATGTTTCTATCTTAATCATTGTTCTATGGCCAAGGTTACTCTTAGAAAAAAAAGCATTTAATTGGGGCCTTGCCTACAGTTTCAGAGGTTTAGTTTATTATCGTCACAGCAGGAAGCATGGCCACAGGAAGGTGTGATGCAGAAGTAGCTGGGAACTACATTCTGATCTATAAGGAGAGGGAGAGAGGAGGAAACGGGAATAGGAAAAGAGGGAGAGAGATAAAGAGGGATGAGGAGGGAGGGATGGAGGGGAGAGAGAGAGAGAGAAAGAGAGAATATGAATATCTGGGATGGGATTTTTGAAACCTCAAAGCCAGCCCCCAGTGACAAACTTCCTCCAACAAGGTCATGCCTTCTCTAAGAGGCTTCAGCTCCGGTTCCTTCTAATCCTTTCAAATATTGCCACTCCCTAATGACTAAGCATTTACATATAATGAGCCTATGGGGACCATTCTTTTTTTTTTTTTTTTGTGGATTTTTGAGACATGGTTTTTCCATAGCTTTTGGTTCCTGTCCTGGAATTAGCTCTGGAGACCTGCTGGCCTCGAACTCACAGAGATCTGCCTGCCTCTGCCTCCCGAGTGCTGGAATTAAAGGCGTGTGCCACCACCGCCCGGCTTATGGGGACCATTCTTATTCAAACCTTCACACCTGCCTGCTTTTCTTTCTGGTTCAATAAACAATAAGCCATTTCCAATATTTCTTTATTAGTTGCTACTTGTTGAGCGCTTTTATGTGCTCTGTGGGGTGCCAAGCATTTTTTTCCATACATGATTTTGTCCTCTCTAGAAAATAACTTGTTCACCCAGACCCCCAGCTCTAGCCATTGAACTGGTTGCTTCTATTTTCTATCTCCAGATAGAAATTCCACATCTCTACAGTTAAAAAAAAAAATTATCTGGGAAGAGCAACCAAGAACAAGCAGCAAGGAAAGGCCTGAAGACAACAGCCTGGGAGAGCCACAGGGCAGGATTCCCCAAGAGCCACTCCCGTTCACCCTACCTAAGGCTATTCCCTGCCAGCCCCACGTTTAAAGCTCTCTTGTCCTTGTGGGCTAATTTCGGGGCTTGGTTAGCTCATAAACGAGAGGAGGAGAAAAGCCCAAAATATTTCTTAAGCCTGGAGCCTCATTTTATGGTTCGAGTGTACACAGGAGCGGAAGAAAAGCCTCTCCCTAGTCTTCTACAGGAACCTATCCATTCAAAAAGAAGGCGACAGATTCGCGGAGCTGTCGGATCGCCCAAGGGCACACGGGTGGCAGGAGGCCAGCACCCAAGCCCACAAAGTCCCGCAGCTGTGGTCGGGTGGAGTGTAGGAGCCTAGCTCAGGGTCTAGGGAAAGCGAACAATTCTGGCCTGGAGCGGTCCCCGGGGGAGGGCGTGACAGACGGTAGTTTCAGCGGAGAGACTGGCAGGCTGGTTCCTAGTTGACAAAGCAGCGAGGGAAGAAGGCTTGGGGGAGCTGGAGGTGGCTCCCAGTGCAAGCAGGTGCAGGGCGCAAGACTGCTGAAGCTGGACGATTCCCTGGAGGGGGACGCCCGCTGCGCCTAGTTTCCATGACAACGCCAGGGCGCCAACACTGTGGGTTCTTGCCAAGGGGCTCCGGACTGCTGCCGGAAGTGACGCGTTCACCTGCCGAGCTGGGGCGGGGCGCAGAGGTGCCTTCGTTGCTGCCTTTGCTGGGAGCTAGTCGGGAGTGTACCAGGCTTTGGAAAACCAAGGTTCCCCAGCTAAGAGCGTTTACCTTCAAGCTGCGACCGGGCAGCCACCATGGCGCTCCTACTGTGCTTCGTGCTCCTGTACGGGGTTGCGGGTGAGTGGGGCATCCTTCTGTCCCCAATTCCTTGCGCTCGCAGCCCGCGGCCTCCCGGGAACAATGGGGCGTGGGGGGAGGGGGCGGCTCAATTTGGGGCGCTGCTGTGGTGGTGACGGGTGGGCACCCATGCACCAGGGTGATATGGCCCGGCCACGCGCACCAGCCGAGAGAATGCATCTGTACCAGGAGTCGCGCAGGGGGCGTGGGGCGGCAGCGGAGCGGGGACCGGATCGCACCGTAGCGGTGGCCAGGGCTCATGGAGCGGCGTGCGGGGCGCGCCTCCAGGGCAGCTTACCCTGGGGGACCGCTTAGCTTTATCTGCCCTTGTCTCTTTCCCGCGTCTGCCTGGGTGTTGTGTTCGCCAGCATTCCCCGATTTCCAAGCTCCCGGCTGCGAGTGTTTAGGTATCGGGTAGTCCAGGCGGGGAGACTGAATTACAAACGCCATTATTGAGAGAAGACTGAGCCGTTCGGTGTCAGTCGTCCTGGCTACCTCTAGGAAAGGAGCACCCAAGCTGCGCTAGCCGGGTGGATTTGGGTCTCCAAGAATAGGCTAGCTCGACCGAGCCACCCCTAGACTGGGTATTAGGGAGCCAGTGTTGGGGGAGGAGTTACCAAGGGTTGGTAGTGAGTTGATTCATTTTTTTAAAAACGACGTTCAGGTGGTGAGTTGTGCGGTGTTAGCAATCGCCTAGTATATCTTTCAGCGGCAGAACCTCTTTCCGGGAGAAGGAAAAAGGACATTTAAATAATGCCCGGATCCCAGGACGCACACACATTTTGACACTTAGAAATTTATCTTTTCCTAAGAGTGTTTTAACTGGTTGATCTCATTGACTATACTAAGCATTTGGCGGAATTTAAAAACCAAATGAGTCCTAAAAAGGATTCCCGGGTACAACTCTAGAAGGCACGCGCGCGCACACAGTGTAGTCGCCAAAGATGATTTTGGGGGAGGGTCCCTGGAGTTGGGAAGGAGGTTGGATCAGTGGCGGCTCTGTCTTGTTGGGATGACTCTCTGCTTCCTGTTGAAATGTTAATTCCATTGTTGGATGCCGCAGCTGTGAACATTGCTCATGGGATCAACATTCTATTAACCGGTCTAATCTGAGGCGATCGCTCCACCTCCCCTCTTTTTATACAGATCTTTTAGTTTTTGGCTGAAGTTTGGAAAGTAAATCTTCTGGGAAACCTGAAGGGTCATTGAACCAGTCTACTGAGTGTATCCCACCTTTGTTTTGTAAAACAAACTCAAGTTGAGTACGTGAGGTTGTGTTCCCGGGAGGAAATATTGTTTAGACCACGTCCAAAGCAGAAAGTGTAGGAGACCATACCCCCCCCCCCCCTCGCGCCACACACACCTTTTTTGTATTTATTTTTTGATGAAGGAATGAGGTTTTTTTTTTTTCTTCTGAAATACCCCATTGATAGCCACTCTTTCCATTAAGGCTATTGTAATATACTTAGCCGCTCATTTCACAGAGTGGGAGCTAGGGTATGGTGAACATATTAAAGGACAACTGTTTTCACCCCAGCTTTCCTTTTCTTTTTTTTGTCTTTTTTTTTTCGAGACAGGGTTTCTCAGAGGCTTTGAAACCTGTCCTGGAACTAGTTCTTGTAGACCAGGCTGGCTTTGAACTCAGAGATCCGCCTGCCTCTGCCTCCCGAGTGGTGGGATTAAGGCGTGCCCCACCACCGCCCAGCTCACTCCAGTTTTTCTGCTTTAGAATTCAGGAATTCCCCAGTCGTCGTCCCCCCGCCCCCATACCATTCACCCAAACTCAAATCCCACACACCTCAGAAACTAATTGATTTATGAGTTTAAGTATTGGCTCTTAGGTGTAGTAATGGTGAGAAGTCTAGTTCATTGCTAACACAATTGAGTCATATTTGCAAAATAAGCTTTATTTATTGACATACTGCCATGCTGTAGACTTGCCTTTGCAAGTTTTTAAAAATCATTTATTTTTATTGAATGTTTATTAGTGTTTTGCCTGTGTGTATGTCTGTGTGAGGGAATGGGAGTCAAGACAGGTGCTTCCATGTGGATGCTGGGAATTGAACCTAGGACCTCTAGAAGACCAAGCAATCAGTGATCTGAACCCCTGAGCCATCTCTCCAGCCCAGCCCTGGTCTTTGCAAATTTTGTGTTATGTCCTGGACGCTGATGGGACTCTACAGGTCTATTTACTGTCTGTGTAGTCCAAAGTTATCTATTTACTGTCTGTGTAGTCCAAAGTTATCTGATTAGGAGCAATAGTGGAGCTGGAGCTGTAGTAGTGAGATTAAACCCTTGATTAAACAGTTATTAAGCATGCTGAGGATAACCTTGAACACTTGACCCTCCTGCCTTTTCCCAGTGCTTGGCTTAGGAACTCAGGGCTCCAAGCATTCTCCCGACTGAGCTACACACATTCCCAGCTGTAACTGCCACTTTTCTAATGGTTAGTGGTGTTTTTTAAGGGTTCAGGGCTTGTCTGGAACACCAGGGCTTATCTGGAACTCAACTGTGTAGACAGCAAATTTAGCAGCAGCCCTGCTTCAGCTACTACTTCCTACTTGTTGGATTTGCAGGAGCACACCCCCATACCTGACCTGTATATACATTCCTTTAATCCCTCAAGTGACCCTTGAGGGTACATATCACAACCATCTCTATTGTCTGAGTAGAGAAACTGAGGCATGGAGTAGTTGTGTACATGAATGTGCCATAGTCATGGTTTTGCTGCTCATTCTCCTCCTGTCACCGAGAGATTATACCTTTAAAGCAGCCACTTTTCTCTTTGATTACCTCTAATTGATATCCTCAGTTCTAACGCTGGTCACCCTTCACTTATGAAGAACCTGGTGTTGGTTTGACCATGTGTCAAATATTGAAGGCTTTTATGACTAACCTTTTAATTTCATGGCCTTGGTTGAGTGCTTCTGAGTCACTGTGAGGAACCTAAGATTTTTCTGGGCTTAGGACACTGTTGGAAACTAATATGGCTGAATATACCCCATGTACCGAACTAGTTTTGTTTTTAGAGAGTGTCTCATGTACCCCAGGCTGGCCTCTAACCAAGGATGGGCTTTGAACTCCCAGTTCTTCTTCCTCTACTTCCCAGGTAGTGAGATTACAGATGTGAACCCTGAACCTAGCCAGCATCAGAATTTTTCTTTTAAAAAACCATCTGGGTGTAATGGCACGCGCCTTTAATCCCAGCAATCTGGAGGCAGAGGCAAGTAAATCTCTGTGAGTTCAAGGACAACCCAGGATGTGTGGAGAGACAAAATAAAACAATCAAAAAAAAAAAAAAAAACCAAACCACTGAAACCCAAAACAGCTAATTCTTTGAGGGTTTCATTCATGTATATCATGCATTTTGACCTTACCAACCTCCCATTTGCTCTTCGATTCTTCCCTAATGACCCCCTTTCCCCCTGCCATGTTCTCCTCCCAACTTCCTGTCCTTTTACAGTCCAGTGAGTCCATTCAGTGCTGTCCATATGTGTGTGGATGTGGAGCCGTGCACTGGAGCAGGTCCACGTGTGCAGGGGTGCAGGGCCGTGCACTGGAGCACGGACCGCTTACGAAGGTCAACGCTGCAGGTGAGACTTCACGAGCTCCTGTCTGTGATGGAAACTTGACTGGTTTGGTCTTAGTGTCAGCAGTTCAGAAAGTTTGTTCCCTAACAGGGCGCTGCTGCCTCTCCGTCTACCAGGGAGTAAAGCTTAAAACACCCCAATTGCCGGTCACCTGCTAGCCGTTTGATGGTGGCCATGCCACAGTCCGAAGGACACCCCAGATGCTTCGTGTGTGCAGAACCAATGTACTGAGGAAGGGGTTGGGAAGGTGGAGGTCAAAGGATGCATTATTTTCAGTGGATCGGAGGAGTCCGTTTAGGAGATGTATTTGAACGTGTTGACCTTAGTTAATAACATAGTCTTGAAAATTGCTGAGTAGATTTTAACTGTTACCACAAAAAATAGGTATGAGGTAATTGTCTATTAGGTGGCTAGATAGAGTCATTCCAGAGCACACTGGTGTGCTCCTCCCTTCCATGCTCCCTCCTCCCGCCTCTGCTCCCTCCTCCCGCCTCTGCTCCCTCCTCCCATGCATCTCTGGCTCTCTCACTAGGTCATTGTACTATTTTGTAGCCAGGCTGTCCGGGCAGTCATCCTTTTGCCTGAACTTCCTGAAAGCTGGAATTATGGGATTCTAGGCGTGAGCCTCCACACCACCATGCCAGTGTTCTGCTCTAAGCTCTGTGATGTGTTTACCATGAGCTTCTCTTTTGAAATCCCCGACACCTAGTTTTGGTTTTCCAACCAGCTGTCTTGTCCCTTACTGCTCTCTGTGTTAGCTTTTCCATGGTTTGGCATAGCCCTTTTTACGCTCTGTCCTAAGCCTGAGTGACCTCATATCTACAACTGCTTGACACGCCATGAAGATAATTTCAAGCTCAACTCACTTTGGATTCTGAACTATTTCCCTTTTCTTTTCTTCCCTCTTTTTCTACCTCTTGTTTCTTTTTCTGGGCCTGCTCTCATCTTGATTTTTTTTTTCATTCTTTTCAAGTCTCTTTCCGTTGCTAGGGCAGGTTAGCCTGAAATGTACTATGTAGCCCAGGCTGGCTTTGAACTCATGACAATGTTTCTGTCTCGGCCCCACCAACTGCTGGGATTATAGTAGACCTAAGCTGCCACACCTGCTTGAGTTACCATTGGACTGTCTGACAGTCAAGTTTTCACTTGCATACTTTATATTTTTCCAAGTCCCTAAGTAAACTTTTCCATTAATTAGAAGATGAAAGGGTCTATTCAGTCAAGTATTTATGGCTTGCATGCTCTGTGCTAGGTGCCTCTACAATCGCGTATGATACAAATTGTAAAACGTATTAACGAAGATGTGTGGGATTTGCAGTGAAGGATATGTGATGTGTCAGGGGGTTGAGAAGTTCAGTGGATGTAAAATATATTAACAAAAACTGTTGAAACCTTTATTGTACATGAGTCATAAGATGGCCTAGGGTGGGGACCGAGGTCTTTTTTTTTTTTTTAAGTGTTAACAAGTGCCCTGTGATGTCACTGCTGACCATGTTTAGTGGACAGAGATGTAAAGGCTGTTTTGAGAGCTTGGCAGAAAATTATAGGTTGGTCAAGTCAGTCTTGCACACCCATGGTCCTGAGAGGCTGGCTGGTGGCGTTGTGAAAGTTCTCAAATGGTAACAATGCAGTCACTCTGGAGGCAGGTAGAACTGCCAGCTCTAGCTGGACTCCAGCCTTGATCTGCGCGTGCATGGCCCCTGTAGACGTGCTGTGCAGCGATGTTGGTCTTCCCCTTGGGTCTGGGAAGTTTCTTTGGGAGACATGGTGAAGCCTTCTGGTGTTTTGTACCAAAAGGAGAACTGGGAGAGAAGCAGTGCAATTTCTGACTTGATTTTTGTGGTGATATCACGGTCTATGGGCAGAATAAAGAAAAGTACGAGGTGTGTGTGTGTTTGACACAGAGTATCACTCTGTAAGAACCTTGGCTGCATTGGAACTTGCTTTGTAGCCCACACTGGCCTTGAACTCAGAGATCCACCTGCCTCTGCTTCCCAAGCACTGGGATTAAAGGTGTGGACCACCATTTGTTTGTTTTTTTTAAAAAGACTTCATTGTTTTTACTTTATGTGTATAAGTATTTTATGTAAATTATGTATGTGTACTTACTCCATACCTTATGTCTGGAGTGGCCAAAAGAGGGTTCCAGGTTTTTTGGAACTATGTAGCATAGAACAGAACCCAGGTACTCCACAAGAAGCCAGTGCTCTTACCTGCGAAGCCGTCTCTCCAGCCCTTGACTAGGATCTTAGGATGGGAAGTAAAAAAACAAAACAAAACAAATCCCCCAAGAAACCAGTAGGGAGATCTTTTAAAATTTAATCCCAGGAGAGGCAGTGCTCAGCAATCCTGAATTGAGGATCACTGCTGAGAAATGCCAACTACGAATACAAAGATGACATAGGAGGTGGCAGAAACATCACCCATCCGCAGCGCATGCACAGGGTGAGATCATGGAAGCATCAAGGCGTGATAAGGGCTGCTGGAGAGCTGGATGGTGCAGTTGCTCTAGAGACCGATGGAGAAATGAGGCTGGTCCTACTGCCAGCAAGTGGTTGTGAAATTGGGGTCAATGGATTCCACAAGTACAGTTTCTGTATTGGTGATACAAAAGCTGTATTTTAATAGGTTGCGTGGGTGTCCAGTTAGTGGGGACTAGAAACTGGACTTTGCATGTTGCCTTTTTAGCCCTAATTACAAAACAAGAAGCCAGCAGTTTTTGCTTTTTCTTTTTCTTTTGTTTTTGTTTTTTGAGACAGGGTTTCTCTGTAGCTTTTGGAGCCTGTCCTGGAACTCGCTCTGTAGACTAGGCTGGCCTCGAACTCACAGAGATCCGCCCGCCTCTGCCTCCCGAGTGCTGGGATTAAAGGCGTGCGCCACCACCTCCTGGCCAGATCTTTCTTTTTCTCATTTCAGATCAAAAATCTCAAAATCCTCGTTATTTGAATATTGTTTCTCCTGCAGATGAACTCCCGAGCCCTTTGGATGCTCAGGGATGACACTCTGCTATCTCATCTCTTACTTCTGGATCTCATCAGTGCTGAACTTACTCCTATGTGTGCTTTCAACCCCGTATTTCCAGAACCGTCATCACTGCCGTCCTTTCCTGTCTTAGCCAGACTTTGTGAAGCAGCTGCCTGCATTTGCTGACTCAGTTCTCCCTTTTCATGTCACGTCCTTCCTTCCCATGCTTCTGTGAAGCTGCGGTGGTTGTCCACACCGAAGTTACCGCTGTGGCTGCGTCACGCCTTGCCTCTTCAACCTTGTGGCAGAAATAGCTTTGTTGGGGCTGGAGAGATGGCTCAGTAGTTAAGAGCAGTGGCTGCTCTTCTAGGGGACCCAGATTCAATTTCCAGCACTTACATGGTGGCTCAAAATCATCTGTAACTCTAGTTTCTGGGGATCTAATACCCTTTTTCAGCCTCTGTGGGCACTGCGTACTCGTGATGCCTACACAGGCAAAACAGTCATACACAGAAAATTAAAAATAAGAAACCAAACCCTGTTAAACAGTCTCTCCCCTCCTGGGCTCGTGCTTATTTTCCTCCCTGCTAATCAATCTCTGTCCTGTCTTGCTAGTCTTGATGTGCTGTGCTCAGTTTCCCACTTGTACTGTAAGCACAGATTTCCCAGGTTTCCTGGCTTTGGTTACCATTCCATTGCTCGCAGCCACTGGTCTATTTCTAGTTTCTCACGCCTTCGCCCATCCCGTCATGCCACCCCCTCTCTCCACTTAGACTTCACACTTCACTGAGCCTGTTCCTTCTGACATTATCTCAGGCAGAAGTGTGGCATTTGACTCTACTCTCTCATCCATTCTCATCCTGTTCTAAGATGTGTGTCCCTCCAGCCCCGAGCTGCTTGGGTCATAATATCATAGCATCTTCACAGCAGGCCTTGCTCAGGTGTACTTCCTCCTGTGTTCTAGGCCTGTCCCTTTAACACCAGACACACCTTATTATGACTGGGTTTCTCACCAGCCTGATGCTTTCTTGAGATAAAGACTGTATTTGCCCTCTCCAGCTTACACTTCTTGGGTGCGTGCTGAAAGGTCCTCAAGGCACTTGGGAATGACCTTGAATGGCAAGAGCGTTTGAAGGTCAGAGGGGGTTGACTGAAGAGGTGAGCAAGGCCTGGCGGTGTCTTCCCACCTGGGCAGCTCTGGGTAGCTTTGCCTGGTTGCTCAGGAATGGGCAGCCCGTTTCCACTCCAGCCCAAGCTCGAGTGTTCTGTTTCCAGTCTGTTCTTTCCGTCCCCTGGTTGCCACACTTCCCCAGTCTACACACGAGACATCAGCGGGTGAAAACGGATCCTTTTGTGAGAAAATAAAGGAAATATTTAAGCTGGGGATTTTGACTGTGTCTGCTCAGTGGTCAACAAGTCGTGGATGTGAACTCTGAAATAATTATTGGAGTAAACCAGGAAGCAAGTAGCAGCTAACCGGAATGACCTTAGAACCTTGGCTTCCTGGCTTTCACCTAACTTATGCTCCTTAGGAAAAGAAACCCAATAGTCTTAAGCAGCAGGTCTCAACCTGTGGGTCTCAACCCATTGGGTTTGTGTATCAGATAGCCTGCATATCAGATATTACATTACTGTACATAGCAGTAGCAAAACTACAGTTATGAAGTAGCAATGAAAATAATTTTCTGGTTGGGGGTCAGCACATCATGAGGAACTGAAGGGTCACAGTGTGAGGAAGGTTGAGGACCAGTGCTCTAAAATTATTGTTAGATTGATTTTCATATTTTGGTTTTCTTGTTGAAGCTGGAGAGAGAGCACAGTCAGTAAAAGTGCATGGCATGCAAGCATGAAGACCTGAGTTCAGTCCCCAGAACTCATAAAAAGCCAGACGTAGGCACCGAGGAGGCAAGGACAGGGGTGTCTGCAGCTCCTTGACTGGTCAAGCATGACTATGAGCTCCCAGGCCAAGAGACTGTCTCCAAAAAGTCAAAGTGGATGGTGTGTGATGTATGATACCTGAGACTTTCCTTTGCCCTACACACACACACACACACACACACACACACACACACACACACACACGTATAAAAGATGTTTTCTTTTTCCTTATTCATAGTGTCTTTTTAGGCCTCATCTCTCCAAAATGATGGGATTACAGAAATCTTTCATAGTGGCTCTGGGGTTAGATCATCTCCTAGACACTAGACAATAAAAAAACAAGTTTTTCAACTCTCCTTTGTTTTCAACTGAATTTCTAAGTTGGGCTGAAGGTATAGATGGAGGAATGGGAGGAGTGTAGGTGACCCCCTTGGCATGGTGATAGGATTCCTTCTGAAAACTGGAACCAGCTGCTCTTACTTTTCTGCAGATTTACTTTTCCCAGCCCATTTCTGACTCCTGGCTAATGCAGGACAAAGTAGTTAAACAGGTTCTATTAGTAGTAATAACAGGGATGATGAAGGTGGAGAAGGTAAACTATTGATGAGGCCAAGGAGGTAACATTGTGTCTCCGATGCTCTAGAACCTTTCTCCTTTCCTTGTCTCACCCATCTTGATTCGGACTAAGGGGTTGGCCAGTTCAGAGCTTTGTCCTTAACCATCTCACCTGGAGTCAGCAGTGTTTACCGTTGATTGTAATCGACAGGGTGCATGGAGAAGACTGCTTCCTGCTCTTGCAGGAGGGAAAGAAGGAAAACCACGGCGGTCTGGTATTACCGGTGTTTGTTCTTTAGTATTTGAGAAAAGGGCCTGGCACAGTTAAATGAACTAACACATTCATACTGAGGAAATACAGATGTCTTTGGAAACAAGTCCATTTCCGTGACATGAAAGATGTTTAGACTGAAAGAAGGAAGGAGACTCGTGGATACTGCTGGACCTTCTGAAGCCACTGGTCTGCTTTCCCGGAAGCTTTCCAGGTTTCTTAAAGAACAAATAGAGGCTTTGACTCCAGAAGCAGTGAGCCAAATGCCATGAGTCATGTTTGCTAAGTCCTTAGAGTGATAATGTCACCAGTGCCTTCAGACTCACCAGTAAACACTGTTTTGAACTCGAAAACTGGGAAAATTCCCATGTTTTCAAGTGGTTGGATATAAACTTTCACCTTGTTTTGTACTGGAATAGTGTTGTAAGGACTGTAATTATTCCTTACTTGTTCATTGTAAACTTGACCACTTCAGACCAGCCTAGAGCCAGGCATGATGGTGCATGCCTTTAATCCCAGCACTCTGAGGCAGAAGCAGGTGAATCTCTGAGGCCAGCCTGTTCTACAGAGCAAGTTCCAGGGCAGCCAGGGCAGCCAGGGCTGTTACACAGAGAAATTGTGTCTCAAAAAAAAAAAAAAAAGCAGAAAGCAAGCAAACAAACAAACAAACAAAAAAAGAAAACAACCTAGAATGGGTTGAGTCCAGGATAGAAAAGTGAATATACCCTGTTTTTTGTTTGTTTGTTTTTTTGACGTGTCTTTGTATAAACCATGCTGGAGCTGATCTCCCTGCAGCCAGCCAATCGCAGTCTCTGGAAACCTGTGACTGCAGTATTGGGCCACCACTCAGGGTTCCTTGTTATTGAAATTTTATTTGAATCTGTCCTCTTAATAGCCTTGAGATACGAAGGACATCCATCATTCAAAACTGAGGAATCAAAGCTTGCATCCACTTGATTGTGGCCATGACGTCAAACGGTGCGGTACACTGAAAATGTCTATGCTGCCTGCATTTGCCATTAGAAATTCTCTTCCAGCCATATCTAGAAAGGAAAGATGGAGTTAACTGAATAACTTTTAGCCTGGTTTATATAAAACACATTTCCATATATGATCAAATTAAACATATAGAGATAGTGAATATTTCTTTTCCAAGTAGTCTTTGAAATTTGGTTAGTGTTTCCATTTATAGCTCATTATAGCGCATTTCAGCTTGCATTAGACACTTGTCCAGTAGCTGGCAGTGACCGTAGTGGCCAGCATAGATCTAGAATGCGAAGCAATACTGCTATAGCCAGCCCTAGAACGAACGCTTATTCAGAAAATGCACCAAAGCAGTGTGTCGGGAAAGCTAAGGGAGTGTGCCTTTCTATTACTCTTGTCAGGTTTTACCTTTCAAGTAATTATGCGTGTCACACAGTATTTTCTGTTGGCAGTGAGCTAAATCAAGTCTCTCGTTTCTTATTTAGTTTCTCTTAATTATCAGAGCAATTGTTACATGGACACAATGATGTCAGCTCCCCTTACTTGATAATTATGAATATTGTGCATTTTACATGGTAGACAGAAAAACATATATACACAAATGTATATCTTAAACTTGCCCATAGGGAAATATTTGCATTTTGTGGAGGGTACCAAATAACCAGGATACCGCCACCCTGGTGGTGGATGAGGAGGAGTTTGAATTCACTTTGGGACATTGGGAAGGCATTTATACCATGACTAAAGCAGCCAGTTTAGACATGCATATCACAGGATGTAAGTGACCTTTTCTGTACCAATTTAGGAGTTTTTTTTTTTTTTAAATAAGGTAAAACACTATTTACTGATTTTGGTATGTCCATTTGTTATGTTTCTCATTTCATTCAAGTGTTTTCTTACTGCTTTTGCCAAGTAGTTCCTTTCCAGGCTTACCTTAATGAAAAGGGAAGAAAAGGCAGCTGAGGTTTTTATAAGGAGGCTAGGAGATTTTCTAAAATGGAGTGATACATCGCATTTCATGAAGGTGATGAAAATATTCACCATGGCAACCATTCTGCTTTTACCCATAATGCAAGATAACCTATTTGCATTTGTTTGTTGGACACATGTAAAATTAGCAGCCGTGTAGTGGAGTCTGTGGGGAAGACAATTACTGCTTAGATAGGACAGAGCTGGAGTCACTGGTCAGCCTTTCAAGAGAGGGTCCTTGTGGGGGGCTGGGGAAAGGGGGGGGTCTCAATCTAGGTCAGCCCTACTTATATCTGCGTGCTCCTCGCCTGCCTTCCCGTGGTTATTTACATGTTCCTTAGTCCTGGCTTTTTCTATATTAGATGTTTGTCACAAGCAATCGCAATTCCTGTGGAAGTTTGAAGGAAATAATGTGTAGTTTTTGCTGAGGAGATGCAGTGTCCCTCCGGATAGAAATGAGAAGGCCCTGTTCTGGGGAGGAATCAGACATTTTCTTCTTTAATTTCTCGCACCCCAGTGGAAACTAAACCAGAACTCTACTGTGTATTTCCAGTCTTCCAGGTGTCTTACTCCGTGTTTCCAACAAGATTTTATTTCTCTGAGGTTTTCATGCTTAAATCCAGGTGTTCTAGTGCATGCCCCCCCTTTTTTTTCTGACGTACAAACAGGTTCGAAATGCCTCATTTCATTTACTTGGACAGGATCACAATCTGTCTACTGTTCCTGTCCTCTTCTTGAAGGCCATGTTCCTCAAAATAGCAGTAGCTTCTGTTCCTGCTTGGGTCCCCTCGTCATTCCGGTCAGATGTATCCTATTCCACATCCATGGAGCTGTGCTGGAGTTGACCTAGGCAGCCAGCGATCATCAAAACTAGTACAAACCTTTTATTGTCTTGTCCTTTAATAATAAGTGTTTAGTTCCTACTGTTTGTAACACCCTGTTACTAAGTGTTAATAGATAAAAGACCCAGAGGGGTCTACATCCTAACAGGAGGGGTGGGTTTGATGTGTTTATTCATTATATATTGTGCTGGCTTGTCTTACGTCAACGTGACACACAAACTAGCGTATCGGAAAGGAGGGAGCCTCAATTGTGGGAATGCCTCCATAAGATCCAGTTGTACATTTCCCTAATTAGTGATTGATGGGGGAGGGCTCAGCGCATTGTGGGCGGGGCCATCCCTGAGCTGGTGGTCCAGAGTTGTGCAAGAAGGCAGACTGAGAAAGCCAAAAGAAGCAAGCCAGTAAGTATTGTTCTTCCACAGCCTCTGCTCAGGTCCTGCCCTGACTTCCTCCAGTGATGCACAGGTCTGTGGAAACGTCAGCCAAATAAACCCTTTCCTCCACAACTTGCTGTTCAGTCACGGTGTTTCATTGCAGCAATAGAAACCCTGACTAAGACACATTCTCTAGGCATGCACCACTGTGTCCAGTTTACGGCACCTGGAGCTTGCTCGCCATGCGGCACCCTGTTAAGTAAGCTATGTTCCCCGCCTGAGATGGGCTTTTATGATGACAATGACCTGCCTATTGTCCTCTATTTATTGAAGAGAGAACTCTGGCCTATTGGACTCTGTCCTTAAACTATGTGCCTGAGAGTTTGGAAGCATTGGGTACCCAGAGGTAAGCTGCTTGAGAAATACGCTGGGAATAGAACTCTGCGCCTTTGGAAGAACAGTACGTGTGCTGTTGGTTGCTTTTATTCTCCAATCTTTGGGTGGCTTGCCACCCAGTTCCCAAATAAATCACACAGAGGTTTATTCTTACTTATGAATGCCTGGCCTTAACTTGACTTGTTTCTACCTAGCTTTTCTTAACTTAAATTATCCTGTCCTATCTTTTGCCTCTACTCTACATACCTTTCTTGACTTGGTACTCCCTGGCTTGCTGTGTAGCTGGGTGGCTGGCCCCTGATGTCCTCCTCTCCTTCTCCTTTTCTCATTCCTCTATCTTCCCTTTCTAGATTTCTCCCTCTATTTATTCTCTCTACGTGCCAGCCCTGCCTGTTTCATTTTCCTGCCTAGCTATTGGCCGTTCAGCTCTTTATTAGACCAATCAGGGGTTTTAGACAGGCAAACTAACACAGCTTCACAGAGTTAAACAAATGCAACATAAAAGAATGCCACACATCATTGCATCATTAAACAAATGTTCCACAGCGCAAACAAATGTAACACATCTTCAACTAACAGTCTACGACAGTATGTGTTCTTAACCACTGAGCCAGCTCTCCTGACCCTGACATATGTGCATTATTCTATTTGATCCTACTATAGTAATGAATGCATTATTACAATTTTTTTAAGTTTATTTTATTTTATACACATTGGTGTTTTTGTCTTCCTGTATGTCTGTGTGAGGGTGTTGGATCCCATAGAACTGGAGTCACAGACAGTTGTGAGCTGCTTTGTGGGTGCTGGGAATCGAACCCTGGTTCTCTGGAAGAGCAGTCAGTGCTCTTAACCACTGAGCCATCTCTCCAGCCTTTTTTTTTATTATTACAATTTATTCGTTTTCTAGCACAGGGTCACACTGCATAGCCCAGGTTGGCCTTGAACTCACAAATATAGAGTAGACTAGTTTCAGACACTTGGTGATCCTCCTGCCTCAGCTTCTAGGGATATACCACTGTACTTAGACAGCATTATTACTGTTTATTTTCATCTTTAATGTGAAAACATTTAGTCACCATGAAGCTATAAATTGCTTACAGATAATTTTATAAGCAAACTTTGAATTTGAACTCAGATCTGACCTTACATCCCTCGCTGTTCATTGAATAAGTTACTTCTATAATTCAGACTGTGAATGTTTTCCACCACACTTATTGAGGGGTAGATTCTGAGCTGCTAAGTTGTTGACGTGCTGGTGGGTGCAGTGGGAGGAGATGATGTGGGCAAAGGCGTCTTTTTGGTTGGTTGATGGACTACACTTAGGGAACATTTCATTCTGAAACAGATAATTTAGTTCAACACCTTTAATTTATGCCTGAGGCCCAGAGAGTCAACTTGTCCAAAGTGACACAGACAGCTCGCTCTCTCCCTCTCTCTCTGCTCTCTCTGTCTCTGTCTCTTTGTTGCTCGTGTGTGTGTGTGTGTGTGTGTGTGTGTGTGTGTGTGTGAGAGAGAGAGAGAGAGAGAGAGAGAGAGAGAGAGAGAGAGAGAGAGAGAGGTAACAGATGACTAGTCTGGTATTTATTTCTCTACTAAAAAGAACCCACCCAGTCTCTGAACCAAGTGCCTAAGAGAAAGTCTACTTGGAAGTTTAGTGTAGAGGCTGGGGAGCTGGCTCAGCCGTCAGAAACAGGTACTGTGCAGACTCAAGTTCAGGTCTCATTATCCATGTTTTGTGGCTCATGACTACCTATAATTCAGGCTCCAGGACATGGGCTGCCCTCTACTGGACTGTGTGGGCACTGCATTCAGGTACACAAACCCACAGTCACTCACACAATTAAAAACAAAGTATGAGCTAAAAAAGAAGCTAGTGTAGAAGAGACTTTGTGCATGTTTCAGCCCCTCCCCATCTCACAGATCTAGAGGTGTTCTGATGGTGGACCCTGCCCTTTCTAGGATTGGGGATTCGTGCAGGACGATTGTAGCTGAGAAGCCCTGGCCTGTCCCCATTCATATGGGATTACTATGGCTGAGTTGTAGCCAGCTTGTTTCATTTGTATTTTGCTCCATTACAAATTAAGCTACCTCTCAGTGTCTCTGATTCTGTGCAAAGTAGGGATACTGTTAATATCTCTGTTGTGGTGTTTTTAATCTCTAGATAGTGGTTCTCAACCTTCCTAACGCTGCGGCCCTTTAATAATACCGTTCCTCATGTTGTGGTGACCCCCAGCCATACAATTATTTTCACTGCTACTTCGTAACTGTAATTTTGCTACTGTTACGAATCGTAATGTTAATATCTGACTTGCACATGGTCTTAGGTGACCCCTGTGAAAGGGTTGTTTGACTCCCAGGTTGAGAACCCCAGCTCTAGAGCACTTTGAAAAGTGCGAGGCATTTAGTGAGTACTCTTCCTGTTTGTTAAGATGATGGCTTCAAGCTGGGTGTTGTGCACAGCTCTGTTCGTAACACCCACAGTCTAAGGTAGAAGGATCTCAAGTTTGAGGTCAGCTAAACCATGAGACCCTGTCTCAAAAAGTTACCTTTCCCTGATGGTTTCCATCCTGCTGTGTTTCCTGGGTATCTGGTGTTCGAGTCTTCTCATTGTGGGGTGTCGACTCCTGCCATTTATAAAATACTAAAGTATCCATGTGCTAGTTTTTGCTGTTGCTAATTGATCTGTTAGCATTCTTATCTCGGCAGATGGAAGTGATAATTGAACAACTAAAATATAGCAGCCCCCACCCTTGTGAGATTTCCCCACAACATATAAAGGACTAATTGAAGTAATTAATTAAGACATTTAACCACTCCCCTGCCTATCTACCGCCCCTCCCTCCCTCCCTCCCTCCCTCCCTCCCTCCCTCCCTCCCTCCCTCCCTCCCTCCTCCTCCTCTTTTTCCTCACTCAGGTCTGGTCTCAGTGTGACCTGAAATTTCCAGTCTGGCCCAGGCTGACCTCAAACTCAGTCTCAGCTTCTGAAGTGCCAGGATTACCCCTGTATGCCACTACACTCAGCCCAGCCCACCCTCGCCCCGCCCCGCCCCGCCCCACCCCCTCTCTGGTTGAAAAACCAGGACAGTCAGGTGACTTTCTAAAGCATGACTAATCCCAGAGGAACTTCCTGGCAAGAAGGTTGGCACAGGTTGGTGAAACAGGAAGGAATCGAATGCAAGAGCATAGATAACCAATTCCTTTTGGCACAGACCTGACTTTTCTGTGATGTGGTCACCAATAGCAAGTCTGCAGTGTTGGTGATTAAACTACAAAATTCTGCTTGTCCTTATCTGTCGACTGAGGTTTCTGTCCCACCCGGTTCCACAATCATTCAGTCCCAAAGAAATATGGCCTATTAGCTCAGGTTTCTTATTAACTCTTTTTTTTTAATTGATACTTATTGTGCTCTACATTTTTCTCTGCTCCCCTCCCTGCCTCTCCCACCCCCCTTCAATCCTCTCCCAAGGTCCCCATGCTACCAATTTACTCAGGAGATCTTGTCTTTTTCTACTTTCTACTTCCCATGTAGACTACATCTATGTAATTCTCTCTTAGTGTCCTTTCTTATTAACTCTTATAACTTATATTAGCCCATAATTCTTGTCTGTGTTAGCCATGTGGCTTGGTACATTTTTCAGCGAGGCAGTCACATCTTGCTTCCTCTGTGCCTGGGTGGGAACTGCAGACCAAGCTTTCCTCTTCCCAGAATTCTCCCATTTTCACTGTCCCACCTCTACCTCCTGTGTGGTCGCCCGCCTATACTTCTGCCTGACTACTGGCCAATCAGCAATTTTATTAATAAAACAGCATTTTATTAAGAAACAAATCTTTACAGGGTAAAACCATTGTCCCCACAGCACTTATCAATCACTTTAATGTGTGCGTTGCTAGTTTGTTTAATTTACTTCTTGAAATTCAGCCAGAGAGTCGCCGTCTTCTTTTTGTCTTTGTAGACTAGAGTGAAGTCTTCAGGATGCCCTCTCTATAAAGCAGTTTTGGGCGCTGGCTGGCTGCACATAATCGTGTTGTGTAACAGTTGCCACACACAGATCCCGGCTTTGAGGAAGTGAAGGGAAAATGCTGGAATTATCAGCCTGAAGATCAGCGATCTTCTAGAATAGGGACTGCTGCTCTCCTGAGGGCTACCTCGGGAGTATCACAGTGAAGAGCAGATTGCCCAACATTGCGCAAACATGCTCCAGGCCCCAGCAGGTTTCTGATTTTAAGGGAGTTAAGACTATGTTGACTGTAGAGGGAGGAGAAAGGAAGACATAAAACTGCATTTTGAGTCCCCCCCACTATAAGGCATTCTGTGCCAAGGTGGCTAGGTGAGTCAGTCAGCTTCAGAGTCCCGGGAGGTAAGAATATTATAGTATGAATATTATTGTATTATCTGGCATGGGAGACGTTCGTATGTAACTATGTAGCTTCCCCCAAAGAACAAGGAAAGGGATATGTGTGCTAACAAGGTGACTTCAATTAAAAAAAAGGTAAAACAATTCTTGATTGTTACAAAACTTGACTAAAAAGTAGTATTTTCAGTGCGCTGTCACGTGCCACCCGCAGCTGTAAAAATGCATGCATTTCTCTTGGTGCCTCGGCACTCGCAGCTGTCTGGTTTATTTTGGCACATCCGCATTCTACAGGGCTGCTCCCATTGGCTTCACTCTCTTTCTTCTTCAGGTATCTCCTCTCCCATCTTTGCTAGGGCTTTCTGAGACTCAGGCTCTGGCAGGAGTAGCAGACAACTCTTCAGGTCTTTTCTGTGGCAGGCTCCTTGGTTTGGTCTCCTTTATCAGCCCCATCAGCCTTTTCTTTTAGCAAGGAGGCTATGGGGAGGGGCCCTGCAGGGGAAGGCAGTCTGAGTTTCTCCCTGATTGATTTGGCTACTGTTTCTTTTCTTTTACTGTGTTTTTAACTGGATGGTTGAAGTTGTGACTTAACTCAGCAAGATTACTATGTCCTCTCCTTAACATGGCCACCATGTCGAACGTGTTTTCAGCACTCCAATGGCTGAGGCAGATAGATCTTTGTGAGTTTGAGGCCAGTCTTGTCTATAGGCAAGTTCCAGGACAGCCAGGGCCATTACACAAAGAAACCTTGTCTTGGAAAGACAAAACAACAAACCCAAAACCCAGCAACCTTCAGGCCATGTGTTGACTTTTCTCCAAAAGAAGACTACTGAGAGAATTCTTTGTATCAGTTGGTATTAAAGCCTTTCTAAAACCCCTTCCCAAGAAATTAAATAAACATGGGGGATATTTGAAAGTTAAGAAACATTTTTTTAAATTAAACATAGTTTTGGTTTTTTTAGATCTCCCTGAGTTCATGACCAGCATGGACTACAAAGGGAACTGTAAAAAGTCGAGAAAAGGGCTGGGAATGTAGACTCAGAAGTGTTGTGGGGTGCTGCGGGGCTGCATTCTGCCACGCAGCTCCCGCCACCAGCTAGCTTTACCCGAAATAACAGCACACAAATTGGATTCTTTTAAACATTGCTTGGCCCATTAGCTCTAGCCCTTACTGGCTAATTCTGATATCCCGATCAATCCATCTCTAATAAACTGTGTAACACCGGTCTTACCGGGAAAGATTCAGCATATCTGACCTGGCGGCTTGCTTCATCGCGTGCGTCTGCCTGGGAGAAGGGAGCATGGCCTCTCTGAGCTCACTTCCTCTTCCTCCCAGCATTCTGTTCTATTTACTCCTCCCACCTATGTTTTAACCTATGAGGCCAAGCAGTTTCTTTATTACTTAACCAATGACCTTCCTCCATCACAGAAGAACATTAATCTAGCTTGTGCAAAGCCCTGGGTTCAATCCCCAGCAAAGCATAAATGCGGTGTGATGGTGCATACCTGTAGCCCCAGTTCTTAGGAGGTGGAGGCAGGGCACTCTGAAACGTAAGAGCATCAGTCACTCTAGGCTATGTGGGTGAATTCACGATGAGCCTAGGCTGTCTGAGACTAAAAACAGCAACTAGAACCCAGATGTTTTGCTCTTGTTTTACAATTTTGGAGTGAGGACCTGCAGTAGGGACCCTGCAATGGGGACCTAGCAGTGGGGACCCGCAGTGAGGATCCTACAGTGGGAACTTGCAGTGAGGACCTGCCATGGGGACCCTGCCTGTGCGCTTTTTCCCCATTTGCTTCCTTTCCTTAGGAAACCAGGAAGACAAACAACTTTTCTTCATCTTATCTAGAATAACTCATAAAAGTTTTCTCAGCACCTTCTTTCATATTAAATAGTTGGATGTGAAGTAAATACATGTTTTCCAGATTTGCTAACATTTCCTTTAAATAGCAAGTGTCCTGTCTGTGTGTGAGCATATGACCAGACTCCCCTGCCTGTAGTTCATTTATCTATGTCCTCATGGTTTTCCCAAGTCCACAGCCCTTTGCTTTTCTAGAACGATCTCATGGTCCTCACTTTCATCACCTTGTTTTCCAATAGCCACCCGTTTTTTCACCTGCCTCTTTTCAAAATCTCCCTCTCCACTTTCCTCAGCAGCTTTATTTACTTGGTATATCCAGAGATGGCCGAGCGAGATCAGGGACACATCCTCCAGCGATGTGGCTCCAAGGTTCTCGTAAGTCACTGAAAAAATGTGCTTCAGGGAAGGACTGACAATTACCTGCAGTGAAGGAACTGGGTAAGAGCAGGAGAAAGCAGTGGATACCCAGTGCCTGTGGGGACCAGGGATGCTTCAGGGAGGAGGTGACAGGTTAGATGTACTCTCGTAAGAGGTTCTGAGGGGGAAAGAAGGGAAACTGAACCAACATGGTGTTCCTGCACCTCGGTCTACCTGCTGTGTCTTCCGGGTTATTTCTTCTAGGGACAGCAGACCTTTGAGCTTCACTGTGTATCCTTTCTGGGGACCCTGGACCAGGGAGTTTCACTGTGTATTCTTCTGAGACTCCTGGACCAGGGAGTTTCACTAATGTTTTCCATCTTTAGTAGAGAACAAACCTCGTTCTCTCCCCCATCCAGTTGCACTTCTTTGTCCCCTCATTTTGAAATGTGCCATCTTTTTCCTCTGTGGTGGTCCCTCTGTTTCCCTTCTCTCATTCAAGCATACTTTGTACCAGTGAGCTCTCCTCCCCTCAGTACCTCAGAATCGTGATCTGTTTACCTCTAGACATTCTAAATTGCTTTCTTTCTTGATTGATTAGACTGCAAAATAGGTTATGTGGTTGCTGATTTCAACTGGTAACCCCTCTCAGTACCCAGATGACAAAGATCTTACTTGCCACTGCTTGAATTCTACAGAACCTGATCTTTCAAATCTCTGAGTATGCCATCAGTGGTCAGACTTGAAATGGCGAGTATAGGCAAAAGCAAAAGACACATTTCCTTCTGTCCCTTCAGTGACAGTACAAGGAGAAGTCAATGGCATCCATTCAGCAAAGGCTTCCTGACTTCTGTCTGAGCACTTGGAGATTTGCAACCAGGGAGGGGTGGTCATGATTCTCGTGGCCCTGGCTTTAAAAGTCAAAAGTGAAATAGTCACTGAAGGTGGAGAATGGAAAGGACTGAGAGAGAAACAGTGAGCCAAATGCTCATGGCGGTCTCGGCGCGGCACCAGCAGAGACACCTGTTTCAGTCCACGATGGGAATAAGAGGTGTTCTCTGGAAGAAGTGATGGAATGAAGCAGAGAGTAATAGAACTTGGCCTAAAAGATGGAGCAGGTGAGGAATCTATAAGATTAATTTAAAATTTAAGATGTACTATACTGGGGGAGTAGGTTGTGTTGTAAAAGGTCTTCCAGCCCATCTTGAAAGGTTGTATATACAAAGGTGTCTTAAGCAGTATTTTTGTTTCCTGTTCTGAATTTGTTTGCTTTATTTCATCATTTCTCCTTCTACCTGCATGTCTGTTAAGCGCTGTTGTGCCCCTCCGCATCATATATTAGTGTTATGTGACAGTGCTAGTTAGTATCAACCAGATTTGGTGTCATTGTGGTGTCTATTCCGCAGGATTTGTGAGGGATGAATCAGGCAATTCACTTGACTTCATTCAAATGATGCCTGACTGAAAGGAAATTAGTAAAGTGTAATTAAATAAAATTAACAAAGTTCCTCTATTTCTTCATGGACATTAGTTATTTCCTGCTTGTCTGGAAAGACCAACTTAGATGGTACTGCCAATGCATTGATGATGTTTGTGAAGTCTCGATATGCTTAGATTATACTTCGGAGTTTTCATTGTAATAAATAACACACCTGTTCCATGGATCCTTCTGAGGCACTCCGTGCTCCCACAACAGGATACCAGAGAGGATGGATGTCTTAAGTAAAGACATTTGTTTGCTCTCACATCCGCAGGCTAAGGAAGCCAGGGCCAGGTTGGCAGCCATCTTGGTTTATGGTGAGGAGCCTCCCTCTGACTTGTAGGCAGACACCTTGTCTGTGTCTGCACAAGGTGAATTCATGGCCACTCCTCCTCCAGTGCTCAGCTCAGATCTTTACCTTACAGGCTGTAGCTCCAAGTCACAGGTCAGAACTTTTGCACTTGAATTGTGGGAGTTTTCAATAGCCTAGTTCCCCACGTCTTTATTAGTGTGCTGTTTTTATTCGTGTGAGCTTAAGGCCATGTACTTTCTGAATGATCTGATTTGACTAAATTATTAGGTAAAAAAACTGGTACCTAGAGGGCAGTATTTAGCTATACTTTTATTAATGTGAGTGAGATTCAATTTTACCACCTCCAACAATTTGGCTAGGTTTCCTTTATTGTTGGAGGAGACTGGTTCCACCTGGTGTACCCTTTGTAGATCTCTGTCTTCTGTAGATGATCTTGGGTTTATTGTGCAACTTTCTTGCTTGTTTTTGCACAACAAGATTGCTTTCAGATGTTTTCTTGCTTCATAATACTTCAGGGAATAACTTCTTGGGTGAAGAATGTCCGTGCACATGGAAGTCTTCACTATAGGGGTTTTACCATAATTCCCAAAAGTGCACAAACCCATTTTCAAGTCTTCTGTTGTTTCTAAGATAGGATGTACTACTTAACTTTCACTTTCTCAGTTTCTAATGTTTTGTTAGTCTTGGCTTTTTTAAAAAGTCTTTTTTTGTTTGTTTGTTTCTTGTGGAGCTGGGAATCAAACATAAAGCCTTGTGCATGGTGGGCAAGTGATTGCTCTACCGCTGAGCCACAGTTCCAGCTCTTGGTGTTTGAGGCTGAATCTCTGTAGCTCAAACTTAGCTTGAACTTGCTATGAAGCCGAGGCCAGCCTTAAACTCTTTGAACTTGCAGATGCTGGGATTATATGTGCGAACCATCATGTACAACAGTGTTCTTTAAACACTACCAGTGTTATCTGTGGAATACAGTATCACATTGCTTTAATTTATATTTCTATAGTTTAATTACAAATGTACATTTTAAAATAGGTTATATCTTTAGAACTGTTTGAAATACACAGCAAAATTGAACACAGCAAAATTGAATATGCACAAAAAATTCCCTTGTACATTGACTTATTTCTTTTAACATAACTTTTTTTTTTACTGGTTCTTTGGGAATCTCACAACATGCACCCCAATTCCACTCATTTTCCAGTTCTTCCATGTGTGCCCTAAACCCTTTGTAGCCTCCCCAACAAAGGAAAATCCCTTAGGCAGGATATGCATATGTTAGACCCTCACCCCAAGTCCCTTCTCCCCCCCATCTGCCGCAACAAGGTTCTTCTGTAACAGCCCTGACTGTGCTGGAACTCACTTTGTAGATCAGGCTGTCCTCAAACTCACAGAGATCTGCTTGTCTTTGCTGGCATTAAAGGCTTGTGCCACCATCTCCTGGCTACATATGTCAGACTTGATGGACCTGAGACGTATTTCTATCATCCCAGAGCTACAGTCCTGTTTATTGTACAGCTCTGAAGAAAGTCACAATGATGTGGTGTCTCTACCATTGCAACATTGGGTATCGGAAGAGGTTGGAGGCTCCAAGAAACCCCTGCCCTGCCCCTCCTTTCTCTTCTTTAATCATCTTTTTAACTGGGTTAAATTATTCCTTTTGTAGAAAGTCATATGGTTGTAATCAAACAGAACATCCATCACCTTTTCCATTGACTTTTTTGTTTTGGTTTGCAAGATGCGGTCTCACTATGTAGCCTTGGTGGCCTGGAACTTATATGTACACCAGGGTGGCCTCAAACTCAGAGAGTCCCCCCCCCAACACTGGGTTTTAAGGTAAGCACCCCATGTTGGGCCTTGCAAATACAGTTTAAAGGTGTTTCTACCATCTTGGTTAACTTATACAATTTTAACTTGGTGTGCGTTATCTCCAGCGCAGCTCTGTTTGAATCAGGACGCATGCTCTTTCCATGCTGGTCTAGGGAAAGTGATTTTATAATTTGGTTAAGGTGGTGCATCACTAGGATCTTCTATTATAAAGCCACTATTTTCCCTCTGTAATTTATGTTACCTGAAATTTTGTGACACCCCATAAGATCCTCTGTTTCTCACTTGATCGTCTTGTTTGAAGCTTTTTCTTCTGTGGTTTTGTGAAGTGATAGTTTGCAACTTCAAGTGTTTAGAGTAAATACTTTTTTCCCCCAATCATAGCTTCTCCCCCTTTTCTTAAACAATGAAAAAAGCCCCACTTTTCTCTAAGGCCTTCCTTCTCAAAGTAATCTAAAACTCTCATCTTTACTTCTCCTTAAAAAAAAAAAAAGAAAAAAACCATTAACCATTAAACTTCCTCAGCATTTTATACATTTGCATGATTGAAAGGCAAAGCTCACTGCTGGTCACCCACATTGACCAGTTAAAGCACCCTGACAAGGCATGCCATTTGTCCGGAGCTCTGTCTCCCCTCAGAACAATAGCTTCAGCTTCTTCCATTTCCCTACTCACGCCATTCTTGGTAGAATCTGATCTCCTAAGGGGGCTTAGTAGGAGGTGACATCAAGGGCCAGAAAATACTCTTTGATGTCACATGACTTTGATGTTCAGTTAGACCGGGCAGCAGAGAGTCTTCAGAGACCCAGCTTTAGAAATCGGAGAGAAGAAAAGCAAGCAGGAGGCTGAAAGATGCCGTTCCAATTAGTGTCCCTGTAGGAAGGGCGGCGCTCTGTTTGTTTATATGCTCCGGTTCTGAGCGCTCATAACTGACCTCTGCAAGGACTTGGGGCTTGGATTTTTGTGCCATTTATCTCTCTAAACCTTGCAAATGAATTTAAATAAAATCATATGATTTGATATTTGATTTAGTTTTTAAACTCTGAACCTGCGAGTACTTTGCGAGTTAATTTATTGCTTAGCTTACTCAAGTATTAGCAATTTACAGAGTCACTCCATGAGACCAAGAAGCATGTCTGTCTTTTGTTTTATACAGTTTTGACTGTTTCATACTTTAGCACTTGGAAAAAGGATGCCTCTTCAGAGAGAGCTCTCAGCGTTGCTAGGAAACCCAAGATTCCTTTGTGAGGACCTTGAGATTTCAGTTCATTTTTAGCACAACACAGTGAGGAGCAAACCCATTTCAAAAAGGAAATAGTGAAAGTCATTTCTGGGACTGCTTAAAATATCTTAAACAGAATCGCATCTCCTCACGTCTGGGGGGCCCACGTGCAGGTGCACTAACACGTGCAGGTGCACACTTAGTGCACATATAACATGATCTGCAGTCTACAGCCTGAGCACATGGTCCACCAGCAAAGGGAAAACCAAGATAGACCACTTGTAATGTAGGAATCCCTTCTGGCAGATTTTCATATTTCCCTGACATTTCTAAACTTGATCAGAATATAACATAATCTCAAATTCTTTTCTGCAAATTATAAGGTGCTATTTTAAGAGACAAAGGTACTTGAGAGTTCCCGACCCCTAATGAAGCCAATCATGATATAGTAAATCAGGATTTCTACCTTAAAGGGTCCTATACAGGATAGCATTGGCAACAGAAGTGGTGACTGAGCAAATGTGATGGAAGTGGGTGCTGACTGAGCACAGATCTCTAAAAGAAAACAGACACCCAAGTCAGTGTGTGCTCAAGGCACAGATGATCCGTATAGGCAGGGAAAGTACCATAAATGTTCTTAGAAGGAAGGACAGGCAACTCACTGGAGGGTGGAGAGGTAGTAGAATAAATGTATTTTTGAAAATGGGGCAGGCATAGGGCTGAATTTATTAGACATTATAAAAAGGGTCCCAGAGTTCCAATAGTTCTTCAGCAGGAACTCTAGAGGTGCCAGACATCAGTGTCAAAAGCCATATTTTAATACAATAAATATGTACGCTGAAACACACTTGACGGCTAGCATACTTTCAGGACAATGGCAAGCCATTGCTTGGTGTCAGTCAGTAGGGTTTAGATGGTGGATCATCAACTTTTGCTGTGTGAAACACCAACCCCACCTTTAGATATTTAACACAGACATTGTGTATCCATGGTCCCTCAGGTGTTGGTTGGGGTAGGCTTGCTTGAGAAAGGAGGCTGTGGGCTCACTTAGGACGCCGCAGAAGCTTGTCTAGACAGGGGTTGCAGGTGGGGTGATGGGGTCGCATTTTGGGGAGTAATGGCTGCTGGTCACCCACCTCAGTTATTTCTCATGTGGATCATTTTGCGCAATGGTAAGAGTTCTCAAGAAGGGAGAATGGATTTATTAGCAAGGAATCTGGAGGCCTCGCCCTGGATTTTACCCGGCACATTCTTGTTACTCTTCACTGGTCTGATTTCAGAGAGGAATGCAGAGGTTCTGCACCCATTCTTTATTCAGTTTGAGGAATGTCCTTAGATATTGTTACAAGCTTAGGAAAGGAACTTTTAGTTTTTATTCTTTGGGCTTCAACTCTACCAACATAATATTATTTCTGATAGCACATTAATTCTCACCTAATAGAAAAGATAATACCATACGTGATTGGAGAAACATCATGGAATAGTTGCTGTGCAGAGTGAGGGCTTGGGATTGATTGACTTCTAATTTTGCTCAGTGTATTAATCATAGGTGCAAGATGAAGAGAGGGGGAAGAAGAGCAGAGAGGATGGAGGTGGCAGAGTCAGGCCCTGGGTACCATTCATAATCTCATCCAACACCGAACATCCAGGTTGGGAAGTGCAGGAGTTCAAGGGGTAAAGCTGCTTCTTAACTCAAAATGGTGAAGCTAAGTGTCCTAAGCAATGGAGATTGTTGAGTTAATGTTTAGGAAATCCTTTAGGGGGTGGAGGCTCCTGTAAAATACTCGCACTGGGGACACTGAGGTAAGAGAATTGTCTAGAGTTCAAAGTGAGTTCCAGGCCAGGTTGGCTTAAAAAGTGAGACTCTGTTTCAGAATAACAAAAGAAAACAAAAGCTGGTCACAGAGAAACCAGTAGATGTGACAAGTTCTAGGGAAACTTTTGTGTTGCAAATGATCTTAAAAGACTTGTATCGGATGATTCATTTATTGTAGTAATATGAGTGGCAGGGCTGCGTCCCCACCACCCCGGCTGCCTGCTAGCTTATGCCCCGAAATAATTACACGGACACTGTATTCTTTTAAACACTGCTTGGCCCATTAACTCTAGCCCTTACAGGCTAATTCTCATATCCCGATCAACCCATTTCTAATAATCTGTGTAGCATCAGTCTTACTGGGAAAGATTCTAGCCTACGTCCATCTTGGGTCTGAGCTTCATGCGTCTTCCTCAGAGAGCAGAGCTATCGCGTCTGCCCGGGAGAGGGGAGCATGGCGTCTCTGAGCTCACTTCCTTTTCCTCCCAGCATTCTGTTCTGTTTACTCCACCCACCTATGTTCTAACCTATAAGGGCCAAGCAGTTTCTTTATTTAACTAACCAATGACCTTCCTCCATCAATTTATGATTGAATTTGTGCTACAAATCAAGCTAACAACCAGACTCTTCATACCTTTGTTATTGATCTGAGCACCTACTTTAGCTTTTCATTTCTTTTGTTTTTTCAAGACAGGGTTTCTCTGTGTATCCATTCTGACTGTGCTGGACTCATTCTTTAGACCAGGCTGGCCTCAAACTCACAGAGATCCACCTGCCTCTGCCTCCTAGGTGCTGGGATTAAAGGCGTACTCTACCATGGCTAGACTGGCTTGCTTGTTTGATTGTGCTCTCTCTCTCTTTATCTCTCTCTTTCTTTTTATGGTGCTGGGGATTGAACCCACAGAGCCTTTTAATTGCTAGGCAAGTGCTCTACCATGGTGGTGGTGTATTCTCTCTGCCTGTTGTTTTGACAAAGGGTCTTGCTGTGCCTTTGAGTGGATGCTCAAACTCTGTGCTCCTATCTGCTTCCCTCATGCTGGGTTTCAGGAATGTGCTATCACATTTGATGGCAAATCATATTTTTTTTTGTTTCTGTTTCTCAGCCAGGGTCTTGCTGTGTATCTCAAACTAGCTTCTCACTTTTGATCCTCCTACTTCTGCCTCCCTAGTACTGCATTTAATGATGTGTACCACATGCTCAGTGCTACAAACAACAACAACAACAACAATAACAACAACTCAGCATAGGGCTTTGCATGTGCTAGGTAGCCGAGCTGCATCTTCAACTCTCGAAAACTAGTTTTACAGTTGGGCTTGGCGGTGTACTTTTATAATAGCAATACTTGGCCTGTCGAGACAGGGCTATGAGATCAAAGCTTCTGTGCACAAGCAATGCAAACTCATTTTCTTTGCCTCTGGAAGTTTACAGTGCTCTTAAAAGTTATTGTATGGGAGCAATTGCGGTGCGACTCAGACACCATGAGTGGCTTCAGCAGCGAGGAGCACCCCGTGCCCTTCACTCTTTTGAGTACCGCCATCTTCCTAAAAAATGAGAAAGACAGTATTTTCTCCATTTCATGATAATCCGATTTATGCAGGAAAGGATGTATTCCACGTGGTGGTTGAGGTTCCACACTAGTTAAATGCTAACATGGAGATTGCTACAAAGGACCCCTTAGTCCAATTAAGCAAGACATGAAGAAAAGAAAGCTCCACCATGTTTCCAGTCTGTTCCCTTACAAAGGATACATCTGGAACTATGGTGCCATCCCTCAGACATGGGAAGACCCAAGGTACAGTGACAAACACTGGCTGTTGTAGTGACAATGACCCAATTGATGTTTGTGAAATTGGAAGCTAGGTGTGTACAAGAGGTGAGATCATCAAGGTGAAAGTTCTGGGCATATTGGCTATGATCAATGAAGGCGAAACCAACTGGAAAGTCATCGCCATTAACGTGGACGATCCAGATGTGGCCAATTATAACGATATTTCTGATGTCAAAATATTTCTGAAACCTGGCGACTTAGAAGCCACTGATGGCTGGTTTAGAAGGTATAAAGTTCCTGATGGAAAACCAGAAAATGAGTTTGGGTTCAATGCAGAATTTAAAGACAAGAATTTTGCAATTGACATTATTAAAGGCACTCATGATTATTGGAAAGCATCAGTGACTAAGAAAACAGATGGGAAAGGAATCAGTTGCGTGACCACCACCGTGTCGGAGAGCCCTATCAAAGCCATTGTGGATGCTTTTGCCACCCCCATGTGAATCTGCCTACCCACTACCGACAGATGTGGATAAACGGTTCCATCACCAGAAAAACCGATGAGATGCCTGGAATCCAAGTGATCCTGCGGCATCCTGTTCACCTGGAAGCATTAGATGCAAAAGTGTAGTAATGTTTCAAGGTTTTAAATTTCTGCAACTTACCTAATCAAGCAGATTCTGCTGTGGCCAGTCCAATATGTTCAGAAGGTTAGCCATCCAGACACTTCGCATCTCAACCAAGACAGCTTTTACACACGTTAACTCTCAAAGCCGTTGTCATGGAAGCACCGCATACTGGATGTATATGTTTACTGTGTTAGGAAATAAAGTTATTTTGCTGAAAAAAAGTTATTGTATGGATGTCTTAGTATCAGTGGTCTTAGTATCAATGGGCTCATCACATACCCTAAATTCTGTTGCTTTGAGCCCAAACCCCATCTCACTGTGCTCCCATGAATGCCACAGGGTCATGCGCCAGGGCAATTGCAGAAGCTTTGTCCCACGTATGTGTTTCTTTCTGCAGATGTCACCAGAGGTTTGAGTATCACTACTCCTGAACAGAGTATCGACAAAGCTAAAGGGGAAACTGCTTATCTACCCTGCAAATTTACACTTGGTCCTGATGACCACGGACCCCTGGACATCGAATGGCTGATATCCCCATCTGATAACCAGAAGGTGGATCAAGTGGTGAGTTGGATCTGTGCTGATCACTGCTCATGTCAGTGGGGATGTTGGGTGTGTCTTCACATAGCCCGGCGGGGGAGGGGAGAGAAAGCACCCAGCTAGCTGCTCAGGTGTGGTAGGAGTGAGGGACACAGTCACGCTGTGTGTTGACACAGCCAGCAGATACTGTGACTGCAATGGATGAGGTAATGAAAGGCTACTTCCGGGACCCACGGAGGCTCCTGAAGGTCTGGATATGCACGTGAGGGGCCAGAGCAGAGGATACAGGGAACCAGGGGCAGGCAGGCAGGGAGCACACACAGTGTCAGGGACTATGAGTAAATCCATTTTGTTAAAGAAGATATATGATATAATATACTGTAAGGAAGATGTACAGTGTTATCACTAGAGCCTGTTTTCCATATTTCCTCAAATTAAATACCCTGTACAGTGAATTACTTGGGAAGAGAATGAAATCTTTGTTTATTTGTTTTACCTTTTATTTACTTGTGGCCTGTGCACATGTGAGTGCCATATGCGAGCCAGTGGGGGTTAGAGGCAACTTTTGGAGGCCAATTCTTTCCTTCCACCATGTGGACCCCAGGGGTGGAACTCAGGTTCTCATTCTTGGTGATAGGTTCCTTTCCCAAGAGCCCTTTGCCTGGCACACAGAATGATCAGAAGGGGTGAGGGTGGGGGCCGACAACATACTCGCTTACATGCTTAGTTCAGGCCGGAGGTTAAAAAGTAAGTTCAAGATTTCATGGGGGTTTAGTGATTGATACAAGTCTTTGTAAGAGCTGAGCACAGTAGTGCCCACCCGCCATCCCCACTCAGGAGGCTGTGGCAGAAGGCAGCCTGCACCACATAACGTGACCCTTTCAAAAGACTTGCAGTGCTACTTACTGTTCAAATAAGAGGGAAGGGGTTATCTCACAACTGAAATTCTTCCATTCAGTGATTGAATTAGTGCAGTCCAGAATTGAGTATTTTTGGTAAGTCCAGAAATTTGTGAAGGAGATAAAGAAGCTGGGCGGTGGTGGCGCACGCCTTTAATCCCAGCACTCGGGATTGCAGAGGCGGGTGGATCTCTGTGAGTTCGAGGCCAGCTTGGTCTACAAGAGCTAGTTTCAGGACAGGAACCAAAAGCTACAGAGAAACCCTGTCTTGAAAATTAAAAAAAAAAAAAAAGAAGAAGAAGCTCCTGTAGTTGTCAGCAACAAGGGCTACGAACTGGCCTCTTCTGATTCAGTGACCAGAACCATCTGTTTCCTACGCAAAAAAAAAACCCCAGCAACAGAGTTGTCTCCTTTCCTCTCATCATCCCTGATACCCTGTGGCCCTCGCCACTCTCACTCTCCCCTCCGCCCCTTCTCTCTGTGAAGATGTCTGCCCTCTGAACACACATTTCTCATGAAGGCCCAGCACTGCCTTCCCTAGTTCTGCTCGGGATTCTGAATCTGGGGTTAACCCAGGAGAGCGTGAGTCTTCAGTCCTGGGTTACAGGAGAAGGTGAGGTCTGTGAGGAGGTGTCTATAGAGACCAGCAGGCACAGTGTGCCCACGCTTTGTTCATGGAAGGAGGGTCCCAAATCTCTCTAGCTAAGGACAGAGCACAAAACTGTGAAATGGGCATGACACGGCGGGGCACTTGGTCTGGAGCGGGCCTTTCTGGGTTTGAAACCTGGCCTCAGATTTAGTGCGTAGTAAGAGCGGACGAAGAGGAAGATGGCAGGTAAAGAGAGATTTCTAAAGAGGGTGCTTCACAGAATTCTAGCTAGGCTATGTTAGCTGAATTCCTGTTGGATTCGAGTTAGCTTGGCAGGTAGTACCTAAGGAGCTGGAGTTGGAAGGCCGGGCTGGAGTTGGAAGGCCGGGCTGGAGAAATGTCTAGTCTTGTCTCTGTGTGACGCTTTACTGTGTACCACACCCTGGTCAGTGTTGGTGTGCTCTCTTATAAGATTTTTACAGTCATTTGAACATCATGGAATGCACCTGCACAGACCTAAGATGGCTATGAAGTAGTCCGTCGGCCCTGCTGTTGTATATACACCCTCCGGGGTTGACAGAACCTTCTGTACGCAGCACGGGACTATATATACGTATTTAAGCCTTAAGATGACTCTAGGATGCACATGGTTGTGCTTCTGAAAGCTAGGAAACAGGCTTGGAGAGGTGAAGGACACGCCCAGTGTCCTCCAGCTAGCAGCTGGAATTTGAGCACAGACCTCTGCAGGTGGCACACCTGTGCTTTTGTTATCCTTTGTGTCTCCTCCCATGTTCCGTAAACCCAGTTCCGCGTGTGTCCGGTAGGGACACATGTCCTAGCCTCCTCTTAGAATGTAATGACATGCTGCATACCTAATTATTTCATGAGCTTGGGAGGAATACAGAAACATTGGTTACATACGGTGCCCAGTGAAAACAGGTCCGGCTCATAGCTTAGCTGGGTGACATAAATTTATGTGACAAGAGCCGGTACGGTCTTAGTATAGATGTTACAAGGGGACAATCCCAGCATCCATGTCACACTGCAAGAAATCAGTGAAGACATGTAAAGTTGCCTGGTAAATGCTAGCTGTCCCATTTTTTAATCCAGTCGTCACAAGAAAGCACTAAGTTGGTGTATGTCACTCACCGTGGGGACACATCTTACCTGTCTGGTGCTTCTTAAGAAACCAATGAGATGTGCATGTCAAAATGTGCTTTGGAAGGAGAGTTGTTTGAACTTTGTAGCTTTTCATAACGTGAGTGAGAAGTTTAATAGACAGGAAGCCGGAAGTCTTGTTTGTGAACGCATGAACGTTGATTGGTATTGACGAGTGGGGGTGGCAGGATTAAGGAGCAAGGTAACGGCTAGTGCGCTTAGGCCCCGTGCTGGCTGCTTCAGCTGCTCTGTGCATCCATTTACTCAGCAAACTGGTCTTGACTGTGACCTGGTGATGGGCAGTTGACACGCACACACAAGTGTTTCTGTGGGCTCAGGTTGGGTTGGGGTGGATATGCTAGAAGAGGCAAATACAGAAAAACTCAGCAAAATGATATCCTTGGGAGACATTTTTCAGCTGTACGGTACAAAATTAACATCCCAGGCAAGAAGTTTTTGTGTCGATTATGGTTGTGTTTGCGGGTGGGGTTTTTGTTTGTTTCTGGCTAGTGTAGGGCACAGTATGCAATCCTGTTCCACGTTGGTTTACCTGTTTGAAGTGGAGCACGAGCCACAGCTCAGTCCCATTTGATCTCTTGGCTTTCTTATCTTGTGTATTAGATAGCTGGAGTTTCAGAATACAACAGTTTTCTGGTTTTGCTTTTTTGCATTAACGTTGGGAGAAAGCAAGATATTCTTGTGTGTCATTTCCCCATCCTGCTCAGATAAGAAAGTCACCTGTAGAGGTCCCGACTGTGGCCCTGCTGTTTGAGTCTGGGTCCACTCTTTGCCCTTGAGTCTCAGAACAGGAAGAGGGGATCTTACTGGGCAATGCGGACAGTTATGAAATAAGGTAGCTTTGGCCTTTTGTTATGTCTTTGTTTGATTTTGCTTTTGTCTTAGATTATTTTGTATTCTGGAGACAAGATTTATGATAACTACTACCCGGATCTGAAGGGACGAGTGCACTTCACGAGTAACGACGTCACGTCTGGTGATGCGTCTATAAATGTAACCAATCTGCAGTTGTCCGATATTGGCACGTATCAGTGCAAAGTGAAGAAAGCTCCTGGGGTTGCAAATAAGAAAGTTCTGCTGACTGTCCTTGGTAAGTTACCATTCCTTGTGTCGATGGGGGCCACATGGGTCCAGGGAAAGTGGCGACAGCCTGTAGTATCAGCATTCGCGGAAGACAGAACTGGTTTCATGACAACATGATGTCCCCAGGCAGCGAAAAGTAGAGTTAGTCCTTGTATTTCTCTGAATGGAGAAAGGAAGAGGACTGCGTACTTGTGAAGTGATTGAGTGAAAGGGTTGTAGGTAATGGGAGAAGAACTCGGCTATGGTTTGAGTGTGTTGCTACCAAAACTCATTGAGGCTTAGGAAGTGGTAGATATTTTAGATAATTATGTTTAAGGAGCCTCCATTCTTGTGAAGGGATTGATGATACTAGGTCAATTACCATAAAATCAAGTTGTTTTGGTTGATTAGCTTCTAAGGATAAATGAGATTTCTATGATTGATTACTGAGAGTATTTATTTATATTTTTAAAGATTTGTTTTATTTTGAATTATGTGTACGTGGGTCTCTGTGTGTACCACTGCCTCTACAGGCCAGAGGCATCAGATGTCCATGGAGTTGGAGTCAAATGCAGTTAGGAACTATCAGATGTGGGTGCTGTGAATTGAACTCGGGTGCTCTGCAAGAGCTTTAATAAGTATTGAGCTGTCCATCCAGCCCCAAATCCCTGGAGTGTTTCAATTGGAGGAGATAGACTGTGCTGGAAAGAATTGGGATAAGGACTGAGGCATTATTTTCCTCCTTGCTGTCACTGTTTCTGCCAGCGGAGGGGATCAGTTGCTGGGATGCCTCGTTACTCTCTTTGATTAGCCACTTCTTAGTAAGTGTCAGCTTCGTAGTAAGCTGTCAAAGACTGCAGAGGCTGTTCATTCACCTTGAGAATCCGCAACGGTGTGTGCAGTTGACCTCTTCAGTGTGGGAGGCTCTGGAAGGCTATAACTCACATATATCTCTAAAACTTCCTTGTGGCAGGCTGTATATGCAGTGCGGCTGGTTTCCTTGAAGTACAACGCTGCAGTCAGCTGTGTCACGGTAGTAATTTTCCTGCCTTGGGACTCAAAGTCTTAGGTTCAGCGAGATCCACTTTTTGTAGGAAATGCTGATGGCGAGAATTACTTAAGATAGTCTTGGGGATACATTAAATCAGAGATTTAACTCTTGTCAAACTCTATGACTTGGCTTTAGTTTAGGGTAGGATCAGTAAGTGTTCCTAGCCAAGGCCTCTGATACAGCATGCCTGTGTGAGCAGTCGGGGACTGGGAGCTGTGATAGCATCCTAATGGCAGCTGCTGAGGTTGTCTTAGTTGCTGGCCTCCTTAGCACTTAAGAGGTCCTGATCGTATAGACACACCGTCTTAAAATGGCTCTAGTTAAAAGCATTTTCTGTGTGAAAGTGAGACTGAATACGGTTCCAGAGAAGGGAAGGGGGTATCGTTGAAATGCTATGTTTATATCATGTAAGCATGGACTGACCTTTATGTTTGTAAATGGCTATGCTGGTAATGGTTCCTTTAAAGCAGAACTCTGAACTCTTTCTCATATTCTGATGCAGATGACAGGTGACTCTGTGTATCCCTTCTTTCAGCACTATCCTGGAAATACTGGGTTCAGATACATTGTAGAGCATTTCATACTGGTGTGCGTATTATTCACAATGGGATTGATGGCTGGCTATCAAAATTTGGGAAAGGGTACATTGGGAAGCAATAGGATTTGCGTAGCTATTCTCAGAGTAACTGTGGACAGGCATGCTTCCTGTGTGTGTGTGGGGGGAACAGCCATGATGGCAGTGTGGCTAAGCACACTGATGACAGCAGCAGGGATGGCCTGTAAGTTAGTGTGTGCGTGAGTGTTCCAGTACCCACTTTTATTCAGAATGGGAAACGAGGAAATGCCATGTAAGTCTGGAAGCATGAGAATTGATTTAGACTGGGGGTCAATCACCAGCCCTGGTACTTATCAGCCTGGCAAGCCAGATGGTAAAGCAACCAGAGACTTCATAGCAAACATGGTGTTTCTTAAGGTCTTAGAACAAAATGAAAAGAATGCCTTACTGTCTGGCTAGCACTGCTCCCAGACTGATCCTGCACCACCCCCTCACTAGGGCCCCTCCCTCCTGACAGTTCCCACTCCGTGTTTAGTCCCCTCTCCCCTGCTCTCTCCTCAGAAATAGCTGCCCAAGAGCCCATGTCTGCTTTTCTAAGAATACCCCCAAATTCTTTCCAGGTTTTCGCTTCTTATGTAGTCTTGTTGTGTAGTACTTCCCCTGGCGGTTCGTTCTGATTTTGCAGACTCCTCGCTTGCTCCTGTCTGTCCCCAGACTCCAGGTTTCCTCGGTGGCTGACGGGGCAGCCACACTCAGGATGTGCTGATGCAGTGGCATAGTAATCATATCTCCCACAGATGATTTCTCATACGCACAGCATTGTTTACTCATAAAAAAACGTAATGGAATGAAAGACCACACAACACGTACCATTCTTCACTACAGTCATGGTTCCAGAAGGAGAGATTATGCTACGGGATAGAAATCTGACCCGTCAGCCAGCTGGCCGCAGCCGTGACTGCTGCTCAGTAGGTCTACAGTCAGCCAGCTGCTGCAGCCGTGACTGCTGCTCAGTAGGTCTACAGTCAGCCAGCTGGCCGCAGCCATGACTGCTGCTCAGTAGGTCTACAGTCAGCCAGCTGGCCGCAGCCATGACTGCTGCTCAGTAGGTCTACAGTCAGCCAGCTGGCTGCAGCCGTGACTGCTGCTCAGTAGGTCTACAGTCAGCCAGCTGGCTGCAGCCGTGACTGCTGCTCAGTAGGTCTACAGTCAGCCAGCTGGCTGCAGCCGTGACTGCTACTCAGTAGGTCTACAGTCAGCCAGCTGGCTGCAGCCGTGACTGCTGCTCAGTAGGTCTACAGTCAGCCAGCTGGCTGCAGCCGTGACTGCTACTCAGTAGGTCTACAGTCAGCCAGCTGGCTGCAGCCATGACTGCTGCTCAGTAGGTCTACAGTCAGCCAGCTGGCTGCAGCCGTGACTGCTGCTCAGTAGGTCTGCAGTCAGCCAGCTGGCTGCAGCCGTGACTGCTGCTCAGTAGGTCTACAGTCAGCCTTTTGTATCCCTGGGTTTCATACCTCACGCTGAACCAACCATGGATCAAAAAATATTTGGAAACATTTACGTACATGGAGTATACAGACTTTTAATGATTTTTTTCTCCAGTCATAAGCACTATAACAACTAAGGATCATTTATATTGTAGTAAGTATTACAAACAATGTCTAGGTAATTTGAAGTCTTAAGCCATAGTAGGTTAAGTGAAAAACTATGTCATTTTATGTAAAATAGTTGGAAATCCTCATATTTGTATACTTTTAGGGTTCTGAAATCAGTTGCCTATTAGAGTATGAAACAGTGCAATGTAAACACATTTGTTAAATCCATTTTACTAACATATCAATTTTACTTCATAAATGCCATGCCTCAATGGGCTGCAGAATGGTGCAATACCAGGATATTAGGCCAGAGTTGGGGTAAGCTGCAGGTAATGAGATTAGATGTTGCTCTAAACCTTTGCTCCGAGGTCGGAAAGATAACCTCCAATTTACTTTTTGTGACTGCTGTCTGAATGGATTTGAATTCATGTAAATACCTAAATTCAATGGTCTGTGCTGCACTAAAGTGGATTGTCCCAGTTATCAGCGTTGTTACTAAGTGTCGATTGTCCAGTAATGACACCTAGAGAGATATGACTTGGCACGTACTCACAGATGGCTGCATTTCAAGGACAGAGACTAGGTAAGGAATGGAGGGTAGCTTCCGGGAGCATCATCACCCAGCCTCACCCCCTGCTTTTTGACGTGTGCCTATGGAATGGCCGTGCACAGAGCTGAGCTGCATTTGAGATGTCGCCAAACTTTACGCAATGGCTGCTTGCCTGAGCTCGTGACTGTCTGTGTTTGATAAAGCTGCATAAACTAGTGTTGACAACATGTCATTCTTTGTTCCCTTGTCCATTCCGAGCCCAGCAGTGGCTGATAAAGGAGGCAGTGGCTATGCATCGTACTTTGTGCTTAAGTAATCTGTTAGAAAAACCAATCCCATTTTCTTAGATAAAGCTGTAATTTGTTTCCTTCTTGTTCAGTTAAGCCTTCCGGTACAAGATGTTTTGTGGATGGATCAGAAGAGATTGGAAATGACTTCAAACTAAAATGTGAACCAAAAGAAGGTTCACTTCCATTGCGGTATGAATGGCAGAAATTGTCAGACACCCAGAGAATGCCTACTCCATGGTTAGCAGGTACTGCTTCCGATGCAGAATGGTACCCTTGGGCCGCTGATTTGGATTTAAACCTAGTAGTGTTTGTATGTATATATTACATTTTAAATTCCCTGGTCTGTGTAGAATGGTCCAAATCACCATGAAAGGTATTTAGTATTTCATAATCATAACCAAGTGTCCTCGAAGAAGAAATATTAGGATATTTACTAATCTAATATTTACTGTGGCAGATCGTTTTTGGTCTTTTTGTTTTTGTTTCCATGTTGAGAAATGTTCAAGGCCAAAATTCAGTAGAAAAGCATCAGAGTGGGGTCATCATGGTTCTGCCCAGCTTCTTACTCTGTTACAGTAACTTACCTATAGGTTTAAACCAAGAAACATATGGGAAGTGATATGAGCTAAAAAGTCTCAACTTGGCTAAATATAATCATGCATCCGATAATATAACTGCTATAGAGTGGACCAAGCACTTTGCTTTAGCCGAGGCTGCGGCTAAGGGATCGTGGTAACTGTAAGCTTGCTTGTAGGGCCTGCAGGCCGACTGCATGAATCTGAACATGGGCTTCTGCCTCTGGCAGCCTGTTTGCAGCAACATTGTCTATCTCTTAACTGCTTTGTCAAACTTCCGTAAGGTTTATTAGCTTTTTTAAATACTGAGAGTAATGCAGCCTGTAAAAACTGATTTGCTTCCCTGCCTCTTCTTCCATAGAAATGACTTCACCCGTTATATCTGTGAAAAATGCCAGTTCTGAGTATTCTGGAACATACAGTTGCACAGTCCAGAATAGAGTGGGCTCTGATCAGTGTATGCTGCGTCTGGATGTGGTCCCTCGTAAGTGGCTTTTTTTCATCTGCTTTGCTTCTGGTAGAATCTCATAGCCTCATTTAGCTTAGTCAGCAAGGGTGTATTACAGGCAAGGATGCTCATCTTGATTAGAGCACTGGGGGTTTTTACTGACTCTTTTAGTGTGTGCAGAAGACAAGACACTACACTTTATCAACAAGACCATCATTTTAGTAGCTAAAAGTCATCAAATCAGCTTTGGCACACTATTTAGCCATTAAAGTGCAAGAAGCTTGTAACATTTTTCATGTGTCAATCAAGATGACTTTGACTCAAATTACATCAGTTTTTAAATTTTGGTGATACAACATTCAAAAAATGTTTTTACACATTTTTCTTGCTAGACAGAAGCCTTGCTGATCTGCCTTCTATAAGTTAATACATGCAATGAAATGAACCTATGTATATATGCCATATTTTCAGTACTAAGCCATGTGTTGTGGGTTTTCTTCTTCCTACTGATTCTGTTGAAATCATATTCTAGCTTCAAATCGAGCTGGAACGATCGCGGGAGCCGTCATAGGCACGCTGCTGGCTCTCGTGTTCATCGGGGCCATCCTCTTCTGCTGTCATAGAAAACGCAGAGAAGAGAAGTACGAAAAGGAAGTCCATCATGATATCAGGTAAAGAAGCGAAAGTAGACCTGACAGGTATACAACAGTTACGTCTGTAAATCAGTTCTGGAAGCACTCGAATGAGCATGAAAACTGGGCACCAACTTTGATTCCTCCCTTCAGATCCTTTCCAAACATCCATGTTCCAGTGCATCCACCTGACCACCGTTCAGATCTTCTTCTCCTATTTTGAGAAGCTCACAAAATGGTTGTCTCGAGAATGCCTGACCTTTCATGTGAGGGGACTTGATATTCACAAGTGATGGGGGTAGTTTGTGAAACCAGTAATGCAGTGCCGTTGTTCTTCCTGAGACAGGCTCACCAAGATGCCCAAGCTGACCTTGAACTCATAACCCTTGTGCTCCAGTCACCTAATGGTGGAGTCACAGGTGCACACATAGCTTATTTTCTCAAATATTCTAAATTGGTAGGTTTGTACTAGAATTATACTTTAAGAAAAAATACATATGACTTAAATAGATTAGCTACCCAGAAATTGCTGTTGGGTCTGGAGCGCAGAGATTGGAGCACTCATTTTTTAAAGATGCGCCCAAAGTGTTTGGAGTTTATCATGTCAGTGCTTGATGAAAATTCTTAGGTAGGAATTCTCGGGTTTTGAAAACAGAAATATGTCATTTCTAGCTCAAGTCTTAGAGAACTTTTACAGCAGAAAGGGATTCTTTCCTTCCTCTGGGGATAGAAATCTATTCTATCTGTCAGTGCTTTATTTACTACTGTTAATGGAATGGCTAACTAGATGATCTCTGATGCTAGTATATGAAACTGACATTCCTTCCTCATTAGATATTACCCAAGCCATATGCATTTATACAAAAACCATAGTTCATTAACTGACTTTTGTGCTTTGACCAAGACAATATATTGGGGCAGGCACACAATTAATGTCAGGCCTTGCTTTGTTCATTTTTTTCCTTTCTTTTCCTTTTTGTTTTGTATTTTTGTACTTACCCTTAATGCGTAGCTTATATAATTGTAGGTTTTTAGAAACTAGCTTTATAGCATGTGTTGGACTTTATTTTGCAGGGAAGATGTGCCACCTCCAAAGAGTCGGACATCCACTGCCAGGAGCTACATTGGCAGCAACCACTCCTCCTTGGGATCCATGTCTCCTTCCAACATAGAAGGGTATTCCAAGACTCAGTATAACCAAGTCCCCAGTGAAGACTTTGAACGTGCTCCTCAGAGCCCGACTCTGGCACCTGCTAAGGTAGCTGCCCCTAATCTAAGTCGAATGGGGGCGGTTCCTGTGATGATTCCAGCACAAAGCAAGGATGGGTCTATAGTATAGAACTCGGCGTCTCTCTCTTCTGTTTCCCATGGGTCATTTCTTCTCTTTATATATCAAAACTTATTCTAGTCTAAATTTTGTTAACAGCAGCCCCAATAAACACACACACACACACACACACACACACACACACACATGAAGTTAATAAGAAAGTATAAGAAACACGTTCCACAGATTTTCTTTAATTATAGCGTAACAGTAAAGACTTAATAGCAATGGCATTTATCATCTGGAAAAGATGAGATTTCTTAAGTTGATTTCAATGGCATCTCGATAAATAATGCTTAAGAAAGATATGGCACTTTGAATATGATGTCATAGGTGAAGAAATTTGTGAATTTACATACTTGCCAAATTGATACTTGAATCATCTAAAGAATGGTATTTTGTAGTCTTATTTAGTTATGAACAATAGTATCCCCTAAATTTCAGAAACATCCATGGAAAAATGTCAACATTTGAATTTCTTTTATAATCTTTCTGAGAATTTTAAGTGTATTTGGGATATCTCTCTGAGTAGGAGACACTACAGTGTTTTATAAAAATGACTAGTTTCATTGCTGAGTCATTCGTAAACACGAAATGATTTCTTTCTTTCCTTTTTGTGTTTTGTTTTGACATAGGGTCTTAGTATGTAGCCTAGGCTGGCCTCAAATCATGATCCTTCTGCTTCAGCTTCCTGAATGCTGGGATTACAAGTCTGTATTACTATCCTGGCTGTAGAACAGTTTAAGTATTTTTAACTGATAGACTGCAGAGGCAACAGGAAGTAGTAACTTTTTATGTGCTATAGAAAAGAAGCACATTTGAGATTCGGCAGAAGCATTTGCTTCTACCACATACAGAGATGAAACCCTGAGTATGTCCGGTGCCTCGGGTCCTGTGGACGTCTGCAAAACTGACCAGACAGATTGAGGATACAGGATTTGTCAGTCCACAACTGAACACTGGCCTTCCACTTTCGGTGATGTTTTACAATTAAAAAACGAAAGAAAAGACAACAAAAAAATGTTAATTTATCATCTGGCAGTTATAGATGAGAATTCTCTAATTACCGATTTTTAAATTTGTATTTTCGTTTTGTGGCAGACTGTACTGCATATTTTATGTTGTAGAGACATGTAATGTAGGCTTACTATCTGGAGTACAGTTCTGGGAGGTTATTTTTCTCCAAGACTCAGTGAACAAATATACTTGAGGCAAGTTAAGTGTCTTCCACCAGCCCTGAATTCCAAACTTGGGCAATGTGTTTGCTGTCCTGTGGCCAAACCTGCCTATTCTCACAAATCAAGTTTTGAGTCTTAATTTTGTGAAAGTGACTTACTCTTAAAAGAAATTTTAAAAGGAGTAAAAGGGAATACTCCTATCTGCCAAATGTATTAAATATAGTTTTTGTAGAGAAAAGTGAATTTATTGTATTTCCCTTAAGATTGTGAGGGAGTGTGTGTAGAGTATAATGAGCCAGCAGTTTCTTTATAGTAGATATAGTCTGTAATATAAGATTTCATTAACTCTAAAACCTTTCCCCCAGGGAATCGTTTTCTGTTAATCTCTTCAGGTGCTGCGCTGGTAAATGCTACATTAAAAATTAATGTTGCATGCATTTACAATTAGGCAGAGTATTGTGTATACATTATAATGGTGAGTTTAAGCTGAATGTCCATGTAATGGATTAGTGTACAGTTTTACATATTTGGAAGCATTTTGTAAAGTAGGTTCTAACCTCACATGAAATTACTTTTTATATTTGTGTCGTTTCATCTGTGCCTTTTTGGGTAATTTAGTTTCGACTATGACTTCCTGGTGCCTATGAGCTGGCTACCACCTACCTGGAAGGTGCTAGAGGTGAAGGTACTATTTCCAAAAGCACATCACTGTGACCCCCTTTCCGCCTTTACAGTCTCAGCCTTGCCTCTTCTCCTCTGCTCTGTTTTTGATGTCACTTAAGTGATACTATTGTTTATATAAAGATTAAAAAAAATCACATACCCAGTACTCTTTTGATTGTTTCTGATTTATAACAATAGCCACGTTTGGCTGTCAGATATTTGGCATTTTTATAAGATCTAACAAGAATAAATTAGAATGTAAATTCTAATGATTTTTACATAATGGAGATTATGCTAGGTAGAAATTACTATAGAAAATAGATGTGTGTAATCTTTTCCTTTCCTTATACTTTGTATTTATTTAAAGATTTAAAGGCAAAGAAAACCTAGAGTATCTGAGTATTTCAGTCCAGATCTGTAGCAACTAAAATTTGAAAGACAAGCTTATTTGAGAAACAAAACAATAAAAAACTGGAGGGAAAAAAAAGAGGCCAGTAAGATATAGAATCAGTGATACAGTTAAATTTTAGGCTTTGGTGTGCAGTTATTCTCATTGTAAGTTTCAGTTAGTTTCCCAAACAATTCTCACTGATGATTTTAACTGAACCAGGGAGCAAGTATCTCAACTTAATACTTGTGATCAAGAGTTCAACATCTTAATTAATGTGTTCAAACTAGAGCACCAGCAAGTCAGTGCCAGCACTGTCTTCACAGCAGGCCTTTTTTGATTCCACTTTAGACGTCAGAGACTCAGCACCATATTTTAATGTTACATGGGGCAATCTGGACAGAAATGACACTGGATAACAGTCTGTGCTTGGAACACAGAAATTTGAGTATTGTTATTGATAATCTTTCTGCTATTTTCCTGTTTGAAAGCCTTCCCTGCTGCTCACAAGTCTTGATTTCCCTGACCCGTTCCATAGACAAGCATTTCCTTCAGTTTGAGTTATCTGCCAAGAATTAGAATAATAAATAACACAGACTTGAGTGTGTTTAGGGGGAAAGATCCATATTGACTATGGAAATGCCTGTGATTGTACGTGTATCTTTGATCCCAGAACTCTAGAGGTGCAGGAAGATCTTGGATTTGAGGCCAGTAGCCTGTTGAAAGCAAGCCTGAGCTACACTGAAAGACCTAACACCCGGGGCTTGAACTCAGTGATAGAGTGCTTTGCCTCCAATGGCAAAGACTGAGGTTTGAATCTGAATTCTTTTAAGGGATTTCAGATTGAGCCCTGGGAATTTAGAATTTAAGTGAAGAGGCAAGTAAACTTCTGATTAGAAAGAACTGAATGCATGGAGTTGGCTATTCTTTAATAATGTGTGGCTTATTAATACCTACTGTCTGTACACAGCATGTAAATTTGAAGCTATGTGAATGTTCATAGGTTTTCGTTTTCTTCTGAGTTCTGTTTCAACAGTGAGTGTTTAGAGTGCACTGAGCTGCCTTATTTTATGTGGTGAATGCTTTAAATGTGTCACTTGCAGAGTAGTGTGTAGAAAAATGCTGGCACAATTTTAAGTGGTTTGTGAAATTATATATATTATATGTGTACATATCTTTATAACATCCTTGTGTTTGGTAGTATAAATGTTCTGGGCAAGTTTTAGTATTTCAAATGCCTCTGGATATTCCAGCAATAAAGGCAACATGTTCTGCAGTAGAATTTGTTCTCTGTCTACTTTGACTCTAAAATAATACATATTTGAGCAAGACTCCTTTTGAAAATATTACAGAAAGGGAATAATAATACATAAATTTGTGAGTTGTGGTTATTTCTCTTTTTGGAAGACCCAAGCATTTCCTTCTGGAATTTGATGCTAAGCTCTAAGATCAAGCTTACAAAATATATGCCAGAGTTTGTAGTTTAGAATACAGACACCATCAGCTGGCCTTGGTATTAGACACCAAAGGCTTTGCCAAACATGAGCTCTCTGGTTTCTGCTCATTTGTTTAATGACCACAATTCACCGATTGTCTTACTTTTGTCCCTAATTGTGAATTTTGACAATAAATACAATTGTACTAAGAATACAATTTGACACCCCACATTTGCAAAGTACAGTATGGGTAGTGTCATTTTCGGATTTTGTCTTACAAAAATTTCTGGCTTACATATCCAAAGTTTGTAAAAACAATTTTGTTTAAAAACAGCAACTTGCTCTTAGTTTTGTGACCTTGTGTACTTTTGAAATAAAATCAAGAAAGTAGTCCTCTGCCTTGTGGTGTGGCTTTATTTTGCTTTTACAGACATCCACTAAAGCTTCAGTATGCTTTCCTGTATCCCCATATCCCTTGAACAAGAACAAAGGCTTATCATCATAGATTAAACACACATATAAGCCATTCTAGTTTATGTGTTTGCTAGTATACAAAATGAAGTTTCTGGAATCCCATAATTTTGGAAATAATCCCATGTTTTTCAGATGAATGAAAAGTGTGTATAAATACATTTGACACAGACATGTTTTGGTCTCTCCGCTGCATTAAAGGATTGTTTTATATTGGGCTTTTTATAAAGAAACTGCTAAGTTCTGGAGGCTGGGAAACCCACGCCATAGCCCGAGGAAAGTATGGAGGGCTTGTTCTATCATGTCTTCCCAAGATGGAATAGGACATGCCTTTTCACAAGGACATTTACTCCAATCAAGGGGGTGGAGCCCTCACGACTTTCACTTTCCAAACTTCCTTTCCTATCACATTAGCCACTGAGAGTTCAACGTTAAGAATTTCAGGAGAGCATACACATTCAAGTCACAGGAACAAGCCTTATGGTTTAAAGCTACATTTTATAGGCTTGAAATGTTGATGTCAAGAAAAGGGGGCTGCTGAAGTTTCTGTAAGAATGTCAAGGAGTAATCTGGATATTGACTAAGTTTTGTCAGCCTTAACATTGTCAACATTTTGGGCAGGATAGTTACGTGTAGACAACTGTCCTGTGCACTGTGGAATGGTAGTGGCTCCTACTTGGTAGATGTCAGTAGTGCCCTTGCCTCCAGCCCAGTTGTTACAATGAAATGTCTTTAAACATTGCTATTGTCCCTGCACTGCCCAGGGTAGAAGTCTAATGAGGTCAACTTGAGTGGTTTACAGTAAATGTGCAGTTTTCTTCTGGGGCTAACATGACAAGCACAGGATATAAGGAAGTCATGTTTGAATTCTGATTACTGCTTGCTTCACTTAACTGCAGGTTTCATGGAGCTTAAGATGGTGATAGTCACCTACTTCATGAGATGTCAGGTTTTAAAGAGAACTGACACGATTGAGAATTTTTGCATTTACTTTGATATCTGAGATGCTGACAATGATACACAGAATTTCAAGTCTGAATTTCAAAGTCCACATACAATAAAATGCCAAGTGAAACTACAGTGCATAATTGAATGTCTTTAATTTATTACCATACTGACTTAATGACTCTAAAGATCATATGATATTCCTGGCTAATTGAGTCAGAGCAAAACTGAATAAACACTGAAATAAATACTCAAAGTAACTTATTACTAAAGAAAAAAATGGTCTAGTGTATGTCTAATGCATAACTGAATATAATTCCAAAATGCAGTAGTGGCAAGAGTCAAAAGATCAGGTCAGGCCCGGAAAGCAAGCTCAGGTTTAGTTAGCTTTGCTGGTGTTTCTGAAGTAGAAGTGAAGTCACACTTCACTCTTCAGTGTTGATAAGCATTTGTACAGAAAGGAAAGGTGCTGCCTTACGAGAACAGAAATGCTTTCCTTGGTTGATTTAAAGAGCTAATAAAGGCTTGAGAAATAAATGCTAGTCAAGGTAGTGTGTAGGCTGATTTTGATATCCTAATACTTCTTTTGGTATAAAAATCAAGGGAGGCCTGCTAAGATACCCAGAACACTACTCCTTAAACTCTAGTTTTTAGAATACACTAGAGCACTATGTCAGTGGCCTTCAAGTCGATGACTGGTCTTCTGGAATAGTTATGAGTGAGTTCTCTTCGTGTAATTGTATTTGTTTGCTAGGGCTTTCTTCCATAACTACCACAACTGGTAAGGCTTAAGTAGCAGACTTCATGCCTCAGAGTTTTGAAGACCAGAGGGCCAGTGAAGGTGGTAGCAGGGACCTCTGGGAGCTAGGAGATGGATGGTTCCAGGCATCAATACTTCGCTTGTCCATGGGTCTTCTCCCAATTCTCTTCACATTGTCTTTCTTCTGGAATTCCTGTCTCTGTCCATATTTCCTTTTTATTGTTTGTTTTTCAAGACAGGGTTTCTCTGAGTAGCCCTGGCTGTCCTGGATCTCGCTCTGTAGACCAGGCTGGAATTTCTACCTTCAGCAGCTTTATAAAAACAGCACAAACTAGGTGAAGTATGAATTGCTTTGCCCTTGAAAAGAAAATGTGATTAGGTGGCATACTGGGTTAGTTGTTACACACTATTCCAAGATGAATTTTGGCCCCTGGCACTGTTCTTTTAATGTTAAAGTAGGGCACTTTCCCTATCACATAGTCCCAGAACTGTCAAAACAGCAAGAACATTTCCAGGAAGCATTGGGAGGACAAAGGAATCAAAACCAGCAACTGCAACTTGTATAGACTATTGCAAAGCTGAGAATCTTCTAACACACACCAGGATTTACATTTGAAGACTAGAGCAACTCACAGAAACAACATAACACAAATCTAAATTAAAGTTAACCAAGCAGAGATGAGGTCTTGCCCTGACGACCAAGATGCTTGCTCTCTGTCATGATCACAGCAAAGTAAGCATGTACTGTGTGTTAACAAGACTTCAGAGTGTTTGAGTTTGATTGAAATTTCTTATGTTATGGGCAAGCAATATGCCATAGTTAAGTGAAAGTAAGATAGCAAGTCAAAATTTACAATAAAAAAAAAAGGAATGCCAACAGACTTTAAAATGTTAAAAGAATGTAACTATGATAGTTGCAGGAATGACACCCAACTTCAAGAGATAGTTTTGGGGTGGTAGTTTATGACATTTTCTACAGCACACATTACTACTTCTGTAAGTCACGCACTTTAGCACTCAAGCAGCACCTCAAGTTCATCAGTACATCTAAGCCACCAGTGATTTGTTCACACCGAAAGGGTGAAATGGACTCCACCACCCTTAAAACACCAGGGACTGCCTGTTTTAAATACATTTTCTTTACAGTTAAAGACGATGGCTTATGAGCCCTGAGCACTACTGTGTTCATGAAATCTCAGGTGTCTCATGGAATTCTTTTGGCTTCTTTGAGGCCATGTTGAAGAATCCTACAGTGAGCCCTTGAGCAGAAATGCTATTCATACCGTTATCACCTCCCACAGAATGGACTTCAACTGCCTGCACTTAATTGTGCTACAAAAGGATCCATTATGATCACAAACTAGTTTGCTAATACAATTTTGCTGAAGATGCACAGTCTGTCTTATCTTGACTGTATGATACCACAAAGCTGGTCTTCTAAGGGAGGGTGCTGTACTGTCTCATCCTGTACTCATGTGGATACTGTTGTGTAAACCCAGATGGCTCTTGATATTTTCACATTTGCACATTTGGAAGTTAGAAGTAGTGCTCTCATAATGGCAAAGCAGGGGGCATGTTTGGGAAGAAAAGTTTGATAAAAGTTGGGATTTTATAGGTAGTTGTTTTTAACTTGGATAAAGGTAAATTAAATCTGTATCAGAAATATTACTATATTATGTTATCTGGTTCATCACTGTATACATATAAAAAAGGCAAGACCCAGAAAGGTTTTGCTTTTACAAGGCCTCATAAAACAAAGGCTGTCTTTTGATTCTTGTCCAGTATTTTCTAGAAACCTTGGCTTCTTGGCATTGAAGGACACTGACGAGATGTGACGAGTTAGTGGGGCTCTCCGTTTCTCTCTTGAAACAACAGCCAGAAAGGCCAGTTTTGTCACTGCCCCCTTCGGTTAGAGGTTTGAAGCACTGTTAGCAATAGTATTCTAGAGTCTTATCTTGATATCACAGTGGTCCCAAGTTCAGGGGGTGCCTGACAAGAGCAAATGCTGTTTGGGACGAACTGTTCGCTATTCTTGCTGTGATCCCATATTTTAAGTAAGTCGTACACATGGGCTGTATTAAATATGGAGAGATAATAGAAAAAATAAAAATCTGACTCTGGGGCCAGGAATGTATATATTTCAAGGGCAGAGCACTTCCTCAGTATGCACAATACTATGCTAGGTAAACCTTGTACCTCTGAGCAACATTCCCCAAACAGAAAAGTTCTGTGTAGCCCCTAACTTGGACTTTCTTTTCCCTTCTGTATGCTGATACATTCAGCAAAATTATATTTAATTTCAGTGTTTTCTTGGACTGTGAAGTAGGTACCACATTCCCTACAATGCTAGGCAGTGCAAGCTGAAGCTCCCAGTCAGCTACATGGTCACAAACTGATACTGGATGATGTACTATGTTGCTAAGCCATGACTGACATATTAGATGCATTAACAATTTATAATAGTTCCAACTTATGACAAACTTGTCAGGATGTAACAATTATAAAAACATCTGTACATAAAAAAATTTAATAATCAAAAGTACACTGATATTCAAACATTTAAGGAATGTGTTTTAAAGTTAAATCTTTTTGTTTGCCATTCTTGACTGCCAGGGAAGAGGGTGTACGCTAAACCTGAAAAGCAAATCCTTTGCTATGTCCTGTATTTTAATATTAATACCTGTCAGTATATCAAGTACTACAAATGCTATGATTAAAGTTGTTTACCAAAGAATTATTTTGCTTATCAAAATTTAAAATAATGTAGCAAACTTGTGTTTGCTTTTGTCTAGATTAACTTTCTGTTGTTTTTGAGACAGGGTCTCACTGTAATCCAGGCTGGCTTCAAATCCAGTCTCCTGGTCTCTGAGCCTAGTCGTGTGCCACTTGGTCAGCATCTCTCTGCTTCTTAGGCACGTGCAGCAGACAGAATCAGCAGGATATATTATCATGCAAGCCTGAAGCAGGTTTCACTTGCTAACATTTCAGGTGATAGAACTAAAAAGCTGAAAAAAAAAAACAACAACAACAGTTTGAGAAAGGCCTTCCTTTGTAGTCCAGTTGGCAAGGAATCCACTACATAGCCCTGGCATTTAAAGAACTCCCCTCCCCCAGCCCAAGCTGGAGCTCAAATCCAGGGCCTCACACATGCTAGGCCAAGCACGTCTGACAGTCCCCCGGGTCACTGTACTTTTACTCCTGTGGAAGATGCACTTAGCTGTTCTCTATAATATGGAAAAACCATGTTTGTCCTTTCATGCACAACCCACATTTGGCTGTTTGGTTGAACTTTACTGCTTTACTTACAATACAGTGAAAGCTGGCAGTCAGGAGATGAATTTGTGTTTCTGGACTATGGAGGGGATACTCCCTATCACCACCAGCCCTATAAAGGGACAGACTGAGACACTTGATGCCAAAGTTCTAAGACATCTGCAGCTTAACATCTAACGACAAAGCCTCATTAAACCAATTGAGGAACATACATAATGGCAGTTTGAATATGAAAACTAAAACATGTATAGAAGGAAAAATGTCCCCCTCTACCCTCTACAATTTCAGCAGTGGTTATACCAAAGGGATGAAGAGGTTTCTTCCTTTTGTACATATATTTTATTAACAGATATTACTTCTGTTAACATAAAAACAACTAATAAATGTTTATTCTACACAACCATGGAAACTTAAAAATTCCTATTACTATAGGAAGGATTGCTTCAGACTGTAACCACTAACTTTTCATATCAAGGGGACATTACTTGGAATCCAACTTAAGCTTTGACACTAAAAAGAATATCTGATGCCCTCTTGTGGCCAACTTTTATAGGTGTTTTATTTTTCATTGAAATCTGGCCTAACAGATCTATCAGAATAATACATACCTCATTGTTTCCTTAAAAAAAAAATCACATAGTATTATTAACAATTTAAGACTGCATAAACTTCTGTCACCCATCTCTTAAAATCATGTGTCCTAGAGTTTCAATGTCCGAGTTTAAAGTTCCATCGCTACTGTACCCGGACAGTATAAATACTCAGCTTTCTCTTCTGTATAAGGTGGACAGTATAAGGACAAACACAGGTTTATCATGAAATGGAAATCACTTACTGTACGTAATTCCCAATAGGTTACGTAAAATATTTTGTTACATATGTGCATACACATGAACTACCATAGTAATGATACTGATTCCCAGGTTGCTACAACTTTTTTTTTTTTTTTTTGAGGTAAGAGCCTAGCCTTATAATGTAGTCTGGCCTTGAACTTGCAGTCTTCCTGTCTCTCCCACCCAAGTGCAGAGACTTCATAGATATTCCACCCTGGAGAGCTAATAAGGAGGGACTATTAGTCCTATTTCCTATACTCACTGTCCCCCTTTCAGGTACCTCATAAACTCACCAGGCAGGTACCAGTGTCTTACATTAGTCATTTCATACTAAACAAGTTCTAAGCCAGGCCTGCTGGCTCATGCCTATCATCCCAGCACTCTGGGGTAGAGGCAAGGAATTGGGAGTTCAGTCATTCTCAGCTATATGGCAAGTTTGACGACTGGACTGTCTGAGACACTCAGACCCTGTACCAAGAAGCAAGCAGAGAGTCCTCTAAGGCGCACTCTATGCTCATCACCTTTTGAAAGTATTTTCACCAGGCCTCTCCTAGGACTGTGGACGTGTCTTCTCTTCAGTAGACTCGGGTCATTCTTTCACTGGCTTCATGCTGCTGCTCAGCATGGATGGATTACAGTCCTTCACTATTGCACATTTCAACAGAGCATTCGTATAGAGACTCTTTCTGCAAGTGTTTCCATAGGCTAGCTCATCTTGCATTCATTAATAATAAATGCAGTGAACTTAAAGCACTTAAAAAAAAATTGTATTTTCTCCCTCCAGTTAAAGAGTTATGGAATCACAGCTTCCAGTTTAGTGTTCTGTGGGATTTCTGAGTGTTTGAAAGAGTGGCCTCTGATGCTTGTGCCTTCTTTCGGACTCTTTCCTTCTGTCCGTCTATCTTGTCCAACTCCAATGTATTAGTTTTTGTTTTATCATAATGTCATATTATACTATCTCTTAAAAATAAAATTAGCCTGCTGGTGGTTGTGCACGCTTTTAATCCCAGCACTGGGGAGGCAGAGGCAGGTGGATCTCTGTGAGTTCGAGGCCAGCTTGGTCTACAGAACTAGTGCCAGGACTAGGACAGGTTCCAAAGCTCCAGAGAAACCCTGCCCCCCAAAAAACAGAAATAAATAAATAGATAAATAAGCAAGCAAGCTAGTTAAAAAAAAATGGAGAAGTAATGCTCACCAGAAAAATCCAAAGAAATAAGACGCAGAACAGAAAAATAAAATCGTCTGCATTTAACCCTTTTCTCCTTCCTCTGAATACACCGTCCAAACTGTTTCATTCAGACAATGCACACTCCACGGCAGGCGGGACATTTTCATGTTCCCACCTCCAACACTTTGTTATTATAACCCTTTCCCATACCCACACAGCACTTTCCATGTTACCTTGAATAGATGTTTTACATTTTATTTAGTTGCTCATTTACTATGGCTGCTTTTTTTGTTGTTGTTACCCCAAAATATATTACAGTAGACATTTTACATAGTAGATATAGCCCCCCCCCCGTTTAAATACTAAATTTCTCAGAGTATAGCTGCTAGGTGAAACCATGGGGTTCAAAACCTTACGAAAGGTTAGATTCCTCTAAACCTTTACTTATCCACAAGTCCTCACTCAAAAACAAGGGTCATTACCTTTAAAATTATATTTAATTTTTAACTGATATATCACAAAGATGTGTGTATTTTTAGGGTACTATGGGATATTCCAATAAACAGATACATTTATGTTTACACAATAATTGGGATTACTAATCCTGCATGTCTAAATAAATCTTTCAACCCTGATTACTAGTGAAGCTGATACATAGTGGTCTCAGTACTACAGAAGTGGTACATGAGATTGTTAACAGCAGATGCTTTTCAACATTACATCTCACTGAATTATGATCTCTACTGATGTGTGTAAATCAGAACAGTGTTTAAGTCCTATGAAATTTGTAAGTTCTCAATGATTATTTGTAACCCTTATGGCAGTTCTTTCTGTAGCTATTCCATTTAGAGGGTAGAAACAATTAAGATTTTTGAATAAATTGCTTTATGCAATAAATATCAAACGACACTAGTAAGAGTGACATTATTTGCTCTAAGTCCCCATGCTTATGATGACTATTAAATGTTTCTGTTTTGGTGTACATTGAAGATGGCCTTCTGCTATACACAGGTAGCAATTTCTGCAATGTTTAGAGTATACACATTTTACATGGGAACATCCATATTAACGCTTCACTAACCAGAGTCTAATTCCAGAGAATATACGGGAAAATGTTTGTGAAAGTAATGGTAACATTGTATTCCAGACTAAGTTACCCAAAAATTGATAATTAAGAGAAAAGCAGACTTGCTCATCTTGGGCATTGCTCCTGTTCTCTCATGTGTGATCTTTCTCCTGGGCCAGTAGCTTTCCTGTCCTCTAGGCCACACTGCTGCTCAAGTTTGATTTACAGTTGAAACAAAACTGCTGTCAAATTTTTAGTACCCTTTCTCAGCTATAACTGGACAGTTTGTAACAAAGAACTAGTGGTTAATATAGAAATTCTAATGTCTTGTATTGATCATAATCTCTGCCTAGGTTTCTCTGTCCAATCTTGGTCTGACACCTGCCCCCCATTCCCCGATAGACCTTACACAGGAAACAAAATAGTGTTGCGGCACCACGGGGCACAGGCATTTAATCCTATCTGTTTTAAATTAAGGCACAAGTTACTTAGCTTGCTGTCATCTTGGACATCTTTCACTTCTTTCAGAGTCCTTATTTAACTGAAATGAAAATGGCACAAATCATGAGATGACTATGAGGAATAAACAAATTATCACAAAACTGACGGATTAGAAGTTAACAGGAATGCTTTACTTTAGATTAAAATCATAATGCACTCCTCCAGGCAGTGGTGGCATGTGCCTTTAATCCCAGCACTTGGGAGGCAGAGGTAGAAGGATCTCAGAGTTCGAGGCCAGCCTGGTCTAAAATTGAGCTCTCGGACAGTCAAGGTTAGAGAAAACCTGTCCTGAAAAACAAACAAACAAACAAACAAAAAAAGGGACTGTAGTTTAGATATAGTTAAAAATATACAACATAAGTAAGCACTTCATTAATGATATTGTAGAACTCACCAAAGAACATTTTTTTCCCAAACATCCATGTCCAACTTTAACCTCTAAAAAGTTAGAGCTTTGCTGTTATACCTACAAATACAAAATGGGAAATTAAACAAATTATCATTTTTCATTCACCAGCCACGCCTGCTTTGAAGCCTCTCATCAGGTTTTTAAGCTGAACTTACGCTGTTGCTGTCATTCTTCATTTAGATCAATCCTGTAAGGGAAACATTAACTTGGTCTTAATTTCCATTACGGAGTACCCCATACCTACCGGAACTTAAGAACCAACCGCTGAGTGGTAATTTGTTTCCAATAGTTAAGAGACTGGAAAAGCTTTACTGCTGAAAGCTTTACTTGATATGAACTTAAACTCTAAAACAAGCTAGAATAAGAATAAATGTCAAAGTCTTATATAGAAAATTCTCTAAAATGCCTATAAATTAAAACTTAGCTTTCCCTAGGGCTGGAGAGCCGGCTTAGTGGTTAATAGCACTGGCTCTTGCAGAGAGCCCACATTTGGTTTCCAGAGCACACACAGGATGGTTAAGAACCATCTGTAACTCCAGGGCCAGAGGACCTGATGCCCTCTTCTGGCTTCCCCAGGCATGAGACGTACAGGCAGACATTTTTGCAGACAAAAGACCCACTTATGTAAAATTAAAAAAAATCAATGTAAACATTAGCTTTCCCCAAGCATCATCATTAGGTTAGGCTGGCAGGGCTGATTAAGGATTCACTTCTACCACGTTTAAGGATGCATGTACAAGTGCCGCAGTATTCATGTGGAGTCAGATGAGAACTTGCTGGAGTCGACTCTCCTAACGTCATTTGGGTTAGCTGGCTTGGTGGCAAGTGCCTTTACCCACTGAGCCATCTTGCTGACTGTAAACATATTTTGCAGTAATAATGTGCAGAGTTCAGTTTGTTGAGTGCTAAAATTGATGCTTCTCTTCCTCAGCGGCTATCAAATTTCCCAACAAGTTTATATGCCTATAATATAAGCAGACTAGTAGAACAAATGCTGTCTTCCCCTACGAAAGTATTCCAAACTTCCCAACCTTGTAACTGCCCATAAATCTGTCACTATTTCCATTAAATCCAGCAATGATCTTAATAGTTAAGCTTATTTTTCAGTAGGGCATGGTGACAGTCCTAAAGTCCTAGCACTAGGGTGCTGAGGTGGGTCATTTGAGATCAGCAATTGGGAGAGAAGCCAGGCAAACAGAGCAAGACTCCCCCATGTCAAAATACGTTATTACCTCATTTTAAAACTAATCTTCCTTGTGATGCCAATTACCAGTAGGAAACATTTGGAGTAAAGTTGATATTGTGCATTAGAAATATGCCAAAATTAAGGCTTAAAAAGTTAGAACACATTGAGATTAAAACTAGAAATCTCTGCAGATTAAAATATGGTTCAGAATGAAGTTGCAAACAAAGTAAACTGCAAAATAAAAAAAGACTTCATGGGCTGGAGAGATAGCTCAGTGGTTAAGAGCACTGTCTGCTCTCCCGAAACTCCTGAGTTCAATTCCTGGCAACCACACGGTGGCTCACAACCATCTGTATGAAATAAGGTACCCTCTTCTGGCCTGCATGCAGACATTCAGACAAGAACACTGTATATATAATAAATCTTAGAAGACTTCATATTTCACACCACTGAGCTTTAACTTCACTCTCCCTACTTTCTGTACTTAAATAGTAAATTCAAAAACCTGAAAAAAGAGCTAGGCTTGGTGGCAAACACCTTTAATCCCAACACCCAGGAAGCAGAAGCAGGTGGTTCTGTAAATTCAATGCCAGCCTATTCTGCACAGCGGTGAGTTCCAAGACAGCTGGAGCTATAGAGAGAACCTTATTTCACAAAACCAATACAAAAGAAATGAAACAAAGAAACCTGACAATAGGGATGCTTGGTAAAGTCAAAGCCTTTTAATCAGTTATTAATTAGTAAGTTGTGGTCACTCTTGGTTAAGTTGAATAATTTCAGAGTAAAGATTTGAAGGTTAGAACAATGGGGAAAGTATTGCTGATCTTAGTTAAGTTTTCCTTTAGAATACCCAAACTCATAGATGGTTTTCCTTTCTTTTTTTCTTTGTAGCTCACTTACACGACCGATGGGATTACAGTGGTATAAGTACGAAGGACTACTGAAGAATCTGAAGTACTATAATTTTTTACATTAGAACTCTAGTAAAGACTAATGCTTTTTGGAAAAAGGACAGCATATCACCCCCCCCCCTCCTTATTTTTAGTTTTTGAGACAGGGTCTCATCTCGCCCAGGCTGGCATCAAATCTGATGTCTAGCTAAATAAGCCCGGACATCCTGCTATTTTTGCCTCAGCCTCTCAAGAAATGGGATTACAGGTGCTTGCCACTGTACCTAGTTTACAAGGTAGATTAAGAATGGCCACAAGAACATTTATGCTTTCTCTAATGGTATAAGGCATATAAGTCAGGTGTCCTAGAAACTACAGGCCAAAATCCTGGTGACAAAATTCCCATATATATTGATTATGATAGTTCAAAGTTATTTTGTTGTATTTTATATTTTCAACTAGTTACTGCCAGTAAATAATTTTTTTACATGTATATTTTGATATGTGTATTTTGGGGAACATGTTCAATAAAAAGTTGTTTTTTTAAAGGAACATTTTAGATTTTTTTCTTATGTACAGAACAAAACCACACATTGTCATGCCTCAGACTACTTTTTATTTGCAACTACATGATTTCACGCAATTTTTCTAAATAATGACATAAAATAGATTTCCTTGTGTATAAATAACTTACTCTCCATAAAGTCAATGCTCAAAGGTGCTAGAACACATCGCCCACTCCTACAGTGTTTCTGTATCCAACAGAGTCAATGCACAATATATAAATACTTAAGTCCAATGTTAAAAACTCAGGCACTTGACTAACTTTAATAAAGTTTCTCAAACTATTTCAATATAGCTAAAGTGCATATATATATATACTTTTTTAAGAAAGATTATTCTCAATAACTTTTCTATAAAAATAAGTTTGATGGTTTGGCCCATCTAACTTCACTACAAGTAGGAACTTTTAGTATATATAGTAAGGTCTATTCTTCCTTTCTATCAACATGACAAACAAAATCAAAAGGAGCTAGTGAGGCGCTAACATGTGAGGATTAATCCAGTGATTTCGGTCACAATGCATTCCAGGAGGAGGTACCCATGTCACTGGAATTGGACGGTATGGTTTATTCTTCCTTCCTGGATTTGGATAACCAAATGGAACAGGAGGAGGATAGTGACTCTGATGGCCATTCCCTCGGTACATTCCTGGCTTTTTTCTGGGCAATGGATGCCACACTGGAAGAGGTGGGAATATCAGTTCTGAAATCTGTAGGAAAGAGAAAGCATTAAGTAAATTCAAAGGAAAAAAAAGATACACGTTACGTTTCAGGCCGCTCACTAAACACAAACTACCAATCACCCTAGAAGATGGTCTCAGGGACATCCTTTGGTTATGTTTAAATATGTGAAGAAAGAAAAACCCTCACCTCATTAATAGGTCACATGTATTTTCTGAATGAAGAAAAAAATAAATAAATTAAAAATCTTCAAGCATCAAAGATGCAAATGCAGAATGAATGGTAACTTCTACTTCTAAGAAGAACACAGGAGGTTGGAGGTTAGTTAGTTAAGCAAGGAGTCACTCAAGGAACTTAGGAACATAAATTTCATGCTCCAGCTCAAAGTCTACTAAAAAGATAATGGAATCTTAGAAACAGAGACCAAGTATTTCGACATAACTTTCCAGACCATTCTGCTGCAGCCTGTGCAGTACTTGGGCTCAAAGATCTTAGAGTATACTATAAGACAGGTAGGGTTCACATGGCTTAAATTCTCATTAGTGGTTTCCAACTATTTTGCTTAGAACATACAGACTATGAATTTCAGATTCTCTGATTCTAACAGTTAAAATCCTGTAGAGCATTTACTTCAGATGGTGCAAATGACATGGACCAATTTTGTAGATATTTTGAAAAGAAATTCTATGTTTGTACTTCTGAGCGCATCTATACACACCTGAAGTTTTTTACATTTGCCTTCAAAGATATATACAAAGATATATAATTTGGTTTTTCTTACAAATACTTAGAATGAGTACCCCTTTTCATGTACTTTCTAGTCATTTAAACAATTTTTGCTCATATTGAGAATTCTGCCTATTTCCTCATTAGGTCGTTTGTCTTTTACTGCTGTTACTACTGCTATTTTTACTGCAATGCTGAGGATGGAACCTCGGGCCTTGTGCATGAGGCGACTGCTGTGGTACCAAGCTGTATCTCCAGTTCTCCTCTATAGCTTTTATTTTGAGAAAGGGTCTCACTTGCCCCAGCTGGCTGTGAATCTGTGATCCTCCTACTCTTCCACCAGGCCGACTAATTTTTTGGAGCGGTTTAAGGTATATTCTGAAAACAAGTCCTTAATACATATGTGTAATAAGAATATACTTTCTGTGATCCAATCATTCATTTTCTAATGTTTTCTTTTGCTTACAAAGAATATTTAGTTTTGATAAAAATTAACTCTTTTTAAATGCTTTTTGTGATACTTGGAAAACATTTAAAGAGAATTCTCCATATTTCTTCATATATAAAACATCAAAATTGAGCTTTCTTATATGTAGAGAGCTATAATCATCTCAAATCCATTTTTTGGTATATGGCTATTAGGCAACACTTAGTCCCATTTTGGCCTTTTCCCTTCTTGTTTTAGAATTGTTCAAGACTTTTCCCCTTTAATTGCCCTGGCATTCAGGTTTGAGAGGTGAGTGGGGTAAATATATAAAACTGAGCTTATTACGGAATTTCTATTTTGTTCCAATGATGTATTATGTATTCTTAAACTACTAACAATCTTGATGCATAGAACAGTTTTGTATTCATGTTAGCCCTCAAATTTTATTTTCTTAAAAATCTAGAATCAATGTGTTAATGACTTTTGGAATTTTGGTTGAGTCCATAGATCAATTTGGAGAAAGATTGAGAGCTGACTCTAGAAGTAATTTCCAGAAACTCTAAAGAACAAAAACCCTTTCCTGCCAGGATCTATGAATGTCTTTATTAGATAATCCCCCTTTAGAAAAGAAACTAGAAAGTGAATCATCAAATTACAGAAGGTATATTTTCATTACATTTATGTGTTAAGGACTTGTTTTTAGAATATACCTTAAAACACTACCGAAAAACCCATTAATATCAGTGTCAAGAAAAATAGGAAGGTTAAAGCAGAATTGTATCTAAGCTTCTTCTACACTAGGGCTTAAAACAGTAGCCTGCCTGCCTGCCTTTCTGTGAAACGTTTTGTTGATTAGAATTCCAAAGACAAATATTTCCAAATAAGCATGTAAGATATCCTAATTTCCACACCTTTCTATTATTCTAACATTCTTTTGTATTAGGGAAAAATAAATGTCAATTGGTTTTAAACCTTACAAAGAATTCAAGGCAGTCAGTTTCTTTTGGGACTTACAGTCTTGCTTGACTAGTAAAAACAAAATCACCACATTTGGATGATTTCCAGGAAATTCAATAAAGGTAGTTTGTAATATATAATGCAACATACTAACAGAAAAATGACCTCAATATTTATGGCACAGATTTGAAAAATGATCCGAAAGGCAACCACAATCAAACAAAAGCAAAGGAAAGATAACAAAACAAAAAGCAAGTGTGGTGGTGAACACCCTCACAAAGCACAGGAGAGAGGAGTGAGGGAAGAATGGACTATCATACTATCTTGTACTGTTAAGTTTACTGTTTGTATTTGCAAGTTTCCTTTCTCATAGTTTTAATTATCTTTTGGTTTTTCGAGACAGGGTTTCTCTGTGTAACAGCCCTGGCTGTCCTGGAACTCGCTCTGTAGACCAGGCTCACCTCGAACTCAGACTTGCTTGCCTCTGCCTCCCGAGTGCTGGAATTGAAGGCGTGCGCCACATGCCACCACCACCAGGCAGTAAGTTATTTTCTAAAGAGTTTTACTGAATGTGGTGGCACATGCCTTTAATCCTAGCACCCAACAGGCAGTGAGGCAGGTGGATCTCTTTGAGTCTAAGACCTATGTGGCCTACGTAGTTGGTACATTATGTAGCCCACTTGGGACTAATAGAGTGAAACCTACCCTCAAAAGAAAAGTTTTATAAAAAAGAAACATGTGATAATCTTTTTTATCTTTCCTGTCAACTCAAGAAAGGATAACTAAACAACCAAGAGAAGGAAAAATTAATTACATTTCAATCAGGAAGTATTCATCATATCATTATATGAACTTGAAAGTTTAATTTTTCATACTCAAAGATTCTTAATTATTAGGTACAAGTTTTTGTATCATTCTAACACTGATCTAACCATAAACCTGGCACATTAAAGTACATCTAATTTAGACTAATATATGACGGTATATTTTAAAATATACTAAAAATATGGGCTGCAGAGATGGCTCAGCCGTTAAGAGCACCGGCTGCTCTTCGAGAGGTCCTGAATTCAATTCTCATGGTGGCTCACAACCATTTTTTTAATAGGGCCCAATGCCCTCTTCTGACATGCAGCTATACGTGCAGCACTCACATGTTTGTATATGAAATACATTAAAATAAATAAAATTATAAAGTACATGTAGAAAGAGTAAAGCTCCTCAAAATATTTCTATAAATGTCTGACTAAAAATATTTCTCCTTTTATTACAGAATATTGCTAATCATATTTCTAGAAAGTAATAAAATGCTTTTTAATATACAAATATAAATAAAGTAAATGAATCTATGGTGCAAACACATTTACTATACAATGCTTCCATGGTAAGACCAACAAGGCCAACTTTCTTTTCGTTTTTACATAAAAAACTAACCAAAATAAAATTCAGTAAAATTTCTCTTTAATAATGTAAAAGGGGAATAGGAAAATTATAAAAGTGATTGATTTTTTTTCTTTAAATGCCAATCTGCATCTGAGAAGCAGCTTCCATTAGTGTGTGTGAAAGAGTAGAGCTGATTCAGATATTCATCAGAATCCCTGGGAGGCATAAGCATGGCTAGCTGCAGTACCTGGCAAGCCCACCAATGCCCTACAATCTACCATCTAGTAACACGAAGTATTCCGTGGTTACCTGGTACACCGGGCTTGGTGTTGCAGTCACCGAACTTGGTTTCACTTCCACTTCTTTGCTTGTTTCTTCATCTGAAGAAGATGATCCTGAGTGATAATCAGAAGTCACCTTATCAAGAGCCCTGCTAACTTTCTTGGAAATCTCATCCTTGTTTTCATCCTCATTTTCAAAGCTGGCAACGATGAATGCATTGTTTTTCTCTCCATACCTAGTTATACACAAAAAAACCTTACAAATCACATGAAAAGCAAGAAATGGTTGTAAAAACAATTAAACAGGTCTGGTCATGCCATTATTCCATGGCAATAAAGGCACTATTCCAGAACTGGACTGTGCACATTAATATCCAAAGCACAAGTAGGCTGTAATTTTCTAGCTAGTCTATTGAAGTATTAATAAAAGTGGCTATTTTCTTCTCTACTGACATCAAACAAAAACTGAAACATCACAAGGGATCTATCTTTTTATTATGTTCTGTATGTACCTCACAGATCACAGAACTACATCAGGCCACAGAGAAGAGGTTGTTCGTTCATAGCACAGTCATGGAGCAGTGAGGATCTGCCCACTCTAATGGAAAGCCTAGTTTGTATCTTAGAGGCAGGAAAATCTGAATCTGACGCCAGCCTGGTCTACATAGTGAGTATCAGGGCAGCCAGGGCACCATAGAAAGACCTTGCCTTAGAAATGGTGTGGGAGGGAGGGAGGGAGGGACGGGGAGAGGGAGGAAAGGAGTGAGGGGGAGAGGGAGAAAGGGAGGTATGGGCCGAAAGATGGCAGTTAAGAACACCTGCTACTCTTCCAGAAGACCTGGGTTCAATTCCCAGCACCCATATAGAGGCTCACAACTACCAGAAACTCCAGTTCCAAGGTTCCATTGCCCTATACTGGTTTTCTCAGGCACCAGGCATACACACAGTGCATAGATATACATTTGGGCAATGTATCTATCTTGTATGATATATATATATATATATATATATATATATATATATAGTATTAGGGATGTTTAGGTCTTTATGGAAAGAAACTGAAAGAAATAACACAAGCAATTAAGAGAGTTCAAATAATGGGGTTTATGGCAGTTATACACAAAGATCTGTACATATCAATGACCCTAAAGCTTGTAACATCTGATAAGGAATAATATCCCAGAGTGCTAGGATTAAAGTTATGCACCACCACTGCCCGGCTTGGAGTAAATTTGATAAGGTTACTGCTAATACAGCTTTAAGTGGCTGGCAGTATTGACACAAAATAAAAGCATTTAAAACGATTAGGAGGGATTGGCTGTCTATCCCAGTGACACTGATGGTTCATTTCATGCAAATTTGGGTCTTTAGCAGGATTTCATTGGGTAAAGTCTTCAAAGTATAATACCCAAGCAACACTTCGTTCTTCACCCCGCAGTCTAAAAATATTGACTGTCCCTGGTCAAAACTTAACATGGCTTAGACAAAACAATGTCCTTCCTTCCTTCTTATGCATACAATGTTCTGTGGGCATGTACATGCCAGAAGAGGGCAGCAGATCTCATCATAGATGGTCATGAGCCATCTATTGCTTGGAATTGAACTCAGGGCCTCTGGAAGAGCAGTCAGTGTTCGTAATCTCTTAGCCACTCTCCAGCCCAAAAGAAGACAATTTTGAAGATCCCTACTTTAATGAACCTATACCTCACCACAGTTTCCCAAGGCAATACCCTTATATCAAGTAGTTATGTGGAGTTTTCCTGATAAAATTTAGAAGAACATCCATGAGGTTCTTTTTAGTATTACTACTTATCTTCATTTTCATCTTCATTACAGATGAGGTTAAAAGCTGTGTCCATGTCTATAGCATATATCTGGATTCATATCAAAAAAGAAACTTCACTATAAAATAGAGGCCAAGAGAATTGCACCTTCAAAACAAAGAGAAACTCCCACAACACCACTATAGGAAAATTGTGGGCGCTCATGCCACTGGCCTATCCTGCTTCTCCTTCCTGGAGAAAAACAGCTTCCCAATCTTGTCACCTCATCACCCTCAGTCCACCCTTCACACAGCAGCCCAAGTGTCACCCACGAGGTAGTTGGCTACCTAACACTGTATTTTGCAGGGCACAAATAATAGTCTGTTGTAATTTGCTTACTATTTCTTCTCCCTTATTACCCTGTGAACTACCTAAGAATGTTAAGTTCTGAAAACTCCATAGGTGCCTAGTTAACGTAATGTTTGTATTAATAGGCTGAAGACAACACCTAACGCCCTTTTACAGTTGCTTGAGATGACAGAATTTCTATTATGAAAATAAAAATCTTTAAAATGTTACTAAGTTGTCTGAAAACAGAAACAAGAGGCAGAGATAAAGACCGACTAAAGGTCACTGTCCTATATCATCACTTGAGCTTCCCCTAACTTGAAAGGGCTGTGCCAAATGAATGAAACACAGTGACAGGAGCAGGTGCCTACGTTCTACACACCACCTCTTGGTGTACATTAAAATGCTTGGCAAAGTTCTAGGAAACCCGTTTCTGAGTTCTTCATGGTATAAAATAGATTCACCACCCACCTTCATAGCCTAATTTCATAAACGTCTTCTGAGAAAGCCAAACTGCCAGCTCCTGGCTGTAAAGAGTTATAGGTGGGACACACAGGAACAAGTTTGGTAAAATTGGTTCAGCTGCTAAACATGAAGACTCACCGACAGCACACTTCACAGGGATCCACCCAGAGTGTAAGTTCTTTTGGCAAGCCTAGGTCACTGTACAAAATGCAGCTGTTCTCACAGGCTTTCAGGACATCGGGATCAACTCTCTGAAACTTATTGACACGAATACATCTACAACAAAATAGAATTAGATGGATAGTTAGGATTGAATCTCAACCATAAATCCCAATACATATGAAAGTAAGTAATAACAAAATACTCCGATGGAGAACCTTGGAGAGTCTCAAGTCTGAACTTTCAGGCAAGAGAGGCAACACAAAGGCTGCCTAGAAGTACCTGGGTGAGCCCAGAGCAATCACCAGTCTAAGGCAGCAGAGACCACTAAACAGCACATGGATATCAAATAAACAGAGAACAAAATGGTTACTTAGAACTCTTAATTTTTGGGGGGGAGAGGTGCACGCGCGCATGTGTGTGGCATGTCTTATGTGTCCCAAACTTGCGATGAAAACTGATTATGTTACTAGAACTTGAGATATTCTCACTTCTACCTCTCAAGTGCTGGAATTAGAGATGGAAACCCTCACACCTGTTTACAGCAATACTGGGGATCAAACCCTAAACTTCATGTTAAGTAAGTACTCAACCAATTGAGCTATATCCCCAGCCCTGACATTACAAAGTTTTGTAGAGTAAGCTGATAAAATCTGTAACTAATAACTAATAAAAGACTCCATCCAGTGCAAACTGGAAATTTTTGTGACAAGTTTTATTGCCACTAACTTGTTTTTACATCCCAGGTAATAAGGTTAAGTCTTAAGGGAGACAGCTTTTACTTCAACTACAATTGTTTCAAAAATAACTATTCAAGGACAGTAGAAGCATGAATATCACATACTTACTAACATGTGACTCTAAAACATTTTTGCTTTACTTGATGTAAATAACATCTTCCTTTTATCTAAGTTGCCAAAATAAGTTAGTAAAGATAGTAAATTAATAAAGCTTGTTACATTTTAACCTAAGAAAAAAGCCATGTTCACAATGGAATGCAGACATATAGCCAGCAGCAATAGGCAGCACCCTACTCACCGCCTAACTTGTTGCCTCCTTGTACATTTTTATAAAAATAAAATATCTGTAGAAGATTGTTCGGCAATATAATACCTGTAAAAATATTCATATTCTGAACATTATTAGTTCTCAGAATCTAATCTGGAAACATAAAATCAGAAATCCAGATAAATATGGATAAGTACAGAGTCTCTTATATATTGTAACTGCCAAAAAATTTAAGCATTAAATAAATAATATTATTTTATTTTTTTTAAAGATCTATTTATTTTTTTATTTTTTATTTTTTTGGTTTTTTCGAGACAGGGTTTCTCTGTGGCTTTGGAGCCTGTCCTGGAACTAGCTCTGTAGACCAGGCTGGTCTCGAACTCAGAGAGATCAGCCTGCCTCTGCCTCCCCCGAGTGCTGGGATTAAAGGCGTGCGCCACCACCGCCCGGCAAAAGATCTATTTATTATGTGTACAGTATTCTGTCTACATGTATGCCTGCATACCAGAAGAGGGTGCTAGGTCTCATTACAGATGGTTATGAGCCGCCATGTGTTCGCTGGGAATTTAACTCAGGACCTCTGGAAGAGCAGTCAGTACTCTTCACAACTGAGCCATCTTTCTGGCTCCGTATTATATTATTTTCGTGCAACTTTTATAATCTTGCATTTGAAGACTAGTTAATAAAAGTAATCCCAGTATGTAGGGCTAAAAAAAAGCATTAAAATATGTAATGTACCTAAATTTGCTAAAACAAACTTTTTATCTGATTTTCAAGCTTAGCATCTAAATCACCCTGGTGATACTAACGTTATACAGGATTATTTAAGACCCATACACCAAGTCCTAAAGCATCTGAGACTGTGGAGCTCTTCATGTTTACATATCATAGTCACGAGGGTGATTTAGATGCTAAGCTTTATATTACCAAACAATCTTCTACAAATATTTCATTTTTATAAAAATGTACAAAAACGTTTTTAACTTATATTTTTCCTTTTCCATCTATCATGAAGTCTAATAGTGTTTTACTTACATGGAAGCTTCAAAATGATTCAATGATATTTCTGATCACACTGTCAATTTAGTCTTATATGACCTTTTCCTCAAGTTTTCAGAATTAATGGAAGTGAAATGGCACACTCTCTAACCTTACTGTATTTACTTGGTAGTGCTTCTATTTTTCAGCAGCTTGGCACTTCCAAAAGCATCCATTTAACATCAGTAAGACATGTATATAAAGCAACTCTAATTCACAAAACCTGTGCACTATCAAAAACCAAGATGCGTAGGGAAAAAAAGAATAAAATGAGAAGTTAAAAAATTATTTGAGCCTAAATTAAAGGCTACATGTCTACTTGTATTCATATTATTGATCAACTTACTAGGAAACTTTTGAGTAAATATTAAGAAAAAATACAGAAACTACCTGGGCTTATTCATGTCACCACACTATTAAACCTCAATTGGCTATAAGCAAATAAAAAAAATAACAATAAAATTCTATTTTTCCACTTCAGTCTTAGATTTCTCAAGTAGTTCTATAATCTTTTTGTTTTTTTTTTTAAGACAGGGTTTTTCTGTGTAGCTTTGGAGCCAACCTGGCCTTGAACTCGGAGACCCACCTGCCTCTGCCTCCTGGACTAAAGAAGTGTGCCTGGCAGCTCTATACTTTTAACTGTTAACCAAGAAGACCTTTCATATAAAAACTCATTACGTACTGGTCTGTGGGACAAACAGCAGGGACAACAAATGTGCACAAATGAAGGAATTTCTGTAGCTGTCACAAGTTAACCGTGTTTCACTTTAAATTCTGAGACCATGTTCACAATGTAGACCCGTTATGGTCCGATAGCTAGTTTCAGGAAGTTACTTCTCAGTAGATACATCTGTGCCAAAGTGAGCATGCCAGGGCACGTTCTTCTTGTACAGCTTAAGGAAAAGTCTGCTCTTCTAGCTGTGCGTGTAACTGACGATCAGAATACAAGTCAGTTGCAAGTAGGCACTCTCTTCCTTCTTAGTGCCAAGACTGCGGTGTACACACGGTGATGGAAATCCGGCAGCATTCAAAACCATTTCAAATCCCCAAGTCAGTATTTACCACTTGACGTACACAGATGAGTTACCTTCAACTGGCTTATACCACAAAGGAGATGTACAATATAAAAGATCATCACTATAAAAGCCAAGGACATGGTATACTAATTATCTTTTCGTTTGTTTTTAAGACAGGGTCTTTGAATATAGCCCCAGCTGTCCGGTAACTAGGTAACCAGACTAGCCTTGAAATCACAGAAATTCATCAGTCTCTGTCTCTGGAGCGCTAAGATTAGAGGCGTGTGCAACTATGTCTGGCTCTCTCTGATTCTTATTTTATCTTCTTTTTTGGGGAGGGTTTTCGAGACAGGATTTCTCTTTGTAGCTGACCTGGAGTTCGCTCTGTAGACCAGGTTGGTCTTGAACTCAGAGATCTGCCTACCTCTGCCTCCTGAGAGTGCTGGGATTAAAGGTGTGCCCCACCTTGCCTTCTTAAAAGAACAGGCAGGATACACTTTATCTTTAGATACAAAGCAACTAATTTCCCTCAACTCTTAATTATCATTCTCATTTAGGAGAGATTAGGAATTCTAGATTTGTGGAAAACTCTGACTACCCACGGTAATAACAAACGTACTTGAGCAGGAGCCAGACTAGGCAAAAGAAACTGACTGATGAATCTAGAGCTCTGGCTTCAAGACTAAACAATAGCACCCATCAGCAAATACTTGTACTTTAAAATGAACAGGAAAATACCATGTGACACCCCAGAGTTTCCTATTTTGCAGATAAAATCATGATAGGCTGTCTAAACCTTCAGTCCTCTGGCCTGGTAGCCATTACACAAATTGATCTCCATGCAGTCCAATTCAATCATCCAATCTAATTCTTTACCTGTAGGCCTGTCCTTTTGATGGTTTTTCTGGGTACCAGTGGTTTTTATATTTTTCTTGAAGTATTTGAGTCAGTTTCTCAGCAAATCTCTCAACGGCTTCTTTTTTCAACTTATCATGTTTTCGAACCAGCCTTGTGAAGAAGAAGACAACAGCAGCAATTTCGTTCTTCATTTTTCCCTGTAAAGATAAAAGTTTTCTTAAAAACAAAACACAAATCTAAACAACAGTGTCAACAAAAAACTCCACACACACAAACTCGAAAATAAAGTTCTGCACTATATGCCCCTTAGAGCTTTCCCTTGGTGTCCAGTAATTACCACTAATGTTGTTTAGTCCTCAGAGACCTTAGGAAATACGACTGGGATTACTACTTAGGTTTAAGTAGTAGTTCAGTAATGAACACACCAAATTGCTTCTGAAGACTAAAATAGAACCAGGTAACACCCCAAAAGAATCACTGTAATAAATACCACACAGCTTTTACCAAGTAAGTCAAATCCTAACTCGAAACAGAAGAGTCCATTTTCAAACCTAGCACTCAGGGCTGGAGAGATAGCTCAACAGTTAAGATCACTTGCTACTCTTGCAGCAGACTTGCATGGTGGTTAATTGTAGCATGACTAATAAAAACTCAGAGACAGACATTGGGGTTCAACCTCAGAAAAGCAAAATAGCCAGCCTCTGGTTCTTACCTCTACCTCAGTCCAAAATGGCGATCCTGCCTCCAAGGAGTCTCAGAATGAGACTGACTGAGAGCTGTCTCCTCCCGTCTTATATTCCTCTCTAGTGCTGGGATTAAAGGTGTGCATCACGACTAACTAGTGTGGTTACTAGGATATAAGGTGTGTGTTATCACTGCCTGGTTTGTAAGCCTGACTAGGGTTGCTGTTTTACTCTCTGATCTTCAGGTAAGCTTTATTTATTAAAACACAAACAAAATATCACTACAGTTAATAACTATCTGTAACTCCAAAACCAGCGGGCTCTTCTATCCTTTGAGGGTACCAGGCAGACACATGGTGGCCATACATACATGCAGACAAAATACCCATAAACACAAAGAGAAAAAAAAATCTTTAAAATCTAGTACTATAGCCCCATTTTGGAGAAGTTTGTGTAGTTCTCCCAAAAGATTAAAAAACTATGACAGTTCCAGTAATTCTACTAGCTATAAGCCCAAGAAAACAAAAACATTAAAACTCTGACTATGCTAAGAGCACTCCACTGTTTATTTAAAATGCGTAAGTTGTATATGTGAATTATACTTCAATAAAGCTGCTAATGCATTGAAAGTTTTTCTGTACTGAGTGTTGTGTAAATATTCTTTCAGGAATAGATATATCTTCCTAAAAAGCTAAAAATAGTGAGTATTAAAACACATTCAACAGAACATAAACTCAGGATCACTCAAAAAATTAAATAATCAGTTACGTTTTGGAACTGCATCAAAGACTCTTAAAATAGAAGATCTGATTTGTCATTGATTAATCCACCAAGGCTGTTATGGTTGTTTTGAATATACATATGTTTTGAGATGAGCTCATTCACTTGGCTTATGAAAGTAACTTGGAGATATTTAGATGTAGCATTTACTAAGTAACATCATCTTTCTGGGTGCCAACGACAAGCCCTTCTGTATTGATTATACCAGTGAACTAGCTTAACAACAGACTGTTCTAAAAAACTCAAGAATGACAAAAGCCCAGAGTCACCTGGTTCTTTTAGCTTTCTTAAACTGTTCTTGTTCAAGTTTTTCTTTCTTTCTTTCTTTTTTGTTGTTGTTACTGCTTGTTTTGGTTTTTTGAGACAGGGTTTCTCAAACAGCCCTAGCTGTCCCGGAACTAGCTCTTGAGATAGACAAGGCTGGCCTTGAACTCACAGAGATCCGTCTGCCTCTGCATCCCCGAGTGCTGAGATTAAGTTTCTTGTCAAATGTGAATCTTTTACTGTGTGCAAATGCTAAACCAAAATGGGACCTCACTGAGAGTCAAATTCTATACAGTTATCTGAGACATGTCCTGACAGCCATTGTCTCTCTCATCTTTCATGGGAAGGTAAGATACTCAAACCTCTTGGACTCTCAGCATGCCAAATTCACCTACTGCCCACTGCCATCACCAACTGGTGGATGGAATCTCCACAAGGCAGTGTGTGAACACACAGATCTTCAATCTACAACAGCTGTAAGCCTCCCTTCTGGAAAATGTGAGGCATTCCCCACTTTATGAAGCTTCATTTATACCTCCCACTTCAGAACACCCATGAGGGAACTGAAAACCCACTGGAATGGAATACACGATTGGGGTGAGAGAGTTGCTGATTTTAGTACATTAGCTCCACTCCCAACGAAACCAAAGACTCACACTAAAGAAATGGACTGATCCTTAGACCGTTCTCATTCATCAAGGCGGCCACTATGTGCTACATAAGAGTTTGGGGATTTGCTTTTGTTTGCTCAATATGTGCTACATAAAGAGTTTGGGGATTTGCTTTTGTTTGCTCAATTTCATATCAAAAAAATAAAGGAAGGAAAGAACCACTTAGTGGTTGCTTTTGGTTTGTAACAGAAGATGAGTCATACGGACTTATTTTTCTGTTTGAAGGAACGATGACTGGAACAGCTGAAAAATTCACCCCCTTTTATCAGTGTTCCAGGAGTGAAGCCGGGAGGGGGGGCGAGCCACCACAGGAGGGACCCATTAGACCTAAGGCGCCTAGTGCCACCCACACGCCCCCTCAAAGCTCCCATTTTAAACACCGCTTGGTGACGTCATCCCGGGCCGTCGTCACCGCGGCGGCTGCTCCTTAAGTTCTACTTTGTTCCACAAGCCCGGCCTTCTAGGAGTTTGTAACTTTGTATCCCCCCCCAGCCCCTCCCTGGTAACGAACAGAGCCAGTCGCAATTTCTAGAAACAAGTCTTTCTCCAGGTGGACGCTGCCAAGGTGGAGGGGGCGGCAAGCGTGGTCGGGGCGAGGCGCCCTGACCGCCCGGCGGTCGTGGCCAGCGAGATCCAGATGCGGCCGGAACGGGGCGGAGGGTCCGGCAGCTCGGCTCGGGCGGGGCGCCCCCCACGCACCCCTGAGGGGCCGGCCTGGGCCGCGTCCAACCTGTGCAAGCCGGTTGGCCCCTGCCCGCCACCCGCTCTCCCGCCCGCCCGACGCCCGCTGTCGCCTGCCCGGAGGCCGTAGGCGACGTGGCACGCGCCCGAGGAGGCGTCGCCTCCCCTCCAGGACCCGCTGCCGCTCCGCTTCCGACGTGGCGGCGGCCGCATCCCAGCCTCCCTCCCCGATGCCCTGGGCGGGGGGGGGGGGCACCGCGTCCCCTCACTCCAGGCCCGCTCTCCAATTCCGCCACCGCATCCCCGCCGCGGCCCGCTCTCCTTACCGCCGCCACTCCGGGGGCTGCACCCTCGCTGGCTGCGACCTCCTTCCGTGGCCCGGGGAGCCGAGCGCGAGCGCGAGGACTCTGGCCCGCCGAGTGCGGCTGCTGCTCCTCCTCTTGCTGCTCCTGCTGCTGCGTCGTCGGACCGCCGCCGAGCGCGCGCCGGGCAGACTGGCGGGCGACGGAGCGCGCGGACCAGCGAGCCAGCGAGCGAGCAGGCGAGCGCGGTCCCGACGCGGCGCGCGGGGGGCTCGAGGCCCGGAAAAAGGGAGGGGCGGTGGCTGGGAGAGGCCGGGCGCTGCGCCGAACCAATGCGCGCGCCCCGGGGGCGGGGCTTCGCCGGGACCCGCCCCGCCCCCAGCCCGCGTGTGTGCGCGCGCGGCTGGCTCCTGCCTCGGGCCGCGCTCCGAGCCTGGGTTCCGACGGCCGGGCTGGCACGAGGCGGCGGCGCCTCCAGCATGAGTCCCGGGTTCCTTACCTCCCGTGAAGAGGCCGGCGGGCTATGTCCTCCCTGCTCTTCAGCCACTCCTCCTCACGCGAGTCTCGCTCCCCCGGTACCACCTGCCTCCCTGCTGCCTGAGGGCAGGTTCAGTCCAGATCTCCACGTTGCTTCGAGCGGTCGCCTCGGGGAGCTTGGCACCAACTCTCCTCCTCCTCCATCCGGCTGTGAAATCACTGGCTGCTCCCTCCCCACCCTGCTGTACGTGAGATTGTTTGGGTGAGATAACTCTTACCTGGGCACTTTTCTGGCAGAGTCGGTGTCTCCATCCAAGCATGGCAGCCTCCTGTGGAGTATTTGTGAAGCAATCCTTGAGTGGCCAGGTTTCCCATTTCTGAGGCACTTTAACTCAAGGACTTCCCAGGAATAAAACTAAACCTTGACTAAACACATATGAAAGGGGCACATTTCATTCCATCTCTTAGGCTGAGCTGGCAACAAGGTTTCAGTGTTGTGAATGAAGTTGATAAATCAAACAGGCCAGAAAAACACGGGACACTCTTTAACGGAAGACTAAAAAAATGCAGATTAAGAACTATGGTGGCTGCAGCCTTTAATCACAGCACTTGGGAGGCAGAGGCAGGGGGATCTCTGTGAGTTTGAGGCCAGCCTGGTCTATGTTATGCCCAAATCTGCGAAGTCCCTCAAAAGCCAACAAGGAGACCAAGTCCCATATGTAAAAGCAAAGAGCCTTTATTTTATGCAAGTTTGCAAACTCGGTCTCCGCATGTCCAACGTAGTAGAATAAACGGAGAGCCTCGAGCTCAGTTACAGTAGGGTTTTTATAGTAGTAAGGTGGGGGTGAGGGGTCTCTGAGGTTCAGGACTCCTGATTGGATGACATTTGTCTGGGGTGTCCTGGGGTGTGTGTGCTGGCAGGTGATCCCATCTACAGCAGTTGGAATGTTAGGCATTTCCTTTGGATGGTCTGTTCTTGGATGGTGCTCAGGCAATCTTAGTTTATGGTTCTTCCTGCAACCAGGTATTGCTTCAGGGTAACCTACTGAGACTCAGGCCTCTTATTAAATTTATCGATGGCTGAGTCCAACACTCGCAGGTGATGATGGTTGGAAGTAAAGAACTTCCTTTGGGTGATCTGTCCATGTTTAGTTTCAGGACAGGCTGCAAAGCTACAGAGAAGCCCTGTCTAAAAAGAACCGAGAGAGAGAGAGAGAGAGAGAGAGAGAGAGAGAGAGAGAGAGAGAGAGAGAGAGAGAGAGAGAGAGAGAGAGAGAGAGAACTAATTGTTAAAGCTTTCCCCAGATTTCTTGTTGTTTACTAGGGGCTGGCAACATGTGTTAGCCTTTTTCTATGAATATTTAAACTTTTTCATTACTCATGTTGATGATTACTGTAAGCCCCTGTCTCTGGCCTCCATCTTTGGAGGCTCCGTCCCTATGCTGCCAAGTCTTGCCGCCCAGAGGAGGGTCAAAACAAGCCCGCCAAAATCTTGACCACGCCCTCAGTCTATTTAAACTGCTTTCCTGGAAAGTTTCTTGGGGTCTTTTCCTTTCCCCTGGTGGTCGCCTTAGTGGCCTCCCAGTTCCCTCTTGGGACCACCCGAGAGCTCAGGAATCTCATTAAACCTAGATATTTTTTAATTTGGCTTGTTGTGATTTGGCTTGATTGGGATTTTTGCATCTGCAGAGCGCTCACGTTAGGAAAAATTCCTAACAATTATAGCCTGGTACAACTCAAAAAATAACTTTTGCCAGTAATATACACCGCTCAAACCATTGTAAAAGTAGTGTACTATACTTTTTATTTAATGAGAGGCATCTACAATAGAGTTCCACTATTGTAGAACTAGGGCTCTTTCTCAACTGAAAGATGGTGCTGTAACGAGTAAGTATTCTTTGGGCCATTCCAGGAGATGGCATAAGAGTTTTCATTTAAAACTGATAATAACATAGAGGTTATTTTACTGATATGGGCCTTTAACTTTATGTTTTCATAAAATAGGTAGTTACAAACTTTTTTTTTTTTTTTTTTTTTTGGTTTTTCGAGACAGGGTTTCTCTGTGGTTTTGGAGCCTGTCCTGGAACTAGCTCTTGTAGACCAGGCTGGTCTCGAACTCACAGAGATCCACCTGCCTCTGCCTCCCAAGCTCCCAAGTGCTGGGATTAAAGGCGTGCGCCACCACAGCCCGGCTAGTTACAAACATTTTTAATTGTCAAGAAATTTTTAAATCCTGTTATTAATGTTGTATGTAATCTTTTTTCTTTCCCTCTCTTTTTCTTTTTTGGTTTTTTGAGACTGTAACAGCCTGGTCTGTCATGAATCTCAGTTTATAGACCAGTATGGCCTCAAACTCACAGAGATCTGCCTGCCTTTGCCTCTGAGTGCTGGGATTAAAGGCCTGTGCTACCATGCCTGGCTAGGATCCATATATAATCTTTATTAATTTGTGGTCCACGTGGTTCAGACAGAAGAACCATATTTAAAACGAAACAAAAGGCCAAAACCTGAACCCTCACATGTTCAGTATTCCTAAACACATCTGTAACACTTCTGTTTTCTGTCATTCACTTTTCTCCATCTGTGCTCTTCTCTTCTTCTCTGTAGCTCTGGAGCCTCTCCTGGAACTAGCTCTAGTAGACCAGGCTGACCTTGAACTCACAGAATTCTGGCTGCTCTGCCTCCTAAGTGCTGAGATTAAAGGCATGCCACCGGTGTCCAGCCCTCTGTTCTTTTCAAAACTTGTCCATGGAGGCTGTCAAGATGGCTCAGTGGTTAAGAGAACATGCTTTGGAAGACTGGGATTCAATTCTCATCACCCACATGGCTGCTAACAACCATCTGTAACTCTAGTTCCAGGTGACTCCACGTCCTCTCCAGATTGCCTCAGGCACCAGGCACATACATGGTGCATAACATGCATACAGGCCCAACACTCAGATACATAAAACTTGCCTTGCTTTTTTGTTTTTAAAGCCCTGTCTGTGTACTTCAGAAAAATTTTCAGTTCTAGTTCCTAAAATCAACAAATAACAAAAAGAAGTGTGGAGAGATGGCTCACTTATTAAGAGCATGTGCTGTTGTTTCAGAGCATTCAAGTTTGATTCTGAGCACCCACATTTGGACCAGGAGCTCCAGCTCCAGGGGACCAGACACCTCTGTTGTCTGATGGCAGATGCACTCATATGCATATGTATAAACTCATCCATATATATAATAGTTTTAAAGATAAAATGGTTCCGGTCAACTGAGACCATTCTCTGCAGAAAGTATGTAAAGGGAGTTGCTCTGGAGTGGATATTTGTGCTGCCACCACCAACTGTTGTTTAGAATAACTCAGCCATGTCAGGATGGTATTTGGGAGATGAGGGCTTCTGAATGTGACTGGATTATGAGCATAGCCTTCCTTAGGAATCGTGTGTATGTGTCCTATTAGAAGAGACAGTGGAGAGACTATCACTCTTTCTTCTTTGCTAGATGATACACGCACAAGACAGACAACAAGCCAGGAAGTGAATCTTCACCAGGTCCAAGGATCTTGATGTCCCACCTTCTAGAACTGTAAGAAAATAATTTCTATTATTTAATCAGCTCAGCCTTTTGTTTATGTTATAGCACCATAAACTAAGAAGGAAGCATGGCTGATGGAAACAATTCTGTATTAATGTTTCTTTCATAGCTGCCACAAGATGGTCATGAAAATGGTTCTTAGTTCCTACTATATATGCTCCAGTATACGTGATTTCTTTTTGAAAGTGAACCACCCTGATAGAGCTGAGACTAAATAATCACGTACACCCTCCGATATGTATGTAAATTCTGAAAATTGTATGTGGTTTCTGAATAAGAAATTGCACGTAAACCAATTTGCGGATAATTTTAAAATCCCGTTTTCACTAAATAACGGTGCTGTTTTAACTTCTGTTTAAACAAAACAACTTTGTTTCTTTGAGCTCAGGAAGTTCTGCATTGATCAGAGCAGTCTGGAGAGACGGTCCAGAGGTTAAGAGCATAGAACTGCTCCTCCATAGGACTTGGGTTCAATTCCTAACACACTTGTGGCAGCTCACAAACTCCCGTTCTAGGACTTCAGATGTCCTTTTCTGGTCTCCAGGAGCATTGCACACACATAGTGCAACACACCCATACTACACATAAAATGGAGATATATCTGTTTCAGGTGCATCCTTTCCAATCTGCATGTTTAATTTGAATCTGAATACACATCCATCACTTTTATATTGAAAACCGAGTTCTGTTGTATTATGTAGCAGCAGTATAGCCCTAGGGGACCATTAGAGATCAAATAATGTGATCTAAGACTTTTTAAGTCTAAGGATAATATGTTTGTGGCAGCCAGCGTTCCATCACTGTGATGAAATCCCTGGGAAGATGAACTTCCAAGGAGAGAAACTTTATTTTGGATTGCAGTTTTGGTGCTGCTTCTCCAAGATCGGGTGACTCCACTACTCTAGCCCCAATAGGTGTGCTAAGTAGCACTGCCCCAAGCTTGTGATACAGCAAACTGCTCACCTCAGGTCCTGGAAGCAAAAGAAGAAGCCAGGGTTCCACAATCACAGTTAGGGGCATGCCTGCAATTGAAAAGAGAATATTTTGATGAGACATCTCAGTTACTTTATTGATAAATTTAAGAGTGTGTAAACTGGGTAAGCATATTGCCTAGGTGGGCCAGGTACACTGGGCTCCGTCAGAGCTTCATACTGGATGTGTCTAATGGAAATGTCCCCTCTTCAACAGGAGAGGAGGTCCGTTTGCGGTTAGCTTCCTTAGTTACCACTCACCTATTTTCCAGTGCATCAAAGAAACGGAGCTTTATTAGTGCCTATGTGTACACATCTGTACACACACACACACACACACACACACAGAGAGAGAGAGAGAGAGAGAGAGAGAGAGAGAGAGAGAGAGAGAGAGAGAGATTTAAGAATTGGTATGTACTGTTATGGGAGATGGAAAATTCAAAATCTATAGGGCCAACAGTCTAGAAATTTATCAATAATTGAAATCATCACATGAGCCCTAATCTTGTATCTAGGATTTCTATGCTAAGGTCTTAAGACAAAATTTCTTATTTGAGAAACTTCAGTTTTTAGTTTTGGGGTCTTCAACTGATTGGGGCACCGATCTCCCATTGAGGTTAACTTCCTTTACTTAAGGCAACTGATTTGGAATATTAATCATGTGTTGTAGGAGGCCGCTTGTTTGTGTCTCGGCCGCCTGACAGTTCAGACCTGAAATAATCACACAGAAATTATATTATTTAAAAACACTGTTTGTCCCATTAGCTCTAGCTTCTTATTGGCTCTTACGTATTAATCTAACCCATTTCTAGTAATCTGTGTATCGCCACGTGGCTGTGGCTTACAAGGTAAAATTCACAGCGTCTGTCTCTGGAGGAGCTACACGGCTTCTCCCTGACTTCAGCATTGAGTTTAATTTTCCCTGCCTAGCTCTGTTCTACCCTATTAGGCCAAGCAAGCCAGTTTCTTTATTAACCAATGATATTCACAGCATACAGAGGGGGATCCAACATTAATCATGTTTACAAAGTATCCTTCAGTCTGACTCCTAGACTAGTGTTTGCGCAAACTGAGTGCTATATCAGCAAACTGATGCAGAAAGCCAGCTACTAAAACAATTGTTAACTAATAATGTTTCCTCAAAGACATGCTGATAAGTAAGATTAAAAATGTTAATTTTTTTTTTTTTGGTTTTTCGAGACAGGGTAAAAATGTTAATTTTTTTATTGAGCCACATAAAGCATACATTCATTAGGAAAACAAACCCTTGGGCTGGGGAGATAGCTCATCTGTAAAGTTCTCTGTTCACTTGGTACACCCAAGTTCTATATCCAGAAACTAGGCTAAAAAAAAATTCTATGTGTGCTAAATCAATTGTAATCCCAATGCTAGAGAGGCAGAGAGAGACAGGCAGCTTTCTCAGGCTCACTGGCCTTCCAGCCTCCCCTACTGCCCAGTTTCAAGACAATGAAAGACCCTGTTTCAAAAAACAAGGTGGATGGTACCTGAGCTTGACAGCCCAAATTATCCTCTGGTCTCCACAGACACATGCGTACACATTTATGCCTCTCCCCGCTGAACAGTCGCACACATACACAACGAAAGCAAACACCTTCAGTTATTTAAATGTGGTCTTTTTAGGCGGTTTTGTAGACGTGAGGGTCGGTAGGTATATCAGTCACTTGTCTGCTGCGGTGAGAAGACACCATGACCAAGGCGCCTTACAGATGGAGGAGTTTCTCTGGCTTATGGTTCCCGAGGGATAGGAGTCAACATGGCAGCAGGAACAGAAAGGGGAGGACTCACGTCTGGACCATGCTGGAAGGAGAGAGAGTGAACTGGGAGTAGGGTGAGGGCAGGAGCTCCCCAAGCATGACCTGCTAATATACTTTCTCCAGAAAGTTCACGCCTCCTAAGCCTCCTCAAACTGTGTCATCAGCTGGGAACCAAGGGTTTAAGGGCCCGAGCATGTGATGGGAGGGGAGCGAGGCAGTGTGTGTCATTTAAACAGTCATATCAGAAGCAGAGAAAGGAAGATCGGTGTCTGATTTTAGAAACCATCTTCTCTAGAACCGAATATTTGGTTGCAGCACTGGGGACAGTACAGCAGTTAAGAACAAAAGTTGAATATGGGTGACTATCTCTTCACAGGTAGAAACATGCTAGTATGGTTTCATTGTGTCCCCTCCAAAATTCAGTGTTACCAGAGAGATAGTATTGAGAGGCTCCTGAGGAGGCTTGCTTTCTAAATGAGAGTAGTGCTAATACAAAACATGGATCCTACCTTAAAGCGAATATTTATTCTTTAGCTAAATATGAGTGGCCCTGCTCCAAGAACACAGAATCAAATCTGTGGTGGCTTGAATGAAAATTGCCCCCATAGGCTCATATATTTGAATGCATAGTCTCCACTTAGCGGAACTGTTTGGGAAGGGTTAGGAAATGTGGCCTTGTTGGAGTAGGTGTGGCTTTGTTGGAGAAAGTGTGTCACTGCAGGCGGGCTTTGAGGTTTCAGAAGCCCATGTCAGGTCCAGTCTCTTTCTGTCTGCTGCCTATGGATCAGGATGTAAAGTTCTTAGCTACTGCTCCAATGCTATGCCTGTGTGTTTCCTGCCGTGATGACCATGAACTAATTCCTCTAAAAGTGTAAGCAAGTGCTTTCTTTTTATAAGAGTAGTATTGGTCATGGTGTCTCTTCCTTCATAGCAACAGAACAGTATTATTTTATAACACAAGATAACATTGTCCCAACTAACATGCTTCCATGCAGAAACAAGTTCATGAATTTTTATAGTTAAAGAACAGAAAGTCATAAATCAGTACATTTTTCCAAATACATTATTGGAAACATTGTAGGTGAGTTACATCAAAGTGAGAACTCTCAACTATAGGTCTCCAATGCTATTTTTAGCTTTTGGATTGGTGAACACTAGTCATCCATTAATGTAATACATTTTCAAAAGGTTCAGCATTTAGGTCAGAGGCAAAGGTGGACAATGAAGGACTATTAAGGGCCTGAAGATAGCCCAAGATAGTTTGGCTCTGGATCTGCTTTCTTCAATCAGTCAATCAGCCTTGTGGAGACGTTACCATGGGCATGACCCTCCCCCTGCAGCTTCAGATCACAGCAGATACCCTTATACAAGACTTAGTGGAGTTTGTCTCCTTTACCCTTTTGTCTTCCACAGGGTTAGAGCATGCCCCATATTGGATGCAGAGGAGCCCTCACCAGACAGCTCTTCTTGCCTTGATCTTGAGAAAACAAAATTTCAAATTTTAAATAAGTTACTAGTCTCTGAGATTTTGCCAAAGCAGCACAGAAATATGCAAACACTCCACATTTTACAGGTTGAGTTATTAACTAAGGGCCAGATGAAGAAGTAAAGGCCGTAATGGTGGTGTGGTAGAAAGGCATATCAAAGTGCCTGGATGGGAGTTTTGCAGATGTGTGAGAACACTTTGCCAGCCTTCCTCAGTACCAGCAGGTAGCCAGGAGCAGTCATAAACATAAGGAAATTGCTTCCCAGGCAGAGTCACGCCTTTAATGCAGGCAACATCAGTTCCACCACAGAGATGGCTAGAATTAATGAAATTCACACAGCAAGTCCTGACACTTGATGGCCTAATTAGAATGATTATGGGTAGGCTTTACAAAGGTGCTTTGTCAGCAGATGAGCCAATGAGATGTTCCCATAACGAGTATGTTCCCACCCCGCCCCATCCAGCAGGAGCTTAAAGTAAGCACTAAAGTTAGCACATTAATAATTGTTTGTGATGTGGTTAGCAAAAGTATTTTCTAATGGTGTGCTTATAGGAGTGCTTTCAGAGGGAACTGCAGCAGGACAGTGTTTTAAGTGGGAGTGAATGTGTGGACTTATTTCTAAGGGGAATGGGAAGAGAATGTATGACAGAGATCTGCTGTCAGTATTTTTATGCTACCCTAAGGTGCTCACAGGCTTGTTTTCCAGAAGGACATCAGCGAAGGTACTAAGCTAGCTGTGACACAGAGTGCAAGGAAGGAGATCGTAGAACTCAGGGCCAAGTTGGTCATTTCTTTTGTTTTGTTTTTGTTTTTAACTGTACACATATAAAAACTTAATTCTTATAACTCTAAGGAACTGAAATGAATAATAATATTTCCTATCAGATGGTCAACATAAATGTTGCATTGAAAGTGTACAATTCTGAGACGTTAGAAAGTCCAAGAGTGGCAGCAGTTGGGGGGAATGCAATTAGATCCTTAATGTAGCTTTGGATTTTATGTGCTTTTTCAACTGTGTAAGCTTTGTTTTTTGTTTTTGTTTGTTTGTTTCTTTGTTCATTTTTTTAAACTTTATTTTTTTTAATGTGAATTGGTGTGAAGTCATCAGATCCCCTGGAACTGGGGTTACAGACAGTTGTACGTGGGTGCTGGGAACTCCACTCCAAACAGCTCCAGTTCCAGGTAACCCTCTGACATCCAGACTGCATATCTAGCAGCTGAATGCATATGCTTCTCCTTGTGGCTGCCTGACAGGCATTTCATACATAGCACATTCCAAGTTGAACCTGTGTCTCTTTCTGTCCCCAGCTTGCAGCAATCTTGCTCCCCTGCTTTCTTTGTTACCTCAGTGTAACTCTTCTACCCATGGCTCAGGCCCAAGAACGTGGTGCCAATAGTGACTCCTCTCTTTCTACAACACCCCATAAGCCGCCCATCTTGTATCTCTTACCTCACCATTTGGTTTTCAACCTTGGGCCCACTTAAATGGAGATTTAATATGCCTCAACTTTCTGCTCCCAACAACCATTGGCTCCACCTTTTCCTCCAATAGCAGACAAAAGCTTTATAGTGGCCCAAAAGCCCCATGAGCTTCCTCCTCATTTGTTCTTGCACCATACCCCAGGCCCCTTCCTCTCTTTCCGGGCCTCCCACCATGCCCCTCTCTCATTTTAGTCTAGTGTTATGATCTATATGACTTTGCTATGGCTGTCATAACAAATGATCACAGATTGTCTCCGACTGCACAGCTTAAAACAACATCCATCTATTGTAAGGCTGTTCTGGGCTGGAAGTTGGAGTTGGCTTAGGTATTTCTCTGGGTGTCAGCAAAATTCAGAATCTGAAATTTATTTGTACAACTAAGGTCCCCATATCCTTGCTGGCTGCTTCACAGAGCCTGTTCTTACATCCTAGAGGAGTCTCCTAAGGCTTTCCTGGTGGTCCCGATGTTTCCAAGTCAGCAACAATGATATCCTCCTCCTACTTATCATCTCTGATTACCTTTTGTGTTGAATAATTCTTGCTGCAGTCAGAGAATGTTTTCTGTTTGTAAGGGCTCATGTGACTAGATTACGTCCATCTGGATAATCTGGGATTATCTCTTGTCTTGAGGTTTCAAACAATATTCTGTCTCCAAGGTTCTTTGGCCTTGTAATCCAACAAATTCATATACTCCAAGAAGTAGTGTCTTGCTGAGGTATGAGTTCATTGTGTCCCTTAAGGCATGTGTTGAAATGTAATCTCCATTATAAGGAATTAAAAAGGTGGGATGGATGTGTTAGCCCTACCTCTAATCCCAGCTATCATTTGGGAAGATCTTTGTGACTTCAAGGCCAGCCAGCAACATAGCAAGTGCCAAGTCAGACGGGGCCACAGAGTGAGACCCTGTATCAAACAAACCAACAAAAGTGTAAAAATATAATTCATCTCTGGTATTTGGAAATCAGGCCTTTGGGTAGAGATTAGGAATAGGTATATCCACTAGAATGGGGTTCCTTGATTGAATGCTGGCTGTTTTGTAGGAAGAGAGAGTGGCCAGGGGTCACTTACACACTTATGTGCACTCTTTGTTTCTTGTCCGGTGATGGCATGCATTCCTCAGAACTGCATCAAGCAAGCTGCCATCATCTGTGGCACCTTGACTTTTCAGAACTGCAAGCTAAACAAAGTTGTTTCCTTATGAAGTAATACAGTCTCAGGTATTTTTGTTGCAGTCATTAAAAAAAATAATACACTCATGAATGTATTTGGGGAGTTAGGCTTCTGCTATGAGAGGCCGTCCCTTAGCTATCTATTTCAGATGCATACGCTCAGGGTCCTACAACCTGAAATAGTCTTCCCTTGGATAATTACACAGCCACTTCCATCATACCGCTGTGTCTCTGCTCAATTGTCGTCATGCGCTGCTCTCTGTCTTGTCTTTGAAGGACACATCCTCCAGTTACCCCTTACTTTCAATTCTTCTTTCTTTTACTGCGTTTTGTCTTCTTACCTATGTCTCATGAGAGTAGAGACTGTAATTTATCCACTACCTACAGCAGTCCCTGATAACTGGTAAAAAGTGCAATAAGTATTTGTTGACTGAATGAGAATTACCGATAATGAAAAAGAAAGCCCCAGGGACCACAATTGCTAATTATTTCTGACAAAAATGAGGCAACTAACTCAGGATTGACTTCAGAGAATCACTTGAAAGAGATCTTATTCACAAGAATATCATTAGTTTGTGAGTGAGATGCCTATTAAAGGCATGACTAGCAAATTTCTAAGTATCTCCTGGTTCGTAACAAACAAGCAAGCTGTCTGGCAATGCTGTCCTTGGTGTGCTTATAGTAACTTAAGGCTCTTAGCACAAAAGCCATAAAGGTCCTAGTCCAATGTGCTAAAATCTTGGTTGAACTAAAGGTCAAGTCTGCAGCAGGCCTCAGAATCCAACTTTTTACTTTTTTCAAAGTCAAGAAATGTTTGCCAATTCTTGATACTTTATAAAATGTCTCTCTAGAGATTAGAGCAGTGTGCCCCGAGCCTGCAAATAGCTAGAGCTGGAGAACAGCTGCTCAAATGGCTCCGCTTTCTCTTTCACTCCATTCCTTGGGATATTGGCTCTGTTGTTCCCTGCTTCATCTTTCCTGGGAGTAAAGAATGAGAGGAACGAGGACCTGCAGGTTTGCTTGTGTCTGTGTCTGAACTTGCCTCCTCAACTGCTTGTGGCCAGCCAGCTCTGTCTGACATTTTGCCTCTAGTTGCTATTATCATAGGTCTCAGTCATTGTCTTTTGTGCCTGTCACTGGCCTACCAAACAGCACTGTGTCTTGTATTCTTTGCATGTTCAGCATTTTCTCCTTTCCTTCCTATGATTTTTAATAATATGAGCTGTATGTTTTACCTGCCTCTTATGACGCATTTGCTAGTTTGGATCTCTGTCAACACAAGTATTACTATTCCTTAGACCAAAACATATAGTTTAAAAAAATAAATTTGAAGTCTATATAAGTACAGAAAAATATGCTGTAATAGATGGAGCAGTTATTTTCATCTTAGAGAGTGGTTGATGGACCACCTGAACCAGAACCATGGGCCAGGGAGGGAGTTAACTTGTGATAATATAGGCTACTAATTACTGAATCAGAATTGAATGGGATGGAGGTTTGGAAATTATATGTTTTTGCAGCAAATATCTCAGATTACATTTTTCCAAGTCTGAGAACTTTATTTTTTGGAACATATATAGAAGTCCAAGTTTAAGAAACTATTATAGGGTCAGCATGATAGCTCAAAAGGTAGAGCTGCCTGCTGCCCAGCCTGACCACCCGACTTAGATCCTGGGAACCTGCATGGTAGAAATGAGAGGCAGATGTTTATTGCTCAGAAGAAGTACTCAAGACCTGTTTGTTGTATTAATAATGAAAGTCATTCCAGAAAGTGAATATACTTTCCTTTAACTGAAATTAATGTGTCTTTCTCCATTATCAAGTGGACAAGGAAATTGAGTTTCAAGGATGTCAATTGACAAAATTGCCCTTGTGACAAACCACAGTGGTTTAGGAGACCTCTAGAATCCAGGTCTCCAACTTTATTCTTTAGTGTTTGAGATAATTGACCTTGATGAGAGGGAGGTGGAAATGCTCTGAAATGTAGGCAAATTTGGTTCTGTGTCAGTTATATATTGATCCACGTAGTAGGAAGGTTGGAGCATTTGAGAGATTGATCAAAGATGAGCCTGAGAAATCTATGGCGATCATATTGTGAGTATCTCAAATAGGGGTTTATAATTTAAACAGAAAAGTAAAGGTGTGGATGCTGAATAGTTACTAAAACCTTTGGGGCAACTGAAAGGCGCATAGTAGGAACATGAGCTTGCAACTGCTCCAGGGCAGCCCAAATGAGAGCAATGACAGATAAGAGACACAAAAGGACGAGCAGGCTCCATGGTCTGTGAAGACGAAAGTAAGACCCAGACTGATGGAAGGGTGTGTGTATGTGTGTGTGTGAACAAATTCAAAGTTCAGATCAATGAAATACATAACATGCTTAGTTCTAGCCTAGCTGCATGGATTCCTCTTCCTTTTAGATCTCTGTAACTTTCTGGTTGCATTATTTTTAAAAGCAAATAATTCACTTTTTCTCACATCAGTGCATAATTTGACTTTTCTAAACTATCTCTTTAGTTTTCTTCCTGTCTTAATAAACAAAAAAATACTAAATCAAATTTAGAACAGGAGATTATATGAAAACTGTTTCTAAATACCAATTTATTTGCCATACCTTGAAAAAGAAGTATCTGCTTTTGGTTAGACCTTATGCCCAAGTTCTGGGTTCTTAGGATTGTGCGATTTTGTGTCAGCGTTATGTAGAGACCCAGAGTGGTAAGATATGTAAAAATATGTACAAATCACTCGTTTCAAAAACTTAGCTTGTTTGGCTCTGGCAGCTGCAGGATGAACCAGGAAATTGAGTTCCAGGGCAGCCACTGGGAAAGATCTTGTTTGTTTCCAAAGGCTTGGCATCCAGGAGAACCCATAGTGCTCCTCTGTCCTGTTGTATTGAGAAGAGCTGATGTCTTATTTTAGAGACAGTCAGAAAGGAAGGAAGGATTCTCTCTCAATAAGAAGAAGGTCAGTACTCTTTTCTTTTTCAGGCTTCAGCTGACTAGATGAACGATACCCACATCTTTGAGCATTATAACCTATAGATTCAAATATTAAGCCCATGCAAACCACCCTTATAGGAACACCGATAAAAGCATTTGACTAGCTATCTGAGGGGCCAGTCAAGTGCATCCATACATCGAGTCATCACAGTTTCTGTCCTCAATGGGTTTATAATTTACTAGAGTAAACAGAAAAGTAAAATAGTAACACATAGTTCTGATGATGTTAAGCCCAGCTCCTGAGATCAGGAGATATGTGTTGAGATACTATCCAGGACAAGTGAGAGAGTTGGGACAAGTTCCCGGAACTGCTAGCAATACTTAAAGATTTGAGAAGGCAGAACACTGTTACATGGAAACAGGAGCAGGAGACAGCAACTTAGTTATCGTGAACTTACACTTGCCTGTTGACGAGAGGGTGGCCTCATCAGAAGAACAGTTGGGAACAGAAGGGCAGTCTACAAAGGGAAGTCACTATTGCCTCTGGACTGGTTGGTCCTGTAAGTGGTTTGGAATGGCAGCTACAGCATCACATTAGCACTTGAGTTAAAGTTTCAACATACGCTCATGATTACAAACCAAATTTATTTATTTTTAAAATAGAGAACTTGTTGTTCCAAACCCTTCTTTTTCATTTATCCCAGCTCTTTCTCATTAAATTTAAAATATCTTAGGTTTTTTCTCATCCATGCCCAAATAGAGTTATTTAAAAATGTTATGAAAACAGGAATGGCAGAAGGATTAAGTCAACCTGTGGAGAAGAGTGAAGCCAATATAGGCACAAGCAAAGCAGTATTTTTAGTCAAGCACTGGGATGTGCCATTTTCTTTATGGATATTAGGTCTCTTGCCATTGTGAGACTTTCCAGAGTCTCTCTACATTCTTCTGCATGGGAGGTAAATGAGTATTTGAAGGTAGAAGTCGCTACAGTGAAAAGTGAGAGTCTAGGGAGAAATCAAGACTGCCCAAAATATGTTGGACTGATTTTTCCATAATTTTTATTTTAAATAATTACTTTTTATTTTACATACCTACCCCAGTTTTCCCTCCCTCTCCTTCTTCCACCCTCACCTCCCCCTACCCTGATGGGAGAGAGTCTTCTGTTTTGTGTTAATTTTATTGGTTAAATAAAGAGACTGCCCTGGCCCTTTAATAGGACAGAAAATTAGGTAGGCGGGGTAAACAGAACAGAAGGCTGGGAAAAAGAAGCTGAGTCAGAGAGTCGCCATGATTCTTCCACTCCAGACAGACGCAGGTTAAGATCTTCCCTGTTAAGCCATCTCGTGGGCTCCACAGATTATTAGAAATGGGTTAGATCAATATGTAAGAGCTAGCCAATAAGAGGCTGGAACTAATGGGCCAAGCAGTGTTTAAATGAATACAGTTTCCGTGTAATTATTTCGGGTAAAGCTAGCCGGGTGGCAGGACACAGACCCGCTGCTCCTATTACTTCACTTCCCATCCCCCATCCATTCCTCATTGGGTAGTGCCTACCTTGGAGAGTCAACAAGGTTTTGGATAACAACTTGAAGCAGGACCAAGCCCCCTCACCAACCCCCTCCCACTCTCGTATCAAGGCTGAGCAAGGTATCCCACTATAGCGAATGGGCTCCAAAAACCCGTGACTTTCAGCCCCTCTGCCCCTGCAACAGATCAAGTCACATAATTGTCAATCACATTTAGAAGGTCTAGTTTGGTCCCATGCAGGTTCCTCAGCTGCCAGTCCATATTCTGTGAGCTCCCACTAGCTGGGGTCAGCTGTCTCTGTGGTTTTCCCCATCATGCTCTTGACTCCCCTTGTTCACAGGATCCCTCCTCCCTCTCTTCAAATAAACTCCAGGAGCTCAGCCAGTGTTTGGCTGTGGATCACTGCATCTGCTTCCATCAGTTACTGGAGGTAGGTTCTATGATGACAATCAGGGTAGTCGTTACTCTGATTAAAGGGGCAGGCCCTTTTAGACACCCTCGCCACTATGGCTAGGAGTCTTAGCTGGGGTCATCCTGTGGATTCCTGAGAATTTTTCTAACATAGGTTTTTCTCTAATCCCATAATGGCTCCCTCTATCTCTTTCACTGTTCTCCCTCTCCATTCCTCCCCCAACTCAGGCTTCTTGAGCCCTCATGTTCCCATCCCTCGCCCCCTCCCAGTTTACCTAGGATTTCTTAACTATTTCCCTTCCTGGTGCTCTCAATGTGTGTCCCTCTTAGGGTTCCCTTTTTACCTAGCTTCTCTGGAGTTGTGAATTGTAGCTTGGTTATCCTTTGCTTTACATCTATTATTCACTTCTGAGTGAATACATACTGTGTTTTTCTTTCTGGGCCTGGGTTACCTCACTCAGGATGGTTTTTTATCTAGTTCCATCCATTTACCTGCAAATTTCAAGATGTCATTGTTTTTTGTTTTTTTTTTAACACTGAATAATACTCCATTGTGCAAATGTACCATTTATTCTTTATCCATTCTTTGGTTGAGGGGCATCTAGGTTGTTTTCAGCTTCTGAATATTAACAAATAATGCTGCTATGAACAGAGTTGAGCAAGTGTTCTTGTGGTATGATTGTGCATCGTTTGAGCATATGCCCAAGAGTGGTATTGCCAGGTCTTGAGATAGATTGATCTTGGACTGATTCTTAATGGAAAATACATTCAAATGCAAATTTCTAAGATTCAGGATTTACCAGGAGTCCTAGGAACAAAACTGTTTGTTATTACTTAATTTTTTTTGTTTCACTTTGTATATGAGTATTTTGGCTGAATATAGGTAAGTATACCATGTATTTGTCTGGTGCCCACAGAAGTCCAAAGAGGGTATCGGGCTCTCTGGAACTGGAGTTACAGATGGTTATAAACCATTTGGATGATGGGAACTGAACCTGGATCCTCTTCAATAGCAACAAGTGGTCTTAACACCTGAATCATCTCTTTACCCTGTTTTTTAATTCTTAAATTTGAAAATTATGTGCAATGAAAAAAAATAGCACAAATAGAGAGCACATACATGCTTTACCTCTGAGTCTCTTTTTCTTTCTTTGCTGTATACTGGAAGCAAATATGCGACATTCTTGCATATCACTTCACATACTGAGACATCCTTTCCAGATCAGTGCTACTTTGTGCAAAAGACAAAGGAAGGGCAGGATTTGAGATGCAGGATCTAGAGCAAGGGAATGAAGGAACGGGGGTGAAGAGGGTCTTAAGTACATCCCTGTCTACCTGAAACCCAGGCAAAGACATGAATGGAATGTGTGTAAATGGTGATACGATGACAGGGAAATATCCACACATGGAGGTGGTACATGATGGTCAGAGGATTTCAATGGGCCCACTGAAGAACACTGGTCCAGGGTCTCAGAACTTGGGACAGAGTTTGTGTGGGCGTGGTGACCTTCCCATTCTTCCTTACCGTGATATGAATTTAATATTTTCTGGTGCGTAGAATCTTGGGGAAGGACAGTGAAGGCAATCTTGTGCCTTTTGGCAGATCTGGTCTTCGATTAGAGAGAGAATTTTACAAAAGCCCTCTCTGTGTCAGAGGAGAGGGAAGCTTGACTCTAAGACAGCTAATTTAAGGCCTTTCATTCCTCCTGATTTGAAGTTTGCAGCTTGTTAAAGTGTCACGCTTTGAGATGGAATTTTTTTTTCAACCTTCACAGGCATTCCAAGTGTCAAAACTCTGACATGCTTGTAGAAAAGTCAGTCTAAAATGACTAGGAAAATTGAATATCAAGAGCAAAATGTTTTACCCACTAACTAGTGAACACTGGTTCATTAGCATTGGAGGTTCCTTAGTCTGAACATATAACTTATAGATTCATCTTTAGAAAAGGTTAGTGTTAGGTCTCAAAGAAACCCAGGGCAAATCTCACTCAGTACCTGTTGCTCCCAGCACTTCTTACCCTGCCCCATTCCTAAACCTCTTCAACCCAGGGGCTAGCTTCCCTTCCTCCGGCCTCTCCTTCCTATAGAACTCAGCCATTTGGTGATGTACTTTCTTCTTTCCCATGTACTCCCATGACTTTAGGCTCGCTCTGCTCCTAGATCTCACTTGGTCTTCCTGCCGTCTCTCCTCTCTCCCTCCTGCCACCTTTCCTCTCAGTCTGCTGGCCGTATTCAGTCTGGACTCTTCCAGATGTTTCTCGCTTCTCTCTTCCTCATATCTACAATAAACATCCTCCTCAATCATACTTAGGAGCGGTCAGGTCCTCATTTTCATTCAGACAGATGATGACTTCAATGTAGAATTATGCCACGCCCAATGGTGGTAAACACTTTAGTCCACCAGTAGGGAGCATGGCGGTGTGCAGGTAGACATGGTACTAGAAGGGTAGTCCTATATCTTGCAGGCAACAGGAAGTTGACTGAGACACTGGGCAGTAACCTGAGTATAGGAAACCTCAAAGCCTACTCCCACAGTGACACACTTTGTCCCCACAGGGCCATATCCACTCCAACAAAGCCATACTTCCTAGTAGTGCCACTCCTTGTGAGAGAGATTCAGTTACATTCTACCTACCACAGTATGCTAAGGTAATTTTGTAGCAAGTATTTTACTTGATAACTCCACCAACTTCATGAGGCATACACCTTAAAATGGCTTCTTGTGGCCAGGCAGTAATGGTGTACTCCTTTAATCTTAAGGCCAGCCTGGTCTATAGCCTGTCTTCCAGGACAGGTTCCAAAGCTACACAATGTAACCCTGTCTCAAAACAACAACATCAACAACAGGCTTCAGGTAGACTAAGTGGTAAAGATTAGAATCAGAAAAAAAGAAAGTCTCCTAAGGTCATGAACACGGGAGCTTGCTCTTCACAGCAGACCTGAGACTTGCCTTGGGTAAATAGGATAACAGAAGCTTTACAAAACAAAGCTGTTTTCAAAGACTGCAAGATGGTTCATGTTGCTTACATTCTGGATTTTGGATTATGCACTGAGAGACACCCTAAACAGGACTCTCTTTTGGATTACACTCATTATAAACTAAGTAGTTCTCCCATTAGGTACAGAATGAGACTTGTAAAGGTAAGGAAAGGAGCTGTTGCAGTTGTTATCAGAGGAAGGGGAATTGGAATTTGAACTAGTCACTTCTTTATAGATTATAGACCATTTTCCACTTATATATCTCTCATTATCCTAAAGTTCTCTGAAAATCAGCAGAAATAATAATGCAGGTGTTCCATGTATATGAGCTAACAAAAATTGTATTTAGGAGACAGATAAAAAAACAGGAGAATTCATAACTAATGGTAGAGACTGTTAAATTCCGTTTCTATGATTCCATGATGGTGAAAAAGAAAAGCATTTTAGAACACCAGTTGCTCAAATACAGAAACAATAGTCTTATGGTATTGTTCTCTAATATACATACATTGGATTTTATAGACACAAAGGCATGGAACTGATGAAAGTTCGAAGTGTGGGTATACTGACATAGTAATAAACAGAATCTGTAGCAGATATTTTGAAACAGGACTGATGAGATATAGATGTCTCAGCAATTGAAGCTCTTGCCCTGCAGCTAGGGAACTAGCATTTGGATACCTAAAACCCACATGAAATATTGTTCAGGTGTGGAGGCTTGCCTGTACTTCTAGTCTTGCGAGGCAGAATGCTCTGGATTTCCTTTAGAGAATGTTCTTTAAGAAGAGGAAAGTGGAACATGATAGAAGAAGTTTACCAGCATCAGCTGCAGGCATTCAGGTGCATCTGCACACATAATGCATCCCCAGTGTGAACATGTGCACACACATGCACCCACAAATGTAAACATGTGCACACACATGCACCCACAAATGTAAACATGTGCACACACATGCACCCACAAATGTAAACATGTGCACACACATGCACCCACCAGTGTGAACATGCACACACACATGCACCCGCCAGTGTGAACATGCGCACACACATGCACCCACCAGTGTGAACGTGCACACACATGCACTCACCAGTGTGAACGTGCACACACATGCACCCACCAGTGTGAACATGCGCACACACATGCACCCACCAGTGTGAACATGCGCACACACATGCACCCACCAGTGTGAACATGCGCACACACATGCACCCACCAGTGTGAACATGCACACACATGCACCCACCAGTGTGAACATGCACACACACATGCACCCACCAATGTAAACATGTGCACACATGCACCCACCAGTGTGAACATGCACACACACATGCACCCACCAGTGTGAACATGCGCACATACATGCACCCACCAGTGTGAACATGCACACACATGCACCCACCAGTGTGAACATGCACACACATGCACCCACCAGTGTGAACATGCACACACATGCACCCACCAGTGTAAACATGCGCACACAACTGCACCCACCAATGTGAACATGCACACACACATGCATCTACCATTGTAAATATCCACACACACATACACCCACCAATGTGAATATTCACACAGTGCACCCACATGCATAAGAAGAAATAAAAAACAAACCTTAAAATAGTCATCCAGCCATCTTATTTTGAAAATGCCAATGCTAAAATATAGAGGGGTGAAGTCACTTGTTCAACGTTAGCTGCCTGGTTATTAACAGGTCTGGTACTGCAGTTTCCACCAGCAGATTCTCAGTGCAAGCTATTTTCTGGAGCCTCTACTCCGCCCCCCCCCATATATCATTACTTGCAAGTGTTCATTGCAAGAACCTCTATTAATAGGCATTAAGTTAATTATTCTTTATGCTATTAAAACACAATTATAGCTATCAAATATTTGCAAGATACATTTAGAAATAGGATACTTCCCTTGAATTTATCAATAAAATTGCTAATTACCACTATATTAATTTACTTATTAGAAATTGTATTTTTTCCTGCCCATCATGTATATTGCTAGTAATCTCATTTGACCACATTTCATTCTCACTTAGGCTCTCATAGGTTTTTTGTCCCCTGCACCCATTATAAGTTTCTCTGCTGACTCTGTAAGCAAGATCAAGCGGAATTGAAAAAGTATAACAACAGGTACATTGAGAGCAAAGCAGCTCCTGGGTGGATTCACTGGTCTCAGAGGTCGAGGTCAGAGAAGTCATGCCCAAACTAATGTAAGGTGGTTTTAAAAATTGTAGGTGAAAGGTGGTGATGTGTCCACCACAAGCTGGGTTTATGCCCAAGTATGGTCAAAGCTGATGCTTTAGCAGAGGTTGGGCAGCTGGCAGCATCAGGGGAGGAAGCTGCAATAGTTGCCAGCTTTTGGTGCCTTTGCTTTGTTGGGAGACTCTGTGTGCAGGTGGGGTTTGGAGAAAGAGAAAGAGAGAAACAGAAATGGAGCTTCCTGGACTGTGCAGGGGTGAGCTGCGGGCTCCAAGGGACAGTCTCCGAAGGGAAGTCACTCAGTCATTTCTCAAGTTCACTTATAATTTACTTGAAAAGTATTCCAAAAGCAGAAGATTTTTAGTACAAGGTTTATTTTAATAGTATATTATTTTAACAAATATATTCATTTCATTCTCTAAAACTACTGCTAGAAATTACTTTCTAGGAAGAAACTTTATACAAATACACAGTCACACACACATTGTAGAATATTATTTGAACTGGGCAAAGATGTGTTACATTTGTTTATTCTATGGACTATATTTTAACTGTAAAAGTGTGTTGCTTTTGTTTATGCTGCATTGTTTAATGATGTAAGGATTGTGTTTACTTATGTAAAGATGTTGCATCTGTTTCACCTTGCCTGCCTAAGGTACCTGATTGGTTTAATAAAAAGCAGAAGATAAGAACTAGAAAGAAAAGAACTTAAGCTAAGCGGAGTGCTCAAAACAAATAATACGTCTCTGTGTCGTGATTTAAGAGCTGGTTGGTGCCTCTCCCATACCCCCAAAATGAAAAAACAGGGTACACACACATACACCCCCTCTGTCTTTGTTCATTTATTTCCTTTAATAGTTTTCTTTATTTTAAATCTTTATCACATTTTCAAATCAGGTTGTCATTTCTGTAAAGTAGCCTGCTGGTTTTTTTGTTTTGTTTTTAGATAAAACTGGAAAGAAATGGCATCTTAACAACATGTAATCTTTAAACATGGGAAGATTTTTTTATGTATTTTTGTTAAAATTTCTGAGCAATATTTTGTAGTTCTCAGTGTTACCTGTCTTTTGTATTGTATTTCATATTTTTTGATGCCAATGTAAATCTTAGTTTTTCCTTTCAATTTCCTATTATTTATTGCTAACATTTAAAATATACTCTGTGTGTGTATGTGTGTGTGTGTTGGTAGCCCATGAGCTCTTTTATATTAACTTAATAGACTAGTACTTAACTAAACTCACTTTTAGTGCTAATACCATAGTTGTAAATCTTTAGTATTTTAACATGGATAATCATACCTTCTATGCATAAAGAGAGACTTACGACTTCTTTTCCAATCCATTTGCTAATAATTTCTTTTTCTTCTTATAATGTTAGAACTTCCTTGAAATGTTGATTAGAGATAGTTAGCATGGATATCTGGGGAGAATAATTTTGTGTCAAATTTAATTGGGACACAGAGTGCCTAGATTAAACATTACTTGTGGGTGTATCTGTTTATGGATGAGATTAGCATGTGAATCAACGTATTTAGTACAGTAGATTGGTCTTTTGAATGTGGGAGGGCATCTAATCTGTTGAGGGCTCAAATAGAACAAAGAGCAAAGGAAGGAAGAGTTCACCTCCCGTTCTCCTTTTTGTTCTGCCTGACTGCTTGAGCTGGAACATCTTATCTCTTCTCTTGTGCTGGAATTTGCAAAATTAGTTCAGTTGGTTCTCAGCCTTTAGACTCAGTCTTCAGACTCAGATTTTTACTTTCTTCGTTCTTCAGTTTACAAATGATGGGATTTTTCAGCTTTTATAATCCCATGAGCCAAATCTTTGCTATGAATGTATATATGTGCATGTATATATGTATTTATATCATACCTGTTTCACTGGAGAATTGTTATTGGTATGCAAGAACTGGGTTGAATTCAGCCTTTCAGCGTTTACTATCTATAGCAGATTTTCATATATGTTTCATCTTAGGCTGAGGTAGCTTAAGTGTCTTTATTTCTCTGAGGTAGTAGGCAAGCTGCAAAAGTAGTTGTCAGATTGGTGTGATTATAGATAATTATATATCTGTTAGATTCTTAAATTTAATAAATTGTTGTTTCTACACTTTTTCCTTGTATGTGTGTACATACACAAGCATACATATGCATGCTTACCCCAAGGAGCAAGTGTGCGCAGGAATCTGTATGTCAGAATTCCTCTGTAAGGGTCAAATAACAACTTGGGAGTGTTGGTTTTCACACTGTGTGAGTCACAGGAATTGAACTTATCAGGCTTGGCAGCAAACACCTTTATCCACTGAACCATCTCACTAGTCCAGTTCTTCTATTTTGGTGTACATTATAGTGACATTTTTTCTATCAGTTATAATAACCGAGTCAATTAGAATAGAAATAGAAATTGAATAGGAATCTCAACTACACTGCCTCAAAGCTAAAGGCTTATTTGCTCCTGTACCTGAAAGTAAGCCGTAGAGACTGAGGTGATGCCATTAGAATCAATTTGTCTTTCCCAGACTCTATTCTGTTTTTGCCTAGTATTGTTCTTTGATTGTGTGTTGGCTAGTTTTATGTAAGCTTGGCATAAGCTAGAATTATTTTGAACAAGGAAACCTCAATGGAGAATATGTCCCCACCAGATTAGCCTGTGGGCAAGCCCGTGGTGCATTTTCTTGACTTATGATTGATGTGGAAGGGCCCTGTTCACTGTGGGTGGTCCATCTCTGGGCTTATAGTCTTGCTTGCTATAAGGAAGCAGGTTGAACAAGTCAGTAAATAGCATTCCTATATGGCCTCCAGGTTATATCCTTGGGTTCCTGCCCTGACTTCCTTTGATGATGGACTGTTACCTGGAAGTGTAAGCAAAATAAACTTTTTCCTCCCTAAGTTGCTTTTGGTCATGGGTTTATCACCACAACAGAAAGCTGACTATGATAGATAACTTCTGCTTTTGTGATGGCAACAGCAGCTTTATTCTTTATATAGCCTTTTCTATAAGGCCCCCAGAAAATAGTATCTACTTTTGACTTGGAAGTCTAAAAAAGTCCTGCTGATTTTCTTTGACCTAAGTTGGAGTCAGCTTGCAGATCCTGAAGTAAGTTGCTATGACCTTGGAAGGGTGACAGGTTAGGACTATGTCCAGTGTGCCACAAGTAGTTAGGCTAGGACCCGGGCCAACTAACCGTAATGGTGTGAGTGACTGGCAAGGATACTACTTCCCTAAAGAGAACTAGAGATATGATTGCCAAAGCCAGAGGGAAAGGATTATGAGTACCCAGAATCAGTAGTTGTCTTTAGTATTAACATTTATTCAGCTCAAGATGTGAATAAAATACTTAACGTTTCCTTACTCATTTCTTCTCAAAATAGCTTCATAACACAAGGAAGGGCCATAGTAATTCTCACTTAGAAATGTAAAATTGAGGTGCAGAGGTGTCAGGAAGCCACAAAATCATTCAGCTAGGTTGTTTGAGGATCCAGTCAATCAAAACTTCTGCCTAATAGCATCCTCATTAAGTCACTATCAAATAATAAGTATTCTGACTTTGGTCAAGAAATATCAGGCAGTCTGATAAGGCAAGAGAAATGTACCTTGTAAATATACTTAAAGGGAACACGTGATTGTAGGTCTATCATTTCCTACTTTTAGATAGATTTTTTTTTTTACTTTTTAGTAGGCTATTTTTAGAGAACTTTTGGGTGCATAGAAAAAAAAATGATCAGAAAATACACAGCTTTCATATGTTCCCATCATACTCAATCTTCCTCTTGACATCCTACCCCCGGATATTATTTTTATTACAAGTAAAGATGCTGCATTGATGCATCATCATCACTGGATGTTTATAGCTTACAGGAGAGTTCGTTCCTTGTATTGTGTGTTGTTTGGCTTTTAGCAAATGTTTGATGACATGATCTACTTCAAAGCTTCATACAGAATAACTTTCTCCCCTGAAATCTGCCATCTGCCTATTAGATCTTATTCCCTAGCACCTGATAACCACTGAGATTTCTATCATGTCCATGCTTATGGCTGTGCTTTTTAAATCATGGATTCAGAAAACAAATAATGTAGCAAGTGCTAATACTGTCCTTGAATTTGGAGAAAAAAAAAGCATGTATAGGCTTGGTTCTCTAAACCAGCTATAAAGAGATATAAAACCTGGTGGATACCCGTGTCCTTAGCCGATGACATACTTGAAGGGACAGTTATTTGTTTAACAGCTGCAATTCCTAAATGTTTATTGACTAATTTTTACCATCCACCCTCTCTAAAGGCTGTGTTAGCTATGTCACGTTAATTAGTGAATTACTCCTAATGTTTCTCAGGCTCTTAGTGGATGGTAAATTCTTGAGGCAAAGTTCTCTATGTCTCAGTAGACTGACATGATTGTAATCCCTGCTAACGCTCTAGGGAGAACAAGATCAGAAAGAGATGTCTCCGCTCCTACACAGATTACTGTCGTCTAACATCAGTAACAGTTATGTATAATCTAGGAAAACAGGGCTAAGTGCCAAAGAAGGATATCTTTAATTTCTACCACACTGATTTAAAAAACTAGAATTATTTAGGGCTGGAGACATGGCTCAGTGGTCGCATGTTTGCTTTGCATGTATGCATCTCTGCATTCAATTTCTATCACAAGAAAGAAAGGTAGAGAGGAGGAATGGAGCAAGGAAGACAGCAAAGTAAGTTTGTAGTGCTTAGTGAAATATGCCAATAAGGATCCTTTTTTTTTTTATCCAGTCATTAAGAACTCCTATGGCCTGGAAAGATAGATAGTTCAGCAGGTAAAAAAGCATGTCACCACGCCTGGTGAGTGAGCTTGATCCCTGGGATATGTATAGTAGGAGAGGACTGTTTCTACAGGTTGTTTTCTGATCTACACACACACACACACCATGATGCACACACATGCACACACACACACACACACACACACACACACACACCATGATGCACACATACACACACATACCTTATAGCACAAGTGCACACATGTACATGTTTACGCAGGCACACACTATACTAAATAAATAAATATAATAAATAATAAAGACAAATAATTCCAGGATAGTGACAGCAGAGAATCAAGCCACATTACAAGATACCATGTGACTTCATAGGTTCCATACTCATGAAGGCAGATCTTTATGTTCATGCTTGCAAGATGGTTGCAGACCCATCCATGTGTGGTTAGTATTAGTAAGATGGGTGAGTGAAGCAGGTTACTGCTAGCCAAACCAACCTTCCTTCCTTCCTTCCTTTCTTCTTTGATATTTTGTTGTTATATGTTTTTTTAAACAAAATAGCTTTCCTGGAAGCCCTGACTAATAAATATACATCTATATTTTATTAGCCAGAAACAATTCATATGCCAACTGCTAGCTGCAGCCTATCTGAGGAATATATTTTGTAACAGTTTTGCTGTTGCAAAGAAAGCTGGGCACTGAAAGGCAAAGGAGAGAGTTCATTGTGCTAGCAATTAGCAGGCTAGCATTTACTGTTTCATTTATCTAATGCTGTGTAGTGAGGCACCCCAAGTGTAGGGTGACTTAAAAGAATATGACAACATTTAATTTGCTTATAAGTCTACATTTAGGCAGAGATCAGCAGTCTCCTTTGTTATGGCTAGAGAGGTTCAGGGTAAAGGCTAGGATCATTTAAAGTCTTACTTAAATATGGAGTGGTGGGGACTGTGGACCACCAGACCCCGAATTTCTTGTAAACAACTTGTTTTCTCTGCTCTGAGCACAAGATTCTGATGGCAGGGGAGTGGGTTCTAATGGGTCTGCAGCTGAAAGATCCCAAGAACTGGGGCATGGCCAGAGCCCTATATAAGCTGCCCCTGAGCACAATAAAATGGGCATTCTTGGCATCCTTCTATCAAGGATGACCCATGTCCCCATGTCTCTGTCTGTCTGTGTGCAAGTGTTTTTAAGTCTCCAGCTCAGTTGCCCGATTCGCGTACGGACCTGTCGTGGCACAGGAGCTACACATGGATGCCCATAGTGAGATCGGGAATGGTGTGTGTGGGGGTATTCTTGGCATTCTTGTTGCTAGGATGTCCCCATGGCCACATCTGCCTGTCTGTCTGTGTCTGTGTGATTTTAAGTCTTAAGCCTAGTTCTGGTAGCGCGTAGTGAGTAGAATGTGGGATGGAACCCATGATGTTTTACAATGGAGGGGTTCATTTTGTCTAGTAACCAGAGTCTCTGCTGGGACAGTGGCTGGAAAGCCTCATGTGGCTCCTCACTGTAGCTGCTTGGCTTCCTCACAAGACATTGGAAGAATCTGGGAATCCTCATGTTATCACCAGTGCTATAGTCACCATCCCTGTGCAGTTCACAGACTTACATCCCAGTAACCTATAAGAGAATGTAATGTCTTATTGGGAGAGGAGCCTGTGGGCCGCCTCGTCTTGGATTTGGCACGTTTGGGAGATGATTTACTTGCCCGCTTAAGTGCTGATGTGGGAACATAGTTATTTCATTTATAGAAGCATCAGTGTCCCTTCTGCTTTTCATTTTCTTTCTTCTCATCGTCCTTTTTATTATTCCTTTTTGGAACAGGGTCACTATCTAGTTCAGTTGTGTCATACTCAAGGTCTGTATGCCATAGCTTCCCAAGTGCTGGGCTATCATTCTTTAAAAAGGAAAAAAAATGAACCACATTGGTCACTTGTTTAAAATCCTTCAGTCCTCCGATTATAGTTCAAATACATTGGGGCTTTTTGATTCATGGTTAGTACAAGACCTGGTATCTCTGGTTTTGCCTCCTTCTTTTCTATCTTTCTTTTGCTGTGAAAGCTATGCAAGCATGGCAGATTCCTTTGGTCTTCCTGTTCTTTATACATACTTGTCCCCTTTCTAGGGCAGTTTCTTCAGTGTATTGAACAGGCTGGACCCTGATCACTCTTCACTTCTCTGAGGGCCTTTAAATAGCTGATCACCTAGCATGTGATACTGCACCATGATTTTTCCTTATTTCTTGTTTATTTCTTGCTGTGAAATGAAAATCCACAGCTTCAAAACCCTCTCCAGTTTCATCCCTGTTATAAATCTGCTGCTTGCATGGTGTTTCATCATAAGCTAAGGAGTTGGCAACAGTTATGGTTTCCATTTAACTGATAGGGACTGAAGCCCAAGATGCATGGATGGCATAACTCAGGCACTTAGATTCCGGAAGCAATACTTTTATTTACCATGTTGTAAACAATCTGACAAGAGAGAAAGGATGCATTAATTAAGTTTGTCATAGTTGTTGAGGAAAGAACTTCATAAATGCCAGGACATCCATTGAATTTGAATGATAGATGTAATCTTTTTGAATGGTGATAATGGGAGGAAGACATTGTAGGTGGTGAGAACAGTGAATAAAATGAGCGTTGGGAAAGCACTGGTACATTCTGGTGATGATGAGTAATGTAGAATAGGATGTGGGGGAGTTAGAACTGGAAAGGCAGGTTGCATCATTCAGTAGGTAATTAGAAGATAACTTTTGTTTTGTTAAGAGGAGACAATTTGTGCTTGACGAAAATAAAGCTGTACAAGATAAGTGCCAGGCTCTAGCTGTTGTGGAATAGAATATGTGTTTTACCTATGTAGAGATGTGCTGCATTTGTTTGTGTTGCAGAATAATTGTTTAACTACATAAAGATGTGTTGCATTTTTTATCCACTGCATTTGCTCAACTATGTACAGATGTGTCACTTTTCTTTCCGTTGCAATTGTTTAACTATGTAAAGCCATGTTGCTGTTTTATCTTGCCTGCCTAAGGCACCTGATGGATTTAGTAAAAAGCTGAATGGCCAATAGCTAGGCAGAGGAGGGATAGGCGGGGCTGGTGGGCAGAGAGAGACACAGAGGAAGCAGGAAAGGAGGACAGACAGCACAGAGATGTGGGAAACAAGTTTCAGGGCCGTGGTGTGGGAAGTACTTCCGTATATGTGTTGCTGTTATTGGTTGATGAATAAAGAAACTGTTTTGGCCTATGATAGGGCAGAATAGAGCTAGGTGGTGGGTGGGGTGGGGGAGACTAAACGAAATGCTGGGAGAAGCCATGTTGTCACCAGGAACAGATGCCTCCACTGCAGCCCACTGAAACTTTGCCATAGGCCAAAGCTGTGTGGTGATGCACAGCTTAATGGAGATGGGTTAGTTTGGGTATAAGAGCTAGCAATACGCTTAAGCTGTTGGCCAAACAGTATTGCAAATAGTATAGTTTCTGGGTAGCTGGGAACGAAGGAACAGCCTCCCCCAGCTACAGGGCAGCACGTAGATTAATAGAAAAAAGTTAGCTAGAAACAAGCCAAAGCTTTGACCAAGCAATTGTAATTAATAATGAGTCTCTGTATCATTATTTGGGGTCTGGCAGTCTAAGAAAGCCTGCTACAGTTAGTTATTAGTATCGATCACATCATTTAAGTACTTAGGGCCTCATTTTATTTGTAAAATGAGGACATGAATAATTCTACGTTCATAGTTTCTGTAAGGGTTGAACAATGTGATACATATGCAGGTGGCCTGTAAAACTGAGCTCTCGACAAAGATGGCGGTTTTCAAAGCAGGTATTGTGCATGGTTCTGCGTTAGGGATGTTGTAGAAGGAAGCAGGTGACAGCAGAGCCCGAGAAGCAGGAATCAGATCCTGAGACAGTGAGATATCTCAGTTCTAGGGGACAAGGCTCTGTTCCCCCTCATGGGCAGATTCTAGCTTCAGGTTTCTATTTGTTTGTTTTGTGTGTTTAACTTGAAGACAAATGGAAGCCAAGAAACTAGAAAGGGGCCTTTGGTAACAGGAGCATAGTAAGGGGAAGACAACAGTAGATTAGAGGCAAAATGGAAGCAGAGAGTAGAAATTTGGGGAGCATCAAAGCTTAAGTAGGAAGGGGTACAGGAGTATGGGGGAAATGGGAGGTGGGAGAGAAGTCACCTACAAGAAGGAGACATGAAACACTGTATGGAAGCCTAGAGTCTCACAGCCCAGTTAAACACTGTGGGGTCAGACATGAAACACTGTATGGAGCCTACAGTCTCACAGCCCAGTTAAACACCGTGGGGTCAGACATGAAACACTGTATGAAGCCTACAGTCTCACAGCCCAGTTAAACACTGTGGGATCAGACATGAAACACTGTATGGAGCCTACAGTCTCCCAGCCCAGTTGAACACCGTGGGGTCAGTAGAAAGTATGTGAAATGAAAGAAGAACGGGAGTGCTAGAGGTGGAAGGAGTAAACTGGGATGGGGATGGTGGGAAGGGAGGGTGGGAGGCAGGAACTGAGGACCTGGGGCAGACCAGAGTAAGGATATTATGTAAGGAGTGGCCATGGAATAGCAACAGTGCTATGATCTCAGAGCTCGTAAGAAACAGAATCCCAGCACTCGGGAGGCAGAGGCAGGCTGATCTCTGTGAGTTGGAGGCCAGCCTGGTCTATAAGAGCTAGTTTCAGAACAGAGTCTAAAGCTATAGAGAAACCCTGTCTCGAAAAACCAAAATAAATAAATAAATAAATAAATGGATAAATGAATGAATAAATAAACAAATAAATAAATAAGAAACACAGAATCTCAGACTAACCCAGTGAGGATGTGCAGTTTTTGTAACATGGTCGGTAATTCTCCATGTACTTAGCTCGAGAAGCAGGACTTAAAGGCCTGATTTTGGCCATTTTCTCTAATGCTTTTAAACTCTAATTTTACCCCATATCTTGGTTTTGGATGATCTCATCCAAATCTTCAAATAAGCATTCTAAGGGGGAAAAAAAACCCTGTTTGTTTGACCATGGAATCTTTGTACATGTCTCCATTTTAAAGAAGCCTTTGATCATCTATGGTATTTTAATGGGGCAATGTATCTGTATTAGTTACTTTTCTGTAACTTGATTAAAAACAACATAACCAAGAGGCATTTACAGAAAAAAATGATTTGTCTTGGCTTATTGTTCTAGGGGGAGATAGGTATGGTAGCAGGTGGCAGAGGAAGGAAAGTGAGAGATCACTTTTTAGGTAAATGCAGGAAGCAGGGCAAGGTCACAAACCTGGAAGCCCACTCCTAGTGATGTAGTTCCTCCCCAACAGCCAGAGACCAAGTATTCAAATGGGGGATATTTCTCACTCCTTTACATCCAGAGGAAACTCGATTTCCTCTGAAACCCTCCTTTCTTCTCCATCTCAGTGAAAAGTCTGCAACAACCTGAATTAAAGTTGTTGCTGTTACTGTTTTTTTCCTCTGAAATTGACCTTCCCATGATAAAGCAAGCATATGATCTTTATTGTTTCTATCTTTAAATGTCCTCAGTATTTCTGTTATTTAACAAACAACATCAGACTGGTAGTTAGATTAAGCAGATGATTGATAGAAATACACACACACACACACACACACACACACACACACACACACACTTTCAGGTAATTCCCCTGGAACTATGAGTTACACATATCATCTATAACTACATGTTTTATATATATATATATACATATATATAACAATATGATGCAATATGATTTCATATAAACTATGTCATATATTCTGTGATATATCATATAAACTCTCTATATACATATACATTTGTATGTTTGTATGTATCTCTCTCTCTCTCTCTCTCTCTCTATATATATATATATATATATATATATATATATATATATATATATATATATACCACATTTCCTAACTTAATTGTTCTAAAATGGGAACAAAGAATAATTTTCTAATATTCTTCCAACTTCCTCAGTAATCACATTACAATCACAGTTGTAAACTGCTTTACCTCAATATTTTTCTTGGAATGGAGTTAAAGGAGCATGAATTCAGTTAATGGAGATTGTCTGAAGTAGGTCATGTGAACAGTAGAGGCAGGAGGGAGGTCTGCCAGCTCTCAATCACCTGCTCATTTTCTGTGTCATGTTGTTTGACAGTGATACTGTCTACTCTCCTGGCTTTACTAGGTGGTTAATTCAACATCAAGAAGAAAAGATACCCAAATATGACCAACGTGACCTTCTTATGCTCATCTTCCAAGACCTGTGTTAGGTCTCAAACCCAGGACAAGTCTCACTCAGTGTCTGTGACTCCTCCCAGCCCTCCTCAGCTGGTCCTTTACCCTAAACTGCTCCCTCCCAGTGTCCAGTCTTCTGCTTCCCTTCCCCTAGATGGATCCCCATATAACTCAGCCCTTTTGACTCGTCTCCTGACCTGGGCTGCTTCTCTTTGTCCATTGTGACTCTCTTGCTCCTCCTCCCTCTCTCCTCTCATGCTCTGGTTTAGTTTTTACAGCCATGTTCGGCCTGGACTTTTCACTGTTTCTTTGTGTTCTATGATACCACATCTAATACACTACTCTGTCCCAGTGAATTTGGTAATTTCCACAAATCATGAAGGACTAAGACACATGGTTTCTCATCAAAAAGAACATTCAATGATACATGTCTTTACTGTGTGTCTCCTTGTTCCCAATTTTCCCTCTCTGGATGCAACTCATTATCACCAGACTTTACATATCCATCCAGAGATATACTATGCACATAAAAGCATATGACTATACACGAGTATGTATGCATATTTATATTAACATTTTTGTTATTGTTATTCTTTGAAATAAACAATAGGACGTTCTATACACTTCTAAAACCTTTTATTTATTTTACTTAACAAAATATTTAAAAGAAGTTGTCAGTACATACAAAGTTTCTTTTTCAAAAGAAATTACTGCATAGTATTTCATATGTTGTTCAGTAATTTATAGAATCTATCTACTGCTAAACATTTTAAGCTCATTTCTTATCTTCTACTATCTCAAACATGGCTGCCACAAATAACACTTTACTAATGTTATCTTTTATATTGCAAGATATTTGTGACATCATTTTCTAATAGTGAGAATGGGAGTAATTGCTTGATTTTTAAAATTTTGGTAGATTAGTCAAGTGGTGGTGGTGGATGCCTTTAATTCCAGCATTTGCGAGCCAGAGGCAGGCAGATCCCTCTGGGAATTCAAGGCCAGCCTGGTCTACAAATTGAGTTCCAGGACAGTTAGGATTGTTATACAGAGAAACCTATCACAAAAGAATTAAAAAAAAAAAGGTAGATAATGAAAAACTTTTCTCCGCAGGCTGGGTGCTAATTTACATATTCATTAGCAATATATGGAAGATCCATTTTCTGAGTCTGACAAAATGCTGCATTCCTGGACTGGCAGAATCCCACTTTTTGGCCAGTTGAGTTAGGAGAAATGAGAGCCCTAGGATAGCCTGTGCCATATAGCAAGATCCTTTCTAAAAATAAACAAAAAAACTGAATAACTGGGGGGGGTGGGGTCCTGGAGAGTTGGCTCAACAGTTAAGAACACTTGTTGATCTTGCAGGGGACCAGAGTTGAATTCCAATAGCCCCACGGCAGCTCTCCTAAAGAATCTGATGCCCTTTTCCGACCTCCATGCATACCAGGCACACACCTGATGTGCATACATACAAAACAATTATACACATAAAATGATAAGATGAATAAATGCAAAAAATTTGAATAAATTTTCTAAAAAGCCAGTTTCCTATTATCCTTCTGCACAACTACACACACACACACACACACACCGTTATCAATCCAAAAATGAAAATATATTTCATTTAACTTTTAATTTGTTGGTATGTTGCTGTGAATGAGATTGGGCATCTTTTAACATTCTTCACGTCACCTGTCCTGTGAATGAGGGCCGTCTCTTTGGCCTGTCTTCTTAATCTCCTCTGCCTCTTTCCCAATAAGAAAGTCTTATATAGTAAAGAAATTTTATCTCTACTGAAATAGGTGATAATAGTTTCTTCCTGTTTTATTAGAGTTTATCAGTCTTTTGATTTTGCATGTCCTTTCCTGTGAACAATGGCCATCTCTTTTGCCCGTCTTCTTATTTTCCTTTGTCTATTTCCCAATAAGAAATCCTTAAATAGTAAAGAAAATTTATCTCTACTGAAATAAGTGATAATGTTTTCTTCCTTGATTATTGGAGTTTGTCAGTCTTTGGATTTTGCTACCAGTATTTTAGGTCATATTTTTTACTTTCCTTATTTTGAGATAACTTTTTAAAAATGTTTGTTTCTTCGAGTAGTTCCATTATTTTTTACACATTTATTTTTGTATTTACATCTTTGGTCCATTTGGAATCCTGGTCTCCTAATGCATGCTACCATGTTGGATCACGTCAGTTTCCATATCCACTGTGACTTTGATCATCTACGTTCAGACAACCACTTTGGTACTTCCCTCTCATAACCACATCCCAGAAGTCCTCATCTGTGAACTTTCTCCATTTCCGCGAGCACATGCGCCCATTCTCATTTGTGTATCTCAACTTTGTATTTTCTAGTCTATTGCTTTCTTAGTTCTACTACCAGTTCATAAAATTTTGTTAATGACCTCTGTCCTTCAGTGCTGCCCTTTTGTCTCCTATTGATTTTTCCTGGGCAGAATCACATGACTTTCATTGACCCTACAGATTTTTTTTTTCTGCCTCTATGAACCCTGGACACCTCTTACGCTCTGACCTTATTATGTTTACAGTCTCATGCAATCCTACTCCTAGCCATTGATTTGCCACTTTAACACTTTGCTGACATCACCTTCTGCTCTGTGTCCTCTCTACCCTTCTCCCACCCCATGCATCCTTACCGTCTGCCTTCAATGCTAGACAAATTCTTGAGCTCTACCACTGCTAGATAAAAGAAAACAGCTTTAAGGTTTATGAAATGGGTTGTGCTGTCAATGTGATTTGACAATTTATTGTGTATTGGTTTTGGATGCCAGAAGTAGAGTTGGTATCTATGAGCTGCAGTCAAAATGTCAGCATGGCTATGCTTCTTCTAGAGCAGTGGTAGATTGATAAAGATAAGTGTTTGTGTGTGTGTGTGTGTGTGTGTGTGTGTAGTTGTGCAGAAGGTTAATAGGAAACTGAAATAAATAGAAAATTTATTCAATTTCTTTACATTCATTTTATCATTTAATGTGTATAATTGTTTTGTATGTATGCACACCAGTTAAGTACCTGGTACATATAGAGGTCAGAAAAGGGCTGACTAATGAATTTCAAAAGATCAGTATAAAGTTCAAGTGTGTTTGAACAAAAATGGCTGGAAACTGTCCTCAGGAAGAGTAAATGGTAACTCTCAGGGTTGGGATAACTAACAGGAAGTAGATGCCACTTCAGTGAGTTGCAAGGGAAAGAATCAGAAAAGCTACATTCCAGTTGAGATAAGCAACAGAAGTAGTATTGGCCTAGGTGATAACTTACCTAGCTATGACAGTTATGACAAAGTCCATTCCAATCTATAGGAACTGTGAAGTCTTTCAAACTAATAGTTGCAGCAAGAGCCATTTGCCCTGGTTTCCATGTTACTGTCCTTGACTAGGTACTGTATATTACAGTTAATGTATGATTAATTAATTGTGACTCATTTGGAAAGATGACTAAAATTCATATACACAGTGCCTGACTGTGCGTTTTAGAAATGTTAATGAAATGGAATTAATTGAATAGTGATGGATTGAACATAGTGATCTGTAGAAGGACTTGCAGTCTGACTTCCTATAGTTCTAATACTGCTATCCTTGGGTACTGCTTTGCATGTTGACCTGTCACAGAACCTATCCTTTTTTTTTTGTATAGCCAACTAGTCAGTCATAACCACAGCTCCATAAACTAATTTACATATTTACATCCCTTCTAAAATGGAAGAATTTAAAATGCTCTAAGGGCTGAACAGTAAAATCTTAGTTCAACTCATGAATTCTTTTAAGTATAGAAAACATTTAGTGTTGAACATGATAGAAAAAAATCAAGACAGAATAATGTAAAAAATAAACCATAATTGCTCCTGAAGCAGGGGCAACTATTGATTTTTTTTTCTCCATTATCTCATCAAGGAGAAAATGAAGGGAGAAAAATATGAGTTCAAAGGGTCTGGTACTCAGGTAGCAGGCAGGAACGTCAAGTGAAAATTTCTGGCTGATTAAAAGCGTTGAAAGGAAACAGTTTATATTGGTGCAGGAATTGTTCTTTTCTGTTTGAATTCATTCTCCGTAGTTTCCACCTCTTCGGAAGGTTCATTCCGTGCTGTTTCTAAGAAGTACTTCTTTAATGGGAAGGATTTATATTAAGTTGATTCAGGGGAGCAGACAATTGTGGAGCCTTTTTAATGGACAACAAAAGACTGTCGAGTAATTAAATAGACTTCTTTCTCCCTTGTACTGTTCCATGGATTTAAAAACACTTTGCTGAGCATGTAAAATCAATTTCCATTACTGGACTTGACCTTTGCAGTTTTATAAGCATGTTTTTCCCCCTGGGTTTGGAATGCAGTTCAAAGGTAATGGTACTGGACTAGAGGTTGCAGCAGGTCCTTTTAATAAAAACTCTGTTACAACAAAAACCTCATTTTTCACAGCACTTTCAATTGTTTCATGACTATAACTTTATACTTATATATCTCCTCTTCCATTCTTATGCTTTTAGTGTACATGTATGCTTATATTGAAGTATATAAATACTAATATTTATAACTAGTGTTATAATTATATATTCAGGGAAGCTATGTGATGTCTATGTATACAATGTAAAATAGTTAGCTAATTAGCATATCTCTTCACGTTCTTGGCATTTTTTGTAGTGATGTATTTAAAGTTTATCAAGTATTTTGAAATGTGGAATACGTTATTCTTTGTCATTGATTGTATTTACCTCACTATGCCATAGATTTCAAAGTTTATTCCTCCTAATTATACTTTATCCACTTTGATGAACTTTCTCCCCTTCCCCCAAATCCTTAAGTGCTGTCTTTCCCCCTGCTCTGTAGTTCAGATCTCTGCTTTGTTTTCTCTGCTAAACACTGTTTTTCCCCTTCCCCTTCCAAGAAAGTAGCCAAGCCATTGTGTTCTTTTGCCCCAGGGGCTTTGGGTTGCTAAATAGAAAGCAGCTGTTGCCGTAGAACAGCCTTTTTCTATTTTTGTTTTATTTTGTTTTGAGAGATGAAAATCTTTGTGGTGATTCTTTCATATCAACCAGAGAACGGAGGAGAAGATGAGGTCTTTGGCAGGTGCTGAGACGTGAGAGCAGACATGACTACAAGAAAGGAGAGGTTTTGGGAGTTTCTAAAGAGGGCAGTGAAGGGCCTGCCCATTAATTCTCACTTGGTGATAGATTGCTGCAGGCTCTTGGAAAACAAGGAGTCTAGTGGCTATGGTGTGGAGGTCTTCTGTGACAAAGGGTCCACAACTCTTTCCTAAGATAATCAGAAGCCCACTCTCTTCAGGTTTCAGTTTTCGTGGGAGGAAAACGTCTGTGTCTTTTTGCAATGTCAGAATAACAATACATTGACACAAGGGGTTTCAGTGGTAGTGATTTGCCAGATATTCTTGCTTTCTTTGATAGACCTGGTCAAGGGGAGCCTAATTATTTTATTCCTATCTTAACAATTAATTTTCAGGCCACATACTACTTCTGTGTAGTAATTTTATCTTTATACACACACGCACACACACGTATATATATATATATATATATATATATATATATATATATATATATATTTACAGTATATATTGGTTATAGAATGATTACAGAAGGTTAAGAAGGCTATGGCGGAGTTGAGGTTTCAGAAGTCTGAGCAGCTGGAAAGCTGATAGAAATGCAAACAGAGACAGTATTAGTGACACGACCAACACAATGAGCTGCAGAAGCTGGAGAAGGCACTTTGACCCCTGCTTGCTGGCTGTGGAGTTAGGATGCAGGGGCTGAGTTAAGCTGCTAGAGTCAGAGAAAGCAAAAGGCAGGACTGGGTCCAGATGTAAGAAAAGGTGAATGGGTGAACAGCAGATCTACACTGGTGAATAGGATGTATGAATAGGTGAACAGCAGATCTACACTGGTGAATAGGAGGAAGGGCAGACAGTAGTTGAGTAGGCCTTGTCAGTAGCAGGGAATGACCTGAGATTAAGGCCTGGGACTCTCAGGAGTTCTCTGCTTTTGGGTTTATTAGTGCATATGCCTGGGTCAGGTGACAGTTCAGTGGGTGCTAACACTGTTGTAATAAGAGCGGCGGGGCTGCGTCCCCAGCACCCCGGCCGCCTGGCTAGCTTATACCCCGAAATAATTATACAGACACTGTATTCTTTTAAACACTGCTTGGCCCATTATATCTAGCCTCTTCTCGGCTAACTCTCGCATGTGTGTAGCACCCCAAGGTGTGCTTACCGGGAAGATTCTAGCCTACGTCCATCCTGGGTGGGAGCTGAATCGTGTCTACCTCAGAGAGCAGAGCTTTGGTGTCCGCCCAGGAGAGGGGAGCATGGCGTCTCTGAGCTCACTTCCTCTTCCTCCCAGCATTCTGTTCTGTTTACTCCTCCCACCTATGTTTTAACCTATCAGGGCCAAGCAGTTTCTTTATTGCTTAACCAATGAAATCAACAGATTGATATATGACACTTCCACATCATAACACCATTGCTGTGCTAGTTGTCCACCTTTTTAAGGGGTCCAGGTGAAGGGATTCACCCTTTCATTTGTATGTTTGATAAGTTGTTGGGCCTAGTTTCCATGATATGATTTTAATATGCCAATGTGCTTCTAAAGTCTCAATTCACTCTGATAAATTTACAGACAAGTATCCTTTCTATTTCCAGGCATAAATTATCAGTTTGTGCTGTGGGTGTGGTGCTGGACATGTGGCACTGTGCACTTAGCCAGGGGCTGAGTCATCCTCCATCCTCAGAATGTAGTCAGAATCTACTTGTGTAGTTGGTCAGGACAAGGTACAGTCAGGGAAACCACTGTTTTATGTCAAAAGGAGTAGCTTAGGACAGGGACCAGCCTGATCTCAACACCAATATGGATACCAGTGGGATGGGTTTCATTTTGCAGAGTTTGAAAAATTAAAATACATGTATCATACCATAGATACATATCCAGGATTTCAATAGGCAACTGCTTTAAGTTCTGATAAGACTGATTCTATAATTACACATTTATTAGAAGTTATTTCTCCCAAATTAAGACTAACAATGCTCCAGCATATGCCTCTGGTAAATTGAAACAGTTTTTTTGCATATTACAATATAAAGCATATTACAGGTATAGCACACAATCCTACAAGAAAGCAGTTATACAAAGATCTGATTGCACTTTAAAAGATATGCTTAATAAACATAAAGGGGGTAATAAAGGCTCCCAGAAATAGATTGTACAATGATTTATATATTTTAAAATTTTCAAATGCTAATGAAAAAGGAACAATAGCTATGAGAGACATTGAAAAATGCTGCTGAATTAAATCATCCTGTATATTCTAAAGATTGGAAACCAGGATATGTGTTATATTGGTGAAGAGGTTTTGTGTTTGTTTTCACAGGAGGAGAAAAATTATGAATACCATTAAGATGATAAAGATTAGATTCTAACAGGAAACACATCTTGATTATGAGAAGTGATGTTCAGCAAACAGATTAGTCATTTAATCCAAACTAACTTCTAAGACTAATGACTGTCTTTCATTTGATCAAGTATGAAAAATAATAATACAAAAAGTATTTTTATGATTAAAAGATAATTTTTTTTCTGTTGCCAAAAACCATTTTATCTTAACAAAGATATAACTTGACAAAAAAGGAACTCCCCAAAGTTAAGGTTTGGGCAGGGTTTTATTTTTGTCTTTCCAGGAGAATAAAAGCATCCAATGAAGGAACAGTTTTGTTGTTACTAATCTCATAATCCTTTGGTTTTATTTAGACTTTTATAACTTTTAAGGTACAAATATTATCCCTAAATTTATAAGATTTCGATATGTATACATATATGCATATATATATTCAGTAAAGCATTGTGTAATCTATCCCTGGGATTCTTCATTAAGCATATCTTTTAAACTGCAATTAGATCTTTCTATGCCTGATTACCCTGTAGGATTTTGTGGTATACCTGTAATATGCTTTGTGTTGTAATATATGGAAAACTATTTCATTTTACTAGAGATATATGTTGGAGAATTATCAGTTTTAAGTTGCATAGGTATTTCCATAATGGCCATGATTTCTAATAAATGTGTAATTACAGAACCAGTCTTTTCAAAACTTAAAGCAGTTGCCCACTGAAATCCTGAATATGTATCTATGGTATGGTGCAAATATTTTAATAATTTTCCAAACTCTGCAAAATTAACTATCCATTTACCAAATTTCATTTCTTTGAGTACCTTTCAGGTTACGTCCTGCAGGTAATGGAATTTGATTATACAAAGAACAAGCAGGATATTTTCTTATAATTTCCTTGGCTTGTTGCCAAATGATAGAAAATTTTTTCTTCCAAACTTCGCTGTTATCATGGTGTTTCTTATGAAATTCTAGCACATTTCCTTCAAATAGCTGATTGATTTCATCATTACCTTGTGCTAGAGGGCCTAGTAAACCCGATGGGATGTAGTATGTGTTATATACAAGGGATGATTTCTATTTCTGATTATTTGTTGTAGTTGAATAAGTAACAAAGTTAATTCTAAAACATCTGGAATAAGTTCAGCAGTTTCAATATGTAAAACAACTTTTTCTGCATATCGAGAATCAGTAACTATATTAAGAGGTTCTAAAAATTTAATAATACCATGTGAAGAGCATATAATTCTGATTTCCATACTAAATCATAAGGGCTTTAAGTCACTTTATTTATTTATTCTGACTTACAATCTGCCTTTCCTGATTTATTTGCGTTAGTATAGAGTGTAAGGACTCCAGAAATTGGGGTGCCTTTTATTATATGAGGTAGAATCTAATTAGTTCTTTTTATAAACTGAAGTCTCTTTCTTTGGATATATTTGATACTAATCTCTCCTAAAACATTACTGTAAACTCTTTGCCAGTGTTCATTTTCTGCCCATAATGAGGCGATTTCAGCATTAGGAAAAGGTACCACAGTTTCTGCTGGGTCTATTCCTGCTAATTGACAAAGTCTCAATTTTCCCTTTAGAATCAAATAAAAAATTTTTTCTACATAGATCTTTAATTTTTTATTCTGTGTGATAAAAATATCCATTCTAAGATATTATCTTCTCTTCACATAAGTATTCCTGTAGGAGAATGAGTACATATAGATTGATAAAACTCTTTATGAATTAGTTCTAATGGCTGTTATACAAAATATTGATATAAGTTGGGTCTGTTAACATTCCTTGTGGAAGAATCTTTCAATGGTATATTTTAATAGGCTTGGAATTATTATAAGTAGGCACTGTGAAGGCAAAGTTTTCTCTATCCTGGTCTTAGAAAGGTAGAGTAAAAGGACAGTCTTTTAAATCAATTACGATAATAGACCATCACTTAGGTAATAAAGAGGGCAAGGGACAGGTTGTAAACAGCCCATTGACTAAATCTCTTTATTAACAGCTCTTAAATCTGTTAGCATTCTCCATTTTCCAGATTTCATTCTCATGACATATAGAAGAATTTTAAGGACTGGTCAATTCTTCCATATGTTGGGCATTTAACTGCTCCTGTACCAGCTGTTCTAGTGCCTGTAATTTTTCTGATTTCAGAGGCCATTGTCCCACCCACCTATGTTTGTCAGTTAACCATTTTAAAGGTAGGGCTGTTGGTAAATGTCAACAACCAATAGCTGTTGTGCCCTAGTTATGCACAATTTGAACACTCTGTGACTGTCTTATATAAACACCTTTTAATATTTCTCTTAGAACCATATGTTAGTTTACAGTTTGTGTCTAGGATTAGAGGAATATTAATCTGTGTTTTCCGTTGCTGCAACAAATCATATCCCCATAAATTCATTGTTGCCCACATATAATTTTAATTTTTCTATCTGCCCTTCTGGCCTTATATGCTTGACCCATCTTGAACTTTGTTTACGTGAGATAATGTTCCAATCCCTAGAAACTGCACATTTACCTCGTGTAGAGGGAAATCTGGATGCCAAAATTTTGGTGAAATTGTTACATCTGCACCTGTGTCTACCAAACCGTCAATTTTAATGTCATTTATTTATGTTTTTAGCTTTGTTGTTTGATCATTTATAGGAATTTACCAAAATACTTGTTTTATTGTATCTCCTGAAAAATTTTATCTACTGAAGCTGTTCTGTCATCCAGAGCAGTATGGCTTTTAACAACAGACATTAAGGCTTTTAATTGCTCTGTGGAGGGGTTTTTCCAATGATGTCAGGGAATGACTAATCCAAATTTGACATTGGGTCCTTGACAGAGGACACCTAAGACATTTTCTGATGGCAAAGAATTACCTTGTGTGTTCCAAGTTGATCTACACTCATTAGTCAATGTGCTTTGTGAGCTAAAAGGGTGGTACTGCCATTAAACCTTTATCTAGATGGGTAAGGAAGATCTTGAGCAAATATTTTCACTGTAAGGTTTGTATCTTATCAGTAGTAATTCTTTCCAAAGCTTGCATCTCATCAGTTAAATTATATTTGTCGAAGTTATCAAGCCATTTTTAAGGATAAAATATTAACTACCAAACTGATAGCAAGTGCAATTGATATTATTTTAATCCCAGCTAAGTCATTTATTGCCTCATTTAAATTCTCTGTTTTCAAACCATCCCATAGTTGCAGTATACACTGTTCTAGAGCCTTGTATTGTATTGTGCTCCATTCTGAACATGGGACAATTTTTTTAAATGTTATTTAACTCTCTCCCAAAGGACTTCCCAGTTTTCTCTCCAGATCTGCTGACTTCTCAGTTTATCAGCCTTGTTGTACTCCCACAAATTTCAAGGGTAATCCTGCTTTCTGAAGTCCCAGCAAGTGACAGCCAACTGCTATGAGTGCTCTCACAGAGAGGCAGCAACTGTGTCAGAGCCGGCTGGCGTGACTCTGTCCATGTGATCATGCCACACATTGGAGTACCAAATATGGTTTTATCTTTGGCACACTGGCTATGCCTTAATCTACTGCTATTTCAGTCCGCAACTGTGACTGCACAGTTACCAACCTGCTTCTCGAGCAATGACCCATTGCTCAGGCCACAACCTGGTGGGAATTCTGTTCCCATGGGCACCTGCTGTCTTGCTGTAGCTAAAGGTGACTTAAATAAATCTCTATCGTTCTGTTTATAAGTAATACTTGAGACTCAAAGGCTAGGGTGAAAACCTGCTAGCCCAGAGAGTCTGAGGAGCAACTAACTACCCCTCTCCCCTTGCTGGCTTCTCCCCCAAAAGCACATCCTTCTGCTCTGCAGAAAAACAAAAAAGGGCATGTCACTCAAAATCTCTTTCTAGTATTTCCAGTGCATCTCTTTATCTCTTCCAGATGCCCTCTGGTGCTCTATGATTACTGTCTCACAACTAGTTACTAACTCAGCCTCCTAACCCAGTTTTTTTTTTTAAATTTAATTAATGCAGATGCTAACTCGGGTTCACAGTGTGATCAAATATCCCCTAAAAGGAAGTAGTGGAGGAGGGAAGCCCACAAATCATTGAAGTGGAATTTCCTGCCAGTTGATTGCTGCATCAGGTTGCCTAAACTGATAAGGAAATGTGATAATTCTTCCACCCATAGCTAACGTTGAATTTTCACTACTTTTCTTTTCCTCACCATGTGCAAGATGGGGACGATTTAATTCATCTTGTAGAGTCATTTCAGTATTAAATATGATAAATAAATATATCACAGTAGTATTTGTTCCATGAGATGTCACAAGAAAATATTTGAATGTGTCCATTGCTGTTGTAAGAATGAAATCAGGGATTTGGAGAAATTTCTCAGTGGTTAATAGTACTTTTTGTTCTTGTAGAGGACCCAAGTTCAATTCCCAGTACCCACTGCCTGTAACTTCAGCTCCAGGAGACCTGATACCTTCCTGGATTTTAGATTATACCTGCGCTCACATGCACACACCCACCACCCCCAAAACATTCACATGATTAAAAATAAAAATAAAAATGAAATAAGATTGGAATCAGGTGTTAGATTTTCAAAGAAACACAAGGCATACCTTTAGTTCTCAAGGTCTGTTGTTATAGTTGGACGTACAAAGTAAGTATGCCAAATTATCAGAATTAGTAGGTTCTTATCTCTCAGCAAGGAATGTAAATTGATGAATCATGAGGGTGGACACAGAGAAACTGAGTAGAAGGATTTGGAAACAGGAGTCATGATATAGTACAGAAAAACTATGGGAATCTTAGAGGTGAGATGACAGCTTGAGGCTGGGAGGAGCTTGATGCTACCAGTAAAGAATTTCATCTGAGTTGTAAATACTCACTCATGCACTGTTTCAATGGCAAGCTTTTTTTTTTTTCACATCGAATAGTTTTAAAAGTCGAAAAGACACACGAAGTTTAAATAATAAAATAATATCATGGTACAAAATTAAAAATCTCTTTAGATATTCTGGCCCATTTCTCTTTACTTAGAATCAGCTCCTTTCAACCTTTTATGCTGCCCCCAAGATACATCAACTTTGTGTTTCCAAATGCCATGATTATGGCTTTATGCTTCACTTTTTCTCAGACATTATCTGCTAAAACTTAGTTCCTACTTCAGAATGGGATGATTTTTCCCTGTTTCTCAAGTCTCTATGTTACCCGTATCCCAGCTCATGGATCCTTTTGTGCACTTTCTAGTACAGCTGCATCCTAATTTGACTTAGGGCAGAATTGCTACTTTATTATGGTCATACTATCACTATAGCTTGTAGAATGCAATTATCAATATACTCACAGCTCTGTTTTCCTTGGCTTGAATACTTAGACTTGGATTTTTCTCATTGATTTTCTATGTATGGTAACATCTGCTAATTGTCTAAATGTCTTCTCAGTGCATGCAGCCTCACACGTGACCTGCTATTGCAGATGGCTGAAGCACGCCTCGCTGAAGAAAGAATAAATGTCGTCTGTGTGGAAAGGCTGACCTCAGACACATTTCCAGAGTTGTGGTCAAGAGTTTGCTTTTGAACATGGTCTGTGAACATTTCTACCTTCCTGTCATCAGGCTCTCATGTTTTAATTTTTAATTAAAAAATTTTGGTTTATTTGCTCCTTCAGGTGTCTGAAAAGGACATAAATTCTCAGGTCCCTGAATGATAAAAACGTTCTTATCTGTCCCTCATCTTAATGACCAAATATAGACAACTAGCTTAGGAAACATTTTTCCTTTAAAACCTTTCAAACATGGCTCTGATGTGAAGCTGCAGCCTTACACCCTTCTCTAAGACTCCATGTGCCCCCTTGTAATAAGGCTGTGGTTGGCTGTGGCTTATTCTGAGCTATCAGCTACCAAGTACCCTGAACTCCTTCAATCTCTCTGTTATTCTGCTCTGGAAAACTTATTTGTAATGTTTCTTACACAGTTTTCACTTCCCATTCACCCTATTCAGTTTTGTGTGGTGTAGTGCCTTTGAAGTTGATGTAACTGGATTATTTGCTATATCTGTGTTTTTCAAAGAAATACATGATAAATACAGCTTAGAAAGACAGAATTATTTTCTTATTTTTTTTAAAAAGAAAAGAAACCATCTTTTTTCATTTTACATACCAATCCCAGTTCCCACTCCCTCCCCTCCTCCCATTCCCTCCATTCCCCACTCTCATCTACTCCCCAGAGAGGGCAAGATACTTTGCCCCAAGGAAGGACCAATGCCCTCCCCACTATATCCAGGCTGAGTAAGGCATCTATCCAAAGAGCATGGGTTCCAAAAAGCCAGTACAAGCAACAGGGACAAATCCTGGTGCCACTGCCAGGGGCCCACAGTCTGCCCCAGCCATACAACTGTCAACCACAGTCTGCTTTGTCCTATGCTCATTCCCTCCCAGTCTGGCTGGAGTTGGGGAGCTCCCATTAGCTCTGGTAGACTGTTTCAGTGGGTGTATCCATCATGGTCTTGACCTTTTTGCTCATATTCTTACTCCTCCCACTCTTTTTTTTCTGAAAAATTATTTTTTTTATTGATAAAAGGAGAATAAAGAAAAGAAAGAAAAAAAAACAAATTTCCACCTCCTCCCAGCCTCCCATTTCCCTCCCCCTCCTCCCATTCTTCTCCCCCTCCTCCCACCCCTCTCCCTTTCCCCCCACTTTTCTCCCCCTCCCTCTCCAGTCCAAAGAGCAGTCAGGGTTCCCTGCCCTGTGGTAAGTCCTAGGTCCTCCCCCCTCCGTCCATATCTAGGAAGGTGAACATCCAAACTGGCTAGGCTCCCACCAAGCCAGTACATTGCGTTGGATCAAAACTGCGTGCCATTGTCCTTGGCGTCTCATCAGCCCTCATTGTTCGTCATGATCAGAGAGTTCAGTTTTATCCCATGCTTTTTTTGGTAACAGTCCAGCTGGCCTTGGTGAGCTCCCAGTAGATCAGCTCCACTGTCTCAGTGGGTGGGTGCACCCCTCGTGGTCCCGACTTCTTTGCTCATGTTCTCCCTCCTTCTGCTCCTCCTTGGGACCTTGGGAGCTCTATCCAGTGTTCCAGTGTGGGTCTCTGTCTCTATCTCCATCCATCGCCAGATGAAAGTTCTAGGATGATATGCATGATATTCGTCAGTATTGCTCTAGGAACACTATCCTGAGTGAGGTATCCCAGACCCAAAAAGATGAACATGGGATGTACTCACTCATAATTGGTTTCTAGCCATAAATAGGGGTCACGGAGTCTACAATAGGTGAATCTAAAGAAGCTAAGTAAGAAGGTGAACCCAAGGAAAAACATATAGTTATCCTCTTGGATAAGGGAAGTAGACAAAATTGCCGGGGAGAAAAGTGGGATGTTGGGGGTGGGGTGGGATGGGGGTAAGGGGAGATGGGGAGAGAAAAGGTAGAAGGAAAGGAGGGGGGACTTGGGGAAACAGGAGGATCGGGATAAAGGAAGGTTGGATAGGGGAGCACGGAACCCCATTTCTTAGTTAAAGGACCCACTTTAGGATGGGCAGGAGACTTGACCCTAGAGGGGCTCCCAGGTGCCCAAGCTGAGGCCCCCAGTTAGTTCCTTGGGCAGCTGAGGATAGGGAACCTGAAATGATCCTCCCACTCTTGAACTGGGAGTTCATCCCAGTGCTCTGCTGAGGATCTCTGTGCTACTGGTGTTATATTTAGAAAGTGGTCTGTTGTGCCCATGCATTCAAGGCTACTTCCCACTCTCTCTTCTATCAGGTTCAGCGTGGTTGGATTTATATTGAGTCTTTAATCCATTTGGACTTAAGTTTTGGATAATAGCAATATAGCACACCATGGCAAGGAATCTGTAGTGGAGGAAACTGCTTACCTTGTGATGTAGCCCAGAAGGAAAAGGGGAGAATGATGAGAGGCAACATCTTCTATGCTGTGTCAGCCTATGCTGACTAGAGGACTGCCTAGTAAATGAAGCCCCCTTAAAGTTTCCACCCCCCTCCCCAACAGCAGTGAGTTGTGAACCGTCTTTTACACATGTGTCTTTGGGAGACATCTCAGATCTGACCTATGGCAATCCCTCAGTTATTTTAGAATTCATTCCTCCAGGAATATTAGAAATCTGTGTAAAACATGACAAGCATCTTTTTGGTGTATTAGTTTGTTAAATCTAAATATGAGTTCTGGGGAAATCTTAGCAGTTGGCCAACTCCACTTATGATCAGTGTTTATTTTTCTCTCTAGTGGCATAAGCTATTGCTATATCTCATTTTTTCCCTTGAATTCTGACCCCAACTAGAACTTATACAGAAAGAGCAGAAATCTAATTATGTAGTGTCATTATTATTACTCTTGTTTCAGACAGTATTACCCCCATACTTTTCACTGTCTCCATTTCACCAAATTTTGATGGCTTACAAGATCAAAGTCATGCAGTGAGCCTCTTTATAACACCCCCCACCCCCACCCCAGAGCTGCTTGCGGAGGCACTCAGATGAGACTCTCAGAGCAGAGGCACATCTATGACATGTGCCTCCATTTATCATGCATCTCCTCCTGCAAGTGCCATGTAAGCATTTTACACGTTCCTCGTCCTTACAGAAAGCATGCAAGGAAGGACTGTTTCCTCCTGATTTGCTAGTTGAATCCAAGAAAGAGAGGGCAAGTAACCTTCATGCAACTATTGTATATTCTACAATCAGTATTGCATATTAAGGATCAGAGTTGGGATTTGAGGCCAGGTTGAATGTGGGATTTGAATCCATGCTCCCTCTACCACCATATGCCAGCTCATTCATTCTCAGAGCTCACATCGAGCCTGCTTATAACAGGCAGACACAAATAAATGGAGAATAGAAGTCTTATCTAATTTTCATATAGATTTTTAATTTGGTTAAAAGTTGTCATGGAATCCTAGTTTTAGCCTGATGACTTACAATACTGATTCTGTCCTTTTGTTGGGCAAAAAAAAAAAGTATATTTCTCTTTTGGAACACTGAGGTCTGGTAAAGTTGCAGGAAGAGACAAGATATCAATGAACATTCCATTTTTGAAACCCAGGACCCATTCTGTGTCTAACAGTAACAAGACTACTGTAAAGATATAAAGCATGTAACTTATGCTTTATTTCCTTCTCTGCAAATTCATATCTCCTCTACTTTAAAATCAACAATTTCTCTATGATATAATAATGGACTAGCACTAATTATCAGGTAAAGCGAGTGTCACGGATGTTTTGTTTGTGATGGAGAGATGTGGCTTCCTGAATCTGTAAAGATCTCAGAGACAGACCACGCTGATTTCTTTAAGAAAGGCTGCCAATGGGAGTGAGTGTGGTGACGCAATGCTGGTATTTTAGTAGCATTATAGAGAAGGGAAGAGGTGGGGTTTCTCTGGAGCCAGATGAACTCATAATTAGTTCTCACACAGGCTGCTTAAGCAATTACGGTGAAACCAAATGACATTACTTTTTTCTGCTGCTCCTGATAAAAGCCTCAACCCTACTCCTTCTGCCCCATAGGGTGCTTGCACAGCCATTATTCCCAACCCCGCAGACACTGTTCTTCACTTTTGTTTTCAGGCTGCAACTGTCACTGTGTAAAATAAGAAGCGTGGGGGAAATAACGCACACCTCTCGGTCTCACTACTTCGGAGGCACCTAGCAACCCTGTCTCCAGGCAGGCAGCACCCATCTCCCTGGTAGTTTACTGCCCACTCACAGCAGAGGCGGCACGCTCTGCAAATAGCCTATCTCTTTGCTGATGCCAGCTTGGCAGTGGGGCGGTGGTATCACTGGGTGCCCTCAGGGACATTTGGTTCTTGTTCCAGGAAGACTAGGGCAAAGCAATAGCTATTTCCCCAAAGCCGTTTGTGGAATCAGAAGTTAGGTCAAGTAGTTCTCTGTCTGGTTGGATAGTCTGAAATGAAGAAGAGTGGTTTTCAACCTTTGTTTTTTTCCAGTGCTTGGTACATTTATGTCATGAATCATACAGAATGTTCCGAAAGGTATTAAAAATGTTTTCCAGGTGTATGCATGCAATGAGCAACCCTCCTGGCTGGCTTTCCAACTCACTTAACAGTGATACATGTCAACTATTCTCTTATTCACTTCTATTTTCAAAATGTCAGTTGAGCTGAAAAGAGCCTTCTGTGAGTTTACCAACCAGCCCACGTGGACCTTTCATTTCAGGCTTATGCATCAAAACATATTACTGTATAGTCTCTTAGATGCTAATTCATTGTAATTCATTAAATTTCCATACCTGAGAAAATTGTACAGATCCTTGTTTCTCAACTTCTTTTATTTATCACACACACATACACATACACACACACACACGTGTGTAGATCAGAGGATAACTTTGGGTGTTGCTCTTTTCTTCTTCCTGGGGGTCCAGGGATTGAACTCAGGTCATCAGACTTGGCAGCAAGTGTCTTAACCCAATAAGCATCTCTCCCAGGCCACTTCTTGTTCTTGTATTTTTTCTCTTCATACTAACGCCTTTCTCCAGGAAAGAGCTCTGAAGAACAGAAGTTGGACCCCTTTGGGAGAGAAACAAAACTTTATCATGATAGTGATTGGTCAAAGGATGGACTGGCTCAGGTTCCTAGGAGTATAAAGCACTGGGGGCTGGGTGGAGGTGGTGCATGGAGGAAATTGAGTGCTTCTGGGTAGAGAGATGATGTCAACATATCAGAAAGGGAAAATGCGTTAGCCTCTATTCACTCACAAAATTATTATTGAATTCCTATCATTTGCCAAGCCTCAACTAGCAAGAGAGACAAATAAGAACAAGAAATCTTATTGACAAGCTCATCGGCTGGACGGTATTTCAGTGAAAACACCAACCAGGAACAATGCCAATGCCAGCTTTGCTATACCACACCTTCTTGCAAAATGTTTTGGCATCTCAAGTGGGGATAGGATTTCTCTATGGAGAAGAAAGGAACTTATGGAAGATGATGATGATAATGATGGAGACAAGGTTTCACTGTGTAGCATTAGCTCGCCTAACTCACAATGTGAACTAAGCTAACCTCAGACTCACGGAGATAAGCTTGTGTTTGCCTCACGAGTGCTACATTAGAGGTGTACAGCACTATGCGAGACAGGCAGTAGAAGTTTATACCATTTCACTTCTAATAATAGCTCTCCCTATTGTGGCTGTAAAAACTCAGCCCCTGACTCTTAAGAGCTAGTGTGAACTGTCACAGCATGTAACAGGGTAGCAGCACTGAGAAGTGTAGTTGTGTCTAAGCAGCTTTGTCATGGAGTTTGGAATCACTCTGCGAAGCAGGAAAACTTGAAATCATAATTAGTGAATTTGTTTTTACTGTTTACAGAATTTTATTTTACTCACTAAAAGGTTCCTAATCTTTATTATTCTGCACTTTAGGTCTTTTGACTTTTTTTCTGAGTGAATCTCAAATATTTCTAATCCTCTTCCTTTTAGGGCTATGTGGATATAGCCAAGGTGAAGAGCAGTAGAGTGCATTGTAATATAGCCCGAGAGAGCTGTTCTTGAACATTCTGATTAGTGGTGCTGAAACCTCGAAGTGTTCTTAACAGAAAGGAGTCTAATTAAAAGACTGAAATGATTTCTGTACTTGAGTTTGTTGTTTAATTTTGACGGTTAACGTGACACAGCCTCAAGTCACCTGAGAAGGAGGGATCTCAGTTGAGGTGTTACCTAAATCAGATTGGCCCATGGCTTCGTATGTGAGGGATTGTCTTCACTGATGACTGATGACTGATGTGGAAGGGGCCAGCCCACAGTAGGAGGTACCATCTCCTGGCAGGTTGGTCTGGGTTGTATGAGCGTGGGCCAGGGAACTAGCCAGTGAGCGAACAAGCCAGTAAGTAGGATTTGCCATGGCTTCTGCTTCTGTTCCTACCTGAGTTCTTGATGGATCACTGTCGGTGGTGACCTATGACCTGGATGTATAAGTGGAAATAAACTAAAACCCTTTCTTTCCAAGTTGCTTTATTTTGGACTGGTTTATCATAGCAACAGGAAAGCAAACCTGAACACTGAAGAAATAGCCATTGCTTTGTTAGGCTGAGTGTGGGTAGATGGTTTTGGAGAAGGTAGGTGACATGATATGTCTGGCCTTATCATTTGGAGGCAAACGCATGTCTCTTTTGGTGTATTCTATATTCCTATCACAGTGCTTGATATTAGCAGCTACCCAATGAAAACACATTTATGAAATGAAAGTGTAAATAAATGAATAATTCCAGTACACAAACAACTGCATGCTCTCTTACGTTAAGAATGAATATAGTCCCTCTTGCAGAGGACCTGGGTTCAGTTCCCAGCACCCACGTGGCAGCTTATAGCTATTTGTAGCTCTAGTTTCAAGGGATCTGATGCCCTTTCTTGGTGTCTGCAGGCAACAGGCACACATGATGCACTCATGGTGCACATATAATACATGTGAGAAAAACACTCAGAAACACTGAGAAAAGAATAAATATCGTAAGACTGAGAAACCACGGACCATGAGGAAATTTTTGCAAAAGACAGACCTTATAAAAGTCTGTCACCTAGGAAGACAAATGATTTTGAGAATCAACAATGAGAAAATATATTGCCCAAATTAAAAAGGCAAATGTGTTGAACAGACACCACATCAAAGAACACATGCAAATGTGTAATTCAAGGAAAACATATCGTTATCCTCTTGGATAAGGGAAGTAGACAAAATTGCCGGGGAGAAAAGTGGGATCTTGGGGGTGGGGTGGGAAGGGGGTAAGGGGAGATGGGGAGAGAAAAGGTAGAAGGGAAGGAGGGGGGACTTGGGGAAATAGGAGGATCGGGATAAAGGAAGGTTGGATAGGGGAGCACGGAACCACAATCCTTAGTTAAGGGACCCACTTTAGGGTGGGCAGGAGAATTGACCCTAGAGGGGCTCCCAGGTGCCCAAGCTGAGGTCCCCAGTTAGTTCCTTGGGCAGCTGAGGATAGGGAACCTGAAATGACCCCATCCTAGCGCAATACTGACGAATATCTTGCATATCATCTTAGAACTTTCATCTGGCGATGGATGGAGATAGAGACAGAGACCCACACTGGAGCACTGGACTGAGATCCCAAGGTCCCAATGAGGAGCAGAAGGAGGGAGAACATGAGCAAAGAAGTCGGGACCACGAGGGGTGCACCCACCCACTGAGACAGTGGAGCTGATCTACTGGGAGCTCACCAAGGCCAGCTGGACTGTTACCAAAAAAAGCATGGGATAAAACTGAACTCTCTGATCATGACGAACAATGAGGGCTGATGAGACGCCAAGGACAATGGCACGCAGTTTTGATCCTACGCAATCTGCTGGCTTGGTGGGAGCCTAGCCAGTTTGGATGTTCACCTTCCTAGATATGGACGGAGGGGGGAGGACCTAGGACTTACCACAGGGCAGGGAACCCTGACTGCTCTTTGGACTGGAGAGAGAGGGGGAGAGGAGTGGGGGGAAGGGGAGAGGAGTGGGAGGAGGGGGAGAAGAGTGGGAGGAGGGGGAGAAGAGTGGGAGGAGGGGGAGAAGAGTGGGAGGAGGGGGAGGGAAAGGGGAGGCTGGGAGGAGGTGGAAATTTGTTTTTTTTTTCTTTATTCTTCTTTTATCAATAAAAAAAGAGAAAAAAAAAGAAAAAAAGGAAAAAAAAAAGAAAATGTCTATTTTCATGTGCCATTAGGGAAATGCGAACTTCTGAGGTACCACGAGATACCTATTATAAGGGCCCAAAACCAGAGCACTAGCAACAAAAGGAGAGCGATAGGAGTATTGATCATTGCTGGTGGGATGAAAAAAAAATGGCACAGCAACTTTGGAAAGAACAGTTTCTTCCATATAATACAGCAACCATGCTTTTTGATTTTTACCTGGTTTAAAACTTTTGTCCACATCATAATTCCATACAAATGTTAATAGCACTATTTATAATAAACAAGACTCAGTAAAGTGAGTGGAAAGGCAAACTGTGGTACGTGCAAACAATGGAACATTATTCAGAGAAAAGTTATCTGGTCATGGAGAGGTATGGAGAAATCATATGTGTATTATTAAGCAAAATGAGCCAATCTGAAGCTGTTCCACCCTATATGATTCTAAATGTAAATGCTCCATAGTTTATGATGTTCTATGACCCATTAAGTCCCTTGTAAGTTAAAAACATCTTTTTCTTTGTTTGTTGTTTGCTTTTTCGAGACAGGGTTTCTCTGTAGCTTTAGAGCCTGTCAGGGAATTAGCTCTTGTATACTAGGCTGGCCTTGAACTCAGAGAGATCCACCTGCCTCTGCCTCCCAAGTGCTAGGATTAAAGGTGTGCACCACCACCACCCAGTGTAAATTGAAAATATCTTACATTGAAAGTACACTTACTATACCACCTACAAAAATCACCATTTATTGTCATAGCACACTGAAGCATATCAGTTGTTTTATTTTACTGATGCACGGCTGCCCAAGAGCTGCCTACCATGACAAGAGAACACGTACTGATGCATAATAGCCTCAGAGAGTGTCAAAATTCAAAATCTCTTGGGAACACTGTAAATTTAAGAATTATAAACCGTCAAAAATAGGGAGCAATTTACATATTAATTCTCTTGAACTGTAAAGAAAGTAATAGAAAGATCAGGGGTTGCCAGGAGATAATGGAAAGAAGGGATGAATAGGTAAAGCATGCAGGTTTAGTAGCAAAGCAGAGAGAATATTCTGTTTGGTATTACTCTTGGATCTAGGTCATAAAATACTCAGAATGTACATCAGTCAAATCAGCCCTAAGGCAATCTACAGACAGTGTGCAGTGTTTAGGTTTATTGTTTTGAATGAGCTTCCTAACCCCCAGCAGACCAAACCAGAATTATGTCACTAGTATTTGACATAATCAAACTACATTTTAAAATGATACCATTTCCCCAAATAACAGGAGATTTTAGTCACCGTGCAAAAGCATAGTAAAGAAGTCTGCCGTTAGGAAGGGGATTTTTATCTGGCCAGTCTTCTGTGTTCCTTGCTTCTGCTTTCTTCACTACTTTTCTGCATACGAAGTCCACCCTCTTTTCTCTATTTATCAAAACAGTCTATTTTTTTAAAATTGTTTTTATTGCTCTATATATTTTTCTCTGCTCCCCTCCCTTCATCTCCCCTCCCCTTCTACCCTCTACCATGGTCCCCATGCTCCCAGTTTACTCAGGAGATCTTGTCTTTTTCTACTTCCCATGTAGATTAGATCTATGTATGTCTCTCTTAGGATCCTCATTGTTGTCTAGGTTCTCTGATTGTGAATTGTAGGCTGGTTTTCTTTGCTTTATGTCTAAAAAAAATGAGTGAGTACATATGATATTTGTCTTTCTGATTCTGGGTTACCTCACTCAATATGATCATTTGCCTCAAATTTCAAGATGTCATTATTTTTTTCTGCTGCATTATGTAAATGAACCACATTTTTCTTATTCATTCTTTTGTTGAGGGGCATTTAGGTTGTTTCCAGGTTCTGGCTATGACAAACAATGTTGCTATGAACACAGTTGAACACATGTCCTTGTGGCATGATTGAGCATCCTTTGGGTATATACCCAAAAGTGGTATTACTGGGTCTTGAAGTAGGTTGTTTCCTAATTTTCTGAGAAATTTCCATACTGATCTCCAAAGCAGCTGTACCAGTTTGCACTGCCACCAGCAACGGAGGAGTGTTCCCTTCACTCCATATCTTCTCCAGCATAAGTTGTAATCAGTGTTTTTTATCTTGGCCATTCTTACAGATGTAAGATGGAATCTCAGAGGTGTTTTGATTTGCATTTCTCTGATGGCTAAGAATGTTGAGCGATTCTTAAAGTGTCTTTCAGCCATTTTAGATTCCTCAGTTGAGAGTTCTCTCTTTAGATTTGTACCCCATTTTTTACTGGATTATTTGTTCTTTTGATGACCAGTTTCCTGAGTTCTTTTTATATTTTGGAGATCAGTCCTCTGTCAGATCTGGAGGTGGTTAACATCTTTTCTTATTCTGTAGGCTGCCGTTTTGTCTTGTTGACCATGTTCTTTGTTTTACAGAAGCTTCTCAGTTTCAGGGGGTCCCATTTATTAATTGCAAAACTATTTTATATTTTATAGAATGAGGTGCTTCTAAGTTCTATAACCTCAAATAAATTCCAACTACATCTTTAAACTGACTTTTTTTAAAACCTGAATTTGGAATGATCAATGTAAATTCATTAGTTGTAATAAATGTACCTCCTTACAGTAGGATATTGACAGTGGGAAACAGGAGAGCAAGGGACATATGTGAACCATGTACTTTCTACTCTGTTTTAATGTGAACTTTAAATTAAAAAAAAAATCAGGTCTACTCAACAGGAGAGAAAAATGAACCTGGAAGTTAGCATGAAGATTTGCATAAAAATCCCTAAGGACATTTCGATACACTGCTCATTACAAGTGTTTTTAAGAACAGAGTGAGAGCCCTCAGTTCCACAGATGTCATTAGATGTAGATGCACTGGAATCCTCTGGTCACCGGAACGCTGTACTACTACCTGTCCTTGGTACTCCTAGGCAGTGACAGCAGTGGCATAACCCAGGCTCCATCATTAAGCAAACATGGTTTTCCTAGGAAGTAGGCACAGCACCGTCATATACTCCAGACACTTGGGAAATTTTCCCTTGAAGTCTCGAACAACATCTTTATGGAAGGATCGCACTAAAGAGACAGGTGTGTTATGAAGGACAGATTAGTTGAACTTCCACCTACACAACTGGCCCAGGCAAGTGTTTATGTTATTCCTATAAAAATAGAAAGCAAATTTCTCATATAACTTAAATTTTATTAATTTTCACAAGTAAAAATCCCTCTAACAAACCATATCTTGAATTTAGCTATATAGTAAATTTGTATTGATTTTTATTTAAATATATTGATATTTTTGAAATATGTAACTTATTTTTGTTAAAAGATATAGCATATAATCCAGCAATCCCTTCACCCATGTGTTCACATATATAACTGGAAAGGAAATCCACATTCTAATAAATAATTTTGAATGCTGCCTAGTCAGGTTTTTTTTGTTATTTTTTTGTTTTTGTTTTTGTTTTTTGATCTGACTGTCCTGTAACTCACTCTGTAATTCAGGCTGGCCTCGAACTCACAGAAATCTTTAAGCTTCTGTCTCTCAAGTGCTAGGATTAAAGGCATATACCACCACCACTAGGCCTAGTCAGTTCTTAAGGTGTCAATTCCATTAGCAAGTTTCACATGCCAGTTGGTTATAAATTAGAGTCCATTTGTACACAGAAAGTTCTTATTGTTCACTTGTTAGAGTATGATTATGAAAATTACAGCAGATAGTAAAGTCAAAAGCAAAAGATTTTAAGTTTCAGCATTCAAACATATCTCTGTTTTGTGTTGAATTGGTGCGTCTGACCACCTAATCATTATAACATCTAATTTTACATGTTACCAACAATAGTGCTGTAAATGGAATGAGCACAGACAGGGCTTTATAACATCTAAAGAAACAGTTCAAATGGATTTGCTGTCCTGCTTGATGCAGCATTGTGGATCCATTCCAAAATTACCCAGTACTAAAGAAAGTCAACCCTTTAGTTATGATTTTGCTTGATGTGTGTTTGTTTCGTAACAGGAAGAACCCCAGTACTGTTGACATTTGGAAAGAGCAGAAGAATGTCTCAGCGAGATGTTGTCATAGGAACTGTGGTAGCAGAGCAGGTACAAACAGATAGAATGCACCATCTAAAAAAGGGAAGACAGATTTTTCATTGCTCTAATGATGGTAATGAATTTTCATGAATTTTCAAATTAGATTTTGTGATCAGTGATGGCAAGGGGCAATGGTTTACTATGATGTTGGAGCTAATAATTTACATTCCATGAGATTAATTAAAGTAGATAAGGTACATAAACCAAAGGTTAAAATGGCTAGTGTATACAATACTAAAATATGTATATACTATATATAGTTCCCAAGAAAAGTTAATGATAATAAAAAATATTTGCATGTATTGCTTCATATAGTGTTCCCTAAAGGAGAGAGTGATTTCCAATTTACAGACGTGATAGTGAGGTCACATGGTAAGATGTAGGTTCACAGTTTCAGAAGATTCAGTGTAGTAAGATGGCTGCTTGTTGGTTCCTGGCCGCCCAGATAGCTTAGCCCTGAAATAATCACACAGAAATAGTATTAATTAAATCTCCGCTTGGTCCATTAATTCTAGCTTCTTATTGGCTAACTCTTACATCTTAATTTAACCCATTTTCAATAATCTGTGTGTCGCCACGTGCCTGTGAGCAGTGCTGCTATGCTTTCTCTCACTGCTGCTATGGCAGGATTCTAACCTGTGTCCATCTCAGGCGGGGCTGCATGGCTTCTCTCTGACCCCGCCTTCTTTCTCCCAGCATTCACTTTAGATATCCCTGCCTACCTCTGTTCTTTTGCCCTATCACAGGCCAGTTTCTTTATTCATTAACCAATAAAAGCAACACATAGACAGAAGGACCTCGCATACCAATTCAGTCCTCCCACTAGGCCCCACTTTTAAACATACACTTGTAAAGAATATCTTGGCAGTGGGAGCATATGGGTAAGGAACACTGTTTACCTCACAGCACACAGGAAGTAGAGAGAAAGAGAACGAAGGAATTGAAGGATATGTCCAAAGACCTATCCCCATTGATGTTCTTCCAACTAGGTCCTAAGTTTATATAAGTTATCAAAATACTGTCACTAGATGAGGATGAAGTATTCAAAACATGAGTCTGTTTGAGAACTCCAACAGCAGCATGGCATGATTAAGGTACAGTGAGGTCATATGCTTAGGCTATAAGTCAGTGTGGTTATTGTCCTTACAAGAAGATACACATAGAGGAAAGATCGTGTAAAAGTAGTACAATAAGCAAGAGTGGGGCTAAGAACATGCCACCCCAAGGAAAAGTATTGGTGTACAGAGTACTTTGAACTGAATGAGATTAGAAGGGTCTTTGAAGCAATGTCTATCTCCTTCTTCCCACTCTTTCTGAGGCTTCCTTTCCTCCCTCCAAGGCAAGTCTTAGAAACCAGAATTCTCCTCCTCTGAGGTGGGTCATAGAAGTTGGATTCTTCTTCATCAGAAAAGCCACAAAACCTAGACATGCCACTCTTTGACATTGCCCCTTTTCTCCAGAGCTCTTGATGTCCTGAAGAGGTCCTGTCCTATGTCTGAAAGAAGGATCAACACACAAAGCAGCCAGGAAGAATTTGAACTCATAGAACTTGCTAAGTTCCCCTTGTGGTTGGTCACTATGCCCTTAGAGTACAATCACATTTCCACAAAGGTGTCCACTCTTCATCAAGCCTTTCAGTTTTATTTTTTGACGACTCATTGTCGTGTAAAATTCTAATGAAATTAATTGGTTATTTCTTTCTCTTAGAAATTTGTTATATTAATTTTATGTCACTGTAACAGAAAAAAAATCAACTCAGAGAGAAAAGGGCTCTCTTGGCTCTCAGTCTCGGAGGTTTCAGTGTTGGGTTAATTGGCAAGGCAGCATGCCATAGCAGCAGTGAGAGAGAGCACAGCAGCGCTGCTCACCTCACCACTGGGAAGCAAAGGAGAAATAAAAGGGGACCAGGGTCTGGAAAGCCTCTTCAAAGGCACAAATGTGATCTAGGGTCCTCTACTAGGCCCCACTTCTAAAGGGCTATACCTCTACCACACCAGTAGAACCATCGTGGGGTCCAGCCTTAAAGAAATTGGTCTTTGGGGGACATTCAAGATAAAGTTGTAGCACAGGTGTTTAGGGGTGTCAACTGTGACTTTCATGGTGCATCAAAAGTCTATAAGCTAAGGAGGGAGGGAAGGAGGGAGGGAGTGAGGGAGAGAGGGAGGGAGGGAGGGAGGGAGAGAGAGAGAGAGAGAGGAAACCAATGATTTTGATACCTGGATCTTCCTGGTGGCCCCTACAACCAGGAAGAGATACCTTGTGTTGTTTGGCCCGCTCAGTCTGCACTCCTTTGCTAGGGAAGCCTTGTCAAATGCATACACCATAGTGCTAGACATTGGACCTGTATTCAGAGCTCTGCTGCCTTTTCTCCTGCCCTTTCTACTCTTGCTTGGCACCTGGCGTTTTCTCTGTGTCATAGCTGTTAAGCACTGGGGTGGAAAATGAGAATCTATTGTGCAAAGTAGCAGAGGTTCACTTTGAAATGGCTGTGATAAGCTATGGCCCAGGAACATTTTCAGAGAACATGTTTTCTTTGTGTTCTTGGATTTGCCTCCTCCAACTTGTGAAACTCTGCTATGTAAGAGTGGCTCCCTCCAGGCTACCACCACATCTTGTTCCTATCTGGACACGGTGCTTACAGGGTGGCATCACTATTGACTTTTTATATGTCTGTTTATACATTTACCACACCCACAGTATACTGCTGAATTCAGAGGCCCTGTCATTGTAGGCGTAAATTATTCATTTCTGTAACTGCAACACCTACTACTATTCCTGGTTTCATGTCTGAATTTCTTGAATGGATATATAGAACATCAAATCATATGAGACATGAAATATGCTTGAAATAAATTAAAACCCAATTATAAATATAACACCAATGACTATGAAGGAGAAAGTGTAAAAACGATTGCAGAATGTGCTAAAATTATTAAAAACGATTTAGAGTAACTATGGGAGTAGTAAATGAATACTTTAAACAGAGGAAGCAGGATAAAGGTGGGAACTGGAGGGAGAGTTACATAAGAGAAAAGGAAAAGAGGAATGTAGAATATTGCAGTGGATAGGAAATGAGCTAGGGATTAGATATAAAAAAGAACAGCGAAAGAGTCCTCAATAATAAAAGGCACACAAACAAAATTAGGTAAATGGGGCCCATGTACCTAAATTAGGTAAACAAAACTAGGTAAACAAAATTAGGTAAATGGGGCTTAACAGGTAAAAACCGACATGACTTGGATTCCCAGAACCCATGGTTGAAGGGAGCCAACTCTGACAAATTGTTCTCTGAATCTCTCTCTCTCTCTGTCTCTCTCTGTCTCTCTCTCTCTCTCTCTCTCTCTCTCTCTCTCTCTCTCTCTCTCTCTCATCCTACCTCCATACAATAAAATGGGATGTGATCTAAAATAAAATAACAGGAGCATTTTTGAAAATTAATAAAGTCAAAATACAATTAAAAGCAGAAAAAAGGACAAAGAAAGGGACAAGTGCAAACGTGAAAAGGAACTAAGGAAAAATAATATCTGACGATGAAAAGCATTTACACAAAATGTCAATGTATAAAGGGCAGTAACAGACAAAACCATCAAAACATATGATAAACATTTTATTTCTGTAAGTGTAGTATAACAAAGGCAATCTTGGTGGCCAAAACAACTAAATAGCAAGGCAAGAAGAGAGGTTAGAAAGAAGGAAGTGTTGGTGTGGCTGCTTCCTGTGTCCTCAGAAACTGGGAATCATTACACGTCCCCAGTAGGGGAGGTCAGCTGTGTTTGTGAACCCTTGTCTTTACTCTCCTTATGCTGCCGCTGCGTCTCAGTATTCTGCACATGGCCAACTCTTGCCAGAGTTGTCTTCACTCTAATAGCTTTCTTTGAGGACCAGAGGCCTGCGTGCCATACTTAGTCTTGGGGGGTAGGTTGGGAAGGTTCTCTGACGCTCCCCAGGTTGCATAGATTATATCCTGTGAAATGGTTTAGCTGCGGGAGAGTGTCACAGATGCACTGGTAGTGTGGGCATACTCACTGAGGTCTCTAAAGTGGTAGTTCTTGTCTTTGGTCTTCCCTGTCTCCTGAGTGTTAATAATCCTGTCAGAGGGACTAGAACTGGGGATATGAACTCTGCTGTTGTGTTCTGCTACAGCAGTGAAGGGAGAGAGGGGATGCAGACACTGACCTTCCTGCTGACCTGAGCCTGGGAGCTCTAACTCCTGGGTTACTATCAGTTGATGAGATCTGCTCCTGGCCACAGCTCACAGAGCAGTAATTCTGAGAGCTCCCCTGCCTGACTGAGCCTCCTGCCTTCCTGCACCTTTTGCCTGGAAAATACTGGCTCTCCTGCTATCTCAATTGCCTTTCCCGGGGCTGTCCTTTACCCTGAGGCTGTTTGTCTTTCAGCAGGGTCCTCTGTGGTTCTCCAGGTCATGCTCTGCGTTCAAATGAGTTTCTTCACGGCAGGCCTCCGTTTGCTGGAGAGAAGCCTGCCACTGGGATTGAGGCTTGTCTTGGGGGTGAGACTGGCTTTTGCTTGGCTTCCTTAGGAAATAACTTCTGTTTCCCTTTCCTTGTCTTAGCTACTTTTCTATTGCTGTGATGAAACGCCCAACCAAAGCAGCTTGTAGAAGAAAGAATTTATTTGGGGCCTACAGTTCTTGAGGGTTACAATGCATGATTGCAGAGCAAAGGTAGAAAGGGCAGGCAGCTGGAACAAGAGTTGACCATTTAAGGTGAGCTCACATCTTTAACCACAGAGCAGGAAGCAGAGATGGCTAACTTTTTTTTTTTTTTTTTAGAAAACCTCAAACCTACTGCCAGGGGCAGACTTCCTCAGGTGAGGCCACAACTCCTAACTCTCCCCAAACAGCTACCAAGTAGGGACTAAGTTTTCAAATGTCCCAGATCACAAAAGACTTCTCATTCAAACCACCACACCCTGTCTGCCAGCGGCTGATTGCTGGCTTTGGCTGACTACTTCCAGGTCTATCACTCAGCGTTCTATGTGTTTCCGAAATTCTTTCACTACCTTCATGGATTTCCATACTCTTCCCATTGTGTGTGTGTGTGTGTGCGCATGTGTGTGCAGGTGCTTGCAGAGGTCAGAAGGAACTGGATCCTCTACAGTAGGTAGGAATTACAGTTGGTGTTTAAGTGGCCCAGTATGAGTTCTGGGAACCAAATTTCAGTCCTCTGAAAGACCAGCAAACGTTCTTAACTGCCGAGCTTTCTCTCCAACCTAACCTCTCTTTCTGGGGTAGAGTTCATGTTTTTTAATTCTAACTCTATTCTTCATCAGGTTCCATAGAGCAATGGTTTAGCCTGTCTTTTTCCTTGGAAGATCGCCTTTACTCCAAATGCCTCAATTACAAGACTCTGAAATGGTTAGGCCTCCTTTTATGAGAGGAGAACCCAAGTATGACACCAGCGAGTTGCCTTAAAAAATGGCAATTCCAACTCCCATTCTGCTTCCACTGAGAGGGGTATAGGCATCCAGGAGGCAGCGAGTGAAGAGACTTCAGAGAAAAGAGTCTTCCAGGACGGCAAACCCTATGACACCTCACTGGAGAATAGTGTTTTCCTGTAGACATTCTCAGAATGCCTGCAAGTCTTCATCAATTGCTAGTTGACTTGGTTCCTTTTCAGTAATGAACTATACTTTGTTGACCTCTGACTTAGGGTACAAAAGAATGGAAATGTATTTAGAATATTGTGAACAGCACCCCTTTTTTTGTAAATGTTTGGATCTTTATTTAATTTTTAGGTTTTTTTTTTTTGAGCTATATATTTTTCTCTGCTCCCCTTCCTTCTTCTCCCCTCCCCTCTCTTCTTCTCCCCTCCCTTTCTGCCCTCTACCACGGTCCCCATGCTCCCAATTTACTCAGGAGATCTTGTCTTTTTCTACTTCCCATGTAGATTAGATCCATGTGTCTCCCTTAGGGTTCTCATTGTTGTCTAGGTTCTCTGGGATTGTGAATTATAGCTGGTTTTTCCTTTCTTTATGTCTAAAAGCCACTTATGAGTGAGTACATATATTTGTCTTTCTGGGTCTGGGTTATCCCTCACTCAATATGAGGGTTCTGAATGTATATAGGCTTTTAAAAAGCATCCTGTAAACAATTCATTATAACAACTATTTACTTAGAATATATCTTGTTTTAGGTGCTGCTAAAGTTGGGCCCAGTAATGCACACATCTCAAGGTGTATAAAGCTGAAGCAGGAAGATGGTGGTTCAAAGCCAGCCTGGGATGCATAGGGAGTTCTGATCTCAACATGAAAACACACACACACACACACACACACACACACACACACACACACACGCTCCAATATATTGGTTATTATAATTTAGAGTTGACTTATGAAGAACAGGTGTGCATAGGTTTTAGTCAAATACCAAGTCATTTTATAATGAAACTTGAACACATGTTGATTTTACTGTCTGTAGAAGTCTTGAGACCAGTCCCTTTTCAATATTGTGTAGTTTTCAGCCTTTCACCTGAGCTTCCCAGAGATCTAATCCAAGAATGGCCACCTTCTCGTGAGCCAGGGCTACTGCTGTTTTCCGACAACAGGCAGTGAATGAAGCAGCTGTCTCGCTAGCTATGTATTACTTGGAAGGCAGTCTGCCTTCAAGAGTTTACTGTTTGTAAGACGACTGCCAATGCCACACGGATTTGTGCCAACACTACCACAGAACAGGAGCAGGCATTTCAAAGAAGCAGAATGACCTTCTCTAGACTTTGCTGTTCCCAAGGCAGGAGCACAACTGAAGGTCAGATCTAACATCCCGGTCCTTAGCTATGGTTCCGAGAGGCAGAGGAACTAGAGGAAAAACCTAAAGCTAAGAGACTGCCTGGAGTTTGAGAACAGACACAGGTGCAGCAGACAGGTCTGCTTTGATGCCAAACATCCACCCTGTCTGTTTTCTAAAGATATTGAATTTTGTGTGACTGAATTTAGAAACATGTAAATTGGTAGTGTTTGATCTTGTCTGGGCAGCGAGAAGGTGGTTTGTTTGTGGGTAGGGAAGTTTTTACTGCAGAGTGCTCATGTCTTATGACGGTCCCACATAAAATGAGTGACAGTAAGTCATGCAGCTCACACAATGTGCTTCTGATCTTAAAACATAATTTAAAAGTCTGTGTCCATAACACGATATCTGTACTATTTATTATCCACTGAAATCTAAATAACACACAGAGGATCATGTTTCTTTTTTCTTAAAGTTGTGTTATTTTTTTTTTAAAGACAAAATACCCATGGTTATTACCAAAAGCAAACAAGAAAAGAAAAAGGATTTGCTAGTGTGCACATGCTTTGTTTGTTTTGATTTTTAATCTTCTCGGGGGTTGAACTCATGGTCTCATGAGGACCTGAATGATTTTGAAAAGTTAACAAAAAAGATTCCTTGTGTAATATGTGAAGATCTGTTGAAGGAAAATTAGCACCTGTAGGAAACAGGCTGATACATGTGCTCCCTTTGGCTCTCTTTTCAATATTCCAGTGCTCTTCAGGTTACCATGGTGATCATACCTGCTGTTCTGAATTTTCATTCCTAGGAAACAGGGAACATTGTGAGTACCAGGAAGAACACGATTAAAAATCAGTTAAGTATTGTTCTGAATTACCTATTTAAAAATACCCCTTTTTCTCTTCCACCTTCCCTCCTCTTATTTTGGGCTTTCTTTAGTGGGGAGATTGAAACATCTCCAAATACAAGTTGTACATGGAAAAGGAGAAAAACGTGTTTAGCCTTAAGCCTGAGTGCAAAGACGTGGGCATGATGTCACAGCATTGCTAGGGAAACAAGCAGCTAGGCCTCTAAAAGAGGGACTTTTAGCAGGAGCTGGCCTAGGAAGTCGCTTGATTCTAGAGGAAGCCGGGGACCAGGAAACTCTCAAAGGTAAAGTATGTGTTTCATCCAGTGACGTTAGGACAATGTTTACTCTTCACCTTTGAGCAGATAGGCCTGCAGAAGTAGCTCACTGGTACAGAGTGTTCTCTGTTAGCCTAGGCAGGCCTGTGGGGCTCACTCCCAGAACTACAGAAAATAAATAAGTAAGTAAATAAATAAAAGTAAAAACTTAAAAAGATTCACCAGAGATGCTGGGAGAGCCTTTCCTCATAAAGCCAACTTGCACTGGGAATTTATAGTCAAATAGAAAAGAATGTCTAAACACTATAAAAGCAAACATTGAAAATTTGCATGTGCTGCTCCTTCCTAGCCCTTTCAGCTCCAATGAAAGGTGTCCCAAGAGTCAGACCCGAGGAGCCCGAACACCCTCGATTTACATTTCTTGGCATTGGCTGTACATCAGTTGGCCTGTGTGAGAAATAGGACCGACTCAGTTCACGTTTAAGGTTCTGAACAAGAACTGGAGAGATGGTGGTAAAGCGTACCTGCTGATCTTGAAGGATCCCAGACCGAATACCCATGTCACGTGACTCCCAGTGAGCTCCAGTTCAAGGGGATACAGTGCCCTCTTCTGGCCACTCCACTCATACGTTTGTATGCTCTCACATCCATACACATACAGATAGTTCAAAATCAATCTTTTAAAAAACTCTTCTCTCATGCAGTACATCCCAACCGCAGCCTTTCCTCCCTCCGCAGCTTCCTTCTCCTCCGTTTCCCTTCAGGAAAGAGTAGACCTCCTAGGAATATCAACCAAATGGCCCATACCAAGATGCAACAAGACTAGGCAGGAACCTTCGGGTCAAGGCTGGGCAAGGCCACCCAGTGAGCGGAAAGGAGTCCCAAGTGCAGGCAAAAAAAGTGAGACACACCCCCACTTGCACCGTTAGGAGCCCCACAAAAAATCCCAAGATAACAACAAGGACATACATGCAGAGGACCCAGTTCAGACACATACAGTGTTCGTGTTTGTCATTTCTGTCTTTGGGCGCCCCTATGAGCCTGCTTAGTTGATTCTGTGGGCTGTATGTTCCTGGTGTGCTAACCCCTCTGGTTCCTACAGTCCCCTTCCCTCCCTTCCTTGGGGTTCCTTAGCTTTGACTAATGTTTGTCTATGGGTCTCTGCAAATGCTGCCATAAGTTACTATGTGAAGTCGCTCTGATGTCTGGTCTGAGAACCAGTCTTATGATTATAGCAGAATATTGTTAGGAATCATTTAATTGACTTTTTTCGTTTGTTTGGCCAGTTGTGTTTGGTTCTACCCTAGGTCTCCCGGCTATCCAGTCTCTAGTTCCTGACCATCTAGGCAGTGTAGGTCATGGTCTTCCTCTTATGGTGTAGGCCTCAAATTAGAGCAGGCATTGCCTGGCCACTCCCACAGACTCTGAGTCACCATTGCCCCAGCACATCTTGCAGGCAGGGCAGGTTGTAGATCAAAGGTTTTATGGCTGGGTTAGGGTCACAGTTCCACTGCTGGAAGCCTGCCTGGTTACGGAGGATGGCTGGTCCAGGCTCTGTATCCTCCATTGCTAGGAGACCTTACTAAGGTCACCCACTACTCAGAAAGGATGATATGTAGAAGGAGCGAAGAAAGCCTGCGTGGCCTGTCCAGGTTCCTCCTGACTCTTTTTCAGGGCATGCCTTTCCTCCATTCGATGGCGTCGAACCTTGGAAATAATCCTGGGAACAGGGAAGGGGTAGAACTGCCTTTGTAGCGCTTCTGGCTTCCTGAAGGGAATCTCTGATAGCCCCAGAGGGCGGGACTGCAGCTTCTGTGACTCACACAGAGAAGGGCAAGGGAAAACTGGAAAGTGCCGTCAGTGCAAAGTACTCAAGGAACTTAGAGCACCATTTTCTAATCCACAACGCTATTAAATAAAAAATTCAAAGGAAAGAAAAAGCAAGCAAGCAGCCTGGACTCCTGAGCCTGGGTAGATATTATGGAAAGAGGGATGGCATAAAAACAGGCAGGGAAAAGAGGTGACAAAAGAGTAGTGACCTGTGCGGCCTTCAGAACTCCATCACTGGCAGTGTGGGTTCCAAGTGCCAAGATGTGCTTGAGGGGACAAAATGACTCTTGTGTTGTGTAATATCCACCGTCAAGTGTATCCACAAGGTCAGCTGCCAAAGCAAGTACCCAAAACTCCTCTCAAGAAGAGGCAGCCAGAAACTGGAAATTCTCACAAGGCCCCTTTTAACTTCGAGAATATCCCTCTGCCCCAGAACAAAATTATCTATGCTTATAGGTGAATTCATATTTTCATGTTGGAAAACAGGGCTAATACATGCTTTTTAAATGACTTCCAAGATGCAAACAAGGGATAAAAATTCTTTCTTTGTTAAAGTTGTTTTAGAGACAAAAATAGATGCTAGATTTTATGTTATTCTTAGAAATCCAGGGTGGGTGTAAAACAGCGTTAATCAAACATCAGTATTGCTCAGGGTACTTTTAGAAATCGATCCAGAAAGTTCCAGCAGACTTTATTGACTGCTATTGTCTATAAAACCATTGTAGTCTTGTAAAACAAGTCATATAGAATGGTATCCCACTAAGTTAAGTTATGGAAAAGGCAGTAACTGCAATCTACCACAAGAGGGCGTGTTGGTACTTTAGAGATTGGTGAGTTGGCAGCCAGAGCCGTCAAAGACAAGGTGCTAGCCTGTTTTCTCTGCAGTCACTAAGCATCAATCTGCTCAGTTTCTTTAGTCATTTTCTGTGGTACTTGAAAAGAACAATCAGATTTTGCTCATTAGTAAACAAGTCACACAAATTCTCATTCTCATCAAAAAATTATTTGCCTTTTTTCTTAAATTCTGCATTCCTGGGTTAATATCATATGTGTTTTATTTCTGTATGTGTGTCATTGTCACCAGTGAGCACGGTGTCCTGGTGAACATTAAGAGATCAAAATTGTTTCCTTTTGTTATTAACAATGCGAATTTCAGGCTGATGGAATCGACAACTTGGGATTGGACAATCAGGGGTCTTGTACCTGAGAAAACTAATTTTTGTTTCCTGTGCAGCTTTTCATCCACTGGTGGGGCTTTGAAATTTCTCCATCCCAGATGGCATGTCAACTATGGTAGTCATTGTGCAGATCTTGGTTTTTTTTTAATTTACTCATTTCTAAGCCTTAATAATGCTTCTTTATTAATTAGTGGAATCTTCAATAATTTGTAATTTGTTACCCTAAGGCAGTTGTAATACATTTTTTTTTTTTTGGTTTTTCGAGACAGGGTTTCTCTGTGGCTTTGGAGCCTGTCCTGGGACTAGCTCTGTAGACCAGGCTGGTCTCGAACTCACAGAGATGCGCCTGCTTCTGCCTCCCGAGTGCTGGGATTAAAGGCATGCGCCACCATAGCCCGGCTACAGTTTCTTAATTAGTGATTGATGGGGAGGACCCAGCACATGGTGAGTGGGGCTGGTGGTCCTGGCTTTTATAAAAAGGTAGGCTGAGCAATCCATGGGAAGAAGGCCAGTAAGCAGCACTCCTTTTTGGCTCCTGCCTCTATGATCTGCCCTGTTTGAGTTCTTGTCATGACTTCCTTCAATAATGAACAGAAATATGAAGAATAAGCTAAATAAACCCTTTTCTTCCCAACCTGCTTTTTGTTCTTGGTGCTTCATTACAGCAATAGAAACCCCAACTAAGACAAATTGGTGCCAGCAAAGTGGAGTATTGGTGTGATAGACCTGACCATGTTTTGGGGAGGACTCTGGAAGGACTAAGGAACTTTGGGCTAGAAGAACCACCGAGAGTTAAGAGCTCTGTGGGATGTTCTCTGGGAACTTGGACAATAAGAATGTTGAGAGCAATGCAGAAGATGGAGGCCTGGCTTGTGAAGTTTCAGAGGGAAACTATCAGGGCCATTTGTTATTTTGAATTAAGATTCTGTGGCTCTGGTTAGCTGGGGCTGAAGACTCAGCTGTGATTAATAAGATCCCAGGACTACTCAAGTGAACCCCTTACCTTACTAGGTCAATTGATACTGGTCAGCTGGGGCTAAGAAATTAGTGGTGACCAAGACCAGCATTGCTGAGGCAAAATCTTCTGGGAAGTGTTTCCTGAGAGAACAGAGAAGCCGTGCTCTAGAGGTGGCCATGATTTATCTCATTTAGGCAGCAGGCTTAGGTAATATGTAAGCATCACCCAGGTGGTACTGATTTGAAAGGCATGAAGGGGTCATGGAGAGCAGCTGAGGCTTGGTTGGCACTGTAAGAGTCCAGGAGAGGTCACTGGTGAAGGTGCAGCCTCAGTAGCAGTTGAAATCCCAGGACTGAAGGGGTCATGCAAAACAGTTGAGGCTTGGCCCAGTTGCAGCAAGGGACCCCAGCATTTTGGAGATGCCGGTACCATGGGAAGACCACTATGAACAGTAGCAGCAGGAAGTCGAGCCTGCTGGAACCCAGAAGACAAGGCGTGTGTGCTGCAGAGAGCAGAGCCAGAGAAGTGACCCCAGCCCTTTGGAGGAGTCTGGAAGATTGTGACTGAATCCTAAATAATTGGATTTTGAGTTATTTATACTATTGGAGTTTGGTTTTGCTTGGTTTAGATTGTAATGACACCCTGAGTCTTTCCTCTTAAAGAAGGTATTTAATTTAATTTTGATTTGTAAAGAAGCCCACAGATGAAACACTTGAACTCCTTTTTATTATATTTATTTATTTAATTAATTTATTTCTTTACACATCCCAACCACAGTTTCCCCTCTGTTTTCTCCTCTCATTTCCTTCTGCCAACCTCCTCCCTGCTTCACCCCAATCCTTCCTCTGTTTCTTTTCAGAAACGGGCAGGCCTTCCCTGGGTATCAACCAGGGTCCCTGGGACCCAGGGACCCAGGGACCCAGGGACCCAGGGACCCAGGGACCCAGGGACCCAGGAAAATTGATCACATACTTGGTAACAAAGCAAACTTCCACAGATATAAAAAAAAAAGTTTAGTAACTACCTGTGTCTTATCTAATCACCATGGAATAAAGTTAGAATATAACAACAATTCAACCCCCAGAAAACCTACAAACTCATGGAAACTGAACAGGTAACTACTGAACCACCCCTGGGTCAGGGAAGAAATAAAGAAAGAAATTAAACTCTTCCTTAAATTCAATGAAAATAAAGATACAAAATACCCAATCTTATAGGACACTATGAAAGCAGTGCTAATAAAAAAGTTCATAGCGCTAAATTCACAAATTAAAAAAAGACAGAGAAAACTCACATTAGAAACTTAACAGCACAGGTAAAAGCTCTAAAGAAGAAGAAGAAGAAGAAGAAGAAGAAGAAGAAGAAGAAGAAGAAGAAGAAGAAGAAGAAGAAGAAGAAGAAGAAGAAGAAAAAGAAGAAGAAGAAGAAGAAGCTGACTCACCAAGGAGAAGAAGACTGGAAAAATCAACAAAATAGAAACAAGGAAAACAATCCAAAGAATCAATGAAGGAAACAGGGCTAGTTCTTTGAGTAAAATCAACAAAATTGACAAACCCCTATCCAAACTAGTTAAAAGGAAGAGAGAGAACACACAAAATAACAAGATCAGAAATGAAAACGGAGCCATAACAACAGACACTGAGGAAATTCATAGAATCATTGGGTCTTGTTAAAAAGCTTATGTGTGACAAAGTTGGAAAATGTAAAAGAGATGGACTTGTTTTTAGATAAAATCCAAATACCCAAATTAAATCAAGACCAGGTGAGCAGCACACAATGCCTGTCTGCACTCTATGTGCTACCATACAGTTTGTGAGCTACGAGCAAGGGGCTAGAGGTTAAAATACACAAACACACAGACAGAGAGACAGAGACATGGATCTCTAGTCACTGGTAAGAAGCCCTTTAAACAACAGCACCCTGGAGGCTTAGCACCCAACAGTCAATTGGGCCAACAGGTGAAAACCTTATCCTCTGATCCTCAAGGCCAAAGCAACCTCTTTTGGCTAGAGAAAGAAGAGCTTGAGAGATAGCTCAGTGGTTAAGAGCATTGGCTGCCCTTCCAAAGGTAACAAGTTCGATTCCTGGCAACGACATAATGCCTCACAACAATCTGCAATGAGGTCCTGTGCCCTATACTGACAACAGAAGGGAAAGGCAGGAGAGATAGCTCAGTGGTTAAGAGCATTGCTTGCTGAGTTCAATAAGGTGGGACTCCTTGTATTAAGTTGGGCAAGGCAATCAAGTGTGAGGGATAGGTTCCCAAAATCCTGACAAAGTGTTAGGAATGGCTCCTTCTCCCACTGTTAGGAATCCCACAGGTAGATCCAGCTATACAACTGTCACATAGATGTAGAGGGCCGAGGTCAGTCTGAGCAAGCCACTAGGCAGCGCGCCTCTATGGCCTCTGCATCAGCTCCTGTTTGAGTTCCTTTCCTGACCTTCTTCAATGATGGACTACCTGTGGAAGTGTAAGCCAAATAAGTCCTTTCCTCCCAACTTGCTTTTGGTCATGGTGTTTCATTGCAGCAATAGAAACCCTGACTAAGACATGGACTTAAGCTACTTTTGAAGAAAAAAAGGTTTATTTAGGTCAAAATTTTGAAAGCCCATTGGCAAGGACCTAATGGTAAATGGCATGAAGGCAGGAGTATGTGTGGAGATGGAAGCACTTCATCAGACAGGAAGCTAGGCAGTATTTTAGAGTTAGGCTTAAGTAGCTTGTTTTCAAGAGAACACAGAGTTCTGTGAGAATACCTTTATTCTTTCTATGGGAAGCGCTCCTATGACTGAAAGACCTCATGAAGCTCCATTTCCTAAGTGCTTATCATCTCCCAATGCTAGGCACCAAGATCCCAGCATATGAACCCTGTTGACAAACCACATGCGAACCATAGCAAACAAGAAAGGACATAACTTCTGGCTTTGTGGGATAGATGTTGCTATGAATATAGTTGAACACATGTCCTTGTGGCATGATTGAGCATCCTTTGGATATATACCCAAAAGTGGTTTTACTTGGTCTTGAGGTAGGTTGTTTCCTAATTTACTGAGAAATCTTCATACTGATATTCAAATGGGCTGTACCACTTTGCACTCCCACCAGCAATGGAGGAGTGAAGTTCCCTTTACCCCACATTCTCTCCAGCATAAGTTGTCATCAGTGTTTTTGATCTTGTCTATTCTTACAGGTGTAAGATGAAATCTCAGAGTTGTTTTGATTTGCATTTCTCTGATGACTAAGGATGTTGAGCATTTCCTTAAGTGCCTTTCAGCCATTTTAGATTCCTCTGTTGATAGATCTTTGATTAGGTTTGTGCCCCCCCTTTTTTTTGCTGGATTATTTGTTCTTTTGATGACCAATTTCTCAAGTTCTTTGTATATTTTGGAGATCAGCCCTCTGTGGGGTTAGTGAAGATCTTGTCCTATTCTGTAGGCTGCCATTTTGTCCTTTGCTTTACAGAAGCTTCTCAGTTTCAGAAGGTACCATTTATTAATTGTTTCTCTCAGTGTCTGTGCTACTGGGGTTATATTTAAGAAGTCTCCTGGTCTCTTGTGCCAATGCATTCAAGTGTACTTCCCACTTTCTCTTCTATGAGATTCAGTGTGGTTGGCTTTATGTTGAGGTCTTTGATCCATTTGGACTTGAGATTTGTACATGGTGATAGATATAGACCTATTTTCATCTTTCTACATGTTGATATCCAGTTATGCCAGCACCATTTGCTGAAGATGCTTTTCTTTTCCATTTTATATTTTTGCTTCTTTGTCCAAAATCAGGTATTCATAGGTGTGTGGGTTGATATCTGGGTCTTCAATTCTGTTCCATTTGTCCTCCTGTCTGTTTTTATGCCCATACCAGGCTGTTTTCAGTACTGTAGCTCTGTAGTTGAGTTTGAAGTCAGGGATTCTGATGCCTCCAGAAGTTCCTTTACTGTACAGGATTGTTTTGGCTATCATGGGTTTTTTGCCCTTCCATATGAAGTTGAGTATTGTTCTCTTGAGGTCTGTGAAGCATTTTGCTGGGCATTGCATTGAATCTGTAGATTGCTTTTGGTAGGATTGCCGGTTTTGTTATTTTAATTCTACCTACCCAAGAGCATGGAGATCTTTCCATTATGAAAGCAGTTTTTAAAAGCAGATATAAAATTTTTGTTTTGTTTCAAAACCAGCATTTCTTCTAGAATGCCTTGAGAACTTTGAGTTTAGGTGAATCGCTGAGTGTAGAGTAGCCAAGAGATGGATTAGCATACCCACCATTTTCAGACCTTAGCACCAGCTGGAGAGATGCCAGCGACGGGTGAGGTCACAGCCCAGCCTATGCTGACATTCTCTGCGTTTTGGCTTAAGGTAGTTTTGTCTACTTGGGAACTGGCTTTCAATTGGAAATTCCTGCCAGGCTTTGTTCTTACACGCGGGGGTTGCGGTTTCTGCTTCTTTGTTAGAAGTACACTTAGGCCGCAGTGAACTAGGCCACATCTGTTGCTCCTTTAAAAATTTTTCTTTTATTATTTTATTTTCTTCCTGGTTTTTCTGAACGAAGAACATCACCCCCTCGCAATCTTGAGTGTGGAAAAACACGGTCACCTAGTCGTGGTTACTTGGCAAGAGACACAATGCCGAGGAAGGAGCTGGCAACTCCCTTCCTCAGATCAAGTGCTTTCTTCTTCCTTGTAAGCAATTATTCATCAGCTCTTTGAAGGACACTTTGCTTTTTCCTGAACATACACGTCTAGCAAACTCATCAAGGAAGAAGATAATTATACAGTGCACATTGTTGATGCTCTCTCCATAGCAGAAAGTATCTGTAGGAAGGAGTCTGTCAATCGTTCAGTTATTTTTTTTTTTAAAGAACAAAGCCAGCAAAAACAAAATTGTGATTAATGGAAACATTGCTTAGATTCCAGATCCACAGTGTTGTCTCCAACGGTTGTAGCTTATGGGCTAGAGGCTACAGGCTATGTGGATTCTTCAATGGGTCAGTTTCTTTATAACAACACCACGTTTGCATTCTAATTTAGAGTCTGCCATTTGTAAAACTAGGACAGGGAAACCCTACGTAATGGCTTCATTGGTTCTAATAGCTTCACAATGTACATGGTGAAGGAGATAGTGAGCTGTTTCAAGGAATCTAGATATGGATTCAATTGGACAGTATTATATTCTAATGTGGGTTCTCTAGGGGTAAGGGTGATAGCTCTGTGAATGGAATAAGAAGTGTAAGACCCAAACAGAGGTAGAAATTTGAAGCCATTCCTTTAAATCAATGCACAAATAAATATCCCAAAACCAAAACATAACTCTTATTTTTAACCAAAAAATTGTTTTCCGAGCCAAATATTAAAGCAATGCACAGATGCTCAAATTAGTCAGAAGTACATTTGTCAAATAAAGTTGGAATGTGCATGTGAGAAAACAGGCAAAAAATAGAGGATTAGTTGCTTTTACTACTTAAAAAGTATTTTCTTCAAAGTAGCAGTACAAGCTGGAAAGAAGCTTGTCTCGGAAGTAAATTATTTATTCTTTTATTCTACTACAGTAATGTCTCAAGGGGTTACTTAGGCAGTGAGAATAATAGCAGTATGTTCGGTAGTTGAAAGATTGCTTTGTGCATTTTTCAGACACTTTTGGTCTTTGTGATTGGAAAACAGTTCTAAGCCAAGAGAAAAACATTTAACATCATGGTATTCATAGCTCTTTCTGCAGATGGCTGCTCAGAGTGACAACAGTTAGCAATGGTGCTCGGCCATGTGTCAGATCCTCAAGTACAAGTGAGAAATACGGCAGCAGTGAAACAGAAGCAAAATAATGAGCCTCGGTGGTATCATTGCCTCATTCTGGAGTGCTTAGGAGACAAGCTGGCCTAAGGACTTTAACCAGAGGAGTCACCTAGATCAGCTTCAGGTGCCAACATGAGTCCTTAGTCTCCAATAACCCATATTGCTTCCTTCAGTAGATAAGTTCTTTCTAGGACTTGGACTTCTCCTTTGGCTTGTTTAGTGGTCAGCTGGTGTATTCTGAGCTGGTTGTTGGCTCTTTCCTTATTTCTTCCAGAGCATTTGTGTAGAGCATGGTTTGTTAATACTCAGCCCATTTCTTCCCCCTCTCATCCAATATCTAGCTCTGTGTTTTTCTGTCTCCCCTCTCCAGTCTGTTGTAACCTTTTCCTTTTAATATAGAAATTATGATTGATTATAAAAATGTAGAAATTGGTCAAAAGAGTGGAGCTGTCATCCCTCAGATAAGCAGTAGCCTCCCAGAGAAGACCAAGACCATACAACCAATTCTTGGCTTCGAAGGAAATGTTGGCTCAGACAGGAGGACACACATTAGGGATGCTCATCCAATGATTTTTAGCCCTTCATACTTATGTAAGCATTCAGGATAAGCTCGTGATGAGTGGGAGGAACCAACGTTGGACCAAGATCCAAAGGAGCTGCTTCCATGATCAGCACATAAATCTGACCCAAACCAAATAGCATGGAAGGTTTCAAGTTTCAGGAAGAAAAAAAAAAAGACACTAAAGTAATACATGGAAAACCAAGTAAGGAGGGAATATTGGTGGAAGCTCCCTCCACGTTTTGGTACTATGCTGGTTGGTTTTGTCAGCTTAACACAAACCTAGACATATCTGGGAAACATAAATTTTAATTAAGAAAATGTCTTAATAAAGTTGGCTAGTAGGCAAGTCAGTAGAACATTTTCTTGACCCATAATTGATGTCAATATTCCAGCCCATTGGGGACAGTAACACCCCTGGGTGTCGTCCTGGGGTGTATAAGAAAGCAAACAAAAAAATCAAGGGGAAGCAAGCCAGTGTGCAGCACTATTTTCTGGCTTCTGCTTCAGTTTCTGCCTTTAGGTCCTGCCTTGACTTCCCTCAAAGCACAGGCTATGTAAGCCAAATATACCCCCTTTTCTCTGGTTACTTTTGGTTATGGTGTTTTATGGAAACTAAGACAAGTCCTCGACATGTTTTTGTGCTTGTTAGTTATTGTAGTTTTGTTTATTTATAAGTATTTAAAAAAATGGGGAGTACTTGGTTTTCTTCACTCCCCACTTTATGACATGATAAACTACAGTCTCTAGACAATAGAACTAAAGGCCACAATGGGAAGTCTACATTTATTCAAATGAAAAACATCAATATTAAAGTGATGTAGGAGGTCCTTCTGTATTTGTGTTGCTTTCATTGGTTGAATAAAGAAACTGCCTTGGCTTTTTGATAGTGCAGGAACAGATAGGTGGGGAAGACAGAACAGAATTCTGGGAAGAAGGGCAGAGTGGCAGACGCCATGAATCTCTGGCCTGAGATGGACGTAGGTTAGAATCTTGTCAGTAAACCACAGTCACGTGGTGATACACAGATTTATTAGAAATGGGTTAAACTAATATGTGAGAGTTAGCCAATAGGAGGCTAGAGATAACAGGCCAGTCAGTGTTTTAATTAATACAGTTTCTGTGTAGTTATTTCAGGTATAAGCTAGCCGGGCAGGATGGAACAAAGGGGCCGTGTGCGCAGGGTGGCCGGGACCAAAAGCAGGCCCTCTCATACTACATTAAAGTGCTAATTTACAAAAAAAACCCCAAAAACCAAAAAACCGATTTTTTAAATATCTCAAAAATTTAATAAAGAGGTGTTAAAGAACAGGAGATTGAGATTTTAGAGGTCGTGATAGAATTCAAGATGGATTCTGAAAGACCTAAGTTCTCTCCATTTCCTATTCTAAGCCATCCTTCTCTGACCTTGTCCCTTCCTGTGTTACCAGTCTTTCCTCTGCTCTTTTCCCTAATAAACAAAGCATATTCCTTCTCACTAACTTTGCTCTCTGGCCAAAAATTTTGTTTATGCGAATTTTTGTGCCATATCAAGACTTTTTGAGATTTAAAAAATTATTTCAGATCATTTGGCCTACACAGCAATGCTTTCTGACTTTTATTAACTAATTACATTTTATAATTAAAAGAGTATCTCTATCCTGATTAGCTCTTTTATTTTGCAGTTACGTGGAGATTTTTATTAGTTTTAGAACAAAGAAAGTCATAAACCAGGGTATTTACCAAATACACTGGCGAGGATCACAGGTTGATGGGTTATAGAAAAGTGGAGAAAATTCTCTTGGTCTCAGATGTTGCCTGATGATGATCTTAGCATCTGCATTGGTGAAATCTAGTAGTCTATTTTACCTGGAGGTAAAAGGGATGTTAACTCAAACTCAGCAATAGCTAAGGCATAACTACTAAGGGAAATAAAAATATCCCAAGATAAGTTGTCTCTGAATCTGTAATATTCTTTAAAAATTTGTTCTTTGAAATTTCACACATGTATACAGTGAAATATGATCAAATGTTTCCCAATTTCTTCCTCCAAATCATCCTACCTCATCTTTCACAACATGTTTCCCTTCCAACTTCACATTTTCATCCTTTTAACAGTTTAATTCTTTTATTTAAACCTTTCCTTGCACTATATTTTGATCATATTCTTCCCACTACTGCAAATCCTCCCAGATCCTCTCCACCTCCTACCAAACTGTATGCGTGTGTCCCAAAACAAAACAAAAAATGAAAAGCAAAAGCAAAAGAAACTAAACTAAATAAACCAATAAGAAAACAAAACAAAAATCTCACAAAAACCTGGAAACTGTTTTGTGTTTGGTCAGCGACTCTTGGGCACGGGGTCTGCCCTGGAATATGGTTCCTATACCCAACAACACTCCATTGGAGTAAAGGGATCTTCCTTTTCTGAGTAGATATCAATCACAAATAGCTTCATGGTTAATATGGGGATTTGTGTGTTATTCCCCTACTTAGTGCTGGAGTTCTGTCTGGTTTGAACCTTTGCAGGTCTTGTGCATGCTGCCACAGTCTCTGTGATATGTGAGGTATGATATGTGTATCTGTTTTGTGCCTTGACGATGCTGTTTCCTTGGATCCATCCACCACCTTTGACTCTTCTTCTACATAGATCTCTGAGCCTTGAAGGGAGGGCTTCCTAAAGACATCCCATTTAGGGTTCAGTGCTCCAAAGTCTTGCTCTTTGCACACTGTTCAGTTGTCTCTGTATGAACTGTCATCTGCTGCAAAAAGGAGCTTCTCTGATGGGCTGGTATAGTAGTATGTCTTTAGGAGTCATGGAGTAGGCCTTAAGTGCAATCAAAACGTGGTTGGCTACTCCCATAACATTGTGCCACTATTATACCAGTATATGCTGCAGGTAGGTTGCTGTTGTAGGTCTCAGTTTGTAGCTGGGTGACATTGATGATTAATTTTCCCTTTGGTAGCATGCAAAGTATCTTCCAACACCATGGATGCTATTTTGCTGTTATGGTATTTTCATTCTACTCCCTTGACTAACTGTTTTGAGTTTATTTATTCCTTGTGCTCTCTTGGGTGTAGTTCACCTTCTCTTCAGACTGAAGTTTTCCGTGCTATAAAGTTAGATTAGTAGATAGAAATTGTTTAAATTGGTTTTATTATAAAATGTTTTTCTTTCTCTGACAATTCTGATTTGCTGACTATAGTAATCCATCTTAACATCTGTGGTTTCTCAGAGTTATTAGAATATTTGGCCAGGCCCTTAAGACTTCCAGTCTACTGAAAACTCAAGTGTTATTCTAATAGTCTAAGTTTCCTTTATATGTGACTTGGTATTGTCCCCTTACAGCTGTTAATATCCTTTCTTTACTCTCTCTATATAATGCTTTGATTATTATGTATTGTGGAAAGTTTCTCTGAGTCCTGTCTATTTTGTGTTCTGTGTCCCCTTGTACCTTGATAGAGACCCTCTTCTTTAGATTGGGGAAATTTTCTTCTATGATTTCTTTGTTTATCAAGATGGGATTTCTCTGGGTAGCCCCTGGCTGTCTTGTAACTAGCATTATAGACTCTGAGCTCCATCTGCCTCAGTCTACCAAATGCTAGAATTAAAAGTGTGTGCCACCATGGCCAGCTGTGTATGATGACAAAAATGTTTTAGGTGTCTTTGACTTGGATTTCTTCTCCTTCCTCTATACCTATTATTTGTAGTTTTGATTATTTCATAGTATCGTGGAGTTCTTAGGTGTTTGTGTGGCAATTTTCTCATATTTATTTGATTTGACCAAGTTTTTCCTCTCCTATATACTGTCTTCAGAGGGTTGTTGATAGAGGTGTGACATGTAGGGCTGAGTGCTCACAGTCTATCTCAGAACTCTGACTAGTTATGAGTCTCCATGAGCACGTTAACCACCAAGCCATCTCTCCAGCTCCTAGAGTTCCTTAGTGAACTTGAAGCTCATCATTTTGACTAACATAGCTGGCAGGTAAGCCTTTGGGAGCTGCCTCTCCCCATCTCAGCCAACACTGGGTTACTGGGGATCTGAACTCAAGCTGTGGTTGCATAGTAGACACATTGCCAACTAAGCTTGCTTTACTTCAAGCCTTGTCTATGTATGATTAGCTTAAGCTCTGTGCCTTTGAGATCTAAAGTTTCCTACCTTATTTCTATATACAAAAGCCTTACATAAAATTGAAACAAGGACAAGAGGTGTACATAATTACATAGTCTTGGTTAGATGCTATCTGGTTGACTACTGTTTCAGCTCTGGTTCTTCAAGGTGGTCCAAAGAATCCTATTTATCTTAATGGAATGAGGTTGTCAGAAAACAATGTCTCATGCTTAGTTATAGGTTTAAGACAGAGACTTATTCTCTGTCCTTTCAAATTTAAAGACAGATGAGGTAGGATGGGATACATGAGCAGATAGATACCCCTTAGATAATAGCCATGCTTGTATAGGGTTGAACGGGCCTATATAATTAGATGTACAAAGAGCTGCACAGAGAGAGACCTTATTTCAAAAAACAAAACAAAAAAAAATGAGCCTAAATCATTCAACCAGATTATCCACATTTGAAAATTTGGAATATTTTAAACATGTTTTACAAGTGATTCTTCTATAGCCAGTTTAGCACACTTATGAATAAGTGAATCAGAGGAAGAGGTAAGGCTATCATTTCTTACCATAATACTCAAAGCTCTCTGCCATTATGTATCTATCCTTCTTGTTCTTGTTTCATATTTTGACTGTGATAAAATACGACAAAAAACAACTTAGAGAACATTTCTAGGTGTCAACCCACCATAGTGGTGAAGTCACAGTGGCAGGAGAAAGCCGGTCACATCATATCCATAGTAAAGAGCAGAGAGAAATGAATACATTCATGCTCACTTGTTTGCTTGCTTGTGTTAAAATAGATTTATCAACTGTCACATTGCTAAGGACCTGTGCTTAGGGAATGTTGCCACCCACCCCCAGTGGGACTGCTCCTTCTCCATCAATAGCTTTATTAGGACAAGGCCCCCAGACATATCCATAGCCTAATTCAGTTTAGATAACCCCTCATTGAGACTCTGTTCCAATGTGATTTTAGGTTGTATCAAGTTGGCAATTAAAACTAAGCATCATGATTCTATAGCTGTTTATCTTTGTGAGTTTGCCAACTCCCTGTTCTTGATGACATCATTTACTTTTAATTTGCATGTATTTTTTTCCTTATTGAAATGAATACTATCTTAAATTTTCTCAAGTTGGGAGAAAGTTCTTTATTTAATTAACATCCAATTAGCCAGAATATCGGTATTATGCTTGTAATCTCAGCACTCAGAGGCTGAGGCAGGAGGATCTCAAGTTCTAGGCTTGAATAGATTATTATTGCCTCACTAATAACGATGGTGATGATGACAACAACCAGTAATAAAATTAAATATTGACTGGCTTGTTGTGATGTGTCGTTTTCTTCTGCCAAGAGAATAGTGCTTCTTTTATGTTCCCAACATATTTTGTTCATACTCTTTTCCAAGTTTGTTTTTATTATCCTAAATCTTTACTCATAAGCTCAAGGTGTTCTGAATCTGAAACAGATTGTATGACCTATAAAACTGCAATTGTCCCAGATTATTTGAAGTATCTGCTTATCACAGTTAGAGTTGTTTTGTGAGTCCTTGCTAGTAGAGATGTGAGCTCTTATAGATCAGAGAATGCTGAGATTATCAGTGTACCTTACCTAGCCCTTAGAAAGTAACTAACTAAAAAGTGTTCAACATTCTCTTAAGTATGGTACTACCAGTGTAAGGCTCCGGATATTATTTTAAAGTTTTTAAAACTTATTTATTTAGACAGTATTGCTATGTAGTCCATTGTAGCTTTGAACCCTTTATCACCTTGTTTCAACCCGTAGAGTAGTAGGATTATGGGTGTATGCCAAGATGCCTGGGGGTGCTGTGGGGAGAGAGGTCACAATACTCTCAGCAGTGCTGCTCAGAACTTGAAGGACCAGTACTGTCTCAGAATGGGAAAAGTTTTATTTCTTCGTTCATTGTCTTAGTCAGTTAAGATTAAGCATAATAAATACTGGGACATCTGCAGGGTAGGTCAGGCAAGTGAGGGCAGTATCTGTGTCCACTTGGAGCATACTGAAATTGACTGTAAGATACATATAAACCCTTACCACTCTCATAAAATTGAATTTTGATTGGAATCATGGGCCAAAATAAAGTAGAAAATGAGTTTTTGAAATGAAAATTCCTCTTTGTAGGCAATGACTGATAGATTGATTCACATAGTGCAAAACATTATAAAGAAAAGAAAAAAAACCTGTGTTGTTCTGGGAGGCTTGCTTCTGGAGAGAGGTAGGTAAGGACTGGATGTGTTAGGGCTTGGGAAGGGCTCTTGGAGATAGCGTTGAGTTGAGAAGTGTGCATGACAAAGGAACCAGCTGGAGACATTTCCAGGAAGAGGATATTCAAGTGGTCCAGCCTTAAGATATGAGTGTGTTAGCCTAGGGAACAAGAGTTGCAGTGTGTTTAGAGGCCATTAGGAGAAGGATCAAGCTGAAGAAGTAAGGATGGAGTGGACAGATGGTAGATGATGCGGCTGGAGCTTTGCAGCATTTATACCACGGGTAACAGAGAACTGCCAGAAAGTTTTAACAAGAAGGGAGATATCAAATGAGAAACATTAAAGAGGTGTACTTAGCAGGATTAGGTGGTATCGGTGTGGTGCTTTTTATAATTTTGTATTTTAATGCTATTTAAGCCGTTAAAAAAGAATGGGGGTGGGGTGACTACCAGCAAGACCCTCCTCTGAAGGTTTGCAAATGTAATATGAACTGCTGAGAAGTTTTGAAAACTTTCTGGAGATATTGTACATGCTGTTTTTTGTGTTTATCAAAGGTCAGTATCCAAATTATATTAAAAATTACCACTGCTTTCAATGGAGTCTTAGTTCATTCCATTCGTCAGAATCCTTTGTCCTGTTTTGATTCAGGAAGTGTCATACTTATTTCAAAATGAGAAAACCATGTAGCTACAAATGTTATCAAAATCTTTATCCCAAGAAAACCACTAAGTACTTTTTAGAGAACAAATTAGTAAAGAAATTAGACCGGACAATTTTATGTCTTGAGACACGTCTTGAGTTAAGAGCACTGGCTGCCCTTCCAGAGGACCTGGGTTTTATTCCCAGCACACACATGGCATCTCACAGCCATATGTAACTCCGCTTGGGTACCCATTGTCTTCTCCTGCCTCTTCAGACACCAGGCACACAAATGGTGCACAGACATATATGCAGACAGAACAGCCATACACATAAATGAATTAAATGATTTAAAAAAATAAAAAAGTTCACGGGTTATTCTGGACATGCTGAGTCTGGGATTCCCATGGCCATCCAGGTAGAAATGTGGAATAAGCAATTAAATATGCATGCCTGAAGCTTTGTGGATGCAGCTTGACTGCAACTTCAGGTAGAGACTTGTTATCCCACAGATAGTTATTACATCCATCTGTGGCTGAAGCTGCAGTGCTCAGCGTGTGTGAGGCAAGAATGGAGCCTGGGAAATGCCAGCATTGTATGAGTAGGTGGAGCAAGTGGGACCCACAAAAGAAATATGCAGGGCACCAAAGGCAGTCTTTTAAATTCTATTTTTTTGTTTGTTTGCATGTGTATATGTATACAATGTATACATGCTTATGTGTGTATGGGTGAACATGTGTTCCTGAGTTTATATGTATATACATGCTGAGGCCAGAGGTCAACTGATGTGGGAAGGTCATTTGTCAATCTGTTTTGAGTTGATTTCATTGGTTAATAAAGAAACTGCCTTGGCCCTTGATAGGACAGAAAATTAGGTAGGCGGAGTAAACAGAACAGAATGCTGGGAGGAAGTGAGGCAATCACCATGCCTCTCCTCTCTGAGCCAGACACAATGAAGCTCCAGCCCAAGATGGATGTATGCTAGAATCTTCCTGGTAAGCCACCACCTCGTGGTGCTACACAGATTATTAGATATGGGTTAGTCAAGATGTGAGAGTTAGCTAAGAAGAGGCTAGATATAATGGGCCAAGCAGTGTTTAAAAGAATACAATTTGCGTGTTGTTATTTCGGTTATAAAGCTAGCCAGATGGCCAGGAGCCAGGCAGCAGAAATGCAGCCCACAGTTCCTACTACAGTCAACATTGGGTGTCATTAGTTAGCAGTGTGATCCACATGTATATTAGTGTAGAGGCCAGAGGTTAACATTGCAACAATGCCTTATACTGCTTTGGAACTCCCTGATTGGGCTTAGCTGGCTGGCCATCAAGCACTAGACATTGATGATGGTGGTGATGTCTCAACCACCTCAGTGCTGGGATCCCCAGGGCTTGCCACCATACCTCACTACTTTTGAACAGGTTCTGAGGAACAAACTCTGAGCTCCTTGCACTTATGGTAACACATTACCACTCCAGCTAGTTCCCCAGCTTGCGATAATCTTTACAATATACATGCTATTATAGAACTTTTTTAAAAAAAGAAAACAAAAAATACATTCTAAGAAACCTAAAATTAGTAATACAAATTCCTATGGAGTTTGTTGTGATACCAACCACACAAAATATCTTAAAAGAAACCATAAATGTTTAGGAACATTTGACATCAAATGCTTTTACATTGAACTTCAAATGCTTTTTCAAATTGAGAGACATTTGCGATATTCCCAGCACTGTGAAATTGCCAGTTCTCAGATGTTTCCATCACCTCTGCACACAGTGAGTCACAGCAGTGTCTCTGTTGAGGATGTTTCCTAGGAGAATGAAGTGGCTGGCCTTTCGCTTGTCTTTTACACAGGTTTTAGCACATGACCGGGCATGCTTCTTTTCTAAGGTTGAATGATAATCATTTGCACAAATGTGCCAAGTTTCATTCCACTTGTAAGCATTCCTTCTACCTCCTGCTGCTGAGTAAGACCAAAGGAGCACAAGTGTCCAGATATCCTTTTCAGACACCTCTTTAATTCTTCTGTGTAAACAGCCAAAAGTAGTGCTGCTGGACACTGTGATGAGGACTGCTAGTGTTCTCCTTCATCATGGGTGCAGTTCTGCTAATAGTACACACTTCTGTCCCACTTTCCTCACAAGTGTGTATTTCCTGGTTTTGTTTTGAGAGTGGCCACTCTGACAAGTGTGAGCTGATAGCTCATTGTCGCTTTGTACTCAGTTCCCTGAAGGTCTGTGCCCAGTCCGAGCCTGCTTGGAGCTCGCCCTCTTTGCTGCCCAGTGCTCCACCTAGAGAAAAGGAAGAAGACTGTCTGCACAGCTCCAGACTCCTGCCAGGAGGGTGCGATGGAAGGCACAGTCTAATTCTTAGGCTGGAGTCTCCTTGAATGTCTCTCTGCTTCCTTAATTAACAAGAGCACTTCTTGTCAAAGCTGAGATCAAGCTTCATTTGCTTACTTCTCACATTTTCCCATGTTAGTCCGCCCGAGACTCAATGAGTTCACTCATGGTCAGCATGATTTTGTTGACAAATTAGTGATGAAGAGACCATCTGGGAAAAGAGGTGGGCATTACGTCACCTGTGCAACAACTTAGCCAATGTTTGATAACTGCGTGCTAGGTGTTATCTCTGGTTTCTTCATCATTCACAGTCTACTTAGGAAGTAGGGCCATGTTGTAATGATCTGTTCTGTCTCAAGACATGCCCACTCCCTCCTCCACTGAGGCAAGCAGAGGCAGGCAGATCTTCCTTCCTGCTTACAGCCTGAGTTTCTTCCTTTTCCATCTCCCTCTCAAAAAGGCAGCATCTTCCTCTCCCCACTTCTCCCCTTCCCGCCCCCTGCCTCTCTGCTCTTCTTCCCTTCTCCCTTCCTCTTCCACGAACCACTAAATAAATATCCAACTTCACTCTGCACGGTGTACCTATCTGTCTGTCTCTCGCCCGTCACCCTGCTGCCTGGGACCAGCTGACTTGGGAGACCTGCAGCATGGTCTCCTATGCCCTATCTGCCTGGGATTGGTTGCTCTCAGGACCGCTGTTCACTGTCTGCCCACATGGCTGGGTGCCTGCCCTGGCTCGAGGACCTGCAGCGTTTGTGTCACTGTAGCTGCTGGGAATCTGCAGTATTTTTAATTAATCCATTACACATATACTCAGGCATAGGTCCCTTATTTTACTCTTTTGTTTTTGATAAATTCCTTTTGAGAAATAGTCATCTTTTTTTCCCCCTCTAGCTAGGAAAGGTGGGAAGTAAGCTCTTGGTGCAGGTCTTGGGCTGTGGAACTGTTTAGCATAGAAATTTGGTGATGAAATTGACAAGTCAGAGTGACTCAGGAAAAAAGTAAGACTCTAGTAAAGAGAGCAAGGTGAGGCCAGAGACTCCATAGTTTCTGCTTGACCACCTGGAGTTGTCCACTGCAAAAGTCCTTTCTGCATGGTGCTTATTCCTTTCTGCATGTTTGATGTCACTTAGACTTGTAGAATTATTTGCATCTGATTGTGAAGCAGGTAGAGAGAGGTGAGGGAAGAGCATGATTTGGCAAGGATGTGGTGCCTAGGAGAGGGAGTTTGGATAATGCTTCATGGAGAAACTGCTTTTCAGGTATTGTGGGATTAGGTGACTGTGGCTACGTTAAGAAGACTAACTTGGAACAGTGAAACATTTTATCAATAAAAGGTTTTCAATTTGGACAAGTGTATTAGACGTAAATGCCTGAAGCCTTGATCATCTGACATTATCAGTAAACAAAACATCTTTTATTTTAATGATTGCATGAGGCCTTTAACTTACCAGGTAGCCAGTTCTACCTGAGGATTCAAATGTGTACACACACACACACACACAAAAAAAAAAAACTATTGCTATTTAATTTTTGACAAAGACATGAAAAATTCAGGTTGAAGAAAAGATAATCTCTTCAACTAAGAAAAGCTGACTTCTTCAACAGAGGATTCTGGGAAAGCTGGATATCCATATGTAGAAGAATTATAGAGATCCTCTCCTCTAGCCGAATAATCAACTCTACATGGATCAACGACCTCATCATAAAACCCGCAAGTATGAAATAGTTCGAAGAAAAAGTAGATTTCAAGATACAGGGATAGGTGAGGACTTTCTAAATAGGACTCTAGTGGCTTAGGCAGTAAGGACAATAGTTGACAGCTGGGAGTTAACAGTTTTTGTACAGCAATGTGTACCCTTGTTCAGAATGTTTACTTTTATGTGTTTAATTTGGGACACCCGTTCAAGTTATGAAACTAGAAAGGGTACATGGAGGGATATCTTAAGGGAGAGTAGATAATAGAAAAGTGTAGAAGGAGATTATTGGAAATGGGGTGGTTCAAACAGATATGAGGGTGGGAGACAGGGAGGCGAGGGGCTGGGGAGGGGTAGTTAACTAAAGTAAAGGACTTATGGAAAAGCCGTATGAAAATCTACCACTTTGAAAGTCAATTGAAATCTAAGTTTAGAAAACATTGTTGGAAGGTTCCAACCTTTACCCTTAGATAATACTCTCTTCGAAGTCATTGTTTATCAAATAAAAATCCCAGTGTAGGGTGTGTGTGGGAAGCCTCCTTATGAGTTGCTGCTCAGGGAGGTCCTGGAGGTCCCGCTACAAATACAGGGCATTTCCCTTGGTCCTGGTTGCTCACCAAGACTAGATGATAAGACCTTGTTGTTGAAGACAACCATGTACCTTAGTTTTAAGATATAATAGAGAAAGGAAGCCGGAACTGAGCTGGGAGGTTTTGTCCTGATGGCTAGCTTTCATAGAGCTAGACTGTGCTATGCAGGCTGCTAGGGGAGGTAGAGCATCAGTGGCGTTACCCGGCTGTTAACCCTGAGAACTGTAAGGCCAACCTGCCGTGCAAGATGACCTGTTGGTACAGTAATAGTATAACTGTCCTCAGATTGGATTTGAGTCTGAGTCATATGAGGGAATTCACATCTAGAACTATAAACCTAGTCAAAAATTCATAAATGGACTGGAGACTTAGATCAGTGGTTAATAGTATTTGTTACTATTGAAGAGGACTTGGGTTCAATTCCCAGCAAATACTCATACCATCCGTACCTCCAGTCCCAGGACATTTGACACTTTCTTCTGAACTCCACAAGCACAAAGCATGTACATGATGCACATACATAAATGCAGGCAAAACACTCAACACACAAAATAGTAAATAAACCATAAGAAAAAAATTTAAAAAAAGCTTTTACTGGAGAGGTGATAGACCTCAAAAGGAAGAGGTCTCTTCTGTTGTTTAGGTAAATTGACATGGTATCAAAGTGCAGTTTGAATATTGTTTATACCCATATAGAAATGCTACTCTTAGCCAACAGTGGTGAATGCATGGCACAGAATAGTTAGTATAAATGACCGTTGAGTGCTCAGCCTTAAACAGGACATTTATATAATCTTCTCTTAGGTTCAGGGAACATTGTGAAAGAGGGAAGAACAGAAAAAAAAAGTACCGGCTGGACACAGGAAGAAGCATTGTGAAATGCTGTCCTCAGGGCATGACATAGCATTATGAACATGATCTCATAGTTGCTTTGGCTGCCTGCCTGTTCTGAGTCTGCACAAGACTGGGCCTGCCAGCTGTCAATCATGGATGGATGAGGGGCTCAGACAGCCTGAACTCTTTCTGCTGGACTGCTGGCAACTAATGGATTCTGGGAGAGGGCTAAGTCATTGCTTTGCTTGTGTAGCAACCCAGGGAGCTCTAATGGAGGTTCCAAACCTGTGACCACACAGATGGTACCGGTTAAAATCAATGGACCATAAAACAAAGTATGAAGGGTTGAACGTAGCAAGGGGCCCTGTGGGAAGGAGAGGGGAATGACAGGGTGGAAGGAGTACAGAAGAGGGTAGGGAGGAAAGTAAGCACAATGAACTGTGTTCATGTATACAACTGGAAAGAACAGATTTACTTAATTAAAAAAATAGTAAGTTAAAAATAAGTTGCTTTTAATTTTCTTCTTTTGTATCTTTCTTTTCTTAACTGCCATCAATCATAGGGATATTTGGAATTTCCTAGACAGATTTTTTTCTCTCTGGTATATATGTTTGTTTCATATAGCCTAGCCTGGCCTCTAGCTCACTATGTAGTCAAGGATAACCTTGAACTTCTGATCTTTTACCTCCCAGGAGCTGGAACGCCAGGTACTCTTCCACAGGTGGTTGATATGGAGCTGGATGAAGATTAAACCTCAGCCTTCATGTATGCCAGACAGTCTACTGACTGAACTGTGTTCCCAGACCTCCTAGAATGTTCTTGACAATAAATGTGAGAAACCATTTTTCTTAGAAGATAGTGCTTGGGGTGGATACGATCAAGGATGTTTATTATAATGATAGCGGGTTTTGAGTAAGAAACTTCATTATAGTAATTGCTTCAAATTTAAGATTAATTATTGGCCTTTTTTGCTATCAGAAAGACAGTCCTCTGTTAGTTTCATAACAAAATGCCACAGGTCAGTTGTTTTAAAACATGAATTTATCCTCTCAGCTGTAGAGACTGAAAGTTTGAAGTCAGTGTGTTAAAGGGGTGTGTTCCTTCTGGAAACTCTGCGGGAAAATCAGCTCAGTGCCCCTTTCTTGGAACTTCCGGTGGTTGTAGTAATTCTCAACACTAATGGCTTATAGAGGGAACACCTCCATTTCTACCTGCAACCTCACAAATCTTTGTGTATATCTTTTCCTCTTTAAATCTCTTCCATGCTTGGGCTCTTGTGTTTTTATAAGCATAGCCATATTAATCCAATATGACATTATTTTAACTTGTGTATATTCACAAAATCTTTATTTCCAAATAAGGTCATACTCACAGACAGTAAAAAAAAATCATATATTTTGAGGTACAACTTAATTTGTGCAAGTCTCTAACAACAGTTTCAAGCCAAACTGATTGTCTTACCCCTAGAATTTTCTTTGATTTTCTACATTCAACTCAGTGAATACTGAGCATTTGCTAGCTGTGTTGGTGATGTACATATTAATAGTAAAAAGATCGACAAAGACCATGACTGCGTGTGTAACAATTATTGTGTTGTTATTGCATACTTTTCCATACCTCAGCTCATTCCTAATTCTAAACCATTCCCACGCCCTGCTGATTTTATTTCCTGAGGTTTCTCAGATCATTCACCTCTTTCTGTTGTAATAATTGGAGCAGCGGGGCTGCGTCCCCGGCACCCCCGCCGCCTGCACGGCTAGCTTTAGCTTATGCCCCAAAATAATTACATGGAAACTGTATTCTTTTAAACACCGCTTGGCCCCTTAGTTTCAGCCTCTTAACCCATTTCTATTAATCTATGTAGCACCACGAGGTGCGCTTACCAGAGAGATTCTAGCCTACATCTGTTTGGAGTGGAAGAATCATGGTGACTCCTGACTCAGCTTCTTCCTCCCAGCCTTCTGTTCTGTTTACTCCTCCCACCTATGTCTTAACCTATGAGGACCAAGCAGTTTCTTTATTGCTTAACCAATGAAATCAACAGATTGATATATGACACTCCCACATCATCTTTCTTTTTTCTACTGTCTCTAAAGGATGACTCTGGTATTATGTTGCTTAGCTTATTATGGTACCCTTCTTCTTTACCCCACTCTCTAAGTCAGAGCTGAAGATGGAACCCAGAGCCTTTTACTTCCAAGGCAGGTTCTCTCCCACTGAGCTAAATTCCTAAACCCTGTAATAGCCTTTTTCCTGAAAATCAGATATAATCCTCATATTAATTAGGTTTTCCTTTATTGTGTCAAAATTGGCTGGTAAAAACTTGAAGGAAGAAGGATTGATTTTGACTCACAGTTTGAGAGTGTAGTCCATTGTGGTGAAGGAGGCATGGTGCTTGTAGGAACAGTTCTCTGCTGTGACCGCTGGGGCTGGAAGGAACTTTCTTATGTCCTAGTAGACAGGGAAGCAGAGATAGTTCTGAAAGCAGAGCTGGGCTATAAAGCCAAGAGCCCACCCACAGCAGTCACATCCTCCAGATAAACCCTACATCCAAAGGTTTCCCCAGTCTCTGAAAAACAGTCATGAATGGACTGTGTGTTCAAACACGTGCATCTGAGGGTGCTAGTTCACATCTACCAGCATTCTGCCACCAATATATATTGCCTAGATTCCATCCCACAACCCCAAATTTCAATTTCCTATGCCTTAATACTGTTAGAGTAAATGCAAACTCCTAAAGATGGTCAGTAGAAGTCGGGGTACAGGATTGTCCCTACATGTCCAGTCGTGATTCACATCATGTTCCACTCAAGACTGAGCAACAGTCTTGCTAGTCTTCTTGCAGCCTTTCAGATTTCAAAGTACATGCAGACTGCTTGGGAATCTTGCTGAAATACAAATGAGGCCAGAGCATCTACATTTCTAACATGTTCAGTGATTTGGAGGCTGCTCCCATTGAACGTGAAGTTTTGTCAGTGTACAAAAATCCCCTCTCCATGTCTTTGCACATATTCCAGGCTTCCTCTTTATCCCCCATCTTCTCCTATGTACGTTGTAGCATATCTTAATTATTTTCAGTGAAGTCTTCACTCACCTCAGCTAAGCCAGCTTGTCCCCGTTCTATTGTGAAGTCAGATGGAGCCATGTGCTTTCCTCAACACTCGCCATGGTTGAGTTCTATATTTCCTACAGACCATTTTTATCTCAGTATTTGTCTCTCATGACTAGATACCACAATGGAGTATCTGCAAATGTTTCTGATTTTCATTTGTCCTCAAAACTGAACACAGTGTGGGCTTCTCCGGAAAGACACTTAATAATACTTGTCATCAGTGTTATCAACCCAAGGGACTTCTTCATTACCAGGGTAATGGAGAGGCTTAATAAAGAAACTGATGCAATGAATATTCAGACCTTCAAAAGTAGCTTTGTTTTCCTTTGTTGTCACAGGCATTCTGTCATTTCTGTTGTAGGCTGCTTATGATGACATCAGCAGCCGTTAGACACATTCTGGATGGGTTTCTGTCATGGGCTGCTTAACTAATACAGTGACCTGGAACTAACAAAGCCACACCCTCTTGGGCAGCATAGTATCCCCCTGGTTTTTACCGAATAATAGGGGTTTGATTGGTTGCTTGGGAAGCAAGGTATCGAGGGTGTCAGCAGTATACTTAGCCTGCGGAGCAGAGCAGGGCTGTCCAGGGGTTAGTGCAGCTCTGTGGCGGCCCTTGCTGCTGTGTCGCAGGTGTGGGCTACTCTTTGTTGTATGGCTCACCATTAGGCAGCTCAGCTGTTCTTCCTGTCTCTGTGTTATGTGAAGTGTCTTCCAGTTCTTGGCTTTACTTCCCCTTGATCATCTCCCACCCTCAGTTGTCCATCAGAGGTTCCCCCTCTTCCTTCATCCCTCTGTTGGATGATGCATTCGCAGCCTTCCTTCTTTGTTCTCTGCTATACATCTTCATATTCTACACTGGACTATTTTTTTCATTATAATCTTTAATCACTATTTTGATTTTTCTTATTCTCATGCCACAAGTCTAGGACATTAATAGGCCTGGGTCACACTTGTTGTCTTGGAGTTCTGTGCACATCAAGGACCAGGTAGATCTGAGTAGGACAGTGTTCACATGAATGGTGTGGAGGAGCTGGTGACATATTTGTGAACTCAATGATTCTCTCTGTTAAATAGTTGATGTATAAAATCAGCCAAATCAGCCAGGGCAAGAATATTTATATCCCAGAAGCTATCCCCGAACTATTTGCGTGTAGCGTAAAATGGAATAGAAAGTAAGTCTCCTTCCAAGGAGCATCCAGGCTATTTCCTGTGGTTGTGTTACTGCCCTCCTAGGCTTTCCCAGTAGGGCAGTAAAACTGGCAAGTCCTTTGCCTGGCTGGCTTCCTCTAACCTCAGAAGGCGTCCAAAGCAAACAGACTCCTTTCACCATCCATGCTGCCTTCATTGCTGCTGGATTTAGGCTTGAGGTGGAGTCCTCTGGGAAGCAGACTCTGAAGGAGGATGGAGAGAGGGGGAATACGGCAGTAAGTCAATAAGGAGGTGTCAGTCAGCTGCATGAGAAGGGCTAGTAGTTAGAGAGTGGCCATGCTTCAAACAAGGCAGCTTTCTTTCGAGAGACTGTGTCCCAGGAAGGAATTTAGCTGACACTCACTGGCTACCAACAATCTTGGCAGGTGGGAGCAAGAAAGAGTCTTCTCTGCAGGGCAGTCCGGATGGCACACACATACTCCCTGTATATAGGAGGGGAAAGCTCATTAAAAGTTGTTAAAAGACAACTTTTCCCAGAGCACATTGAAGTTGCTTTTAATAAATTTCCAGGCAAGAAAGCTTAAACACATCCTTAAAAGTTGGAACTCTCGATTTACACAGTCTGGTCCTCTTTCAGAGCCTTGTGTCCCCGAGAAGAATTTTGCTACCAGCAACCCCACTCCCAGAATTAGAAAAGAATTGGTATTCTGTAATATCATACTTATTCCAATCATCCATGTCCTGCTCTGTTTGTATTCTTTTGTTTCAGAGGACTTTGTGTCTCCAGCAGGTGTGCAACAAGTTGATATCACCCGATGACTCTGCCTCTTCCTCTTTGCCTTCCAGTCCTTCTATCCTGACACCAATTCCAGTGTTTTCCATAGTCTCTTTCTGGCAGGCCCTCTCTGCTTGTTAGCAGGTATGTCTCAAGAGTTTTTGTTGACATGTCCACTTGTCCCCATTAACAAGTGAATACTTGGGAAAACTTTGCCTGGTACAGAACATTGGAAATAGCCACAGGGCTTACAAGATGGCCCAATGGGTAAAGGCACTTAGTGCCTGCCAAGTGTGTCTCTGACTTTTGTTGTAGGAGACTGCTTGTTTGTTCCCGGCTGCTCAGTACCAACATAATCACACCGAAACCATATTATTTGCAATACTGTTTGGCCAATAGCTTAAGTGTATTTCTGGCTAACTCATATCTTAAATTAACCCATCTCCATTAATCTGTGTGATGAGGAGGCTGTGGCTTACCGGGTAAAGTTCCGGCATCTGTTGGCGGTGGGACTATATGGCTTCTCACTGACTTCACCTTCTTTCTCCCAGCATTCAGTTTAGTTTCACCTACCTACCTCTATTCTGTCCTGTGCAGGCCTAAGACAGTTTTTTTTATTAACCAATGATATTCACAGCATACAGAGGGGAAACCCACATCAGACTTTCACATGGGTGCCTTGACCTGTATGTACACACACACACACACACACACACACACACACACATTAAATACATGCTAAATACATGATCAACAGGAGGTTAGGTGGGGATTAGAGTGTTTAATTGTGTCTTCGTGATCATTTTGACAATAAAAAGTGACATAAATGAAGTTTAGACTCATGGTACACACTGGTCATTGAACCATTCATTTAGAAGGTTTTCAGGATGATCATGAGTTTAAGGTCAATTTGTGCTACATACAAGACTGGGTCTCAAAAGAGTTAAGGAACCAAAGTGCCAAAAGAAAATGACACTGTGTAGTTGGTAGGCTAATCGTTATACATTGGCAAGCTTTGCCTGATTGCTCCTAGAAAGCTTTCTGTAAGTGCACTAAGTCCTGAAGAGACTTTCTGCTCTTACAGAGGACATGAGTTCGCATCCCAGCAACCATGATGGGTGGCTTTCAACTGCCTGTAACTCCAGCTCCATAGGCCCACATGCCACTAAATACCTCATGCAAGTACAGTTACTGCATCAGGTGGCTAAAGCAGTACCCAGCAGTATCCTTTCTGAAGTCCCAACCCCAAGACCTACTGTGTAATAAAATGGCTGTCCCTTTAAATCACTAAGATTTGGATGACCTAGTGCCCAGTAGTGTCATACATTTTGTAAAAGCCTCGGTTACTGACTGGAACAGTGGTATTCCTGGTATTCCCATAGTTATTCCACAAATGTTGTAAGTGAATGTTCTAAAATGTGTCACCAACTTAAATGTTCAGACTTCATTATGAAATGACGAGTCTATGTCCTCTGTTATTTTTATGGACAGTGTTCTCAGTTCAAGCTCTTGTTTCCTTCCTAATATCAGCTTCCTATATTGTTTTCTTTCAGTTTTCTTTACCCTCTCCCTTTCTCCTGGACTGTAGTCCATTTATACAATTTGTAATATGACAAAAGGAATCTGATGTTGATCTATTGTTAGGGGGTATGGAAGAGGGAGCTGTGGTATTTAGGGCTACCTTTCCTGGAACATAACCATTTGCCAAGATTATGAGGAGTGATAATCTTTACACAAAGGCAGAGTTGGAACTGGCTCTTGGAGACATTTGAACTAAAATTCCCCAAGTTCTGTTTCCTGGCGCCGAGACAGGCTTCTGTAAGAGCATGGAGCTCCTTGAGAAGTATGAGTATCGGAGAACTTGCTAAGATGTTTTCTTTCATCTTTCTAGAAGGAAGAGTGGGTATGTTTAGAGAGGAATCAGCTTTTCACTGGAAATTTTAGTTTTTCTCCTTTGTTTTAGAGAAAACTGAATTTTAATGAATTGTGAGGAAAATATAGAATTCATGGTAGGAAACAGGCTTGAGAAATTCTTTCTTACTCAAATTGGACAGTGCACAAAAGAGTAAAGCTTCCGCACACTGAGCCTTCAGCCATATGAGTCTTACCATTGCAGAATCTCATACGGCCAGAGAAAATCAATCACCTTGCAAAGCCTCCTGAGAATGAGTTCTTTGTAACTTGCATTGCCTGTTTTTCCTCGGTGCCCTCTGGAGTAAGTAAAGGAGTGAGGAGCACACAGACAACATAGACATAGCGCTGGTGACGCTGCCCTAGACTGGTTGTAGTTCTTTCTGGGTATGAAAATGACCTAGGTGATGAGTGGTTTGATTCCATGGCCCCATTTACTAATGAGGTAAAGGAGGGACATGCAGAGACTTTTAACTAACTTTTCCAGTATCACAGACCCAGTTGTCGGCAAGCTGGGATTGGAAAACCATTCATAATTTCTACTTTTAGAATGATAGTAATTCTTTCAAACCATTCATTGATCTGTACCTCATTGTGATTTACGTTGGGCACTGTTGAAGAAGGTTTGAATAAGTTAGACACAGGTTGACCTCATGGAGTTTGGTCAGAACTCTAAGATGGGATAAAAATGAATACCACTTAATATAACATTGAGTTAATTAGATGACAATTAAATTGAGTATCCTTAGCATAATAGTGCTGGCCAAGCCAAGCAGAGTATCTTGTAAGGGGAATTATGTGGAGAAAGGCTTGGTGTTAATGAACTTTGACACGAAGTCTAAAGGCTTGGCTTCAGTTACTCTGCAGTAGGTTTTACTCTTGCTTTAAAGTAAATTGAATTTACTTTAAGGTAAGTAGGAAGAAAGTCAAGTTGATATGGTGATAAAGGTGATTATGGTGTTAGACTCAAAGCCTGGAGAAAGATAGTAGATGAATTAAAGCTGAAAATATAGTTATACTTCCAATAGAGAACTGTCAGAAGCAGCAGCTAAGTAGTCAGTGGCAATTCTCTCTGCTACAGCTGATAGTCTTCAAAAGGTTTATCAACCTAATTTTATCAGGAGAAATAGCTTATATGCCGTTTTTGGTTTAAATTTTATATCAAGTGTAAATACTTGCCAATAGGAGGTAAGGAAGAAGAAAGACAAGTTGATATGGTGATATAGGTGATTTTGGTGTTAGACTCAGTGTCTGGAGAAAGATAGTAGATGAATTAAAGCTGAAAATATAGTTATACCTCCAAAAGAGAACTGTCAGAAGCAGCAGTTGGGTAAGAATCATGAAATTATGGGATGGGAATGTGTTTGGATAAGCTGTGTAAAATGGCCTGTATTCACTGTGGACACTGATTGCTGTCCCCTGCCCAGAGCTGAGAATCGAGTTTAAGGCCTCACAGTACGTGCTCACCTACGAAGCTATATTCCGAGTGTGTGTGTGTGTGATTTGCCTAAAAAAATTGATAGTGACCTATAGTTCAAGTAAACATACTCTATTGCTTGTTTCAAAACCAATTTGGAAAAAATAAAATACAAAAATAGTTTGATTTAATAAATGTTTACTCATCTATTTTTAATCGAAGTCCATGGTTAACTTTTCATCTGTAAATGACTCACATTCATTCTTTGCAAAGCAAGGCTAAAATTATTTATTTATTCATTTTTTTTATTAAAATAAATTCTTCTAGCCTGTCTCCTATTGGTCCTCCATAGACAAAACCCCAGGTGTCCTTATGTTTACTCTGCTTTTTGGATTACTTTGGTCTTTCTTCCCCTGCCTCTTAAGCACAGGATGAAATTACTATATTCAAAGCCACCTGCATCTCTGCATTGGATCCAGCACATTTACATGCCATCTGTTAACTTTCAGGTTTTTCCATTTAGATCAGTGCTTCACATCTCTGGGCACACAATCAGAAGAGCCTGGCAAGCTTTTAACATGTACAGTTGCCTGCATCCACCTTAGAGTATCTGAATCTATTGTTTCATGGGCATGTGAGTACATCATTCCTTAAAAAAAATCCTTGGTGATTATAGTACATAGCATGCATTGAGAACCAAAATGTCTTCAGAAATCACTCCATTCTTGCAGACTTGATTATTCTTTTCTCTTTCAGAATGCCACAAAATCTTGACTGTTTATCCAGGCTATGTTTATTCTGTGTGTCTGGATAGATCAGAAGACAGAAAAGTGGGAATGTTGACAACCAGCTAAATATCTTCTTATTCAGCTAAATCGTCCTTATTCTTTTCTGGACCTAATTTATGGAATTGTGCTCCCTTCAGTCATGTGTGTCTTTCCTCTTTAGTTGACCCTACCTGAAAATGCCTTCATGACACATCTAAAAGTGTGCCTCACTCTTGTCCTAGGCATTTTAACTACTTACTAGCATATAGTCATTATATATGGTGAGTCTCATTTTGGCATTTTATGCATGTATATAATGTTTTTGATCATACTTATCCCCTCTCTTTGCCTCCCCCACTTTTGGTTTTCTCCTTTTTCTTCCCAACTAGATGGGGTATATTTTTTTGAAATATTTCTTGAATTTTTTCTTGAGAATTTTATACATGAAATTACATAATTGATATCCCAACCTCTCCCACCTTCAACTTTTCCCATGTTACTCTTACTCCTTTTCAAATGCATGGCCTCTTCTTATTACATACATATATGTACCAGTGTATATATAAATACAGCTCAATATGCCTATTGTCCATTTAATGTTGCTTACATAGGTAGTTGTATAAGGCTGGCCAGTATAAAAACAATTTTCTAAATTAGGTGATTAAGGATTACAGGAGAATAAGATCCTTCTTTCCTTTCTCCCTCTCTTCTTTTTTTCCTCCCTTTTCTTTCATGTTGGAGATCAAACCTAGGGTCTTTATGTATGCTACATAACCAACCAACTGCTGAGTTATACCTTCAGCCTCAAGATTCATTTTATGTTTGTTTGTTTTAATAGTACATATTTTATCTATTTGTCAACAATTTTATTCAGTGAACTGTGTATCTTGGTCATATGCACCCAATGTAACCTTTGTAAAAATAATTGGTTGTTGTTTTTGCTGAAATGTATCAAATATGCAATCCTATTACAGGATGTGGTAGTTTGCTGTGGGACAATGATCTGTACCCTGTCACTTGTATTTTAAATAAATGCTGATTGGCCAGTAAGCAGGCAGAAAGTATAGGCGGGGCGACCAGGCAGGAAGTAAAGGCAGGGCAAGGAGAACAGGTGAATCCTGGTAAGAGGAAAGAGTCAGTCTGCAGGCATCACCCAGCCACAGAAGAAGCCAGACACAGAGCAAACAAGATGTGACTGCCTCACTGAAAAAGGCACCAAGCTACGTGGCTAACATAGACAAGAATTATAGGTTAATATAAGTTATAAGAGTTAATAAGAAGCTTGCGCTAATAGGCCAATCAGTTTATAATTAATGTAGGCCTTTGTGTGTTTCTTTGGGACTAAACGGCTGCAGAATCAGGTGGGACAGAAATCTCTGTCAACAGAAACCCCTGGTAAGAGTAGTTTGAATGTAATTGGCTCCTATAATCTCATAGGGAGTGGTACTATTAGGAGGTGTGTGCTTGGTGGGGTGGGTATGGACTTGTTACTGTGGGTACAGGCTTTAAGGTTCCCTATGCTCAGGATCCTGCCCAGTATGCCAGTCCATTTCCTGTTGTCTGTAAGATATAGTACTCTCAGCTATTGCTCCACTACCACATCTGCCTGCACACTGCCAGGTCCCATCATGATGATAATGGACTGAACCTCTGAAACTATAAGCAATTAAATGTTTTCTTTGTAAGAGTTGCCATGGTCATGGTGTCTCTTCACAGCAATAGAAACTCTAAGACACTGGCTGAGTAATATAGTCAGAAATAGGAGACAGTTATAATAAGACGGTCTCTGAAAATTAATCAGCAAGCCCACTCTTTGGTGCCTAGAAATTTAACCTGAAACTGAATACAGATTTGTGAAAGAAGACTGTCATCACGGTAGATAATTCTGAATCAGTAAAGGATACTCATCCCCAAGCCCTGTCTTAGGGTTTCTATTGCTGTGAAGAGACATCATGACCACAGCAACTCTTACAGAGGAAAACATTTAGTTGAGGGGGTAGCTTACATTTTCAGAGGCTGAATCCAGTATCATCACAGTGCGACATGGCAGTGTGCAGACAGATGTGGTACTGGAGTAGTAGCTGAGAATCTTGTATCTTACAGATAACAAGAAGTCAGCTGACACACGGGGCAGTATCCTGACCATAGGGAACCTCAAAGCCCATCCTCACAGTGACACACTTTTTCCAAGTCCATACCCACTCCACTAATCCCATACCTCCAATAGTGCCATTCCCTATGTGATTATGGGGACTAAATGCATCCAAGCTACCACAGCCAGTGTGGCCTTCAGTATGCTAAATAGCATTGGGGATTTCACCTTGTAAATGGAGATAAAAATGCATTGCATAGATCTTTGAAAAACACCATGAGGTCTGTGCCAATGCTCAGCAGGCATACTAAAGTCAACCAAGCTTTTCATGTGCAGAATTGGGATTTATTTCCTAATTTTAAAGTGGGTCATGTAGTTTTCTTAAAGGTTGCATGCAGGATTAAGATTATATTTCCCAAAACAAATGGATGATAAAAAGGATTATAAGCATCTATGTATAAATCTTCTCTTTTATATCCACTGAAATGGACTGAAACTTTTGTGTTGGTCATATATATATATATATATATATATATATATATATATATATATATATATATATTAAAAGAGGTGTTATTGGTAAACTCATTAATTGACTGCTGGTAGAGTCCTGTTGTCCCTGGGATAGCTTACTTTCTAGCTGGAGGGAACTCATAAACCCAAATCCAAGGACAAAGTTAAAACTGGAGCTATCCGTCATTGCTGGTCCATCCATCATGCCTTTGTCTCACTTTGTGTAGGGAGCTGGTCTGCCATGAATTTTCTCACTGGCTGTTTTTCACAAGTTGAGGCTAATGGCCAGACAGGGTTACCCTGGAATCTCACCTGGTGTCACCTGGTGCACTCCTACAGACTGATGGCCTTTCCCAGCATCTGCAGGTCTAAGAGATTTAAAAAGCAGCTTAAAAATGTCAGAGAGCGGCTCTGCTACATCCAGACTAGACCACAAACCACAGGAATTAAAGAGAGTGGGAGGAGGGGGGCTGGGCACCAACAAAAGTGAGACCAGAAAAAGCAGAAGTAAAACAAGGCAGTGATATCAACACATCCTTGGTAGGGGGCAGGAGACAAGAGAAACAAAGTGAAGGAAGGAACTAACCCCAAGGGCCCCAAGTCTCAGGAAGTTGCTCAGAGGATAGGTTGGGTTGGACTAAGTCTTCTACAGAGTTCTCTGGGTCAGGTCTGCTTCTGTCTTGTGTTTTTCCGGCAACCTTCAGTTTTCAAAATGTTTACAAATGTCTCTTCACTCTGCCCTTTCAATTAATGATGAGACTTTGGTAAAGGGGCAAGTTTTTGATAAAGCCAGCAAGCAATATATGGGCCTACAACAAACCAAACTTAAGCCTTTTAGTTTGAGGTTTTATTGCCTGTGCTTTGGGGATTTATATATAAGGTTTATATTTAAGTTTTTAATCACTTTGACTTGATTTTTGCATATGGTTTAAGATAAAGGTCCTCTGCACACAGATATTTATTTTTCCCAGCATCATTTATTGGTGAGAACATCCTTTTCCCATTGTGTGTTCTTGGCACCTTTGTGCAGAATCAATTGACCATGAATACACGGGTTTATTTCTGGGCACTCTGTCCTGCTCTTCTGGCTGATGAGTCGGTTTCAGTGCCAGCACCACACTGTTCTCCCTAGCATAGACTCCATCTAGGGTTGTGAGCTATGCTTACGCCATCACATAGTTTTGTAAACGTCACAAAAGAAATCATGGCCTTCGGAGTGCTGCTGTTTGCTTTCTGACTTTTCCCCGCATGCTTTGTCTCAAATTCTCTGACATTGGGGAAACGATTAGCATCAGGCAGAGAGTCGAGTTAGAGATGCACTTAGATAGGTACGATATGGCTTACTGATACGTGAGTGTAAAGTTGACCAGGGATGCAGTTGTAATGATTGCTCCCGATTGCCAATTTGACAGTATCTAAAACCAGCTAGGGAAGAAGTCTGTGGGCGTGCCATGAGGGATTGTCTTGAGTGGGTTAGTAGAGGGGAAAATCCACCTAATATGGGCAGAGGCTGTTCAGACAGGGTTCTGGACAAAATAAAGAGAGAAAACCAAAGGAACCGAAGTTTGTATCTCTCTGCTTCCTGAGTGTGGATGCAGTGTGACCAGTTGCTTCAAGCTTTTGCTGTCAGGATTTCTCCATTATGTACTGTGACTTCAGACAATCGAACCCTCGAACCCTTGCTTCCTCAAGTTTTTCTCAGGTAATTTTGTTCCTGCAATGAGAAAAGTAACTAAGACAACAGGGAGAACCTTAGGTGCTCACCTTCATGACTACAGGGAGAACCTTAGGTGCTCACCTTCATGACTTCAGGGAGAACCTTAGGTGCTCACCTTCATGACTTCAGGGAGAACCTTAGGTGCTCACCTTCATGACTACAGGGAGAACCTTAGGTGTTCACCGTCATGAAAACAGGGAGAACCTTAGGTGTTTGCTTTCATGATATCATTGGACCATTCCATGAGAGAGAACTATATGAGAAAATTCTACTTCCAAAAAACTGCATTCTTTCTAAAAATTATTTTGTATTTAAAAATTATTTTTCACGCAATATTATTTTGGTCATATTACTTTCATTCCCACAATTTATATTCTCTCGCTCTCTCTTTCTCTCTCACCCTTCCCCTCTCTCTCATACACGCACACCCCAAAAGTGAAAATCAAAACAAACAGACAATAGGACAATAAAAAATGAAGCAAGACGCACACAGAAAATATGGAGTTTGTTTTGTTTAGGTTGGCCATCCACTCCTGGGCATGCAGTCTAGCATGGAGTATGCCACATACCCAGTGACACGCCATTGGAGACAGCTACGATATGGCAGGACTCAGCTGCTTTCTGACATGGTTTCATTTGTGTTCCTTCTTGGTTCAAGTATAACTTAAAAATCTCAAGCAGGGCGGGGGTGGCGCACGCCTTTAATCCCAGCACTCGGGAGGCAGAGGCAGGCGGATCTCTGGGAGTTCGAGGCCAGCCTGGTCTACAAGAGCTAGTGCCAGGACAGGCTCCAAAGCTACAGAGAAACCCTGTCTCGAAAAACTAAAAAAAAAAAAAAAAAAAAATCTCAAAGAAGTTCTGTTGTAAAGACTAAATAGAAGTGGCTGAATCCTGGCCAGTTCTATCAGTGTGACTCCATCCGACTAAACTGAGAACATACATGGAGTAACAGGGTATCCCCCTTAATAAACAGTGAGTGTTCATGCCGGGGAACTAAGTCAGATGCTTATTCACTCCCTGGTATGCTGGAGGTCTTAGCATCCCAGGAAACTGTTTTTGGCCTGGGGCTTCTACTACTATCCATTAAATTAACCATAATAGAAGCATTTTAGAAAAAAAAATTAGGCATTTATGATCCCTATAGATTGTTTTCTTTAGCTTTAATTTGAAGCAGAATTAATATATATGCTTAATTGCACATGCTTACTTTCCGGGACCCTTCCTGTTTTTGTTTCTTTCAAAGATTAAAGATATTGTTATTGTGGGACCCTCACCCATTATTTTTTTCTTCTTCTTTTTTATTTATTTATTAAAGATTTCTGTCTCTTCCCCGCCACCGCCTCCCATTTCCCTCCCTCTCCCCCAATCAAGTCCCCCTCCCTCGTCAGCGCAAAGAGCAATCAGGGTTCCCTGCCCTGTGGGAAGTCCAAGGACCACCCACCTCCATCCAGGTCTAGTAAGGTGAGCATCCAAACTGCCTACGCTCCCCCAAAGCCAGTACGTGCCGTAGGATCAGAAACCCATTACTCACCCCTTATTCTTAAAGGCACAAGAAGAAATTTCCTAGCAGAATGTTTTCCCAGGAAGATAGTGGCCTTCCTCTCTCCCACCCAGGAGATTCCGAGCACAAGGTCCCTTAGGTCAGCCCAGCCAGCCACCTGGTACAGGCTGATAAAGATGGCCTGACTCTCTAAAAACAAGGAGAAAGCTGACTTAACAGAATGGGAGGGAGTAAAAATCCTTGTACCCATGCCAAACATCTTCAAAAATTCTCTTTGTAGTTATGCCTTTAAAAGCTTACCCCACAGAGGAGATACAACTCCTCTCTACCTTGTAACGGGGATGGAGATGAGTTCCAAACATGTTTGTATTATGCTGATTAAACCTTGCTTATTACAATCTGGGCCTCTCTGGTGATCTCTCTCTGGGGGTTGTAATCTGGGCACAACAGTTATAAATACCCATCTCTATTTCTATAATAAATGTCTCCTTTATACCTCATTTGAGGCTGAATGCATCTTGGGTTTGCCTCTCGGTTAGGGCAAAGCCCAAAAAAAAATCAGGACAGGAAAGAAGATCAAAGATTAACCACCTGCAGCAGATAGGAAGAGCATGGGAGTAATTTACAAAGCAGCGTTCCTTAACATCCTTTCAAATTCATAGTCTCCTTTTTTATTATAGTTACATATATATGTGTAAATATATGAATATAACCCACTTATATAAGGGTTGCTTATATGTATATGGTTTCAAGATTGAATACTTGGTATTGGGTAGATTTACCCACTGGGGCTGGGCACCCAAGGTCAGTTGTTCTCAGTATTTTCATCAGTTGTGGGTTTCTATAATGGTCTCTGCTGTGAAGAGAAGTTTTTCTTATGAGGGGTGAGAGCTACACTTACCTGTGGGTATAACTATCCAAAAGATATTTTGATGCTATCACGTACTAAAATACCCACAAAATAATTATTTAACAACACATGGCTTCCTCATTCATTTTTAAAGCTATATAGAATTTTGTTAGAAACTTTTCAATTTTATTCACCCATAAATATGCTTCAGTGAATAGCTATTTATATTTACCACCTCAAGATAAGCAAAAAAAATTAGAATAATAATGACCAGTTTCAAGGGTATATTATAAATATTATAATCTTGTGGCTGGAATCGTCTATTAGAAGATACATCAATTTCCAGCCTTACCAGCATTGCCCAAGAGTATCCATACTTCCCTACAATTTTATCAACATAATGAAGTGTCAAATTTTATTTTATTTTTCTTGTTGGAGTTGGTGTTGATGAGGATCTCACAGTATAGCCTAGGTTGACATTGAGCTGAAGGCCCTTCTTCTGTTGCTCCCTAAGTACTGAAATTACAGACTCCAATGTTGAACATTTTATCCACTTATTAGGAAAAATGAGCAATTCGTATCAGACTGTGAGATTGCACAATTTGCACACTGTCATGCTGATAAGTCTGATTCTCCTGCTGTCGAATGATGCCAATGAATAGGGAAATAAAACGGTGACAGGAGAGCTACAATCCAGTCTTCAAAGAGCTGGCTCTTCTAATGGCTGTAAGGTTGAGGACTAGATGGAAACTTCAAGGAAGCGTATCTCTAGGCGCAGTTGAGTGGGTTCCAGTGTAATCAAGTAGTTCTACAGTGTTACATCTCTTGATAAATATTCCGATGTTATCTGACTGGGTCATAAGACATTCTGTGTTCTGTATGCCAGATTGCAGATTAGGAGGCCTTGGGCCAAAGGTTTCCTGGCTTCTATTTCCTGAAGTAGCTGATTTGCCAGTCAACATCTTAATCGCTTAGATAGCTCTTTCTTCAGAATTTTGAATGGCAGGAAAAGAGAAAAAAAATAAAAGGTAGGATTATAAGGAACAATTTACAGTGTTAATATATCTAAGACCCAAGACATTCATATTTCCTTTTTGTGACCTATTCATTTATATTTTTATCCATTCATTATGTTTTTCTTGTTTACTGAAACATGCTGTGCATTTTAGTGACACTTGTTTACAATATAAATTTCAAGTTTCCCTGTCCACTTATCACTGATTTTTAGCTTTTTAAAAAGATTTTCTGTTTTTGTTCCTGGAGGGTGGGGACCATATTGGGACCTTTCTCATAGTTAGTCAAACAATGGAGCCATTGCGTCAATGCTGAGTGGCCCAGCTTTAGATTCCTCTTATGCAAGGGGAAAAAGTTCTTTTGTTTCAGCCACTGATGTTTGGTTTTCCTGTTAAGTAAGGCTACACCTTGTTCTGACTGATATGCTGTGGAAGGAGGACTGTGTGTGGATAGAAGCAGGCACATATGCTTTCCTACTTAAGGGCACTTGCCTTCTGCTGAGTGTGTTGTACTCAACCGGTCATCCAGGCAGAACACTGGCAACAGGCTTGTTTTAGCTTTTCCCTTGGCATCAGTTGCTCACACTTACGTGTTCTCTGGATGTTTTCCTGAAAGACTAAGATGGACTTTGGTGACACCAGGTATTACCTTTTTCAGGACAGACTGTTAAAATTTGATGACAAACTTTTATGTGTATGTGGGAATGGGCCCACGTTTTTAAGTTCTTCTTACTAGCCCACTTTCCTGCAAAAGTAGCTACGTCTTCTATTTCCACACAGGACAAATGTCTTTTGTAAAGGATTTTTCATTCAAGGCTAGTTTTGTTGAGGGTGAAGCCCCACAATTCTGCTATCTGGAGATAGCCATGAGGACCTGTGACTCTCTCCAGGTACCCATTAGGAACTGTAATGTTAAATTCTAAGTTGCTCTGTAGGAACCCACAGCTCACTGGAACAAGTAGTATGTATGGAAGACAGTTGGAGAGACTGTGCAGCCTTTGCTGCTACGAGGCAATCCAAACCCAGTATTTCTAGCTTACACATATTGCCATATATCATTATTTCTTTAAATTTTGTATTAGATTTATTCATTTTTTCATTTTTTTGTAATTTTATAAATCGTACCAATCAACATTTCCACTTCCTCCCCTCTTCGCACTTCCCTCCCGCTCCCCTACTCACCCTCCCCACTCCCTCTCCAGTCCTCTGAGGGGGCAGGGTACCCTGCCCTGTGGGAAGTCCAAGGTCCTCCCCACTCCATCCAGGCTTAGGAAGATATACATCCAAACAGAATAGGATCCCAAAAAGCCAGTAAATGCAGTAGAGACAAATTCCAGTGCCATTATCCTTGGCTTCTCAGTCGTCCCCAAATGTCAGCCCCATTCAGAGGGTTCAGTTTGATCCCATGCTTGTTTAGTCCCAGTCCAGCTGACCTTGGTGAGCTCCCATTAGCTCAGGCACACTGTCTCAGTGGGTGGTCCTGAATTCCTTGCTCAAATTCTCCCTCCTTCTGCTCTTCAGCTGGACCCTGGGAGCTCAGTTCAGTGCTCCGATGTGGGACTCTGTCTCTATCCATCGCTGGATGAAAGTTCTATGGTGATATTCAAGATAGTCATCAGTCTGACTATGGGACAAGGCCAATTCAGGCACTCTCTCCTCCACTGCTCAGGATCCTAGCTGGGGTCATCCCCATAGACTCCTGGGAACCCCTCCAGAGCTAAGACTCTTGCCAACCCCAAATTGGCTCCCTCAATTAAGATATCTCTTTCCCTGCACCCATATCCGTCCTTCCTCCATCTCAACCATCCCACTCATCCAAGCTCTTTCCAGCCCTCCCCTTTTCCCTTCTGTCTCCCCCTTTTCCGTTTCCCCCACTCCATTCCCACCCCCATGCTCCCAACTGGTGACCTTGTCTGCTTCCAATTTTTAGGAGAATCTACATATGTTTTTCTTTGGGTTCACCTTATTATTTAGCTTCTCTAGGATCACACTATAGGCTCAATGTCCTTTGTTTATGGCTAGAATCGACTAATGAATGAGTACATACTATATTCACATTTTTGGGTTTGGGTTATCTCACTCAGAATAGTGTTTTCTATCTCTATCCATTTGCATGCAAAATTCATGATGTCATTGTTTTTTACCTCTGAGTAGTACTCTAATGTGTAGATGTGCTATACTTTATTCATTCTTCCATTGAGTATTCATTTTATTTTATATGTGAATGTTTTGCCTACATGTCTGTATGTATACCACTTGCATGTTTGATGCCCATCAGACCCTCTGGAACTGATGTAATAGGTGGTTAGAAGCTACCTTGTGGGTATTAGAGTTGAACCTGGGTCCTTTGCAAGAGCCACAAGTGCTCCTGATTCTTAGTCCTGCTTCTATTTTTTAAAATGTTATTTCAGACTACATTTTACTCACCAGTATTGCACAGGGCGAATTAGCCTATTTGAGTATTTTGGGAGGATAAAGCCCTAGAAGTACAACTTTTGTCCTAGATTTTACTGCATTTTAAGCTGGCATTGCCAGCTCGACGTGCACAGGAGTAGCACTCACTCACAATTCTCTCGCTATTTTTGTGTGTTGTTTTTATAATTGAGTCTCTGAATACATCAACTTACTTTGTGTCACTTAAATACTATGCAGAATTAACCAGAAAGGGTGGGCTTTCCCCACAGGAACCAAAATTGAAGAGAGGTAAATTATGAGTGGAGCATATGTATTTATTTTAATGGACTGTTTTTGCTTTTGTGATCCGTTGTTCACATTTCTTTGCCGATCCTTTGAAAAGTCAGGTGTGTGAATATAGTGGATTTGGCAGAAGCGGCCGGAAAGGTAGTTAACAAATGATGATCTCCTCTTGCCTCAGGGCCCATCATGCTGTCGTAGATGTCTCAAGGAGACATCTGTGGCCCACACAGGAGAGGAGGGTGGGGAGAGAAATGGAGCTGGAAGGCTAGTGTCTAAAAGTAGAAACTTAAACACACCCTTGCTCAAAAAACTCTCCAAACTACAAATTACTCTTGGCTTAAAAAAAAAAAAAAACTAGAAAAAAATATTGTCAGACCTATTCCCATGAGAGACCCTGATGTGAAAGAATAAAAAGTGAATGCCCAAGCAGCATTATCTATGTTGTTTGTCAGGAGCTGTTCGGACACAGCTAGCGTGGAAGATGGCTAAGAAAGCAAAGTGCTTGCTGTCCAGCAGGAGGACCGCAGTTCAGACGTTCCAGCGCCTGCACAGAAGTGCCACACCTATCTGTGCCTCCGTAGGAGGGTAGAGACACTCCCCGCCAACTTCCAGGTCAGATCAGGTGAAATCGCCTTCCTGAGAAAGTGAGGTGGAGCGCCAGGGACATAGCTCGGATGGCAGAGTGCTTGGCTGGCATGCACAAAGACTCGAGTCTAATCCCCAGCACCGTGTACACTCACTGTGGTGGACCTGCCTGTAATCTTAGCACTAAGAGGTAGAAGCAGCTGGATCAGAAGTCCCAGGTCATTCTAGACTACAGAGCAAGTTCAAGGCCAGCCCCTGTGTGGTGCGTGAGATTCCATCAAAGCAAGACAAGGTGGAGAGTAATGGAGAAAGACATTCAAAGTTGACCCCTGGCTCCCACGTGCCATCCAGGAGAGAGAGAGAGAGATACATTTTTCTTTTCTTTTCTTTTCTTTTCTTTTCTTTTCTTTTCTTCTTTCTTTCTTTCTTTCTTTCTTTCTTTCTTTTCTTTCTTTTTTTAAATATCTAGTCTCACAGAAAGAACTGCCAGGTCCTTGGGGGCTCTACACTTACTTCTGCCCATGTGACCTTACTTGTGAAACTGAAGTGTTTGTCACTAGAACCCCACAAGAGAACTGCAACCCAAGGCAGAACTGGGGTTGAAGACGTGGGTACCGTAGGCCCCCATCAGAGGGTGGAGGGTGCTTGTTCTCACTCTCTCTTAGAGAAGCCCGAACTTAATGTTTTGCACATGAGGCCCTTGCTTGCACAGTTAGAACACTACTCTTACTTATTTTCAGGTTAACCTTTCTCTCAGAATCCAATACAACAATACTTATTTTGGAAACATACACTTCTTCTCCAACTTAGGCTCTTCTAGTTTTCTTGTGCCTAGAAGGTTCTTTTTCCTCTTATTATGTGCCAAAATTCCAGCTGTAGAGTGCACTTCACTGTTTCTCTAACCCTGCTTTTGTGAGATCTCTGGTATTCTTCCTCTGAGCCATACCTATACTGTACTTTCTGGTGCTTATTTGGAATTCTTGTCAAAGTTCCTCTTCCCTTTCTTCTACCTTTGGCATCTGTCTCATTTATGTTGCATATGATATAGAAACAGTTGACATGTGTTATGTGGGATGCCCTTCTGTATGCTGTGAGTATGCATTGCTTTTATTGGTTGATGAATAAGCTTCTTTGACCTCTGGCAGGGCAGAATACAGATAGGTGGGAAATCCAAGCAGAGAGACAGGGAGAAAGAAGGCGGGGTCAGGAGAGATACCAGCAACTGCTGGAGAAGCAAGATGTGAGGTGATGCCGTGGCCGCATGGCAATACATAGATGAATAGAAATGGGTTAATTTAAATATGTAGAGCTAGCCAGTAAAAAGCTCGAGCTTCTGACCAAACAGATTGTAATTAATATTAAGCCTCAGAGTGGATATTCTGGAACTGGCTGGCGGGAGAGAAGCCTCCAGTTACACATGTGGATAAAGTATTGATGAATAAGAGCCATTGGTATGGCTCAGTGGGTAGAGCATTTGCTGTACAAACCTGAAGACCTGAGTTTGATCCCTAGGGACCCACATAAAGGTGTATACACACCTTTTAGTTACTTTTATATTGCTGTGATAAAACACCAATAAAAAACCAAGTTAATGTATAGAAGAGTTTATTTAGGCTTACAGTTCCAAAGGGATAAGAGTCCATGAGGGCAGAGCGGCGGCACGGCAGCTGGAGGCTGAGCCTGAGAACTGTATCTTGAACCACAGACTGGAAGCAGAGAGAGCAGACTGGGACTAGTGAGTAGATTCGAAATAAATCTTAAAGTCCACCGCCAGTGACATACTCCTCCAACAAGGGCATGGCTTCTAAGTCTCCCCTTAAAGCACTACCAACTGGAAAGTAAGTGTTCAATGAGCGTGCACCTCATTCAAACTACCATAAGGCAAAAGGAGGGAATCAACTCCACAGAGTTGTTCTGTGACTCTCACATGCACACTATGGCATGCACACCTCACCCAGCAATAGCTACAATAATTATAATAATAATAACAATTCTTATAATAATTAAATAAATGAATGTAAAGACATAATCTTATTCAGCAGGTTCGATGATGGAGAAATGTATCATGATTCTTAGTGCACTATATTTGCAACTAGAAGCAATTGCTTCAGATTTCATGAGCCACCGGCTCTCAGTAGCAACAGAATTCCCTGAGAGACTTGTTAAAACACAGGTGGCTGACCTCATCCCCCGTACTGAATCTGTCAGTCAGAGTGTGAATAATCTCTTTTTCTTTATCTTTCCTTCCTCCTTTCCTTCCCTTGCCCCTCCTGCTCCCTTCCCCCTTCTCTTTCTTTTCTTCCTTTCAAACAGTGTCTTATAAACCCAGGCTGGCCAGGACTCATAAACCTGAATTGTAATCACCCTGCTTCTACCTCTATAGCTTTACTTCCCCTGATTTTATAGAGATCTGGGGATTGAACCTAGGTCTTTGTGTGTGCTAGGTAACCACTCTTCCAGCAGAACTACATGCCCAGAGATGTAAACGTCTAACAGATCCCTCTAGTGATGTTCATGCAGTAGCTTTGCTCAGGATTTGGGGATCCTCTGTGCTTGTGCACTGATCTAGAGCAATTGCATGTTAGTCATAGAATTACTTCCCAGTCACATTTACACATTATGTCTTCTGCTGTCTACTTAGGAAGATATTTAAAAGACTCTGGGAACAGTTTCCGCCTGGCCAGTGTATCAGTGCATTTGACTGATGAGAGACTAACTCTTCATAGTACATATGATTTGAGAGCTGGTTGTTCCTTAAGCTTGTGATGCAGTTCAAAAGAACCCTTCTATAATGGCCCTTCTTTCCCACAGGAAGTGGTAGTGTCCAATGGGACTTAAATTCAGTGTTGAAACAGTGATGCCTGAGATGGGAACATTCCTTAGGCTCCATATAGACATAGACACTTCCTGGCCTTAATGACTAAGATTTTGAAAATCTGGGGTTACAGGAACATGATCTGTGGGACTCTGCACAAATAAAAACAAGAATTCCGTGTTTAAAAAAATTAAGAATTATAAAACATCAATTGGAGAAGATAAGTATGTGCTCATCTAAGAGGAAGACCTATGTATCCATCCAGGTCACATGTCCATGAAGTCATTGTGACCCTGATTATGAAAAGGCTTTGGTCATTTTTGGAAGAGAAAATAGATGCCATGGTGATGTGGGATTTTCCTCTGTATGCTGTGAATACCATTGGTGAATAAATAAACTTCCTTGGTCTGTTGATAGGGCAGGGTAGAGCTAGGTGGGGAAAACTAAACTGAATGCTGAGAGAAATGAGGCAGAGTCAAGGAGAAGCCATGGAGCCGCCACCAGGGACAGACATAATGAAACCTTGCTGATAGGTCATGACCTTCATGGTAAACTATAAAATAATGAAGATGGGTTAATTCTAGATGTAAGAGATATCTAGCAATATGCTTAAGTAATTGGCCAAGCTGTGATTTAATTAATACAGTTTCTGTGTGGTTATTTCAAGAGTCTGGGTGGCTGGGAAACAAACAAGTAGGAGGGCGGCCAGGAACACACTAACAGCCTCTTAATACACCATGGGGTGCTTATGAGAGTCTGGAGGAGTAGATATGATTTGTAAAATTGCAGTCAGGACTCTGTTTCCATAGCTTTCTTGTCCTTTCTTTCTTGCCACATTGCTAATATGAATGGGGCCAAAATCTGGGGCCTAAATCTGGAGCCTCACCTAGGAATCTGGAAGTTTCCTCTACAGAGCACTTTGGGGGTTGTGTGCTTATGTAGTAGTTACTTTTCCTGTCACTGTGAACAAATGCCTCATAGAAACAACAAGAGGGAGAATTATTTGGGCTCAAAACTCAATTTCATGTACTTGGGCTGAACCAGAACCTGGGTGGAAATGTGTGGCAAAGATTGTTTTTACTTGGTGAACAGAAAGTACTCTGATAGGAATGCAGGCAGAGAGTAGCATAAGATCTAACCTCCAGAGTCATGTCCAGAGTGATTTGTTTTCTTCAACTAAGCCGTACCTCTTACTTTCAGCCATGTATTAGTTATTTTTCAGATGCTTTGATAAAATACCATGGCCCAAAACAAGTTATCAAAGAAAGCATTTATTTGGCTTACAGTTCCAGAGGGGAAGTCTCTTACGGCAAGGAAGGCATTGTAGCAGGTGGCTTGAGCTGGCTGGGAATATTTCATCCCTCAGGAAGCCAAGAGAAAATGAGAAGTATGGTGAGGCTATAAATACCCAAAGCCCCCTCCCTGCAGTGATGTACTTCACCCAGCAAGGCTCCACTTCCTAAAAGGTATCCAGCCTTCTCAGAAAGAACAAGCTTGGGAACAAGTACTCAGGTACATCCATCTCTGGGGTATTTCTCACCCTAACCACCACAGACAACTTTCCATCAGGGCCGTCACATTATGACCCCATCAAGGCATGAATCAATTCTTCAGGTCAGAGCCTTGTGACCCATAATTTCTGGAGATGTCATCGCAGACACGCCCAGAAGCATACCCACTAATCTTCTAGGTGATTCTTAAGCCAATCAAGATGACTATCAAGATTAATCATGAGCTGAATATGAGGTGTAAGTCTGTAATCCAGGTCTTCTAGGAGCAGAGTCAGAAAATTGATGAAAGTTGGAGACAATTTGGTTCAGACTAGGTATTGAGTTTCAAAATGTGTGGGCTATGACAGGGCAAACGTCAAAACAACTTTATATAATAGCTCCCATTTTATAGTGTAGCCTCAGGCTAGCTAGGAGCAGCAAGACCTCCCAGGATAAGGTCTTCTAGCTTTGGACCACTGTCTTCCTCCTTGTGGCATTTCTTTTCTCAGAGGCTTCTTTAGCTTTTGAAAACTACATTTATTACTTTTTCTCAGAGGAAAATAGTTTCCTAGAAAAATTCTATTTATATTAATTTCATAATTCTCAGTGATGAAGATTAAACCCAGGGTCTTGTGCTTTTGAGGCAAGCACGCTACCAAATAAGCTAGATTCTTAACTCCTACTTTTGATTTTTATCTCATTTTTCTGAGACAGAGTTTCAAGTAGCCCAGGATGGCTTCAATTATTATTGACTGTGGCTGTCTTTGAACTACTGATCCTTCTACATCCATCTCCTGAGTGCTGTTATTAGAGGAATGTATCACCATGCCTGGTTTGTAGTTTTTGCCTTTATTTTGGTATGGGTATATATAATATGAATGTACATGTTCATGTGTGTGCACATGCATATAGAGGTCATGGTTGATGTTTTTGCTGAATATCAAATCTGTAACATGTGCTACAACAGGGTGTGTTAGTTCGAATGTAATTGGCCCCCAAAATTGAAGGACACTTATATCCCACACTAGTTCAGAATTGAATATAATAGAGGGTTATTTATTTATAGGTAGACTTACAGATCACAATGCTCTGCTTGAACAGGGAACAGCAAACAAATGCTGTAGCCAGAAAAGAGAGAACAGACACATGCTTTACATCAGCATATATAGTATATGAGACCCTGCCCAAGTGGGTGGGTAACTTAAAGGCTACTGGCTGCAGAACTTCCTACAGCACATAATCTCTTAGGGAGTGGCATTAGTAGGAGGTGTTGGTTTGGTGGAGTGGGGATGGCCTTGTTGGAGGAAGTCTGTCACTGTGGGAGTGGGCTTTGATGTTCCCTGTGCTCAGGATACTGCCCAGTATGTCAGTCCATTTCCTGTTGTCTATAAGATGTAGGACTCTCAGTTCCTACTCTAGTACCACATCTGCCTGCACACTGCACCTAGGTCTGGTGTCTTCTCAACTGCTCTCCATCTTATTTTTGAGACAGTGTCTCTCATGAACCTGGATTGCTGTGGAACAATGATCCTATACCCTGCAACGATTTAGCAGTTGTATTGCTTTTAGAAAATGCCAATTGGCCAGTAGCCAGGCAGGAAGTATAGGTGGGACAAGCAGGCAGGAAGTAGAGGCAGGGTGACAAGAATAGGAAAATTCTGGGAAGAGGAAAGGGCAATTTGCAGTTGTCACCCAGACGCAGAGGAAGCGAGATGAGAATACCTCACTGATAAAGGTACCAACCCACATGGCTAACACAGACAAGAAGTATGGGTTAATATGTAGAAATTAGTTATAATAAGCCAACCAGATTATGATTAATATAGACCTCTGTGTGTTTCTTTGGGGCTGAACAGCTGTGGGTCTGGCAGGACAGAAACTACCATCAACACTGGATCTCCAATTCCCCCAAATTCTCTCACCACTGAGCCTTGCCTACTCTGGGATTATAGGGTTTTGATACAATGCCCAGCTTTAAAACTAGACAAAACCTTTTGTTCATTTTATTTACCCATTCTTTGATAATTTTATATACATGTACAGTGTATTTTGATCAAATCTACCATCTTACCCCTTCTAACTTCTCTCAGATGCTCCTAAACCCTCCCAACTTCATTGTCCCCCTTTTCCCAGCCCTCCATTTACCTTTGGATTTCAATAGTACTGCCCTAATACACATTGGGGAAAGGCTATCCAATGGAGCATGGGCAGCCTATGAAGCATACTCTTGAAAAATACTGACTACCTCCCCCAGCAGCCACATACCCCATTTTTTTTTGATTTTTCGAGACAGGGTTTCTCCATAGCTTTTTGGTTCCTGTCCTGGAACTAACTCTTGTAGACCAGGCTGGCCTTGAACTCACAGAGATCCGCCTGCCTCTGCCACCCAAGTGCTGGGATTAAAGGAGTGCGCCACCACCGCCTGGCCATACCCCACTTTTTAATGTGAATTCTAGGTAATTAGGCTTAGGTTCCCATGCTTCTGTGGCAAGCCCTTTACTGAAAGAGCTATTTCTGTATTTATTTTTAAAACAAAGGAATATATGGTTTCTCCACTAAGGACTCACAAGATTACAAGCTCATTAAGAGCCAGGATCTGCTTCATTTGTCGTTGTGCTTCTAGCACAGCACTATGGATATAGAAAAAGTACAATATGTGTGTTGAAAACTGATGCCAAGTGTTGTTGGCATTTGTACCAAGGCTTCAAATTCTTTTTGTAATATCTAGCAATGTTGTTGTATAACTGTTAAAAAAGGAGAATAATTTCAAGTGCACATTTGGGTTATAAAAAAGTTTTGTCTAGCTTTATAGTTAAATATCTCCCTTTAGAATAAACTCTTTGGCTGAATGATGTATCCTTCCCCCTTTTAAATATGTGTATGGGTGTTTTGTCTCCATGTATGTCCGTGCACTCTGTCAGAAGAAGTCCAGAAGAGGGAAGTGGTTCCCCTGGGACTGGAGTTATTGACAGTTGTGAGGTGTTATGGAGTAGTTGGGAATCAAACTTGAGTCTTCTGGAAGAGGAGCTGGTGCTCTTAATCACTGAGCCATCTCACTAGCCCTCATATCCACATATTTCTGCAGACTTTTGGGGGCAGATTTACTTTCTATGAAGAGGCAGTGTGATCTGGTTAACTGTTAGTAAGTCTGAGTTTTAATTTCCTCAATAATTTTTATCATTTAATTGAGCAATCAACACCTATTTATTGAGTCAGTTACAACAAAGTACCAGTACCATACTACCATCCATATTTTGTTAGAAATAGCACAGTTTAGTTTTCACAGTTCTAGAGTGGAGAAAGTGAGATCAGAATGGTAACAGTGGAGTTCTGAGAGCCCCTTTCACAGCTGCTAAGGGACTTCTCAGAAATGAGTGTTAAGATCACTGATGCCATTCATGAGGCTTTCTCATCCTTGACTACTTCCTAAAGGTGCCACTTTATAATACTACAGTTATAGTGTTTAGGATTTCAGTGTGTGGATTGACGTGAGAAGCAGCACTCAGTCTGTTTCAGTATATATGCATTGACACACATATGTAAGAAGATGATACTGTGATTGTGTCGTGTGTCAGCATGGTGGCTGGAAGAAGGGTACTGTGACATAAGAGGTCTCCTTTCTGGTAGTTGAGAAAATCTGACGAATGTCCTGATGTGGAGAAGGGCTCCTTGGAAATGGCTCCACATGTCTTCTGGGTATGGCAGTGAAACAGGAAGACTCTCCAAGTCCTTACAAGCTAGCAGTGAAAAGGTTGGCAGTGAAGGAAGGGATGATCTGAATGAGCAAGCAGCACATGCTGCTTCTTCCCGCTTTCTTCTCGGAGACACCTGGCTCTCTCCCTCTGTAAGCCATATCTGTTTCAACCAATGGATCGCCCTGTTTGTATGTGGAATATTCTGCCTTTAATATTTTAATTGGGGAATATGATTTCTTTGTTGGCAACCCCCATACACTGTTTTTTTTTTACTACTTTATCTTTTAAAATTTTTTGAAAAATCCCTTCTTCATAGAATTCTCAACTAGGAAGCAATTTATTTATTTGATAAATTTTTTAAAAAAGCATCTTTTAAATTGCCACACTGTTACTCACCCTCTGCCTCTTTGGATTTCTGGTAAGAGTCTCTCATCTTCTGATGACAACATCTGCTGACAGCCTTCACTGTGAACAGCCTTCCTCACCGTCTCCCTAGGGTTTCTAAAGAAGTCATATAGTACCAGTAGCTAAGGAAATGGATCAGTTGGTAAGCTACTGCTATGCATATATGAGGACTGGACTGACCAGATGTGGTGACCTACTTCTGCAATCTTAGGCCAAGAGAGATGCAGGCAAACAGATCTCTGGAGCTCACTGCTCATAGAGTATAGTTGAATCAATGACCACCAGGTTCAGTGAGAGACCCTGTCTCAAAAAAAAAATAAGATGGAGAGTAATCAAGGAAAACACTAACATTGACCAATTGTCTTCACATACCTGTGCACAATGCATACATCCACATAAGTGGATTAAATACAGCACCCACATTCTTATACATAAAATTATTATGTAATATGGAAGACTTCTGTGACAGTTTTCATTTTGGGAGACAGTTTATGGGCTTCTATCCATCAGGCATGTCAGTCTGAGAACTTGTTACAGCTGGACATTCTTTAAGATCTAAAATGTATGCAATCGGTAACCTTTATTTTGAATAGGTATGTTCTCAGTCAGTCCCGCAGGAACTCCGAGGGAGGTGGACAGGTGGAGATAGGAACATCGCAGCATGGGCTACACTGGGGTGTGAGCATTTCTGTGTTCACTTCCTCTGTAGGTTGCCCCCAACTTTATCTTTTTTTTCTTTTTATTGACTTGGCGTTTGATATTTTTATTTTATTTTGTTTATATCCTGGTCACAGTTTCTCCTCCCTCGTTTCCTTCAGTACCCCTCCATCCGCCCCCCTCGTTCACTCCTCCATTTCTATTTAGGAAAGGGAAGGTCTCCCATGAGTATCAACAAAACATGGCACATATCAAGTTGGAGTAAGATTGAGCACCTTCCCAAGTATTGGGACTGACTTAAGTAAGCACTCTGCATATGTGTTACAGTTGTGTAGCTTGGTCCTCTTGTGGGACTCCTAAAGTGGGAACAGCAGCTGTCTCTGATTCTTTTCCTGGCTTTCGGGACCCTACTGCTCATACTGGGTTGCCTTATCTAGCCTTAATACATGGGGAGGTACTTTGTCTTACTAAAGTCTTGCATTAGGAAATTCACAAATAAAAAATAAATGAAAAACCATCACTAAATCTACCACACATTTACCCTGCTGTGGGATGGTCTTTCTGTATGCTGTGAATATATGTTGTTCTCACTGGTTGATGAATAAAGCTGTTTTGGCCTATAGCCAAAAGGCTGGGTGGGAAAGGCAAATGGAGATACAGGGAGGAAGAGAATACAGTCGAGAGATGCCAGCAGCCACCCAAGGAGCAAGATGCCAGAGCACTGGAAAGCCACGGGCCATGTGGCAGTGCACAGATGAAAAGAAATGGGTTAATTTAAATGTAAGAACTAGCCAGAAATAACCCTGAGCCATCAGTCAAACAATTATAATTAATATAAAGCCCCTGAGCAGTTATTGGGGAACTGGTAGGTGAGAAGAGAACCCTCCATTTACATTACCAGTCCCTCCTTTCTTGAGTGTCTCGTAAGCCTCCCTCACCTTCTGATGAATGCCCAGATCTGTTAGTGACCACTTCTCTGTCCCTATTGAAGGAAAGCAGAGCGTCCACTGAGTCTTTCTCTTGGACAAAGATGTTCGAACTCTTGTCTGGCAAATTCGTTCCCAGCTTTTGGGGTAAATGGGTGCTGGTGAAACTATTACAGACATAGTAATAGACTAAGGACGTCCCCCTGGTCTTCAAGTGGTGTCCTCACGGTCTGACTGTGTCTGTTGTATGGCATTCCTGTGAGTCTCTCCTTTTCCACCTTTTCCCAGAGAAAAATCTGAACTGTGTGCTGTTACTGATTCGTAGTAGTTCCAGGAATGCAGAGAGATGGCAGTCTTCGAGCTTCATTCTTTCCCCTACGTTTGGCCATCAGTTAAAAAGCAATATCCTAGGAGTTAGAACAATTGCGTTGGAGGTTAGCTGCTACAGCTGCTAGAGCACTCCTCTTTCCAGGGTCCTTCCACAAGTGGAAACCCTTTCTCTCAAATTGCCTCAACTGCCAAACGAAAGGCAAAATAAAGATGAATTATTGTGACAGATCCCTAGGAGATCTTCCACTCTTTACTAATTCAGAATAAGATGTAGCCATTCGCTTAAAAAAAATCACCCACTCAGCAGGATTTGCTTCAGTTTTCATCCTGCCTGTTATGGTTTAATAGCACAGTCTGCTCTAGCTCACTGTCCTCATAAAAGCTGCAGGCAGGGAAATGGCCACACTCACATACATTCTCATTCTGGGTGGAGAAATGAAATCTTGCAGCTGGGTCGTGGAAGTGGAGCTGTGAAATTACAAAGCAAATTGTGTTTGCTGGGCATTTTTGCCGAGGTCAGGGTCGTAGACAGAGGCTGCGCCTGCAGACCTCCCGAGAGCCCGAGTCACTGGCTCCTTCAGCTGCTCTCAGTTTCCTATTGGAACATCTATTTGTGTCAATTGTTTGCGTCAAGTCACACAATATTACAAGACTTATGATCAAACTGAATAGTGTTCCTGGAACGTTCCCAAAGAGAACACTTTTCAATAACAGAAGTGTTAAATCCACAGTAAGTTCAACAGCTTTTGTTTCTGTTTTCAAAACAAACACTTTTCATTTTATTGGCAGTAAAAGGGCCACTGCAGAATCATTGACTTGTGGTTCAGGTGCTTGTTAACAAATGGGAGTTTTAATGATCCAGGAACAGATTTGTGAATAGTTATCGACTCATAGCTGAGAATATAACACTTTTGACTACTCATGCTTTTTAAAATAAAAAAAATCATTTATGACCTGGTCCATTTAATTTCCCTTGACTGTGATGTATAACTCTTTCCATAAGTGATCATTTAGCAGGAATGTTATTTATGAGGCAAATTTGGTCTTTAAAATCCTAAAAAATTGGAACGCATAAGAGGTCACAATATAGTATGTTATATAAACCAATACTATCCCTGACTATTGGAGCAAGTGATTAAGAATCTAAGTGGGTCTAGGGATATATACCTCAGTGATAGAACACTTGTAGTATGCAGAAAGCAGCTTCAGATAACCACACTACCACCAATAGAAGCCCTGTTATCTAGAATGCCTGGTCTTCTCTCCAAGTCCTGTTGATTGTCATTACATAATGAGGTCAATTCAAGATTGTGTTCTACTTTTCCATCTGTAAGAGAATCTACCTCTTATGCTTTCTAACAAGACTAACTCATTCAATCCTTACAACAACAATAAGAACAACGAAAACGGAACAGTCCATGACACTTTGGGACTATGTCACAATTTTTATTAACATTAATTCCAAAGTCTTCTAGCAGTTTAGTTCAATGATCTTTCTTTAATAATACTGCAACTCAGAAAAAGTAAAAGAACCTATCTTATATATTCAAATATGTTATTGCAGTTACAACTTTGTGTGCATTTCAGTATCTTTCAATATAGCAGACTATACTTCAAATAAAGGTACAGAAGAACACTCAGAGAAATCTGTCCCCATCTATTTTGTCATGACATCTAGACTATCGGGATACTTCTTAAGTAGCTATGTCTCTCACCCTCCTGACCCTGGATGGCCTTTCATACAAGTGCTGGAGCCTGTCCTAGTCTGATTTTTTACTATTGTCATGGTAAATACCACGACCGTAAAGTCATATTATTTTGGGTAAAGAAGGTTTATTTGACTTACACTTCCAGAACACAGTCATCATTGATGAAAGTCAAAGCAAGAACTCAAGGCAGCATCCCAGTAGCAGGGGCTAAAGCAGAACCCATGGAGAAATGCTCCTCACTGGTGTGTCCCGGGATCTCACTTAGCTGCCTTCTTTATACTTCCTAGGACCACCTGCCTAGAGGTGGCACTGCCCATAGTGGGCTGGGCCCTCCTACATGAATCAGTCAAGAAGATGCCCCACAGACTTGCCTGTGGGCCCCTCTGATGAAGGCATTTTCTTAGTTGAGGTTCCATCTTCCCAGGTGATTTTTAGTTTATGTCAAGTTGACTAAATACTAACAAACACAGAGCCCTTCTTAGGGACTTTTTTCAGGTCACAGATGACACAGCTGGACGTTGAAGACTTATCACAAATGTGTATAAGGACGATAACTTATTGGTGTAGAAATCACTGAGAGAATTAGGATCTGACAGCTCCAGAGTAGCAATAATGGTCATAAGTATCAGTTGTAAAATTAGAATGACACATGCATATGCCAGGTGTTTCTGTAAGTCATTAACCAAGCTTAAATCACTGGTTACACTTAGCATGGGGTTTGCTAATTTCAAGAATTTTACCCTGTTCTGGAAACTAAAAAAGGCCTTTACCTAAAGGCCAAAGTGTAAATAGTGACAAGTGCTTTTCCCTCGGGCTAGTGACTCACTGGAGGTGCAGCGAAAAGCTATTTTCTGTTTGATGTTTGGTCAGTGACCTGGAAGGAGAACTGCAGTAATTTTGTAATGTTAGGAAGTAGGACATGCAAGATTATTTCTCAAACAAGACTATTTTTTAAATGAGTTGCCACTATACCCCAAATGAAGAGTTATAAAAAATGGAAAGAGTGCATTCAAAAATTGAAGTCTTTGCATGTTAATTTAATGGCACCTGTTGCCATCCCTGTGCAAGGAGCAGGGATGTAAAGTCAGAAGGTGATCTTGTGCTTATCGAGTTTTCAGTCTTTCAGTGAGTTTAACACCGAACAAATGCTTTCAGAAATATTGTAAAATACTATAGGATTACAGAAACTTCAGGATTTTATTTTCAGAAAATTAGACATTTAATATGGGCATTATAAGGAAAAAGAATATTTAAAAAAACATGCATAGAATTTGTTTAGGGATATAGAGAAACTGTTGCATGGGATACTGCTGTGGTTTGAATGTGCCTCCTAAAAGTTCATGTATTAGAGACAATATCGTGAATTTACATCTTGATGGTTTTTGAAGACGGGGTCTTTGTGAGATCATTAGGATTAGATGAGGTCATGATTTGAGTCCTTACGATGAAGTTAGTGTCTTTATAAGAAGAGAGAGTCACGAGCTTGCCCTGCTCTGTCTTACCAAATTTTGGGGTTTGAGTGTGTAATGTCTCCCATAGGCTCCTGAGTTTGGATATTTGATCCCTTCCTGATGCCTTCCCTGACCACCACCATGCCTTCCTTGACCACCACCACGCCTTCCCTGACCACCACCACGCCTTCCCTGACCAGCACCACCATGCCTTCCCTGACCAGCACCACCATGCCTTCCCTGACCACCACCACCACGCCTTCCCTGACCACCACCATGCCTTCCCTGACCACCACGCCTTCCCTGACCACCACCATGCCTTCCCTGACCACCATGCCTTCCCTGACCACCACCATGCCTTCCCTGACCACCACCATGCCTTCCCTGACCACCACCATGCCTTCCCTGACCACCATGCCTTCCCTGTCCACTGCCACCCCTTCTCTGACTGCTGCCATGTTTTCTTTGAAATGATAAATTATGTCCTAAACTGTGTGTGAGTCAAAATAAACCCTTCTCCCATGTTTTATTTGTCAGTATATTTTTATCACAGCCACAAGAATGTAACCAAGAGACCAAGTGATGCCCTTTGACAGGTCATGGCAGGCATGGGAAGAGGGCCTGGGCAGAGGCCAGCACTAGGCTCTTACATTTCTTGGCCTCCAGAATTGTAATTTACCAAGCTTCTTCACAAGTTATCCTGTATTCATATTTTGCTATGGCAATAGAATAATAATATAAGAGATTCTTTCATGGAAAGAATTTTCTAAAGGAAAATGTCACAACTAGACCCGATGGTACAGTGCTTTGAATACTTTTCTGATACGGAATGACCCTGTCAACTAAATGTTCATTCCCTACCCTCTTTGTCTCATCATTATGGGGCTGACAACTCAGCCCAGAACCCCTGCATGTGACAAGTTCTTCCTGGGTAGTCACAGCTCTTAGCTATTCTGTCAGTCCTGCCCCAGAGAGGCCTTTCTTACAGGTGTTGGTGGCCCTTTTTTGTGGAGTTTTTCAGGTCATTAGTGGTAGAGCCGGAATCTGAAACCCCCAGCCATGTAAAGAGGGTAGTTTATCACAAACTTTACAGATCACTGGTTGATCTTATATCTGACAACTCCTCAGTAGTGGTAATGGTCACCAACATCAGAAATATCACAAATACAACCAGAAAGAAGATGCTCCAGACTCACCTGTGTGTACCAGCCCCTAAGTGTGGCATTTTAAACAAACAAGAGTTGGTAACCCCAGCACTGAGGAGATGGTAAGCAGGAGATTCAGGAATTTAAGGTAATCCTCAGCTACAGAGCATGTTTGAGGTCTACATCTCTCTAAAAAAAACAAACAGGCTGGGGAGATGCTTGCTATGCAACCACGAAGACTAGAGTTTGTACGTCCCCAGCATCCATGATAAGTGGGTGCCATGGCAGTGCTCCCGTACGTCATCCCAGCACTGGGGAGGCAGAGACAGGAAGATCCCTGGGGCCATGCTGTCCAGACAGTCTAGCAAGCTGGTGGGTTCCAGGTTCAGTGAGAGACCATCTTAAACATATACGGTGGGGTAGTTTTTGGCAGAGATACCCAGTGTTGACCACTGGCCTACACATGTATATGTACACATATGCCCATGAATGATCTGCCCACATTCCCTCTCTACACACGAACACATACAAAATAAGCCCGAGCACAAACAATCACAACATAAATGAAAATCAAATAAAAAGTCGAGCAAGAAGGGAGGAGTTGGGCTGCAGGTGTTACTCTTTGCTTTCGTCCCTGGTTCTCTCAGTGGACAGGCACACACAGCTGATTCATGAACGCGGCCATTTGCATTATGTTTCGTCTATTTAGAGTTAAGAGTTCGCCTCATTATTTCCATTTTAGACGCGCAGGCTCATTCCGGCTGTTTTACAGGTTGAGATGCTAGGCTTCTGTTATCCTTAATATACTTCTGTATTGGTTAGCCTTCTTCTGTGTAATCTATCTTCTTTTGGCTCCTCTGCCTCCTTCTTTGGTATATGCTCTGAGGCTCTAACTCCTTACAGACAGGCTCCCTGTTCTCTCTGCTGTCCTCACAGGTACCCTCCTAGCTCACTCTAGAGCTGGCAGTCTGGAAAGGCTTCCCTAGGTGAGACCTCCTGTTTGTCTTTGCCCTGCCAGCCTCTCTCCTCTCTAAGCGTCTGTTGACACCTACCTTCCGTACTATAAATAATAGTTCTTGACCTGAATAGTTTCAGAGAGAGAGAGAGAGAGAGAGAGAGAGAGAGAGAGAGAGAGAGAGAGAGAGAGAGAATAAGAGCCATACAAACACATCTGGGGTTTTTTCGGGGCATTTTTCTGATTCTGTTTCTCACACTTTCAGTATTAGGTTGACTGTTCAGAACTACCAGCCATGTCACCAAACCACAGGCCCCTACAGATGAGAGGCCTTGCTTAGCAGATAGTTTATCTCTTTCTGTTCTTCAGCATGACCGGAAACATAGTCGAGGGTATTTGGATAGGGCCTCCATTTGCTTCTAACCGCCATCAAGTTAGTAGTAACGAGTACAGAGGGCTACTCACCCTGAGAGTTTCAGATTCTGTTTAATTCCATTAAATGGGAGCATAAATGTGCTCCCATTTCAAATTCATTTCTATATGAAGTTGGAATTTATCTTCTCTATGGACTTCTTTCTCGCTGAGCTTGTTTAGCCTACTCAGTGGTTACAGTATGCAATAGAGAATGACCTCTTGCATGAAAAATTCTTGTATAAGCCGGATGGTGCTGGTACACGCCTTTAATTCCAGCACTTGGGAAGCAGAAGCAGATGGATCTCTGTGAGTTTGAGACTAGCCTGGTCTACAAGAGCTAGTTTCAGGTAGGCTACAAAACTACAAAGAAACCCTGTTTCAAAAAAAAAAACTGTATAGTGAGGGACATCACTATACAATTTTGTTTTATAAACATCATTTCAATTTTGTCTATTCTAGGAAATCTCAAACACATCATAACCAAGTCTTCAAACATCTGACTAGAGTAACTGTATTCCTTCTACTTTGAAGAACCAGTCAGGCGCAGCAGGCTACCCATCCCATCCCCAGACACTAGCTACAGATGGCTATATAAACATTGAATTTTCACAGTATTGAATTGTTCTGGCACTGGATTTTTGATGTAAGGAAGGTACACATTCATGCTATAGTCATGTGAACTCTTCTCATTCCATCCTGGCTGGCTTCTAAATTAAAGACCTTATGGGACCTCTTCAGTCATAGAAAAGCTTGCTTTGCTTATTCTTTTTGCAGTATGCTGTTCTCTGCTAACTGGTTTTGTGATCCCCTAGAGTGTAGAGAAAGTCTATCAGAAATTCCTTTCCTGGGACAAAAGAAAAAGAAGAAGAGGAAGAGAAGCAGCAGCAGCTATCTAGATCTTCAGGATTCCAGGTGAAGGTGGTGTATGCTATGGAAGCTATGGAAAGAAAATCAGATTAGCAGTTTGGTCCATGTCTGTGACTAACAAAATGTGGAATGCATGAGTGTCCTACGCATCTGGATGGTTCTAAATGGTACTTTGGCAACATCTCCCCTTCAGGCCTCCCAGAGCTGCCCTCAGGGATCTTGGTGGCAGTTCTGGCCTGCACAGAGAACCACGGATGTAGATTTGAAGGTCACCTCCCCACCTAGTGTGTACTCTCGATGAAGCAGCAACCATTCTGTGGGCACATATGTTATTCTTGAAGGGATTCATGATTACTTTAAATAAGGCTCTCTTCTGGAAGAAAATAAAACACGATCAAATCAACTGTGAGCTCCTGAGACTCCACAAAGCCTGTCTACATATCTAGGTGTTGGCTATGATAGTTATACCCCACATTAGCCCATTTTGTCTTCTGAGGAGAAACCAATATGTAGAAGAGATCAGTGTGGGACAAGGATTCCTTCCCTGCCAGGATGCAATGTTGTTCTGAAGGTTGTGGGTCTGCTGTCTCTGATTTCGTTCACACATGTGTAGAGATGAGAAAGAAAAGAAGCCCAGCATTTGCTTGTCACTGGCTCAGCTCCTCCCCTGCGCTTTTTTTTTTAAAGCATAGGAAGCTTTTTAATATCTGGTAGGCACACACACCTCCTCCACCAGTTTGTCTGTTTCTGTCTGAAGTGGCATGGCAGCAACAGCCGACACAGAAACTTAGCAGGAGGCCCAGATGCTGCCTTTCCCAGTTTCAGAGACATCTAGTCAGGGCTTGAAGGAACAAAAATGCATCCACCGTGAGAGAGCCAGAAATTTAGATATTCACCCCCTCAGCCTTGGGGAACACCAGTGCTCAGTTAACATCCAGGGCTATGTGAATCAGTTCCCATGGCCTGATACACACCAACTGAGCATGCGCACAACTTTCCATCCTGTTTCTTCCAGACCCCAGCCTACCAGTGGTGCTGCCCAGACTTAGGGCTTTCCCTTCCCTGCTCTGCCATATGCCAATCAATTATTCTAGGAACACCTTCATAGATATCCCCAGCATGTGCTTTATAGATTTCCCTGTTATCTCTTCATCCAACAAAGCTGGTAAAATTAATCATCCTAAAGATTCAAAACAAATAAAGATAGCCAATAAACAAAAGTGAAATCCAACCACCCCACTGCCATTATTCTTTCAAGAGAGAGCAGTTGGCTGTCCTGACAGGAGAGAAGGGGTATCTCAGAAGAAGAGACACTTCTGTGACCTGAGCGGATGGTATCCTACTGAAGTTTATCATGTGCCTTTGCATTGCAGGGATGAAAGTGGAGCAGTCTTTGGGGACTGCGCTCTCGGTGGGTGATCCCCCTGCTAGTCCTCCGAAAATATTCTTCTTCAGTAGTTCTGTCTGACAGAGGAGTGTGGGCGACTAACAAGGTGTTAGTTACACTTGCAGACATTTTTCTGTCTCCAACTTAAATGCTCTCAAACTGCATATGGAGAATTGTCTCTCTGCTTTTGAGCCAGGTTAATCTGGCCATCTTCTGCTTGCTTCCTCATAAAGGCTCCAGTTTCTTTGAACGAAGCCACACTTCCCTTTGCGGCTTCTGAGCTCTGCTCTGCTGTACATGCAGGAGCTGGAAGGGTTTGCCACCCACGCTCTTAACATTCATCGTAGCCATAGGACACTGGATCCTTCAGGATCAAATTCACTCCACTTTGTACAGGTTAGAGGACAAAGTCTAAGAGAGGCAGATGGCTGCCCAGTGGTGGCAAAGGAGGCCAAAATGAACCTCTGAATATCAGGTAGCAATATCCTGTCCTCTTGCCCATGGGAACTTCCTCTTACACCCTCATCGCTGTTCAATTTGTGGACTCCTCCCCCTGTAAGAGCTTCTTCTTCCATACTGCCTGTGCTTTGAAGTTACAGATAGGAGACTCTGTGGCTAGCTGGGTCTTGGTTTTCTTTCACGTTCTCTATGCTGGCTTTTCTTATAAAGCTTCTTCATTCTAGGCCAGAGATTTCCCAAATTCCTCCCAGAGAAGACTGATACCTACTAACATGTAATGACTGGGCCTTCAGGACAGTTTTGGAACTCTGTCCCTGGTAGTAGCAATTACTGAGAAAACAAATAAAACCTGCCTGTAAAACAAACAAACAAACAAACCCAAAACAAACAAACCACAGAAAAGTAAATGAAAACTGGGTTGGGAACATGACTCAGTTGATGAAGTGCTGAATGTGTTGATTTTGTATACCCAGCCCCCCAGACAAAGACTAGGGTCTGATGTAATCTCAGTACTGCAGGAGGTTGAGACCGGTAGATCCCAGGGATTAGGCAGCCAGTGTAACCAAGCAGCAAGTTTCAGGCTCAGTGACAGCCACTGTCTGAAAAAACAAGGTGGGACAAAACAAACTGAAGGAGATACCCAAGACCAACCTCGGGCCTCCAGATACACCCACACACATATGTACATACGCATGAACAAAGACACACAAACACAATATCCATGAGACAAGAATATTGGCTAGACAGATGGCTCAGAGGTTAAGAGCGCTTGCTGCTGTTGCAGAGGACCCGAGTTCATTCCCCACACCCCCATGTTCACAAGTGTTCATGTTCCCCAGGACCCGGTGCTCTCTTCTGGTCTTTGTGGGCACTAGGTACAATGTGGTACACACAAGCAAACACTCATACACATAAAAATAAATCAATCTGAAAAAAAGAATAAATTAAAATCCAGAATTCTCATTTCCCCATATGGCATTTGCAGTAGCTTTAAAAGTTGTTTTTATCCCACACTTGAAATTTCATCTGTTGCATAAGGGTTTTGTGAATTTTCTTCATGAGAGACAGATGTAACAAAATTTCAGATTTATTCCCAGTAGACTTCAATTTGATCAGTCTAATTTACTTAAATTATAAAAATACCTTTGTGTGATGATTTGAATGAGAAATTTCCCCTACAGGCTCAGATATCTGAACACTTGATCTCTGAGATGTAAGGGAGCCCCTCTCCCAAGTTGGTCCAGGACACACCCAGATACCAAATTCTCAGGACTAGTGAGATTTATTATCCTGGAGGGGAAAGAGTGGGATACAAAGGCAGACAGCAAGCAGCAGCAGTAAGCAAGCAGCAAACAGGTGTTTTGTTTTGGTTTGTTTTCGTTTCTTTCAGGAGTGGGTTTTTAAGGGAAAACGGGGCAGTCTGTGCTAGGGTGAGTTGGTACATCCTAATTGGACATGTTAACCAAATAATGAATTTTGATTGTTGGACCTTGGTGTTGTCTCAAGAATGAGTCAGTGGACAAGTTAGGGAATGGACTTTGAAGACTAGCCTTAGGAATGTAATCTAATAGATTTTAGCAACGGGGAGAGGGTAAAAGGCAAAACTTGTCTGTACCATGTTTGCAATGCTCAGGTCTGTTAGGGGCCTCCACAAGCAATGTTTGGGCAGTTGTGGAACCTTAGGAGGGGGAAGTACAGCACTGGAGGCTGGCTCTGAGTTTGTAGCTTTCTGTATCTCCAGCTCACCCTCTCTCTGCACCAAACCTGCCAAATTACCCGCTCCTTTTTTACCCCCCCCCCCCGTGGCATTGGAGATGGAACCCAAAGACCTGTGCATGCTAAGCAAGTACTCTGCTACTGAACTACACATATCTCCAGCATTTAGATATAATTCTTTGAAATGGAAAATATGTGGATGCTGGATGGAGGCGATGAACTGTTGCCTGAAGTATAAGATAAAATAAACCATGTCCTCCCCAGGTTGCTTTTGGTCACAGTACCTAAGCACAGCAATAGGAAGTCTAACTAAGAAAGTTGGCAGAGAGTGACAAGTTCTCTAAAGCCCTCTTCCTGTTAACCAAAATGCCTGTAATGGTCAAACTGGCATTGCCAAAAGATTTAATTTCTTTAGAATTTTCCTATCACTTTTACTTGACTCAACAAGTAGCCATGTCGTCCTGATCTGCAGTTTACAAAAATCCAGTGGTTCTTAGCAGCTTCCTCTTAAAAGACAAATTCATACAATTCCTAAGTAGGTGAGTACCTGGCAGACCAAACCAGCTCTGTTGCAGGTGAAAGAAAGCTGACCAACTGCTTTAAGCTGGTAAGAATTTATTGTAAGATCATATAGAATTCTGGGGAGGCTGGCAAAGGGGGATTAACCAAGTACTACATCTTGCTTTATAGCAAACAAGGACTGCTCAACGCTGGGTGCCAGTGGCTGACATCTTATACTACTATATATGGATAATGATGCTGTCCCTACTGATAACACCGATGTTTCCAGCATTGGCCTCCCCTTAGACAGTATCTTTGCTTTTATAAGTTGGGGTGAGGAGCCCAGATGCAAAATGGTCAAGATAGCAAGTTTTGTATCTATAGATAAACTTGGTAGCCTCCCTCCTCCACACCCCCTAAAATAGAGCATCAATAAATAGAAGAATTTACTGATATAAAACTGGACTTTCGAGATGGAAAGGACCTAAGACATCACTTAGATCAGACTGTAAACGCAGAGCCTAGAAAAGGCTTCTTATTTGGAGTACCATTTATCTAAAAGGGCGTTGTTCTGCCTTCTGGTCCCCTGCCTGTTTTATCCACTGTGCTGTGAGGTACTTTCCAGGCTCTAAGGCCCCTGTAAAGAATGCTGAGCTCTAACAACAGATCACTGAAAAAAAAAAATAAGGGAGAACATATAATCTTATAGCTAATTTGAAACTCTCCAGTTGGAGCAACTGAGTAGGAATTAAAGTTAGTGAACTCAGATACAAAGTAGTCCAGATGAGTTTTTGCTGGAGTCACAACACAGAAGCTAAACGGGAAAAGTTCACTTGTGGTCTGGTACTCTTCCCAGTCCCTTTCACAGACCCCACTCCTCATGTATATTTCCTCTCCTGATGATGTACTGTTTATTTTTAGACAGTCTTACATAGCAGTCTGGCTCCCAACTTGCTAGCTAGCCCGAGGAGGACCTAGATTCCTGCTCCTTGTGCCTTGCAGAAAGTGCTAGTCACACTGAGTATAGGACTGTTGAATTTTTGAGACTTCCAAGGGCAACTAATCTTCCTACACATTTGATGTAGGTGGGTCATCCATCTGTCAATGTGTTGCTTTCATTGGTTAATTAATAAAGAAACTGCTTGGCCTGATAGGTCAGAACATAGGTGGGTGAAGTAGACAGAACAGAATGCTGGGAAGAAGGGAAGTGAGTTAGACGTGATGAAGCTCCTCTCCAAGATGGACGCAGGTTAAGATCCTTCCCAGTAAGCCACCACCTCGTGGTGCTACACACATTAATAGAAATGGGTTAATCAATATGTGAGAGTTAGCCAGTAAGAGGCTACAGCTAATGGGCCAAACAGTGTTCAAAAGAATACAATTTGTGTGTTGTTATTTCGGGTGTAAAGCTAGCCCGTGGCAGGGAGCCAGGCGGTGGGAAGTGGCCCTCAGCTCTCACTACACACATTCAGTGTTTCAATTCTCAGACATTACCATGTAATCTACTTCCGATCTTTTAAACAAATGTCTTTGTTTCCTGGTTGCACATCATTACCATAAAAACACCGTAAGAATTTTATAGATCATTCGCGAGGGGCAGGTGAGATGGTTCGCTCAGTGGCTGAAGGGTAGGAGAACTGGCTTCACAAAGCTGTCCTCTGACCTCCATGTGTGCACCGTGGTCTGTGAGATGGGCCCTCTAGAAGAGTGGCAAGTGCTCCTAGCCACGAGCCATTTCATCAGTCCGAATAAAAATTAAATTGTGAATCAATTAATATTGATTCATAATGCTAACCACAGTGATTTTGGATACTAGTTTTCTTATTTTAAATATTCTTTAAAAAGCAAAGTGAAATATATTAATGTTTTATTCCTTTTTACAAATGTTCATTATATATATATGGCTGTACCACCTATGTGACTGGTGCTCGTGGAGGCCAAAACAGGGCACTGGAACATTACTGGAACTGGAGTTAGTGATTAGCAGCCATGGGGATACTGGGAATTGAAGCCATGTGCTCGAGAAGAACAGTCTAATTCTTACTAGCTCAACTTGGATAAAAAACACCTTTAATCCCAGCACACAGGAGGCAGAGGCGGGTGGATCTCTGTGAGTTCAAGGCCAGCCTGGTCTATAACGGGAGTTCCAGGACAGGCTCCAAAGCTACAGAGAAACCCTGTCTCGAAAAACAAAACAGACAAGCAACCAAAAATCTTCAAACTGTTCACGAACAGCTGACTGGATAAACAGAGTTAGATTATGCAAAGCTTTCAATGTAGGCCAACTATCCGATTAAAAGAAGGAGCATGACGAAGGGTGAGCAAGGATGAGGAGGAAGAGGAAGGAGAAAGGGAAGATTAAGAACAACTACTACTATTACTACTCTGCAGTCACCACCCCTATGACTTCTACTGAGCTTGATCCCTAGAGCCCACCATAGAAAGACAGAACCAACTCTTGAAGGTTCTCATAGCCTGGTGCACCCCACGCCCCAACACACGCACATTAAATAAATTAATCAACTGAAGCTAGCAGATAGATAACAAAATATGTTTTATTATTGTAAAGTTAAAAATAGTAGACAAGCTTATCTAGTTACAGTTTCAAAGCGTAATACAAATATATAAATTATTGCATATAACAAACAGATAATGACTAAATAAACCTTTCTGAAACACAGCTTTGACCACAGCAGTTTCGTTTTCGTTTTCTAAATGTCAGCACAACTGTTTAAAAGAACAACAGAGATTAAAGTTCAATGACTACAGCGTATGCTAGTCAGGTTTAAAGCGTCTCTGTTTCTGTCTGGTCTCTCTCTCTCTCTCTCTCTCTCTCTCTCTCTCTCTCTCTCTCTCTCTCTCTCTCGCACACACACACCCACACACATGCACACCACTACCGAGCACTTTTTAAACCACCTTTTCTGGAGGCAGTAGGATGGGGAAGTGAAAAACAACAAAACAGCAAAACTAAACCCACAACCCCCCTGAAGCAAGCGCAGTTTTAAACACGTACATGTGTCTCCATGACATTTTTGCTTCACGTTGGTAGAGTTGAAATTGGAGAAAAGTCACTGAATAATTATAACAGAGACTCCTCCAAACTAAAAATAATAGTGAAAATATGATTTATAAACTAAGTGTTAAAAACAGTGTTCCAGACACACATGATCTGGCTCACGTAAAGGTGGATGCAGCCTGACGTTGTGCTGATGTAGGTGAAAGACATGAACTGCAAGGCCAGGTCGCATCCTCCTCTGCCCACTGTGACCTCCCTTCCCCAAAGAGTCCTATTACCCCAGCCAACATACCCTTGTGAGCCCCGTCACCACAAAGCTTAACTGGGCAAGGGTATTTATTTAGGGTTCTGTTCTTTAGTGATTTTTTTAAAACCAAATTTCCTCAAAAGAAAAAAAAATTCTGTTCAAGGTAAAAATGGAATCAGAACAAAATCAAATCAAGTCTCTGCTTTAAAATCATATCTTAATAGATATGTAAGTATAAAATTTTTATACTTATGAAGTTTTAAAATATTCACACATCTTGCTGTAGCATGAACAATGGTAACATTTGATGGTAAATGAACTGGCGAAAAAGTCAAAGTAATATACTCCAGCATTAAAATATTTCATGTGGATGTAATTACTTTTCATGGTCCCAAATCTGAGCCCTTTGAAAAGCTACATAGATCTTTAAAATTCCTACTTAAGTTTGGAACACACATGTTTTGTGCTACATACAACGTTAATAAGGAAAGCAGATTTCTCCTAAAAAGAAACAGAATAAAACCTAAACTGGTAAACATTAATACAAGTGGACCAAAATAATTACTTTAAAAATTAACAACAATAAAAAAAATGAATGGACCTTTGCAGTATAAACACCAAGATAAGCATTATATAAACAAACTAAAAAGGAAAAAGCCATTTCAACAGCTGATATGATACAACACAAAACCAAGAATTCATAAACCGCCTATGAAATGGCATCAGAATATACTTCAGCTGTATTTCTGAAAGCACTTCCCAACATGAACACCTTCTGAAAAATAATCCTTAAATGTTTATAAAAATGGGCACTTTTTGGTGAAATGTAGTTAAGAAACCCACGGGCTTCTCTTTACTCAATACTGCATACACGAATCACACAATGAAATCAATTGACTGCTTGGTCCACCAGCATGGTGTCTCAAGTGCATGCCTTTTCCAAAACAAATACAGAAACTAATACTAGACTCAGTGACAAGGTGGGACAGTACAAAAACGTTAAACCAGGCGTGGCAGTGTATGCTGAACCCCAGCACTCAAGAGGCTGAAGCAGTAAGACTGGTGTTGTTTGAGACCAGCCTGGACAACATAGTGAAACCCAAACCAAATCCTCTCTGTATTTACTACGGTAATAGGAATTTAGCTTGGCCTGATGTATGCCAGACACATAAAAACACCAATGTTTAAAAGACAAAAATCAAGCTAAAATCACATTTGACTTTTGACTTGAAAACTCTCCATCCTCTTTAACTAAGAAGTCTACTATGGCAAGATTGCCCTTCGCTCCGCACTCCCAGAAGCTCCCAAATGTAAGGGCTCACTAGCAGTCTGTCTTCTGTTAGTTTTAAAAAATGAAATCATGTGTGCTTCTTCTGAACTTCCTCAAACATACAACTATTTAGAAAGAACCAAATATAGAAACTAGTATTTGTGATAGTTCATCTTTCCCTACATTGTAACTCAACTCTGTCCCCATCCTTATTTGTGCATAAAATAATTGCATATTCAATGAAGAGAGCATATCTCCTCCTGAGGCAGAACCACCACAAATTCCAGGCCAGCCTGGACGACTTAGAGAATTCTAGGCCAGCCAAAGTTATGTAGCAAGACCCTGTCTCCAAACAAACAAACAAACCAAAAACCACCACCATCACCACCACCACCAAGAACAACTATAACAAATCACTGATGGGTAAACAACATGAAATACTATACTCCAAAAAAAATTCATGGAGTGAGTACTAGTGGGGGTGCCAGCACCAGATGTACTTAGGAGCACCGTTCCTTTGATGTTTCAGGTGAAATAGCTTAATGAAATGAATCGCAGGTCCCAGCTAAGACCTTGGGACGCAGGAAAATCCTAATCAGTCCAAACTCATTAGTAAACTAAATGTTTGCCAGAAAACTCTTGAAAGAGATCAGCAAACATTTTCTTTGGATAACACTGGTATTTAGGACTGCATCGGATGTCTCTTATGATAGAAATAAACTAAGTACTGCACATGCCAAATACTAAGGATCCTAGACTCCTATGACAGCCCCCAACTGCGTGCAATACACTGGCTGCTAACACTCTTGATGAGCTATGCCAAGCAGAGGTACAGTCAAACTTGAAAAGGTAACGTGTCTTTATCCAGCCTGGAAATGTGGACGCTTCCATATTGCACACATTCAATTTAAAGCTTATCAACACTAAGGCAATGCATTCATCTCCACTCTCCAGATTTTAAATTCATTTTGGAGGACACTAAAAAGTGTCGTTTTCAAAAGTTCCCTCCGAAAAGCTTAAAAGTTTGATTCAGAAAAAAGCAAAAGTACTGGGCAATCAACTAATGTACAAACCCAGGCCAATTTCATCCATCTGAGCATTCCGGAAAAGTGCTTTTCCAACAGGGAAGCAGTTCTTTGCTTAGTCAAAACTATTTGTGTTCAACATTGAAGTCTGACCCGTGCCCAGACAGATTGCCAACGTAAAGGGAGAAATCACCTTTATACTTGTCAGCTGTCTTCCCGTAGCTTACCACACACACACATTCTTAGCACCATTAAAAACTATCTATAGCCTGTCTGCATTTTGGATTGGTCACACCTTTTATTATGTTATTAAATCTATTTAACTTCTTGAGATAATTTATTAGTTAAGAATCTAGTACCTAAGTAGCTTATAATATCTTTATAAAGTGAGGTTATTTCATTGAATTGAGTGTTGATTTTTTTTTTTTTTTTTGGTAACTTGCAATCTTCTATCCCTTTAGATTTTAAAACTTAGAAAAGTACCTTAAATGCCTTTTCTTTTCTTTCTTTCTTTCATTTTTTTTTTTTTTGAGGACTGACTTCAGTGATGCGGACAGCAGAATTTGGACAGTGAACAGATCTTTGGGATTTCATGTGCGGTGGCACACGTAATAATGTTACTTCCCCCACCCAAACAGGACAGCTGCAGTCTTAGGAGTTACTCTGGACTCAGGGCTGAGAGATGATTTACTTTATCCAAAAATGAACACATCAAAGAAAGTCATGAGTTAAGAAGCAGAGCAGGGCTTCTTCTTTTAATGGAGACTGACACACGAGGATCACGATAGTATTTTCTTCCTAAGCTAATTCAGAATTGCTTTCGTTAGAAAACAACCATGTGCTTTATTTCCTTGAATATTTGCTTTAAGAGTGATTAACTTCACTTCCATATGCTGTTAGTATTTAACACAGCTCAACTAGGTAGATTGCTTCTCCAAATACTATCCAAAACACATTTATCTTTGGAAAGAAAGATAACAGTTATAAAAACACTGTATCTCCAAAATGCAGTGATCTTTTATATGGACAGACATATTCACACATGAAAGTGCAAATACACATGGCCATTCAAATACACATTTACAAAGACAATGGAAAATACCCAAAATAGCAATTTTATATAAAATTTTATATTAAAATATTGCTCATAAATAAGATGATATTATGAATTCTACTTCCCTCTTAAAAACTATCTCTAGTAGTTTCAGACTAACATAAGACCTAATTAGGCGTCTATTGTTTTGACAGTTGAGTTACAATAGAAAATGTCCAATAAGAACACATTGTAACAGGATATTTAAGTATTCACACATGGTAAAAGTTAGGGAGGGACATTTAGTAATTATAAGAAAAAGTCCCCAAATGAAGCCAAATGATTAACCCTAGACTAGAGTGATCTGCTTTATTAGATTAATAAATACTATCTTAGGTTTTTCAAGTACAACCACAAAAATGGACTGTAGCTTTCTTCCAGCGTTTTCTAGGTTCACATGCCTGGCAGACCGACAGAGGGAAAAGCACAGAAACTGCGTTCAGCTCAGTTGTTCATGGACAGGTGTGACCTCGTCCCCGCCCGTCCCACCTGCAGGCATGGTAGCTTGGAGTAGTTCTTGAGAAGCTGCTCGATAGCAACATGACGGACATGGAGCTCTGACGCCAAAGAGTCTTTTTCTTGCACTTGCTGAGATAACTCTTCAAAAACTTCTGTGAGGATTTCAAAGGCAATTGCAGTTTTAGTGCACAGAAAGCTTGACCTAAGACTTCTATTTTAATTAAATATAGGTGCAATGCCTGGGTAAATTTTAACATGAAACTAATTTGACACTAAGGAAAACAGCTGGTCTCCTACATCTATCAGTGTTGATCATCCCATTACATTTCGCACAGATAACTGAGACTGAAGGAAGATTATCAGTACACACAGCAGAAATGGTGGCCACCACTGCAGCCACCTCTCCAGTAGAACCTACAAATAGGCTCAAACAATATATAACTTATCAGATATGTGCTTATTAACATCCAGGTCCAGAAACTCCTCCAAGAGGCTTGGAACAGATTACTTGGAGTTTCAAAATCCTGGCTCCTAGGATCATGTATGTATGTGCTTCAGATAAGTCATCTATACCTTCTACTTGATATCCTCTTAGGGATAGGTTCAATACAAGGGGCACACTGTAAGAGCTAAACAAGGAGGGCTTGTAAAGAGCACGGAGTAAGTACTAAACCCATGTAAACTGGGATTACTCATGTTATCTTATTGTTGGCAGAGGCTTGTGTGTTTCAAGTTTTGCAGTTAAGTCTGCTACTGACAGAATGCATCATCTCTCTAAGCAACTTAAAGGTCTCCGAAGTGCTGCCTCACCTAAATGGGAACGGCTGGCTGAAAGAAAAGACAACGGGGATGCGGATACTGTAGGCGCTGATGTCTATTATAATGCTACAGAACTATTAGTGCTTTTTTTAAAGACCTATTAAGAGGATATGACTTTTTCTTTTTAAACAAAACCCTGACGTACTTATGGACAAAACAATACATTGTCAGGGATCTCAAAATAACCCACCAGTTGGCTGAGGTGGGGCAAAAGGAATGGAAACAAGTGGCCAGGAAAACAGCTATGTTTCAGTAACAGTTGAAGCTGATGACAACAGGCAGTGGTCACTACACTTATCTCACAGTTTTCATGTTTCCAATGGCTCACAGTTTATATAGATAACCAGGGCTAATACTACGGTCTTAAGGAACTATTGGGATGCATACCCCAGAGTGCCTGGTACAGAGGGTGGCCCACAATGAAGTCAATGATGGCAAGAAGCAAAGTTAGTTGTAGGCTCTACTCTACTTAAATTATTCTTCCTGAAAGGCCTAATGAAACTTTCCCTTACTGTTTGTCTCAAAAGCCTCCAAAGGTCTAAATATCTCAATCTCCAAATTTAAATAATGGGGACGCTATCAACGTCCAATCACAAGGGATATTCTGTAGCAAGTTTCCACATACAACCAAAAGCATTGAGACTGATTCCTTACCCTGGATTTGCTGTTGGAGCTTTGTATTCAGTTGTTCTACTTCACCAAGAGTCATTGAATTCACTAAAAATGAAAACACATTCATGGTTATCACAGACAAACAGAAAGCAAGTGTCTGTTAGTTTCTTAGGCAAAGAATGTGCAGTTAATTCCCAACACAACATTCAACAGAACCCCAGATCTCCTTCGTTGGTTCTTAAAGTGTAGCAAATTCTAACCACAAAACCCTCCTAAGAAACACATTTTCTATACCACTACCAGTAACCCCTCCATCATCTACAGGAAACAAGTTTTTTTTTTTGTTTTGTTTTGTTTTTTAGAGGAACATAATCAGAGCGCTGGATTCTGGTATCTCCCCTTTCAGTTTTCAGAAGTAGTCACTGCCCATTCACATGCACTCTGATACTCTGATTACATTTTGGATAAGTTATGATCTGGGGTTTTAAAACACTAAAGTACTGTGAAACATCTATCTACTAAAAGAGCCTTTACATGAAGAGTCAAGAACTCATCTGAAGGCATAGTCAAGGTCCCTTTGGAGCTAAAACAATTTAAGTCAATTAAAATCACCCCAGAGAGATTTTGTAGAAAAGGTGCAGGCAAAAGTCATTTAAACTTTTAAAATAAATGCCCACATTACCTTCTGCCCTTTAGTTAATTGTCAGATGTGTGTTTTTAAGCTGGGTCAATTAGTCTTACAAGGGGTTAGCAACAAGACAATGCATAGTGGCCAATAGTTCCAGGCGCAGAAACAGTAGGAGCCCTGAACTTTTCAATTAACTTTGGTAATTCCATTCCATTTGGTCACTAAAAATGGCAAAATAAATGATAGTGACAATGAAATTCAGTATGTAATACATACTCAGGAACGTTCCAGAGACGTTTTTAAGACATCTCACGTTTGTTGAGATGACTCTGTCACTTACATATTATGTCCACCAAATCTATAAATCTAACATTAAAATTCTATACAAACACAGAATAAGAAAGCCAAGCCAACCAAAAACCAATTACCACCCAACCTGCAAATGAACAAACCCCATCTCCGTATTTCTTCCCCACACACTTACGTTCCTCTCTGCTATAATGGGGATTCTGGCTCTGGACATTCGCCTCTGGGCCAGAGCTTGTCTCTTCTTTCTTCTGTGCCTGGTTGTGTTTGGGATGCCACCGTACATCCGAGTCTTGCAATATTGCAAGCCCAAAGTCTGTACTTTCTCTGTGCTCCAAGATTCTTTGCGTATAGCTTGAGATGCCGCCCGCATCCCCAGCTAGCCCTCTGGCAGAGTACTTTGGCACTTGGGAGTCAAACTGCGGGAGTAATTTCTTATCTGGCTTATGCCGGAAATTAAACAGGTGATGTTGGGTAGTTTTGGAACATTCGGGATCCAAATCCATATCCTTGTTTTGTGCATACTGTATAATCCAGTTTATCTTCTTACTCAGAATGGTTTTGACTCCTTCATAAGTACTTTTGGAAAGCTTGGATCGAGAACAATCCTGGTTTGCGATTAGATGATATTTTTCAAAGCAGTCTTTATGGCCTCTCAGTGATTTGGTATGTAAAAGGTTAGATTTTGGTACTCCTAAAGTGAAAAGGAGACAGAATGAAAACTCAAAAAATTTACATTTTCTTAATTAAACATTACTAAGTACAAACAAATCTTAGTGAATTCTTGGTAGAATGCATTTGTAAATTAGAGAAAAATGTTAAAGTGTATTGACATGGATTATACAAAAATGTAGCCTAATCTGTTTCCATTTAGCTTTATATTCAAAATATTTTATTCATTTATTTACTCTATGTGTGCACTCATTTATTTATAGCATATGTTTGCTGCTGTATATGTATTTATGTGTAGGCCTGAGGTCAACAAAGTGTGTCTCTCCTGAACTGCTCTCCACTTTCACTTCTTGAGACAGTCCTTTCTGAACTTGAAACTCAGACATCTGGCGAGGTGGTCTGGCCAATGAGCCCCTTTCTCCCCCACTCTGCCTGTCCTGGCCCGCATTCTAGGACTCAGAATCAGGTCCCATGCTAACACAGCAGAGGCTCTACTTGACTGAGCCACAGGTCCAGCTCAACAGGAATATTTTTATGGACTAGCAGAGAGTTTCAAAAAATTTAATAATTCAGTTTGAGTCTCAGTCCAGTGGCATTTTAGTGCATGCAGTATAAAAACTCATACTGTTGTTTCCAGCAATTGCTAGTCTTCATGAAGCACATACTTATACAACATTCTTTTATAGTGTTCAATTAAAAAATGCTCAAGGATTAGGTAAATGTCTCAGTGGACAGACTTGCCTTGTGAGTGGGAGGGTCAGCGTTCAGATTCCCAGAGCACACAGCTACATACACTACAAACACATGCACCCCAGAAAGCTTTTTTTTTCGCCAACAAAAACATACATTAATTATATTCTTTAAGGAAAGTGTTTTAGAAAGGTGTATTACCAAATCCACAGCCATGACCATTTCCTTTTCTCCAGTTCCTCCCCTATCTTCTACCACTATTCCTACCCAGCCACAAGCCTATGATTTACCCAGCCACCAGTTCTTGGTCCAGTATATGAGTTTGGTACCAGGCACGAGTTTTGTCTCATAGAACTAGCCTTAAATCAAATCAGAAAATGATTGGTTACCCCATGCCAGTGTTGCCATTATTCACCAGTGAGCATAGTTTGCCAGGCCAGCCGTTATTCTCAGCTGGACAAGACTATTTTTCTCCTGCGGTAGCATGGACTGTACCTTCTAGCACTGCGATGACAGCCAGTAGGGACGGAACATACAGGCTGGGACCGGACTGATGTCGCCATAGTCTATGACACAAGCATGTGTCATCTTGAGAAACAGGGTCTCCCCATCAAGGTGACCAAGAACAATGGCAATATTTTGTAAGGTCTGAGGGTCTATGGGACTTCGCTAACTAGTTATGTTTTAACTTGGAAGAACAATATAAAACAGAACCAGAATATATAAATATATAACAGAAAAGCCTTACAAATGTAATGAACTGTTTCAATTTATTTTGTAAGAAAATCAAAATGCCTATATTTTTCAGTTTAATTTTACAATTATTAAAACTTACCAAGGTAATTTTATCTTCTAGAAGAAATGAATTACAATCACTACTCATACAGCACAAGCATATTAGCTGATATAAATTCAACTCACAAGTATTCATGACACACTAAAAATAATGGAAATATTTTGACTACTCTTTTATAGCTCCCAGTTTTCTTAGTGAAGCTTTTTAAAATATAGGATACATTTTCAAATTCAAAACGTTTTTCAAAATAGCCATACATTTTAATAATTCAAGACATACTATTAAAGTCAAACAGTTCTCTTTCCATACTGAAGGTAAATCAGGCGTGTGCAGTTTTAAATGAATGCCTGCCAGAATGATTCAGTCTAAATATGTGTGAAAATGGAGAAAGGAAAGCCACCGGGGTGCTAAGTTAAAAAAAGAAAGAGAGAAAGAAAGAAAAGCAAAACCACATTTCAAGGGACATGAAAACCCACGCTCCTTATTTCCTCTTAACTTTAAAAGCTCGAGCTGTAATTTTATTAATTGAAATGGAAAGTCTGGTGACTAGTAAGAAAACCTAAAATTTATATGTCAGTGGCATAAAAGTAAGGGCTATGTTAGCCAACACCAGGACCTGGTCAAAATCTCATGCAGGGTGCGGCAATCAGCGCTGCACCTGCATACATGCTCTGTCTAACCTACAGCGTTTGCTCCAAGATGGTCCTATAGGCTCCCCAATTCATTACATCGAAAGGAAACTCCTGTTTCCACTCTCAACATTCAAACCCCACTCTCTGTGATTGTGGAAACCACTGACTAGTCCAGGAAGAAAGTGGAGCACTGCTCCTGAGAGCGCCTCCTGCCCTATACTCAGATGCTCTGCTACTCATCTTAAAGGTCTCTCCCCTCCCTCTCTCCCTCTCTCCCTCTCTCCCTCTCTCCCTCTCTCCCTCCCTCCCTCCCTCCCTCCCTCCCTCCCTCCCTCCCTCCCTCCCTCCCTCCCTCCCTTTCTCTGTTCTCCTTCCCTCATCACCTCCTTCTCTCCTTCTTCTCTTCCTCCTCTTCCATCCATACAAATCTTAAACCCTGCTTCACCCTGAAAACCTGAGCCAATACCCACATCTCTTATCTGGTCCTCACTACCTCTAAGAAGTCTTCTCTAACCAACACATCTAGGCTTGATTATTACACAAGATTCTACAACTGCCTCTTCACTGGCTTTTATTTCTTGCCAGGTTACGTTGTGTGTAGAAACAGGTCATTATCTAGCTTACTCATAGGCATTCCCAGTCTTAGTGTCTGCCATGCAGTAACAAGTAGTTAAATACATCAGGGAGAGTTAAAAGAATATTTAAAACGCAGCAGCATCAACAATAACAATAAAGGCCTTATTTTACCAACTGTCATGTACAGACTACTTCACCGCACTTTTACTCATCTTCCTTAAAGGGTAGTAGGCAGTTTGGGCCGCTTACTTAGAGGATAATTAAGGGCATCTGCAAGTGACGTCATCTACTTAAGTCTAGAGGGCTGACAATCTAAGGGAGTGGTGAGTGGCACTAATACAGATAGATTCCTGTGCTATCAGTCTGCCAAGAAAGCCACGAAGTTTACTTAATTATATATTTTAAATAGCAATTTACACAAGAATAAAACAAGGGCTGATTCATATAAACTGCTTATCCAGTGAGATAACTTTTTAACATTTTGGTTAAATTATAATACAATTTTAACCTAGCTAAATTTTAAAATTCAATTTGAAAACATTTGGAAACATACTTTAACTACCCCACACAACAGCAAATAAAAAGTAAAACTATAACACCATGATGATTTCATATAATTAATTTTTAATACAGAAAAGTCTCAATTTATAATAGCAATATGCCTGTCATGTTTTATAAACTTTTAAGTGATTATGTTTTTTTGTAATTTACCATTTTGCATTAACATTGGAGAATAACCATTTCTCTTATCACAGCTCTCAGGATTGAAGGTATCGAGAAGTTGAGGCATGATCCTGAGAGACCAGAGGATCCATTGGTGACGGCACAGCCTTGGCTGCATTGGAGACCCAGTATACTGGAGGTGTCAGGACTGATGGACTTCTTCTAGGGACAGCAGAAGGTGCGGAATGGAGCTGTCCTGAGCCCACAAGGTAAGCATGTGTGCTGTGGACGGCAGAGCCAGAGAAGCGGAGCTGCTGCAGCCCTTTGGAGCCAAGCTCATAAGTGAACCCCGGATGTCAGGCACTGAGGTACCAGATTTTGGAATTACATTGCTAGACTTTGGTTTTACTTAAGTGTGATTATTTTTATGCCCTGGTTCTTCCCTCTTAGAGTAATAAAGTATTTAATTGGATATCCCAAGAGCCCAAACTTGAGAGACTTTGTAATTTTAAAGAGAAACTGAACTTTTGAGTGATAGAATTTTTTAAAGACTGTGGGACTTTTAGGGCTGTACATTATTTATATTGAATATTAAAAATATGATCTTAGGGACAAATATGAGAGGAAAGGTTAATATTTAAAGTGGTGTGTCAAAGTTGACAAGAGATGGAGGTCACAGCTTCAGCTGTCAACCTGACAAGGACTGGAGGTCACAGCCTCAGCTGTGAGCCTCAGCTGTGAGCCTGACAGGGGACGAAGGTCACAGCCTCAGCTGTCATCCTGACAGGGGTTCGAGGTCACAGCCTCAGCTGTCATCCTGACAGGGGTTCGAGGTCACAGCCTCAGCTGTCATCCTGACAGGGGATGGAGGTCACAGCCTCAGCTGTCATCCTGACAGGGAGATGGAGGTCACAGCCTCAGCTGTCATCCTGACAGGGGACGAAGGTCACAGCCTCAGCTGTCATCCTGACAGGGGTTCGAGGTCACAGCCTCAGCTGTCATCCTGACAGGGGATGGAGGTCACAGCCTCAGCTGTCAACCTGACAGGGGTTCGAGGTCACAGCCTCAGCTGTCATCCTGACAGGGGATGGAGGTCACAGCTCCAGCTGTCATCCTGACAGGGGATGGAGGTCACAGCCTCAGCTGTCAGCCTGACAGGGATTGGAGGTCACAGCCTCAGCTGTCATCCTGACAGGGGATGGAGGTCACAGCTCCAGCTGTCATCCTGACAGGGGATGGAGGTCACAGCCTCAGCTGTCAGCCTGACAGGGATTGGAGGTCACAGCCTCAGCTGTCAGCCTGACAGGGGATGGAGGTCACAGCTCCAGCTGTCATCCTGACAGGGGATGGAGGTCACAGCCTCAGCTGTGAGCCTGACAGGGGATGGAGGTCACAGCCTCAGCTGTCAGCCTGACAGGGGATGAAGGTCACAGCCTCAGCTGTCAGCCTGACAGGGGATGAAGGTCACAGCCTCAGCTGTCAGCCTGACAGGGATTGGAGGTCACAGCTCCAGCTGTGAGCCTGACAGGGATTGGAGGTCACAGCCTCAGCTGTGAGCCTGACAGGGGACGAAGGTCACAGCCTCAGCTGTCATCCTGACAGGGATTGGAGGTCACAGCCTCAGCTGTCATCCTGACAGGGATGGAGGTCACAGCCTCAGCTGTCATCCTGACAGGGAGATGGAGGTCACAGCCTCAGCTGTCATCCTGACAGGGGATGGAGGCCACAGCCTCAGCTGTCAACCTGACAGGGATTGGAGGTCACAGCCTCAGCTGTCATCCTGACAGGGATTGGAGGTCACAGCCTCAGCTGTCAGCCTGACAGGGATTGGAGGTCACAGCTCCAGCTGTCATCCTGACAGGGATTGGAGGTCACAGCCTCAGCTGTCATCCTGACAGGGATTGGAGGTCACAGCTCCAGCTGTCAGCCTGACAGGGATTGGAGGTCACAGCCTCAGCTGTCAGCCTGACAGGGATTGGAGGTCACAGCTCCAGCTGTCAGCCTCTCTTCAAAATAAAATCACCTATCAAAGCCCTTAGAGGGGCAAAAGCTAATCAAATATCAATATTTACATGTAACTATCACTGTTACTCTTTAAACGGAGACTATTCCTGGGTTTTTATTTAATCTGCTTACTGTGGGACTAAAATACTTCTTTCTAAAAGAGACGAAACTCCAAAAAACCCATTTTTATAAAGCTATAAATGCCAAAACAAGTACAACTCTTTAAAAGTTGTACTTCTCAACCCATCTATCCTACCTCTTGTAGGTCATATTTATGACTAACTAGCAGTGCAGTCGACAAGCAGTCTTTCTTGGAGGTTTACTCGCTGGCCTTGTCTAGACACCTGGTCTCGCACACTGTCCCCACTGATGCCGTACAGCTTTACTGCACAGGTTCCTCAGTCATGTTACCATATTACCAGACAACCCGCTGTAATCTAGATACCAACTATACCCTGTTCTGGTTTCCTGAGTTTTTCCTACTGGCAGGACTGTGGACTATTTTTTCTTAATCAAGCAAGAGAGTTTTAGTTACGACTTAGGTTCCAGGTTAATAACATTCAGTGAAATAATTTAAGAATATCATCTTTAAAAGAGGCAATTATTTGTGCACTCATTCATGTAAAAAGTAGTATTGCTTCCGTTTTCTTTTTAAATGGAGACTCAGACGGTGCCCAGCCTAGATAATTTTCCAGGATTTAAAGTGTTTTCTTTTGATGAATTTACCCTGGTTGCTAGGAGAGTAGAAATACTCACATATGTTAAATAATGCAATATTTGTTTACGCAATTGTTAATTATAAAAGTGATTAGGTATGCATACAGTTCTATCAGAGAAGATTAAAATGAATGGAAGTCTACTTGAGGGGCAGATTTCATTTTTAATAAAGAGAACATAAGAGAAGCCCTGTTAGTAGTAGGGGTGGCACACTAAGTGAGTCCATACCACACAACTTTTATTCCGTCTCCAAATATCTTAGAGAGAGAAAAAACAAAACATTACATTCATATACAATTCCTGATTTCTTGGTTGCTTTTAAATCAAGTCTCACAGCCACTGGTTTATGAGGGGAGCAACTATCATGAGAACAGAAAATGTCTTCTTCCAATCGAAATAGTCCATACCAATGCCTGAAGAGTATTTGTCTGGATGAACTGGTTAGAACAATACTTTGACACACCCACTCTAACTATATTATTATGCATTTATTCAGCAGGCAGGCTATGGTTTAAAAAGATACTACCATTTTCTTGTTGCCAAACACTGCTGTAAGCGGAAAGACGTTCAGGTTGTCTATGCTGTCATAGTAAGACATGGAGCTAAAGGTGGGAAGGCAGGCATGGATCCGAACAGGTCCTTCCTACATCCCACAGGGTAGGCTCCCCCTTAGAAAGTTCAGTAGCTGCTCCCTGTGGAGGGACACTGTGATAAAGGAGAATCCTACTCTCTACCTCTCACAGGTGTAGCTAACTCAAGCACCACGAGACGACTACAAGTCTGCCATATTCAAGGTCCTGACACAGCATTGGAAAGCAAGGTAACTGGATATTTCTGCATTGGGTGGCAGATGGAATTACTGGCGATCACATTAAGCCATGCACAGATGGGCTCGGTGACTTTCCCATTTTGAGAATTGACAACTTAAGAAAGACATTTGATAGGTGGTCTTACGAGGCAGCAGATTTCAGTTCAGGGCTGGTTATGCCAGGCTGAAGACTTTGTGTTAAGAGGATTAAGCAGGTAATCAAATCAGCTTATTTCAATGAACAAATTGGGAGGGAAAATGTCAGAAAGCCAAGAGTTCAAATAAATAATGTCAAAATATAAACTTCAGCATCAAATAACAGAAAAGCCAAAGTAGGAGCGGATTTATGGATTGATAGTGTGTATAAATTGCAAATGATTTCTGGTTTATGTATTGCTAGTGTGTATAAAGTACAAATGATTTCTGGATTTATGTATTGATAGTGTGTATAAATTACAAATGATTTCAAAAACAAAGCAAAGGTGTGTTCTACTTTTTCATTCAAATAGTTGGAACATTAAGAACACACCTACAAAACAACTGTTTATTACTAAAAGAGAACAGACCCACACTCGATTCCACTCTCTAACTTGTATACCTACCTTTTTAATTAGTGATCTGTCTATGGTGATGTGGATGCTCCATCTAAGCCATTACATACTGCAAATGCTGGTCACATAGCTATTTCATATCGGAAATGAGGTTAGTGGGACCCAGGAAGTCCACATTGAAATTTACCCACCCTGGGCAGACTACTGACTAGGACAGGACAACTGGTCTACAGACACATGACTAGGAGAATAAGAACGAGGACATGGTTGGACGCCTCCGCCATCTTTTCTGAGCCTCACCATACACAGAATAAAAAAAGACTAGGTCTGTTCTCCAAGTACATTAAAGCACACCCAAATAAACATTCGAATAAAATATATCCAAATAAAATTAAACCATACAAAGTTGGAAGCCTACAATCCAGTTTTCTCAAATAATCAGACATGTTCACATGTTCCACTAAATAATTTTAATTCACTGTTCTAACATTTATTCTATTTTTTTGTATGTGAGGCTATCATATAATGTTGGAGGAGGCCGTTTGTTTATTCCCAGCTGCTCAGCCCTGAAATAACCACACAGACACTGTATTAATTAAATCACTGTTTGGCCCATTAGCTCTATCTTCTTATTGGCTAACTCTTACATATTAATTTAACCCATCTCCATTAATCTGTGTATCGTCACGTGACAGTGGCTTACCGGGTAAAGTTCCATCTTGCTCCGTTGGGGCTACATGGCTTTTCTCTGACTCCGCCCTTCTTTCTCCCTTAATTCAGCTTAGTTTTCCCTGCCTAGCTCTATTCCCCTTTAGCCTGCTATAGGCCCAAAGCAGTTCCTTTATTAAGCAATGATATTTACAACATACAGCGGGGAATCCCATATCAATATAAAACTAAATTAAGTAATGATACAATACAGCATAACTGTGATACAACAGACATACCAGGTTTAAATATCCACTTACATGTGGCATACAGGGACACTAACTTTCAGGAAGAGCGACAGTGTCTCAATGGTAAAGTTAAAAAGATGAATATTATTTAAAGACAGCCCAAAAAATGCTTTCATAGCAGCAACCACATGAATGGGAACAAGCCAGCCAGACCCAGTAGTAAGAGCCGCAGTAACTGTCCAAATTGTCTTTCATCTCCTTTATAGCCATTTCCGCAGTTAAGGTTTGGACTGAGAAACTCATTTTCTTACAGGTAAGAGAGATGAAGAGACCCCAGACTACTTATAGGGCAACTTATATTTGAACCACTGACCTTCAAGCTCCAGGTAAGTATTTTTTAAGTGTTTTATAATATCCTTTAATTATACTGTCAAGAGCTAAAATTTTAACTTGTATTTCAGAACAATATGAGCCACACAAATGTGACATTGTAGCAGCAGACAATTCAGGTTCTCTTTACTTTGACCACAGTGTTATACATACTTCTTTTAATAACATTTTTCAGTGGAGATGAAGGTAGGAACCTATTAGTAATGTTGGAGCAGCAAATACTGACTTACATTTTATCTTAGGGGAGATAAACATATTTAAATAGTGTGGCTATCTGTCATAACTACATTCTTATAATTCTAGGGCAAAAATAACTTTGAGCTAACCAACTTTTTGCACAATGAAACAAAATGATTATTAAATGACAGAGTGTCTGGTATCAATTTAGTAGTGTGGATAGGTATTAAAATTAATGTAGCCCTACCTTCAATGAATGAATTTCTGATGGGGATTTAAGCTACATCACTGCAAGAATTTAAGTAGGCAAGGAAAAGAGTTGTGCTACGGTGTTTCCACGCTGGTAAGCTGGAGACTCTTCAGACATCAATGGGATGCTGCTACCTTAGCAAGCTGATGCGCGAATTACCCACTGACAGAGAGGATGCTCCTGATGTGGCAAATGAATATGATGGACGGTAATGGTGCATGCATGGCCTTTCCTTTTCTAAGTACAATCCCCCATCCTCACGTGCCCTCACCCCAGAAACTATGTCAGGAGAAACACCGAGAGCACTAAATCTGTGGGATTATGAACCCCTCTACTTCTTTTGCTTCCTGTATTAGGACTGTTTTGTTTAGGAGGAACAAGTGGTTTCCGTTTTAAGCAGGAGAAATTAAGACGTCACAGGCATTCTGGAGAAGCAGAGGTGATGATGAAAATGGACACTAGTGTCCCTTAGATCAAGACAAACTAGGCTGAGGGGCTGTGCCATGCTCTAATCAACCACGCAAACAGAAAGATTAAGACAATGAAAGTAATATTAAGATTTTTGTGAGAATTCTTTCTCTGCTAAGAGTGAATCTAGCCAAATATTTAACCCTCAGATGGATGGAGGTCCTCCCCCGCCCTCAGGAAGTAAAATCCTAACTGCAGTAGAGGTTTATTTACCTGTCAACCCTGGTGGACAACCAAAGAATGAAAGGGGCACCGGGGAAGTTGCTAAGTGAACAGAGTGCGCACTGTCTGCTTTGGGCTTGAAACAGCCAGCATGGCTGGTGCAGGCACTTGCTGCTGCGGGAGGGGATGGACGCAGAGATGGAAAACCTCCAACAGAAAGCTGTGCTTCGGCTCCATTTCGCCCTAGCTCATCGTGTCCTGGAGAGACGAGGCCTGTCTGTGTTTTCTTCACAGGCCATTACATGTGCATGTAATATAGGAATCACCTTTTAAACCTGAGTGGTTGACTTTTATCAACTCTCTGGGAAAAACTGTTGTTCATAATTTAAACCATGACACCCGCATCTGCTGCTGGAAATAATTCTGTCCTAAGCATTGAAGACTTTCAATTTAGATTTAATGTCTCATCTCACTCCTGGCTAGTGGGATGACTCAACCATGACTTTGAGCTGGAAAGTCATTTTTATGTATTTGTATTATTGACAATATTATTATTAACAGAGTACTCTGAGTTGCACAGTCCACAGGTTTGTTTCCATCACTGATCTAAAAGCACTCAAGGTATCGACATAGTGAGCGTCCACTCTGCTGCGGCTGCATCCAGTGGTCGTGTTTGCCCATGTCAAAGGAACCCAGCAAAGCATCCCAAGACAGCCTGCTGTTTTTATACTTCCAGTTAACTAAGATAACTAGACATGGTGGTTAGTACTAGCTGTACAGCACTGTTATTCTGTAGGGAAGATAAAGCTCTTCTGTTCTATTAGTAGGACTTGCAGCTTGTGAGGAGATTCCAGAAGATCTCACACATTCGGTAAATAGACCGGTTTCCTCCTGGGTCAGTTTGGAAGAAAACCCTTGAAGGCAATTCTCTAGAGTTCTTCCAGGTCAAGTCACATATGAGATACACATCCACTGCTCTGCTAGGCCTTCTGTGATGGCTCAACATTTGCTGGTCAAACAGACTCCAGTCTGGGCTCACAGCATACAGAGGGGAATCCCACATCAGGGAATTATACAGGGGAAGGGAGAGGGTGCAGAAGATAGACACACATCAAGATCCTACACTAGTGAAGTGGACACATGACCACCAAGAGAAGGATGCAATAGAAAGAACAATGCTGGGCACTGGTGGGAAACAGAGGCAGTGGGGATTGCTGTGTTCAAGGCCAGACTGCTCTGCCTAGTGAGTTCCAGTCTGCCAAAGCTGCATAGCAAAGTCCTGTCCCAAAACAAGAGAAAAGAATAAACTGAAAGGAGGTAGTGGGGGGAGGACAGGGTGAGCAGGCTGCTCATTTGAAGCAATGTTTTTATCCCAGTGAGACAGGCTCTGAATCTGTACCTTAAGCTGGTCTCAAATGCACCAAATCCTCCTGCCTCAGACTCTCGCGTTCTGAAATTACTAGATTACTAGCATGAACCGCTCTGCCCATCTGAGGAATCCACTTCTTAAGGGATTTTAACAGGCACAGTCACTTTGTGGAGACGCCCTCCTGTATAACCCAGCAAGGTGTGGAAGTCTTTACCACCTCCATACTTATGTCAAAACCGCAATGCTTCTGGCTGCAGACACAGCGAGGATTTCAGTTATTTTATCTATTCATTCCAAAATGACATATGGGGTAGAATAATTTACCTTTAGACACGCAGTCTCAGGTGTTCACACATTATGTAAGAGAAGGTGTCTAAAATTAGCGCAAATATAGACAATTTGAGGGGAGGGAGAGAAATGGAAGGCAATCTGCTAGACAGCTTCATGTACGAGGTCACAAAGACCAGGGGTGAGGCAAGAAGGGCTTGAGTAAAACACACCATTAATGTATCATACATATATGTACAGCACACTACAAAGCAGCCTGTAGGACCAGAGAGAATAGGAAAACCGTGAGCGACACTATCATAGGAGGGTCCCACCATCAGAGAGACTATCTCTATCACAGGGAAGATGCTGCTGTTCCAGAGAGAGTGTTCCAGAGGGCTGGATCTCCAGTTGAAGCAATGCATATGTAAGAAAGTCAGAGAAACACCCTTTACCCAGGTGTAACTTCTCTGGCACCAGAGACTTGCAAATGAGCCCCTTTCTGTCTTTTACTATCTGTGGAACTGAAGGCCCACTTCACTTACTTCAGTTCCTTCAATATGTCACCTACAAACAAGGATAAAGTTCTTTCTATATGGCCAAGATGGAAGAAATCTACATGTCTCTGCTACAATATAAGGCTAGATTACACTTAAACATCAGGTCATAAGGTTTAGGGTCTCTAACTTGCTCAGCATGTCTATGATGATTCTCCTGCAGGTCCTCAGTAATGAGAGGATTAGTCACTTCCTGTTGCATATGTAGATGAGCGTGAACTTCTAGACAAACTGAATAGTACAGATGAGGAACCTGCTCTGTCTCCCAGTAGTGGGACTTCCCACCTGTTGGTCTGGTTCTGGAGTATGTATCACTGCATGGGGTTTTCGGACGTCAAAGGTACAAAGTAGGAAGCCATGCTCCTGGTCACAGCAACAGCCACTGTGTGCCTGGCTCCATTCTAATCGTCAGGACAAAGAGACAGATCTGTGTGTCATGGCCAGGCGTCTCTGACACATGACAAGGACAGTTGATCTTCTTGACATGTACCCTGGGATAATATCAACACTAAAGAGAAAAACTGGGAGGCTGTCTTGCAGGTGACAATGGCAGTCAAGACAGCCGTGTTGGCTTTGGCATCTTGAGAAGGAAACCCAACTAGAAAGTGTCCAGGTCAAGATGGAAGACCCGGAGCAGGTGCTCATTTCCAGAGCAGGAGAGGAGTGACGGAGTGAAGGCTTTCGGTCTCAGCTGCCAACAGCCTCTGCGAAGATACCCGGGGAAAGGGGCTACTCCATTAGTCTCTTCTCAACAGAGGCAGAGAGAAGCCACAGAAGAGGCCCAAGCTTAAAATATACTAAATTACTCAGGTTTAATTTTATTCGTTCTAATCTAATCATATCTGGGGCACTCTTCCTGGGGAGTTGGATTTATTTTGACATTTTATGGACTGAGATAGGTCAAAAAATAATCAGAACTTCTTACAGCTGTCTGACAAGACCAGTGAAACACGATTAATAAAGAAAAACTGGGGTTCTACCTGAAGATCCAAAAAGCAAAACTGCCAGCTAATGGCTCTTACTTTGACCTCGTCTGAAATGGCGATTCTGCCTCCAGGAATCTCAGAATGAGACTGTGTCTGAGAGTTGTTTCCTCCTGTTTTCTAGTCCTCTCTAGGGCTGGGATTAAAGGTGTGCACCACTGGGACTAAAGGCATGCACTGCCCAGTTTCTATGACAACCAGCGTGGCAACTGGGATAAAAGTCTATGTTATCACTGCCTGGTTTAAGGCTGACCAGTGGTGCTGTTTTACTCTCAGATCTTCAGGCAAGATTTCTTTCTTAACTCAGGAACACGACAAGGCTGTCCACTTTCGCCATACCTCTTCAATATAGTGCTGGAAGTTCTAGCAATAGCAATAAGACAACATAATGGGATCAAGGGGATTCGAATTGGAAAGGAAGAAGTTAAACTTGCGTTATTCGCAGATGATATGATAGTGTACATAAGCGACCCCCAAAATTCCACCAAAGAACTTTTACAGCTGATAAACAGCTTTAGTAATGTGGCAGGATACAAGATCAACTCCAAAAAATCAGTCGCCCTCTTATACACAAAGGATATGGAAGCAGAGAGGGAAATCAGAGAAGCTTCTCCATTCACGATAGCCACAAACAGCATAAAATATCTTGGGGTAAATCTAACCAAGGAAGTGAAAGATCTATTTGACAAGAACTTTAAGGCATTGAAGAAAGAAATTGAGGAGGATACCAAAAAATGGATGGACATCCCTTGCTCTTGGATTGGGAGGATCAACATAGTAAAAATGGCAATTCTACCAAAGGCAATTTATAGATTCAATGCAATCCCCATCAAGATCCCATCAAAATTCTTCACAGATCTGGAGAGGACAATAATCAACTTTATATGGAAAAACAAAAAACCCAGGATAGCCAAAACAATCCTATACAATAAAGGATTGTCTGGAGGCATTACCATCCCTGACTTCAAACTCTATTACAGAGCTACAGTAATAAAAACAGGGTGGTACTGGCATAAAAACAGAGAAGTCGACCAATGGAATCGTATAGAAGACCTGGATTTAATCCCACAAACCTATGAACACCTCATTTTCGATAAAGGAGCTAAAAGTATACAATGGAAGAAAGAAAGCATCTTCAACAAATGGTGCTGGCACAACTGGATGTCAACCTGTAGAAGAATGAAAATAGACCCATATCTATCACCGTGCACAAAACTCAAGTCCAAATGGATTAAAGACCTCAATATCAGCCCGAAAACACTGAACCTGATAGAAGAGAAAGTGGGAAATACCCTACAACAGATGGGCACAGGTGATCGCTTCTTAGGTATAACCCCAGAAGCACAGACATTAAGGGCAACATTGAATAAATGGGACCTACTAAAACTGAGAAGCTTCTGTAAAGCAAAGGACACTGTCACTAAGACACAGAGGCAACCTACTGACTGGGAGAAGATCTTCACCAACCCCACAACAGACAAAGGTTTGATCTCCAAAATATATAGAGAACTCAAGAAACTAGACTTTAAAAGGCTAATTAACCCAATTAAAAAATGGGGCACTGAACTGAACAGAGAATTCTCAACAGAAGAAGTTCAAATGGCCAAAAAACACTTAAGGTCATGCTCAATCTCCTTAGCAATCAGGGAAATGCAAATCAAAACAACTTTGAGATATCATCTTACACCTGTCAGAATGGCTAAAGTCAAAAACACCAAGGATAGCCTTTGCTGGAGAGGCTGTGGAGGAAGGGGTACACTCATCCATTGCTGGTGGGAATGCAATCTTGTGCAACCACTGTGGAAGTCAGTGTTTCGGTTTCTCAGGAAATTTGGGATCAACCTACCCCTCGACCCAGCAATAACACTCTTGGGAATTTACCCAAGAGATGCTCTATCATATGTCAAAAGCATTTGTTCAACTATGTTCATAGCAGTATTATTTGTAATAGCCAGAACCTGGAAACAACCTAGATGCCCTTCAATGGAAGAATGGATGAAGAAAGTATGGAATATATACACATTAGAGTACTACGCTGCGGTAAAAAACAATGACTTCTCGAATTTTGCATGCAAATGGATGGAAATAGAAAACACTATCCTGAGTGAGGTATCCCAGACCCAAAAAGATGAACATGGGATGTACTCACTCATAATTGGTTTCTAGCCATAAATAGGGGTCACGGAGTCTACAATAAGCGAATCTAAAGATTTCTTTATTCAAATACAAGTGAAATGCCACTACAGACCACTTTAAGTATGGCTCCATGTTGGTCTTCACACTGCAACCCACTATCCAATGATCTCTCATTCAATTCAGCCCCAAGGCTAGAAGATTCATCTGAGCACTAACTGGTCTCATCCACAATGGAAACACAGTTTGCCTTCAATATAGTGAAACGCTAGTATTGGAGTAAAAAAAAAATCTGTGGCCCATTTTATTAGCTGCCTACTCAGTACATACTATATTTTTCTTTGTAAAACATCTAATTTATCCAGAGCGGTAACTCTTGAACATAATGAACCTAAGGGCAGGAAACGGTTGGTGGAATGAAGGCAAAGTTCCCTTTCCACACAGGAGGCAATGTTGACTCAGTCCTTTCTCTTCTCTCCGGAATCAGTAAATAACCGCTAGAGTAACCTCAGCCTCCCAGCCTCCCCTGGCTTGTGATGGAAGCCTGAAGATGGAAACTATGTGTTAAGGAAAGTGAAGCAGACATAAACCAAGGCTCCAGTCTTTCTGCTCACAGAGTGGAGATACCAACTCCAGAGTTCCTAACTCAACTTCTTTTAGGGCACACGGATGCACATGTTAGAGTACACATGTGTACATGTGCAAGATAGGGGTCAAAGCCAGAGGCTCTGCTCAGTTCCTCTCTACCTTATTTTTAGAGACAGGGTCTTCCACTCAATGTGGACCTCATCAACTAGCAGGCCTGACCTGTCAGTGAAACCTGGGATTCTCACGGCTCTGCCTCTCCAGCCCGAGGACTAAGGAACATGCCACCAAGCCTAGCTTTCACTTCAATGATAGGGTTTGAACATTTCTCATGCTTACCCAGCAAGCATTTTCCTGACTGAGCCATCTCCCTGGCTCCCAACTTCTTTTGACATGACAAATGCAACTACTCACTCCACTTTAGTTCACTATTATCTTTCAATTTCCTGTCACATATAACCAAACCAAATCCCAACAAACAAACTGTCATGACCAACATTTGTGGGTGACTAAAACTTCACACTTAACTCAGACTTTTAAGTTACTGAGACTAATAAGTAAGGGAGAAAAATTTAAGTAATGAAAATAGGTTACTATATGTTAGAGCCCACAAGGCTCTACAGGGAATGCACAGCTGACAGACCAATAGACAGAGCTACCGGAAGTGTGTATGTCCACGCCCACATGGAACAACTCATTTTGCAGAGCTGCAGGAACACTTGTCTTTTGGGAAAGTCACTGTCATATCGGTGAAAACCTTGTGAAGCCGTGATTCTTCCCTTTGAAATAGGCTTCATTCCCAGAACACATTAGCAGTGTAACCAATGCTGTGTGGTCAGTGGAGTGACCTTGCTCCATTCCTCCCGCCTCCACACACACGCCGTGAGACCTTGGAGCAATGGCATTCACTCTTTGTTAGAACAGTCAAATTTACATAGACTCAATCCCACAGAATTATCTGCTAACAGACCACATAGAAATTTCTATAGAAGACAGGCACTGAGCAAAAAGGCAGCATGCCCCACCTTTGCTGACAAACAAATCTGGGCGTCCCCAAAGCTGGTTATCACCAAATTGATTAGATGAGGAGAATGGGTGAATCCAAGAATCAAGGATGTTTAGTAACTTTATCTAATGGTTTGGAACGTGGGGTACTTCCCCTTGAATGCTCGCTCTTTCCTGGGTCTGGAGTACAGCTTTGTCAGGTTCTATCTGTCCCTCTCTGTGATTTTGATATATGTATTATCATTGTCCTTGCCTATAGAATTTTCCAACTGTGCCTGTAAAAACTAGAGACCTCGAGAGATCAGCCCTTACTCTTCTTCTTCTCCTCACTAATTCTACTTCTTCCCCTCCTCTGCACCCCCTTCACTTCATTTTCCCCCTTGCATGAAAAATAAAGAAGATGCAGAGGTAACGTACTTGAGCTAATCTATTTTACCCTCAGATCCTCGCCTGCCATAGACATCCAATTCTGAGCCCTGAGGGGGTACTGAGGCTGGTACTCAAGGCACTAGGTCAGGGGTAAGAAACTGAACCTAGATCTTCCCACATGGAGTTTGGAAGAACAGGACCTTAAACAATTAAAGAACCACTTACCAGCAACTAGTGATGAACAAAGTTATGGTCAAAAACACCAGCTGGAGGATAGTAAAGGTAGGTACTGTGCTCACCTGTGCTTTACTAAGGCAAAAATAGAGATTTTTCTTGCTGGAAAGATTCAGGAGCTGGATTTACCTTAGTTCATTTGGGAAGACAGATGATAGACTACACAGAGAAGCCAGACACAGGCTTACTCATCAGCTAGCAAACTCCCGCTCTGGAGGACCCGGGGTTTAACAGCACTCAAACCGTTGGGGTAACAGGAACTGGTTTAGTTTTATCTTAAAGTTGTTCCCTTAAGTACTTAACTAAAAAGCCAGAGAGTTCGGAGTTGCTATTGCCTCCCTGGATCCCCTCCCAGGACTGTTCCTGCCTTTGATACATTACAGTTGTTCCCGTTCCAGGCTCCTAACACTCTGGCCTCAGTTTAGGGAATGGTGGTGATCTGGTTATTAAGTAGGTTTAGAGAATTTACGACAGCAAACTAGATGTCTAGGCGTGTACCGAATAATTAACACCCTATGCAAAACTCTCCGAGCACCTCAGGCCAAAACTGGGCCATCACTGCCTGTCTGTGCGTCTGTCTCCTTATCTTAGAAGTGCACAATCCATCCTGGCGAGTTCTGGGTGTCAACAGTTAGTGACTGAAGTCCCTGAAATACATTTTTCGGCTTCCGACGAATGGGCCTTAGAAACATAAAAGCCACTTAGTACCCTCTCCTTTTAACTAACGTGAAACCACGGAAAAAGACAACTCAGAGCCATGCCTAGAATACAAAGTCCCTCCAGTAAGATCAGACTGTCTGTTGTCAGTTCCTTGTCATCCTTTGTCTTTGTTGTGGAGATACATTCATGTGCACAGCTTTTAAACAAGAGGCCCATTATTAGACCAGTGTTCATCTGATGTAAACAATCCAAAGCATATAAATGCCATTTTTATCTACGAGTGTGTTAACTGAAAACTAGCCCAACTGCCATGATCCTCAAGACACTTCCAAATAAAATGCTTGAGAGGAAATTTAAAGATTTTTTTTTTTAGTTAAGAAACTAAGCAACAGAGACATTACCACACTGCAGAGAAAACTACACCAAATTAGTAGCAGCAAATGTCTTATTAACATGTCCCTTTTATATTCTAGTCATGAAAAAACTATAATAATAATTCAAGACACTAACAAAGAGAGGACTATACCCGACACTTTTCCTGATATGCAGTTACATCACCTTTTCCACTGGTTATTAAAACACTGTGTGTGGAGGGGCTGTGTGTGTGGTGTGTGGGGGCTGTGTGTGTGGGTGTGTGGTGTGTATGTGTGTGGAGGCTGTGTATGTGGTGTGTGGGGGCTGTGTGTGTGGGTGTGTAGGGTATGTATGTGAGGTGTGTGTGTGTTGTGTGTGGTGTGTATGTGAGTGTGGTGTGTATGTGTGTATTGTGTGTGGGAGTGGGTGTGGTGTGCGGTGTGTGTGTGTGTGTGTGTGTGTGTGGGCTGTGTGTGTGGGTGTATGGGGTGTGTATGTGTGTGTGGTAGGTGTGGGTGTGTGGGGTGTGTATGTTTGGGGGTGGGTGTATTGGTGTGTGGTGTGTGTATGTGTGTGTGGTGGGTGTGTAGGGTATGTATGTGGGGGGTGTGTGTGTGTTGTGTATGTGTGTGTGGTGTGTATGTGTGTGTATGTGTGGTGTGTGTATGTGTGTGTGGTGGGTGTGTAGGGTATGTATGTGGGGGGTGTGTGTGTGTTGTGTATGTGTGTGTGGTGTGTATGTGTGTGTGGTAGGTGTGTGTGTATGTGTGTATGTGTGTGTGTGTGTGTGTGTGTGTGTGTGTGGGTGTGTGGGTGTGTGGTGTGTATGTGTGTGTGGTAGGTGTGTGGTGGGTGTGTAGGGTATGTATGTGGGGTGTGTGTGTGTTGTGTATGTGTGTGGTGTGTATGTGTGTGTGTATGTGTGTATTGTGTGTGGGAGTGGGTGTGGTGTGCAGTGTGTTTGTGTGTGTGTGTGTGTGGTATGTGTATGCATACGACAACTCAAACACGGAGGTCAGAGGACAACTGGAGGGAACGGATTCTGTCCTTCCACCATGTAGGATCCAGGAATTGAACTCAGGTCCTCAGGCTTGGCTGCAAGTGCTTTTACCGCATTAAGCCATCTTTAACTTTTACCCTCCATTAACTTTTTTTTTTTTTTAAATCTGGTTACTGATATAAAAACTGAAATTTGTGGAAAATTTCCCCCATTTTTTTTACGACAATAACAATACTAAGCACATATAACAAACAGCTCATCAGTGCAGTAAAAATGCAAATATATTAGGGACCAAGACACTAACACTATAGATAAACTGAGAAGAATCTAACTCTGACTTCAGTACGCAGAGAAGATGAAATAGTTCTCATCCAGACTGAGAACGGATTTTGTCCTTTGGACTGATGCACAATGATTATTTCAGAAAAGACAATGATTATTTCAGAAACTGGATAGTGCCATGCTTACATATCAAGAACTAAATTATTAGTTAAAAGGCATATTCATTAGGGCTAGAAAAGCAATTATGAAAATTGAGTCTCTGCAATAAAATTTTATTATGGCATGGTGATTTACTTATCAGGAAGCACCGGGCAGGGAAAGCTGGCTGATCCAAAATCAATTAGGATTCAGGAGGAGAGATTTCTAGCATCCATCCTACAATTAACTACCTATTGACATCAGATCAATGGAATTAAGGTCACATCCCCAAGAAGTAGATGGCCAAGCTTCAAAGGCCAGGACTATCAATTACTAGCTACGTGACTTCAAGGTGCGTTGCTGAAGTCTCCAGTTCCATCCCATCACCGTCACAATGAATAATAATAGCAGGCATCTCAGAGCTATTTTGAATGAAGATAATCCAGTAAGACGCTTACTACAACGCTTGGCACAGATGTGTTCCCAGCCAACATTTGCCTGGCACATAGCAACAGCTTGCTGTCACCACTATAGCAAGCTGGAACAACCCGCCAGCCAGACCTCAGCGTCTTCCATAGAAAACACAGGAGCCCGCAGTTGATCATTTCTGATGTCTTTGCCCTTCTAAAATGTAAACTCCTGCAAGGTGTCAGAATACACAGGGAAAACCCTGTTTCCCAAGAGCATGAGTGTGTGCAGAAAGAGCATGGTAATATAAACTCTATTCAAGGATCATACTTTTAAGTCATGCTTTTAAAACTAGTGGTAAGCACCACATTTACTAAAGCCAAAGTAATAGGCATTCTGCTTAATTCACAGAAATTCTATGAGGCTCCATGACACAGTATTTGGAAGCTACATTTCTGAGTAACAAGTCCTAACAGGAACAGTAAAGTCTATGATCACATCGAGAGAGAGAGAGAGAGAGAGAGAGAGAGAGAGAGAGAGAATAGGGACATTTTGCACCTCTTTGTCGAAATAAATGATCATGAAAATCTTTAAATACAAAGGCCAAGACAAAAATGAATGTTTTCAAACTAAAAACTTCACATATCTAGATATTTGAGAATATCTAGTATCTAGTAAGGTTTTCCCCATCACACATTACAACCTCAAAATTCAAAACACAAGTTTTATTTTGTAGGGAATTTTCAGATTTACTTTCGGTGTGATTCATACAGACCTAAAAACCTTCAGGCTTTCATTATGACTATAAAGGAATAAGGTAACATCCTATGTTTCCTGGAAATAGGCCACTGGTATCCAGGCCCCAGATAACTGTGCACCAACCTAGGCTTCAATATAAGGTTTGCTTTCATTTCTGAAATTTCTTTACCATATTCTTACCGTAAGACTTCTATCAAGAAGATTTAAAAAGTCATTTTGTTTTTTAAAGATGAGTGAAAGAAAAGGACGTTATTTTCACACGATGGAAATATTTACTAGGAGTTGGGCTGAAAGGAATATAATCAACATCTGCCTGTGTAAATCAGTCATGCTGATTCTGAATACAATAGAGACCTGCGGGCTAAAAAGTCGCATATTTACCAGGCAATACCCGCACTTCATTTCATCTTAGTGAAAATGAGGTGAAAAACGTTGTTTTAAAGACAAACGTTTCCCTCCGTTCATTACTGTGCTAACTCTGGCTTCATTTCCAGGAACCTTTAGCAGGTCATCACTTAGCGCAATCTCTCGGCCTTCAAACTGTTTCAACCTTCAAACACTTCAGCCTAAGTTGTACAAAGTTCATGGCGGGCAGTCAAAACCACGGCGTTCTTACTTACCCTCGAGATTTAGCTCAAAGCAAATGTGGCAGAAAGAGAGTGTTTCTTTGTCTGTTCCCAGTTTACAAACACTGCAAATGTTGTCATCATTCAAGTCAATGTTTACAAACTGCTCCTCTTCGTTCATAGTGCTCCTATGAAGAAACAGAAAGGCAAGTTACTCAATGGCAAGAACTTGCTCAAGGCCTGCAGTACCCACAGAAACACTAAAACAGCCCCCACCAGGCAAGCATCGCCATGCTTGGAGTTCAGTATCCCAGTTTTACTGTGCACGGAAAAAGGCTGCCCAGAGGAGACACCGGCCGCCCGCTTGGGTCGCTGCCTCACAGACACTAGGTCTGTCAACCAACTTCGGGTCGGTCCGGGCGACTACAAGGAGCCGCTGGGACGCAGCTTTGCCAACTTCTCGGCGGGCGCCTGGAGGCGTTCCGCTAACTCGGTTACCCCGCTCCCTGGCTCTGCCGCGGGAAGACGCACGTGGGGACGCGGACACCCGGGAAGCGATGGGTCACGTCGGAGACCCGGCAGCCACGGATCGGAGGGTCCCGGAGGTGCCACTCGAGGGTCGTGGGTGGCCAGCGCGGTGTGGGACCCGGGTCTCGCGACACACAATTTTCTCGTCTGTCCGTCCGTCCGTCCCGGCACCGGCCCTGCGCGCCGAAGCGGCTCAGAGAGGAGCTTTACCGTCCGGCTCCGCGGGCCGCCGTCCGCGCGCCACGATCCGCACTATTGTTTCCGCCGCCGCCGCAGCGCAGACGGCACCGCGCTCCGCCCCGCCCCGGCCGCCTGCGCCACCCCGAGCCGCCCACGGGGAGAGCGGTGGGGCCACCTCACAGTTCCGGGTCCCCACGTGCCCGCGCCGGCGCGAGGACTGCAGCCACCCTCGGCCACCCGCGCCCGCACGGCACCCCCACGCGCACCCCCGGCCACGCCGCGCGCATCTCGCGCCCCTCCTCGTGGCGCACATGGACCCGTCCGGCCCGCCTCCCTCTAGCCCCTGCAAACTCATCCACTCGTGGATGCAGGAGCAGGCCCACGGGGAGCACGGGGTGGGGGTTGGGGGGGGAAGGCACACACACACACGCGCGTGGGGAATGGATTGCTTCCAGAGCAGAAAACTGAACCACGTACTGTCCTTGAACTTCAGCATTCCGTTGGTTGATTTACAGAATGAGATAAAAGTTGAAAATTCAAATATCTCGATTTCGGTATAATCCTAGAAACAGAGCTTCTTTTCCTTCAGGTTGCTTGGGTAGGCGCCCCTCCCCACGATGTGGTACATCCCATGCACATCCGCGAGGACATTCCCGAGGCCCCGCCTCTTGTTTTTCTGCCCGCCTTCTTAAACTTTTTTTCTCTCTTTAGGGTGTAAATTTACTTTCATCATCTGCTTGACTCTAAGCCGGCCGTAGGCCAAAAGTCTACGTCACACTTTCAGTTACGTTTTCTATAGTAGTCTTTCTCAACAGCCCGCAGAAGAGAAACAGGAAACGGCTCGGCTCTCGCAGCTTAGTGGTGACTAACCCCTTATCGCAGTTCCTTAGAAACAAAAACTGGAGCTTGAACTCAAGGCCGCTGAGGCAAAACCACTAATCCATGTCTCTGAAAAGTCATCTGTGCCCCAGCTACTGAAGTGTAGTCCACGACTCAGGGACGCTGACTACATGTGACACTGTTACAAATGCGGAATCTCTGCTCTTACCTGAGTTCCCTAAGTCGTTACCTTCGGCTGTATGAGACCCCTGGGTCCGTGGATGTGAGGTGCCTCAGCTGTTAAATTGTTTGTTATGGCAAGCCTGGCGACCTTGAGTTCCATTCCTAGTGGAAGGAAAGAGCTGTCTACAAAGCTCTCCTATGAGCCCACATTCACTCACGGGGACACATGTCCCCCCATAATAATAGTAATAAAATAATTTTAAAAGTCCCATATCTCTATGCTTGTTAAAATTGGAGGTGTGCTAACTGCCAAGATATCTTGCATCTGGATTCTACTCATCTATTCTATAAAAGTGATTTTTAAAAAGTGTGTGTATGTGCGTGTTGGTGTGTAGTGTGTCTGATGTGTGTGAGTGTGGTGCCTGTCCATACCCTCGCATGTGTGTGGAGGTCAGAGGATGGGTTTCTGGTGATCACCCTGTCCCAACTTGCCATAGAAGTGCTGGGATTACAGACTACATGACTGGCTTTATTTGGGCTCTGGGCATCTGAACTCGAACTCGCACTTACATGGAAAGACATTTACCCAAACTCTTGGGCCATAGCAGGCTCACCTATCTGGAAGGCTTGTTCAGATGTAAGTACTGATTCAGGGAATTTAGGGTAGGACCAGAATTGTGTGTGTGTGTAGTGTGTGTGATGTGTGCACTGGCAATAATAAAGTCAGTGTTATTGATTCATCTACTTCACTTAAGTAACATGGGCACCCATCACTTTTCTGAGGCATTGATGAGTTACATCAAGTGTCACCTTGACTCGTAAGTTTTCAAGGACAGTAGACCTATCTTATCTATTTATTCTCTTGGGTATATAACTATGGTAGAATTGATAGATGATATAGTGAACATATGCTTATTTTGTGTCAGGGTGTATATGGATGTGGGTTACATCCGGTTGGGTTACATAAATGCCCTACCAGTAAACCGAATCCTCATTCTGGTATGTATTTCATACTGGCAAACACTGCACCACTGCCCATGCCCTCCTTGCTCTGGGAGGCACTGAGATATTTCTGAAGTCATGAGACCAAATAAACCTTTGTTGCCCTAAGTTGTTTCTGTGAGGGGCTTTTGTTACAGGGATGCAGGAATCACAAGTACAACCCTTCTGTTTGAAAATGAAAGTTGCTGGTGGGGGGAGTGTTTCCAAGTTTCCTGTTGTTGCAAAGAATACTTCTTTTTCTTTTTGAAATGAAATATTCACTGGGCAGGTTTAAAAGCAGATTAGACACTGCGGAAGAAAAGATCTGTGCTCGGAAAGAAAGTACGGAGAGAAAACCCAGGAGAACAAAACACAGAGGCGTCATGATTGCAGGCACCACAGCATCCACACTAACTAACGTGGCTCTGCAGTCCTGGGGCAAAGAAACTTCTAAATCTGATAAAAAAGTATCAGTCATATCCAAGAAAGTCAGCAAACCTGAAACTAGACAAAAGAACACCAATCAATGGATACTCAAATGCACAAGGAAAGACAAAAATCAAGTAGACTGAGAAGGAGGGGGTGAGAACTGCTATTGGCTTCTTTAGGAACCATTAAACACCCCCCCCCACACACACACAAACCAGAACAAAACATGTAACAAAGGTTTTCAGAGGTGGAATCAGTGACAGACTCCTAAAATTCTTTACTTACACAGTGTAGCTTTGAAAATAAAGACATCTTCCGACAAAGAGAAGCCCAAAGAAATTGCTCCCAACACTTCAAGGACCGCCATAGGAAGTTCTGTGGAGAAAGGGGAATGATGTTAGATTGATCTGAATATATTCAAAGGAGTGAAGAACATAAGAATTAGTAATGCTTTGATGTAAAGTTTCAAAACCAAGTCAAACTCTGCGACTATAGCCCAGAAGAGAGAGAGTTAATAAAATGATGATGATGACAACGATGATATAGCCAATAGCATTTATGCACATTGAATTGTATTGTGAACAAGAATTCCTGGAAAGAAGCTGTGTCTACAAAGGCTGATTGGCCGATTAAAATTCCACGACTATGGAGAGGTTGGATTGCTACAGGTCTGGAAGCCAGCTATTATATATTTTGGGTTATCTTTAGCCCTTAAAGAGTTATTTCTTGCTTGCCTCTGGTAGCATTCTGCTATCTGGGTATAAATTTTTAGAATCTGTTAATCTAACAAAACTCTCTCCTGGACCAATCAAAGTGCAACTTAGAATGCTACCAGACAGCCTTTGAAGCCTGTGCCTGAGATTTCTCCACCTAGCTATAATCTGCTTCTCTAATATTTCCACCAATGTGTTTTTAAAAAATGGCTTGATATCCTACGTGCTTTGCTTTGTTACTGTAAAAATTTCATGAACCAGCTTCCATTGAATTTGGGGAAATTTAGTTAGTGACTCCAGACCGTGACTATTCATATTTGGTCTCGGAATAAACCATGTTTATTTCCTTAAAAACAAACAACCAAGCAGGAATTTGTAACTCTAAGGAAATGTACGGACATTTCATTTGGCTTTTAAGTTTGTTTGAGACATACTAATGAAAAATGCTGTATTAGGAGGAGTCTTAGGTGCAGTAAAGCATGAGAATAAGATAATCTAGTCATAGGAACCCTTAAAAGCAGAAATCTTTAATGCCAGAGACACATCAGAAGATTAAGCCAAAACAACTGGGAGAATCTGAGAGATGTAAGTCACCATTACCAGGAAGCAACTAGGCAGAATCTTAGTCAAATCTCTGAGTAACTATATCCAGCCAACAACCTGAGAAACTTGGAAAACTCATTCCAGCATCCTACTGATCTCCTAATTTTAACCGTAGGAGACTCTAAACAGAGCATTCATCTGAACCACGCTGTGTTGGATTTCTTACCTTCCGTTTTTGTCAGTGTTCTGTTCCTGTGAAGAGACACCACGGCCGCAGCAACTCTTAGAAAAGAAAGCATTTTGCTGGGGCCGGGTTACAGTTAGTTTCTGAGGGTTGGTTCATTATTAGCAAGAGAGGAAATCGTGTCTTGCAGGCAGGCCCTGGAGCAGTAGCTGAGAGTTCTACATCTCCATCCTCAGGAAGGAAGAGAGATCCTGGCTTGGGTTTTTGAAAACCTCAAAGCCTACCTGCAGTGACAGTCCTCCAACAATGCCACACATCTTAATCCTTTTAAATATGCCACTCCCTGGTAACCAAGCTTTCAGATCTCAGCATATAGGAGCCATTCTTATTCAAACCACCATGCCTATCCATCCATGAAGCCCTAGGTGGATATGGTCTTAGGCCACAAACGGGCCTTAATTTGTTGCGGCAGTGTTATGAAATTGACACACTGAATATGTGAAGTTTTACAGGAGTTTGGACTTTGTTATGAGTGGTTATTTTAGTGCCATTCAGTTCCAGCCACGCCAAATTTGTTGTTAAATCAGTTTCTAAATGCTTATAGTTGTCCCACCCTTGGAAAATGGCTTTCGGCATCTCTGTTATATGTTACAGATGTTCAAGAAAGATTCTCTGTCTGAGTTGAGTAACACTAAGACGACTCCCATTCCTGTGAGTTCCAGTGAACGTTCAACCACTAGTCTTCAGGGTGTTCTTTCTCTCTTGGTTACTTTCCCCCAGCATTCTGGGGTCTTGCCCTACACATGCCCAGCTTCATCTTCAGCCAAAGACTTATGGAAAATTTTGAAACACTTCTATGTCTAGGTCTCTCTTTCTAACACTATCCATTACAAATTCCAGTCACATCATCGTCTCCAAATGTGATCTCTTTCTCCTTGCTGCAGCTTGGCCTTTCTGCACACAGTCTGAAAATACCTCTAGGCACAGAACCCAGGGACACCGTGGGCCTCATCCCATTTGCCTTCCTTCCTATTAAAAGCTACATGCTGTATAATCCACGGTCTGGCCTTTAAAAATAGGCATTTTGTATACTGTGGCTAGCTTTCTTTTACGAGCTATTCTGGTGCCCCTTATTTCATCCTGGCTGGAATCCTTGGTGTTATGTCTGCAGATCTTTCATCTGGTTTCTCAGTGTATTCTTCAAAGAGTTTTCCGAGACAAATGCAGATGGCATCCTCCCCTAGAAACTCCTGATGGCTTTGTGCCTTTCTCCCAACAGGAATGAATATTTTCATCTATTTAGCGTTTAGACAGTTACAAGTCGGTTTCCACTTTGTGTTTTTGATAAGATCTCATTTATTTATTGAATAGTGATCTTCTGTTTTAAGTAATAAAACTTGATTGAGGTGGTGGTTCAGTCCTCCCATTCCAAGGGAGGGAGCCACACTGTAGGAAATAGCTGAGAAACCACATTGCCTTCCCCGCCCCCCGCCAATATATATAGGAGCCCTCCCTCCAAAACATTGCTCTTCAGTTCTCCTTAATCCAAGAGGCAGACACTGAGGGACCTGAGGGGTCATCTTTACATATAGTCCTTTCAAAACTAGGAATTCAGGCTTGAAGGTAGATCCGTGGGTAAAGAGCTTGCTGCTCAAATGGATTTGAATTCTTGGAAGCCACATAAGAGACCAGCTAGGTAACACATATCTGTAATCGTTCTATGGCAAGATGGGAGGCAGACACGGGAATTCTGGAAGTACGTGAATTGCCTCTTCTGCTGTATGCAGTGAGTGTGAGGGATAGACTGCCTCAAACAGGGTGGACAGCAAGGACAGCAAGGACTTTGACCTCCACAGTATACTATGGCACATGTGCGCACCACACACACACACATACACACAAACATATATACATACACAAAGATAATAAGATCCTCAAATTACTGACACAGAAAAGTGCAAATCTATAATATAAACAAAGATTATCTCTGTAATTAGGCTTGATCTAAAATAGACATTACCCTGAATTTGGGTTTAGAATAGCTACGAGTCATTTGATATACAAGGAACAAACCCCCAAATTAACAGTATCTGAATCAAGTAAGTGCTTATTTGTGTGTCTGAGCAAGATCAACAGATCCAGTGTCTTCATGGTTGTCATTGTCAACCTGTGTGCTTTGCTTCCTTTCTAGTTAGGTGCTGCGTTTCCCTCCAGGAGAGGAAATAGGGATGAACGATGTGGGAAAGGTCTGAGGGTAAGCCACGTCTCTCCCTTCGGTCAGGAAGCAAGACATTATCTACGAGACCATAGTAGATACATGTTTATTTGTTTATGGAGAATCTACTGGTAACAGGTTTGAGAAAAATGGGTCTTTTTTTGTTTTCTGGCTTCCAAGACAAAAAAGTGAGAAAAGTAGATGTGTAAATAAACCAACAATGCCACTGGAGAGGACATCGTTTTCTTTCCTGAGCATTTCTTGTGTCTGTGCGATAGTAAAAGAATCATCTCCACTCGTTAGTAAAGTTCAGCCCACATGAGTTCCTGCTACTAACAAGCTGATATTTCTTTCTTGTTCTTGCTTTCATAATCCCCACAGCTTCACTAATGTATAACTGTGATGTTTTCTTCTAATGGGTTCTACTTCTAAAGTACAGAACAATATACTCAACATTTTCATTCATAGATGTCCATCTATGCTAGCTAGTTTTGTGTCAACTTGATACAAACTGTAGTCTGAGAGGAGGGAACCTTGACTAAAAAAGTTCTTCCATAAGATCAGGCTGTTACCAAACCTGTAGACATTTTCCTAATTAGGGATCGATGGGTGGTACCACCTCTAGGCTGGTGGTCTTGGGTTTTATAACAAAGCAGGCCTAGCAAGCCAGCATGCAACAGTCTGCATCAGCTCCTGTGTCCAAGTTCTTGTCCCATTTGAGTTCTTGCCCGGACTTCCTCTGATGGCAAGCAGTGGCGTGGCAGTGTATAAATCAAATAAACCAACTTGTTTTTAGTCATGGTGTTTCATCACAGCAATAGTAGCCCTTACTAAGACAACATCGTTGCTTGTCTTTATATACTATCCCATTTTCTCCTATAGGAAGCTGACACCTGCAGACTTAGAACCTTCTCGTAACATGCCTCTTAAAACCAAGGAAACCCACAATGTCTGCAAAGTAAGTTGCATTTTATTTCTGTCTCTTCATCCTTTCTCAAGTGCCTTCAACTTTATAATTCACTATAGTGGTTTGATATGTTATTTTTTCCCCTTGAGATATTAATGGACACATTGTAAAAGGATTCTGTGGGTTAGCTTGAGTTCTTCTGTGCTGTAACATCTTGAGAAATACTTGGTTATTGGCTGGGGCAAAGGAGATGAGAGATCTAGAATAGTCAATGGTCAATGTCCAGCCTTATTGCAAAGCTAGTTGCGGCCAGCCGAACGACAGAAACATAACAGACGTTTGCTGCAGAAGCACTGACTTGTGCTTTATCATGCAACATTACATTTATCATGACACTAATTACAGCAGTCAGACTTTGAATTCATGAGCTCACCCCTGAATCAGTTACAAGGGCTACTACTGAATTGTCTGCTCTCAGAAATGGGGTAAAATTTTCTCTCTTAATATAGGAAAAGAATTTCCCCAGAGGAAACTGGAAGTTGGTTACCAGAAGAAGGGAGTTGGTTTAAACATAAGTTGTGGGCTATGGAGATGACTCAGTTGGTAACAGTATATGGCAACACACATGCACACGCATGCGCACACATGCACACACACACACACACACACACACACACACACACACACACCAAACAAAAAAACAAAACAAAACCAAAAAAACTAAGTGGTAAAGAAATCATAAAGCGTTGGCATTCTCTACATTGCTCAGTTTCAAACAGATTGTCTCTAAGAATTATGTTTCTAATTTGCATTTACTTTTATACTTGTTTAATACCTTAGAGTTTGCTCTTGTACCATTGGGATTAGGCTTCACCATGTTTAATACAAGATGCCAAATAACATTTGGCCCAGAAAGATGGGGTTTTAATTTCTTTCCTTCATTGTCTAGATGTAGGGGGTCTGGTCCATAAAGTTCTCAGACATGAATGGTGCCTCTAATTTTCTCTCTCAGACGTGGGGCTCATTTTGTGTGCATTGCAAATAACAATGAGCAGGAGACGGGGGGAGAGAACATAAAGAATAGATAGCAGTTGTCTTTTTAGACTATAACCTGGAAGCCCCCCTGCCAATTTTCTGCAGTGAAGGCGGGACTGGAGAACCATGTCTTCCTTCCAGCTGAAAATCATGGCTTCTACATGACAATCATGTAGGCTGCTTCAGTGCTCCATAAAGGTCTTGGCTGAATGTGGGGGTGAATGCATTGCGTATTACACATTAAAATTAGCTGAAGACCTGATCTTAGACCCAGTACCAGCTTAAAGAATGTGTTTGAGGTTAAAATATGTATTTAAACTTCTTTCCTTTTTTAATAAACAGAAAATCAATAACTGTTTTAGGATTCTTTTTGATTTCCACTCAGATTGAATTGTGGTGGGCTTATTTAGTTTTGTTCATTTATTTTCCAAGTGCCTAATCCTTTTCAAGTGCTGCTCAACTGGAATCCTTAATTCTAAAGAAAATATCACTCTTAAAATTATGAATTTTCATAATCTTCGGCAAGCACCCCTTCGAAAGATTGGGTTACAAATATTTGCATTCAAGGGATTTGGTGTCGAATGCTGACATTATGGGTAATCTGTGTGCGGATTCTCTGTCCCCTTAAGAGCACATCAAGCACTTTTCTAGCCTGCGGATAAATTCTGTGTGGCATTTCTAGAAGAAGACTGGGAGTTAACTACCAAGATATTGATTTTTTTCTCCCACAGTAGACCAAATGCAGCCATTAGTAATGCACACAGTTCTCACCGTTAAAATCAAGGCGATAAAAGGAAAGTTTGCGTTCAATGTCTGAAGTCAGGGAAGTCCTGCTTTGTAGCACTGTACCAGAGGTTGGCTTTGCTTGCCCGTGATATAAATATCAAACATCTGGCTGTGGAGTATGTAAGCCAGAAATTCAAATTCAGACATAAAATAGACTCTGCTGCTGTTATGTGCCTTGAGTTAGATATAAAATTCAAGGTTTCATTGTGATTCAGAAAAGTTTGTGGCTGACAGAAGATACCTTTGAGGAAAAGTGAGAAAGAAGACTATATTGTTTTATTTTATTATAAATCCTTTCCCCAACCCCCCTGTTCCTCCCACCCTCTTTGTGTAAGTACAGTTGTATTCTGGTGTGCATGTGGAGGTCAGAGGAAAACAAACACTCAGGAGTAGGTTCTCTCCTTCCACCATGGCATCTGGGGATTTCACCCAGGCCATCACACTTGCATGTTCAATGAGCATGTGGGATTATGCCGAGAACTGGAAGGGAAGTAGAATAGGTCAAGTCTCATGATGGCTTGAGTTTAAATAGTGAATACATACATACTCAGGATGAGGCTGATACTGTGGAGAGCATGTCACTTACCACCAGGCTTTCTATTGTATTTATGGTATTAGAGTTAATTAAAAGCTTGTCTAAAAATAGTTTATCTAGAAAACTCAAGGGAAAGCAGTGACAAGTTTTGGTGGTTTAGCTCTGTTAGTCTAGTTGTTGCTGAGAGTCTTTGGGTTCAGTCCCCAGGAGCAACGTGAACTGGGCATGGTGGCACTTGTCTATAGCCTAGCACTTGGGAAGTCAGGATAGGATCAAGAGTTTAGGATCATCCTTACAGGTAGTTCAAGGCCAGCCTGCACTTACAAAACCAGTAATACTGAGCAGATACTGACATCTGACAGAGTAGCAGATGGGTAAACGTAATTTAAACTTCATCTCAAGCACGCTTATGCCCAACTGTCCCTCTTTTCCTCCCGTTGTTGCTTAAGAATGATGAAATCTACTTCTGATCACCAAGTTCTCTCCCAGTGAGTGACAACTGCTTTGGGTTTGCTGTGTATGATCACCGGGTGGAGTTAACTAGGCATAGAAGAGACAGCAGAATTCTCATTTAAACACATGCAAACTTATTATTTTAGTGACTCTTCTTGTATGTATTTATGAGGAAAACAAAATAGAAGATTACTTTTATAAACTAGGAAATATTAATAAAGCCAACTGCTCTGTCTAAACCAAATGGTATTTTAGATTTTTTAGGACCTTTCTTCTAAAGTGGTCACAATGCTTATGTGCATGTGAGTCCCACTGTTACCCAGGGTCATAGGTCATCTACAGCTCATATTTGTGACACTAAAGAGTGACTTCCAGTGACAGCTCCATGGTGACAGAAATGAACATGACCTCAAGTGCAGTGACTGTGCCATCAATCATGAAAGGCATATTTATTTGCTACCTTTCTGTTAAGTGCTCTCTGTTCTGGACTGAGTCACTGGAGTGCCCACTAGGACAGCTTCTGGAAATCCAGGTTCCCTAGACTTCCACTGGGATCATTAGAAAAATGTAGTACAGTAGGGAGATGAATGGGTAAATTCCTTGCTTTCAAGTATGAGCACCAAGTTCCACGTGCAGAACACTCTCACAAAAAAAAAGATAAATATTTGAAAAATATTAGCGTGGATGGTTTCTAAGATTGGTTTCTGAAGTCCGTATGCACAAAAAATGTGCGACACACACACACTACAAAAGAACAAAACAGAAGACTGTAGGGCAGGAAATGCCTAGAGGGCTGCATTGCGTGTGCCTCTCCACTTAAATTTTTTGCAGCTATCTTCACACCAACCAGGGGGCAACCTATGGTGGCCAGATGTATAGTTAAGGTACAAGGGGAAATGAGACATATATATGTGGTCCTCTGTGGTTTAAAGGCCCCTGCCTCCAATGGGAGCATCCATCTCTTGTAACAATGTTTGAGGCTTCGTTTTCAGAGTCTCTGTACTGAGCCTGACTGTACTCTGGAATCTTACTCAGAAGTCCCCAAACTATGGTTTTCTACCAGCTTCTATTAGCTTATAGTTTTTCTCCTGCCAGATGTAATCTGTTGTTGTTGTTGTTGTTTTTTTAATCATAAGAAGTACTGCCATTGCCACCTCTCCCATCCTAACATTCTAAGGTTTCTAGGAAACAATGCTAGAAAAGTAAGGCCAAGTTTGTTTGTAAAACCAAATGGTTCGGTTTGTCCGTGCTTTACCTGCAGGTGTCTAGCTTCTTTTATACTTTTAAGGCTGCTCCTAAGGCTCAGCAGAACTCTGGGCCTTGTTAAAAATGTAGTGGGTGACATTTAATTTTACAGTTAGCAAGAACATTTTCCAATCGTTTTATCTTATAAACAAAATCCTCTTATATTTTATTTTGTGTTTACCATTATGGGTAGAGAAAGAATGACTTCTTAGCACTTGCACACTAGCATAGATCAAACATGGCAGAGAATACAATGTCACTATAACAATTCCCACTGAGTTAAAGCGTTGTCTGCAGTGATACAGCTCCCTGCACCATCCCACCCTGACTTCACCTCCATCTGAAAGGGCGCAGATGAGGCTGGGTCTCTTTAGGTTCACAGATCTCCCTCAGTTTAGCTTTTCTTTTCTTTTTTTTTTCCTTAGTTTTATTTTTTTATTTTTTTTGTTTAATTTTTTTATTGATAAAAGGAGAATAAAGAAAAGAAAGAAAAAAAAAACAAATTTCCACCTCCTCCCAGCCTCCCATTTCCCTCTGCCTCCTCCCATTCTTCTCCCCCTCCTCCCACCCCTCTCCCTTTCCCCCCACCTCTCCAGTCCAAAGAGCAGTCAGGGTTCCCTGCCCTGTGGTAAGTCCTAGGTCCTCCCCCCCCTCCGTCCATATCTAGGAAGGTGAACATCCAAACTGGCTATGCTCCCACCAAGCCAGTACATTGCGTTGGATCAAAACCGCGTGCCATTGTCCTTGGCGTCTCATCAGCCCTCATTGTTCGTCATGTTCAGAGAGTCCGGTTTTATCCCATGCTTTTTTTGGTAACAGTCCAGCTGGCCTTGGTGAGCTCCCAGTAGATCAGCTCCACTGTCTCAGTGGGTGGATGCACCCCTCGTGGTCCCGACTTCTTTGCTCATGTTCTCCCTCCTTCTGCTCCTCCTTGGGACCTTGGGAGCTCAGTCCAGTGCTCCAGTGTGGGTCTCTGTCTCTATCTCCATCCATCACCAGATGAAGGTTCTATGATGATATGCAAGATATTCATCAGTATTGCTCTAGGATAGGGTCATTTCAGGTTCCCTATCCTCAGCTGCCCAAGGAACTAACTGGGGACCTCAGCTTGGGCACCTGGGAGCCCCTCTAGGGTCAAGTCTCCTGCCCATCCTAAAGTGGGTCCTTTAACTAAGAAATGGGGTTCCGTGCTCCCCTACCCAACCTTCCTTTATCCCGATCCTCCTGTTTCCCCAAGTCCCCCCTCCTTTCCTTCTACCTTTTCTCTCCCCATCTCCCCTTACCCCCATCCCACCCCACCCCCAACATCCCACTTTTCTCCCCGGCAATTTTGTCTACTTCCCTTATCCAAGAGGATAACTATATGTTTTTCCTTGGGTTCACCTTCTTACTTAGCTTCTTTACAATCTGTCTGCATTCATTTACGCTGGTAGCTATTGTAGACTCAATAGCTTTTCTTTTTTTAAAGGAGGAAAGATTTGTTTGATTTCTCACTCCAAAGGTATGGTGGCAGACGTGTGTGGTCATGTTGCATACACAGCCAGGAAGCAGAAAGAGGTGACTGCTTGTGCATAGCTTGCATTCTCCATGTTAGCAAATGCTTGTACCAGCGTAAATGAATGCAGACAGATTGTAATAATATATACAGCTTTAATGGGGAAATAGACTTACAGAACCACAGGTTCCCGCGGAGAACAGGAAAACAGAAGGGGCAGCGGGCTCATGCTTGCCAGATTTATATGTAAACATTAGCCCGAGGCGAACATGTCCCCTAAGGGGGTTGGGCTATCCCTACAAATGCTGTATATGAGAAGCCTATGAAATTTACATACATTTGCATAATTTATTTCCATCATATTCTCCTCTGCCCCATTACTTCCTTTTGTACTCTTCTCACTCCCACCTAGTCCCCTGCTCTATTTAAGGAGCCCCACTTCTATCTACATTGTGTGTGTGGGGGTGGGTGGGTGTGGGTGGGTGTGGGTGTGGGTGGGTATGGGTGTGGGTGTTGTCCCCCAGTGAGTTTCATTAGGGTTCTGTATAGGACTGTGGGTAGAGGTGTGTTGTAGGTGCATGTTCCCCTGATTTCTGACTCCACCACTGAAGAGAATGTTTTTTCCTCTTCTAGCGGTCACAGTCTTTGAAAGAGATGTGACCTTTGGGTTTTGTTTTATCTTTTGTTTGAGGCTGGATCTCACACTGCAAAGCAGACTTGTTTGGAACACTGTGCAGTCCTGGCTGGCCTTGGACTCGGGACAAACCTTCTACCTTAGCTTCCACAGTGCTGGGATTCCAGGCATGAGCCAACACGTCTGGCTTCAGCAGTGGTTTTCATCCTGTGTCTCATGTCAGATATTTACAGCACAGCTCACAACAGTAGCAAAATCACAGCTATGAGGTAGCAACGAAAATAATTTTCTGCTTGGGGGTCACCACAACATGAGCAACTGTATTAGAGGATCACAGAATTAGGAAGCTTGAGAACCATTGAGCTACAATGTGGCTTAATAATTGAACTTTAGAAAGTAGACATGTCTCCCAGCTGACGTGACATTTAGGACAAATATGTTCTCCTGAAACTGGGTATATTACCTACTCTTTGAGTTATATTTACAAGTAATAATATAATAGAATATACAGATTCTAAGCACACAATATAACAAATTAATACACCATTAACATTAAGAAGCATAACTCATACCATTGTCAATAACAAGGTGAGCCACACTCTTGTCAAGATGTAAAGCATTTCCATCACCTTGGTAAACTCTTTTTTGTTTCTATATGGCCTCTCCCTGGGACAATGACCTTTAAAAGTTCTACCAATATCAATTTGTTTTATCTGTTTTAATGCTATTTAATTGAAATTGTGCATTACGTACTTGCTATCGTTGGTGTCTCCCGAGGAGGGTTCTCAGTCCGTGGCTCTTTTGGAAAGGAGAAGAAATGGAATATGTTAGGAGAAAGAACACCATAGATTTGCTCTCAAAGGAGACATTGGGACCTTGACCCCTTCCTCACTTTCACTTCTTCACTGAAATAAAGTGAGCGGCTTCCCTTGCTGTGTGAAGCCCACTCGTGTATTTGCCTCATCCCTTACCCAAAGCCAATGGGTCACCTAACTGTAGGAAACAACAGCCAAGCCTGTAAGACAATTCTTTCATGGTGATTGATTCAGCTTCCTGTTACAGTAGCCGAACTCTCATCTATCTCCTATCTTTGGCTCACCTTAACATTTTGTGGTCCGTGAATGCCACTGTAGACACAACTATATAGCTGTGTGCGTAAACTAGCACTTTATTATCTGCTCCCTGTTTAGGGCAGTGGTGTAGTTCCTAGTTTAAGCTGTTGTGACTATAACTAATATGAACATTGTGTGTGGGTGTGTGTAGCCAGAGGACAGCCTTGGCTATTGTTCCACAAGTGACATCCACCTTATTATTTTACTTATTTATTTATTTTTGATTTTCGAGATAGGGTTTCTCCGTAGCTTTTTGGTTCCTGTCCTGGAACTAGCTCTTGTAGACCAGGCTGGCCTTGAACTCACAGAGATCAGCCTGCCTCTGACTCCGGAGTGCTGGGATTAAAGGCATGCGTCACCACCGCCCGGCTCCACCTTATTTTTTAAAATTAATTCTCGGGAGGCAGAGGCAGGAGGATCTCTGTGAGTTCGAGACCAGCCTGGTCTACAGAGCTAGTTCCAGGACAGGCTCCAAAGCTACATAGAAACCCTGTCTCGAAAAACCAAAAAATAAAATAAAATTAGTTAACGTGTGCGTGTGCACACATGTACATGTGTTTGAGTGCAGGCATTTATGTTCTATGCCATGTATGGAGTTTGTAAGACAACTCTTGAGATTCACTCTTCTGCTACCTTGTGGGATCTGGACAAAGAACTCGGGTGATCAGGCCCATGAGCCCAAGTGCCTCTGTGCTCTAAACTGTTTTACACGCCCCCAGTCTATTTGTTGAGGTGAAGCTTCTTACAGCCTGCAGTTTCCTGGGTGAGCCCAGGCATCTCCCCACTTTGCCTTCCCAGCCAAGCCTCTTCCTGAGCTTTTGTTTTGTTTCTCAGTGAGGGTTCTGGGGATCAAGATCAGCAGGATCCTGTGCTCACAAGGTCAGTACTTTAACCTACAGGATCATCTCCCCAAGTCCTATAAACATTTTTGTATAATTGGGGAGAGGATTTACTCAGCTCTCTTTTGTAAATACCAATTGTGGAATTGCTGGGTCATAGACTGGATGCATGTTTGACAACACATAATAACAGCCTACCGGAGCACTGCTTGTATGTTTTACACCTAAGAATTAATCTAGGAGATCTATGTTTCCTTTATATACTTTTCAGTGCTGAACTGTAAGCCGTAACTTTTTACTATATGTAAAGCTTTGAGAGGACAAAAATATTAAAATATCTCTGACACATTAAGGTAAGAAACATTTCTTAAATAAAATATAAAAATTGTTTTTTTTTATGGAATAAAACGAAATCAACCAGTTAAAGGTGTCTACTCACTTCAAGGCATAATCACTAAGATATACACAGCCAGAAGATGTTTCTTGGTGACAGAGCATTTGTCTAGCATGCACAATGCACTTGATTCCATCCCTAGCCCCATAAAAGAGCAACAAAGCAAAAGAAAACAAACCAATGTGGAGTACCAGTACTTTATAATACAAAAAAAGTGATAAACCATTTGTACTCAGAATCTGTAAACTACTTTTTTCCCCTCAGTACTAAAAAAATTGGTCAAATACTTCAATAGTCATTTAACAAGGGATTATACACAGGTGTTTAAAAAGTACATAAAGAATTGCTCAGGATCATCAGTCAAATGAAAACCGAAAGTATTTCAATGAAGCATGTATGACAAAGTTTTAAAGTTATTTCCAATTCAACATTGGTCGCATATTGGTGTATGGGAAGTCATTTGGCCTGCAGAAAGAGTGTGTCATATTTTCCTACACGAAACTGCTGATTGTCAAGTCTAGTAATTTGTTGGACATTAGGAGGCATTGGTTTCCACGTTTCACATCCCAACATAATGCTTCATTGTTTATAGGTGTTTTGCTGAGTTTCAGACATATCTTAGCAAATTGTCTCTGGGTTTGGGAGTGACATGTCCTGCATTATAAATTATAGAAATTAGGTGTCTTGTTAGTGTTTTTGTATAGTACTACTTAAGAACAGAACACTAAGATTAAGAGGGTTGATGGCTAACCAGGCATGCAGAGCACAGGCTGGGCAGGAAGATTATAAATCTTGGGTCTGCCCAGTTACAGAGTGGATTCAAGGCCAGCTTTATGAATTTAATGAGGACTCTCAGAATAGAAAGTTCAAAAAGGGTTGGGGATATAACTTCTTGGTAGGATGCTTGCCTGGCATGAACAAATCCCTAGGTTCAATCTCCAATGCATGCATGAGTACACATGTGCACACACACATACACATGCATGCATACACACACATACACACACACCACAGGTATGTGCACACACACATGTGCATGCATATACACACACATACACACACACACCACAGGTATGTGCACACACAGAAGGCTGATGATTCTTGGTTGACTAATTGAATTCCACATCTAAATGATGCAATTGCTTAATTTGTGCTTTTTTTTAGGAGTTAAAGTATTTCTTTGTTTTTGGTTCTTTTTTATTCTATCCCCACCCATGTTGGCATAGCAAAATGTTGTTGTTGGTTTTACTCTTTTTATACTCTTTTGGGGGCCCATCACCCAGCTCCTAAAATAGATCACACACTCGAAGGCTTATTATTACTTATGAATGCCCCACCTTAGCTTGGCTTATTTCTAGCCAGTTTTTCTTAAATTAACCTGACTGACTTTTGCCTTTGGACGTTTTCCTTTTCTTTCTTCTGTATAATCTTACTTTCCCTCTTATTTCATGGCTGGCTGGGTGGCTGGCCCCTGACATTCTCCTCTCCTTGCTTGTTCCTTTTCCTTTTCCCCAGAGTTTTCCTCTTATTTATTCTCTCTGCCTGCCAGCCTGGCCTATCCTTTCTCCTGCCTCACTACTAGCCATTCAGTTCCATCAGGTGTTTTAGACAGGCAAAGAATCACAGCTTCGCAGAGTTAAACAAATGCATCATAAACAAAAGCAACACATTGTTAAACAAATGTTGGGGCATAGACAAATGTAGCACACCTTAAAATAACATTCTACAACATTTTTAAAGACAAATCTGGTGACCATTATATAGGTTTTGTAATTGTTCACTTAGTGATTCGTTTCTTGATGTGATGTAGGTAAAAAGCTGAACCTGTTTCTCGTCTGACTCTTTTCTTTCCTCTGTATTGCTCTCCTCTAGCTTCCTCAGTTCCCATGGCATAGGACTCCAATTCAAACAGGCTAGCTGATGGCTCTCAGTATGTCCTGCTCTTAACTACAACTAAAACCAAGTTCACCAATGCTATCACCAAGAATCCTTCAATGGGATGTGTTTGCATCCCAACAGTTCCAAAGGCTTGTCTATTTAGATCCTTCACAAAGTGATGGATCTGAAGTACACAAAATTGCTCATATTAAAAATTCAAATGGTTAGGTCAACTGTCAGAGGTCCCCAAGATTCTGAAAGTAGTTGAGATTGCTTGACTCAGGATTGTTTACATTTGGGGCAATATCAGTTTTTGTTATGCGAGCTGCCTGTGTATTGGGTAAATATCTAGAGGTTTTATTTTAGACCCTACTGGTGTAGGCGGTTCTTCTGTCGTGTGTAGCTTTCATTGGTTAATGAATAAAGAAACTGTCCTGGACTGTTGATAGGGAAGAACTTAGGTAGGTGGGGAAGATGGAACTGAGTTCTGGGAGGAAGAAAGCAGAGTCAGAGAGACACCATGGATCCACCAGAGACAGATGCTGGGAATTTTACCCGGTAAGCCATTGCCACGTGGCGATACACAGATTAATAGAAATGGGTTAAATTAAGACATAAGAATTAACCAATAAGAAACTAGAGCTAATGGGCCAAGCAATGATTTAATTAGTACAGTTTCTGTGTGGTTATTTTGGGGCTAAGCTAGCCAGGCAGCCAGGATGAACAAGCGGGCCCTTACTGCAATACCCTTCCCAGAAAATTGCAGCAAATCCCCTCGGTTGGAATCACCTCAGATTTCCCCAGCTTTTGCTAACTGTCCCATAGGAGATTAACAATCTGGAGTAGGAGTACTGCCAGAGAATGACCCTACTCTCCTTGACTTTACCCCAGTGATAGACAGACCAACTTTAATAACTAATCTATCTTTCCTAACTACTCAAGACTTCAGTCAACGAAACCTCAACTGGAAATCTTTGGACTGTCTCATAGCAAGAATATTGACTATAGAACCAGCCTAGTGATCCAAATTTCAGCATTCAGTTATGAGAAGAGCATGCTCTAGAGAAAAGGGTGGGCATAAGGAAAACAATTCACTATTCAGTTTAGTCAGTGGCTCATGGTTTTCTGTTTTTAAGAGTGTGAACTGTGTCTGAGAGAAAGTGTAGTCCTTTTAAGCTTAGAGCAAATTCCGTTATAGCCATGGTAAGTATAGATTTCATACATATATGAAATTTCATACATATAAAAGAGGTAACTTTCTAATTGAATTTGCTCTGTGTCGTATACCTAAGATGGTATAAGACTGACTAACTATTTCTAGGTGAATGTAGCCTTTCTCATGCATTTTTTAGTCATTTTATATTTAAATCTGTCTGATCTGGATTCCCTTTCTTTCCTTTTCATGATACTATTGTTGTTTGTTGCAGAATATTTACTTATACTGTGTAAAGTTGTGTCACTGTATTTGGTTTAATAAAAAAAAAACTGAATGGCCAATAGCTGTGCAGGAGAGAATAGGTGGGATTTCTAGGAAGAGAGAGAATTTTGGGATGAATTGAGGTGCTCAAGGGGGATGCCAATGAGACTCTGAAGAAGTTGAACATATATGGTACAGGGTAGAGAGTAGAGTAACCAAGCCCTGTGACAGGGTGTAGATTAATAGAAGCAGGTTGATTTGAGTTATAAGAGCTAATTGGGAACAAACTTAAGCCAAAGGCCAAGCTTTCATAGCTAATAATAAGTCTCCATGTCTTCATTTGTGGGCTGGTGGTCCCAACGATAAAGTACTACAACACTGTTCCTTTGTGTAGTTTTGACCAGGTGGATCTGCAGACTGGCCAGAGAAGGAGATCTTTGTTCTTTGGTTGTTATGATATTTGTCAGTCATCCAAATTCTACCTACCATCTGTAATCCCTGCAACTCCCCTTGACTAACTCATAGTTAAATTTGAATTAAAAATTCAGGCCTCATTGGTCTCCAGATGTCTTTTTCAGTAATTTCTGAGACCTGCTTAAATGTAAGGAGAATTTATTTCTTGACTTCCACTGGCAAAATGCCAATGGTAGAGACCCAACCCACATTTCTGCTCTAATGCTGGCCTACCAAGTATGTGTGTCAGATGTAGAATAAATACAGTCTTCTTCACTGTTGTCCTCCCCTAGCCACTCACTTGTGGAAAGGTTCAGAGGCCAGTCATCTTTGTGTATGCATTTACCCTTCCTCCTGTTCCTACATGACTTACTCAAGAAAGCCTTGGATGTAAGGCAGATCTGGTTATGACATCTGTCATCTCTTTGACCATTATTAGAGTTTATTAAGCTCATCTGTCTACCTAAGCCGATATTCCTTTGCTCCTTCATTGTTTGATGTGCATAGAGTTTGCCTCTGCCTTTGGAGCCTAGATAGCCTTTTCTTTTAAGGGTTGGTGGCATCCTCGGTGTCAGAATACCCTTGCCACAGTTGCAGAGCCTCTTATGTTAAGCAGAAAGTACGGTACTATAGAATCTAGAGATGGTGACCAAAGGCTAGGTCATGGGAATGCCACTCCTGCTGTCTCAGTCACATGTTGCATTGAGGGCAACAATGTTCAAAGGCAGAGATCACACAGGTTCTTTTCTGGAGGGGTTGTCAGCAGTGATGCAATTCCACAGTCCACAGGAACAACAGCTGGCAATGTCAGGTCCACCATCACTGGGGTAGCCGTGGAGAAAACGGTCTTGGGTCTAGAAGGAAGAGTGGTGCAGTTTCCATGGGGACAGTTTGGTGGTCTGACTGAAACATTAGTTAAGCTCTGCTGTATATTACTTCTCCCAACATAAAGTGCCAAGTGACAATGGCTTTCTGGTTGATGAAACTTTAGATAGGTTTCTCACAGCTAATCCCTCCTTTGCTCCTACCTAAAAGCAGGGATCTAAAAACTATAGGTTGTCAAGGCAAATGATTGTGTCTACCCCCCAATCCCACGCTGACACTGACTACTTGAAGAAACATGGCATGGGTTCTAGCAGGTCAAGCTGTCCTTTACAGTAGAATGACTGTATCTGAAGGTTAAAGTTATGTTTTAACTTTAAGTTACTGCCCTTAAGAGATTTATACAACAAAAATGCCTCTAACCTGTAAGCCCCACTTGCTCAAGGACAGATAACTTCTTGTAGTAGGAGCGGCGAGCTGTGTTCCTGCCCAGCTTCTGCACAGCTAGCATTATACTCGAAATAACAACACACAAATTGTATTCATTTAAACACTGCCTGGCCCATTAGCTCTAGCCTCTTATTGGCTAATTCTCACATCTTGATTAACCCATTTCTAATATTGTGTGTAGCACCACGAGGTGGTGGTTTACCGGGAAAGATTCAGCATGTCTGACCTGGTGGCTGGCTCCATGGCATCTGACCTACTATGCTTTCTTTCTCCCAGCATTCTGTTCTGTCTTCTCAACCTATCTAAATCCTGCCCTATCAAAAAGCCAAGGTATTTCTTTATTAACCAATGAGAGTAACACATAGATAGATGACCCTCCTCCATCAACTTCTTGTAATCCTGGGGTCTCTTTATGTAAGATAACAAGCCACATGTTTTAACTTCCGTAAACAAGGTTGGCTGCCCCAACTGCATGGGATATGTTTGATCACATGGAGGCAAAGGTATGTAGATAGGAAGTACGTCAGGATGTATGCTTGTCCCAGACTGGAGGAAGGAGGGAAATGTGTAGCTTTGTGGGTTTTGCCTTTATAAGCACTGGAGTGTCTTAATTTGCTGTCATTCTCAGGGAATTCTGACTATGGACCTGGCTAATGTCCATCATCATGGCCAATATTTAATAACGTTTGCTTCAAATTTGGCTCTAAAACTGTAGTAGTGGTCTTTTTCTCTCCTGGTGGAATTGACACCTAGATACCTTCAAGTGCCTGCCTGCGAATGATCCAAGTGTCAGAATGATCTCTTACAAGCTGGTAATAGGCAGGTACCTCTTGGTGCTGTTACATTAAGACACTTGTTCTTGTTTTCTTTCTCATTTGCAACACAGATCTCCTAACTTGGAAATATCTTCTCAATGACCCCAGAACCATCACAAACCTTAAGGAACTCATTCCGGCTCTCCTTCCTGGCTCACTGCTTCCCTCCAGTTAATTAGCAAGCTCAGTGGGACTGAGGTTTCTGTTCCTTTTTCCCTATGAGGATCCTTTTAAAACACCTGCTCAGCTCTCACAGGCTGTTAAGTTCCATTCATCCTGGAACCTTTCTCCTCTTAAAATGGTTACTGCTGAATAAAGCCTACCGTTAGTTATTTATTTTAACAGAAAGATCCCACTATAAAGTCCAGTATGGTATAAAATTTGCAAATCTTCTTGCTGCTCAAACATTGTTTTGAAAGTCATTTTGTGTGTATCTCTGTGTGTGTGATGTGTGTGTATGTGCACGTGTATGTGATATGTAAATGTGTATGCTGTGTATTATATGTGTGTATGATATGTGAGTGTGTATGATGGTGTTGTGTGTGTGTGTGAAAACATACACATGGAGGTCAGAGAATACACTGTGGTGCTGGTCCTTTCACCTTGTTTGACACAGGAGCTCTTTGTTGTGTGCCATTTCACGATAGCTGACCATGAGCTTCCAGAATGCTCCTGTCTGATTTTCCACCTCACTGCAAGAGAATTGCAATTACAGACTTTATGTGGATTCTGGGGGTTCAAACTCAAGTCCTCATGACTGTGAACACTTTACTCCCTTAATAGTCTTCCAAGCCCTTAGCTTTATCCTTTATCTATCCTTTAGTTTTATTTTTAACCCATACAACTGCAGAAGTTTGTAGCTTGATTAGGTTATAACTATGTGGAAGCAGCTATAGGATTTGGATTTAACTCTAGCTGCTGGTCAGTAACAGCTGTGTTTCTGTGGTTCAAATAACTGTCTCACTGATTATTTCTCATATTTCTAGGGCAGTGCAGTTTATCACAAGCATAACACAGATAACTAAAGTACCATAATGTTTGGAAGATGGGGAACCACATTATCAGAAGGAAGAAGTTCATAGGACCAGTAGGACCAATGTTAACCAAACTGCTAGCCCAGGCTTCATCACATGGTTGCTCAGGAAGTTTCTAAGGTCTGTCTGGCCTTCTGAAGCTTCTGTTCAGAATGGACACACTTGTCTATTTGCCATTATACTTGATGGGAGGCTTCAAGGCCAGGTTTCCAAAGGATGTAGAGACAATAATGGAATGATGGGAATTATGTTTAAGCTAACAAAGACTACATACCTACCTGTATAGCCTTTAAGCTTGACCTTTTATACTAGGTTTTGGAGCATTATTTAATTGTTAATAAATTTTTATTTTGGCGTTAGAAAGATGGCTCAGTTGAAAATTGCTTCCTGAGCAAGCATGAGGATCTGAATTTGGATTCTCCAAAACCACATAAAAAGCTGGCACAGCTACAATTCTATCACTGGAAAAGCAGAAACAGAAGGATTCCTGGGGCTTGTTGGTTACCTGGTCTAGCTTGAATCAATGAGTTTCTCTTTCAGGGCTTGTGAGAAACCATTTCTCAAAAACAAAGTGGATAGCAACTGAAACAGACATCCAGTATCAATCTGTGGCCTACACATACATGCACAACACATGCATACACTGTACCCGCACAAAATAAATGCAATGCAGATATCAAAGAATATTTACCACTTTAATGATAAACTTACAGAACCAAAGTTCCAGCGTAGTACAGGTAGGGAGGGAAAGAGAGCGAGTGGCCTCCCCTCGCGCCCATTTATTGGCAGGCATTCGCCCGAGGCAAACCCCGCCCCCTAGAGGGGTTGTCTTAACCCTACCTCTCCCCCTTTTGTCTAAATAAGACACAACTAAACCAAATATAACTATAAACAATAATAACAAATGATAAATATAACAAACAATATTGAGAGCAAAAGTTTTGCTAAAGAGTAACTACAATTAAATAATCTTCAACTCCATCAAAGATCTGAGAAGGGAGTAAATATTACTTAACAAATGAGAGATATCCAAAATGTGCAACAAATGACAGAGACAACTGACTGCCTGGGCAATCACCCAAAATCTCATTTGCAATGTTGAGTCAACCAACTTTGGCTAAGGCCTAACATAACTGACATACCATTCTCAAATGCAAGGAACTTTCTTAGGATTATCCTACCCTGTCTTGGCAAGATAAGACAATCCTGTTTTATATCTTAGTCAGTAGTTGAGGTACGGGTTTTTCTTAACCCAAAGGCCAGTTTTGCCAAGAAGACAAGCTCCCAGTGGAGTGTCTTTGGTGCTCAACGTTCTCTCGGGAGTAGAGTGGTGTTGCCAGGAGTAAATTGTGTCTCGATGGCACAGAATTCTAGGTTAGATTAAAGGCCATTTTCTACAGCTCTTCAAAGAGGCTGAAGATTATACTATTTATACTAAAAATAATCTCTATGTATCTAAAAGACCTGATTAACCTAAAAATAATATGACAAACATATAATTCTCAATACCTATCTAATTTGAAAACTAAGAGAATAAACAATTGTGCAATATATGAAGACAATGATCTTCACCTGTAAACAATGTCATTACTTATCAAATGTAAACAATGTTATTACATAAATAGTACTAGAGGTAGAAATGTACATTGTGATATGATAGATGTATCCATACAATATAAGCATACTCTTATACCAAAATAGAGGTAGGAACACTCACATTCAATATTCAATATATCAATATACAAGAAACAGTACCAACATAATTTTCTAAAAACAGTAAGTCACAAATACCAATCATCCCATCAAACCAGTTAATCCCCCTCTTTTTTTAAGAATATACCCCTAAATTCATACAATATCTCCCCATCCCCTCAACCCTAAACCAATCGAGTCGCTCAGAATCTCAGCTGCTTCAGCGCGCGCCCAGAGAGACTGCTCAGAATCTCAACTTCTTCCACGCGCGCCCAGAGAGACCGCTGCAGCGGCCCGGGGTGCAAGAGACTCCGATTTGGGGCCGGTTCTCGGCAAAGCCCCACGTTGGGCGCCAATTGTACCCGCACAAAATAAATGCAATGCAGGCATCAAAGAATATTACCACTTTAATGATAAACTTACAGAACCAAAGTTCCAGCGTAGTACAGGTAGGGAGGGAAAGAGAGCGAGCGGCCTCCTCGCGCGCCCATTTATTGGCAGGCATTCGCCCGAGGCAAACCCCGCCCCCTAGAGGGGTTGTCTTAACCCTACACATACACAGTACATGCGTGCATACCCTCCACATGTACACACAGGGACACATGCATACACAACACATGCGTGCATACCCTCCACATGTACACACATGGACACATGCATACACAACACATGCGTGCATACCCTCCACATGTACACACAGGGACACATGCATACACAACACATGTGTGCATACCCTCCACATGTACACACATGGACACATGCATACACAACACATGCGTGCATACCCTCCACATGTACACACATGGACACATGCATACACAACAAATGCGTGCATACCCTCCACATGTACACACAGGGACACATGCATACACAACACATGTGTGCATACCCTCCACATGTACACACATGGACACATGCATACACAACACATGCGTGCATACCCTCCACATGTACACACATGGACACATGCATACACAACACATGCGTGCATACCCTCCACATGTACACACAGGGACACATGCATACACAACACATGCGTGCATACTCTCCACATGTACACACAGGGACACATGCATACACAACACATGCGTGCATACCCTCCACATGTACGCACATGAACCTATGTACAGACATACAAACACACCCAAAATCTTTCTTCTGCCCTTCAATCTAAATTTTATATGACATAATTCAATATTAAACACTTCATTGAATATTCTCTGTGTGTACACACACACATGGATATTGTGGGTTTTCTTTTTCATTCTCTCCATTTTGTTTATTTATTAAAATTTTCCACCTCCTCCCCTTCTCCCATTTTCCTCCCACTCCCCCCTCCCTCTCCTGCCATGTGGGAAGTCCAAGGCCCTCTCTCCTCCATCCAGGTCTAGGAAGGTATGCATCCAAACAGACTAGGCTCCCAAAAAGCCAGTACATGCGGTAGAATCAAAACCCAGTGTCATTGTCCTTGGCTTTTCAGTCAGCCCTCATTGTCAGCCACATTCAGAGAGTCCAGTCTGATCACATGCTCATTCAGTCCCAGTCCAGCTGGCCTTGGTGAGCTCCCATTAGATCAGTCCCACTTTCTTCGTGGGTGGACTCACTGCTTGCGATCCTGACTCCCTTGCTTATATTTTCCCTCCTGCTCTTCATCTGGACCTTGGGAGCTCAGTCCAGTGCTCCAATGTGGGTCTCTGTCTCTATTTCCATCCATCGCCAGATGAAGGTTCTATGGTGATACACAAGATATTCATCAGTGTGGCTATGAGAGACAGCCAGTTCAGGCACCGTCTTCTCTGCTGCCTAAGAACCTAGCTGGGACATCTCCTTGGAGACCTGGGAACCCCTCTAGAACCAAGTCTCTTGCCAACCCTAAAATGGCTCCCTTAATTAAATATCTTTTGTTCCTAAACTGAGTCCTTCTCATGGTGTCTAGTGTAGTGAAGTCCACCACAAGAATAAATCAAACAAAGTAATTTAATATTTTGGGGGAGAGCCATATTATAAAAATGAAGAAGTCAGCGGGTCTATTGTTAATATGTTTTATTTTACTATTATACCATATATTGTAAGTGGTCATGAGTCATTGCCTTATAGCACAAAACACAAAAATCCAAGAAACAATAATACAAAAATCAAAGACAACTATAGGTGGAGACTGCTTGTTTCCCAGCCACCCAGACCTGAATTAATCACACAAAAACTATATTAATTGCAGTACTGTTTGGTCAATAGCTTAAGTGTGTTTCTCGTTAGCTCTTACATCTTAAATTGACCCATTTTTATTATTTTATACTTTACTGTGAGGCTCGGGGTTTACCAGTAAGGTCCCAGTGACTGTCTCTTTGACTCCACCTATTTTCTCTCTACATCTCTGTTTGGTATTCCCTTCTTGTTCTATTCTGCCTTGTCTACAGACCCAAAGTAGATTTTTTAGTAACCAATGGCAATTAAACATATTCACAGTATACAGAGGGGAATTTCATATCACCTCCCTTTTCTGTCAAAATAAAAAGGAAGGTTTTAACTTCAGCATAGCAACATTACATACAACAAAACAGTTATCAAGCAAGAATTATACTTACAATATTTAGTCCATTTATATTTGATATAATTAAGGGGAACACTTTACCATCTGTACTATCTTTGTGAATCTAAAGTTTTATATTTATCTTTTATAATTATAACTATCTTTTTTCAACTCCATTAAAGACTCTAGAAGGATATAATATTATCTAAGTAAACAGGAACTGCATTGTAAGCAACTTCCAAAACTCTAGAATTGACAGAGACATCTCATTACCTGTACAGTCACCCAAAGTTCTTCTGTAACATTGGGTCATCCATTTTCAGCCTACAGGCCCATAGTATTTGGCAGACTTTTCCATAAAGCAGGAAATTTCAAAGATAGTTTCACCTATATTGGCAGTTTGTCAGTCATTTTCTTCTGTGTCCTGCAGAATGTTTGGCAGACACTTTCGTGAAGCAGGAACCCTGAAGGACTGTCTCACCTTCTTTAGGCAACTTCAGCAGTCATTTCTCTGTGGGTCCTGCATTTCCAGTTCATACAGTATAACATCAAGCAGTCCAGGCAAGAGCAGTTTCTTGTCCAAATGACTAACAAACTGCATAAAGAGCCTCTTCGATGACCATCTATTAATCTGTATTTCTTAATTATATATTACATTTTTAAATGAGCTGCACAAACACAATACCTTGATCAGTAGCAGAAATATGCATAAAACAAAATTGACCTTATATTTGTGTTAGTAGACCAAGATCCATACCAATGTAAAGTATTCATCTCTATATCATATCTCCCTTTATATGTAAACAAACATTTATAAATATCATTTGGGAATTTGAGCATAGTTCTCTCCAAACTGCTTCCTGATTCTTGTTGGGTGAAGTATTTTTGGGTGTTCATGGAGACCTTTCAGGTGGTCTTAGCCCATCATACCATATTAGTTGGTTAAGATTCCACAGCTTTCTATCCTTTGTGGAAATAAAAGCAGAACCTCATTTCCAAAGCGACATATCCTTAGACTCAAATTTTGAAGTCAAGATGCCTTTAAAATATATATGTTGGTTTAGCTTAGCAGCCCATACAATGAAATGTTGCTGTAGAACGTTGTATCTGTGGTAACCTGACCACTGGGGCATGGCCTCTTATACAATACATGCTGATGCAGAGCCTGCGTCCGGCCTCTTTTCCAGCCTCTCCCTCTGTTCCGGTTGCGGATTTTGTTTCTGATCTCCATTCCTGCAGAGGATTCTGATTTGTGAGTTTACCCCCAAATAAATAGCCAATCTATTTCTCAATTCTGAGCTAGTGTGGGATTTCTTTTAAATGACTATCTTCAAAATGTCTCTCTGTACTTAGCTCATACATAGTCAAAAAAAATTAAAAGAAAACACAATAATAAACATAATACAGACTCTCTGTGTATTTTCTGTCTTTACATGGCTTATTTTTCTTTACTCCTTTAATCTATGGCTATCTGTATTCTGTCTCTTTACAGGCTTTGTTTTACTTTTAAAAACCATTTACATTTTGAATAACTGTCTTGTAGTAATATGGGCGGCGGGGCTGCGTCCCCAACACCCCAGCCGCCTGCCTTGCTAGCTTTACCCGAAATAATTACACGGACACTGTATTCTTTTAATCACTGCTTGGCCCTTAGCTCTAGCCCTTACTGGCTAATTCTGATATCCCAATCAACCCATCTCTAACAATCTGTGAGCACCGGTCTTACCGGGAAGATTCTAGTTCAGAGCTTCATGGCGTGTGTCTGCCCGGGAGCGGGGCATGGCGTCTCTCCCTGAGGCGTCTGCTCGAGAAGGGAGCTGTCGAGTCTGACCTCACTTCCTCTTCCTCCCGGTATTCTGTTCTGTTTACTCCACCTACCTATGTCCTAACCAATAACATGGGCCAAGGCAGTTCCTTTATTAGCCAATGACCTTCCTCCATCACTGTCTAAATTCTTTTTCTCTGTCTCCCAAATCTACATATACTTTTTGAACACACTGTGTCTTGTTTAGGGGTCTTTTGTGTCTGAATCTGTCTTATTGCATATCTGTAATCCTTTTCTGACCAGGTACACTTCTTAAAATGCTGAGTGGCATGGCTAGCAGTAAGGCTTCTTTGCTCTTTGGCTCTGCCCAGTCTAACATGGTGGAGGTCTGTTCAGTGCCAGCTCTGCAAGCCATACTCACAGCCCTATTTCCAGGCACACATAGGAGTTATGTTGCCATTAAGCCAGTTGTAGCACTCTGCCCACAAACCCCATTCAAATGAAAGAGCCAGAGCTGTTTGTGCAACTAGCCTGAACCAGGAAGCCTTTTTCTAGGAGCCGTGCAGTTTTTGCTGCTACAACTGAGTCAGGAAGCCCTCTATTAAATGAATTGTGTCTCTGCTTCCTGCGAGCAAATGGAGTTCATTTAAAAAAAAGTGACTACCAAGAATCTGCACTAAACTCTGTTCTTTTGTGTCTAGAGTTCCTTTCTAAACTCTCTCAGGTTTTACATGGATGTAGTTGCCCACGTTGTGGAGCCAGTCTGTAGGCTGTGGCTGTTTGTTCATTTTCCGTATCAATATATTATCTCATCTAATCAGCACAATAATTATTCAGAGTTACCTTAAATTTTTTATTCTACATTTTTAAAATATATTTGGCAGCTTAAACTATCATCCCTTTTCAGTTTGGAATAATGTGTTTCAAGTCCTCAGTAACCACATGTGGCAACTCTGTATAGCACATCCTTTGTCCAATATGAGTCATTGTTAAGGATTCAACACTGATTCATCAGTAAGGAGGACAGCCTTATCCAAAGAGATGTAGAACAGGGAACTACCGAGAATTTTTGTTATGGGCACAGTGAAAAACACTTTATGTAACATCTTTGATTGTTTTTCACTCATGGATAAACATCTGAATGACGTCTTTTATGTGAGATGATTCCAGGAAGCCAATTAAGGATGCATTATTGGGCCAGATATTTCTATGCATGACTGGTGTGTAATTTCAACTGGTTTCCTCAGGGAACTACACAGACTAGGTTTCAGCACTGTCCCTCAAAAGATCATATTTTAAATGAATTGGAAGACAGAAAACTTTGAAGTTTTGCCAGTATGCATAGACATTAATTGTCTGCCTCAGGATGGAAACAGAATCAGTGGTGGGCCTCCTAAGTGGCAAAACCGCTGCTCCTTTTCTTCTACACCATTTATGACCAGGCTGTTGTAGCAATGTACCAAATCTGGGTGGTCTATCCAACAGAGACTTACAGTGCTAGAGGCTGGGACATCCTAGATTAAGTCTCTGGCAGATGAGGTCTTTTGTAAGTGTTCCCTTTCTGGTTGTAGAGTGGTGCTTTCTCTCTGTGCCCTCACTTGACTGAAGGAGAAAATCCCCAAATCTCTTAGTCTCTCAAAGGACACTAATCCCATGTAGGAGTTTCAGACTCATGACCTCATCATTCTTGCTGGAATTGGGGATTGGGTTCATCATACAAGTTTAGGGGAACATAAACATTCAGATTATATCAACAAAACTTTCACAATAGATATTGGTATTTCCATTTTTAGAAGGAAAATAGAAATCAGAAAAGCTCCATGACTTATAATGAGATAACCCCTGTGACACAGTGGGTCTCTAGAACAATATCTCTAGAGGACATGATGTAGGGGATTGTAGCTTTGTGAAGACTTTTTTTCAATTTCATATTATTTTTTATTTGAAAAGCATAGACATAGAGTAGTTTGGGATTTAAACCTTTTTTAGTGAGTTTTTTTATGTTTGTATTTTTTGTGTTGCCTTGGGATCCAGTATTTGTTCGAGCTCAGTAGGTATGCTGCCACACCGACCACCTCCCCAGCCCTGGTCAGTTCTTTTCAATGGGCAGCACATACGCTTTACCACAGAATCTTGTGAGGATGTAATATGCTGCTTTGAAAAGAAATCAAATTTACTATTGTGCTTAATACATTCTCTTTTGGGGGAAATGACATATAAATATTATATGCTCACTCTTTCCCATTGCTCACTGCTGAATTTGTAGTGCACAGCTCATTTTCAAGTCAACTGTTAGCACAACTAATCCACAGAAGTGGAAAGGACTGACCACACCGCAGACTGGACAGTTCCCATTATTTGAAATAGCCATAAGCGGCTTTAATGGTAGATATTGCATTTGAAGGACTGTCCTCATGGAAGACTGGCTGTAGTTGTTTGCTACACAGCACATTATAAAATGATTTAGCTTCAGAGATGTATGTTTTTGAATGATTGCCTCACCAGCTCATAAATTGTCTGTTTTTAAAAAAATGGATGGAATGTGAGAACCTTAAGAGATTAACTCATTGGGACTATATTAAAAATGTCTTTATGTTTCCTGGATACAGAGCCATTAGAGTGTGTAACTTGCCAGGCATTCTGACAAGAAGCCATCACCATAAAGAAAAAAAGGGAAGCTAAAGATGAAAGAGAAAATCTGAGAATGAGTTAGGAACCAAATCTAATCTAGAAAAACACTTAAAGGTGTTCAGTTCACACTGCTAACTGCATCCCTTCTGCAGAGGGCTGGGGATTTGGGGATGCTCAGAGATGACTTGGGGAGCATTAAATTAAGGTACCTTTTTTTCCTCTATGTATTTAGTTGAATTTTTAAATATGCAGACATGGGCTGGAGGTTTAGCCCAGTAGGCAGAGTGTTTGCATAGCTTATGTGAAGCTCCAGGTTCAGTTCTCAGCGTAAACTGGTCCAGGTGGTCCAAGCTTGTAATATGAGCAATACAGAAGTGGGCCAGGAGGATTAGAAGTTTAAGGTCATACTTGACTAGTTAGGAAGTTCCAGAACAGTCTGGGATATATGAGATAATGCATAACTTACACAACTATAGCAATTGAAAAAAAACTTTGTGAACAGTCTTACATTTCACTTTTTTAAAAAATTTTTTTTTATATAGTATTCTGTCTGTGTGTATGCCTGAAGGCCAGAAGAGGGCACCAGACCTCATTACAGATGGCTGTGAGCCACCACGTGGTTGCTGGGAATTGAACTCAGGACCTTTGGAAGAGCAGGCAATGCTCTTAACCGCTGAGCCATCTCTCCAGCCCCCCCCCCCCCAAAAAAAAAATTTTTAACTTTTATTCCTGCAAACTGCCCTAATTACATATCCAATCTAGGAGAAGTTTTTTTTGTTTTGGTTTGGTTTTTTGAGACAGGGTTTCTCTGTGTAGCTTCAGAACCTGTCCTGGACCTAGCACTTGTAGACTAGGCTGGCCTCGAACTCACAGAGATCCGCCTGCTTCTGCCTCCCGAGTGCTGGGATTAAAGGCGTGCGCCACCACTGCCCGGCTTCTGGGAGATATTTTTTTCTTTTTTTTTTTTATTGAGAAAAGGAGAAAAAAAAACCAAGTTTCCACCTCCTCCCAGCCTCCCATTTCCCTCCCCCCCCCTTCTCCCCCTCCTCCCACCCTTCTCCCCCTCCTCCCACTCCTCACCCCCCTCCCTCTCCAGTCCAAAGAGCAGTCAGGGTTCCCTGCCCTGTGGTAAGTCCTAGGTCCTCCCGCCTCCGTCCATATCTAGGAAGGTGAACATCCAAACTGGCTAGGCTCCCACAAAGCCAGCACATTACGTAGGATCAAAACCCTGTGCCATTGTCCTTGGCGTCTCATCAGCCCTCATTGTTCGCCATGTTCAGAGAGTCCAGTTTTATCCCATGCTTTTTCAGTCATAGTCCAGCTGGCCTTGGTGAGCTCCCAGTAGATCAGCTCCAGTGTCTCAGTGGGTGGGTGCACCCCTCGTGGTCCCGACTTCTTTGCTCATGTTCTCCCTCCTTCTGCTCCTCATTGGGAGCTCAGTCCAGTGCTCCAGTGTGGGTCTCTGTCTCTATCTCCATCCATCACCAGATGAAGGTTCTATGATGATATGCAAGATATTCGTCAGTATTGTGCTATTGACTTCATTATAGTTTCCAAGTCTAACCACGTTCAGTAAGCAGCACTGGCCATTCAGTGAAGAAAGGAGGGAATCCTTCTAGTTTAGATGTTTTCAACAGGTCAATTTTGTACATTAGAATCTATTTCAGTATTCCAGTCCCTTCCTTAGAAATGTAAATTTTCTCTCAACTGTGATTTTTTTGCCTGTCAGACTCATTTTATTCAGTGAAGCACCCAGTGCCTATGGTGGTATATATGCAACTGAAGGTTTTTAGAAATCCACATTTCTGGAAAGCTACCTGAAAGGAATACATGAGGAAGGGGAGAACCAAGTTTTTAGTGTTGTTTATATTATGTGGTAAATATATTACAAAAGTCAAACAAAGGTCTTTTTCTGTAGACTTATACTTGGTGTCCTGTGTGGCCTGTTTCATTAGTTACCTTTAACCCTCACCATGGGATGCAAAATTAGGAGGACCCAGCAGAGAGAAATAGAATTGAAGGTCTTTTTCCTTTATGCTCTTATATTTATTCAAATGTTAACATATATCTATATTTATATCATGTGTTGAATATTATATATTTGTGTGTTCATGTGGAGGTCAGAGGACAATTGGTTGGTATTGGTTCTTCATCTGCCATGTGGCTTCTGGAGCTTGAACTCAGGTCATCAAACTTGGCAGCAAGTGCTTTAACCTCTGATCCATCTTGCTGGCCCTTGTTTGAAATTTTAAACAAGTATGTATTATAAACAGTTATGGAAATAACCTAACTTTCAAGAAAATGAACTAATTGGTGGGGTCTAGTAGCTCCATATTTTGACCATCTTTGCAGTGATATTTCATTTGTATTTTAATAAGTGAAGCTTACCTGATATCAGATAGTACAACAGCCCCACTGGTCAGCCTTATAGACCAGCCAGTGGTGACACACACCTTGTTTACTTTATTTTATTGATTTTTATTGAGCTTTACATTTTTCTCTGTTCCCCTCCCTACTTCTCCTCTCCCCTTCAACCCTCTCCCATGGTTCCCATGCTCCCAATTTACTCAGGAGATCTTGTTTTTATCTACTTCCCATGTACATTAGATCCATATATGTCTCTCTTAGGGTCTTCATTGTTGTCTAGATTCTCTGGGATTGTGATTTGTAAGTTGGTTTTCTTTGCTTTATGTTTAAAAACCACTTATGAGTGAGTATATATGATAATTGTCTTTCTCACTCAAAATGATATTTTTTATCTTCATTTGCCTGCAAATTTCAAGATGTTATTTTTTCTGCTGTGTAGTACTCCATTGTGCAAATGTACCACATTTTCCTTATCCATTCTTCGGTCAAGGGGCATTTAGGTTGTTTCCAGGTTCTGGCTATGACAAACAATGCTGCTGTGAACTTAGTTGAGCACATGACCTTGTGGCATGATTGAGCATTCTTTCGATATATACCCACAAATGGTATTGCTGAGTCTTGAAAGGTTGTTTTCTAATTTTCCGAGAAATTGCCAGACTGGTATTCAAAGGGGCTGTACCAATTTGCAGTGCTTTCAAAATACTCCTTGCAGAAGAATGAAATCATCTGCAGTATCTTACTTATTTACAGTTAATATTGGACTTCCAGCTTCAGACTTAATTAACCCGTCTGTTCAATAGAATTCCCTGGAGGAACTTTTCAAAACCTTTCAGTGACTTTCCATTTTATTGAGAGAAAGAGCTTAAGTCTTGAAAATTACTCTATCTTTTTTCAATTCTTTCTGTGCATCACCTACCATAGTTACAAAGCTAAACCTCATTAGACTTTGTTGCTACTGGGGCATTACTGGGAGGCTCTTCCCTTTGCTTTTTGTGGTTGCATAAGTCTCTACATAGGACATTCTCCCTTTGAAGCAGGTATGTCTTAGTCCTTTGGCTCTGATTTACCCAAATTTCATCTCCTCAATGAAGCCCTCCATAGAACCCACATGGTAGAAGGAGAGAACCTATATCAGCAAATTGTCCTCCTGTTAGCCCACTAGCAATGTGATGTGAATCACATATACCACCAAAGACATCGTACACACACCACTGAAGCCATTCCCTCTTCTTAAAGAAAATAAAAAGAGTGAGAATTAATAGGGGGAAGTCTCTTGGAATTGATCCCAGGGCTTTATGCGTGCTACACAGTCACTCTACCATGGGGCTATATTCTTTATGTTAAAATTAATTATGAAACATGTTTTATCTAGCCCAAATATAAAACATATTATCTTTTAATATATAATCCAATTTATGAGATTAATGGGCTATTTTATGAGTGTTTTCCTTGTACTTCAATATCTGGTCTATATTTCATCCTATAGCACATCTCAGTTCAAACTAGACACATTTTAGTGTTCAGCCTTATGAGAAAAATGACCTTGTGTTAAGCTTTCTCCACAACAAGATAACTGGAAGGACAAGAGAAGAGAGGTGTAGTTTAGATCAGTGAATTTAAGGTTCCTGGAATCATTGCTTTAGGCCAGAGGGTAGAGCACGTGGCCTTATCTGCTTATCTCATAGTGACCAGGAAACAGAGAGGAACAGGAAGGGCCAGGATCACAGTACACACCCTCGCACACAACTTTAGTGATCTCCAATTAGTCCTCCCCAACATCCCATAATTCTGTCTCCTAATAGTTAACTCAAAAATTTTAATCTATCACTGATTACATCAAAATGTTCCTGGTCTTATGTTTGGATACTCCCTTTCAGACAAAGCTAGAGGTGTGTTTACTAATCTCATAGGAATCAGATTGAATCATCATACCAATTCCCAAAGTGACAGTGTAGGATTAAACTTAGAGGCAATGAGTAACGTGTCCTGATGAAGAACTAGATCTGTGTTATGCTGGGATTTAAATTGCTTACTGTCAGAGGCTGTGAGCCTACTTCTTTAATCTGCCTGATCCACCTTTAACAATTCAATAGTCTTTTAATATTATCAATGACATAATAATATTAATGTTATTCTTAGTTTTTAAAAAGTAAATTATCCAGAATTAGTTTCTACTGTTTCTAACTAAGTACTCTATTGATGTAGAAATTTATATTGGAATATTTTTGTGGCGGGGGGATGTAGACTTTCAAAGAAATGAGGGACCTGGGTAGCTCATCTGGACTTCCTTATCTGGGATTTCTGATAGTTAGGATTGCTTTGCAAACATTCACTTTATTCTTATTCTCATTATGGATACAACATAGAGCTGCCTCTTTGATTTGAGGCTCGGATATGTGATTTTTCTGGCTTTAGCTAATGGGCAATGAGAGAAGTCAGAGCTGTGTCTTTGCAATGATCATCTTCCTCCTGGACTTACATCATCACCATGAAAAAAATTACACTCTCCATAACACACTGGGAGTGTGGGGTTTAAGAAGTTAAGAGAGGTGTGTGAACTGATTTCAGGATGCCTTTGAGCCCAAGCTAGATGAATAAACTTCTTGCAATGTAAAATTATAAAAACAAGAACAAGGAATTCTTTGTTGTGTATCATTATTGTAGCACTATCTGACTATTGCTTGGAAGGTGTTTGTCTCCCCGAGGGTTTGTGTGTTGTGAGATTTGTCCTCCTTGTACGAGGAGGTGGTGGTCATTAAGAGGTAAGGACTGATGAAAATGCTGCTGTTGGAAGACACTGAGTTAGTTTTTGTTTGTATTCCTGTTATTGCCCAGAAAGAATTGTTACAAAAGAAAAATTTGGTGCCTTCTCACTTTGGCTTTCTGTCTTTCCATGTGGTTGAGTTCATATGTGGATTTTCCTCAATGCCATCTGCCACATAATGCAGAGAAAGGGTCTGGACCAGAGTGAAGCAGACGCCAGCATGAACTAAATAAATCTCCTTTTTTTGCAAGTCACTTGACCTCTGGTATTTTTAAAAGAGTGATACAAAGCTAACTAACACACCAACAGAGATAAAAGTACTAAAATTTCTTGCTAATAAGCAATGGATCACTGATTTCCTATGGTACATTGAAGCAACATGGTGCACTAGAATGTTTTTCTAAAAGGTACTATTAACTAAAGCAAAATTTTGAGTCAAATTAGCTTCTCTTAGAAGCTAGTAGTAACACTTTTGCCAAATGTATAGTCTATAATATTTGCTAATCAAGTTTCCACAAAGTTTAAAAACTAGATTTGTAATTGTGCAATATAGATTGAATATCAGTGATTTTCTTTTGATTCTCAAAAGAAACACCAGCTTTCTTGCAGTTATTGACTTGAGAGGCAACACGTATACAGACATTGACCTGTAGTTTGCCAAAATTTAATGTCAGTTGAATTTTCAACATTGCCATATGTCTTATGTAAAGATGAAGCAGTGATCAAGAAGTAGATGCTGAGAATGTCAACTGTGTTGCTTAGATAAGCTTGCATTCTCCAATGAGTATCCTTGGTGGGTAGAGGATAGAGTAGCCTTTCTCCTGTCTCTGACGATGCTCTTTCACCTTTACGTGAAGACTCCTAAAGGTCATTTGAAGACTCAACAGATGAACTTAACCTGGCTAGTGGAAGTCACTTTGTTTTCTGTCCTGTTCTTTCTCTGTCCATTTGCACAGTTTGTCAGATCCCCAAAAGCACTGGGAGTGATTTTAAATGCAAATCAGAGAAACAAAAGAGTGAAAAACCTTTCCAATTCACAGCAGAATTGCTCCTGCATGTGAACGTTAGAGTATGTGTATTGTAAAGGTTGAACTGATAACTTTAGATCAGGTTCATTTTATCATGATAGAGACAGCTTACTGAGATTCTGGATTTAATGTGCCACTTTAGCCTGGGAACAGCTCTAATTGTTTGGTTGAATTGCCTAAGAAACAAAGCATCTCATTGTATTTGAATCAAAGCAACTATTATTGTTCTAAAACCCAGCAGATGTTAGTAAAGACAAGCAAATTGTACTATTTTCTCTGTACTGGAAAGCTTTTAAAGTGCACACACACATGTGTGCACACACATGCACTCACTCAGTCAAATGAAAATTTATAGCTTATATACATGAAGCATGTAGAAAAATCAGTTGTGGCTATTTGATGACATAGGTAAAAATCAGGCATTTAATTCATGAAGTAATACAACTTGGTTACTTAAATATTAGATAATGTTAGAACAAGTACACCAACCAAAGAAAAGACCTCCCATAGCTGATTCATGTAGAGAAATGATTAAAATGTATAGTCTGTCAACTGACCATCTGTATAAGGAAGAAAACATCTGGACACAGCAGTCTTTGCAGAGTGCGGAATGCTGCAATTTATACAGTGAATTTCCAGACATGGTGTTATTGAGAATGCCACTTTTTGGCAGAAGTCCGAGGAGTTGTTGAATCAGCCTGGTGTATCCTCAAGGAAGAACATTTTACACTGATAGACCTGCTAACTCAAAATTTCCGATATGGTTGACATTATGAGCAGAATTAGACATGGTGATGTAGAGCAGAGCCAGAGAGGAGTATTTATTTCTCCGAGAGATAAAGGCTGGAGGGATACATGGGAGATGGTGATGGATTAGAACCCAGCAGGGAAGGGAGATAATCCAGATGCCGTCCATCATCATGCTGAAGTGCTTCAACCAGGATGAGATGGAGGCAGTTGTAGAAACAGGAGCATATGCCATTTCATCAGCTCTCATATTGCCCCCTGCATTGTGCTTAATGCTCATGGGTTAATTCCTCAGATCAGCTGACCGAAGATTAAAACAGTTGGTTAATAACGGCAATCGGCTCTGTACATGTTTGCATATAGCAGAAATAGGCTGTGGAGCCACCATTTCCTCCCTTAGGAGTAGCCTCAAAGGATTGTTGGGGAAGGAAATTCTCCCAGTAGACAGACACTCAATTTATCTTACCGTTCACTTTGCCTTTTAGTAGAGAGCCTGAGGGAAGTATCAGTGTTGATTGATGGTCAGTCACTAATGGCATAACCAGATTGTCAGGGATCCAAAAGAAACACAATTGTAAGACTGATCACAAACTCTTTTGAGAAAGGCACATATGGATGAAGCTTTGAATGGAGTTTCAGAGTGTGACTAAATACATCCTCCATAAATGACAGCAAAGATCACCGAGAGGGATCCTTTTCATTAACAGGGGAACAAGATGACTCACTCTATTCATGTTAGCTTTCTGCCTTTCCCAGTCTCTTTAGTACTTGATCAAAGTAAACATGATGACAAACATTAAAAATGGGTGTATTTTTTTAAATAAGACCTTGCTGAAATTGTTTGCAATGGCTAATGCACTGGAACTTGCTTGGAATCCCCTAGCCATCTAGACTACTTTCCTTAAAGAGGAGGCAGCATGCTTTAGGTTTTAATTTATCTTTTTTCTCTTTTTATAAATTTCTTTCTTTCTTTCTTTCTTTCTTTCTTTCTTTCTTTCTTTCTTTCTTTCTTTCTTTCTTTCTTTCTTTTACTTCCCAGCCACAGTTTCCCCTCCCTCCTCTCCTCCCAGTCCTTCTCCCCACCCTTGTCATTCCCCACACCCCAATCCTCTTCTCCATTTCTGTTTAGGAAAGAACTGGTCTCCCACGAGTATTAACAAAACGTGTTTTATCAAGTTGCAGTAAGATTAAGCACCTTCCCACATATTGATGTTGGACAAGGTGACCCAGTATGAGGAGTAGGGTCCAATAAAAACCAGTAAAAGAGCCAGAGACAATCCCTACTGTCACTGTTAGGAGTCTCACAAGAGGACCAAGCTACACAACTGTAACACATATGCAGAGTGTCTTGGTCAGTCCAATGCAGCCTCCCAGGTTAGTTGGTTCTGAGTTTTCTTGTGATGTCCTTGGCGCGTCTGGCTCCCACAGTTCTTTCTCTCCCTTTTCTGAAGGATTCCCCAAACTCCACTTAATGTTTCCATCAGTTGCTGGATGAAGCCTCTCTGCTGATAATTTGGCTAGGCACCAGTCTAGCAACAGGAGATGGCCAGTTTAGGCTACATTTTTGCTAGGAGTCTTAGCTGGATTCATCCTTGTTGATTCTTGGGAGATCCATTAATTCACTTTTCTTACCATTTTTAATTTGAGTATCAATAATCCAAAGACTGAATATTTATGTTATTTAATATTCTACCAAACTCCTTCTGACCAAGGAAATTTAGTTTGCAGAGAAAGAAGTGAAGTGATTGACAGGTCAAAGGATATCAATCACCCAGAAAGATCTATGATTTAATTGAGTCTCATAGTACAACCTAGATAGGATATGAGTTGAAAACCATTTGGAAATGCCATTTTAGTCAAGGAATAATCCAATGTATCATACCTTCAAAGATTGAAAGTACAGATTTGGAAATGATAGAATGGAAGTTGGAGTAGAGCTCGCTCCTACTATCCCAAATAATCTACTTGTGCATGTTTTCCACCTATGCCTACTCTTACGGGCATAGTTTGTTAGAAGACATTATTGTTTAAGAATAACTGATTTCACTTGGCATTTAGGATATAGGCACCTAAAACAAAGCTTAAAACCATTTAAAGCTCCTTATACTACTGAGTAGATAGACAAGAGCAAGTTAGTCGCTGGGTGATTAATGTTATTAAAGATTGGACTACACATTGGGTCTGGGGAGAAGCATGAGTAGAGCAAAAAGAAGATTCTTGATCCCCCCCCCCACCCGCCGTGCTCAATGGTGCAGTTGAACAAATGGCTAACGAAACCTTCATAATAAGAGTAATGGGTGGTGCAGCTATAGTAAATTTGAGTCATTCACTAGCTGTGGAGCCCTGACCATCATCAGTGCTGACTGAAGGCGAAGGGCAAATTCAGTATTCCTTAGAGGAGGCAGTCACGAATGCTTTGTTTATCTGAAGGCTGCAGGGTTTTTCAAGATCTACTCTTTCATCTTGGGTTTTACATTTCCCAGAAACCCAGGAATTATAGGAAGCACTTCCTGTCTTCTGAGCTCCCACTGAAATTATCAGGTGTTCCAAGAACAAGAGTCGTTCTTTTCGGGCCACCTCATACCATTTCCTTCTTCTCCAGATGGATTTTGTTCCATCAGTTCCATAAAGCTACAGTGTTGGTAGCTTTATGAGGTATTTAGATTTGTTTTTATGTCTAACTTTTGTGTTTCTCTCATTGAGACAATTGGTCTAAAATCACTTGTTCATAATTAGCAAACTCATAGAACCACATGCCTTTCTTCTATGGTCCTTGTCTCAGTTTCCAATTGTAAATGAGTTATGTGATTTATCCTCCCTAGGTTGGTGTCACTGGATATTATACCTGTGTACTCACTTTAGGTTCTTTGTTCCAGCACACATACAGATTTGGTAGATACTTAATATTTCTTGAATCAATGAATTACACTTTGGACATGTAAGTTGCTTATTATTAAACAAGAATAATCACCCAGCTAGTATTTCCCAACAGGGTCAAGACCTGGTACTTAAGTGCTTGAAGATCCCCATTTTCCCAACTTAATATCTATCATCAAAAATAAAAATAAAAATCAGAAACCAAAACCATGATGGATTGTTTACTCTCTGGCTCAAGAGTCTGCCTTACCCACATTTCAGGAGGGAGTGAGAACTTGAAGAAATCATTGTGAAGAGGGAGAAGCACTGTCTGAAAGGAAGGGACTCAAGGAAGGTGACACTGAAACTGTGGAAGACCCTAGGCAATGCAGAACCATGCAGCAGTGGGTACTGATAATGTTAAGTGTCTAGGAAAGAAGTCACAGAACGTCAGCGTCAGCTTATCAGGTGAACAAGGCTTAACTTGAGTCAATACAGTTTGAAAACAGTGCAAGACACCGCTGAGAAGATATCAGGGCAAGCAAAACAGTAGCTAGAAACACAAAATATGTTTGCTAAGTATAAGACTCATAGTGATGATTTGGTTAATAACTGGACACACATGTGAAGGTAGACCCATATAATTATTACGATCTACAAAGTTTCTATCATCTATTGACATTGTAGTTGTCACTGCATCACATTACTTCTGTGTTTGTGATATTGTTGATATAAGCAAACCTGTGCTGCCATAGTATAAAAGCTTAGCACATACAGTTATGCAAGTTATATACATGTAACTTCTTAATACTAAAATGGCTGTGTTACCATGCTTTTACTATCATACTTTACATTTTTATTTTAGTTTGCATTCTTTCTACATACTAAGAGAAGTTTGCTGTAAAATTATGCTGTGTTATGCTGGCAAAGCCTCACATTTAATGTTTACCATCTCTTCATTGTATCTGGAGGCCAATCAACTGATTGATTGTACCATTGTATAAGCACACACACATTATGTAAGCACACACACGTTCTCACAATGTTGGAATCACCTAACAAGATAGTTTTCAGAACATACATGCATTATTAAGGAATATTTTTGAAATGTGTGTGTGTTTTCCTTGTTCCACTTTGCCATTTATAAATGGGGACACCAACTCAATAATTTGTTTGCTCTCTGCGAAATGATTTACTATTGTGAATACATATAGATGTAGTTTATTTTTAGAAAAGCTAATTAATGCTTTCTTGGTTGTAAATCTGTCAAAGAACCCTAATTACTCTCTCCTCACTTCTTAATTAGGCTCTGTGAAGTTCCCATAATAGTTACTCGCTGTGAATAAGAGCACTATAAAAGCTGCTTCAGAAACTGGCTCACAAACTCAACCCCAACTTAAAGTGTCAAATCATCAGAGCAAAGTAAAAGTCAGGATAAACAAAGCAGCTCACTTTTCTTTATAGATTAGTCACCCTCCACTCCCTGAATAAAATCAAGTAGAACAACATTTTTAGATACAGAATGGGCTCTGTCCTAGAAGAATGCAGCTGCGCTGGTGAGGTTGAACTGTGAACTTGACCCAACCTAGAACCAGCTGGGCAAAGAGTCTTAATGAGGGATTATCTCCATCAGGTTAGTTATGGGCAAGTGTGTGTGTGTGTGTGTGTGTGTGTGTGTGCTTGTGTGTGTGTGCATGTGAAGAATCTTGGAAGCCCCACCCTGAGTGTGGGCAGCAACATTTCATGAGTTGAGCATTCAACTACTTAAGTGTGAAGAAAACTAGTTGAACAGAAACAGCAAGCAAGCAGAGACCCATGCTTGCTCGCTCTCTGCTCTCTACTGTGGATGTGATGTTCTGGTCTTCTGCCTTGGCTCTCTCACAGTGATGCTCTGTAACTAGAACTGTAAGTCACACAAACATTTCCTCCCTGTGCTGCCTTCTATCAGGATAATCGTCCCAGCAGCAGAAGTGAAACTAGGGCACCAAGTAGGCAGTTCTTTTCATCATCAATCTTAATTTGCGATTGCATAATTTAAGAAGAAATTTTATACAGAGCAAGCAGGTAATAATGAATTCAGCTTCTGGAAACCTGTAGGCTAAACGAAGTAGGTGTTACGTTGTGTCATGCAACAAAAGACTAATGAATGTTGTCCTGGGCAGGTATGAAAGCTCCTCCATGCTTGTAGTATTTGATTTTCTACTTTCTTTGGAGTGTGGCATTGCATCTTCAACAGTACACGGTGTCTTCTAAAATTCAGTCATCTGAACATAGTGTGTTTAGGAAGAAGAGAGGAATAGAAGATGGAAGAACATTCCCCAGCTAAATTAAAGTGGTTTCCAGAAAACCAGCAGTCAGTTCTTATATCTTACTACACTCCTACTCAGAGAACAGAGCGGGAAAGTCAGTGATTAAACAAGGGTCTACTGAAATTCTGTTAACAACAAAGTCTCAGTTATTGGATTCAGCCAAAGGCTTTCAAATTGACTTTAAAAGTTTCTCTGCAATAAGCTAGCTTTACATCCTCTTTCCTTCCTTCCTTCCTTCCTTCCTTCCTTCCTTCCTTCCTTCCTTCCTTCCTTCCTTCCTTCCTTCCTTCCTTCCTCTTTCTCTCCCTCCCTCTCTCTCCTTCCCTCTTGGCATCTTCCCCATCTTTCTTTATTTCCTGGCTAACTCACCTCACCTGTGATATCTGCCCCCCCCAACATTTGAGACTCAAATACAAGTACGAAATTGGCCAGGTATCTAGTGGAGGAGACAGATTAACAGATTTAAATTTGTATGCTAGTAATAAACAGTTTGCTTAGTAGCCATGGGAAAACAAAGATGAGCTTGGTTTTAACCAAGGTAGGGCTTCCTGGAGGAGATTCCCAGAACTTAACCTTGAGGGATGAGTTAAGAGCTGAGTGACATTCCAACCTTGGGGAACATCACTAAGAAAGTGAAGAATGAGAGGCAAATTATAGTTGACTAGGAAATAGATGTAGTTGAAGAAAAGTGAGAGAGAAAATAGAAGACAGATGCACAGGTCCACTGACAGCCTCAGAGGGGTTAACCATGGAAATCCCATGCCATGCTGCTTTTCCCACATGTCATTCAGAGATGTACATGGAAGAGGTGCCCAAGGAGGGTGGAATTGAAATCATCCATTAGGGGGCATCCCTGTATCAGGTAAGGAAGGATGGAAACTCATTGTGCAGGAGAAGTGAAGATAAGAAGGATTACAGAACTATGAGGGAGGAGTAATTCACAAATGGAAAAATGAAGGTGTCATGAAGAATAGAATAGTTTCGATTTCCGTTTTAGGAAAACAGGTGGATTATGCATCTTGATTGAAATTGTAAATGGAACAATAGAAGGAGAAAGTGGCTTTGAAGTGTCTGTAATCTTCACCTGGAAACAGAGGTATATAGATAAATTTAAGGTTTGCGTTTAAGGTAAATATTGGGTTCTTCAGAGAAGCAGCCCAGTCATCTCTTTATTTATCTTTCGATAGCTTCACCTTTCCCCTCTCCCAGTCACAAGTGGACGGTGCAGGATCCTAACAAGTATACACAATGAACTAATAGGGAATGGAATTTAGTATCATGACCAGAAGAGGCATTAATCAAAGGATGGAGTGTTGCAATACTCATTCTGACATTTAGGCTTGAGAGCTTCCTGGCAATCAAAGTCAGTAGGAAGATAGATCTGCTGTCCCTTTGCAGAAAGGAGGAAGCTTCTCAGTTCCTTCCGGAAAATGAAACTTTGTCTTCAGTACAAAGATGTGAAAAGTTTTTCTTTTTCCCAGTATGATGCTTTGTTCATGGGGACTCTGAATTATAGGCACCATTCTTGACACCCTCATGTAGCAAGCTCTGGAATGGATTTCATATGATGGTTTCTTGTGTTGTCTGTAGATTATAGTGAGATGATTTTAGATGTCAAATACTGTGATTATATGAGGATCCTCCTCTGGTAAAACTATAGCTGTATAGATTAATCCCTAGGACCTGTCAAATGTGAAATTATATTCATTTTTTCCCTTTAAAGATAAAGCCGTCTTCACTGTTAGCATGTTCTCAGTTCTTCACGTGCCTTATTCTGGACAGTTTTTTTTTGTTTTCCTCACTCTACCATTACAGTTCTTCTAATCACCACAGGAGTCATGATAATCAACTCATCTTTGAGCTTCTTGAGTTTTTAAGAGCTTAGAATTCTTTCTTTAAAAATTTTCAGACTTTACTGAATGTTTTTACTGAAGCTAATACAAATTGTGACTTTCTAAGATATGGAAATAATGTTCATTATTCTTGACCTTATTTGATCATGAAAGCCCCTAGTCCTGTCCCCAACACCTGTGGGGAAATGTTGCTTAACGTTGTTCTTTGATAACCTCTTTTAATGTCACTCTCCAAAGGGACACTGGAAGGCTAGTATAGAATTAGTAATGGCTAGTGGACCTTTGGTATTGAAAGCTGTGAATTTCTGGTAGGACATCTTTGGTACCCTGCTAAGTAGATGAAATACAGTTGGGTAGATGATCTTTCTTGAATCCCTCAGGCCACACCATGAATTTATATGATGGCCTTGACTATGAACTGAAAGCGTTCCCTTTTTAAAGTTAATGTTTGAGTTGTATCTGAATAAAGCAACTAGTGACAATGCTGTTGAGATAATAGAAAACTTACCCAGTTTAAGCTGCCAGTTAGAGTGCTACAGAGTAATCTTTGAGCAAGAATTACAGTGACAAGCTTTAGAATGTAGTAAGTAAGTAGTTATGCTGCTCTGGCAAAGGGTCCATAGTAGATTCCTCTCTAAAGTCCACAACCTTGGCAGCCCTGAGGTTTTCCTCCTGGTGAGTGTGCCTTAACAGTAATAAATCAAAGAGAAAGAGGCTATCAACCTTGGCATGGGTGGGAGGGGTTAGAGGAAGGGTGACTGGGAGGGGGGAAAGGATATAATTCTTCTTCAATTAAAAACATTAAAAAAGAATTTTAAACAGCATGTAAAATGACAGCCCTAAAAAACAAACATTGTTTTCAATAGGACACATAATGTGGACATGTGTCTAATGGTGAAGATATAATATGTGGACATGTATCTAGTAGTGAAGATGTAGTAATGTGGACACGTGTCTAATAGTGAAGACGTAGTAATGTGGACACGTGTCTAATAGTGAAGATGTAGTAATGTGGACACGTGTCTAATAGTGAAGATATAGTAATGTGGACACGTGTCCAATAGTGAAGACGTAGTAATGTGGACATGTGTCTAATAATGAAGATATAGTAATGTGGACACGTGTCCAATAGTGAAGATGTAGTAATGTGGACACGTGTCCAATAGTGAAGATATAGTAATGTGGACACGTGTCCAATAGTGAAGACGTAGTAATGTGGACATGTGTCTAATAGTGAAGATGTAGTAATGTGGACACGTGTCCAATAGTGAAGATGTAGTAATGTGGACACGTGTCCAATAGTGAAGATGTAGTAATGTGGACACGTGTCCAATAGTGAAGATATAGTAATGTGGACACGTGTCCAATAGTGAAGATGTAGTAATGTGGACACGTGTCCAATAGTGAAGATGTAGTAATGTGGACACGTGTCTAGTAGTGAAGATGTAGTAATGTGGACACGTGTCCAATAGTGAAGATATAGTAATGTGGACACGTGTCCAATAGTGAAGATATAGTAATGTGGACACGTGTCTAATAGTGAAGATGTAGTAATGTGGACACGTGTCTAATAGTGAAGACATAGTAATGTGGACATGTGTCTAATAGTGAAGACACTGAACTAAAATGGTTGATTAGCAGCATCAGTGCCTCGTTACACTTTTTAGAAATAGAAGTTTCTCAAGATCTAGAGATTAGATAGTAAAATCAAACTTCGTTTTCTTTTATCTTTATTTCAGAAACAAATATTCACAACCATCTGGTCTCTATTTTCTAGATGAAGGAAAAAAGCCATAATTTCAGAAATTTTTCTTTGAAAGTCACTTCTTACCATTAGTAATATACAAATACTATATTTTTTAAATTATATTAAATACACAATAATTTTTTTGTAAAACAGAAGTATAACATATTAAAATATTTTTTACTTTTGTAGGAATATTATTTGGTACCAGAGAATAGAGTTCTGTTTCAAGATTAGATTATGATATTATTATAAAATAAGAGAAAACCGAATACTCAGCTCTGGTGACTATAACCTTCTGTGAACTGTTCTCACTTTACTCTCTGAAGAACTCATACGGCTTCTGAAACCCAATATGGCTTTCTTTTCCAACAACATTTTCTTAACCTCTTTTTAGCCTTTTGCTGTATAGTGGTTTTCACAGAAATAAAAGTTTCCATTCAGGAAGGAAGGGGAAAGGCCCCAGAGACTCAGGAAGCAAACAGACCTCACATGTTTGGAAGAACTAAAATTTCTAAGAGATAAGAGAGGGCTTAAGATTACTGAAGCGAATCACAGCGACAGGAGGAGGCTCTGGCCAGAGGCCTGTGGAGAAGATTCCGGGACTGCCAGCAGCCTACAGATAATTCAGAGAGCCCCAGGGTTGCAGCATCCATGACTCATCATCCACACTGGGCAGAGTCTTTTGTGACTCAGCCTTTTGAGTCACCCTTGTTCCCGTAAGTAGCCCTTTCACCAGTGCTCCTGCTAGCAATCCCGGAAACTCATTGGTTCAGCAGGTTGGACTTCGGTGCAAATGTTACTTTGATTGGCTACTGTTCTGGGTTTTGGGATGAGTAGATAGATGTATGTAATGCCTCTCTAGGAAACATCTCATGTGATACCTTCACCAACTTCTTTTGTGGCTGCCACCTTTGCACCTATGCCTGTTTTATGTATTGTTTATTGTACTGTTCCTTGATGGACGTTTTACGAGTGTGGAATCAGGGAAGCTTTGAGCTGCATTTTGAGGGTAAGTTTGCTTGTTGCACGGACCCACACAGAGCATGTGGCTGATTTTGTTTGCTCTGACTGACACTGTAGCTCTGTGCACTCTAGTTCTGTTGCTGCAGAGAGCATGAGTGTGGCAGGGAACACACGATTACACTATTCCAGAGAACTCAGCCTCCTCTGGCTTGATGGTCCTTTCTTCATGTATTATTTAGCTTCTGTGACTCATCTTTATGACAATAGGAGACAGAGATTGGTCAGGTGGGGCAAGGACCCCCCCATTTTTCAGGGTTCTCTAGAGGAACAGAACTGATAAAACGAATCTTTCTATATAAGAAGGAAACGTCTTAGATTCTTAGCTGTGGTGCAGCTAGTCTCGTGGTGTTTTTGCCTCCCAGTGGCAAGTCCAACAGTCCTGCAGTTGTTCCCTTCATGAAGCTGGGTATCTCAGTTGATCTTCAGTGTGTGTCAGAATCCTGAAGAAGCAAGCTATAAGTGAAAGAACAAACTCAACAGCGTGAGAAGGGCAAGCAGGAGAAAAGCAAAAGCTTTCTTCTTCCATTTTCTTTATACAGGCTTTCTGCAGAAAGTGTGGCCCAGTTTAAAGGTAGGTCATGCCACCTAAAAGATCTGGATTCAAGTAGGTCTACCCTCTTCAAATGGTTTAATTAAGAAAATCCCCTCCCAGGTGTGCCAGGAAGCTTGGGTTTTAGTTAAATCCAGCTGTAGTCAACTTGACAATTAAGAAGAGACGTCTCAGATGCCAGAGCAAGAGTCCTGGAATGACCCTGCTGGAGATAGGAATGATAGAAAATGGTTCTGCTTCCTGTTTCGGTGTTATCTCCTAAGGAACCCAACCCTTCCGTCTAGAGACAATAGGGATTAGGTGGGCTTATGCAATTCAAGGTTGTACAATCGGACTTATCAAATCCTTCCTGTCCCTACATTCTTCCATAAGTCCAGACCCATAGCTTCATGCTGCATAGTATTCTATTTCAGAGGATCCCATCCTGCTCTACAGGATTCTCTCTCCTTTCTCTCTACTGTTCCATTTCTATTCCCTCTCTCCCTCTTAAAATTCCTGTATATGAATCTATAATAAACTTTCTATAAAACTCATTTGTGCTGTGTGCTGTCTAATTTTATGTCAACTTGACACAAGTTAAAGTCACCTGACAGGCAGGGATCTCAATTAACAAAATGTCACCATAAGATTGGACTGTACACAAGTCTGTAGGGTATTTTCTTAATTAGTGATTGATGGGGGAAGGCTCAGCACATTGTGGGTGGTGCCATTCATGGGCTGGTGATCTTGGGTTCTGTAAGAAATCAGGGTGAGCAAGCCACAGGAGCAAGTCAGTAAGCAGCACCGCTCTATGGCCTCTACATCAGCTTCTGTCTCCAGGTTCCTGTCCTAACTTCCTTTGATGATGACCTATAGTGTGGAAAGGTAATCTGGATAAACCCTTCCCTCTCCAATTTATTTTGGTCATGGTGTTTCATCACAATAATAGTAACTGTGACTAAGATATCAATCACTCTTTGTGGTTCATAGAATGTGGTTTCATTCTTTAAATTCTTGAGTCAAGAACCCAGAAACCCAAAACAGCTCCGGGCTGTTTTGGAGGCCACTGAGGTTTCCAGGATCCTAGACTCCCAAGACCAGATCACCAAGCACATAGAAAGACTCAATTCTTAAAGACACCTCAACATCTCAATACGATTTGATATAGTATTCACTTCAAAGTTTCAAGTTCCTATTCAATCTTTCTATTACTCAAACAAAGCCATCTTTTTCCTTCCCTCTTCTGGAAATGATATTTTTGTCTTAAGGACAACTGTGTTGTGACAGTGTTTAGCACAACTGGGCCACTTGTCAGCTTTCCGTAGAATGGAGTTCTAAGTGGTTGTTTTCTCTGGGCTGGTGTCTGAGCTGTTCTCATCCACTTGGGCTTCCCTTAGGAGCTCCTCTGTAGGTCTACATTCTGCTGTGTTTGTGTGACTTTCCCAGGGTCTCAAGTTCTGTCACCCCACCCTTTTGCTCCAAGATGCTTTAAAGGTGTCGAAATCCCATTTAAACTCTTCATAGAAACTCAAATTTGATCTTCATGCTAAGTATGGTTCAAGGATGCTTGCTACCGTTTCCTCATGGCTCATGTTCAATTTCTACTTCATGATACATTGGGTATATGAATAAAACTTTTCTGAAAATTTATGTATTTGCCTTCAAATAAACTAGAGTCTTTGTCAGGGTCTCTGTCATTTCTTTTTTATTACTTAACATAAAGTCTGGGACAGCAAATACCTTCTCAGAAACTGAAGCTCTTTTCTTAGTAAAATCCTTCCCAAATATTTTTGTTTTGTTTGTTTTTAGATTAGATGATTTCTCTATGAATTAAATCCTTACTATTTGAGCCAGGTCAAGTTATTTAGGTCTAACTCCTGATATGAGAATGTGTTTGTGTTGTTTGGAGACTTTTTTTTTTTAAATAAAAATAGTCTGGCTTACAAGCTCAGTATTTACTGTGAACTCAAGAGTTTTTTTTTCATTCAAATACTGAATTCTGAATATATCCTTTTTGTTTTGCATTCCTACTTTAATGTGTATATTTACATCGCTAGTAACAATAAGATTTGTCTGGCCATTAGCACTTGAATGCTGCTTAAGTTTTCTTTCTTTTGCTCTCCCTTTGTTTCTGTGCCACTTTTTGGACCATCCACAGGTGCTTTGGAAGGCCCTGCACTCACCACTACGCCATGAACAGTGCACCACATACATGTTTTCATTTTGCACATTTGAGATCTTGCACTGTGTGATGTTGGCCCGGTTCCCACTATTTTGGCCCAGTCTCTTCAGAAAAGATATTTATGCATTGTTTTTTTTTTTGAATTCTGTTTTCCAGCTTCTTTGCAGATAAGAGTATTTATTTAAATTCGTTGGGGGTGAGTGATATGGATGGCTATAACATATGTAACTTCCAAGTCTTCTCAGTAGTCCTTCCTCCATTAGAAATCCTCTATGATCATTTGTTTTTCAAAGGGAGAGAATTCACTAAGGGAAGGATGTTGAGGTTCTAGGATATGACAGGGCCACTGCCTCAGCTTGTGAAGAATTGTAATTCATCCATTTCCATTTGAAAGTTAAGATTTCTTTCAGTGATGGATCTAGTCTTACCTTTAGGGATATTTATAGTACCTCTTACTTTGCCATTAATGGAATCATAGACTTTTTATTTTACATTACAGATATCTTTAGTTATTCTTATTCCAGATTTAAACCTGTTCTTAGACTTGTCATTGATAGTTGCTAAAGAGAGTATCTATTTACTATTGCTAAATGCGAGACTGACAAACAGCTTAAGGCATGCCATGTTTTCTCTAGAAACTAGTGCTGTATGCATCTCACGGCACACTCTTGAAGTAGTTTTGGAAACTGTGGCTGGTATCTCACCCCTTTTCACCAGTGGCCCATGATATGAATGTGTAAGATCTACCAAAATATAAGTTTTGATGAATTAACTGATTAGTAGAAGAGACTCTGGCTGACTCATGGTAAACTGACCACTGCATAATCGTTTGGAGTTAAAGAATGCCTTACATGTTATTGTATATGACTTGTTTTCTGTGACATAGGTGCAGGCCCGATATTTTCAATAGAATACTTTTCATTTTGAGTTTTTTTCATTGTTTCTTCCTTGTTAATAATGAAATTATGATTCTTTTTGGAAATCTTTTTCAAAAAATATTGTAGTAAAACATTCTGAGCCCAAACTTCAACTGACACATTGAACAAGGGCTAGAGGTTGAAGTGTCTTGCAGTAATATTTAGTGTTGTATTAAGAGGAAGATGGTATTACTAAGAACACCAAAAGTGTGGCTTTTCAAAGAGAAACTGAGAATATTGTACTTTCTGGGGGAAGGCTATATGTAAGATTAGGAACTGGAGGTTGTAGTGATGAACTGCAGCTCCCCTTCTTTCTGTGCTTCAGAAGCACTTGGCAGTTAGTGGTTTCAGCATGCCACGGGACCTTTTCGGTCTGGTGACAAAGCATGTGGTGAGCTGGGGAGCACACACCAGTGCCTAAGGAGCCGTAATAACTTATCCAGAGTGCATGCATTTTAAGCAGGTGATGTCTGGAAAGAGAGATTCAAATTCAGAACATGATGCTCTAAGGTGACATTTCTGGGACCTGGCATACGAGCTGATCAGGGACATGTTTTGGAATGTGATCTTCACTTTTATGTGTCAATGTGGTTGCTCCATATCTCCAAGTTATTCGACTAAGTACTAGTCTAGATGCCAGGAGCAAAGTATTTCGAATAAGATTACCACTTGAATTAATTTAGAGGAAACAAGGTTAGCTTTGATGGTGTGGGTAAGCTTCATCCAGTGATTTAAAAGGAGACACTGGGAGCACAAACCAGCAGCTTCTCAAAGAAGAAACTGTATCTAGACTGATACTTCAACTCCTACCTAGATTTCTAGTCTCTTGGTCTTACTAAAAGCTTCAAACTTCTTAGGCCTATAATTGTATAGCCAAGTGGTAAAATTAAGTCTGTCTCTTGTTCTCTCTCTCTCTCTCTCTCTCTCTCTCTCTCTCTCTCTCTCTCTCTCTCTCTCTCTCACACACACACACACACACACACACGTGGGACAGAGAGAGGGAGAGAGGTACATCTAATATTCTGTTGTTGCTGTTTCTCTGCAGAAGCCAGGTACAGTAATGTAGGCCGGCACTTGCTTTTGTGTTCCTCAAGTTATGCCATAAAAAACAACTGCCAGGTTAAGAATTTGGCTAGAAGTACTCGGATAATTTACATTAAACAGGTAAATAAAAAGGTAATTGGATATTCAGCTAATATAAAATTTAACATCAAAGTTTTAAAGTAAAATGCTTTATAATAATTTTCAACAATATTACAATTCCACAAGAATAAATAGGATAGCCATGAATTTCCTAGTCTTAAGAAACAAATTGTATAAGTTTCAAGTTTTAAACATTTATGTATCTATTTATGTGTGAGAGGGTTGCACACTGTCATGGAGAACAACTTTTGAAGTCTTCTCTTTCTACCGTGTGGGCTCTGGGTATTGAACTTTGGGTTGCACACTGTCATGGAGAACAACTTTTGAAGTCTTCTCTTTCTACCGTGTGGGCTCTGGGTATTGAACTTTGGGTTGCACACTGTCATGGAGAACAACTTTTGAAGTCTTCTCTTTCTACCGTGTGGGCTCTGGGTATTGCACTTGGACTGTCAGTCTTGGCAGCATCTGTACTTGCTGAGCCATTCAATTACTTGTCTCTGCCCTTCAATTATTTCTTTCTCTGTTTCTGTTAGGGGCTCTAATGATTCTTTCTTTGTTTATCAGCAAGCAGTGGTATAAGCTTACTCATATATATATTTTTTTAAATATCTAGTAAGGGTAATAATTTTCTAAAATTTTTTGCTGCCCTCTACTGGACACAAATCAAGAACTAAAAATTTAACCATGTACCACATGTTCTAAACAGTCTATGAAGTCCGGGAAACAAGCCTTCTTACCACAAGCCTACTCTTTGGGTATGCTCTCAAAATTCCATTCTACATTTGGAAATCTACATGCATTTACCACATAAGATAAATTATAGGGAGTAGAATTCCAAATTTAGACAAAATGCAGTATTGACCACATAGTCTTTAAATATACTGTATGTCACCATGAAACCAACTATAAAATGAATATGCTCACTTGAAAATAATAACACACAGGCCCACACAAATGCAAGAGGTTCAATTATTTCTTTCCTTTGGTCTTTCCTGAGGAATTCATTTAAGGGACTTTCCCGACTATTCTTTATTTCCATTAGCAGACTAAAACATCTTCATTAAATGGTAGGAAATTCCTTCCATTTCCCTCATTTCCTCTCTGTTACAAAGACTGCTATCAAGTGGCTCCATCTCTTTTGAACTCTGTCCCTTTATTTGACCCTGAAGAAGAAACTCTTGTCTCTTCTTTATCTTTGCTCTTCACCTGAGGGTACCATCAGTAGAGTCCTTATTTAATCAACAACCTGCCCAGTATCATTTCAGTTTCTCTTCTGTCCTCATTCCAGTAAGTTCTAATGACTCAAGTGTCATTTTGATTATAGCTTTTATAAAATATAAAGGGCTAGAGGTGTTCTTTCATGATGGTAGAAAAGTGTATTAGTTACTTTTCTAATACACTGATAAAATATGACCAAGGCAAGAAGGAAGGGTTTATTTGATGCTCTTGGATTCCCCTCTGTATCCTATAATTACCATTGATTAATAAAGAAATTGCTTTGGACGTAATAGCAGGGCATAACAGAGGTAGGCAGGGAAAACTAAACTGAATGCTGGGAGAAAGGACATGGAGCCAGAGAAAAGTCATAAAGCTGCCACAAGAGACAGAAGTGAGCAGCCATTTGGATCCTTGCCACTAGGCCACAAACCTCATGGTAAAATATAAAATATAAACAAGTGGCCTCACACTACAGTTTGGCTCCCCACGTGGCCAACTAAATCCACTTAAAATCAAAGAGAGCTTGAAAAGGAATTCTAGACACACACACACACACACACACACACACACACACAAAACAGAGTTCAATACTTGCTTAAACACAATTTAAGCAAGCAGAGGCATGTTTCCTTTAAGAGAGGTCTTCCTGTCTCAGTGGTAGCAAAAACAAAAACAAAGAAACCCCACAGGGTTTTGAAATGGCAGCTTCCTGGGCCATGCTGCTAGCACAAACTCAAACTTTTTTGGGAGATCTGGCTATGGAGCATTTAAATGAGATTTGTGAGTAGAATGCTACAACTTGCTTAATGGCAACACAGACCTGCTGTGACCCAATCCTGAAACTGGGGCCAAGAGAATGGCTTTCAGGGGTTGGTGAATGGACCTCTGACATGTTGGACTGGGCAGATTCAAAAGGCAAATCAGCCTTTGTCCTAGTCAAGCTGTTTTGTTTTTAAGAAGCACTCCTGGACAGAAAAGGATTTCAGATACACAATAGGACAGATTCAGTGATAAAAGACCTCTAAAAGAGACACAATGTATTTTAAAAATGTATGTAGGCTTGGGAAAGAGAAGAAAAAGAGTAAAGAGACAGTAAATGTAATATAAAAGAATACAGACAGTTATAGATTAAAAAAGTAAAGATAATAAAATAAATATTAAACTTGTAGAAAAAGTAATAGAGTAAGAAAAATAAGTCACATAAAGATGGAGTACACACAGAGAGTCTGAATTATGTATATTATTGTGTTTTCTTTGAATTTTTTGACTGTGAATGAGCTAAGTACAGAGAGACATTCATTGTATGGGCTGCTAAGCTAAACCAACATATATAAAATTTAAAGGTATTTTGACTTCAGAATTTGCATCTAAGGATTTGTTACTTTGGAAAAGAGGTTTTGCTTTTGTTTCCACAGACCATGAGAACCTGTGGAATCCTTCCATACTAATGTGGTTTGATGGACAAAGACCCCCCAAAAGGTTGTTGTTAACATCCCTAAAGTTACTTTACTCAACAAAAAGCAGGAAGCAGTTTGGAGAGAATTCTCTAAATTTCAAATTCCCTAAATAATTGTTTATAGTTATTTTTGTTTGTTTACATTTAAAGGAAAACATGATATAGAGATGAATACTTTGTATTGGTATGAATCTTGGTTTATTGATACAAATTTAAGGTCAATTTTGTTATATGTGTATTTCTGCTTTTGATTTTATGTAATATAAACATAAGATATTATGTTTGTGAAACTCATTTTAAAATGTAATGTATAATTACGAAATATAGGTTAATACATAATCATCTATAATAGTCAAGCTTCTAGTCATGTTAGTTAGGTTTTATAGATATATAGAGATATATTTCAATTAGATAGAAATTCTTCAAACCTTTCAAAAACTAACAGAATATGGCATTTAAAATGTTTTAATAACTTAGGAGTTTTCATGACAATGAGGTACATCTGCTCCTGGCAGCAGATATTTTCAAGAGGAAGATGGGCACCAAAGAGGCTCTTTATGGAGTTTGCTAGACATTTGGGCAAGAAACTGTTCTATATGAACTATATCATATCATACTATATGAACTGGACATGCAGGACCCACAGAGAAATGACTGCTGAACTTGCCTAAAGGTGAGATGGTCCTTTTGGGTTCCTGCTTCATGAAAGAGTCTGCCAGACTTTCTGCAGGACACAAGAAAGTGATTGAAAACTGCCAATATAGGTGGAACTGTCTTTGAAATTCTTGCTTCATAGAAAAGTCTGCTGGATACTTTGGGTTAGTAGGCTGAATATAGGTGCCCTCAGCATTACTAAAAATCTTTGAGTGAATGTCCAGGAAGTGAGATATCTCCCAATTCAAGAGTTTTGGAAGTTGCTTACAATACATTTCCTGTTTACTTAGGTAATGTTATATCCTTCTGGAGTCTTTGATAGAATTAAAAAATAGATGGTTATAGTTATATTTTTACTTAGTTATAATAAAAGATAAAGTAGATATAAATGTTGTAATTCTTGCTTGATACCTGTTTTGTTATATGTAATTTTACTATGTTAAAATTAAAACCTTCCTTTTCATTTAGATAGAAAAGGGGAGGTGATGTGTGATTTCCCTCTGTATGCTATGATTATCATTGATTAATAAAGAAACTGCTTTGGAACTATAGCAGAGCAGAACAGAGGTAGGTAAGAAAAACCAAACTGAATGCCGGGAGAAAGAAAGTGGAGTCAAAGAAAAGTCATAGAGCCCCACCAGAGACAGACAGTAGATGTAACCTTGCTGGTAAGCCACAACCATGTGGTGATACACAGATGAATACAAATCTTAAATTAAGATGTAAGAACTAGCCAATAAGAAGCTAAAGCTAATAGGCCAACCAGTATTGCAAATAATATAGTTTCTGTGTGGTTATTTTGGGAGTCTGGGTGGCCGAGAAATGAACAAGTGGCCTACCCCAACAATTTGAGTCTGTGCTTCTCGATGGGGATCCCCTAATGGCGGATGAGGTCTAGCAGCAGGTTGCTGAGGCAGGGAGCTAAGAGATCACCACTAAAATGCAAACATGAAGCACATCAAGGTTTCATCTCCCAAAGGCTTTAGCTACTGACTAGGGACCAAGTTTTTAAGTACCTGGGACTCTGAGAGGTGGCTGTTTTTCATACAAACCACCACAAATACTTGTCTAACATGTCCAATGACATGCGTTCCCTCACCCAGAACTTAAAAAAAAATAAAGTGTAGTATAGTGTGTAATTCAGGATCAACCCGGGAAATGAAAGCCGAACTGTTTAAGATAGGGGATAAAAGCATGAAATTGATTGTACAGGTGAGTCAAGAAGTGAGGGTCCAATGATGACTCGTGAGGCCACCAGCCTGCTCTAGCAGTCTTGATGACCTGGACAAGCTGATAGATTCACAGGAGCCCCGAAGGCTGGGTACTAGGATGACCTGGAGTTATGGCAAGGTTTATTGTAGCCAAGTACTACAGAGATGTGGTCAGTTTCAGAAAAACGAAATGGGGGAAAGAGTTAGAGAGAAAATGCTCCATTTTTTGATGCAGTTGTAAGTGTAATCATCCATCACACTTGTTTACACACTTCTGACACTCAATATCTGGTGGGGGTGGAGGGGTAGAGGGATACTCCTGCTCCCAAGCATTACATTGTCACCTTCTTCTGTTCATTACTCTTTGGGCCTAGTATCCCTGCATCGCTGGTACTTCTTGCAGCTCCTGGTCCAGGTTCCAGCCAGATCCCATAGTATAGCTTCCCAGCTCTCAGTCTCTTGAGAAGAGTTTCTGTGACTTACAAGTGAAAAGATTCCCATGCATTTTATAAATGTCAACTTGACATTTCTATAAATTTCTATATAAATTTTCCATTTTGTGTTGAAGAGCCATGTTATTTTTCTCTCACTTTCTGATTTTCTAATCATTTCTATGAATAATAGTATCTGCTGACATTCTCTTCAAGTTATTTTTCAGAAAGGAACAGACTCACTGCTGCATCAGTTTTTATGTTTATAAGAACAATTAGACACAGCAGAGCTCCTGCAAACCAACAAATCAAGGACAAATATCTTTGTAAGCTGGGAGAAGGGGACCAGTTCGCCTCATTATGAAGCATGGGGTACAGCATCAGTCATTTTACTACCAGGGTTTGAGTCCATAAACTATAAGCTCTGCGAACATTTTAAGGTGTGCTTTTTTTCACTCACTTTTTAGCTCAGCATTTTAATATAACATTGCTATGGAATAATCCTTTTGTACACAGTAAAGATTTATCACTCGAATTAATTTAATAAAACTCTGTTTGGCCAGTAGCCAGGCAGGAAGAATAAGCTTGGTGATCAAACTGAGGATTTTGGGATGAAGAAGAGTAGAGTCAGAAGAGTTATGAGCCAGATAGAGAATGAATCAGATATACAAAATGGGATAGAGGGAACTGCTATGGGCCTCAGGGACACATACAGATGAATAAAAATGGGTTAAGTTGTAAGAGCTGGTTAGTAATAAGTCTGAGCTACTGGTCGAACATTTATAATTAATATTACGCCTCTGTGTTGGTTATTTGGGATCTGTCACAGTGAAATAATAAACGCGTGTGATATAGGTTAGGACTCTGGGTGCACAGTTAAAGCAATAGGCAGAGCACACTTGTATGCTCATTGGGTTGTGATATTGAAGAGGGATGTTGAATTTAGCAAATCTGAAATTTGGTAACAGGCAGCCACAACACTTATCATTTCCTCCTTAAAAAAGCACATGTTCAAACAGCCATCTGAGGTGGCTCAGAGCTTAAGAGCGCCGTCTGCTCTGCCCGAGGTCCTGAGTTCAATTCTTGTCCATAGCATTGATGAATAAATTGCTGCTATAAATAATCGGGAAAAAAAAGCACATGTTCTCTCTTTCAACATCACTTCCTATAGGAGCACACTTGGAAAGATATTTCATAGTAAAGGCAGAACTCGAGACCCAACAAATCGCATTCAGAAAGTGAAGAATCAAAAGAGATTTTAAAGAATTTAGGGAATAAACTAAATGTCATGTTTATTTTCTTGTCTGTGTGATAGAAATCCTGGCATAAATAAGTTAAAAGGAGGAAAAGTTCCCTGACTCATGGTTTCAGCAGTCTCATTCTGTCGTGGTGGGAAGGGCAGTTCACACCATACTTCAGGATGCAGAGAGGGAGTGAGTGTGCACCCAGTTTCTCCTTTCTCCCTGCTATTCTGTCGGGCCCACAACTTATAACTGGCACTGTCCAATATCAAGGCAATTCTATCTCGGCAATCACCCTTACAGATACTCAGAAGTGTACTTTAGTAATCTCCTCAGTGCTTCTTAATCCAATCCATCCAACAGACAAGATTAAAAGACACAGATACCAGTCTGGCATAGGTAGTCAAATTTAAAAATTGCCCCCCTTTTTCTTTCCAAAGAGACCCATTTGCCTGGTAAAATAGTGGCAAGTATTTACTGTGCAGTGACAAAAGAGAGCATGACTTGTAATCTTTTCCAATATCCTTTGCAAAAACATTCCCATTGTGATCAACAAGAGCTCCTGGTGTCAGAATGCACAGCTGGATTGAGATGCACAATAATATACTATTATATAATACTTGCACAAATGCAAAACATGAATCATCTCAATGGGTGATTTTAGTAAATAAAGGTAAAAGGCTGTCAAATTATTAGGAAGTGGTGAATTTTGGATGTTTAGCACATTACTTTTGAAAACTTGTTTTGAAGACTTGTGAAGTGTTTATTTCATTTTAAATAATATTTAACAATTGTCTTGAAAAAACTCAAACAGTTGTCATGAGCACATGAAATCAAAGGGAAGAAGACTATGGATTAAAAGGGAGGTGTCAAGCTGAGAACGTATGAGATCGTGATGGTTATCATTGGTTGTCAATTTGATAGGATCCAGAATCACCTTGGAGACAAATCTCTGGGGATATTTGCGGGGGATATCTATATTAGGTTGAGGTGGGGAAACCCACCCTACATGTGGATGGTGCCATTCTGTGGGTTGGGGTCCTAGACTGCACGGAAAGGAAGTGAATAGAACCCAAGTACTCATCCCACTCTGTTTCCTGAGTGGGTGCCACGCCATCAGCTGGTCCTTCGTCTTCCCAGTAATGTCTCCCTCATCATGGTGGACTTTATTGCTTACATCTGCTCAGATTATATTTTTTCTCCAGCAAAACAAGCAGTTAATCCAGTGTGGATGTAGAGTGGGTCTTAACTCCCAGGAGTGTCTCCCAAGTAGTAGAGATTGTGTTGGAAGGGTCACTGCTGACCAGGATGGGGGCATGTATATCTCTAAAGTGGAGGGGACATGAGATGTTTAGTGTATCAGAAAGACTTGATGTCAGCAGCGAGGCCCATAAAGAGAATTATTTATTTATTTATTTATTTATTTTTTCATTGAGAAAAGAAAGAAAAAAAAAACAAGTTTCCACCTCCTCCCAGCCTCCCATTTCCCTCCCCCTCCTCCCACCCTTCTACCCCTCCTCCCACCCTTCTCCCCCTCCTCCCACTCCTCTCCCCCTCCCTCTCCAGTCCAAAGAGCAGTCAGGGTTCCATGCCCTGTGGTAAGTCTTAGGTCCTCCCCCCTCCGTCCATATCTAGGAAGGTGAACATCCAAACTGGCTAGGCTCCCACAAAGCCAGCACATTGCGTAGGATCAAAACCCCGTGCCATTGTCCTTGGCTTCTCATCAGCCCTCATTGTTTGCCATGTTCAGAGAGTCCAGTTTTAACCCATGCTTTTTCAGTCACAGTCCAGCTGGCCTTGGTGAGCTCCCAGTAGATCAGCTCCACTGTCTCAGTGGGTGGGTGCACCCCTCGTGGTCCCGACTTCTTTGCTCATGTTCTCCCTCCTTCTGCTCCTCATTGGGACCTTGGGAGCTCAGTCCAGTGCTCCAGTGTGGGTCTCTGTCTCTATCTCCATCCATCACCAGATGAAGGTTCTATGATGATATGCAAGATATTCGTCAGTATTGCTATAGGCTAGGGTCATTTCAGGTTCCCTATCCTCAGCTGCCCTAGGAACTAACTGGGGACCTCAGCTTGGGCTCCTGGGAGCCACTCTAGGTTCAAGCCTCTTGCCAACCCTAAGGTGGCTCCCTTAACTAAGAATTGTGCTTCCGTGCTCCCCTATCCAACCTTCCTTTATCCCAATCCTCCTTTTTCCCCTAGTTCCCCCCATCCTCCCCTTCTCCCTTTTCTCTCCCCATCTCCCCTTATCCCCATCCCACCCCACCCCCAAGATCCCAATTTTCTCCCCGGCAATTTTGTCTACTTCCCATAGCCAAGAGGATAACTATATGTTTTTCCTTTGGTTCACCTTCTTACTTAGCTTCTTTAGGATCACCAATTGTAGACTCCGTGACCCTTATTTATGGCTAGAAACCAATTATGAGTGAGTACATCTCATATTCATCTTTTTGGGTCTGGGTTACCTCACTCAGAATAGTGTTTTCTATTTCCATCCATTTGCATGCAAAATTCGAGAAGTCATTTTTTTTTTACTGCAGCGTAGTATTCTAATGTGTAGATATTGCACACAGATGATAGACTGTGGTGGATTTGACACAGGAATGCTGTGCAGTCAACTCACTGCTTTAGAAAGCACTGGCTCCTATTGTTCAAACATCTGAATGAGTTGTGTTTCTAAGCTCCCCTGCAGCTGTATCTCATAGGCCTAACTTCAGTACAATGGGGCATATTTGTCAGTTGACTCTCTCTCTCTCTCTCTCTCTCTCTCTCTCTCTCTCTCTCTCTCTCTCTCTCTCTCTCTGTGTGTGTGTGTGTGTATTTGCCCATGTAATTGTGAAAGATGATGAGTCTATAATCTACTATGTGAGCTGGGTCTTTGCGGAACAGGAAAGTGAATGCTATGGATAATGTCTGAAGGCTGTTTGCAGGAGAATTCCATCTTACTTGAGAAATATGGTCTTTTTATTCTATTAAGGCCTTCTGGAAGAAGTTAGCCTACATTATAGAGAGTGATCTGCCTTACTCAAAGGCCCCCCATTTAAATGTTAATTTTTATCCCAAATCATCTTGTGGAATACTGGGCAGAGGTGATGCCTGTCCCTTTGTGGCTAGATGTTTAAACCTCTTGCGCACAATCTTCCATGACATATTCTTGCTGGTGAGAGGCTGAGGGGACTGGCATGTGACTACAAATCCCCAGAATAAAGAAATCACTAAATGGAAGGAAGCTGAACAGAGCCTCCAACTGGCATCTTCCTTTTATCAAACTCACTGTGAGGCATGTCTAAGTAATGTGTTTGTTGTGTGAAGCTTTGGAACCAAGGTTGTTTACAGTTACATGCCAATACAGTAGTTGGCATGTCCTGACTGATGCCATCATACAGGCAGCAATGAACAGAATGTGCTGAACAGGCAGTGGGTGGAAGCAGGCCAGTTAGGAATTTGTAGTGCAGGCCTGGGCAAGGGAAACTATTTTGGGCTAGGATGGTACTCTGAGTATTATTTGGTTTTATTTTAGAATAAAAGAAAACCTATGTATTGTTATGTGTTTTTTATTTTCTTCATTCACATTTCATAACAGAGTCTTAGATGAGATTAAAATGATCATTTTTAATTAGGATAGACAGCAATAGAAGCCTTGGGTATCAACACAGACCCTGGCTACTGTAGGACCAGAGACCCACACATGGCCCTTGGCAACAGCCTAATCCGGACATCACCATGAACCCAGGTGGCAAGCTGGCCTCCAACGTATGCCTACTATTCTTCATCTACATTTGTTCCTTCATGTGTCCTTCCATGGCATATGAACTATTCTGCTTCTCTGTCTCTTCCACTTCTCTACCTTCTGTTTCCTGTCCTGCAGCAGGCAGGTGTGGCAGTCTTCCCACCAGCTTGGGCCTAACTGCTTTCTTCTTGCCTGTTGGGGGCCTTGAGGTTCCCCACAGGTTTAGGCTGGGCTGGATCTTGCCTGAGCACTTCATAAGGCAGGTGTTCATTCTCTCTCTCTCTCTCTCTCTCTCTCTCTCTCTCTCTCTCTCTCTCTCTCTCTGTGTGTGTGTGTGTGTGTCTGCCTCTCTGTCTGTCTGTCTTTCTTGTATACACACACACACACACACACACGAGGTTAAAAAATCAGGTACATGAGAAGACAGAGACATCAACCAATGTAGTCTGAATCAACTAATACGATTGGGACTCAGGATTAAGATATCTAGGAGCATGAAATACAAAAGATTTATCTGGAGCTCAAGGCAATGAAAGGATGCTTCAGAGAGTATTAACTTGCATGAGTATGCCAACAGGACAAATAAGCCTAGGGGAGAAGGCTCCTGTCGGAAGAAAAGGTCTCACTCTGATTGCTATCTGATGCACCCTCTAGTGGCCACTACGGTACAGCGATTCAGTACGAATTCCCAAAGTCGTGGCTGGTACATGATCTGGACTTGGACTCCCATTTCCCCCAGTTTAAAAATCTAAAACTGTGGACCTGTGCTCTCAGAGATCTCTTAACACAAATTAACTGGTTGACTGCTCAGGTGGAGAATGAACGAATATAAATGCACCTATGTCAGCTTCCTGAGCACCAGCTCACATCTCAGTGCAACTTGGTCAGACACAGGGACAGACAGAAGAGAACTAAATCCATCAGTTTCTCAACTGACCTTGGTGTTAGAAAGAATGAATGGAAGCCTTGTTTATAAATGCTTGCCAGTGAGTAAATGGTTGCTCACTCCCTATGTGGTTTGCTTCCTATAGTTGTGAATTGTGACAAAATTTAAATCATAGAAATGAAAAGATATTTCTATTCACAGATTTTAAATTACCTTTAAATAAAGGTATGTATTTGTTTATAAAAGATTTGATGTTTCTTCTTTTGAGGTTATTGAATTATGTTTTGCATAGACAATCATGGATTAAATGAGCCCCATGCCTTCTGAATTCCTTTGAGGAAACTATTATTCCATATTGCATAAAATGCAAATGAGCCTGGATTCTTTCTCTTGGTTAGTGTGGAGAATGAAAATGCAGTGGCTATGATATTCTCATAGTTTTTGGAAAGCAATTTGTTTTACCATAGTTCTTAAATTTTTGTGACTGGGTTATTGTAGTCAGTAATTTGATCAGTTCTAGGAAACCTAGAAAGGACATGAAGAGGTGTGCTTATTGGGGAATGAATGGCACATCACTCTCCTGCAGAGGGCAGCAAAACTGCACTACTCAGGGCTACACTGCCACAAGCTTGTTGACAACATTTCTTTGACCTGATCTTTCCTATCAGAACAGGTTAAACACAGCATTTGTAAATACACATATTGACATTTTACAGAAGGCCCGCTTTGTGAAATGAAAAAAGAAATATTTCTTCCTTCTCTTAGACACAGAAATTACCTTTGTTTTGTTTTAAGAAACACCATTTGCACAAGGCCACTTGTGTAAGTAAGTGGCTACGGAGAACAAATAAAGACCTTTTCCTCCATTGGGGTTACAGCTTTTATAAACATAAAGTGATTGTGCTTGGCAGGGCCATTCTCGAAATGCTTGTACATCTATGAATGTAAAACAGATCTTCAAAATATGTTTCCCAGGGCTGCAGAAAATGTGAAGATTGGTCCAGTGCAACTGGGAACTGGGAACTGAACCCACTCCTGCCCAGTGCTATGGAAGGGATTTGAGGTTTTTTTTTCAGGTAATTATAGGTGAAATTTCTCTTCAGCGTTGATCACATTGCCTTCTGGTACCCTGTTTGTTTCTTCTTCCTGCCCAGGTCCCATATCTGTATTCAGACAATAGTCATTTGGTGAAGTTTCCATATTCCATCATACTAAATCTGAGAAACTGTTCTTAGTTTTCAACTCTTTAAAAGTTTTAGAAAAATTAACATGCATATTTGTCAGGAATTCTTGGTTCTTTGTAAATCTCTGTGCTAGTCCTATATGGCAATTAGCTTTACAGAATGAAAAGTATAAACAACATCTTGGTATTTTTAATGAGTCTATATTTTCACTGGAGTCCTAAGAATAGCACACAAGTAAACGTTAATAACCACAAGGGTACAAGTCACAGATGTAGGTGAGTGGCTTGTACCTGTTGGCAGGGTTCTGACGAAGTGATGGCCAGTGATTGAGGTCCTGTGGAAAGCTACATCCAGATGGAAGTTGAGTCCTAGAGGCACAGGTAGAACTTGGACACAAAGAGAATAGCATGTAGAAAGACATATGCATTTTAGAAAACAGATAGGCAGAGCCACAAACTTCATAGCCGTAGGGGTTAAGGTTGGAGAATTAACAAGGACTTGAAGCTATAGAAAAAGATGGGCCATATGACATTTTTGGGTAGGAGGATAATGAATGGATAACCAAGGGTGGTAGTTTTGTTGACATAAACTAGTTACCCGAGAAGAAGGAAGCTCAAATGAGGAATTGCTTCAGTTGGATTGGTCTGTGGACACTTTCTTGACTGGTAATTGATACAGGAGAGCATAGTCCACTCTGGGCAGCACCAACCCTGAACAAACATGGGGTATATAGCAAAGATAGCTGAACATAAGGCTAGGAGCAAGTCAGTAAGTATCATCCCTCCATGATCTCTGCTTCAGTCTCCAGGTTCTTTCCTTGAATTCCTGCCCTGGTTTCTCTAGGTAATGGGCTCTGACATGTAAGCTGAAATAAACGGTTTCATTTGGAAATTGTTTGTGGGCATGGTTTTATCACAGTAAAAGAAACCAACACAGACCGTTGCCTTTCTGGAAAATTCATTGCTGTGCAAAACTCCAGGAGTTCACAGAGTACCAGAGAGGGCTGGAAAATTTGGCAGTGGCCTCTTTTTACTTGTAATCTGTGCACATTATTACCACTATAAAGCTGAACCATCCTTTCAAAACTATATTATAGCATGCTCCAAGAGAGTAGGCTAAGACATAACAAATGTGCTTAACTTTCCATCCCATAATGCCTTTAATGATAAACCCTAACCTAGACTTCATCCATGTATCACGGTCATTAGAAGTCTGCTTAAACTAAAGGATGAGGCCCAGTCTTGGTACAGTTTATTTTTCACTACAGAACTGCTTTTACCATCAAAGGCTAGTAACCTAATAGTTTGCTGGAAGGGCAGTGCCTTTAGCAGGACGCCGACACATTCTATCAGGACCATTTTACTTTTCCAAGTGGAAATGCCCTACAGAAGTGCTCTTCTACTTTCAGCTTTTCGGAAATGAATATATATTGCAGAAACAGATTCAGGATATTTTTACACATCAAGCTCATTTCTCTGTCAAACTACCACTAGGTTTTCATGATGTGAATAATGTCTCTAAAAAACATCAAATGGCCAATTTGAAAGATCTTCTCATAAAGGATGAATAGAGAGTAAAATTAAATATTGCCTGAATACAGGGGAAGTAACTTTTCAAAGTTCTGAAGCTAGGAGTATTCACTACCTAACAGGATTGGGCAACTATGCTGACTCCATATCTTGGCTACTGTGAGCAGCACAGTAGTAACTGTGGATGTACATGTACCTCTGTGAGATGCTGACTGTAGTAATAAGAGCGGCAGGGCTGCGTCCCCAACACCCCAGCCGCCTGCTCGGCTAGCTTTTGCCCCGAAATAATTACACGGACACTGTATTCTTTTAATCACTGTTTGGCCCTTTAGCTCTAGCCCTTACTGGCTAATTCTGATATCCCGATCAACCCATCTCTAATAATCTGTGAGCACCGGTCTTACCGGGAAGATTCTAGCCTAAGTCAGGCTAAACAGGCTGCTTAGACTCATTTAGTGAGTTGGCTAGGAGACACTTCCTTGTGTTGCACCCCCCACTGTTGCAACATTAGGTAACAAAAAGGTTTGCCTTATTCATCTTTTCTTGTCCACAGTCAACAGCGTGATCTGCACTGGTAACAAGGAAATAGATGTAGCAGAGACATTGAAAGGTGGTGATGACAAAGGCAATGGAAGGGCAGTGGCACTTATAGTCAAGCAGTTGGTAGGTGAAGCAGGGATAGCACAAAGCATCCTGCTGCTTGATTGGTGATGAAGAGGCAGACGAACAGTTCAAGAGTGGCCAGTGAGTGGAGGAAAAATAGAGAGTGGAGAGAAATGCCAAAGGTTGGTAGCATGCAGAGAAAAGAACCTGTGCAGCATGGTCTCCAGAAGAGTTATAGGTAATGGTCATGTGTCTAGGGACAGGTATCCCAAACCTATTGGCCAGGAGCGATAAAAATGACCAGTGTTAATGGCTAAGGAATTTGGATGCTTAGACCTATACAAGCATTGAAATCCTAATACCTAGGTGTCTAGGTGCTGCAATGCTAGTTGCAGTCATGGGCTGAGAAGGCCTTCATAGGCCTACACACGAGCTATAAACATTTATAAAGGTTCCCACACCTAAGGATTTCATAGCACTAGAGGGCACCACCTGCTGTGACTTTAGCCTGCCTACTGCTTGCTGCCAACCACTCAAGGAAACAAAAGTTGGCAAAGAAGAGCACTCGATGGTCTTTTGGCCTCTCAGTATTTTCTACTATATGTGTAGAGAAATGGACCCTAACCTGCTTATTGGTAATAGTGTTTTGCTTCTACTAGAATGGAATAAAGTAGAATCACCAAGAACAGAGACTCTTAGAAACTGGTAGCTCTGAGCACACCTGGCGGCTAGAAGGAAGTGGAAGAGTCCCAGAGAACTGCGGATGCTCGAGATTGCAGAGAGCTAAGATGGGAGGGACTGGGAACGAGATGTGCAGGGTTGTGAAGAGCCGAGGCCCAAGAGCTGGGGGCACTGATTCAAACCTGTTAGCACTAATTGGTGCTGGCTCAGGATTTCTCTTAGTCAAATGGTAATAATTTTAGTGTACAGAGTATAATGGGCCTGGAACTTAGGCAATGAAGACTGGGAAAGAGATATAAAATCATATAAAATTCCAAAGAATAATTGGAAGAGCTTGACAATTAGAGTATAATAAGGCAAAGATTTTAGGGACACTGTCCAAATAATGATTGGTTTTGGTTTGAAAGATGAAGCCATTCACTGAAAACAAGGGAGTGTGGAAAGCAAAAAGAAAGGGCAGACAGGAGAGAAATCCTCGTCCTCATCAAGGAGTTAAGGACACTATAGAACGCAGTACAGAGGTATCAGGCTGCTTTCACGTGTAAAAATGCATAATTCAGAACAGTTTTGTAATACTTCGAGGGTGGAACAGATTCAGCTGAAAACTTTTGTCTTATTGTATTTTATTTTAAAGCTAGTGTTTGTATCCAGACATCTGTACTGGTCTTCCCTTGGGGTTCTGGCAGGTTATGTCCTCAGCTGCAGCCACGAAGAGCTCCTCCTGCACACATTCACTATGTTTCCTTTTAAAAGGCGGGCCTTGCCTACCTCCCATCTCTGTCTGTCTGTCTCTGTCTATGCCTCTGTCTCTGTTTCTCTCTCTATCTCCCTCTCCACTTTTCTGCCCGTCTCTCTGTCTCTCATCTCCTCTGTCACTCCTGTCCCTAGAGGCTGGGATCTCCTCTCTGCTCCCCCGTTTACCCATTCCCTTTTCCTTAATAGTCACACCCCATCAAGAATTCTGTTGCATGGCATCTTTCTCCTGCCACATTTTTAAATAAACAAAAACATTGATTTCCTGACCAGGAAAAACTCTCCTGGTGCTTCCTCCTGCTTGCCAGCAGTTTGAGGCATGCCAGGATCCTGGAAGCTGGTCCACATATGACAATTTTGCTTCTTTGGGTTGCTGGGTCCCTTCATCCAACACTGGCATGATTGGCGAGTCCCTCCCCCTTCTCCCTTCCCCATCTCTGGTTATTTCCCACAAGTGAAGACTTGTCTCTCAAACATGGTTTCTCACCCTTTGGCCTCTCTGAAAGTCCTGGTACCATCATCCATGACTTTCTCTAGCTTGGAGCCCTCTGACCCCACCCTTTGTGTGACGACTCATTGGGTGGCCTGTGCCTTTCTGGAACCCTTGAGTTCTTTGGGCTTTGCCCCACGGTTCCCAGTCCTTGAGTGACAATTCTCTAGGGCAGCTTGTGCCTTTCTTGTTTGATCTTCGCTTGATAAAAAGCTATTGGATCTCGTTCTTTCTCACTCATGGGGAATAAGTCTATGAAGAATCTGCTACCTGACACTCTGTATCCTGATATTTTATGGGAACTTTGCAACTTTCTGCCAGTGATCCTGATAGACGGAAGGAGGTATCACCTCTTTACCCTTTCATTCTTCTGCTTTCCCTCTCCCCCAATAAACCTCTTACAGTAACTCTGTTGCACGTGACATGTTTGCTCAGTGACAGAGCTCACGGAAAGGAAATCACTTCATGCTCGGATCCTACCCACCTGCTCCACCCTCAACAGAGCCGCTCTCTTCCACTGGAACAAATCTGCTTTCTCATTCACTGGCGACTTTGCCTTCCATTCAATATTGGCAATTGGGTCTCCAGCAGGTCAAAATGCCTTTGACCATTCCCCTGGTCCTCTCCTCATCTGGCTACTCTCAGAGATCTGGTACCAGGTGACTGTGTCTCTTTTAGGCTCAGAGTACATAGCCCTTGCTCTGTAAGTTTGATGAAATGCAAAGCAGCCTGTTACATTTTGAAGTCAACCCTCTCTGAATTCCTGGGATGCTAGCAACTGCAGACTGTTGGGTCTTATTTCTCTGATTCACTCATTGGAACGGTGTCGTTGTTTATAGCTCCTTGCTCCCACTGGGATGTTTTTTTGGAGACCTCCTGACCATTCCTAATTAGTTATTGTTGCAGGACTACCAGCTGTTGGCCATAGAGCTGGAGACTCAAGATTACCAAACATATCCGGGTGGTGAGAACCAGCAACACCCTAGAGAATTTTGCCAGGTCCAAGCGGTGCTTGACACAGGGCCTGGACAGTGAAGTGAAACGTCAAATACTCCAGGATGTGGCCAACACCCTAACTTTCTCGGATCCCCCAAAGATGAATGAGGCCACCGTGTAAGCATGAAGTAGTCTTGAGAACACAGCATCCTTATCCCCACCTCAGCTGCTACCCCTTCCTAACTCCCCCCCTTTAAATAATAAATAAAAGGGAGGAATGTTAGAATTGACAGGGTGTATCCTTAGCTGTAGCCACTAAGACCCCCATCTCTTTCCCACTCTGTGCTTCTCTGCCTCTCTCTTTCTCCCATTCTCCCTTCCTCACTCTCTCTTTCTTCTCTTTTACTGCTCCAGTTTCCAGACACTTTTTACCCCCTCCCCTCCCCCATTTCCCATTCACTTTCTCCCAATAAAAAACCTCTGTACCTGAGCTCTGGCGCATGGAGCCTTCCTCTCTTATGACACTTTTTAAATCCCAAGAGCTAGGCTATACATTTCCATATTTAAATTCATAACAAATGAAGGGATCCAGCAGCGTAGAGGATATCTTGGGCGGATGAGTGAGAAGAAGCATGTGATTCACGGTCCGTGGAAATTAAGAAGGAACGTGACTGAAAACATATAAAGGGAATCATCTTTATATGTTAAACTATTAAACTTGGGGGAGGCAGAGTGTTGGTAAAAGGTAAGATCTTATGATTTCTGTTTTTTGGTTTGCCTCTTAGGGAGGTGAAGCCATCCGACAAGCAGGACAATGAGAGGGTTGGCAGGGGCAGGTGGGAGCTGAGAAGGTTCAAAGCAAATGCTGACCCTGTGACTGTGATCACAGAGCTGATGAACAGAGAGCCTATTGGAAGCCGGACTGCATGAATTTGCAGTCTACCTAGTGTGAGTGGTTCTGTCCTCTGCCAGTCCTCGGAACACTCAGGGAAGTGTCGCTATGAGGGTGGCTCTGCGTTGTGATCATTGTTGATCAAGTGATTTGTTCAAGAGCACCCTCAGAGTGATCTCCAGTCCAGTCACATTGTCTCTTCTCTGTAAAAGCGAAGGTGGACACCTTTGACACTCCATGGTTCTGATTAGCTTCAACATGGCTGGAGACACACTTTACTAACCACTAAAGCTGCTTTCCTTTTTCCTACTTGACTCTTTGTAGGCATGCTTTCAGTTTTGGGATAAATTTCCTACTGTTTCACTTAGACAAGCCTTTCGTGATTTTTTTTCAAATGCGTATATTAATAAATATCTTCTACAGAAGCCAGATGTGGTCTATCACACCTGGAATCCTATGACTTGGGAGGCTGAGGCAGGAAGGCCATGGAGTTGAGGCCAGATGGGGCTACATAGTGAAATCCAGGACAGTTTGGGTTATCTAGTGAGACCCCGTCTACACAATGCCACTCTTCCTACAAAGGCTGTTACAGCATCTATGTATAGTTTGAACCACTGTGAAGAGCCTACTAATCATCAGATGTGTACCTACAGCCAAGTCGATAAAGATAGCACGGCAGATATCCTTCACGTGCTTACAGCTTCAGACTTGAGAGCCCATCCTGCTCCTCTAGTATGACCAGATTGCTTTTAGTACCATTTGAATAATCACTAAATGTAATGAAGTGTTTTCCCTGCCAGGCTTTGTCCCCCACTCCACTAACTTACCTTTACTGCTGTCATCACTTTGTCACAGTAGGACCGCATTCTCTGAGTGGCGTTTACCCTGTCTATGCAGAAACCCTGCCGTCTCTATGGAGCTGTCCCAGTGTTTGCTGATGAACTAAAATGTCGGCGTGTTGAAGGTGGTTGCTGGTCTATTTTGACAGCAGATCTGAAGAGATGGTTCAGATTTAGGAGCATTTACTGCTCTTGCACAGAGAGATGGTTCAGCATTAAGAACACATTCTGCTCTTGCACAGAGGACCCAAATTTGGTTCTCAGCAACTCCACTGGGCTACTCAAAAGGGCCTGTAAGTCTAACTTCAGGGAGATCATACAGTTATGACCTCTGCAGGCCCCTGCATTCACACCCACATCCCCCATACTCAAAATTAAAAGTAATAACAGAAAGACAAGAGAACATGAATGCAGTATTAATGGTGGCTGTTGATTTATACAAAGATGGTTTTTAAAGTTGTTCCCTTTTCCTGAAATTTTATTTTCTACAATTCATTTACTTGTATCAATTGGGCTGTGACATATTGAAGGGAAAAGCCCACAAATAATATTTGGATAACTTTTATTATGGTATAGTGTTATCATTTTTTCTGTTTTATTATTGGTAATTGTTGTAAATCTTCTAATCTGAATAATTTATACATTAAACCACCATAGGGTTTTATGGATGAGTATAAATCAGTCCTGATAGGATTTGGTTACTCTGTGGTTTTATGAATCAATAGAATGTCTTGGAAGGTATATCCTACAGATAAGGAGCGATTTGCTTGTATAAAGTGTTATGGATCATGGTCTCAATTAAATCATCAGAAGCCTACTTTATACGTTTTATGAATATATAAGCATTTCCAGAAGTCCCCTGAGGCATCTGGACATGGGAGCACCTCTGATTCTAGCTCATTGCAGCTGTTGAAAACTTTCCTTCTAAGCAGGTTGATTTTGTTCCCCCAGAGGCATTTCAGATTTAACACAATGTTCATTTTAACGTCTATGAGGACATTACCCTTATACAATCCCAAGAAATTGGTGATAAATGGTTACAATATAAAAAGCAAAGCAAAGCAAAATAAAATTACAGTTTTTATTTAATTTTGTCATTTTTTTATGGCAAGAGCATGTAACATGAGATCCATGTCCTTAGGAAATATTTAAGTGTCTAATGCATCATTGTTGCCTATTCATGCAATACTGATAAACTCATGCTTATCAGAGCTGTAGGTTTTATTCCTGTTGCCTGATTGGAGCTTTGACTGAGTAATGTTTATCCCCTTACTCCTCCTTTCTCCTTGGGCTTTCCTAGTCACCATTTCTCTCTGTAAGGATTCGAATTGTATTATATTAAATATTATTTTAGATTTCATTGTGGAACCATGGAATATCTCTCTTTATGTGACTGGTTTGTTTCTCTGATTCTTAAGCTTTATCCATGTTGTTGCATATTGTTAATTTTTCCACTTTTCAAAGCTGAGCAACATTCTATTGTAAGTATGTACTATATCTTTTTATCTGTTAGCTCTTGATGGATGATACAAACAATCACAGCTAAAGATTTAATACTCAGCTATAAATAATTACTCTAAATGATCAAAATATTCAAAAATAAAAATTTAATAAAAATTATCACTCATTAAAGTCAGATAATGAGAATTTCTGATTGAAATCCATGTCAGCCTTTCCCTTCTCACTACTCTCTCTCTCTCTTGTCTTCATCTTTTCTATTCCACTGAGTATTAAACTCATTTTTTATATTATGTCGTGAGCAAAATCTGGTACTAATTTAGCTTCTTTGGTTGTTTTCTTAGGAATATCTTGTTTAGGAGTTTATCAAGAGTTAGCACTTAAGATCAGTCCTATCACATGCGTCTTAGTTCTTCCCGCCTACAAAACAGAAAAAAGCCTTCTGGGAAATGCAAACTATGTAGTCATTTCAGATCCAAACTTCCACACAGTCATGGAGAATCCTGAGATTGCAGCGTCTCGCACTTGCTGAGCTATTGCTGTCTTCAAAATCTAATAATTGCTGAATAGAGTTCTGTGTTTTCATATTTCACTGACCCAGAAAGTTGTATAAAAGCCTCCACATTTGACATTTTTTACAAAAGCAGAGAAAGCACACTTCTCCAGGGATTGTCTTCCAAGGTTAAAAGTCCAACTGAGACTCATGCTCATGTTCCTACAAATATGTAAGTAGAATCAAGTTATACATACCCCAATAATGTTTAACTCTACTAATTTGTGCTAAACAGCAGATAAAATTAATGATTCACTGCTGCAGTTTGTAGCAAAAGACTCTCACAAATGAAACCCTAGAGAAACACGTGAAGCAAATGGTTTCAGATCTCATCTAAATGAAGCTGCTGAGCACAGTTGCCTTATAAAGCAACAGCGGAGAACAACAATTTGGGGAATAACTGAGGGTGGCCATGACAGAAACTTCTGAGATTCTGTTTATGTTAATTCTTCATCCAGGTAGGGGTTAAAAGTATGTAAGTTTGTCAGACTCAACAGACTTGTTTTATGTCTTATTTTGCTTTATCTTACAATGATAACTAATATTGACTATAAACTTGACATCTCTGGGAAGAGGGAACCTCAGGTGAGGAATTCCATTCATCAGATTGGCCTGTAGGCACATCTGTGGAACATCTTGACAAGCTCACTGTGGGCAGTGCCATGCTTAGGCAGCTGGGGCTGGGCTATGTAAGAAAGCTGCCTGTGAACATGTTAGTAAGCTGTATTCCTCCGGGCTGTGCTGTAAGCTCCTGTCTTGAGATCTGGTTTTAGTTTCCCTCAATGGCACACTGTAACCCTTAAGACAAAAGAAACCCCTTGTTTTACAGGTAGCTTTTGGGGATAGCTGTTCATCACTATAATAGAAAGCAAACTAGGACACTTATGCACATAAAAAAGTTAAAGAAGTGCACAGTAGGATGTTGTTTCCAAGAGAAGTGGTAGAGCATCTGTTGTGGGAAAAGTAGGCACTCTCTTAAGTAGGCCCTGATTAATAGATGCCTTTATTCCCTCTGTGAGTGCTCATCCAATCTCAATCTTCTCTGGATGTTTGCCTCTCCCAAAAGTCTCTCTTCTGTATCCATCTGATAAACCAAACTTATCATTTGGATAACTGAGCATCCGTAACAGTAGAAACATGTTCAGGGTATACTGTAAAAGAAATAAACTAATAAATATTTAAGGTTTTTTTTACCCCCATGGGAACGAAGATGCAGAATAAGGCCACCCCTTAGTGGAGTCTGGGATAAGAAAACAGAGAGGCAGCCTGAATTTCTTGCCATTTTTTTTTATTTAGTTAGTTTTTTGTGCTGTGTTGAATTACTCTTAACATTTCTTTTTAGAATACTCATCTTGTAAAATATGGGTTTGAGGACTTTATACTTCTGAGTTGAAAAGGCATATAGCCATGGATGAAATTAGACTCAGATTTAATTACAAATTTTAAAAAGATTTTGAAGGCTTAGCTTGCCTCTAATTTCCATTGCTGAGCCAGTTTCAATGGCTAGAAGAGGGTCAAACAGCACTGGCACCTTTATAATAATTTGATTCTGTGTCATTCCAAAAGCTTTTCTTAATGTTTAAGGTGGCCGTACATGCACAGATCCATGCTCTGGGCCTTTGGTACTGGTCCAGTGTTGATGAATCGCCCATGGTTTACATTGCAAAGGAATCATGGAGAAATAGCCATGGAAAGATAAAAGTAAACAAACAAAACTAGAAGCATAATGATCTCACAAAATCTCCACTGATGAGACGCTTGACATTTTAAATGAAGGAATAAAAATTTAAATTAAAAAGAGGTTCTGTGGCATTTGATTATCTGTTTTGGAGGAAAGTTATGTTTTTCTAGTACACACCTGTGTCGGTGCATTCAGGAGCCAAAACAGAATGGAATAGGCTCTGTGACTTGAGCAATAAAAATTTATTTCCCATATTTCTGGATGATGGGAGTCTCAAGACTGAAGTACAGACAAATTTTCTGAACTCCTGGGCTGTAGACTGCTGAGTCCATCTATTTCTATTCATAGTGGAAGAGTTAGAGGAGAACTTTTAAAAATACCTTCAACCCCTCCAGCTTTTCCAAAGGTCTTTAGTGTTGTTTATCACTCCACATCCTTCATTCTCCACACTGCATTTCCATACCTCTCCACAGTTAACCCTTTTTGTTCCAGTTTTTCCTTTTGGTCTCCACACCACATGTGTTCATCCGCCCTTCCCTTCCCACCTCATCATTCCCCTGCTAGTTTCCAGCCTTCCGTGTGCACTCCAATTTAATTACACAGATCCAGAGCTCCTGTCCATATATGAGAGAACATGTATCGTCTGTCATTCTCCGCCTCGTTACCTTACTCGAAATGATTATTTTCAGTTCTATCCATTTACCTTAAAACTTTACAATTTAGTTTTCCTTTCCTGATGAATAGAATTCTCTTGTGTAAAAAGTCAGTTTTTATTTATCCATGACGCAATCGATGGGCATTTAGGCTATTTTCATTTCTTGGTTACAGTGAATAGAGCAGCAATGTACATGAATGAAAAAGTATCTCTGTAATAGGGCATAGAACCCTTTAGGTATATATCAAGGAGTGCAAAAGCTGGGCAATTGATTTCTACCTTTTTGAGGAAACTCACACTGATTTCCACAGTGGTTGCACCAGTTTTTATTGCCACAAATTCCAAATTCCCTTCTCTACACCCATATCAAGAGTTGGTGTAATTTGTTTTCTTGATCTTAGCCTCTGTAATTGGGGTAAGTTGAAATCCCAAAGTAGTTTTAATTTGTATTTCTCTAATGTCTATGGGTGTTGAATATTTAAGAACCATTTCTTAGCCATTTGTATTTTGTCTTTTGAGAACTCTCTGTTTAGTTCTTTATCCCAATTTTAATTGACTTCTTTTCTTGGTGTTTAAGACACACTCTGCCAGGGGAGAGCTGTAAAGAAATAATCCCATTATGTAGGCTGCCTCTTCTGTCCAGTGATGATGTACTTTACTGCACAGAAATATTTTAGTTTTGTGAGTTATCATTTGTCAGCTGTGTTCTTTAGTGATTGTGCTACTGGGGTCCTGTTCAGCAAGTCCTTTCTTGTGTTCATAAATACAGTAAAAACAGAATTTACCATAAAGAAGGGACTTGTACACATGAATGCACAGTAGCTCTGAATGTGTGTACAAGATACATATTAGCACAAGCTAGCCAAAATATCAGCATAGATGGGTAAGAAACTCATGAAATCACACCCTTTGCAGATGAGTTATTGGCAACTGATTGTATCTATGAGAAAACTCATCTTTTGTTCAGGGATTTGCCCCCTAAGAGCCCACTTAATAACAGATGGCGCTATAATCATGTACATACCGACAGATTAAAAGGATTTAAAAAGAAGTTACATGAAGTTGGGAGGGAAAGTGGTGGTAGGGCATAAAGGAGGAATTGGAAGGAAGGGAATGGGGGTGGTGTTCAAATCACATTATATACACTATGCAATTATCAAATATTTTAAAAAGAATATAAACACAAACAAACAACAAACAAAAGAACTTAAAAACCCAAACAAATAAAAAACCTGAAAAAAATAAGTAATCTTATTTTTGAGGTCTCTGCCCTCATGATATCTTTATTTTAAAAATACTACCTCCACATACTGCTACATCAGTGATTACAATCTTAGCATATAAACTCTGTTTTACATGGGATGACACATGCATACAGATGGCAGCAATCACCAGTCAGTGAGAAAAAATGTGATAAGTTACCCAGAGTTATACAAAATAGAAGAAACAAGTAAATACAGTTTTCACAACAAAACCATGAAAAATTGTGTAGATATGTGGTCAAAGACGTAAACACTTAATGGAAAAACTCAGAAATATGACCTTATCAGAATTTGAAACTTAATTTTAATTCCAGACATTATACAAATTTAAAGCATTCCTGTTACATTTTCTCCTCAGGACAGTACAAAGGCAACGTGGATTATTTTGAATTCTGGTTGTCCCCTGGGATAGAAGCATAAGGTTTTATATTTGATAAGGTGCTAGAAATGGCTCATCAGCTAGGGGTCCATGAAGGCACACAGATGATGAGCTGCAGACTGTTGTGTTGGTAAGTGCAGCTGATGCCCTGTAGACTGTTGTGTTGGTAAGTGCAGCTGATGCCCTGTAGACTGTTGTGTTGGTAAGTGCAGCTGATGCCCTGTAGACTGTTGTGTTGGTAAGTGCAGCTGATGCCCTGTAGACTGTTGTGTTGGTAAGTGCAGCTGATGCCCTGTAGACTGTTGTGTTGGTAAGTGCTGCAGTCTGGGCAGATTAGGTGCATTCAATGCATTCTTGCCTTATGATCTGTCCAACTCTCAGTGGATTTATCAGGATGTGGATCCATGGCAAGTTGAGCTCTGTTTACATTGTAGTGTTCAGTCTCATGCCCACTAGGTATGCCATGGCCCCCTGCTCTTTAATTAGACTTCAGTCTGGGTTTTGTTGTGAACGCATTTTGAAAATATGATTAAAGTTCAGAATTAGTGACTTCTGTAAGGGGATTATCCTTGGTATTAGGGGAGAGGCTGATTGAATCTGTGAAAAAGCCTTGAAAGCACAATAGAGGTATCCCTGAAAGAAAAAAAAATTCTGCCATTTGGATAGATCTTGTCCTAAAAATTATGAATTTTCTTAACAAGTCTCACAGTTGGCTAAGTTCAACTCTTGCAAAGATCCTATTAATATAGTGTTTTTTCTTTAAAATTATACTTTAGATATGTTTGTTTTATTTTATGTATTTATGTGTATTGCCTCCATGTATGTGTATGCACTACATGTGTGCCCGGTGATGCAGAGGTCAGAAGAGGGCATTAGCTTCCTTTGAACTGGAGTTATATACAGTTATGAGCTGTCATCTGCATGCTGGGAACTGAACCTGGATCCTCTGTAAGGCCCGCAAGTGCTTTCAACCTCTGGGTCATCTCTTCAGCCTATGTTGTTCAAAACAAAGGGAGTTATTTCTAGTTTAAAAAGTTAGAAAAAAAAAGTTAGTCTAATTTAGAATATGTGTTCAGTGTCTTTAGAAATGAATGCAAATTATTTAAAATCAAAGTAAGAAACATAAACACTGACAGCACTGTAGTATGAAGGCTTTGATGAACAGTGGAGAGAAGATACCCCCACACCTTTATTAACAGTAACAATATACAGGTTCTTCACCATGGACTTGACAGGCATCACAGGATTCTTTGTGGGAGAGGAAAGCTGCCCACAGGCTGATGGAAAATGAGGGCCGATGATACAGATGATATAAAAGGAAGAAACACTGAAGGTTGCCTTGGCCAATGCTTAGAGCTGCCAGCAGAGTTCAAATGGAATAAACAGGGACTCATACTCCAGGGACTCAGTGGAAAGGAATCATTACTTTTCAGATTTCTTTAAAAACATTGGATGTTCTAAACTGTTCTGTGAAACATCTTTAGCTTGACATGAATGCATAAACAATGATGATGAACTCCAAATGCAGACAGAAGTAGAGGCTTCTCCAGGGAAGACCTTGCTTCTGAACGTTGGAAATATTCAGATGGGAATAGATAAAAGGACAATAAAACTTTGTCTCCACTGTTCACTACGAGGTCATTGTAGAGAGAATGCACTTTGAAAGTATTTCTTCTCCTTTCAAAATGTATTACATTTGTATATTTGTGTGTGTGTGTGTGTGTGTGCATGCACACACATACACACATACTCACACTTGCTCATGTGTGCACATGCCGCAGTGCTTGTGCATATATGAAGGCCCGAGGATAACCAGGAGGAGTTGGTTCTCTTCTTTCACCCAGTGGGCCCAGAGGATCAATCTCAGGTCATTAGGCTTTACAAGAAGTATAGAACCCCCTGAGTCTTCTCACGGACTCTTTTTCTAGTAGACTGTAGTTATATCTCTTATGTGTAAGATCCTATTGATATTTCTAAGTGGGGTACAGAAAGAGAGAGTAATTAGTTAAAGATTTCAAGTTTTTGTCAAAGTAAATCATGTTTATAAAGTATTCTTTCCTAGGCCAAATAATCAATTATTCCTTTGTGACTGTAAATTCCTGGCTTGAGAACTGCAAGGTTTTGCTTTCATATGAATCTTTTTAATATACTCATTTTATATCTCGTGTGGAAGCTAGTCTTTAACAACTGTCAGTGGGTGATATGAAAGTGTTTTGTTCTTGTAGCCCAAATGTTCTATCGGCATAGACTAAAGGTACCAAATAATGAATTACACACATTCATATAAAGCACTTTCGTCAGATTTGACTTTCCCATTTCTCTCTTGCCTCCTGGACATCTCCACTCAGCCTCTTTGCTCTTTCCTAATTGCCCCCTTCTAAAAACCTGATTTTACATATGAGAAAAGTGATATCTGTTCTTGTGACTCTGATTTATTTTGTGCAACATAATGATTTCCAGTCCTAGTTCATTTTCCTCCAAATATGATGATTTCATTATTTTTTATGACCAAGTAGTATCTATTGTGTATTCCAGCTTGTTTTCTTCTTTTTATACTTTGATTGGCTTTTAGACTGATTGCATCACTTGGCTATGGTTGATAGAACCTGCATTCAACACAAGTGTACAACTTTCCCCATTGTTGCAGCCACAGGAAAGAGTACATGCTCTTCTAACTAATCCTTCAACCAGAATATTGGAAGCAGCCCTAATGGAAGTCACCAGGTCATAAAAAATAACAGATAAAGATGTGAAGGTAGAAGGAGGACTAACAGAGAAAAGGAAGGAATCCAGTGGGTGGGGGAAGGGAAAAGGAATAGATCATAGGGATGAGTATGATAAAATGCATTATATGCTAGTTTGAAAATGCCATAGTGAAACCTATTATTATGTATAATTAACATATACCAATAAAGATAAAAATAAAAAGATAAGCAGGGACCAGTATTATATGTTGACTTTTTTATTAGCTTTTTAAGACATTTGCACGTTTTGATCATATTTACTCCCTAACCCTTTGAAGATCCTCCATTCCTTCCATAGCCACCCTTGGCTTTCTTTTTTAGCCTATAAAAACCACTTTGTGTTGTGCAAATATTCTTGGTGTGTGATCTTCCATGGGAGCCCTTTCCAGGGACTGCACTCAAAGAAAATTATATTTCTCCTCCCAGCAGCTATTAATTGCCAAAAGCACCATAGCTAGGAATAGGATTGTATGCCCAACACACATCTAAGAATTTATTTTATTTTTGATACTCACCCTGATGGGGTTGATTTGAAATTTCAATGTCGTTTCTGATTTCTTGAGATTCCTTCCATATATTTATTAGCCATTTACACTTCCTTTAAGAATTTTCTGTGCAGTGCATGTTCTTATTGAATGGACCATTTGCTTCATGGATGTTTGAATCTTTCACTTGTCTATATGTTCTGTATATTAATCTGCTATGGCTTCTCTCTGGTGGTCAGATCTTCTGCTGTGCAGAAAGTTTGTAATTCATTGCACCACCCTTTGCCAACTCCTGCTATCATTTCTTAGTTATTAGTGCCTTACAGAGAATCTTGTTGCCTATGTCTTCTCTCCTAGTAGTGTCAACACTTAATGTCTTTAATGCTTTAAATCTATTTTTATATATAAGAGAGATATGGATCTAGTTTTCTTTTTGGTTACAGGTACTTCCAATGCTTACAACTTAGAAAGAGCTAAAGTTTATAGTTCAACGTTTATCTATTAATTGTGTAGACTTACAGTGCTGGCTGGTTTTAAGTCAACATGACACAAGCTACAGTCATCTGAGAGGAGGGGTCCTCAGTTAAGACAATCCCACAATAAGATTGGGCTGAATGCAAGCCCACAAGGTGTTTCTTAATTAGTAGTTGGTGGCAGGAGAGTCCAGCCCACTGTGGACTGGTGGTCCTGGGTTCTATGAGAAAGCAGGCTGAGCAACTCATGAGGACCAAGCAAGTAAGCAGCACCCCTCCATCGCCTGTGTATCAGCTCTTGCTTCCAAGTTCTTGGGCTGTTTGGGTTCCCATCCTAACTTTCTTCAGTGAAAGACAATGATGTGGAAGTGCAAGCCAAATAAACCCTCTCCTCTTTAACTTGCTTTTGGCTATGGTATTTTATCACGGCAGTTGAAATGCCAAGACACTATATTTTATTGGAGTAGTGTACTTTAGAGTTCATTTTTTTCACCCCAATTTACCAAGTCTGAAGTACTAAAAATACTGTAAAGACTGTTTCAGTAACTTCGGTGTTTGTCAATTAAACAATGACTCCAAAATATTGAGTTGTGGCTGCTTTGCTTCAGGCTAGAAACTTTCAGAATCGTCCTTTTCTTGCTACATCAGGGATGGCACATAGGGACCTAACATTAAGTTGGAAATATGGAATTAATATTGGTAGTTTTCACTTTGATATGTCCTATTCCTCAAGTGGGAAGTGCTTGTTAAGTATTTAGTAAATTTTGCTGTAAGCAGTTCTCAGTTGGGGGAATATATTATTAAATAGGGAATGTATTAAATGTGAGAAAATCATTCATAGATTAATTGGATCATTATAGCATGATTTATAAGAACTGTTTCATGGGAAACATGTTACTCACTGGAATGCTAAGTTTAAACAAAGGACTCAGAATACATACCCATACCATGAGTTAATTATTTTCAGCTGAATTCCTCTGATTGGGAACTAATTTCACAGGTATTATGAATCCTCGAGGACAGTGTTAGTGGTGTTGTGATAGTGAAATATGTAGTGGAGATATGGATACCCAGTCTTCATTTCCTCATGGAAAACATTTCAGGAAGATGATTTCCTAGTTCTTATTTGTAAGTTAGCTACAGAATGATGTGAGGTAATACACCAGTCCCACCATGTTTTCTTGCCTAAGTAGTCTGTTGAGAGGAACAGGAACAAATATACTATAGACACACAATCCATTTTTAACCCCATCCCGAATTTTCAGTGAATTTTAGTTGAATATTGCATGTGTTTTTGAAGAATAAACACTAGGAAGATATTTGTGAAAAGACATGCTGTTTCCATTTAATTCATTCAGAAATTCCTGAAAGAACTGAATCCTTAAAAGACAAAAATCCCCAAGTGTTTGTGCTGGTAGGGAGTGAGAAATCTGGAAGGAGCGAAGTCCCTCTGCATTTTCAATGAGAACGGAAACGCCTGCAATCCCATATCCTGAATTTGTCACAAACCTGCCAAATATATGGAATGTGGACTGAAATAAGAAAGACCATGCTTGGTCGGACTTATCTTCTCTGATCTTTAGCAGGAAATTGTAAAAGTAAACGTTTCAGTCTTGCAAGTGTGTCCAATTTTTATTTAATTAAAGTGGGGTCAGCCAGGGACATGGTAGAAAAACCAGAGAATGAAGATACACTCAAAGGGAAAACATGATAGGGAACACTTGTATTTGACATCTCTGAATAAAGAGAAAAAGCAGGATGGATGAGCAAAGAGAACAGAGGTATTCCAAGGTCATTCAGAGCTTGTAAATTGAGAAATGTTGCCTTAAACAGGGAGATCTGTAGCAGCAGAGCTTTAGCCTGGGGAAGAAGTAGACTCTTTAGAGGAGTGATACTATTGTAGCTCAGCATGGTGGCTCACACCTACATCCCCAGCATTTGGGAAGATGAGGAGTTTGAGGCCAGTCTGGGCTACATAGCAACTTCAGTGCAAGTCTTCACCACATTGTGAAATCATGTCTCAAGGAAGTAAGTAATATCTAATCACAATTTTGGGGTGTTTTACCTAATTCCTTCTCTTTCTTTCACCACGACAGCATTTTTCATATTTTGTTTATTCTTGGAGAATTTCATTCAATGGTTTTTGATTATTATATTCATCCCAGCTCCTTTCTACAACTCCTCCAAGATTCATTCACACCTCCCTATCCTCCAACTTTATGGTCTTTTAAAAATAACAATTCCATTCAGTTTTGCCATCTATAGTCTTCAGAGTGTGATGCCCACTTGGGCAGGACTGGCCTACCAGGATACTCATCCTTGAAGAGGACTGACCCCTCCCCCACTCCTCCAGAAACAACAGGGTACTCATAGCTTCTTAGGATAGATGATCAGCATCTTCTCCCCACCACATGCTAGAATGCTGACTGGCATGACCTTGTGCTGGCAACCACAGCTGCTGTGATTTCATGAGGTCGGTGGTCCAGTCAGATCCAGAAGACAGTGTTTCTCTCTAGTTCTTACCAACCGCCGGATCTTACAATCGTTTCACACCCCTCTTCAGAGATGACCCTTCAGTCTTGGGGAAGAGCTGTGATATAAATGTGTTATTTGTGCCTGAGCCCTACTGACAATTATTCTCTGCACTTTGACAGTTACGAGTTTCTGCAATGACCAAAGTCACAGCACAAAGAAACTTCTTTGATTGGGGATGACAGTGGCACTAATTTGTACATGGAGAGATGTGAATTTAAAGGGCAGTTGGCTACTGTGTCCACTTAACAAAATAATGGCAGTAGAGTCGTCTCTGAGGCATGTGATCACTCCAAGACCAGGTTCTCAGCCTAATTTGCAGTACCAGGTATGTGCTTCTTCCTGTTGAGTGGGCCTTATATCTAACCAAAAGCTGCTTTGTTACCGGAATGACGTTTATGTCACTTTTGCATCCATGGGCTTATCTTGCCATATTAGTCATGACTGCAATTTACAAGGCTCATGGTTGGGTAAGCTTCAGTTGGCTTTCCCTAATTCCCCTGTCACTGCCAGAAGTTTGAATAGCACCTTCAAATATTATGAGACATAGTCAACAGTGAGGAATTATCTTGGTCACTATCAACTTGGAACCAATGAGTGCAACCACAATATCCTTAAACAAAAAAGGTTCAATGTATTTAAAGTGAAATTGTAAAAAGTGGGCAACTTAATGATGCATTTCTAGAAAGATTAAATAATGTATATTATGATAAAAATAACCCAAAGCAGTTACAAAATTAGTTTTCCATATTTTAAGAAGTTACAGACAAAATTATCTCTTTTAAACTTTAGGAAAAAAAGTTGATGAGTCAGTAGAGGGATTTCACCAAGACCTAAAGCCATGTAAACAAGGTGAGATTGATCTCACATGCTTGCAATTCTAGTAAAGGGGTGGGGAGTCAGGTAGACTGATCCCTTAGGCTCTTTGGCCATCCAATATAGTAGAACCATCCAACCCCAGGCCACTGAAAGACTGGTAAATGGCTCCAAAGGAATGACACCTGAGGCTGGCCTCTGGCCATCACATGCATTCACACATCAAGAAACAGAAAGAAAAAATAAAGAAGGAATATAATATTTCAAGGAAGAAATGGGCAAAGACAAAAAGAGCAAACTGACTGAATGTGAGAAATAAATAGAAGAGAAAAATAGAAATTTAGCAAGGGAGTTGTTTTTACTGCTTGCTGGAATGGAAAAACAGGTGAAAATTCTGTAGTTTTATTTTTTTTAATCATAACAAGAAATCTCAGTACACACACATTTCTTTAAAGCTGTCTACAGCTTTGGAAGCAGAGAAGGATGAATTGAGTTTTCTGAAGAAGCATCCCTGTGTTCTCTGTAAGGCACAGCTGGGGAATCACTCCATCCCTGAGGCAGACGCAGGAGCAGCGGCAGAGCATCCTGAAGAAAGTCTTCTTATGTCGGGGAGAAACTGCTCATTTTTGGTGAACTTCAGAGATAGCACTTTGGGCTTGAAACACAAAGGGCTACAAACAAAACCAATTGTCTATGGTCAGTGTTTTATTCACATGGGGATTTTGAGAGTAGGATCAGACTGGAAAAAATCCTGAAATAAAACAAAACAAAACCAGACTTGCAATTTTGAAATGTTACTATTTTAAAATATAATTATCTTGCATTCTCATGATCTTCCTGTTCCCCAGTCACAAACTGCTGTAGTCAAAACTCTTAAATGTTTTTATTGTCTGTCTTTCTTCTTTTTATTTTCCCTTTTATCTTTTGTTGTTCAATTTAAGAGTTTTATTATTTTTGAGAGACTGCATTTTTCTAGTGCTAACACACACCCACACACATACACCCCCCCCAAACATATATATATATATACACACACAAAAAAAAAAAACCCTCCTCACATGAGAAAGTCTTCCTTGAAGAAGGACTCCACAACGAATAGAGTTAAATCAGCAGTCAAGATGCTTGGAGACAAGATTTTATCTCAAATCCATCTAGAAGAACGTCAGAATTAAAACAACAGAAGTCTAAGTCTAAGAAGATACCTGTTTTCTTTCAATTTCCTGTGCTGTCCAAGTGCTGCTATCTTTGATCTATTGAAATCTGTATCAGGATGGGCAAACAGAAGCTCTGGTTGGACTCATCTCAATTGTGGATTTAAGTTCTTTGAAGAGGAGGCAAGGATTGTCTTTCAAGGACATAGTAGAGAGTGCCACCAAACTTCAGTATGGAATTTTTAACAGAATATGAGGTGTCACTGTTTTAAGGCTGTGAGACTGTAAGACAGAAAGAGACAGAAATGTATTTGAATAAATGATGGTCATTCATCATTAAAATTTAAGAAATTTGTTATGAAATCCAAATTGGTAGTAAATACAATAAGAAATTACAAGTACCTTATAAATGGCTGAGAAAATCTGTAAAGTGTTCTGAAAAATAAGTCATATTGCATATATAGTAAACAATGGCATAGGTTATGTCTGCTTTTCATCTGAAACAATGGAGATTGGAAGATAGTGGAAAATCATCACTAAATGCTGAATGAAAAATTATAGTAAACTTTCAATTCTATTCCTAGTCCTTCAAGAGTGAGGGAAAATGTGGGCTTTAGGATAAAGAAAACTCAAGAGAATCTATTGCTATTAGTCCTTCCCTACAAGAAATCGCTAAAGGATTTCTCCAGGCTGAGGAGAAACGATGCCTAGAGGAGAGGTTCCACACATCTGGAAATGAGTGGTCCATGGACAATATAAGCAATCATGCCCCATCCTCTTCATTTTAAGAAAATTAATCATTTAAAACAACACTGAACTAAAAACATTATAACACATCTATCAAGGTAAACTATATACCCACGATAATGTAAATGATGTGACAGAAGTGAATCGGGTATATAATGTTAACTGAGTATACCTTGCAGTAAGCTAAGGAATCCTTACAACAAGCACTAAAATGAGCAAATAGATCCAGCTGAAATTTCAGTTAAGAAAACCAATGAAAAACTCCATTAAAACAAAACAATGCAGAAGTTAGTAAAACAAGAATAGGAAATATATTGAAGAGGAAATTCAAAATCAAATGATGGGCTAAAACCCAACACTACCACAGACTGCATTGACATAAATGGGCTAATAACTTTAATATCAGAGAGAGACAATTTTAAGAGACATCGCACTATATTAGTTAGACACAAAGCCTTACAAATCAAGCAAAAGAGGATAAAATAGATATATAAATAGTAACAAAAAAGCTATGTGCCCAATATTAGACAAAGTAAACTTTATGACAAGTTGTATTACAATCAATAATGAGGGCTATTTTTCACAATGACAAGGATTAACTCACTAGGAAGATGTGACTTATTCTCTTCTTTCCTTCCTTTCTTTTTACCTCATCCTTGTCTCTCTATCTTCTCCTCTTCTCTGCTACTGAACAAACCCAGGGCCTTGCGCGTATTAAATAAGTTCTCTACCACTTAGTTACATCCTCAGCACAGAAAGACATAACACTCTAAGATCTATATCAACTTGATAAGAATGCTTCAAAATACATAAAACAGCATGAACTAAATGGAAGAAGAGATTAAGTAAGAAACAAAAATAGAACTTTTAACATCATTGTGTTGGTTAATTTTATGTATCAGCTGGATGGGGCATCTATTAAATATTACCATTAGCTGTATCTGTCTGGGAATCAGCATGTGAATCATGCAGTCAAATAAAGAAAAGAAAATTACCCTTCCAAGAGTGGCTGGACAACTGGTCTGTCTATAGGGACTGAATGAAAGGTAGAGAGAGGAAGAGTTTGCTCTCCTTGCCCGGCCGATGGAACTGGAACACCAGTCTGTTTGTACCTTTAACTGGACTTGTACCATCCCTGTCCCTGCTTCCTAGGCTTTTGGAAATGACCTGTGGACTTGGACTGCAGTTCATGCCATTATAAGTAGGCTGTGTGTGTGTGTGTGTGTGTGTGTGTGTGTGTGTGTGTGTGTGTGTGTGTGTGTTGTATGGGTTCTGCTTCTTTGTAGGACCCTGGTAGTTATATTCATCTTATGAATAACTTCTATAAAAAATAGACAATATATTAATATATTTTAAAAACATTTGAATGTTATTGTTTAAAGTGATTTACTTGCTGTTTATAAAGCAGTAAATAAATAAATGTGGAATGCACATACTTTTGTGCTTTTCTAGAGTGTTCTCCAACATAGGCCATATGCAAGGCCGTAAGTCATGTCTATATAAAATTCAAAGGTTGCAGATATTGCGCATCTGATTTTTGATCACAGAGAATTTAATTGGAACTCATAGCCTTTAGAAAATTTGAAATATTAGGAAATTATGCCATATTCATTCTAAACATAACATAGTCAAATGCATAAAAATTGAAATTAGAAAATACTTTGAATTGAACAATAGGGAAGGCATGATATCTAGGGGCTGTAGTAGATTATTTGAAATGTTTGGCTGCAATGCTGTGTCCCATCCCTTTGAGAATGTGGTCTTTGAGAAATAGCACTCTGTTTAACCTTCCCATCAAGAAACTGAAGGTGAACACTGAAAATGGAGATGATGCGATGACACAGGGGGTAGCCAACATCAGTCACTAATCAGATGGGATGTAGGATCAGGGTCATCTTAGGGAACAAGCATTAGTGGGTAGGCAACATCAGCCACCAATCAGATGGGAATATATATGATCAGAGTCATCTTAGGGAACAAGCACCAGTAATGCCACCATGGAAGTGGAAAAAACATTGATTTTATTTCAGCTCCAACAGTTGATTTTAAATATCATATAAAAATTTCAATCTGGACACTCTACAGTGGAGTAGTCGAATGCCTAGCATTTGATACTAGATACAGAAACTGATACCTAGAAACGTGGCGTTGGTTTTGGTTCTGCTCAACAATCAGAGGCAAAATGTCTGAAAGAATGAGTGGAATATGACTTGTTTTACATATTAGTCAAATAGTTTTACAAATTAGTCATATGATCACCAAAACCCTTTTCTGAGATGAAGCAGGATGCTAAAAAGAAATCTCACACTAGCTCTGAATTGAGTATAAAAAGGGTTATTTATTTAGGGGTAGACTTACAAATTACAGTCCTCTGCACGAATGGAAAACAGCAACCAAATCCAGCAGCCGAAGAGAGTGGGAACGCACACTTTACATCAGCATTTCTAATATAGGAGGCCATGCCTAAGTGGGCAGGTAACTTAAAGGCCACTGGCTGTAGGATTTCCTACAGAACTGAGATAAGTGATGAGATAAGCAATAAGCAAAACAAATGAATGGTTTAATTGACTTAACGTAATAACTTTTCTTCTCACCAATGTAGGATTAAGCCAGCCCCTTTAGGGGGCAGGTTTGCCTCGGGCGAATGTATACTGATAAATCGGGCGAGGGAGGCTGCTCGGCCCTTTTCCTGCCTACTGTGCTACACGGGAACCTCGGTTCTGTAAGTTTATTTAACCATTAAAGCTGTATATATTCTTTACTATCTGCCTGCATTTATTTATGCCGCTACACACCAAGACACAGTGACAAAATATCTATTGCCAGTGTCACAAGCATGGAGAGGTTTGTTTTGTCTCCTGGTTAAGACAGATTGTCTATAACGTTGGGGAAGGGGGTGGCAGCTTCAACAGCTTTACTTAAGGGGGTGAGGGCTTGTGCTGCAACTTGTTCACCTTTTGGAAGGCAGCAAAGCAGAAGCAGTACCACACTTTGAGACCCGCCCCTAATGACTGACTTCTATCTAGGCCATAGTCTCAAAGGTTCCATACTCTTCCAAAACAGCACCACCAACTAAAGACCAAAGTTCAAAAACATAAACATGTGGGGGCATTTACATTCAATCCACACGTAGGCTACATTTGTCAGGGTTCTCTGGAGTAACAGAGTTGATAGAACGAATCTCTCTACATATCTACAGGAAGGGGATTTATTAGAATGATTTACAGGCTGTGGTCCAGATAATCCAACAATGGCTGGTTATGAATGGGAAGTCCAAGAATCCAGTAGTTGCTCAGTCAACAAGGCTCGTTGTCTCTGCTGATCTTCAGTATATGCTGAGACCTGAAGAAGTAGTGAATGAACAGACTTGTGCCACTGAAGGAACAGACTTGCTAGCAAGGCAAGTGCAAGGAGGCAAAGAGCAAAAGCTTCCTTCTTCAAGTCCTTCTATAGTCTTCCAGCAGAAGGTGTGGCCCAGATTAAATGTGTGCCTTTTCTCAGTTTGAAAGATCAGGACTAAAAGGTGTGTTTTACTTCTTCAAAGATCCTGAGGAGAAGTGGCTCTTATTACTTTAAGCAAAAATCCTTCACAGGTATGTCCTTCATTTTTGGGTTTCAGTTCCAGATGTAGTCAAGTGGACAACCAAGAATGACCATCATATAAGTCTACCAGAAACAAAAGAATTTAGCACTTACCTTCTTTTAGGTATACATATTAAAGTATCAGTGAGAGGGCCTATGGTGTCTAGTTTTAGCCAATTTGATAAAGCTAAAGTCATTTGGGAAGAGGGATGCTCAATTGAGAAAATGACCCCCCCCCAAAAAAAAATTGGCCTAATGGCAAGCCTTTTGTACATTTTCTTGCTTTATTATTGGTGTGAAAGAGCACAGATCACTGTGGGTGGTGCCATTACTGGGTACTGGTCCTGGATGCTATAAGAAAGTAAGATGAACAAGTAAGGGAACTTGATAGTAAACAACATCCCCCATGACCTTTGCTTCAGTGTCTGCCTCCAGGTTTCTGCCCTGTTTGAGTTCTTGCCCTGACTTCCCTCAGGGATGGGTTGCGATATGTATGGAACTAAGACAAAGAAGGAAGGAACTATTTGTCAGCTTTTGAAACAGTTGAGGTGGAAGACTGCCTCAACTGCAGAAAGGGCATTGAAAGAGTCAGAAGGAACTGTTCCATTCCACAGTAATCTAACGTAGTAAAAGGGAATCATGACAAGAAGGAATTTTTAAAATCTGTGTTCAATTTTATGATAGTCAAGCATGACTAGACACAAGTGATAAAACTCAAATTGTGCATCAGAGATCGATATATTTTATTGGTTATTGTCAAGAAGAATGTCGCATTTAGAAGCTGATATAATGAAAATATACATGACTAAACCTTTATAGATGATTAGAGATATGGAGTACTGCTGGTGAATATTAAAAAGAGAGTAAATAGGAAAATTCAAAAGTAAAGAAAAATCTGAGTCCTCCTTATTTGCTAGAGGAAAATGAGACATTTTTATTATTTATTTTTCTGAATGGTAGAACATTTTCTTCGTTTAAGCTTTTCTAATATTCTTTATGCTCACTTGCTATTATCTTTTATAAATAAGTATATGTTACCCCAGTTAATGGCCTCCACGTTCATATGAACATATAGTCAACACTAACTGGAATCGATTAAAATATTAATAAAAATTAAAATAGAGGACATGTGGTTGGAAAGAAGAAATTTTAAGGGGACCCGAGGAGGGGCTGGAGGGAAAGAAAAGCATTGTATGGCTGTAGGAAACTTTTAAAGAATACATAAAGACACTATTAGAAACCAAGTTTTCTTTAAGAAGTTTCTATTTATGAATTTGATCAATTGAGTCAAGACTTTGGCCAGCTTTGACATAATAGTTCTTTTCTCCCTTTTGTAAATTTACCTGCCTAAACTCATAGTTTAAACAGCATTGTCCTGTAGACTTATTAATGATTAATAGAGACAATCAGGGAGTGATTAAATACCCACCTGATCTTGTATTGATCTCTGAGAAACTTTGAGAATAGACTAAATTAATTTTCCTAGGGCTATGCTGATGTAACAGATTGCAGGACTGCTCTGCTTCTCTCTTCTCTTACAGCCTGACATTAGGCTTCTTGGCTACTTTTCTTTCCTCTTGGAAACACTTACCTTTAATCCCCAGGAGGGTGTTAGACAGATTCAATTCAAACTCTGCATGGCCGCTCTTCAGGTAGTCACCAGGGGGGGTTAATAGAGAAAGTGCCAGAATGGCTTATCTCAGAGCTGTTAAATAGCTGGAAAATCGTTTCATGAATGGATTTGATATTGCATACAAGATTCAGAATAGTTGGAGGTTTGAATGCCCTCAGAAATGATGGACTTTAGTGGAAAGTGTTAACATTTGGGGATATGGGATTTTATAAAAACCTGAAGTACTTAAGAGGCAAGTTGGGGATAAACAGATGTCTGTTTATTTGTTCTTTGTTGAGTATGTTCAGTCCTTTGTCAAATAATTTGTGTGACCATTTTAAAGGACTTTAAAAAGATGTTTCATAAGTCACTTCAGAAACATATTAGAGATGAACACACTTCATGTTCAGCCTTTGTTTCTGGAACACAAAGATTCTGTGGAGCTGATTCATTTAATAGAGACTTTCAATGTTGGATCACATGGGCCAGTAGTCTCTCCATCAAAATGGATGAAACTCCATTACTCTGATCTTTTTTTTGCATCAATTCCTTAGTCTGTTTTGGCTGCTATAACAAAACACAGTTTAGATGGGTAGCTCATAAGCATTGCAGTTTTGAGGGTCATAAGTTCAAGACCCAAAGGTGGCAGATACCAAGTTCCGTGACAGATGCATCCCTTTTCATAGATGCCTATCTTCAGGCTATGACTTCTGATTATAAAAGGACAAGGGATTCTTAGTAGGTTCTTTAATGAGAGGTTAAGTCTTCTAGGAGTGTCTGCTTTCACAACCCGATGACCCACCCCTGCATTGCCATCACTTTGGGGAGTGGGTTTTATGTTATGTATTTGAGAGGTCAGAGATATTACCACCATCTAAGTTATAATATAAAATAATGCTCAACTTTTCTTTTATTCAACAATCTCACTAGTCAATCATATACCTCATTAGCTGTGCATTTCAGTCTCTGTAATCTATGAACGTGTGACATAATAACCTCTGCTACCTTGTTTAAGCTATTGTGATATCTCACTTTGCTCCCTTTCCTTGTCCATACTTTCATGGTGTATGTGTGTGTGTTGCTAAGGGTTGAATTTATGGCCTCATGCATGCTCAGCAAACACTCTATCACTAAGCTCTATAGCTAGTTCTTTATTATTTTTACTTTTGAAATGTTTATTTTGAGTTGGTCAGCCTGATCATGACCTTAACTCTGTAGCTTAGGCAGGCCTTGAACTTGTGACCCTCCTGCCTCAGCCTCCCTAGTAACCGGGATTATGGAACTGTGGTACTAACTCCAATGTTTGGACTGTTTAAAATAAACATTGGATTGCATAGGTTTTCTATTTTAAGTCATTCAGTGTTTCTCCATCTTGCTGATATATTGTTTAGCTTTTTATACTTCTCACTACTTTTCCTAGCCTCACTTTAAGCTCTTTCCTATCTTAAGTACTTTTTGTACTTAAGATAAAACTCTCTGTGTTTTTCATGAATCTTTAGTCAGCATGGGATGTATTGTTTCATTGTTTTGAAGGAAATTGGTCTGAAAAGTGGTCATGAGTTGTATAATTAGAAAAAAGGTACATGTATACTTTTTGCATTAAAATATAATTCTTATTTGAGTTTGAACTTGTTTGCCTCATATATTTACAATTGTTTTCTATGACCTCAGGGTCTAAAAGTGCACAACTTATCAAAAGGAAACAATACACAGGAAACAGATATTTATTTTTTAATGTGGATCTGGGAGCTATTGAAGTTCGTATCATACTTAAATGATGAGCTATGTTCTTGGGAAAGACAAATAAAATCTCTGGAGAATCAAGAAGGACTTCATATTCAATACAAGCAGTGAACTTTTAAACATAAATGACATTCTGAAAAGATTAGTACCTGAGGAGTTAAGTGATGTTTGTCCAGGTGGTATGTTCTACTGTCTGTGAAGCAGAAAGGTACTATGGCAGCCTCCCCTGGGCTTTTGTTCACTGGGTCTCTTCGGCTTCCCGATGCCCATGCAGACTATCAGTTTTGCATTGCGAATATGGTCAATTTTTATATGAACATGAGACAATCTATCTCCAAGTATTGTTGGATTTCATATCAACTATGATGTACCACCCATTAATATCCAGTTCAGAGTGATGCTCAGCATGTGAAAGTACAACTTGTCCAAGCTAAGTCTGACTACATTTCTGTTCAGATGGGACCAAATCATTAACCCAGTGAACACTAGAATGTGGAGGAGGATTTGGAAATGGGTGTGGTGTACAAGTCTCTAAGAGAAGATTATGCTTTACCTGGTGAGAAGGGACAATGTGAGGAGTACAGAAGATGCTACAGGATGGGCCTAATAAGGTCTTATGGGGGACAAAAAAAAAGCTGAGCAGGCAATCACTGTGCAGAAATCTTGGTTGTAGGCAAGATTTTCAATGAGCATGATGTTAGGAAAATTTGGTTTTTGACTTGGATAATAAGGGCCTTAGTCCATTAGTTAGCCACAGACTTAACCAATGAAGAAAGACAAGATTATCTTCAACAGCTTTACTCTGCTCAATTGACTTACTCAGAAGGGCAGGACTACGTAAAGGGAATAGCAATGTCTGGGAACTATGCCTGGGTTATCTGTTCTTCCATAACCTCAAACTGTGAGATATTTGCCAAGGTCTTCAACATAACAGGATGGACCTGTGTGTGGCATTTCTCATAATATTGCCAAAGTGGGGCAACATGTGGTTTATGAAAATGAACGGGAGTATTGATGAACAGGGAGGAATCTACCTGTACTTGACCTCCTTATTGCCTCTCCTTGCTGTCAATTATCAATATACAAGACAAGCACTAGTGGGTCCAGAGGGACCTCTATCTGTGTTCTGATTGACACTGAACAGGAACAGGACCTTCAGAACAACTTGTGGTGTAGATTGCGCCTTGAGAAAATTCTCAATATAGGATATCTTAGACAAGTCAAAGCAGGAATAGTAATCTCTGTTGCCTCATCCATGATTGTTATGGAAGTGACTATTATTATTATGAACTGACCGATGTAGAGAATACCTGCCATGAGTCTGGAATCAGCAACGAAGCCATTAGAGTTAGAACAGTTGCTGATATTAAAGGATAAAACCTTGACCAATGGGACCGTGGGGTTTCACTACCCTTCAGTAGTGAAATAAATCAAATGAATCTTAAGGCTTAGGCTCATGACCCGACAGCTGCCAACATGTGCAACTGTAGCTGCCAAGATGGGCAATGGAGAGGCTGCTGTTTCCAGAAACCAATGCTGTAAGGAGTCACAGTGACCACGTTTGGAATGGGGTGAACATGCTTCTTTGTTTCACATATTTTTTTACAAAACCCTAATCGAATGTGGAGAGAAGGCACAAGAACACTCCTTCCTCAATTGTTAAAAGTCTGCAATCAAAGTGGACAGCATTACCCCAAGCTCTGTCCTCAGCCCAGTCGGGGCCATGAAGAACACTTGGTTAATAAGAAATTTTTGGAAAGCTAAAGGAGAAGGCAGCATATTCATAGTCACATCACAAAAATAGCAATGAAAAAAGATTTTGCGCAAACTGCTGACATTTCACTGTAATCAAATAAAACCCATCGGTGTCAGAGACATAAATAGTATTTACAAATAAAATGCTTTGGTCTTAGAAATTTTCATGTGGTCACTTCCTATATCGCTAACATCTTCCAGATATCCGTTAGAACTGGACTGCACAAAGTTAGCTGATTTAAGCTTTTTCTTGTGACAGAGAAATGCTTTCATCTATTAGTGCAGATTGTTATTGATTCTTCCAGGAAACCTTGCAACTTTTTTTTTTTTTTGGCAGTATACTCCAAAATTTCAACATCAAGGCCAAGGATTTATTCCTTATGTCTAACCAGTCTTTCTTCTTGCTATTCTAATTTTAATTTATTTCTTTTCATTGTTTCCTGGGTTGACATCAGGGATATTTCGTTTGAGTTTTCACTCACTGTATCACTTTTTATTAAATGTCTTCCTAGCTGTTCCTTTCCAGTCTACATGATCCCAGTACCACATTGGCTCATCTTTTCTCTAAATAATGCTTCTCCATATTCTTCATTATATGTAACTATTTTTCATGTTTTTACAGCCCCTTCAAAATCTCTTCATTCTTTTAACTTACAAAGACAAACATTGGCTTTTAACTTACAAAGACAAACATTGGCCCTAGTGGTCAAAAGGAGAGGGTTGCTTTTGACTCCTGCAGGTTACTCTGCTGTTTATACGCCCACTGTCCCGTTCTCCACCCATCTCTAATAACATTAACTTCAAAAACATTTGTTCAGAATTCATGTGAAGAGCCAGCTTGAAAAAGTATCAAAAGTTTGGCTGATCATCAGTTCCCAATAGACACTTGGTAGGAACAGGCAACTGGGTATGGAAGCCAGAGGAATAGACATAAGAAAGACTTTGAAACCCATATTAACATCTTCCCATGGAAGTCAGAAAGACAGTAAGTCTAAGGTGCTGTTCTTGCTTCGTTTGCTGGCAACAAGTGCTGGATGGAGAACAAATTACATGCAGCTTTGTCCTCAAGCCTTTGATTATGAACAGGAGCACTCACTCTCTGCTCTCAGTCTGTGGAATCTGTCTACAAGTCTTCTTGTCCTACATTTGAGAGCCTTTACTTGATCTATCATGGCTCGCTACATTTCTTTTTGTTTATTGCAATTTTGGGGGACTATTTGTTTGACTTAGCAGTAATGTGTTTTGTGGGTACTTTTATTTTGAAGTTTTTTTTCATCTTGTCCTTTTTAGATTCTAAATATAAAATGCAAGCCTCTTTATGTTAAGGGTTTAATCCCCCACCCCCAGCACTAAGGGAAATAAGAGGCATGGGAAGTGACTCTTTTTCATTGGGCATAGAAAAGGTGCTAATTGATAAAACTGTGGTCATGAAAATTCTCTTTTAGCAAATAAAGATGAAGAGAATATGAAATGAAAAGAAATGTACACTATAACACATTACTAGCAAGACAAAAATCTGCTATATGAATAAGACTAACTCACTCATAGAAAATGATCTCTTTTGTCTCTTCTACTTTCTAAAAGTTAAGAAAGGAGCCAATCATTTATATTTGTTATTTTGAGAAGATGGGTCTTATCACAGAAGAGCAGAAGGAAAGTATTTTCTTGTACTTGGGGTAATCTCAATATTATTTTGAAATTGTAGATTAAGCTAGAAGGCAATTCAGAGTTTTATCAACCAAATCATCATTATCATATTCAGATTACATACTCACTGATTCAAATGTAACTGTTTTATTTTAAGTGGCATTAGTGGGTGTGCACTGTCATTGTCACTGGTGAATTGTGGCAAAGGGACAGGCAAGCCAGTGGTTGTACTGTGAAGAGTTGAGCCCTGGTCATATAGCAAGATTTGTATAATGATTGTATTTGCTTTTCAAGACGCTGTTGCTAGAACCCAGGAGGTAATTCATCTTTTTAAAATGTTTTAAACATACAAACAGCTCTTTGGTAGTGCTTGCCTTGTTATCCAACCAGGGAGACCTTAGAATTTTATGATTGGAAGATCAGACCCCAGAACTGGAGAAGACATTAGAAACCAAATAGTCTTATAGAAGGAGCCATTGAGACCAGAAAAAAAAGGCAAATTACTTTTCCAGAGTTCTAGCATGAAGCAGTAGAGAGAGACATGGGATTCTAGCCTCTTGACATTTAGTTAAGAGTTGCCTTTCTTTTACCAAGTGGCTTGAAAGTTTAATCTCAGTTGACCTAAAGATAAGTAAGTCCACAGAGGTGAGTGAAAAGTGCCAATTATATTTACAAAATATTTCCATTTATGAGGGTTTTTCAACATGAGAACATGAGTAAATTTTACTTCTAAAGCCTCCTTTAAATAGCATGCCATCTTGACTAGTCCTTGTCCTGTTTCCCAAACTTTTTCATACCATCTTTTTGTATTTTTGTTTTTCATATATATATATATATATATATATATATATATATATATATATATATATATATATATATATGTTTATATTCCAGCATGGTTTCCCTCCCTGCTTTCATCCTAGCCAACCCACTGGCACCACACACATCACAATACTTACGTGTTTCCAGACCCCAAGCCACACCTCCTCCATTTCTGTCCAGGCTGTTCAGGAAAGAACAGATCTCTCATGGATATAAACAAAACATGGTATATCAAGTTGCTATAAGACTAAGCACCTCCCCATGTATTAAGACTGAGAAATGTGACTGTGAGGAGTAGGGTCCCACAGCCAGTTAAAGGATCAGAGAGAGCCCTTGCTTCCATTGTTAGGAGTACTGCGAGAGGACCAAGCTACAGAACTGTAACAAATATGCAGAGTTCCTAGGGTAGTCCCTTGCAGGCTCCCTGATTGTTGCTTGTCTCTGCTAGTCCTTATGAGCCCAGGTTTTTTAAGTCTATAATTTTTCTTGTGATGTCCTTGATCCCTTTGGCTCCCATGATCTTTCCTCTCCCTCTTCTGCAGGATTTGGGAGATCTGCCTGCCTAATGTTTGGCTTTGGGTCTTCATCTGTTTCCATCAGTGACTGAATGAAGGCTCTTTGACAACAAATGGGCTAGGTACCAATCTATGAATATAGCAGAATATTATTAAGCATCATTACATTGGCATTTTTTCCCTTCAGTCATGTTTGGTTCTGTCCTAGGTCTCTGGGTCATCTAGCTTGTGGGTTCTGGCAGTCTAGGTAGTATCAGGGGTGGTGTTACTCTCTTGGTATAGATTTTAGGCTAGACTAGCATTAGTTTGCCACTTCCTCAATCTCTAGTTCACCCTTACTCTAGTACATCCCATAGGCAGGATAGACTGAAGGTAAGAGATTATGTGTCTGAGTTGGTGTTCTAATCACTCCACTTGAAGTCGTGCCTGGTCACAGGAGATGGCCAGTTCAGGTTATGTATCACCTATTGCCAGGAGTTTTAGCTGGGATCATCCTCGTAGATTCCTGGATGTAGTAAAGGAGTGGCAGGCCAAAAGTGCAGCTTTAAAGTGAGATAATTTGTGTGAGTGTAGGGATAGGACTGAGGATGGCAGTGCTTCAGTGCTTGCTAGAATGGGAAAGGCTCTGGGTGCGATTTCCAGCACTGTGAAACAAAACAAACCAAAAACTACAAGAAAAAGAAAACAAAGCAAAAGGAAAACTATCTGTGTGATCAGTTTTGGCCTTGATCAAATAGTGTTATAATTTTAGGTAGCTGGTAACAAGCCACTTCTCTCCAAATTGCCTTTTACTTAGTTCTCAATACTTTTTCTTCCATGCTCCAGATGTCTCTGTGTTTACAGAAAACAAAGGGTTAAGGTCTGTTACCAGAGTGTTCTGAAAACCCTATCCCGGTGTACAAGCTTATTGGATTACAAATATTTTGGGCAAGTTGACAAAAACTATCTCTTGTAAGGAGCATGAATATTTTGTATAGAAGCTGAGACTGATCACTGGATAAATATTTTAGTTTCTCAGCCAATGTGATTTACTCAGTTCTGCTAACATTATATCGGGTGACTGAATAAATGGCCCCTCAAGCACCTATGTGCTTATCATGCAACACTGCCTTTAACAGTCTGTCCACAGCTCTGGCCAAGTTTAGTAACATTTCCCCAACTTTCAAATCCCAGGAACATTTTCTCTGTCCTCATCTTTGCTTTTTCTGAGACATTTGACACAACTGACTGATCCTTATTTTGAAACTTACTTTGAACCTTACTCTGGTAACTCAGAAGTCATTGCTTTAGTCTTTTTCCTCCCTGAATGTTGTTTCTCAGTATTCTCCATTGCATTTTTTTTGTTCTTCTGTCTCCTTAGGCCTGATACTTTTCTGAATCTGTTCCTTTCCTTGTTTACAGGATGTCAGACTTGTGCCCACTCCTGTGACTTTGCCATAGCTACAAACTGACCGCTGTCCTAGCTGGACCTCCTGCTCAAGTCTCTCCTCCATCTCCCTCCTTCATTCCTTCCTCAATCTTCTCAAGTTACTCCCCGCACCATCCATATCCAACTAATTTTGGAGAAATAATCAGTCTTTATGTTTCTCAAATGGATGCTTTCACATCTGCTAGGCTGTCTCATTGGAATTGTGAGTTCAGGCCTTCATTTTTATTTTCACCTCGTTTATTCCAGTAAGCTTCAAATAAAAACACCATATATTTGCCTGTAAGATCTGGGCCTTTGTCATCTCTGTTCCTAGTTCTTTAATAGGACTACGCAGCATGACTTATGCAACATGAGATGCCACTTAAGACAACACTGTTTCTAGATGGTCATTCTCTATGAGGGTGGGCATTCTAACCCATGCTCTTTTGCATTTGACTTCAATGTTATGGTGGTTAATCTTTGATCACTTGACACGTGAGAATCAGGCTCATGATATCTGAAATGTTGGTGGTAAGAATGCGTTCAGTGTGGGCAGTCTAAAAGCAAGTTTGGCCCACAGTGAGCATTTTGCTGTAAATGACCAGCTTTGAAAAAGTTCCTCTGGGAATCGAATCAATCTTTGTGAGCAGGGACATCTTGCGCTGCTGCTTTCCAGGAAGCTGCCAGATGGCGCACACAAAAAGCGTCCTTATTTAAAATCCTTTGAGAGGTGTCCTGGGAAAAATGCGGGCAAGCACTCAAACCAGAACAGTAAGTAAAACGGTGGCTAGGGGAAGGACATCATTTAACTCACCTATTCCAAACAGCTCCTTGTGCTAACGTCTGAGCCAGACTGACTTACTGGCTAATATCAGCTCTTAACCTCTGGCTATTAACTCTTAAGAGTCATGGGCTGTGAAGAGGCTACCAGCAAATCTCTTAGCCTTTAAAAGATATCATAGAGACACACTGTGTTGTGCTGCTCATGTAGTTCTCATTAAAGAAAGAGTAGTGGATGGCAGCAAAGGAGTTTTCAAAGATAAACAAGTTTTGGATGATGAAGGACTGGTATTGAGAGTTTGTGAGGACAGTTAGGGGCAGGGAAGGCACTCACGGGCACAACAAAGGCTCCAATGTTTCCTTCCCTAAGGTTTTCACCCAGTCTTCCTCCATCTTCCATGTGACCGCATCAAATAACTTTGGATGCTAGCAAAATTTGGAAGTAAGAAAAGTTCATCTCTACAAATAGAAGTTTCTAGGAATGTTCCTGGGATTGGGAAGATCAAGGCACACTAATAATCTCAAGCCTTCCAATTTGAAGACTAAATTACCCTAAAGGAAAATGGGTAAAATGTTCAAAGAGCTGCCTTCAAGGGCATAGGAAAGCATGAACACTTAATTTCTTGAAAGTATGAAATAAAGAACATTCATAGTCAGCCAAAGATGTAATCAAGCCATTGTAAAAATCGTGTAAACTAAACTTATTGTTAACTCCCTTTTTTACCTTGAGCACATAAATAGTTAGTCTACGTTTTATAAACAATTGAATTTCTGTTCTCCATTGTGAAGAATTGAGGATGCAATCAATTTGCTTACTTTATGCTGGATGGGAGGTCAGGTTTTAATGCGTTCACAGTGTTAGTCTGAAGGAAGATTTATCACAGGCTGAGGGGGATTTGGGCATTGATTCTCAGACATAGAGTCTTTTGATTTCTCTTCCAGGACCCTGATGCAGATGTGAGAGCTGACCTGAGGCTGTGTCTGCTGTCTGGGGCTGGGTGGCTCAGTAGCCATCTGTGTGTAATTATATGTAATATCTATACCTGGGAATGGGGAGCTTTTTTATTGCCAGATGTAAACAATGAAAGGCAAGAAACTTTTAGAAAAACCAGCGAGAAGCCAGCTAGCTCATAAAATGATATTCCTTTCCCTGAAAAAACGAAAACAGAGAAAAGCCAATGACTCTATTATAAATATAGTAAGTTCTTAATAAATCTAGTGAGACTTATTAAAAGAGACATTTCCTTCATGGAAAGGTAGTTAGTAAATTCTTTCCCAAGGTTTGGACATTTACTTCATTTACTCTACTTAAATTTAACATCTTAGAACTGTTTTTTTGTTTTGTTTTGTTCTTTTTTTTTTTTTTAGCAGTTATGGCTTATGCCTTCATATATATCTTCCCAGAATTGAGGCAGGTAACTATCCCATCTAATCTGTTAATCTTTTGTCAAATACATTTTCCTGCTGTTTGTGTTTTTTCCTGTTTGGTCCACTGGCCACAACAGGGAAGAGAGTCTCAGAGGGGGAGTATCTGCAAGGTTTTACTGTAGCATGTCTGTAGGGAATCTAGGTGGGAAGACCAAGCCTGGAAGTAGGTGGTGCCATTGCCTGGGTTTGGGTCCTTGATTGTGTAAAAAAGAACATGGACTGAGCCAAGTGGGAGCCTGCATATATTCACTCTCTCCCTGCCCTTGGCTGTTGGTAGCACTTTCTTCAAGTTCCTGCTACCTGTGATTTGCCTGGCATGATTAACTTGAACCTGGGATTTGAGATGGCCTCCTTCCCTTCGAAATTGTCCTGTTTGGGTGTTTTACCACAGGTACAAGAAAGGAGACCAGGATACTGCCATTTACATAGAAAAAAGTCAGATTGGGAAAGTAGTGCCAGAAGTTGTCAACATCTTACTTCTCTGTCTGGAAAGAGGCTTTTGTTCTCTCCTGTGCCCTGGTTTCTGCTTCTTCATGAAGTCTCCCTCTAGCTAATGAAGACACACCCTATCTATTGTGCTTTGTCTCTCTTATGTCCTGCTTCCAGCTCACCCATTTATGACCTTTAATATTAATGCTTAGAGAAAAGTTTGGCAAAAAATAAAGGGAATATGAAGTGAAATCACGTTATATTTAATCTCTTAATGGCTTTTATTCTCCCATCAATACAAACAACTTTCCCTCAAAATCTCAAATGTATGCTGTTATGAGAAAATGTATTCAGAGTACATAATTATACTGTATTTCTTTTTGACTATAAAAGTATTTAATCAAGAGACTTGTTAAATACAAGATTATACAAATTAACATAATATTCACGTTTTGCGAAGCCTTTAAAAGAGGAAAGCCACCTTTGAAACTGAAGTGAAATAAAAACTTTTATTTATGCAGTCATTAAGGGAATGATCGATATGTGTTTCATACTTTACATGAGAATTAACTCCATAAAGCCATACAATTTAATCAGAATAAAAGGAAATTAAAAGTAGAGAAAGAATATCTGGAATAAGCCAATATGCATGCAAGAGATATAAGCACACATGTGTTGTGGGAGCTGCGGGTTGCATTCTGCCACCCAGCTCCTGACACCGGCTAGCTTTACCCGAAATAACAACACACAAACGGTATTCTTTTAAACACTGCTTGGCCCATTATATCTAGCCTCTTCTTGGCTAACTCTCGCACCTGGACTAGCCCATTTCTAATAATGTGTGTTGCACCCCAAGGTGCGCTTACCGGGAAGATTCTAGCCTACGTCCATCCTGGGTGGGAGTTTCATCGCGTCTGCCCGGGAAAGGGGAGCATGGCCTCTGAGTTCACTTCCTCTTCCTCCCAGCATTCTGTTCTGTTTACTCCTCCCACCTATGTTTTAACCTATGAGGGCCAAGCAGTTTCTTTATTATAATTAACCAATGACCCTCCTCCATCATTTCCCCTTTTTCTGTTTAAACAAAAAAAGGAAGGCTTTAACTTAACATAGCAAAATTACATATAAAAAACAGTTATCAAGTAAAAATTGCAATAATCTTTATTATAACTAAGGAAAACTATAACTATAACTATCTATCTATTCTTCAACTCCATCAAAGACTCCAGCAAGATACAATATTACCTAAGCAAAAAAGAAATAAGCAACTTTCAAACTCTAGAAATGACAGAGACATCTTGCTGCCTGGACAGTCACCCAAAGTTTCTCTGTACTGTTGGGGCATCCATCTTCGGCCTACAGGCCCATAGTATCCAGAGATATTTCCATGAAGCAGGAAATTTCAAAGTCAGTTCAGTCACTATCTGTTGTGTCCTGCAGAATGTCTTGCAGACTCCTTCATGAATCAGGAACCCCGAAAGACCATCTCACCTTTAGGCAAGTTCAGTAGTCCTCTCTCTGTGGGTTCTTTGTGTCTAGTTTATGCAACAGTCCAGGCAAGAGCAGTTTCTTGCCCAAATTGCTATCAAACTCCATAAGGATCCTCTTCAATGCCCATTTTCCTCTCGAAGTAGATTGGTGCTGCCAAGAGCAGAGTGTCTCATTGTCATGAAAAACCCTAAGTTATTAAAACATTAAATAGCATATTCCGTAGTCTTTGAAAGATATGAAGAATGCCGATCTAACTGAAATATATCTCTATATATCTAGAAAATATAACTAATATGACTACAAACTTGATTATTATTAATGATTATCCATTAACAACCTATATACATTACATTTTTACATGGACTATACAATCACAATATCTTAATCAATATCAGAAATACATATACATATAACAAAATTGACCTTAAATCTCTATCAATAAATCAAAATCTATACTAATGCAAATTATTCATATCTATATCATATCCGCCTTTAAATGTAAAAGAACATTTATAAACCATATTTGGGAACATGGGTGCAGTTTTTTTCTCCAAACTGCTTCCTGCTGAATGGGGGTATCGTTAATTAGGTCTTTCATGGTATAACCTGTGTGCTAGTTTCATCTCAGTTGGCAGTTGAGCGAAGCAATTTTCTGAAGGTGTTCACAGCAACCTTCAGGAGGGCATGGTCTGTCATACCATATTGGGATAGAAGCAATCCACAGACTCTCACCCTCTGTGAAAACAAAATAAGAAACTCCTTTCCAAAGCATCATGTCCTTAGATCCAAAGCATTTTCAAAATATCTATGTTGGATTAGTTCAGCAGCATTTATAAACAAATATCTTTTAGCAGCTGTTGCTCCTTTCTCAGCATTCAAATAATTCAAAGAGAGCATAATAGCATACAGTATCAAGATTCTCTGTGTATTTCCCATCTTTGTGCAGCTTTGTTTTAACCTCTATTTCATTTATTTTTACTTTTAACTTTTTGCTTTTTGAGACAGGTTCTCCATATATCTTTGACCTGGAATAACTCTGTAGACCAGGCTGTCCTTGAACTCTCAGAGATCCGCCTGACTCTGCTTCCCAGGCATTGGGATTAAAGGTGTATACTACCACATACAACTACTTTCTTTCTTCCTTTTTTTTACTTTTAAGAACTTTTAGCTTGCATATATTTTTAACACACTATAAATTATTTAAAGGTTTTCTTTGTCTTTGAATCTCTTTTTACTGTATATTGTTGGACTCTAGCATCCAAACACCAAGAAGGAGTCACCCCCAGAGACCATCTCATATACCACAGCCGATGCAAAAGCATGAGGATTTTATTAATGCTGTCATGACAGGATCCCCCAGCATTCGGGAAGCCAAGGGACCTCGAATAGCTGGTATAGTCTACTTTTAAAGGGGCCACAGAAGCAAGGGGGGTTGTTCTTTGACTATTCTAATTGGCTTATTCAAAAGGGCTATTACCAATAATTGACTGGAGAGCTGTTGCCAGATCAGATGAAGTAAGAGGTCATTTTGACCCTGTTTCCCAGGGGACCTAACCAAAACATACGTATATGGGTAATTGTTCAGGAACTGAGTACGTGCATGTGTAACTTTAGGTCCTTGGTTCCCAGGGGAGGAGGGAAAGCACTATGGAACAGAGGCTGAGAGGATTCAGAATTGTCAAAAATGGCTTCTGGATTGTCTTAAAGTCTTACAATATCTCTCTTTTTCTGACCACACAAGCCTTTAAATTACTGAGCAATATGGGTAGCATTAAAGCCGTGGCTTTGCCAGCTAGATCCAGCTCATTCCTTAGCTTTCCAGCCTCATGGCGAAGGTACCAGCTGTAGCCATCTTTATTGCCACAACTATGGCATTTCAAGGTCCTTGCCAGCAAACAAGCTACAACACTCAAATGTTCTCTCTGTAGCTGACCTCCTGCCTCAAAGAGTCAGAGTTTGCCCTGGCAGTATGGCCCACAAAGCCAGCATTTTAAAACAGCACAACTTTTTTCCTGCTACAGCTGAAAACAAACAAGCATTCAGTCAGCTTTTATCAACACCATTTAAATGTTTCGTGGCAGAACCTCTTAAGAGCTGCAGGGTTTTGCAGCTGAAGCTGAGTCAGGAAGCCTCTCTTAGATGAGAGTGTTTGCTTGCTTCAAGCAAGTAGAGCAGACACGAGAAATTGCTGCTACCAAGAAAACATGCTTTACTCTTTCCCAAGCTTTCTCAGGCTTTCAGTGGATTCAGTTGTCCACACGTCTGGGCGCCATTCTGTTGTGGGAGCTGCAGGTTGCATTCCACCACCCAGCTCCTGACACCGGCTAGCTTTACCCTAAATAACAACACACAAACTGTATTATTTTAAACACTGCTTGAGAACACTGGCTGCTCTTCCAGAGGTCCAGAGTTCAATTCCCAGCAACCACATGACAGCTTAAACACTGCTTGGCCCAATATATGTAGCCTCTTCTTGGCTAACTCTCACACCTAGACTAGCCCATTTCTAATAATGTGTGTAGCACCCCAAGGTGCACTTACCGGGAAGATTCTAGCCTACATCCATCCTGGGTTGGTGTTTCATCACGTCTGCCCGGGAGAGGGGAGCATGGCCTCTGAGCTCACTTCCTCTTCCTCCCAGCATTCTGTTCTGTTTACTCCTCCCACCTATGTTTTAACCTATAAGGGCCAAGCAGTTTTTTTATTATAATTAACCAATGACCTTCCTCCATCACACATGCACACACCCCACCCCACCCCCACACCTCATACATGCAAATCTCAAATCAAGAATTAATTTATTTCAGTTTATAAACATTTAGCAGTAACTTCACAGATTAAGCTGTGGCTATGCTCTAACAGGGGAGGACCTTCTTTTTCAGATTGAGTGGGTACATACACTTGTGGTTGGTAGTGCTGTTTTTTTGTGTAGGAATCGACACCAGGGTACTTCGGCGTAGCTTTATAAAGGCTTGTCTTGGATTTGTTTCTAGTGCCTTGAGGTTTATTTTCCAGATAGAAAGTTTTTGGTTTAATTATCATGGAATGTCCATGGACATTGTCATATTCTCACTGTTCTTGTGATTATTTTTTTTCTCATTTGCTTTAATCATTTATTTCAGAGAGTTGATTGGGGGCCATATTAATAGTTTTTAATACTTGTGTGGCAAACAATGTTTTGATTCAAGAATTTATGAAAACACATTCAGAAGTAACAAAATTCTAACAGGAAAAACTCTAGGGTCTCAATTTTAAGTGCTGATTCTAATGAGTACCTCAGATGTTTCTATGACTTTCTTGATCTATTTCTGGGCTGTTTGATCTATTTTAATCCAGTTACTAAATAGCTGGAAATTAAGATTACACTGCAATTTACATGAAAAAAGTCAGATTGGGAAAGTAGTTCCAGAAGTTGTCAACATCTCCTTACTTCTCTGTCTGGAAAAAGGCTTTTGTTCTCTCCTGTGCCTTGGTTTCTGCTTCTTCATAAAGTCTTCCTCTGGCTAACTGAAGACACACCCTATCTATTGGGCTTTCAGGAATTTGAGGTATTTGCCATGATGCCTCAGATGAGTGACAGAAGAAACTACCAGCTTCTCCCTCATCTTTTTAAAACACTTTCCATCATTCCATGTAGATAAGTAAAATAGAATTTGAGAACATCTGGAAACAATCAGTAAACAACAGTTTGGATATTTCTGCTTCATTTAGACTTGACATACTTCAGAAAAAGCTATTCATGGGAAAATTAAATTTACATTTTGATTTCATTTAGAAAATCCATCTATTTGGCATCTCCAAAATCATTAACTTCTCATTTCCACCCTTACCACCATTGTCATTTATTGTACTTTGTCCCCCTTTCTCCTCAAAATGTGCACATCTGGTCTCCAGTCATAAAATGTTTATTCTTAAAACTTAGAATAGGGACTTTATTTCCCTGAAGTTCATAGCCCCCAAGGTCTGCTAGTGTGTGATGGAAAAGTGCTGAGCCCACTCATTTCAGAGTAGATCCTCTGATTTCACCTGGCCTCATCTCTTCAGGCAACATGGTGTTAGTCTAACCATGCCTTTGTATTTCATTACTACTGTTTTCCTTTCCACCTCCTTTGCCTGTCATCTTCCTTCTGACCACTTTTACTTTCTTCTCCTCTTCCCCTATCAACATTTTATTTTTAATTTTGATGGTGTATTCTATCTTCACATGACTCCTCTGTCACTCCCTCTTCCATTAAGAGTAGCCTGGTACTTCCTTGGGTCTCAGAAATCCCTTATTTATATGCTTACAACGTATTTGTTCTATTTCATAACTTGATGGTGTCGTCTCATCACTTTCTTCTGCTGCATTTTCCTTTGTGAACATAGGCTCTGTACCTCACTCATTCTGAAGGTTTTCAGTTTTGATTGTCAACCTGATGGGATTTAGAATTCTGGTTGAAACAAACCTCAGGCCAAGTCTGTGAGGAACTTTCTAGGTGGGTTAAAAAGCCGAGAAGATCAACTCTGAGTGTGGACAGAAGCATTCTACCAGCTAGAATCATGTACTCTGTCTGTAAAAAGGAGAAAGTGAGCTGAGTTCCAGCATCCATTGCTTTCTGTGTCCTGACCACAGATGCAATGTACTGGTGTGCTTCCAGCTCTTGCTGCCATGCTTTCTCAGTCATGGATTTTTCAGCCAAAATAAACCTTCCCATCCTTTAACTGCCCATGCTGGGTATTTTGTCACATCAATGAGAAAAGGAGACCTTTACAGCATGTGTCCTACAACACCGGGTACTGTAGTGTGCAGCATACTGAACACAGGTACAGAGAATAAAGAGCGAGTGCACGGGTGACTGGGAGCACTTTGTTGTAAAGGAAAAAAAACGCAAATTGCCAGAATAAGTCTCTCAGATTTCAGATGACTTAGTTACTCTGTTGGCTAAGATAGCTGCACATGGCTATCAATAAAAGCTAAATTAAATATAAGAGAGTTGTTTTGGTAATAGAAAACCACCATTTGTAGTTTGGAAACAATATAGAAAATCCTTTCATCTTGAGCAGACCACAGTTAAATATAATTTATAATATTTAAAAAATATTCAGTGCTTTGTTGAATTTGTGTGTGTGTGTGTGTGTGTGTGTGTGTGTGTGTGTGTGTGTGTCCAGTGATCTATCTGGCTTGGAATTGATAAGAAATGATATGTAGAATTTTGGTCCGTAAGCTTAAGCTTCAGTTAAATTTAGGTCATCTCAGCATAGGCTGGCTTAGTTCTGCTGAGATTATAGGGGGATATTCTAAACTAGGGCTACACTGGCTACAACACGGGAATTGGGAGTCATGCATGAGATGGTTTATGAGGAGTTTTCCATCTTACAGTCTTTACATGGCTACCAACAGTTCTAGCTCATTTTAATCACCAAGGTTCTGGTTGTCCAATGACTGAGGTATTCATCCAAAGAACTGAATTAAAATAGTACCAGTATGGAGCATTGTTAGTGTGGTATTCTGGATAACCATGCAAACAATGACACACTGACTTGTGTTCGGAGACTACAACCTATTATGCAGGGGCGAATCAGGTTATTTTACATTTCCAAACCTTAAAAGCAACTCTTTGTCTCACTGCTACCCTTGATAGCTTCCTTTCCTTCCTGAGGAATCCTGGTGTAGCTTCAGATGTTTATATTTTCAATCTCCCCCACCGAGATTGTTTTTTCTTATGCAAGTTGGGACTCTCCAATTTACTTGCAACTCAAATTTCATGAACTGAATGGGCACAGCGAGTTTGCTTTACAAGGCTTCCTATCCAGTAACAGTTTCACTTCAAAATGTGACAGCTCCCTATAAAGATGCATCAGTGTAGTTTGGTGAAGGCAGGAGCAAAAAGAAGTGCACAGGTAATGTATTTATGTTCTGTAACTAGAGCCCACAGCATCAGTTCACTATCCTCCTATTAATATATATTTAATGAGTACTTTAGTTCTTTGTATCAGTGACCACATTTCTGTTATGTCTTTTGAAATCTTTTGAAATTTGCTGCCAGCCAGCTTTCACCCAACTCTGACCAACTCCCGAATGTCTCTCACTTTAGAAGAGGGCTTAGCACTGGGAACTCACTCCTTTATATAGTCCAGCCTTCATTATAGTGTGACTTTATCTTTCTTAGAAAAATTACAGCTAGGATGCATAAGGCTTTGCTAGTAGTGTATTTGTACGATGTCATTATTTATATACAGATCTTATATCAACATACACTTACCATCAGAAGTGCAAACCTGAAGAAGGAGAATCCATCCTATCCTAATCTGTGAATTTCCTTTCCCTGCCTCTCATCACAGAGACAAACACAGTACAAACCTGAATGAATTTTCTCTGTGGTACTCAGCTCTGTCAATGCTGAATTTGGGTGCAACTTCTTTTCATTTGGGGCATTCTTCAAATTCTTCTAACTTGGAGGAAGAAGTCTTCATGTTCTTTTTACCATTTGTAGCTATGTCATTTTTTTTTATTTGCAGGTTCAGTATAATAAGTTAATTTGATAATACAAAATAAATCCTGAAAATGTAATTTGATATTTTAACAATATTATAGTGCCAATGAGATTTTTTGGGCATTATATATCAAATCTCAATGGGTTCTTATTTCTTGAAGGTGGATGTAACTTTAAGTCCTTGTAATGTTTTATTATATGAAAGCACATTACTGGCTCTGCCCCACAGGTCACAGAGAGGAACTTAGTGATGGAGAACTCTCCTTTTCATGTGCTTCCTATTTTCATAAAGAGAGAGATCTGCTAGGGTAGTGATCTTGGCCTCATCCCCACTCACTTAATTTTAAACTCTGAAAAGAAAAGACTATCCTTGACATCTGGGTTCAGTTTCTCTGTCGGACCCTTGGGATCTCCCTCTTCCCCTCTCATTGCCATGGGCCAGTACAGGTGACCAATTTTGGATAACAAGTGTTCATTCTGTAGATTCAATGTTTTTCTTCTATGTATACTTATGTAGGGAGAGGTTTGGCAAGTTCTTTTACAGAATTTACAGATACAAATTCACATTTTTCAATGAACTTAAAATAATAAAGTCAATATTTTTATTTCCATTTCTCTCTTTTTTGAATTATTTCCTAAGTTTTCCATATTGATAAAAGATAAGAAAAGTTGTTTGCAATCTTGAATTCTCCTAAGATGTGTGTGTCAATAGCTATACCACCCATCTTATGAATATTCTAACGACAGCACCATTACCAATATAGTATTATTGTTTTATATAGACTAAGATACACCTCTTTATTGGCATTATTGATAGTTTAATTGAAGTGTTATTCCATGTCATCTGATAAGAATTCTGACCCTCTGGTTTAGTGGGAACTCATTATTTTAAGTACATTAATTCATTCTACTTGCTGAGTCCAAGGAAAACAGGTGTGAGCCACCATACTGGTGTTTAGTGATACCTTAATATTCTTAGTTTATATAGATATATAGTTTATATATTGTACTACAAAGTTCTTCAATTCTTAAATATACATACACAACAGAGAACAATACAATCATTAAAATAACAGCATGAACTAACGAAGAATAAGATGAAATACATATGTGTTAAACCCATTTCTTCTTGTATTTAGGCAATTGCTTTACATTTTTTTGTATTGAAAATAAATTCTTCACTCATCCAGTACATCCTGGTTATAGTTTCCCTTTCCTCCACTCCTCTTAGCTCCCTTCACCTCCCCTTTTACCAGATCCACTTACCCTCCCATCTGAAGCTGAAGGAAGCCTCTCTGATGAGGACTGGACAAGACACAGAGCTATGAAATGACATCACTAGGAGTCATTTCATTGGTTTGTTTTTGACCAGTTGTGCTTAGTTCTATCCTAGTTCTCTGCGTTATCCAGTCTCTGGTTCCTGACCATGTAGGCCGTGTAGGGCAGTGGTTCCTTCTCGTGCAATGGGCCTCAAGTTAAATCAGTTATTGTTTGGCCACTTCCACAAATACTGTGCCATCATTGCCCCAGCACATCTTGAAGGCAGGGTAGATGGTAGGTTGAAGGTTTTGTGGCTGGACTGGTGTCCAGGTTACTCTTTCAGTTCCCTGCTGAGTACCTTCCCTTACAAAAGAGACTAGAACCTAGGGGGGAAGCTTTCACACAGATACTAGCTTGACCCCTCCTTGTCCAGGGGATGTTATCCTTAGCAATAGCACTCTGCAGGTTGACGGTGATCCTCTGTCCTAGGATTGGCCTGGGTTGTTTGAGGGTGCATTACCACAGCACTGTCTTCTCCAGCAGCTAGACCAGTACAACCCCAGTCCACCACAGGAAAACTCAGATTCAGATTCTGTAGCTTCCATTTCTCGCTTTAAAATGTTTAGTAAGAGCTTGTACTGACCAAATGCTGGCTGATTTTCTCCCTAACATACCAATTGTCCTTTTATGATCCTCAGACTCCATGTTTCCTGAACTAATGACTTGACTTCAGTGTTCTGGCCTGGATGGTTCCTCATGAAGTACTGGGAAAGTCCTTACCCACAAGGGCTAAATGACATTTAAATGTCACTTCTTTAACTAGGTTTTCTCTGACCACCTTTGCATGCTGCTTCCCCTTGCTTTAGCATCAAAAACCTTACGATTCTTGCGTCATTTTATCAATAAATATATTTTGTATAAAGTTCTCCGAGCTTTATGGCCCTTATTAATAACCTAGCCAGGAAATCAACTGATGTTTTACTTTTTACAATTGCCTAGTATGTATCCTAAAATAATTTTAAATAATACAATTTAATAGATACTATAAATAATTTTGTATAATAAAGTTTAATATATACTGGATTTTCAACAATACCATGTAATTTTTTTCAACATAAAGTGCCTATGAAAGATGGACTTTTAACTGGATAAAAGTAAACTGAAATATATAATGAAGTGAAAGAAATAATTTGCTTATTGTTTTTTGAATTTCTCTACTTTTAATTAGATGTCTGTAATGGATGGTCATAGAAAATTGATCATTTTTATCTTAGTCATAAAAATGCATTATTCCAGGAATCTCCAAGTTAGATTTAAGTCCAGACATAATGCTGTGCTCATCACTCATTGAACAGACATGTTCTGGGCACCTTTCATGTGTCAGTGTGGAGATAGCCATTGTCATTCTGTGTATAAACCAACTCATATAATTAATCTAACAAGTTACAAATGTTTCAATTGTTTCCTAACAGCTCTCTAATGATAAGCTTGTCAGTATGCATTCTATCCTGTGTTCTAGGAGGCTACTCATTAGTTCCCGGATGTTCAACTTCGAAATAATCACACAGAAACAATATTATTTGCAATACTGTTTGGCCAATAGGTTAAGCATATTTCTGGCTAACTCATATATACTAGACTAGCCCATCTCCATTAATTTGTGTACCACCATGTGGCTGTGGCTTACCAGGTAAAGTTCTGCTCTGAGTGTCTGTCTCAAGGGGGCTACCTGGTTTCTCTCTGACTCCACCTTCTTTCTCCCAGCATTCAGTTTGGTTTTCCCTGCTTAGCTCTGTTCTTCCCTATTAGGCCGAGTCAGTTTCTTTATTAACCAATGGCATTCACAGCATTCGAGAGGAGTCCCACATCAATACTGCAATATTTTACATTAGATTTGGGTGGATTCTCTACATATGTTCAGCTTCACAACTGTGCCCTTGACCTTAATTACTTTATTGTTATCAAGTATTTTGTTTCTTTGTTTTGTTTAGGCAGAGATATGTCCCTCTTCTTTTCTAATATAGTAAATAAAATTTCAAACTTACTTTTTTCTTTCAACTTGTAGGATGGTCAGTCAGCATAAATCTGAACTCTGTTTTACATTTTTAATCGTGTGATGGTTTTATGTAATGAATTTTAGAGATGTTACCTCCCCACTCTCCTCCCACATAGTGTTCCCTCTGGCTCTCTTATCTACAGACCCTTGTCCAACTTACATGCCATCTTTTTGTGTGTGACACATTGCATTTCATTATTGTTACTTGCCCGCGTGTGTGTGGGATGTTATTCATGGAGGCCAGGGCAATTTTTATCTGGGACTGCTCTGATGAAGTCCTTGGGCTTCCCACAGGTCAGGGAACCCTGATTGCTCTTCGAGCAGATGAGGGAGGGTGACTTGATCAGGGGAGGGGGAGGGAAATGGGAGGCCGTGGCGGGGAGGAGGCAGAAATCCTTAATAAATAAATAAATTAAAAAAAAAAAGAAAGTGGCAGCCTTCTTCCACAAGCCTCAATTGCTAAGGTTTCAATGGAAAGTGTCCCTCATTCTTGATGAAACACTGAGAGGCCCAGTTTTGTGCAAGTCTTGAGCAGATAACTGTGGCTATAGATAACTTCATGAGTACAAGGTTATGCTATGTTCTGAAGACATCTGAACTTGAGAAGGTACTCATCTTCCATCAGAGTCATGAGAAAATGATGATGACTTTTACAGAAGGGTTCTTGGGAATATGTTTCAGGGCACATTTAAAGATTGTTATTTTTTTTTAATAAACCTGCTCTCTGTACCATGGCACAAACAACAAACAGCATTTCAGAAGTTTAGAACTTCAACATGTAGAAAGCTTCTAAGGACAACTGGGAAGAGGGATTAAGATAGATTCAACATCTTCAGTTCTCAGGACACCTATACCAGAGAAGTTATGTTTTTCCAACTTATAGATAAGAAAACTACATCTTCAGACTATTGAACTTTCTTAGTTTCTGTATTGTTAGTGCTTCATACTCATCCATATAAACCCAGATATAGCAGGAGACTTCCCAAAAAGATTTTGAGTAGTCAGTTTAATGCAGACATACCTTCATTGGAATTAAATCTTAAGTCATTGTTAAAGTTTTGAAATTTCTTAAAAAGGTAAGTGGGAGACAAGAGGTCAAAGAAAAATAGTTTTGCTTTTGAGATGTACTTGTTTTTTATTATTACTATAACTATTTACTGCAAGCAGCATAGAACACCAACTGTGAATTTGTGGATCTGTAGCAACCTAACCTCACATGCTGGAATCTCCTTTGTTTTCCTTTCTCTCCTAATTGCAGACTGTTCTCTGCTTTTGGAGACTTGTGATATCAAATCAGGACCATTTCTATAGTAAGGATAATGTTCTTTGTTAAGGTCTATAAATTTAATTATGTCTTCAAAAATCTCTTTCTCATATAACATAAAATGTTAATAATTTATAAAGAAGGTTAAGGCGTGGTTACCATCTGGGGGCCAGTCTACTCACAACAACAGGGAGGACTACAAGAAAAAGAAAAAATTTCAATGTAGACATGTATTGGTGGTAACTCGCTTTTATTTCTTTTATTTTTGTGTATGAGTGTTCTATTTCCCGTGTGTATATGTATTTGCACATGTGTGGATGTACATGTGTATGGGTATGAATGCTCATTTGTATACACGACTGTGACTATAGAGACCCAAGTTAATATAGGGCATTGTCCTAAATTGCTCTCCACTGTATTTATACAGAAGGTCTATTGTTGAACCCAGGGCTCTGGGCTCAGCTCATCCAAGTTGTCAACTTGCCCCAGGAATCCCCTGTCTCTGTCTCCCCAACTTAGGCACTACAGGTGGTCCACCACAAATGCCCAGCTTGGTAGATGGGTGCTGGAAATCTGAACCCCAGTCCTCATGATTGTAAGCAAGGGCTTTATCCGTTGAATAGTCTCCCCACCTCTTGAAGGATGTTTTGATACTTTCTGTTCAATAAAATTTACTGGAAAACTGAAACATTTAATGATTGTTTTCTGGGTTAGTAAAAAAATTGGAGCTAAACATATAGTTTTCTAGTTCAGGGTCTTTTTTGTCTTCTACTTCTTGTATTAGCTGGTTCTATTTTGATTGTTTGCCTTTAAATTATAACATTTCAAGTATGATTATAATGTTTATAGTTTTTATGCCTGATCCATTTTGGATACATTTTCTCCAATCCTGCTGATTTTGGTTTATTATATGCAACTTATTTGGATTGGTTGGTGACTCTAATCATGGCTGAGCACAGAGGGTTGGAAATTCTTTTGCAGTTTTAAAGATTTGAAATGTGAAAGACAAAATGTTAACAGTAATGACTTCCACATTTAAGTTGCATTTTATTTAGAAAATTATTCTATCTTTCAAGGAATTATACTGAATATTTTTTGTCAAAGTGCTTGGTATCTGGATATGCTTTGTGATTTTACCAAACAGAGTGATCACATCTTCAAACACCAGGTTTTAAATTCTTTAAAATAGTAATAACTGTTCTCTGCTCCATAGAACCCAAGTGGTTTGAGGTTATGCAGTGTTTCATTGTGATGTCAGAATTGCCTCTGCTTCTCCCCTTGATAAATGTTCTATCCCATGGCTTCTATTTCTACTTCAATAGCAAAATATTGACATAAATTAAAATTAAGCATGAAGTCACTCTTTGGGGAATTGTCCCCTCTTTTTCTTCCTGTACTAACATTAAAATCCTCCATTTTACTTTGCCTGGAGAAAACAAAAATCTGTTCTATCATTTTCTATCTACATTTTGCTTGAGAAAAATGTGGAAGACAGCTGTTTTAATGTTGAAATTGATCCAATTTCTATTAAGGCTGTCCTCAGAGCTTTGGAAAATTTAATTTTAACTCCCAGAAAATTTGTTCAAAATGAGACATAAATGACCACTGTTATCTTCCTTCCCCGAGTTTCTGAAGAATGCGTGGTCAGTCACTCATGCCTTAAGTCAGCAGTAAAAACTTATGTTTACAAGTAAACCAGAAGAACACCCTCACAGAGTAAACTAGTGCATCTATTCAATGCTGGTTTTGTTCATTTTGTCTGACTAGTGCTTTCATCAAGAGTTTAGAAAGGTTGCTTGTCACTGAGATCAAGAACCCTGGTAATTTTCAAATGCTGTACTCTAAGATGCCGTACTTTGTGTGTAAGGCTGTGTTTGCTGGTGAGAGGCGATGAGGAAGAAGACAGTAATATTGTCTGAAGTTCCATTGAAAATTGCTGCCTTTGAGGTCAGTTTCCAGTTTTGGATTCAAGAAGCACCTGAACAAAAAAATGAGTCCTGAAATGCTTCTTAGGTGTCTGAGTCTCTCCCCTGATTCACCTTTGTACTCACTGTGTTTGTAGATGTCGAGGTGTGTGCTCTCCTGTGCTGGGATGAGGGTAGGGATGAGAGGAGAGCCTTAGTTCTCGAGCGGTCAGGATCCCAGCTTGTCTCATGATAACATTCCTGGTCAATTCCTTTGTGAGCAACAACTCCAAAAGCTTATGGAGGATGGGAATAACAGTTACAAAGTGCCATCCATGTTCTCAACCCCATTGTAGACAGTGGACAGCTAATAAATATTGTCACTGTTGCAAAATCTCTCATGTTGCAGCATTTAATTTGTGTATGCCTCATTTGTGGGAGATGTGCAAGTAGACTCTGTCGTTGTCCTTTATTTCAGAAGTGTGTTTCCAGTCTCAGTCTGCGGGTGGATTTCCCAGCAGCACTATAGTTTCTGAGCACGTAGATGCTGCCAGAAGGAACTTCTGAGCTCTGCTCTGTCGTGGATGTTTATTAATCTGCTACCATGGAGACAGGTATTTAATTGTGAATAAGCAAGAAAATGACTTTATACAAAACTCTATTTCAAACAAGGTTATTGGTGGGCAGTGATTCTTTCATCTAAAAAATATCATTTCTAAGTGACTAATCTCATTTTGGCAACGTGATTTGGATTTCCATGAAAACAGAAGTGACAGCTGAGGTCTCTAAGCTCTTATAACTAGAGGGAGTCAGGTTAATTCTTATAAATGTCAGTTGTCTCAAGACACCTAGCTAGTCTCTAGGGTAAACAAAAGAACAACCTGCCAAACATTTACAAATTTATATATACACAGTGCTGCGCAGCTGCAGGCAGGCAGGATGGGACTGGAGAAGTAATTGAGCTCACTTCTTGAGACACAACCACAAAACAGTGAAAGAGACACTGAGAATAGTGTGGATTTTGTGAAACCCCAAAGCTCTTCCCAGTAACACACCCCCTCCCACAAAGCCAGACCTCTTAATATTTCCAATCAGTTTCACCGACTGTGTGCCAAGTATTCAACCATGAACCTGGAATGGGGGAGGCATTCTCACTCAAACTATCATGTGCTTGAACACTTACCTAGAAGGAATGGAAAGGGGGTATAAACAGCAAAGAAGGTAGTATCTTCATTTAAACATTATGTGATTCTATATAAAAGAGATTCAAGAGACTCAATGAAAACACTAACTCTGAAAGCTGATAGTATCAAGCAAGTGGTAGGATACAAACTTAATATAAAATTAATATATCTTTCATATGCCAATAGAAAATATAATAAGAAAGGAATCAGGAAAATAGTTCCATTCACAATTGCCTCTTTACCATCAAATACTTTCTACTGAGTCTAACCAAGTGTGTGAAAGACCCATAAAATGAAACACAACAACAACAACAACAAAACTCCAAAACACATTGAAGAAAGAAATTGAGGAAGACACTAGAAGATGAAGACTTCCCATACTCATTGATTGGAAGTTTTAATATTATGAAAATGACTATACCTCAAAAAGTAATATATAGATTTACTGTGATTCCCATCAAAACCCCAATGCCATTTTTTCACATATAAAAATTTAAATTCATGTGGAAACAAAAAATACTGTGTAGTCAAAAAAATTCCTTATCAAACATAAAAATGATTGAGATATGACCCCTACCTGATTTCTGATTATACCAGAGTACACATAGATAGACTGAACTATTCAGATACAACCCAATATAGCTACAGTTCTCTTATTCAGGACAAGATCTCAAAAATGTATTTTGGAAAAATGGCAACCTCTTCAACAACTGTTGCTGGTAAAATTGGATATCTACATGCAGAAGAACGAAACTGAAGCACTGTCACTAACCCTGTACAAATACCAAGTCCAAATGGACCAGATCCCCAGTGTAAGCTCCTAAATCCAGACAATTTAGAGAAAAAATGTGGGGTAAACTTGCAGGGTAAACAATTCCAGATACACTCAAAGGCAAGGACTTTCTAAACAGGACTGAAATTATTCAGGAAATAATGCCAACAATGACAAATGGGACTTTATAAAATTAAAAGATTCTGTGTAGCAAATGAAGCAGTTACTTGAATGAAGAGACAAACTACATGAAGAAGAAAAATCTCACAAGTTATTCATCTTATAGATGGTCAATTTGCAAAGAAATATAAGAAATTATTGAGGTATGTTTGTTTACCATGTTATCGAGCTTATAAGAAAACAACAAAATCAAACAAGAAATCAAACAACTCAATAAAATGGCTAATGTCAAACAACTCAATAAAATGGCTAATGTAATGAAAAGGCAGTTATTATATGAAATACAAATGGCCAGTAATCACATAGAATAATGTTCAGCCTCTCTAGACATCAGAGAACTGAAAATCAAAAACTATACCAAAATTCCAATTCACCGCAGTCAGTATGGTGTCATTAAGGAAACAAACAATGTTAAAATGTGAGCAAAAGGGCACCCTTAAAACATCTCCAGTGGGAATGAAAAATAACCCAGACACTTTGCAGGTCGATATAGAGGTTACTCATAAAGTTAAAACTAAATCTAACATCTGACCCAGCAGCACCACTCTTGAGTATTCATCCAAAGAATTCCTAGTCTATATAACATAGAGATCCTTGACCATCCATATATATTGTAACACTTTCTCAATAGCTTTTATGCATCCCAAAACAGATAAAAAAAGTGGGTAAAAATGTAGTATAAATAAATGATGGAAAATTTTGCATCCATGAAGAAGTAATGTTGCTTGCAGGCAAATGTATGCAATGCTAGTTTATCATTTTAAGTGAATTTAAAAAGTCTCAGAAATAAAGAAATTGTATGTTTTCTATCTTTTACAGTGACCAATTTGTAGTAGGACTTTGCTTATTTGTTTACCAGCTGGCCAGCAGCTCACTCACAAAATAACCACACAGAAACTGTATTAATTAAATCACTGCTTGGCCCATTAGCTCTAGCTTCTTATTAGCCAACTCTTACATAAATTTAACCCATTTCTATTAATCTGTGTATTGCCAAGTGACAGTGGCTTACCGTGTAAAGTTCCGGCATCTGTCTCCAGCAGGGCTACATGGCTTCTCCTTGACTCCACCTTTCTCTCTCCCAGCATTCAGCTTAGTTTTTCCCACCTAGCTCTGTTCTACCCTATCTGGCCAAGGCAGTTTCTTTATTAACCTATTGTATTCACAGCATACAGAGGGGAATCCCACATCACTTCCCTTTTTCTGTTTAAATAAAAAGAAAGGATTTATCTTTAACACAGTAAAATTACATATAACAAAACAAGTATCAAGCAAGAATTACAGCTACAACATTTATATCTATTTTATCTCTTGTCATAATTAAGGAAACTATAACTATAGTTATTTATTTTTCAATTCCATCAAGGACTCCAGAAAGGAAATAATATTACTTGTGTAAGCAGGAAGTGCAATCAAACAACTTCCAAAATATGGAACAAATGACAGAGACAACTGGCTACTGGGCAATCACGCAGAAGTATTACGTGGCTATATTTGACACATTGGGTGCCAATTTGTTGTATAAGGTCACTTGTTCATTTCTTGGTTACCCAGACTCCTGAAATAATAACACAGAAATCATATTTGCAATACTGTTTGGTCAATAGCTTACGCGTATTTTTAGCAAACTTAGATCTTAAATTTACCCATCTCCATTAATCTGTGTATTGCCACGAGGCTGTTGCTTACCATGTAAAGTTCCGGCATCTCTCTCTGGCAGGGCTACATGGCTTCTTTTTGACTCTGCCTCCTTTCTCACAGCATTCAATTTAGTTTTCCCTGCCAAGCTCTACTCTACCCTATCACAGACCTAAGAGAGTTTCTTTATTAACCAATGGTATTCACAGCATACATAAGGGAATCCTACATCACTAGGTGGCATATGAGTACATAAAATAATAATGAGTATATATATATATATGCATATATACATATATGAGATGATATTAAGTAGAAGCAAAACTATAGTAGCAAAGGGATTAACAGGAGGTTTGAGGAAGAAGAAAGGGAAGAATTATAGGTTGTGGAGGATATGCTTAACATACATTAAATTCTTGTTGGGGGGGGAACCTTTGGTAGCTATACACCTGAGAGAAGATTAATATTTAGGATATAAAAATAGGATATAAAAATATTCAAAAAGTAAACAAGAAAACAAACAGCTCAATCAATGCATTGGTTAATGAATTGAATAGACAGTTCTCTAAAGATAAAACATAAATAGTCAATAGACATATGAAAGAATGATTAGTGTCACTTGCCATCGGAGAAGTATCCACGTACAGCCCAGTACCATATGGAATGAGTATACACATGAGTACTTTTAAGTGCTAAGAAACTAAAATAAACAAAAAATGAAATTGTCATTATCATAATTACCTTTCAGTCACCAGCAGTTAGCAGCCATAAACACTGAGGCAAGATCCTACAAAAGCAAAAACTATTCTGTTCACTGAAGGATTGTTACTGTTTTTTGAAATGAGGTAACTTTCAATGAGGTGTGTGTGTTTTTAGATATAACACAGGTGAATACTTTATGGAATATAGTGCAGTAGAGTTATATCTTTTATAAGCACTTGGAAAGCAAAGAGGAATTGTGTGGTTTGCTTTATTACAATATTTATTTTATTGCTGTGGTCTGGAATCAAATCCATAATATTTCTGAGGTATGTCTGTATAACATGTTATTGAGTTTATTAAATTTATAGAAGCAATATGTGTGACAGTAATAAACCTGGCAGAAGAAGAGCAGAACTATAAAAGGGCAAATTTTCTTTCCCACATGAATTTAGTTAGTATAAATCTGAATCTAATTCTAATAAATTTATATATATATCTTAATATTCCTTAGAGCCATGGTAAGAAAAAATGTTTAGGATGGATTTTTATTTTATTTGTGGTGTAGAGATAGAATCTAGGGCACCATGCCCAACAAACACGTACTTTATCACCATGCTCCACACTGCCAGCCCCTTCACATGAATTACTAACATAAATTCTATCGCAACACAGTCTTCCTATCCTGATGTATTTTTAATCTTAAATATGTCTGAAGTATCATTTCATGTACATAACCATATAATCAATACTAGCTTATTAGTAGTGTGCTATATTCAATTGTGTAGATGTGCATGTCCTTGCTCAACAACACTCCATTTTGATGGTGTTGTACAGCACTTTTATTTTTATTACATCTAATAAATATCACCATACACACACCTTGTAAGGTATTTTCTTGGGATACTTTCCTAAAGATGGGATATTCTAGGTATTGCCTTGGAATACTTTCTTTTTTTTCTTTCTTTTTTTTTGCTTTTTCGAGACAGGGTTTCTCTGTGGCTTTGGAGCCTGTCCTGGAACTAGCTCTGTAGACCAGGCTGGTCTCGAACTCACAGAGATCTGCCTGCCTCTGCCTCCCGAGTGCTGGGATTAAAGGCATGCGCCACCATCGCCCGGCTATTAATATGGTATATTCTACCATTTTATATTGTACACAACGTTTTAAGAAATGCTTCTAAGTTTTCCTCTGGAATCCTGTGTCAGTTGGCACTACTTTTTATAATGTGTGTTTTGTGTGTATGTGTGTGTGTGTGTGTGTGTGTGTGTGTGTGTTTGTGGTTTAGTGTTGCTGGTGGGGTATATGCTAGTCAAGGATTGAGCTATAACTCCAGCCCTTCATTGTTACTTTATAACCTTTGTTGATTGGACAAACAAAATATAACACCATAGTTTTATGTAATGTGCATTTTCCTAATCAATAATGAGTTTATTTTAAACATTGCATGTTTCTTCTTTTAAATTGCTAGTTTGATTTGTTATTTGGTGCATTTTTCTATTGTTTTTAAAGTGATTTATTAAAACATAGTTTATATATAAAGAAATAGAAATATGTAATATACACATTTTGATGAATTTGAATATATGCATACAGATATGATAATTAAAGAATTAGCTAAACATAATGCCTCTTAAATTTTCCTTCATGTCAGTTTACTATGTGTATAACTGTGTCTGTCTATATTTAGTAAGAAGATACACGCTTAGCATGCCGTTTACTAAGTTTGAAGTGCACCGTGATTCGTTGCTAACTACAAGCACTGTGTCATACAGCAGATCTCTCAGATATACTTATCTGTTGCAACAGAAACTCTGTACTTATTAAAGAACAATTTTATTTGTCCTCTCTTTAGTTCTTGGCAGCTACTATTGTGCTCTCTTTTTCTATGTATATTTGATTATTCTAGGGACCTCTTATTCATGAACCCACTCACTGTTTATCTTTCTGTGACTGGCATATTTTATTTTTACATAATGTCTGCCAGACTCAACCATATTGTCATAAGCAGAATTTTCTTCATCTTAGGCTAAACAATGTTGTTGCATTTATATATTATATTTTAATAGTCCCATTGTAGTGGGTTCTGGGGTCATTTCTACATCTTGACTATTGGAAACAATGCTATGCTATGCTATAATAGATGTTATAATAATAATGTTAGGGTGCAATTAGGAGGTGCTTATTTTAAATCCTTTTCACATATACAGTGAGAAAGATGGGTCATATGACAGTTTTATTTCAAATTTTTGAGGAATTTACATATGCCTCATAGTTTCTATAGCATTATATTTTTATTAACCCCTATCAGATATATTTTCTGCCATGTATATATGTAATATTTTATGTTAAAATTTTTATATAGTCATACTAGTTTGTTTTCTTTTTAATTTTTACCATTTATATTATTTTCATTTCAGAAGAAATTTCTTTACTATAAATTTTATCAAAGACCCCTGAATTTTCCTTTAATTAAAAAACCTGTACTTTAGTTGACTTATAATTTATTTTGACCCCAAGTTTGCAATTCTGCTTCATCCTTCCAAGTGTTGCAATAACATGCATGCTTTTTATTAACTATTTATGACAATTAATAACAATTTTCACTCTTTATGATTCTATTTCTTTTTATTGATAAATTGTCTACCTCTGTAGAAATGTTGCACTATTTATTATACCTTCATAACACATATTAATAAAAAAGACTTCTTTATTAGTATTTATTTATATAAATTTTTGGAAGAATCTGAGTCTTGCAATATAATTTCAAGGAGTACTTCATATTCTGATTGGGGTTACATTAAATTTATGAGTTAATTTTGTGAAAGCTGACATTTCTATGAGTGGTTCCCTGTTCAGAATCAGTGGATAATATTGTTAATATCTTTTGCCATCTTTCATTGGCCATTAATTCTCTTCCCATGATCCCCCCCGTTTACTTCACTGCTCTCATTCCTCTGTATATCAAGATATGGTTTATGCATGATTCTGTATGAGGCATGAAGTTATGTGCTCTCAGCTCTACCTCTCACATGCTTCACTCTGTGTTTCATCATTTTCTTATTATTGTTTCTGCAACTTGTAGCAAACATGTCTATACTACCAGGAAGTTCCCTTGCTACCACATGTTCATGGGACAATGGCTTCTGTGAAAACAAGGGGAGGCATGGAAAATTCTAGCTGCTTTTTTCTTTTCTTTTTGTTTTCCTTTTGTTCTTGCTTTCATTAATTCCTGATATAAATTGTCCTGGCTCACATGTTGCAGTTTTATAGTTACTTCAGTGCATGAGAGAAAGAAAAGAAAGGAAGGCTCCTATTACTTACAATATACTTTACATTTCCAAAGAGGAAAAAAGTTGCATTCTACCATATAAGGATGTCTTATTTTGGTTAAGACTTGAAAAAATATGCATGTGTGTGAGTAGCACTTTGAGGAATAATCCATAAACCACTGTATTTGTCAGTTTGGTCCAGTACAAAAAAATTAGTATTGACAGAGTCACAAAAATAACAAATGTTTATTTCTCATAGAAACTGGGAAGTTAAAGATCAAGATGCCAGCAGATCCAGTGTCTGTTTATGGATTGTGCCTTCTCCCTGAGTCCTCATCTGTACAATGGACTTTCTGTCTCTTATAAAGGGACCAATGCCATCTACAAAGGCCCATTTTCATTGCCTAATCACCCTTACAGACTCTGTTTCTCAATCTTGTTGTGCAAGGCTTAAGTTCAACGTATGAATTGGAGGAGGCACAAAAATTCATCTCATATGAACCTAACTACCCTTAGTCAATCAGAGTAGCTTCATGTATATTATGTTATGTAAGAACAAGGACCTGAGGATAAAATACTTGACACATAAGCTTTAGTAGTATGGTGATTTCCATAGATAGGTTTCTGGAACTGTAGATCACAGCTTTTAAATTTGTGAGTTGTGATCATAAACAAGATTGTGTAGCTGAATTTGGGGGTTGGCATTAGTGAAAGGTTGTTGAATGGTTCATATACAAATGCATAATGTATTTCTGGCAGCGTTTTCCAAGGTTTCATCAGTCATGTGACTTCATGGTAGCCTTGCTTCTGAACATGCAGTATCTGGAGAATGCTGCTTGAAATACCACGGCTCAGGTATGAGACTATTGCATGTTATAAACTTTAGTGTTTTTTGCTATAGATAGAAAGTTCACTGCTTTTATAGAAACATGTGATTTAATTATGAGAAACAGACTTAATATTTTATCATCATTTTCCAGCATTCATCAAATTAATATATTTTTAGATTGTATTTTGTTTAGATATTTGATTTAAAAACATGTGAATGGCAGACTCGAGTTTATAAAACACTGTTAAATGAATTTTGACTTGGCATAAGAGAGAATTCCCAATTTCGTATATGGTCTAAACGTACTTCAACCATTGTGTACCATTTTTGTTTTTCTGTCAGCTTAGTGACTGCACCTGAATCTACTGCTGTTTTAACTGCCGTCTGTAGCTTCACAGTCCTGAGCCCCAGGGCTCAAGCCATAGCCTGGTAGGGTCTGGCTCGGCTGCTGCCACCAAATGTAGTTTTTAGTTAAGTCTCTAATGTTCCATTTACTAATAAAGACTCAGGAGTCAGATGTTGGGGTGAAAACCTGTTAGCTCAGAGAGACTGAGAAGCAACCAGCTGATCTTCATTTTGACCAGAGACCTAGCAAGAGAACAAGGACATTTTGGTCCAGCCGTCCCAAACTAAAAAGACTGTTAAAAAAAAGTCACTCTACACCTTCCTCTGTGTCTATCTTTTTTTCTGGCTTCTCTGTACTCTCTATGGCTAATTCCTGTCAACTAGTTTCTGTCTCCTTCCCCTGATCCAAGGTTGACTTTATTAACATAGTCTCTGATTTCATGGTACAATCACATATCCCACAACATACCAAATCTCTAAAAGAAACAGCACTCCCAGCACTGATATTGTAAAGTCAGATTGTCAATCTGTAGTCCCTCTTTGAGGGGTTGGGCCTCATAGGTGCTTCCATATCCAGGATGAAATATTAGTGTGTCCAAAATTGCAATTTATACGTAAAAATAAATCATAGTTACAGTGAATTCCTAAGTATAATCACTATGGCATGTCCAGAAAACATCATTTTTCTGCACAGCTCTTGAATCTTATGGCTCTGATATTCTTTCTGCTACTTCTTTCTTGATGTTCCCTCATCCTTTGATGCTTGTGATATAGCTGTATTATTTGGAGTTGAATATGCCACATCACTTAGTCTTAGCTCTGCCCATTTATGTTTTTTTTATATTAACTGCTACCCACTGCAGTAAGAAGCTTCTTGGATGAATGCTAGGAGTCACACTAATCAATGGATATAAACAGGATTATTTAAAAGGCAGTTTAACAAAACTACTGTTTAAAAAATAGTGGTGGGATGTCTGTGACCTCCCTAGCCATTGGCTTTTGTCCAGGTTCATAGAACCAAATATCAGTTCCCTCTTAGCCTGTTTAGTGGGCCTTAAATTCAATTGGAAAGCAGTTGGTTATACTTATAACAGTCTTGTCACTATTGATCTAGAGGGCATATCTTCCTGAGGGCACATCTTCCCTGAGGGTCATTATTGAATCTTACACATACACACGCGCGCACACACACACACCATGGAAAACAGTGAAGTTGCTGTGTGTCCGGTATGCCTAGGAGTTCATCTTTTATGTCAAAATTATATCAAAATAAACAAATGCATCCATCTCAGTACTCAAATTTGCTTATCAAGTGATAAAATTATACATATGCCAAAGATTAATTATCAGTGAATGTTTGATATGCACACCTATTTTATAGTCTTAGGATTACATGGAAATATCTTGGCCCTGGAACAGACTCTTAGAGGACTGTGGGCGATGAAAGGACATCGCAAAAGTGACAAAGTTCTAGAAGAAGATATGGCAATCTGGGAAAAGAAAAGCTATTAACAGGAAGTTTGAATGGCTCAGAAAACAAATCTGTTTATTTCATCTGCAGTTTGTCTTGCCTAGTCGTCTTGAAAAATTACATGAGGAACAGAGAGGGTAGACATTGCAGCTGCTTTTACAGTAAGATCCATTAAGGTTTCTTCCCACCAGCCCAATCTCAGCCAATAGAAGGCAGGGCTATTAGAACTAAAGAGGAGTAGTTAGAGGGTTCCTGCCAGACTTCTTTATCATCAATGCACTCACTTTAGTGACATGTGCAAACAAGCATCCCGACCATAATTATTTCTTTAAAATATGTTTGTCCCCTTAACTGTAATCATTAGGATATCATTCAACGTTGCATTTTTTAATAAAATATAGCTATTTCATTTTATCTAGACGTCCATGCAGTATCATTACTGATATGGTAAATTTAGAAAAAAAGCCTACTTCAGGCAGCTACATTTTATGTGTAGCACACACAGCTGCCACTTGAAGCACAGCTCACAATCAACTTGATAAGTCAATCAATTTTCATTTTTTTCCTGATCTCCTAGGTAACCAGAGCATCTATCCAGACCCTTGTCAAAGAAGAACATTTAAAAAGCAATATGTATTCATAATCTGTTTTCTTCGTACACTGACTTAATAAAAAAGAAAAGAGCTTTCCATGAATGATTTTAAATCACAGCAACACTAAATTTTCTTTGATTCTGGGTAGAGAGCTTGAGGGGAAACATACCACAGAATACAACATCATTTTACTTCAATCTCTTATGATCCATCAGGAATGAAAAGCAGACCACCTGCTATGTCTATTATGTATGTAATGTGAATAACAAGCATCCCACCGTTGATTATTAAAACAAATTGTAAGCCATCTGACATATCACTTATGAACCATCCCTTGCCTCATAGCTCTGAGAAACACACAGCTTGAGGTGGGTTCATTGGAGTCAGTCTTTTGATGTGAGCACAAGGTGTTTGACCTCAAAGGAAGTCATTTCTCTGTCAAAAGTACCTCTGAAAGAAAGCATTATGTAAAATGTACGTATAAATCATTATTATTGGCACAAGATAGAATGGAAAAAAATACTCCATTAGTTGCAAAATGCATTAAGTTTGCCTTATGTGAAAACCTCATGGTCTGTGAACTCATGAGAAAAATCAAACATTTGGCATGGCTAGCAATGATGCATTCAGGAAGTCATGGATCCTGCTTGCCCTGTTGACACAGCTCTGTGACCGGACAAGCTCACGTGGGCCTAACTTCAGCTACCTGAACACAAGTTACTGGTTTCTTTGATAGTTCCTGTGGGATATTTTAACCCCTGCCCTGTAAATGTTTAAAACTAAATGTGGCCATGCATTGAGGGAAATGTTTGCTAAATTAGAATTGTGGATAAGGGAACCTGGAAAATAATAACATGAATGAGACTCCCAAGCCATGGCTTCCTATTTCACAAACATCCTTTTTCTTGGATGTGTTGAGCCTTGCAAACCATATGAGATTCTGATTCCAGATCTGAAACATGATTGAAAACAAAAGTTAAGTGCAGACATTGTGTTCAGTTTGGGAGAATCCCTGCCTGAAATGTCCTGCATATCTGAACTATTTTGTGGAAACAGTCAGAACTTCTTATTTTCATCTTGGGTTTCAAATGTAAAAGGAAGTGTTGATGGAGAGGCCATGGAGCTTGATCCAGGCCTAAAATTTTTTATTATGCTTAGTTTTATCAGAATAATCTTATAATGATTAGATAGGGGATAAACACCTTAGAATTTTCTCCCATCCTCACTTACATTAATATAGGCTACATTTATTTAAAATAATTCCAAATAGAGAAGACATGAAACCAGATATTTCATATTTAACCAACTATTGTTAGGAGTTTAAAATGTGATTGAATGGGTGTCCACAAAACACACGACAACAAAAGCAAGTAATGTTCTTGTGATGTCAATCTTGATTGTCAACTTGATTTAGAATCACCATGGAAACACATTTTGGGGCCTGTGAGGGAGTTTCTAGATTAACTTAAATAAGATGGGAAGCACCCCCTAAATGTGAGCAGTACCAATCAATGGACTGAACTCAATAAAAAAGGAGAAAGCCAGTCCCATTTCAGGACTCATTACTTTATGCTTCCAAGGTATTGGATGCAATGTACCAACTGTCTCAAATTCATGCCACCATGAATTGTCCCCTCCAACTGCCCAGGCAAAGTAAATTCTTTCTTCTTTATTTCTTTGGTCAGGTAGTACGTTGTTGCAGAAACCAGAAAAGTAACTAATGAAACCATGTGTTTAAAGTTTCTTTCTGTGAATGAATCTTATTTCATACCAGTTTTCAACAAAAGAGCCAAATTCCAACCATTGTAAGGTGGTTTCTGGTATAGATGAACCAGTTAACATGCCAGATAATGTGAGGATCCTAACACCATCTAGAACCCCAGTAAATGCCATCTGATTTTCTAAAACAAAGGGGTACTGCTGACTAAGCTGACAATGTTTTATAAAAAATTAATTGGTGTAAAGTTGCATCTCTCAGGAATTCCTGAGACGTTGGTAGTAAACAGTTCAACATTTCTGGATGCGTCTTGATTTTCTTTTCTTAGTAAACGCAAGAGTCAGAGACTTTTACCTAGATATGAAATGGGACAGTTCAGATTTAAGTTTAACATGAAGTTTGTTTCCTGCAGAGCTCTGGGGCTATTGTGTGATCCTTGATGAGATGGATTTCAGTCAGTGTACAGGGCTTTAGAAGTCTTATGTCACAGGCATGCAGATCTAAGATAGTTCACAAACACTGTCATCTATGATTGATTTTAATTTGAATTACAGTCAAATTAAGAACTGTACATATGTATAACAAATATTATAAAATTTGTTTAATATAAACAATAAATTTTATAAAATATTTTATTTAATAGAAAATATAAATTAAAAACAAAAAAATATGTCTCTTTCTCTTTAGTTCTCTCTCTTGTCTGCATTTCTCTGCTCCATCATCTTGCCGTCTTTCTATCTTTATCTCTGTCTCTGTCTCTATTTGTCTTAAACATGTTTTCCCAAGCTGTAGCTATAATGGTTGGGAAAAGGAACAAAGAAAACTGCTAGAGTCTCAATGTTTGGAGCAGAAGCTGTTTCCCTATCAACTGTTGTTAACAGGAAAAACATATGTTTTATTCTGAGAGAAAACCGTGAAAAATAACTTTTGTATTCAGAACATTCAGTGCATGAAGCTATTACCATCAATCTTTTGTTTCCCACTCTCCCTCTAAGTCCTACTGCTGAAGAAGTCATTCTGTATTTCCTGAAGAAAATCGGGGCTCACATTCATCATCTAAATGACCCTGTGTCAGTTCTTCATGTGGCTAGATTCATGTTGTGGTTATTATTTTATTCTTGAAGTTTCTTTTGTTTTGTAACTGCAGAAATCAGGAAGGCATGTTGGTCTCTTATGCTCTCCCAACCTCAGTTTCTACCTTTCCTTTCTCTCTTGTTTCCTCTTTCTGGCTACACCAAGATCGTGCAGCAGAAGGGCCGTCCTCTCATGAGAGGACTTGTTTGATGCAGCGAATACTCCAGCACTGCCTAAGTGGCCAGCAGCATCCTCAGGGGCAGCAGCTGTTGGCAAATGGCTCTTTTGCTGCATTGTGTGGATTTGGGCAGCAGCTGCCTGTGGACCTTCCTCAGCCACCCAGGAACCACTTTCCTGAGCTTTCTTAGCACGGTTGGTCAGCTTCCATCTTAGTCATATTGGGAGTCATACACCAAAAAATACACGGTGTGGATTTTTTTTTGAACAAGATGAGAAGAGAAACTCCTTTCCTGTGCATTAAAAAAGATAAGAACATAGCCTGACAAAAATTTTTACCCCAAATTTTCTTTTTTAAGTACCCAGTTTCTTCTTGTTGTTAAATATCTAGGGTGATTGCTTAAATAAGAGATTCAGAATTGGGGTTTGACTCCATCTTTCCAAATAGTATCACAGTTCTGGGGTGCAGTAGATCCTTTCGCAATGCGAGAGTAACCAATATTTTTGATTTAGTCTCTCTGTCTCAAGTGAGGGTCAGTGCTGTCTCAGCAGCTTTTCCCCAATCATTCCAAACCAAACACAACCATGCAGTTCACAGTGTGTGCGCCTTCACAAGCTTATTCCTTGGCTTGTAGGAAACATGAGAGTAAGCTGTATTACAGCACAGTCTTGTTGAGGTGTGGTGGGGTTGGGAGTGCTTCTTAGCTCACTTCTCATGGTTGAAATTCAGTGTGAGCCTGTATAGGTCTGCAGATATTCAGTGTGAGCTTATATATGTCTGTGGACTAAGGCAGATATTAATTGGTAGCCTTGTTCTTTCCTTTGTATGTCTAATTCTAGCAATTCACATTTCACTTGAACTGTATGGTGTTAGCAGTTTAAACAAGGAAAAGACGTTACTTCTTCCTCTCTTGTGAACTTGAAGAACTTCCTTGGGGAATAAGAGAAGGGTCATCTGATTTTCTATGGAAGGTTTTCTCCTCATTGCTCATATAGGGAGCTTCCTTCAGTTCCCCACACTGATAATAAATTAGCAAAGAGGTCTCATGGGCAATAGAAGAAAACTCTGTGCTTACTGACAGCAATGCTTAATACACATATTAATTATATGTCTGTAAAACAAGGGAGAAAGTTCAAAATCCAATTATGTTTCCAGAACAATTCCCTACTCTCCCAGAGTTTCAGCTTTCAACATTGAACATTCCAAAATACAGATCACAAACTCTATCCTAGAGATGAGTTTAGCACACCTCACCTTTGGCCTACTCTGTAAAAAGAAAAAAGAAAAACCAAAAATGGGCCCAAATTAACCATTACCACCAAGAGTATGATGAACTCACTGTTTTGATCTGGCTAAGATGAAATGAAAGAGGCCCCTACTCCAGGGGAAAATGTCCTCCTACTGTGAGCTAATTGTGGAAGAATAGGACATTAACCAGGAAGTCCCCTAGGGTAAGTAGACAGGGGACAAAGCTCCTCTCAAACCTTTTAGACTACTGCTAAATGGAGCACAGGAGTTAATGGAAACTGCAGGCAGAGCATATGAGAATGAGGGTCACTACTTCAGGGAATTTGGATAACAAGCTTGATAAGATGCCAGGCTTCAGTTTTATTGCTCCTGCTCACATGTTGAGTTATCCTGTGAGTGTGTTTAAGGAGCCCAGGGGGCTCTAGGCAAATAGTCCTTATGGATGTCTTTCTTTTTATTATAAATACAGTGTAATGACATGCCTCACTTACCAGTTAGAGCCTTAATGGCTTATTCAGATCCATCACAGAAGGGTTACACTGGTATTGTTGAGCAGATACATGGTTCTGCTGCCAACAAATGCATCTAGACCTCTTGCTGTGCTGCACTCCATTGTGATGTGTTTCTGCATGAGTTAAGTAAGACTGGGAAAGGGAAAGAGATTTCACGTCAGACATTTTCGTCATCTTCCCTGGATCTGCTTATCACCATCCCATCACCATGGTTCTTTTATTTGGAATAAACAAAGCCAATCCAAAGTTCATCATTAAAATGCAGGCTGATTTGGGGGCTGGCGTGGTGACTCAGTCAGTAATGTGCTTGGCGCTCATGAACGAAGCCGTCTCCTGGATATCCTGTTGTTGCCCTGCGTTGTGGAGATCCTGCAGTTTTGGATCTGCATCTCGGGTCCTTTCGGGTGCTCTAGTAGATCACAGATGGGGTGGATGACTGGGTGAGCCAAGCTAGCTTTGGATCTGGGTTTGGGCAGCTACAAGGCTGGTCTACCAGATGTGAAATGGAGACAGCTCTCCCATGGTTACAACTTCGGGACTGGCTCACCTACACTTGCAGGAACAAGTGCCCAGCACGGATAGAGTAGGAGAGACCAGAGACCTCAAACCAGACCAATAACTCAGTGAACATTTGCAAATAAAGATATATGGACAAAGAGGGAAAAGGCACAACTCACGGAGTCACACTGCAACTTCCATGAAAAGATTTTTAAGTTTTTCCCTTTATATTTTAATTTTTTTCTCTTAAATTTTGTTTTATTTATGGCATGTGGAGGGGTATAGGGCAGATGCCAAAAAATGAGAAAATCAATAGGATCAAGATACATGATATGAAAGATACATAGAATAAATAAAACTAAGAAAAGAGTGATTGATTGGGAAGGTGTGGGCAAGGGAGATATGAGAGGAGTTGGGGGAGGACTGAGGCTGCATATGATCAAAATACATTGTATAGATGAATGGAATTCTTTTTTATTGACTTTTATTGAGCTCTACATTTTTCCTCTGTTCCCCTCCCTACATCTCCCCTCCCCCCTTCAACCCTCCCCCAAGGGGATGCTCCCAGTTTACTCAGGAGATCTTGTCCTTTTCTATTTCCCATGTAGGTTAGATCTATGTAAGTCTCTTTGAGAGCCTCATTGTTGTCTAAGTTCTCTGTGATTGTGATTTGTGGACTGGTCTTCTTTGCTTTATGTTTAAAAACCACCTATGAGTGAGTACATGTGATAATTGTCTTTCTGTGTCTGGTTTACTCAGATAATGTTTTCTAGCTCCATCAATTTTCCTGCAAAATTCAAGATGTCATCATTTTTTTCTGCTGTGTAGTACTCCATTATGTAAATGTACCACATTTTTCTTATCCATTCATTAGAAGAGGAACATTTAGGTTGTTTCCAGGTTCTGGCTATGACAAACAATGCTGCTATGAACATAGTCGAGCACATGTCCTTTTGGCACAATTGAGCATTCTTTGGATATATACCCAAAAGTGGTATTACTGGGTCTTGAGTAAGGTTGTTTTGAAATTTTCTGAGAAATCACCAACTGACATTCAAAGAGGCTGTACCAACTTGTATTCCCACCAGCAATGCAGAAGTGTTTCCTTTTCCTCACAACCTCTCCAGCATAAGCTGTCATCAGTGTTTTTGGTCTTTGCCATTCTTACAGGTGTAAGATAGAATCTCAGAGTTGTTTTGATTTGCATTTCTCTGATGACAAAGGATGTTGAACATTTCCTTAAGTGTCTTTCAGCCATTTTAGATTCCTCTGTTGAGAGTTTTCTGTTTAAGTCTGTACTCCATTTTTTATTGGATTATGTATTCTTTTGATGACCAATTTTTTGAGTTCTTTGTATATATTGGAGATCATACCTCTGTCTGATGTGGGGTTAGTGAATAGCTTTTCCCATTCTGTAGGCTGTCATTTTGTCTTGTTGACTGTATCTTTTGCTTTACAGAAGCATTTCAGTTTCAGGAGGTCCCAATTATTAATTGTTTCTCTCAGTGTCTGTGCTGCTGGGGTTACATTTACAAAGTGGTCTCCTGTGCCAATGAGGTCAAGTTTACTTCCCACTTTCTCTTCTATAAGGTTCAGTATGGCTGGTTTTATGTTGAGGTCTTTGATCCATTTGGACTTGGGTTTTGTGCATGGTCATAGATATGGGTTTATTTTCCTCAGCTAAAGGCCATTGCTTTGTCCATATTGGTTTCTCAGTCAACCATTTTAGAGGCAAGGCTGTTGGTATCTCTGAAGGGACATCAATTGCTTGTTCTTATACAGCCCGAATGGCTGGTTTTCTCCGTTTGTAATATCTTTTAATATTATTCTCAGAACTATAGGCTCTAGAAGTAGCAGGAATGTTAATTTCGGTATTCCATTGTTGTAATAGGTCACGACCCCATAAATTCATTGCGATATTGGCTACATATGGCTTTAATTTTCCTATTTGTCCCTCTGGCCCTATACATTCAACCCATCTCGTGCTCTGCCTTACTCGAGATAGGGTTCCAATTCCCAGGAGCTGAACATTTACATTCTGAAGAGGCCAATTCGGATGCCAAGATTCTGGGGTAATGATACTTACATCAGCACCTGTGTCCAGCAGGCCAGTAATAAAAATGCCATTTACACACACTCTCAGTTTAGGTCTTTGATCATTTATAGAAGTTTGCCAAAACACACGTAACTTATCTTTCTGATCATTATTGCTTGTAACAGTAGGCATGGGGCTTCCTAATTGTCCTGATGAGGCACGTTCTCTGCAGAAACTGGATATGACTGAACCATGTTTGCCATGGGGGCCTGTGAGGCCCCCCCTCTCACGTTTCCCGACTGTATCAGGTTGCCTTGTCTATCTCTTGTAGACCTGCATTCATTCGTCCAATGTCTGCCTTTTCCACATCTTCTACATAAACCTGAAGGCTGAGTCCTCCTATTTCTGTTATTTCTAGAAGATGCATTATTATTATTATTTCTGAAAGATGCATTATTATTATTATTATTTCTGAAAATCCGTTGTCTACAATTCCTTTTCATATGACCCATTTTGCCACAATTAAAACATTTGGTATTCTGGTGTCTCCTTTTATCATTGGAAATTGCTTCTTCTACCCATGCTTCAGTGCCATAATCAAATGTATCAACATTGAGTGTATGCAAGACCCATTCTTCCAAAGGCGCTGATCTGAGCTTTAAAGGCCCCAAAATCCTTTTGCATTCCACATTTGCATTTTCATAAGCCAAAGACTCAATCATTATACGTCTTGCTTCTGGGTCAGATATCCCTATTTGTACAGCCTTAGTTAATCTTTGTAAAAAGTCACTAAAGGGTTCTCTCTGACCCTGTTTAACTCTGACAAATGATTCTATTCTCTGTCCTGGGTCTTGTACCCTGTCCCAAGCCCTTAAGGCTGCTGTAGTACACATGGAGAGTGTGTTTTCATCCAAATTAGCTTGTTCCTGAGGGTCGGAAAAGAGCCCTTCACCTAGAATTTTATCTAGGGAAATGTCAATTCCCTTTGCTTTTTCCTGCTCTTCTAAGAGTTTAGCCTCTTGCCTGAATAAGCATTGCCATTTCAATTGTGGTCCACTCTCAAGTACTGCAGAGCTCAGCTGGAGCCAGTCCAAGGGGGTTGCTCTGTTTGTCCTGGCCCAAGATCTTAGCATCTCTTTAACAAAAGAGGCTTGCATCCCAAAAGTCATGACAGCCTGTTTAATTTCCTTGAGGTCATTCATACGGACAGGCTCCCATGTATCCTCCTTGATGACCCTAGGGTTTCTGGAACCAACCACCTTCTCTGTTGTTATTACTGGAAAGGCAGGTAGAGCTGTAGGTAGAGCTTTGTGGAAATTGTCCCGGAGAGATTTACCCACAGATGTAGTTAAAATTTGCCCTTCTACCCTTTGCTCTTCTTTATCAGAATTTAGAAATTCCTCAATCTTTTCAATTCTATTCACTATTGCCTTCTGCAATGTCTGAATCTCCTGTCCAGAATTATGTTCCAAAGCCTTCATTGAGGATTCTAAAGTATGAAGTTTGTCCGTTAGAGATAACATATCATCTTTGGACATAATTTTTATGGCATAAACCATGCCTTCTTGTATTGACAATCTTTCCGTCAATCTGTCATAAGCTTTAGACAAAATCCGATTGTCACATTCAGCAGTTTTGATTCTCTCAGTTAATGTTTCATTTCCTACAGAAAGGGACTGAATCTTATTGTCCAAATCAGCTGTTCCCTCTTCCATAGTAATGAATTTCTCCTTAATATCAGCCACTAATGTTTCAGTTCCTACAGAGAGGGACTGAACCTTACGATCCAGATCAGCTGTTCCCTCTTCCATAGTAATGAATTTCTCCTTAACATCAGCCTGGAGAGCCTCAAACTGATTCTCGAGAAGATTGTTATCAGTCTGGAGAACTTCAAACTGATTCTTGAGAAGATTGTTATCATTCTCAATTGTTTTTAAGCGTTCTATCTCTGCCTTAAGAATCCTGGATTTGTCTCGTAAAGACTTTATCATATTTCTATTATCAAACCATTTGGTGCCAATGAAAACTACGAATCCCAGAAGGATCCATAGGGGTGGCGTGATAGACACCTCTTGTAAAATCTCCCACATGGTACAATTAAAAAAACTGTTAAACTCTTGAACAGTAATGTGTTCAGACATTTTATTTATAAAAGAAAAATTTTTTTACCTGCAATGATCGGTTCCTGCCAGTTGTTGGTCTCTGTGTTTTTGGAGCCTGTCCTAGAACTAGCTCTTGTAGATCAGGCTGGCCTCGAACTCACAGAGATCCGCCTGTCTCTGCCTCCCAAGTGCTGGGATTAAAGGCGTGCACTACCACGGCCTGGCAGGCCTCAAACTCACAGAGATCCGTCTGCCTCTGCTTCCCAAGTGCTGGGATTAAAGGCGTGTGCTACCACTGCCTGACAGGCCTCAAACTCACAGAGATCTGTCTGCCTCTGCTTCCCAAGTGCTGGGATTAAAGGCGTGTGCTACCACTGCCTGGCCGGCCTCAAACTCACAGAGATCCGCCTGCCCTTGCCTCCCAAGTGCTGGTATCAAAAGCGTGCGCCACCACTGCCCTGCCAAGTCACTTTGTGTCAGACCAAATCTGCCGCTGTGGCAGCTTTTGTTGCAAAACCGTAGGTACTTGAGCTTCCGCTAATTCAGGCAGTGGGGTTCCGCTGTAAAACTTAGCCAAGGCAGGCAGAATGGGCCTGTGTGGCCGAGTATGTCTCGGACTCGGCACTGGGGCCGGAGTCACGAACTGAAAAACAGTACCCAGGAGGGTGCTGTGTTAGCTAGCGGGCTACCCGCTTGAGTCAGGGGCAAAATAGCCCGACGTTGGACGCCAAAATGTAGCGGCGTAAACGAATGCAGACAGTTTGTAAAAATATATATAGTTTTAATGTAGAAATAGACTTACAGAACCACCGTTCCCGCAGAGACCAGGAAAGTAGAAGAGACAGCTAGGAGCACACTCGCCAAATTTATAGGCAGACATTAGCCCGAGGCGAACACGCCCCCTGAGGGGCGGGACTTATCCCTACACTACATGTTGATATCCAGTTATGCCAGCACTTTTTGTTAAATATGCTTTCTTTTTTTCGTTTGCTAATTTTTGCTTCTTTGTCGAAAATCAGTTGTTCAAAATTATGTGGACAAATATCCGGGTATTCTGTTCAGTTCCATTGGTCCTCCTGAAAGTTCTTATGCCAATACCAGGCTGTTTTCAGTACCGTAGCTCTGTAGGAGAGTTTGAAGTCAGGGGTGGTGATGCCTCCAGAAGTTCTTTAATTGTACAGGATTATTTTGGCTATCCTGGGCTTTTTTGCTTTTCCATATGAAGTTGAGTACCGTTCTTTCGAAGTCTGTGAAATATTTTGCAGGGATTTTGATGGGTATTGCGTTAAATCTGTAAATTGCTTTTGGTAAGATTGTCATTTTTACTATGTTAATTCTGCCTCCCCAAGAGCATGGGAGATCTTTCCACTTTCTGGTGTCTTCTTCAATTTCTTTCTTCAAAGATTTAAAGTTCTTGTCATACAAGTCTTTCACTTGTTTGGTTAGAGTTACTCTGAGATATGTTATGCTATTTGTGGCTATTGTGAAGGGTGTTGTTTCTCACTTTCCTTTCACAACTGGTCAATCAGACAAAAAAAAATAACAGAACAACAGATGTATGACTCAAACGGACTTAACAGACATCTATAGAATATTCCATCCAAACAGAAAAGAATATACCTTATTCTCAGCACCTCTTGGAACTTTAGAACAAAAAGAAGCAAATTCACCTAAGAGAACTAGTTGGACAGTAGGAAATAATCAAACTGAGAGCTGAAATCAACAAAATAGAAACAAAGAAAATAATACAAAGAGTCAATGAGACAAAGAGTTGGTTATTCAAGAAAATCAACAAAATAGACAAACCTTTATTCAAACTAACCAAAAGGCAGAGACAGAATATCCAAATTAACAAAATAGAAAATAAAAAGGGGCACATAACAACAGACACAGAAGAAATACATAGAATCATCAGGTCATATTTCGAAAACCTGTACTCCACAAAGTTGGAAACTTAAAGGATATGGGCAACTTTCTGGATGAATGGAATTCTAAAAGGGTTAAGTAAAGTATGTTAAAAAATATGGCCTTGTGGTTGAATGTCATTAACCCAATGATCGAGCTTTGAGACAAGAAAAATCTCGGTACTTCTGGCTACCCAGTCTCACTTCAGGTTCAGTGAGAGGTGGGGTCTAAAAACAATGGTAAGATAAGAGTGATAGAGGAAGACAGTGAGTGCTTACTGTTGGCTTACACAGATAGACACACACAGACACAGAGCAGTTTATAATGGAACATCTGGATATGGTTTTCTGTTATAATTAACACTTCAATTGATGATTCTGTTCACTTGTTTTCTAGATTCGTTTTCAAGTTACATGAGTTAAATCATTAAATTTAATATACTGGTCATAGTAATTTATTCTTCTTTAAGATGATATTTGCAAAGAAGCCACATAAGCCCCACAGAAATGACTCCTTAGCAGATAGAATCCGAGACTCAAAGTGGTCAAGGAGAGACTGGTCCTTTCTGTTTATCTTTATTTTAACTTTGTTTTAATTTTTTAAATATTTCATTCTTACTTTAAAACAATTAGTAGTTATTTACTTTTTGAGTCCAAAGCCTGAATTAACCATTCAGCCATCACAAAATTACGGCATTTACCTTTAATTGTAAGGATTCTGTCACATGCTGGCTTTGAATAGTTGGCAGTGAGGTGGTGGCTGGGAGAAGGATGACCTATCCATAGAAATCTCTGACTGTGAAGTGGAAGATCCACATGGCTTAGACAAATGGTTGGTGAACTATCTTGGGTACTTTCACCCCAGCTAAAAGAAGAGATCTTTGCCTCCACAACTCAGGTCTGCTATACTTCTCAGCTTTGTGGGATGGTAATATTTGTCATCCACTCCAATTGCTTATGGGGACCATGGATTGCGGTTTTCTGGGTCAAGAGACCTTCTAGAGACCAATGCCATTTAACAATGTCTGTAAGACTGATAAACTCTGACTTTTGTCCATGTTGCTGGTAAAACTCTAAGCCCTGGTACTCACCATTACTAGCTTCCTCTAACCCCTCACACATATTTTTAAGTCTGATGACAGGAGGATTGCTGCATTCCCAAACTGGAAAGCTTTCCCAAACTGATGGATAGCTTTCGGTGACTAACCTTTTAATCAAGATCAGTTTTACTTAAGTCAAGCACTTTGATGATGACAGTTCATAAGACTTCAGAAAAGTATTAACAATCTAAAGCATAATATTAAAATGAAAGGATGATATTGATTATTGTCTAAATGTTAGGCAGGCAAACATGTCATGGGTATTGTTTTATTTAATAATGCACCCCATTTAATATTATATTGAGTAGATTCCAGTTATTCTATGTATAATTCAAAATACATAGGCAAATTTTTTTGAACCCTGCCATAGTTAAGACTACATAATTCAGTAGATAGGGGAAACATTTTATTTGTTGTATTTTTTTCTAAGAAAAATAATTGTTATAGTAGATTTAAAAGTAGTACCCTAATTAGAGCAAAGCATCACTGACCTAGAAAAAAAGCATGCTATATTAAATTATTAATTTCATATATTCTTGCAAACTAGAAGAAACATAGTTGATCACATTTATTTTGAATTACTTATTATGCTTGATGGATATTATAATAGATAACCCTCTCATGGAATTAAGAATGATATGTAAATAGGGTTTTAAAAGAAAGAAGATTTAGCCTTTACTCTCTGAATGATGTCAAAGGTCTAAATCAATATGTATTAGCATACTTACTCTACAGTAATCTTCCTCAAGGATTAAAAAGCATGCACACACATCAGTACCAACAGAAATACTCTTAGGAAGATGGAAATAACATGATGTGGGTGTTCTGCTTATTGATGTACCTTGAATATATAAATATACCCATGGCTTTTAGAAAACATAGCATCTGAATAAATAGTAAGAAGTCCCATCAGCCAGGGACAGTTTTCAGATCTGTTCTTCGTGCCTACCCACACCCAGAGCTTCAGATCCTCTTTTTATTTTGCTTCTCTCAAAACATCACATTAACTTTTATGCTACTCAATTTTTTTTGTTTTGCTTTTTTTTTTGTTTTGGTTTTTCGAGACAGGGTTTCTCTGTGGTTTTGGAGCCTGTCCTGGAACTAGCTCTTGTAGACCAGGCTGGTCTCGACTCACAGAGATCTGCCTGCCTCTGCCTCCCGAGTGCTGGGATTAAAGGTGTGCGCCACCACCGTCTGGCTATACTACTCTATTATTGCATGGAGAGCAAAGCCCCTTGTTCCCTCCTGGCTTCCTGCCTAGCTTATACCCAAAATAACCACACAGAAATTGTATTAATTAAATGACTGCCTGGCCCATTAGCTCTAGCCTCTTATTGGCTATCTTTCACATCTTGATTTAACCCATTTCTAATAATCTGTATATCAACTCGAGGTCGTGGCTTACTGGGAAAGATTCAGCATGTCTGACCTGGCAGATCCATAACAGCTCTCTCATTCTGCTTTCTTCCTCCGAGAATTCAGTTCGGCCTCCCCACCTACCTAAGTTCTGCCCTATCAGGCCAAACAGTTTCTTTATTAATTAGCCAATGAAAGCAACACACAAACAGAAGGACCTTGTACACTATTCTATAAATGTAAGGCATCATACTAATTAATCAACTTTAAGCCAGTCATGCTGGTACATACCTATAATCTTAAAACATCAGTGGTTAAAGCAGACAAATCAGGAATTCAAGAGCAGTCTAGATTACATGAAACCATATTTCAGAAGACCAAGTATTCTAAACAAAACAAGTAAACACATTTATTCACACACACACACACACACACACACACACACACACAGAGAGAGAGAGAGAGAGAGAGAGAGAGAGAGAGAGAGAGAGAGAGAGAGAGAGATTTGGACATTATTAAAAAAATCAGCCTCCTCTCTGAGGGTTAGCATATTATGGTACCAAAATAGGCATATCCATGCTTCCAATTGAGTGTCAAAGGAGAGAAGCAGCCAATAACTCTACCCAGCTATTATGCCTGTGAACCACATCAAACACATGGCAGAGAGACCCCAAGGTCCAATCGTGGTATACATTGATGTGGGAGTGTCATATCAATCTGTTGATTTCATTGGCTAAGCAATAAAGAAACTGCAAGGCCCATTGGATAGGCCCACCCTTAGGTGGGTGGAGTAAACAGAACAGAACGCTGGGAGGAAGAGGAAGTGAGGTCAGACTCGACAGCTCTCCTCTCGGGAGCAGACACCTCAGAGAGAGACGCCATGCTACCTGTTCCAGGGAAGACACACGCTATGAAGCTCCCACCCAGGATGGACTTAGGCTAGAATATTCCCGGTAAGACCGGTGCTCACAGATTGTTAGAGATGGGTTGATTGGGATATCAGAATTAGCCAGTAAGGGCTAGAGCTAAGGGCCAAGCAGTGATTAAAAGAATACAGTTTGTGTGTAATTATTTCGGGGCATAAGCTAGCCGGAGCCGGCGGCTGGGGTGTTGGGGACGTAGCCCCGCTGCTCCCCATATTACTACAAATGGCTCCCACGTGATGGACTAAACCCACTTAAAAAACCTGAGAAGGTTTAAAAATAAGGGAGAGAGAGTTTAACACAGATTTTTTGCTGTTTGTTGGTGGCGTGATGTAGAGAGATTTCCTGATTCAGCAACAGCAGCAGAAAAAACGCTGTGTCATTTTAAAGCACAGCTTCTTGGGGCTGTGCCCCCAGTGCAAACTCTGGCTTTATGTTTGTGTTCCCGCTTGGGATCGGAAGGAGAGTGCTCTGAGACCTTGACGATGACTCAGAGCTCCCCGCCTGCTCCTGGGAAGAAGGCAGAATCAGGCTTAGGCAGGTGGAAGAGCATGGCGGATTCCTGCCACATATACAGGGACGTGTTTTCAGACTGCGCAGTGCTCTGCATGTCAGATTTGGATGTAACTTGGATGAAAAGAATTTCTGTGCTGCACGCTCAGTCTCAGAATTAAAGTGCTGAGTGCCGCTCCTACCTGGTAGCCCCAAGAGGCTTCCTGACTCAGCTTTAGCTGCAAAACCCTGCGGCTCATTAAGAGGTCCTGCCACGAAACACTTAAACGGTGTTGATGAAAAGCTGAATGCATGCTTTTCGGTTTTCAGCCGTAGCAGGAAAAAAGCTGCGCCATTTAAAAATGCCGGCTTTCCGGGCCATCCTGCCAGGGCAAACTCTGACTGTTTGAGGCAGGAGGGCTGGCTACCGAGAGAGGATTTGAGTGTTGTCTGTTGTAGCATGCTGGCTGGCAGGGACCTTCAAACGCCATAGAGGTGTGGCTATAAACATTGCTACAGCCAGTACCTCAGCCACGAGGCTGGAAAGCTAAGGAATGGACTGGATCTAGCTGGCAAAGCCACACCTTTAGTCCTACTGACTTTGCTTTATTGATAGAGATTTACGGTCAATTTTGTTATATGTATAAATGTTTCTGATGTAACTTTTACTTGATAACTGTTTTGTTATATGTAATTTTGCTATGTTAAGGTTAAAGCCTTCCTTTTTTTGTTTAAACAGAAAAAGGGGAAGTGATGTGGGAGTGTCATATCAATCTGTTGATTTCATTGGCTAAGCAATAAAGAAACTGCTAGGCCCATTGGATAGGCCCACCCATAGGTGGGTGGAGTAAACAGAACAGAACGCTGGGAGGAAGAGGAAGTGAGGTCAGACTCGACAGCTCTCCTCTCGGGAGCAGACACCTCAGAGAGAGACGCCATGCTACCTGTTCCAGGGAAGACGCACGCTATGAAGCTCCCACCCAGGATGGACTTAGGCTAGAATATTCCCGGTAAGACCGGTGCTCACAGATTGTTAGAGATGGGTTGATTGGGATATCAGAATTAGCCAGTAAGGGCTAGAGCTAAGGGCCAAGCAGTGATTAAAAGAATACAGTTTGTGTGTAATTATTTTGGGGCATAAGCTAGCCGGAGCCGGCGGCTGGGGTGTTGGGGGACGCAGCCCCGCCGCCACCCCTTATTACTACAATACATACTTGAAGTTAAACAATAGCTCTCTAATTGGACTTAAAACTCATTCAACCAAAAGGAAATCATGATTGGTACTAGAAACCTAGCTAACTACATAGGGTTAATAAAGTTTTGGTTTTGGGAAAGAACCTACAGCCAGGATTTTGGCAGCACAATCACTAACTACATTCTAAATATTTTTCTTTATTCCAACAGATAAGTGTAATTCTTGCCCCTCATCAATGCTCCTCTTTGCAACAGAGACCACTACACAAAACCACAACCAGTAAAAGTGAAGACTTGTTGAGCCTAGTCCCAAGGACTTGTCAGGGAACATTGACAAAGAGGGCAGAAAGCCTCTAAGTCAGAGGTTCAGGGGGTGTACTGAGATGTGTCCCCTCATAATGTCAGAAGCCACACACATAAAATCTCACCATACATGAGTTCAACAGAGACAGCAGACAAGCTAATGGGGAAAGGCCTCAAACCTACATATTATTTGAGCCTTATTGAGATATAATTCATGTGTCATCCCCTTCCTAAATTAGTTCATCATCCAGTGTTTCTTAGTTGGTACACATTGTGAAAAACAACCAGTTTTCATCACATGCATATGAAATGCTATACTGCTTACTCACTAATAATATTCCCTTCCCATCCTGCTCCATATATTCTCTCTTCTTCACCCCCAACTTTTCACTTACAGCTTTCTGTATATATTTGACTGTTCTACACATATGTTAAAAATGTTCTTCCCATCAAAGCATAAATTCTATATTAATTCTTTAGTCAGTCTTCTCACCTTCCTTTCAATCACTGACAATGCTGACAAGCCACCATTCTATTACATTCTGTGAGAACAGCTGTTTTCAATTCCACTATGAGTAAGATAATGTGGTATTTGTCTTTTTATTCACAACCTATCTCAAACAATGGAGAATTCCCCATTTTTATTCATATGCTTACAAATAACAGTGTGCTGGTTTGTTTTTATCAGTTTGACACAAATGAGTCACCTGAGAAAGGGGGACTCTCAACTAAGGAACTTCTATCAAAGTGACCTGTGAACATGTTTGTGGTACCTTCTTTTTTCAATTACCAATCCATGTAGACTGGCAAGGCCTACTGTGGGTGGTGCTATTCTTAGGCAGATGAACCAATATAAGAATGGCAGTTGAACAAACCAGAGCAGTCAGGCCAGTAAGCAACATTCTTCCATGGTCTCTGCTTCATTTTCTGCCTCCAGATTCCTGCCTTAGCATTATTCTGCAGTGGACTGTAAATTGTAGGAAAAAACAGAACCTTTATTTCCTGTTTCTGTTGGTTCTGGTATTTATCACAGCAATAGAAACCAGACTATTGCAGATAGGGCAGATAGGGTCTTCTTTTTTTGAATAGCATTCCTTGTAAAACAAAATATACACTATGTTTTTTATCCATTCAACAGTTTATAGATGCATGGGATGATGCTTTATGTTGGCTTTAATGAATAATGCAGTAAAACATTGGAGTTTAGATATCTATTCTATATGGTGATAAGGACACCACATCTGGTGTAGCAGCTGCAATTGGAGTCACTACTTGATTGAGTTTTCACTAGTACCTGTTCCTTTCATCCATCTATCTTGTAACTGGTCATGTAGGTGAGTTAAAGGGAGATGTGTTGGGAATTATCACCCCTGCATCTTTCAAGTCCTTGATGGTGGCACTAACTTCTGCAGTTACTCCAGGGGTGTGATATTATTTTGGTTCATTATTTTCTCTGGCAGAGGAAACTTTAAAAACGTTAGCCTTTCCAACCATAATAGCCTTCATGTCACAGGTCACCAAACCAATGTGGGAAGTCTGCCAACTTCTATGTATATCTATTCCAATTATACAATTCTGAGACTGGGGATATAATCACAGGATGAGTTCACAGAGTCACTAGACCTACTGTGAGTCAGGTTTCAGTAAAGAAATTATTAATAACCTGACCTCCATAAGTTCTGACAGACCCTCGAAAAGTTTGATTGTTTCCTCTCCCCTCAAACTACCGTCCATGAACTTATAGATTGTCTTATCCATTGTCATGGTATTCTACACAGTATTGCTTCTGATCAAGGAACTCCAGTTACAGAAATAAGGATTATAATTGATATGAGTGTTTCTGTCATATTTTGTTAGGAATATATTTGGACAGATATTTGTATTTTCTTCAATTTCTTCATCATGTAACATAGATTGTGAGAATATCAGTGGTTATCATATTTTAAGTTTTCATATACTAAAAGAATATCTTTCATCCCTCAAGGGCCATTGCCATCTACTCTAAAATTTATAAAGTGTTTGAGTTATACATGGGCAAGTTATAATCATGTTAAGCATAATTATGACCTGGTTATTGTTCTTAATTTGATATTAAGCATGGCATAAATGTTAAGTTGACAAGGGTGAACTTGTGATGGCTGTTCTTGGTGATCAATTTGACTGCATCTGGAATTAACTAAAACCCAAGTGCTTGGGTATGTCAGTGAGGGATTGAGTAGGAAGACACCGTTAATCAGATTGTCTGAGGTGGGAAGATGCACCTTAATTCTCACTTTCTCCTGGCAGCCAGTATAAAGGTCAAGGAAGAAGGAAGCTTGTTCTCTTTGACTCCTTGCACTTGCTCTCACTGGCACTTTTATTCTTTCACTGTCATTAGATCCTACTTCTTGAGGATTCTAGTGCAAGCAGAGACATTTAACCTTGTGAGTTCTTGAAATTTCAGTTGTTAGATGATCATTGTTGGACTAGCTGGACCATGACCTGTAAAGCTGTTTTGATAAACCTCCCCATCTTTCTATATATTCTTTCTATCTATCTATCTATCTATCTATCTATCTATCTATCTATCTATCTATCTATCTATCTATCATCTGTCTATCTATCTATCATCTGTCTATCTATCTATCTATCTATCTATCTATCTATCTATCTATCTATCTACTTATCTATCATCTATCTATTCATTCTATCAGTTCTGTTTCTCTATAAACCCCTAATACACATTGTAATAAGCTATTATTCTTGTGCAATTCATATTTTGTATTCTGATATTAGAATCAGAATGAACGATCTTTAAGTTTGAAGTGCTAAGATTATCCTTGTACTGTCTTATCAAATGTTATCTTTCTTTTGCAAAATATCCACTGATGTGATTTCATGCACATTCCTGGTTAAGACTGGCTACTAGGAAACTGGCATCTCATTCCACAGCCTCCTTGTAATCTGGCAGCCTCATAAAGTTCGTGGGCAACTCGCTATCTTCATCCTGACACTAGAAGTGCAATCAGCTGACAGTACTGGCAAAACTTCAAGTTCCGGGTCCCATCTTGAATTTCTTAATAAGTAACAAAGATTTATTATACAGTTTGGGGATGCTCAAGTAAGTAGACATTTTATGTTGATGAAATGGGAGAAAAATTCAAAATAGACACATCTATAGGGAAGGCACACATGGCAACTTCCCAAAGAACACTAGCTGAATTGAAGTTTTAAAATAGAAACCAATTTCATGTAAAAGGAAGTTTCAAAAAAGTAAAGTGGCATGCATAGGTTCATGTGTCACATATACCAGAAAAATGCAAATATGGTATTGGCTTCAGAGATCACTCAACCAATTTTGAATAAAGAAATTCTGAAAATTAGTGATAACTAATATATGAATGTATGTTATGAGTGTATATTTTCAATGAATTGTTTTATGTGTTTAATAAGTCACCGCACATATAGGCATGAGCGAGGCAGAGGACTCTGTAGCTGGAATATAATACTTTCAACACAATGGTGCCAGCCTACTATATACATGAGCTTATATATAACACAAGTTTAAATCCACAGACATCATCAGTTTGTTGAGGTACATGCAGAGTGATAATTGCTTCTTTGAAGATAATGATTGTGTGTGCTATGCAACTGAGAGAAAGCCTTCAGCATTTCCTAAAAGAACCTAGGAACTCTGTGAACAGGACTGCTTGACTCTCCTCATACCATGGGATAAAAAGTGATTAAGCCATGCAACTGAACCTGGGTCGACAAAGCAACTTCCTGGAAGTCTGCACTCATTCCCAAGTTTTCTCAGTGTTCTCTTTTTCTATAATCTTGACTGTTTCTTAAAAATATTTTTGAGTTTATACTTATATTATTGCTATCTTTCATTTTTTCCCTCCAAACTCTTTTATGTACTCTCCTTATTCTTTTCAAACTCGTGGCCTCTTTTTCCTTCATTGTTGATTGTGTGTGCGCGCATGCCTGTGCTTAGATATGTAAAAATGTTCCTAAATATATAGGTACAACTCCTTCAATCAGTATAATGTTACTTGTATGTAAGAGTCACTAAATAGTATCAAACTATGTTGTCCTTCTGTTAGCAATTTGTTTGATTTAGCATACTTCTGAATGGGCTTTTCCATATTGTTGCAAATGACAGGGTTTTATTCTTTGTTTAAAGTTGACTTACAAATAACACCTGATTTATAAAAATCTCTTTTAATTTTTCCTATGTGAATTGTGAATTCTTATGATAGAGATCTTTAAACACCATTTACATTGCTCTGTTATATTTTATATTAATCCAGGCTTATCTGTTCTATACCAGTGACTTAAAATTAGCTCAGTTGGTTTCTCACTGAAGAAGCTCACTGAAAGAGATAGAATGTTACAGAGATATACTCTGATTCATGGAATTTTACTTTTAAATATCCCACTTTTAAACAATTTTTAGGTGTATCCGATGCATAGCATTTCTATAAGGAGCACAGCAGTGCATTAATTTCTGCATCCTACGTGAAGGTCTTCCTATCTGACTCTTCATAGAGAGTTCAGCCCAAGTCTGTTCAATCAATAGCTCAATGCTATTCAGTCAAGCAGTTTAGGCTCATAGTAATCTATGCGTTCATGATATTTAGCTTCTATAGATGAAAATATAGAGACTGTACTTATATAATCACTTTCTGTCTAGTCACCTTTATTTTCCTTTATATGGTTCAACTGATATTTCAACTTCAAAGAACATAAAACTAAAATAAACAAAGGAAATGCACTTTTGAATTTGAATACACAAACTTCAGGAGCTGAGAAATATATGATGTATGCCATATGAACACAACTGGAATATAAAATATATTATAGAAATGATTATTATATGACTCTCACTTTATCTTAAAGTGCTACATGTAATTAAGTTGTGCAATAAGACATAAAATTAGGATCATGTTACAAATAATCAATACTCTAAGGGCTCAGGTTTGCTATCAATTCTATATTATGCAACATTGGAGGTGCTGGCTAGCTTGCCTTTCAACAGAACATGTGTGAGTTTCACACAGGGCTGATGAGATGGGCAACCCTCATGTTAAGTATTGTCAGAAATACAGACTTAAACTGTGGTGTTTTGAAATCTCTTCCTTGATCAAATTTGAACATGACTGACGAGGAACATTTACACACACACACACACACACACACACACACATACACACACACATGCATTCATGAGAGAGAGAGAGAGAGAGAGAGAGAGAGAGAGAGAGAGAGAGAGAGAGAGAGAGAGAGGAGACAGAAAAAGAGAGGAGGAGAGGAGATTGAGGGAGAGGGAGGAAAGACAGGGGAAGAGAGAGGAGAAATAAACTAAATAAATTAAAAAGAAAAGAAATTGGTTTCACCCTAATACAAGTTTCCTGGTGTGTTATGTAAGAGGTAAGTAACCAGAGAAATTTCACCTGGGGAATGTTTGCTGCTGGAATGCTTGGCTGTTTTTTTTTTTTTTCAACTTCTTTGCTTCTTTTTTCTTAGTGAGTGCAGCACATCCTTTCACAACCCAGACTCCTACAATTTTCTTTGTAAAAATCTGTTTCATTTAATCAGGACCCATTTATTCACAAGCATGGCTTGTTTATGCTGTCTCTTTCTTCTACAGGTAACATTTCCTAATAATGCAAATTATTTATAGGTTCTATCTGGAATCAAAAGAGTGGCATTCAAATCCCAGCTATTGAGAGGTATAAAAGCAAAAATCCTTAAAAAATACACTTAATTTTTGAAAGGAAGCCCCCAGTTTCTAAGAGTTTTGAATGCTTTCGCTCCAAGCCTTAGCACTGTTATTATGAAAGATCTATTGAGTTTGGCAGCTCGGTTTAAGCAAGATGAATGGAGTAATAGCAATTGAGTTTTAGCTTCAGGAAGCGAGATTCTGGCTGTGGTGTCTGTGAAGTATCAACAAAATAGTTTTAATATTCTTACCGATTTCGACTTCTCAACAAATATTTCAGCAGCAATACAACTTTTAGACATCAGTAACATTTTTCATATGGAAAACATTTAAATATAACTTTCCAGATTTTCTGTGATCAATTTCCATATTTGCTTTGTAGTGAGATAAGTGTGTGATGAAACAGAACATGTAAATGAGAAGATAACGAGGGCTGGAAGCATTACTGTCAATCATTGTCTATCTATCATCTACCGTCTATCTATCTATCTATCTATCTATCTATCTATCTATCTATCTATCATCTATCTATCTATCTATCTATCTATCTATCTATCTATCTATCTATCATCTATCTTTCACCAATCAATTTATCTTTGTATCTCTCTATCATCTATCTATCTATCTATCTATCTATCTATCTATCTATCTATCTATCTATCTATCTATCTATCTATCATCTATCACCAATCAATCAATTTACCTTTGTATCTCTCTATCATCTATCTATCTATCTATCTATCTATCTATCTATCTATCTATCTATCTATCTATCTATCATCTATCATCTATCTATCTATCTATCATCTATCTATCTATCTATCTATCTATCTATCTATCTATCTATCTATCTATCTATCTATCATCTATCACCAATCAATCAATTTACCTTTGTATCTCTCTATCATCTATCTATCTATCGATCATCAAGCAATCTTTGTATCTATCACCTATCTATCTATCTATCTATCTATCTATCTATCTATCTATCTATCTATCTATCATCTATCTATCACCAATCAATCAATTTACCTTTGTATCTCTCTATCATCTATCTATCTATCTATCTATCTATCGATCATCAAGCAATCTTTGTATCTCTCTATCACCTATCTATCTATCTATCTATCTATCTATCTATCTATCTATCTATCTATCTATCTATCTATTTATCATCTATATATCTATGTATCCATCTCTATCATCTGTCTGCCTGTCTATCCATCCATCCGTCTATCTATCATTTTTAAATATTTGGATGTGTATAATGATTATGCAATATCAATATTGGTTAATAACTTGGGTGACAAAACATCTAAACTTATACTTCCTTCTGTTCTTTTAGGAACAAGTGCAGTACGATGACTGTAATTTGTGGTGTAGTTTGAGTACAGTGAGGAAAGAAAGTGTTGGAACGCAATGTAAAATTTAAGGTAAAATCTTAACTAGGATTTTTAGATGAAGATGATGAAATGTTATATTCATACTGGAATTTTAGGGGGAAATTGCCAGAGCTGTCTTTATTTTTTTCTTTCAGAAACCTCCCTTCCTATTAAGAGGATAGTTTGTCTGGAAGAGTAACCAATCATTAACTCTTGATCAAACTTTATTTAAAAATTTTAAAATTATACTCTCTATCTCTCTGTATGTGTGCTTGTGTTTGTGTGTGCATCTTACTTGTGTGTGATTCACGTGTATCTCAGCATATGAAGAGGACAGAAGACAATGGGTGGGAGTTTGTTTTCTCCTTCCACCATGTGGGTCCTGGAAAGTTGCGAGCCTGATTATTTGAGTCTTTGGGCATTTTTCCAATGGCATTCTTATCTTTACAACACCCAGAGAAGTTGACACCATCACTCTACTCCCTTCATCCCATTTGTTATCTATTTATTACCGCTCTTGTCTCCTCCTCCTCCTCCTCCTCCTCCTCCTCCTCCTCCTCCTCCTCCTCCTCCTCCTCCTCCTCCTCCTCCTCCTCCTCTTCTTCTTCTTCTTCTTCTTCTTCTTCTTCTTCTTCTTCTTCTTCTTCTCTCTCTCTCTCTCTCTCTCTCTCTCTCTCTCTCTCTCTCTCTCTCTTGCTGAGGTCTCTCTACATAGTTCTGGTTATTCTGGAACTCACTATGTAAATCAGGCTGACATTGAACTCAGAGATCTGCCTGCCTCTTCTTCTTGTGTGCTGGGATTAAATGTGTGCACCATCATGCCAAGTAAAACAGAAAACAGTCTCTTCTTAGCATACTATTTCCCACTGTCTTCATACTTCAGCTTTACTGACATCCTATATGTCAGGTTCTTCCATTAAACTTCTGTTACTGCAGTATCCTTGGACTTTCTCAGTATTTACATGGGACTACAGGTAATCTTTCTAAGGGAGTACTATGAGTCTTTCAGTGGTTTGTTGAAACCGTTTTTAAGTGATATTTATTTGAGTTATCATAAAGAGCTTCATACAATTATCATTAATGCAATATTGATTATACAGTTTTCTGGAAATATCTCTTAGCCTTCAAAGAGATGGAACTTTTTCCAGAACTTACAGCAAAGTTAATAATCTCTGTCTTGAGAAACCAAAAAAGGTTGATGATGATGATGATGATCATGACGATGATGATGATGATGAGATATTGATGATGATGAGCTTTGAGTTCTTCTAAGACTATCTGCTCAGCCTGGTGTCTCACTGTGTACTTAGTCTATTTAATCCACCTTTTGGAGAACAATGTAACCAGTCTTACTATGCTTTGTATTTCCCATACAGTCAACTTTTACAACTTAAGCTAAAAGCATGGCTTAATTGTAAATTATACATTTTTCTATGCCCCTGACCCAGAATAATATATGCATATGTTGTAATAATTTGCAGAAAGTAGCCAACATATTGAAACTAAACAAATATTCCATGCATGTTGGAAGCAACACATGGATACAGATACAAATTTAGTGAATGTGATCACTATGCTGAAGTTACTTAACTTCTTCCCTTGTAAAGCTCTGTTAAACAATTTTGTAAAAATGTATCACATAATGTTGTTAAAATGTAAACAAAAACAAGAACCATATGTTCATTTATCATACATTTTTTTCTGTCCTGTTTAATAAGTACAGAACAAAGAACTGTGTTAGGGACAGTCACAACAGCCATCACACACACACACACACACACACACACACACACACACACACACAGCAATGGGGACAGATCATGTACACAGACACATTGAAAAGTAGTAGTAGTAGACTACAGATAGGCCAGTAATCACAAACTGAAAACAAATGGGAGACACAGGGAGAGAAGTAGAGAATTCAAATTTGTGTTCAGTCTTGATCAAACTAATCCAAGAGAAAGTTTTCTAGTCATGCTTTACTGCATCCTTGGCACATTTTGGTGTCCCCAGAGTTTTTTAAATGTATACCCAACATACATAAGAATTATAACTTAATTGACATATTATCATTGAACAGAAAGTTGGATATTTTAAAAATTGGACATAAAACTTAGGTGATGTTTATTTAAAAAAAACTAGGAAGAAAATTTGAAACTAAAATATTTCTTAATTTTTACATCTATGTATTCTCTTAGTATATAATGTCTTGTGTTAAATTTAGCTTTTTCATCTATTGTCTGAGTGATCTTAAAGATGAGAGACATGAAAATATTTCTGAAAGATCTAGGAGACAAATTTAGTGAACTGGATCACTATGCTGAAGGAGTTGTGAATGAAAATTGCCTGGGCTGGTGTATCTGTGGTTCAATTCAATAACATCTAAATTAATAGATAAATGAACAAATAGAATAATTTTGTTGAGCAAATATACTTAGGATATAATTTTAGCATAAAAGCTTGTTTGAAATTCTAATGACCCTCTCAGCAAGTCTGGAAATATGTAGCAGGAACTACTGAAATGATGGAGGAGTTCTGAGACTCCCTGTGTTTGTTTACTTTTCCCAGTTGCTTCTCTATGGAGGGAATCTCATCTGTGAAGAAACCTTTATTGTATTACTTTTCTCCTTTTTGTTGTCATTTCCCACTGGTGTTTCTTGAAATCACCTACTGAGGAAACTTTTATTCATATCTGTATTTTAATGTCTTCTCTTGGAGCCCAAACAAAATAATTATGCAGATTTATACTCAACTTTGTAGTGACAACATCTTTTTGGGAACCTATTACCCTTGCTTCTGCCATTATCCCGATAGCGTTAGGACTTCTCTGTACTTCCATTTTGGGTCTTTACTAAATTTAGTGGTGATCCCTGTCTTCATAGTAGGAATATAAGACATATTAAGGATACACCACTAATAACATTTGACAGCACTGTGTTATTTGTGTTTTTAAAAAATAGGACAAATGGCTCCATATATGTGTAAATTTTGCTGCTTATATACTTTATCTATGTGAGGAGAAAAGGCAAACAATCAATTAATGGGACTTTGGTTTGTATTAGGAGGCCTTTTGGTCTACATGTGGGAATGTATTCAGTAAGCTCCTAAAATATGCTTTCTTCTCTCATATCATTTCTTTACGGGTACGCTCATTTTCCTTTGAGCCTCTCACATTTTACCTTTTAAAATCAGTTACGTAACAGGCATCTCCATATAATCCTGATGAACAAATTGTTTAAGCCTGGTAACTCTGGAGGCTGCTGGCCAGTATTAAGATGCCTAAGCAGTCAGTCGTGGATTTCTAGTTCTGGATTGTATGTGATTGAAGTAGCTGTCTATTCTTCCACTTGGTCATGATGATAGCAAATAAACTGCAGTGTATAATGTATAAAATATGTACAATATTTGATACACATGAACACATATATGTGTTTGTCTACAAATATGGAAATACTTAGGGTAAACAAGTGAATGCTCAATTTTGAGCATGACAAAAGTAATGGCAAGAGTAATTAGAAATGGTTTGACATGTATGATGAAATTCTAGGCTTTTCTTATAGTCTCATGGTGAAGTGTTTCAGGGTATCTCTTCACTAGCGGGAATGGTTATGAGTGTAATGTAAAACAAAGAACTAAGAACGGTATCTCTGCTACTAAAGCACTGTTGTAGTAGGCTGCTTGTTTATTTCCTGTCCACTGAGACTCCCAAAACAACCACACAGAAACTGTAATTAAATCACTGCTTGGCCCATTAGCTCTAGTACCTTATTGGCTAACTCTTTTTTTTTGTTTTTTTTTTTTTTTGTTTTTCGAGACAGGGTTTCTCTGTGGTTTTGAAGCCTGTCCTGGAACTAGCTCTTGTAGACCAGGCTGGTCTCGAACTCACAGAGATCCGCCTGCCTCTGCCTCCCGAGTGCTGGGATTAAAGGTGTGCGCCAACACCGTCCGGCATTGGCTAACTCTTACATCTTAATTTAACCCATTTCTATTAATCTGTGTATCTCTGACACATGGCTGTGGCTTACTGGCAAAGTTTTGGCATGTCTGTCTTTGGCGGCGGCTCCATGACTTCCCTCCTAGCTCTGTTCTGTTCTGCTCTGCTCTAGGCTCAAAGCAGTTTCTTTATTAACCAGTGGTATTCACAGCATACAGAGAGGAATCCCACATGACAGCATCATTGAAACAATATTACAAAGTGGATGTCTTGGTTTCTAACCTGTAATGGGATGGCTCTTAGAGCCTCCTCATTGAACCAATACTATAGACTAATGTGTGTATCTCTGACAGATACACTCTGATACAGATAGTACCTAGTGAGATGTTTTCCCCTGGGGTATTCTAGGTTGTGTCCAGTTGACAAAACTAACCAGCATACAGCAGAAGCAGACTCAGGTATGAACTGTCAGAGTCACAAGGTTTTATCTTTGGGGTTGTGATATATCACTCTTAACTTGGTGAGGGACAAACACCAGAACGTGTTCTCTCACCTTCCAAAAGCCGCCATTAAAGCATTATTATGTTTCCAGAGCTGCGTTTTCACAAACACTCTCACAGATATTACATCCATGGCATCTCCTAGATTCTAGTGGCTGTAGAGATGAGAAATATTTGTTATTAGTGGACCATTTTATGCATTCTCTCTCCATGAACATTGGGTATTCAGTTACATTGAAATTAACCAAACAGAATGTCTTAAGGAGAAAAATAAATGTTTTGGAATCTAATTTTCCAAGCCACAAGTTTCTACTTAATTCTGAATAGCTAGAGTTTTTCGCCTTCATTTAAGAAATTGTGACTCCCCATCGTTTTACATATTGCTTTTTTCTTTTGGTATTCAATGGTTTTAAAAATCTAATTCAAACTTGAGTTTACTTATACTGAGAAACTCTATGGTACCGTATTCTGTTCTATACTCTTTAATAAGCATCATCATCCTGTTTAATCTTCACAGCAAACAGAGACCTTTAGAGGTTGTGTTCACATTCCCTTGGAGTCCATTTTTTTTTGTTCCAATTTCAGTGTTTTTATCCATTTCTCTATAAGATGATCTTGGAAAGGCACTCTTTGGCAAGACAGATAAAGGCACATGCTAAGCTGTTGGTGGCTGTGGCTTAAATAGCTAATTGACGACTTAATATGACTGAAGTCATAGCCATCTGTGAGCAGAGATATGTCTTGGCCAGCCCTGCATAGAGTAGTAGCCCAGACAGAAACAATAGTATTCTAGAGTTTGGTGTTGTCTGTGAGGACACAACGGGTTCAAACATCTGGGACCAGCAGAGGATAAGGTTGTGAAGGGGCTCAATACAAAAAGATTCCTAAGATGAAGCTGATCCCAAGAGAAGGCAGTGTGAGTGTGTGTGGCGGGATAAGCTGCTCTGAATTACTGGGTGGTCAGTTGTTTGCAGCAGGTGCCAGACTCAGGATTTCAGTTTCTGGGAACCAGTTCCAGTTGTTAATCATATAGGATGGAGCCCACCCTGCAGAGGTGAAACAGGTGGGCACCAGATTGAGTGAATAGTACAGGCTAGGGACCAGCTTGAGTAGCAAAGAAAGATGTTACGAGCCCAATCATGAATGGAGAGCAGCCATGTGTCAAAGTGTGGGGAGTTCGTGGCTGTGGAGATGTTCACTCTTCTTGGTAAATAAGCAGCTGCCTGTGGTTGGTAACCACCACTTCTGACTGTGGTTCCTGTTCCTCCACCACAGCAGGATTCTCTGCTTCAGAGTCTTTGAAACTGACTTGATCATTATGGAGTTACAGATTAGGGTTTAAAGCATAGTTACCATTTACATTTTGTAGGACCTCAATATTTTTGGTTCACACATTATAAATGTTTTCACATTCCATCCCCTTTCTCATTAGAGATTCAGGGGTCAGTAAAAGAGTATACAAATGACTTCCTTGCCTTGTAATATAAGCAACCCTGGGAAGGAGCAGAAATGGTATTGAATAGCAGATTTTCAAAGCATGAAAACCACTGATTAGTTATGGTAAACAGAGAAGGCAAGAGGAAGCCCATACTTCATAAGAATAACTTGGCTCCCTTGCACTTTCTATTATGTATTGCTCACTATACTAAAAATTTTGACCAGAGATTCTGATATGGGAGTATTTGCTGCTGATTTTCTACCAGCCTATAGTTCTACCTCCTTTTTTCTCCAGTTTCTGTCTCCATCTCCCATTGTATTTCTAACTCTCCTCAAATAACTTACTTCCTAGAAGGATAATTTAAAAACCAACACTTAGGGTGCATTTTGGACCCTTCTCAGCATATTAATAGAGACCTGGCATCATTTATTTGCCCAGATATGCCAGTATCCTTTTCTTCTTTGACTCCATTTACCCTTGTAGGGGGAGCTATGAGCATAAGTGATAGAGAAACAATAGTAGGCACAGCTCATGGGTGTCACTATAAAATGGAAGTGCAGAAGAAATACAATTTCTAAACTGTTTTTTTTATAGGAAAGAAGTAGGAAATCATAAAAATTGAATGAGAATAAAATTCTACCTTACTTATAATGAGACGCATGGATGTCCTCCTAGGATGTCCTGATCCTACCTCTGTGCTGGTTGAAAAAAGGGCATGATAAAGGTAAGAAATGCAAAGAAGGATTCTTCTGGAATGGGCAATCAATGTGCACATCTTCATGAGGCAGGATTGAGCAGGGGCCAAATACTTTGAATTATTACTCACCCCACTCTTTGATGATATCATAAGATGCTTTGCCAGTGCTTGAATGTTCCAATTTATTGGGCATCAGTCCCCAAGAAAATTTAAATTTCTACTCTTCCAATTAAGAGGAAAAAATCAACCCAGCTTCAAAGTTAACTACACTGTCATTGTTTTTGTTATATTAAATCCAAGATCTTGAGTTTTGGACTAAAAAAACCTAGGTATAAAATGAAAAAGATTTATGGTCAGTGAGCTGCTCAGCAGGTAAAGCCACCTGCCACCCAGCCCCAGGATCTGAATTTTAGTGAATAAAAGAAACGTTTTGTCCTCTGACCTTCACCCATCATGCTTCTTGGTATATCTGTGCATTCATTAACACACAACACACACACAAGAGTGTGTATACACATATGCACAAATATTTAAATAAAATATACTTTTTGCATTCTTTTAAAAAGCTATTTATCTTATATTTTGGGATCATAATATAATTATACCATTTCTCCCCTCTCTATTTTCTTTTCAAATCCTTGCTCTCTTTCAAATTCATGTTCTCATTTTCATTAATTGTTGTTACATATATATTTCTTATTATACAGACTGTTTGTTCTGTATAATGTTACTTCTATGTATGTTTTCAGGCCATTCGTTATCTGATAACCAATCGGTGCACTTTTCCCTGGGGAGACTGTGTTTTTCACTCCCAGAATTCTTTAGTTGCCTATGCATGCACATGTGTACACACATACACACACACACCAACAATATCTAAACAAATACGTGATATGTTTTTAAAAATCGGCATAAACATATTCATCTTAAGGAAGTTGGTCAGAATATATACTAAAATATCAGAGAGTCTGAGACAACAATGCTGGTTACCTTGCCAGGTTAAATTTGCATATTAGGTGTATAGAAACTGTTAGTGTAAAACATATACACAAATGTTCATATTTCGCCTCCATGAGTATCAAAAAATAAGAAAAATAAAAGGAAATAATGATATGTTTAATTCTTCACAAAACTTCTTTTTTTTATTCTTATTGAGCTCTACATTTTTCTCTGCTTCCCTCCCTGAACTTCTTTTCCTTCAAAAATACCTCTGGTTGTGGCCTTAGTTTTTGGAACTGTCGGTGGCCACACTTTATAATAAAATATTTAGTGACAAACATGAGAATTCCTCCTTATTTCTGTTCTCTTATTCTATTGCTGGAGAGTTCTTGATTTTGTGTTATGTGATACAGTTTATTTTATATTCATGTGCCATTTTTCTGGAATAGCCAAAACAAAATACCACTGATTTAACAGTATCTTTAACAGTAGAAACTTACTTGCTCAACTATCTGGAAGCCAAGAATCTGAGATTGAGGTGCAGGTTGTGTGGGCTACCTTCTGAGGCCACTCCTCCCCCGATTTTTTTTGTTTGTAGCTGCTTGCTTTTCCCTTTTGTTTTCATACAGTCCTTTCTTAGTGTGTTTATCTGTGTTTCAACTTCCTCTTTTAAAAAAGTCATATTGGAGTAGAGCCTGCACGAACAATCTCTTCCTTGTTTAGTTACTCCTTTAAAGATATTGTTTCCAACTAAAGTTCCATGCTGACATATCAATATTAGGGATTGTGATTTGAACATATAAATTTTGGGGGACACAATTCAACCTGTAACAAGTGATTTGTTTACAGTCACTATTATGTAAGACATGTGCTGCTAGAGATTTTTGTTCTTCTTGTTTCCTCTTGTATCCTAAGAACCTGTATCATTGCCTGGAAATTAACAAGCACCTAATGAATATTTGCTGTTGAGCAAACAAATGAGTCAGCCGAAGAATTAAAGAAATAAGTGACAAATTTGTAAAACCCAGAGTTCTCTGCATACGGCAGATGCGGCATCTGCCAGTAAAGATCATTTGTCCTTGAATTAGTAAGATTTGAGCAGCCTTAGTTATACTTATTCTGGCATATGGGCATGTCAGTAACATTTGTGGATAAAGTCTGTAATTAGAAATAAGTACCAAATGAAATGCATTTGTGATATCAAAGTAAAGTGTGACATACACATCAGCTGTGGAGCAGGAATACGGACGGGCTGCAGTTCTCTTAAGCCAACAAAAAATTACAGACAAAGACTTGTAATTAAAGCCGAAGTGAATTTACTCTTTCCTGCTAGCCGCTCCTGTGCCGTTAGCATTTTCCACCAGACTGATGGATGGCAGATGGAGCCGAGGCATGGTGAGGCCAGAGCTCCACTTTAGGGCAGAATTGTAACAGACGCGATTTCCCGTCCATCCATGCCCTGACAGTCAGAAGCACATTCCCTTGCTTTCTTCACACATGGAAATTGTTCCTCTTTTTCTTTGCATTTCAATAAGACTGATTAAAAGAAAGTATTTAATGTAGGCAGAGCACATGAGAACACAAGAACTTACTAAGCCCATATGCGCAGGAATGTGGAGGCTACATGTTTCCAACATCAAAGAGTGTACAAGGAGTTTTAGAGACAGAAGGTTTAATACAGCCTGTCTTTTGGAATATGTTTTAAGATTGCAGTTTTTGTAGTACATGAGGCTTAATGTTAAGTCCCACAAAATATCCCCTCCCCTGTTTCTTCAGAGGCAGCATAGTAGCAAAGCAAATAAGGAAATAGTGCATTTCAGAATTTCTTTTCCATGCCTGAGGCATTTGCTTAGTATGTGCAAGGCCTTGGATTTATGCTCAGATAGACTGTCACACTCACATGTACATATGTGTACATACGAACACAGTAGTTCCCCCCAAAAGACAGACAAAAGGTAGTGTGGAGAGAGAGAGAGAGAGAGAGAGAGAGAGAGAGAGAGAGAGAGAGAGAGAGAGAGTAAAACAATTTCCATCAAGAAACAACATTCCTTTTTATTAGTTTTCTTATAACAATTATGAAACTAAATGAGCAGCCATCGTCTTCTAATTATAGTTTTGGGTGGTACCTGGACATGAGAAAGGGCACGTGTAAAATGAATGAATGTCCCTACAGGAAGGGGTATGAGAGCTTGCTCCACTCTCTGTCCTCTCCACAGCAGGGCACAGTGAGAGGACAGCTAACTGCAAACCAGGATGAATGCACTGCCAAACAGATAGGGTCGCCACCTTAACTGTGGGCCTTGGTTCTTGCAAATGGGAGACTCTGTTTGTATGTTCTAAGGCACACGGCTTGTAGTATGAAAGCCCCTCCAAGTAAAACACAAGCAGAAGTAAAGATATAACAAATGAAAGAAGGTTATTTTAATATGAACTTAAGTACTACTTCTTCTTGGAGAGCTTTTGGACACTTAGTGGATTCTTATCTGTTATTTTATTCTATAGGACCTATGGCCTTTAGCTTGTCACCATCAATCAATCCATCTCCCCAACTCTGTGTAACTTGTTCATTATTAATCATTTTCTAAGATCACTTTTTGTTGTTAGGTTTTTCACCTCTATTACATAAGACAATATTATTAAATAGTATATGGTTGATAAATACTTATTAGATATTGTTGAAATAATAATTCAAAGACATTTATTTAGGCCAGATATATGTACCACAGATACATTTAACTTTGTAGCATACAAATACATGTGTTTAACTTAGTTTGTAGCATAAATATATTTCTTATAATTTAGGACCAATAACTGACATGTCTCATATTGACTTACCATGAAGAAAAAGTGGGTTTATAAATTGTGTCAGGTTTTATCTCTTTGCTTGATTTGGTTTGTAAACACACTTAAAAATCTGCAAATATGGTTGAACATATTATGGTCCCCTTTGTATTTCTCTCATTTTTCATAGTTTCCTAGAGTCCTTATGGTCTCTAAAGTTTCTTCTAGAAAGAAATGGCGAAAAGGGAGTGGAGCGAGAAGTCAGTTTCTCTAGTACATAAAAGACTCAATAGCATCTTTCCCTAAAGATGTAAGTGTATTTATAGGGACCCCAGATTTAAATAAATTGTGTAGTAATAACTCATGACTAAGTCATAGTCTAGGCATGTGTTCAGCAGACTTAGCAGGGAGGGACCTGTAGGAATTCCTACTGCAAATTACAGCATAGACTCCCTCCCTCTGCTTGCAGTCAGACACTCGATCTCCTGTCTGACTATGACTGGATCTCTTCTGATCAAGATTAAGCTATTCCGCATCTAGCTAGAGTTCTTTTACTTTTAGAAACCCAAGGACAGAATGACTTCCATTGAAAGTAAAGGTATATGAATGAAAATAAACATTTTGGAAGTTTTATCAAAATAATTCCTGCTTATTTTCATAACCAAAGGAAACGATTCAGAATATGTTGCATACATCAGACAAGTTTAAAGGATATTTTCTATCTCTATGAATATACCTAAATCTCTGTGTGTCTACTGGTTTATTCTTGGCTGTCTGGAACACGAAGACCATCCTCTTTTAGCAGGAATGTCAAGCGGGCTCCTTTTCTATTGTGAGAAAGAAGCACATACCCTCTCAGTTCCTTGGGGGCAATGAATGCTCACACCCTGGCCTCTAAATGTTGTAATTAGAGGTTTTAAGTTAGTAATAACCATGGAATGAAGTCACAGGATGCAGCGGTGCAAATGAGGATGCTTATTATAGTCATGTTGGTTCTGGGGTGTAGCAAAGTTCATTGCTGCCTTCTCGAATCCTATTGCTTTCTGGCAGGGATTTCCAGTCTTCTGTGAATGATGTAAGATGCTGGACATCTATAGTAGACAGTTTCTCAGATGCCTCCAATGTGTCCTGCCTTGGTGATCGCTGTCTCCTTGTGTTATCCCCTTTCCTGTACCTGTGCTGGACTCATCTGTTCACTTCTAACAAACAGAAAATCACAGTGTGATCAAGTATTAGTTTTAATATTAGGCTAAAAAAAAAGCGCGGCTACTGTCTTGGGTGTGCTCTTCATGAACTCTTGAAGGGAAATCTGCTGACATTTTGTAATTCTATGAAGATGCCTATATGACAAGGAGATAAAGTCCTTGGCCTTAACAACAAATGCCTGAGGTTTGTAAACATTCATAGTAGTGAGCTAGAAGTGGCCCCCCTTCTATCTGATCCCTGAAATGGCTTCTGACCTAGTCTAAACATTGACCATAATTTTATAATAAGACCTTCACTCGGGGCTGGAGAGATGGCTCAGCAGTTAAGAGCATTGCCTGCTCTTCCAAAGGTCCTGAGTTCAATTCCCAGCAACCACATGGTGGCTCACAGCCATCTGTGATGAGGTCTGGTGCCCTCTTCTGACCTTCAGGGTTACACGCAGAAAGAATATTGTATACATAATAAATAAATAAATATATATAGAAAAAAAAAAGACCTTCACTCAAACCAACAAACTAAGCCATTCCAGGTGTCTTGACACAAAAACTATGAGAAAGAAGAACTTATTTGTGCTTTCAGTGTTAACTTTCGGATAATCTGTTACACAGAAATACAGGACCAATTCAATGTCTATTCAGAAAATCCTTTGTCTGGTTTAGTAAAGCACAGTAGTTTTCTGTTGGTTGTAATCAGCAATACAGACATTGTTTAAATGGAAACAAAAGGCATTGTAAATTGTAGGATTAGAAAACAATGAAAATATTAGCCTTCTAAGAAAAGACTCCTTAATAGAAAACAATTATTTAAATTTTACCTGTTATCAGATTTTAATAAAATGTCATTTGAAGTGCTATGGAGATGACTCAGTTAATAAAGTTCTTGCCAAACATGCATGAAGACCTGGATTCAGATTGTGCAGCCAATGCAAGCAGTCATTCTTGAAATGCCTGCTTGCAATTCTGAGGAGCCAGAGACAGTAGGAGCTCTGGGGCCTTCTGACTAGTTAATCTGGCTGAATTTGTGAAAGACTGTCTTAAAATATACAGTAAAGAGGAACTGAGGAGGACAAACAATGTGAGCCTTGGATCACCATATACATCTGCACACCTGCATACATACAGCCACATGCACAAACACTCCATCAAATATATAGACATATGCCAGACACGCACAGACACACAGACACACACAACACCACTGAAGATGAAGCTTTGGGAAACCCAGTTTACTACTTGGTGAAACAGTAGAGATATCTGCAATTTATGGGGTGTTGGTTTCCTCTAATAGTACAGAGTAGATAGAAGAAGAAGAATGGCACATTGTGAATAATTATATTCCCAGGTCAAGGATGAATTTTCTAGTGATCTTCAAAAAGATTCATTGACTTCTTCAGGTAGAAGTATATGGATGGTTCAATAGTCAAAATACATGAAACACTTAAAAGAAATGCCATAAAACCTTTTACTTTGTCCAAGTAGACATGCTAATAAATTTATAAAGATGAAAACAGTGGGATACAGAGGCAGGCAGAAATCTGTGAGTTCAAGGACAGCCTGGTCTACAAAGTAAGTTTCAGGACAGCTAGGACTGTTATACCCTGACTCAAAAAAACAAAACAAAAACAAAAAGAAAAGAGAAAGAAACCAGAATAACAGAATGTTGTGATGGTTGGTATTGCAAACTGTTGGGCACTGTTGTTGGGCATCACTGTGAAAGTGTTCTCAGAGGGATTTTACTGAGCTGAGAGGGCTCCCAATGAGCTCAGGTGACACTATCCTGTTTGCTGGGGTGTTGTAATAGGAGCGGCAGGGCTGCGTCCCCAGAACTCGGCCGCCCATATGGCTAGCTTATGCCCCGAAATAATTACATGGAAACTGTATTCTTTTAAACACTGCCTGGTCCATTAGTTCCAGCCTCTTATTGGCTAGCTCTTATATATTGACCTAACCCATTTCTAATAATCTGTGTAGCCCATGAGGTGGCTTACCAGGGAAGATCTTAACCTGCGGCTGTGTCTGGAGTGAGAATCATGGCGACTGCCCAATTCAGCTTCTTTCTCCCAGCATTCTGTTCTGTTTACTCCACCTACCTAATTTTTGTCCTCTTAAAGGGCCAAGGCATTCTCTTTATTTAACCAATGAAATCAACACAAAGCAGCAGACTCCCACATCATTGGGGTCTTGGGCTGAATAAAAAGGAGGCACCAAGTAGAGCACCATCATCCAGCTCTCTGTTATCTGAGGACAGATGCAACATGACCAACTCTTTTAGCTTCCATGACTAACTCATCACAATGTACTGTCACTTTCAATGCAGAAAAGCACTAAGGATTGTCAACATTCATGTCGGTAAGTTTCAACTCCAACATCTCCCATTGTGTTCAGCTACTTTAGTTCATTCTGGCATATGACAAAATAAGTAATATGGGGTCCTTAGCAATGATGGCTGGTCCTAGAGTAATGTCAGGATCACCCTTCCATGTTATTGATAAAGGGAGTAACAGAGTTAGCACACAGAAGATCTATGCATACTCATGTAGATATGGGGAGTAAAAAGGTTAGTTGGCCCACCGGATTCCACTTTTTTTGAAGTTTTATAATTATATTTATGTACAGAAAACTCAGCAGTACATTTAACCCAGTTTAGTGGCGAGTTCTTTGGCCTTTGCCTTTTCCAGCTTGGCAATTCGAGCCACAGATTTAGGACCCAGGACGTTGCCTCCCCAGTGACAGCATATCTCATCATGTCTGTCATTGTAATTGGTCCTAATAGCTTCCACCAGCTTGGCCAGAGCACCCTTGTCTTCCGAGTTAACCTGTGTGAAGGCAACAGTGGTGCACGTCTTCTTATGGACCAGCCGCCCCAGCCTGGTCTTTCCCTTGATGATGCAGTAGGGGACCCCCATCTTCCGACACAGGGCAGGCAGGAAGACCACCAGCTCAATGGGGTCTACGTCATGGGCAACTACACTTTTTAAAGATTTTTATTTTGTATAGATATATGTATATATAAAGACACACACACACACATATATATATGTATATGCGTATGAGTGTATTTGTCTGCATGTATATATGTTTACCACATGTGTGTCTGGTGCCTGTAGAATCCAGGAAGTAGTAAACTACCAAGTCTATTCTAGGAGTTGAACCCAGGTACTCTGGAAAAACAGCAAATGCTTTCTTAACTGCTGAGCTACCTTTTCAACTACAGGATTCCTCTTAATTGAAACTAAAGACCATCATTATATTAGTATAGAATCTATAGCCTTTCCCTTGATAAACAAATGACTTTGTCTTATGGTCTATGAAAAAATTTCAGAGGACCTTTGAAAAAAAGTTGGTCATATACATTTTCAAAGATTCTAGAATTTTCCAAATTATTATGATTTTATTTGTCATTTTAACATTACAATTTCAAAATTGCTCATAGTTGCCCATGAGTGGACATTCTTTTTTAGGGATAACAAAGCTCTTGCAGATGGTTGTCAAAGTTGAGACTTGTGGTGCGTCAGCTGATGAAATGAATTTCAAACTAAGTAACTAGCATCACGAGGAGACAGAAAGCTAGGGCTAAGGAAAGATGCCTAAAGACGCGAAGGAACTGATATGATCCCCATCCTCTTTTGCTCTTTGATGTGGCTAGTGCTCTAGATAGATGAGTTTTAGAAAATGTCAAGTGGTTACCTCAATGATGCTTCTGATGTGATCTTCTTGCTAGAGGAAAGTAATGTATTCTGACACCTGGTGTGCAATTACTCATATGTAAATTGTATTTAAAAATTAAAAATTCTTGGCTCAGAAGAGAACAAGGTGTTTAATAGCTCCCAAACGCACCAAAATTTGATGGATGGGTCCATCAGCAGGTAATTTCACCATATTGGTCATGTTATGCTGATGAAACCTGGAAAACAATTATCTTAAAGATAATGCATGTGTTAAAATTGTTTGCTATTCATTTGTTTGTTCATTTAGATATTGCTATTGAATACCAATTTCATGTCAGTCACCATCCTCATGCTGAAAATATAGCCGCAAACAAGGTGAATCAATTCCCAATAAACTAACATTGTAGAGGTGAGCTACTAATAGACCTGTAAATACATCACAGACCAAACTCAAATGATTGCTATGCAGAAACCTAAATGAGGGAAAGAATAAGGGAGTCTAGAAGACGGGGCACTGCTATGTAATGGTAGGGATTAGAAAAGGCTGGAATGAGGATGTATGTCAGTGGGGACGTGATAAAGCTTGAGGGAGAACCAAGCAGAAAGATTGTGAAGAAGAAAGCCCCACATACAGGAAACACAAAGCACATGAACTGTAAGGCATTGACCTACATTAGAAGTGAGGGAAGTGGGGATGAGGCAACAGTAGCAGATGGTGTAGGGTTCACTTACAGAGAGTTTGGAAGCAGCTGTGTGATTCTGTGCAGGAGTGTGATAGGCCCTTTTATTTTAAAAGGATCACCATTACTGAGAGACTATGGATATACCACATAGAAAAACAGATGGATAGAGTTGGTGGTTAAGAAGAGGGATGGCAAAGTGATGGAGTAGATTGGTAGCAACAGGAGGAAGTAAGAAGCAGTCACTATTTGCATGCATTAGAAAAGTAAAGCCTGAAAGAATTTGATAACATTGTTTTATTGTGTAAGATGGAGAGAAAAACGAATGCTTTTGACTTTGTATTAAATACAGAAAAACATGGGCACCTTTCTTCGGACTGGAGAAATTATAAAAGGAAGTAGATTTTCAACATGAAAAGAAAAATAGTTTCCCAAACAGGAGCTTCCCCATGGATGTACAGAGGCAGTCTAGCCAAAGGCAAGGCAATGAGGAGAATCATAACTGATGATACCCATGAGAAAGAATGGGTCTTCTTTTCTCCCACCCTCCACTCTTAATACAAGTAGATATACTGGCTGAAATGAGGTAAAAGGCAGAATGAAGGAAGAGGGAAGGAAGGAGGGAAGGAAGGAGGGAAGGAAGGAGGGAAGGAAGGAGGGAATCTCTTCTTTCAGCCTTCTCTTAGCTGTGCTAGTGACTGATAGTCCTTCCAATTGGACCTTGTTGCCTTATTAACAAGCTGATTTATTTTCTTTTCACATAGGATCCTGCACTGACCCATCCATACTCTGAAGGAAAGACAATAAATCATATTACCAAGGATTTATAAACTGAAAGTCAGAACTAATCTAGTCTAAAATAGGGCTGTTTGGAATGAGTTCAGATGTCGGTCGGTAAGCCTTGTTAAACATATTCCACTTATGGGAAACTAGACCATAAAAATAAAATCACACTAAGAGCATGTATATTTGATTTTGACTACATGGTTAATCACAAAACTAGAAGAGGGTCCTGATACATGTGAAGAACCACGTGCTAACTACCTACACTGAGACGCTGTATGCAGCCAGTGGGAGAAGTGACTTATTTAAACTGTTTATCTTTAATAAGTTCCATGAAATATATGTTCATGGAGATTTGAAAAGTTTATGTAAATTGTTGTTTTGTAAATATGTCACTATATAAGATATACATTTTAGCAGAAAATATTATATATATATATATATACATATATATATGGTTTTGTGAAAGAGAAAAAACAACGTTGGAGTCACAGTTTGGGGAGTTAACTTTTTCCCACCATCCATTACAATAAATTGTAGATGAACCAGTACACACCCTCACACAAACACCAGCATTATTGCTCTTCCTGTGTGCCCTGCAAATTGAGTCTTTCCCTTCTTTTCTGCCTCACCTTCCTTCCCTCTTTGGTTTTTTCTTTCTCTCCCCTGCATTGTTGTTAATCATTTTTTTTCTGTTGTTCTATCTGGACCTATGATTGTCTAAAATCCTGTCCAATACCAATTACTTATATCACAATCTACAGGCTGATTGATGTTTATGATTTTAAAACCACTTTTTGAAGTTACCCCTCATCCAACCCTATCTCCTATTTTTTGGTCATTAGGTACTTTCTTGTTTTCTTCCAGTACCATCTAACATCATCTTTTTCTCACTCTATTAATATCAGTGTGTTAACTTGGGGCTAGATATCAGCATATAACATGGCCTTTTACTACAGGCTCAAAATCACTATAACTTCGGAAGTCACTAGAACATAGTACTTCACCTTCACAGTAAAAGTAGTGCAGATATGGGAGGGAATAAGCTATTTGCATTTCCAGTTGCTAAATTCTTTCAAATGTAGAGCAAGGTACACTCTTGAATCTTCAAGCTTTCTTTTTCTGAGGAATAGGCAAAACAGAACCATCTAGGATATAATTTTTAACAGACCTTAGTAGACCATGTGTAGTGACCCCTGCCTATTGTAAGGAGGCTGCTTGTTTGTTTCCCCACCACCCAGACTCCCAAAATAATCACCAGAAACCATATTATTTAAATCACTGCTTGGCTCTTTAGCTCTAACTTCTTATTTACCAGCTTTTACATCTTAATTTAACATATATCCATTAATCTGTGTATTGCCATGAGGCTGTGGCTTACCAGGTAAATTTCCATCCAGCATCTATCTCTGGCAGGGAGGGCTACATTGCTTCTCTTCTGACTCTGCTCTCTTTCTCCCAGCATTCAGCCTAGCTTTCCCTGCCTAAGTTCTACCTTGCTATAGGTCAAACCAATTCATTAACCAATAAAAGACATAGACAAAAGGAGCTCCCACACCACCTGCCTGTAACCCTTCCTTTAGGGGGTAGAGGCAGGAGCATTTTGAGTCAAGTCCATCCTGGGCTATGTAGTGAGAACCTGGGTAGAGGGAGGGAGAGAAGGAGCAGGGTAGTCAGGACGTTAGGATGCACACATATGAAAGATCTATCACAGAGTATCTAATGGCTTAGCAGCTTTCAGATTTTCTGACATACAAAGAAGAAAGTTTCTACTACCTTAAACTAACTTCGAATTTTATCTTAATTTCATAATCCGAGTTGGCTGCCCACTGACTTTAATGCTCATCTGTGAGAGTTAATTTAGAGTTGTCAGTAGCCCATCCAGTAACTTGCCGGCCTGTCCTGGGTGTTCTTCCATTTACAGTGTGAATGGACTGTCTTCTGGGAATGCAATAGTCTTAAACTGTCACCAGGAAAGCAAAGTTCAGTCAGACTAAGTACATTTTCTTCTGGTTCCTGTAATTTTTGATGATGGGAATGTTAGGAAAGCATTACAAAACTCTAAAACGCTCTTTAGATTTTATTTCTTGTATTTTGTTACACTAAGTTTTATATCCTTGGTGTTTAAAAATGTCTTTGTGAGAAAATGTGGGACTCTTTTCCCCTTGCATTAAGTAACCTACAATGAGTGTTGACTGATGTCATCACCGTAAATGCCCTTGAGTGTAAATCACACAGGATATGTAGGGCAAAGTGGGTCTCTTTGTAGATACTACCATTGTCAGAAAGCTAGGCTTAGCAAAACTTCTACAATGCCATACATATAACCAATCAAGGAATGTTGTTTCCTGGAAGAAGCTTACAAATCAAAAGGGCTAAAAAGGAGGGACAATGTATGTAGTGTCTGCATTCTTATCATCCCATGAAGATGGTATCATGGCTTGATAGAAAAAATAGAAGCAAAATAAGTTTATATTTGTGTGGAGGGTCTTTATTTTCTTTTTATCATGCTTTTTGTGGGGAGATATGAGAACAACATTGTCTGAGCATGCAACAGTCCCAAGGCAGTCTGGATTTAGAACACAGCTATTTGTATGAATTATCTGGGTCAAAGTGGCAAGTATCTCAAAAGTCATATACTTCATGTGATCAATAGAAGGTTCAGACCAAAGGTGAATGTATCGTTGGCTATATGAAGAAAGAGAGAGCCTCTGCTGGCTCACAACTAAGAGACCTGACAGCTGTGTCACTGTTGGTATCCCCAGACAGAAAGCTGCACACACAATGTTAGTCATTTGTTCCTCCACTCTGAGTAACATGGCTGGGGGAAAGTTTAATTTGTTATTTCAGGGAGAGGTCATGGTCGTGGTGCAATACTTCATGTGTACTTCTGCACATCCTTCTGCGTCTCCTCCTGCTCTTACCTCCACAAACGGACCCATTCTCCGCTTCTTTCCTTTCACATTCTGCCATGCATAAAACTCTAAGATGACAGCCTTTTTTCTTTCAATATTTTACTGATAGTCTACTTGTTTTTATTTTGTTGAGAAATATACTTTCATTCTTATATTTAGTTCCTTTTATGTAATACATTTTTATATGATGTTGAAATTTCTGCTTTATATTGTGTTTTTGCATAACTTGACTTTGATCTGTTTAGATGCAGCTTTCCTGATATTTGTGTGCTGTATGGCAGGGTCTTGCTGTGAAGTTCTGGCTGGCTGTGAGCTCAGTTCTCCTGCTTCAGCTTTTCATGTGTGGAGACTGCAATGCAGAGTCACCAAGGCTAAGGGATTTTTTTTAATGTTATTTGTGTGTGTGTGTGCATTTGTGGTTTGTTGAGATTTTGACATCCATGACTTGATAGTATTCCTCAATTTGCAAAAGTTTTGGACACTGTTCTCCACTTTTCCTCTTCCTCCTTCTACTCATCTTTTTGGACTTCGGTTACATACACATTAGCCTTCTTGAAGTTATCCTACACATTAATAATGGTGCAATCTTTTCTCTTGTGAGTTTTACTTGTTATTTATTTAACTTTTTCGAGAGTTTCTGATAGTATATCTTCATGCTTGCTAATGTTTCTACTCTAGTACTTAAAATGATATTAGTTTTATTCATTTTTGTTTCTTATTAAAATTTTATCCAGATAGTTAGTTTGATGTGTGTGTGTGTGTGTGTGTGTGTGTGTGTGTTTGGGTGTAAAAATATACATCTTTGAGTACAAATGGAGGCCAGAGACAATGATGAACACTGTTCCTCAGGTGGTATTTGTTTGGTTCATTTTTAGATATGGTCTCTCAGTAGGACTTGGGGCTCACCAATTTTAGCCAGCAGGTCTTTAGTTTCCCCCCTATTTTTACTTTGCTTCAGTGCTGGAATTATAAACGTGGACCCCAGCACCTTGTCTTATCTGAGTTCTGGAGGTAAAACTTCGGTATTTATGCTTGCAAGATAAGCAGTCTACCAAGTGAAGTGTCTCCTCAACCTTTTCTACTCCATCACTCCTTCTGTTTTTGTCCTTTTAATTTTCATATTTTTCATGGAATATTCTTTATTGTACTTTGTTGGCTATCTGGAATAAGAATATGTACATATGTACATTTTTTAATTTATTCATCTGCAAATTATATCTTCTCCAATCTGTTTCTATTGATTGATAGAGTTATTGCAATTAATATTTTCTTCCTTCTCTAATAATGATTATTGATTAGTTGGCACGCTTAATATATTTTATCTTATTCATTATTGTTTTCATATTACAATAAATATTCTTGAATTTTGTTTTGTGATAGCATCAAGTCATTTGAGAACTAATATTTGCTTTTAGGTTTTGTTGGATGGGATCAGAATTGAGGTCACTTTGACCTGTTATCAAGGCTGTGTCTTTGCAAATACTTTACCTGATGGCTTGAATATTGTGCAGCTTTCCAGACTTCCTGGTGGGAACCCATAATCAGTCTGGCCATGTGAGCTTTAGAGAACAATCTCTTGAATCCTGTGTTTGTCTTCTTTAATTTGTATCCCCACTGGATTTTCGTAGTTTCCTTACACAATGCAGAAATCAACACCGAGAGAAACCCTTTGCTTATTTTGGGGGCTCTCTGTTGAGTTTTCTGCTTTTTGTGGCATGCTTGTTCTCTGGCATCCTGTCCTGTAAACTTAGCCACCTTTGCCTTTTAGGACTCCTGAGTTTGTTGACTCAGTAAGAACCTTGAGTTTTGCCCATGTTTCTCTTCTCTGCACCATGGCCTGACATCTCTGTCTCAGAAATAAATGGGACAACCAGAAACCTAATCTTGGTAATTTTCCCATTTTCAAAATCACATTATTTTTTTCATCTTTACTAGAAATAAAAGTTCAGTTAATTACAATTGTGAATAAAAGTTCATGATAAGGCGATGCTGAATAACTTGTCATGCATGTTTAACACTTGAGTTCATAAATGTTTTTTTCTCCACCTTGCAATTTTTTTTATTGGCAAGAGTTAAAATGACTAATCAAAATTTTCCTAATAAATTTCTCATTGTCATGATTTTACTGAATGTGGTAGCATGAATCATATTACCTTAGCATCCCATCAATGCCAATAATATTTTGTTTATGGAAAAATTCCATGGTTTCTGCAAATTAATGGAAAATTTCAGAAGACTGACATACTCAAGAAAGCTCAGTACTTTCAACAATGATGAAAGCAATATCGGTAGCATTTCCCTCTGGAGAGTATGTATTTCACATATAAAACTTATTTTTCAGGTTAGGAAATACAGAGATGAAAAGACTAAATATGATAGACCTATATCAAATTAAACTTGCAAGATACTTTGTAAACCATTTTATTTCTTGTTAAATGACTTGAATTTTTAGTAAAAAGAAAAAGGTGTAAGTAAAGCTGGCATGTTCTGACTTTAATAAAATTCCACATAATGCAAATTTAGTATTTTATCAGAAGTAATAGACACAATAAATGGGAAACCACTGTGGGTTAATGCTTTTGTACACTGTAAAAATTTGTCATGCATATTGATTTAATAAGACTCTGATTGGCTAGTAGCCAGGCAGGAAGTGTATGCAGGATGACTAGACTAGACTAGAAGAATTCTGGGAAGGCTCAGACTGCAGTCGTCATCCAGACAAAGAGGAAGCAAGATGAGAATGCCTCACTGCATAAGGTACTAAGCCATGTGGCTAAACATAGATAAGAATTATGGGTTGATTTAAGTTGTAAGCGCTAGTTAATAATAAGCCTGAGTGATGGGGGAAGCTCTGTTAACCAATCACCTTTAAGAAGTAGAGCCTAGTTAAGGAGTGGCTACCTGGAACCCAGGAAGAAACCTGGGATGGACCAGGTGTGTACTCTCTCTGGGTGATTCCTGTGAAACTCAGACTTCCCATTCTTGTGGCATGAGTTTCCCCTTATAACAATTAAAAATATAATTGTTTATCCTTAAGATGGCCTTGTTATTTCCCAAATCGAACAAAGAGCTTCACCTGAGCTAATAGGCCAACCAGTTTATAATTAATATAAGCCTCTGTGTTTTTCTTTGGGACTGAATGGCTATAGGACCTGGCAGGACAACAACTACAAAAAATATATATTAGACCTCAAGTCTAACTCCACCAGTGCAGTGGTGACACACATACTTTGACCAACAGCTCTCTAATTGGGTGTAAGATTCACTCAACAAAAGAGAAACCATGGCTGTCATAGGAAACCTAGCCAAGTACTCAGTGAAATTGAGGTCATGCATATTGAAGAACTACAACCATTTTTACTAAGTCATCACAACCTATAACAACAATTTACAAACAATTGTCTTTATATGTACTACTGAGTGTAGTCTTCAACACTCATAAGAAAACTTTTCTTTGCAACAGATGGAGACCACTTCAGGAAACCACCATCACTAAGAATCCAGAGTTGTAAAGCCCAGTCAGATGGCCACATCTACAAAACTCTCTCACCTAAGGCTAAGGGAACATTGCAAAAGAGGGAGTGAAAAGATTATAAAAGTCTGTTCAGGGAGTTTTTTGTGAGATTGAGTCTCCTAGGAATGTCAGAAGCTAACCCTAAATTCTCACCAACATGTTTGCCCAAACATGAGCTGATCAATGACAGCATCAATAGACAAGTCAAAGCAGACAAGGAAAACCCACAAGGCCTCAACTTTACACAAAGAACTGCATACTACTTAGGAATACTGAGAGTGGGAGAAATAGTCTTCCCCAGAAAAGAGCACACCAAATGGTCAGCCCCGAAAACACACATATAAGTAACAGTATGCAGACTGAGCAGGTTATACTTAGGAATATTTATGTACATACATACATATTCATATACACACACATAAACACACCCATGTATATTTTATATATGTATATAGGCCATGATTTTGAAAGGCAAGTCAGAGCATATGGTATATGGAAGGAATCAGAGGGAGGAAAAGGAAGGGAGAAATAATTGTAATTATAATTTCAAAAATAAAAATTTGGAGAGCCTAACAAATGATACAATAATCAATATTAACGTTAAACCACGTCTTAATATTATCTTACAGTATGATATTTGAAAATTCTACTAAGGCCTTTATAATTTTGGATTGAAATATCATACTAAATATGTAAGCAAATATGCCTGAGTAAAAGCGTTGTAAGAAGCTACCTATTTCAATTCCCTTAGACTCTAGGTCCTAGAGTCACCAGTGACTTTCACTTTGTAAATCTAATGTCCAAACTGAGATTTTCGGTTGCATTCTATTCCATTTTTGGGATGGAAAGTACTTAGCATCGTGATACCTCTGAATGGAGGCAGGATATCTAGTGACCAGGATTCATGCTACCTCAGCGTTAAGGTCGTAATAAATAACTACTTTGTGTTACTACACTGTAAGTGATTCCGTGAGATTTACAGCTGCTATTTATTATCTCTTGGCTATTTAATAAGATTGCTATCCTTCCACCGTTTTAAGAAAAGATTTATTTTGATTTTACACGAGGAAGCCAAGTTTATGATTTTAGAAGTTTGGACTAGGGATATTTGTAGGGATATAGTGTTAGCATTACAAAATCTCATAACAATGATGGGGTCCCAAGAACTTATGAATCCAAACACTATGTATAAAATCTCCTAGCATATTCTAATGTCTCTATATTGGGCCTATGAATATTGATCCTTAACTTGTCATAGACTGTGTGACATATAGTGTCTACTTTATGCTTAGGCTTAAATTAAATTATCACATTTAATTTAAATCTAGAAATAGTAGCCAAGTTTTCATTCCGCATCCTCAGGGCTCTATGACTATGAACTTTGTTTAGCCAGTGTGGTTTCTAGTTCTAATAAATAATTCACCATCCCATTACATACAACAGAAACTCAAACTCAAATCCTCATTTATGTCATCTACAAGAACCTCAGTTCTGATCCCAAGTCACTAAAAACAAATAATTAATAAGTTGAAAGAACAATTAAAGGGCTTATTGGTTATTCACAAAGAGACTTACGGATTGTTATTCTTCTTCCCAAGGAAGGCGTTTGACATTTATATGGCTATCAGGTTCTATTTAACATATGCTGAGACTTAAATGATCTTTATTGGTTCTCAACAAGCCTCCAACGTTGAACTAAGGTCATGGACTGTCATTAGTCCACACATGTTGCATCATGTAAATAGGAATAGGACTTTACTCAGAACATTTTTTTAAAGAAATAAATAGACTCTTTAATCATTCCAACTACTTAAAACACTAAATAATTTATTTGTTAAGAAGCCTGATTTCATTTGTTCATGAAAGAAAATATTTGAAAAAAATAAAAACTTAAAAAGAAATACGTTTTGCTAGCTTTCGCTAAAGACCCAGAGTACTGTGTATTCCCGATTCTTCTTGCTGGGCATCTGGACTCCTGTACCCACATCTCACATCCTTTCACACTTTATTATCTTTACAAACGGAAGGAGACAACATACAAATTAATTTAAGTAAAGGTCTGCATTGCAACTGAAAGCCATTAACTGGCAGCCGTTTACCAAAGCACAGGCAAAAATCAATTTTAATTAGTATTTTTGGCTTTAATGAAAAGTGATTACAAAATTGGCATTTAGCTAATACCGTTGAGATTTATGGTGAGCGGATACTAATTAATTTTCTGTTGAAAGACTGTGAGCCTTGAGTATCTGCAATAAAATGCTATACTTGCTGATATAAGGGCTGTATCTGCATTTTAGAGTTCTATTACAAAAGACCTTCCAATGCTTTGTAGGTATCTTCTGCACTATTGCTCCTAGGCTGGAGCAGTATTATTATTTTTTCCATAAGAGACTGTTATGGGCAATCAAATTTCATACCATTTTATAAATTAGGGCCATTTTATTTTAATGTGTCTTGAATGCAAGCCAAAGAACCTTTTATTTCAAATGCAGCCTTCTTTTGTCTAGTTACATGTGGGGAAAGGGGGCCTAGGATACTTAATTGCAGAGCATTTAGTAAATTATTTCCCTTTACTCCCCAATTTTTCATTTTTCTTGGTTATATTGATGATAAGTTGGATTCTATGCCTGGCTACGTGTTTTAGATACAGTTGGACAGAGGAACTCAGAAAGAATGAAGCTTTATGATAATCCACTCTTGTATGATTCAAGTTCTTTAGCCAGCTTTCTTTGGAATTATTATCATTGTTTTAAAAATAAAATATTCCAAAGGCTCTGGAAGCTATGTAACATTTTCCAACAGACTGAATATCTTAATTTTTACATTGTTTTCGACCTGTGTTTGGAAAGTCATTTGTTCAATGTTTGTTGCTAGCTATCACTGAAAGACTAACCAATGGTTCTCAACCTTCCTAGTGCTGCAATCCTTTAATGCAGTTCCTCATAAAAAATAAAATTATTTTTGTTGCTACTCCATAACTAAAATTTTGCTACTGTTATGAATCCTAATGTAAATATCTGATATTCAGAATATCTGATATGTGACCCCCGTGAAAGACTTCGGCCTCCCAACGGAGTCGTTACCCCAGGTTGAGAAGCTCTTCCTAGACTCAGTTAAAAGGACGGTCTGGTGGGAGGAACTGTGAAGGAATCCTGGTTCTGTCTCCATGTCTATGGACCTCTGTTGGGTTGTTGCGACACTTTAGCCACCATTATTTGTAAATATGACAGAATAACTATGGTCATGTCACAATATTTTGGGTGTAAAGTGTGGAAATGGTTTAATATAAAGTATTTAATTTAAAAAAATCACCAGTATTATTTCAGGGAAAAAACATTCTGTTGGTTAAAGTATTGTTTCATTACCTACTGTAAACCTACAAATAGGCACACGCGCGCACACACACACACACACATGCACACATGCACATGTACACACACAGAGGCATATATACACATATGCACGTGCATAGCACACATATACATATGAACACATACATGCATGTGTACACATGCAGACACACACAAACATATGTGTGAACACACATTTTTGGATGGTAATATTTTATTTAGATTATAAGTATTGATCATGCACATAATCACAAAATTAGTTTTGAAGCATAATTTTTAATCATAAAAGCCTAACGTATAGTATAGAATTAATATTAAACAAAAAGGCCTCAAATGATAGAACATCAAAACTAAAACTAAGTTTTTAAAACTTTGGGATAGTCTTAATAAAAGTCCTGCTAGAAGTGAAAAAGTTAAGGCCGGCTTGCTTTAAACGACTTAACTAATGAAGCACAGATGTGTATTCCAAGGGAGGAAATGAGATAATTCCTCCCCACGTGCCTTTAAACAAAGGTAAATTCACCCACTAGAGACTAGCAACGGCTACATAAGGGAAATCTGTCGGCTACAGGACAGCTTGCAGTGATGTAGTATAGGTAGTATAGGAAACAACTTTTTTTTCAATCTATAAGGAGATTTTGGAGAGCCAGAAAAAATATTAATTCTTCTAATTCTTTGCTTCTTGTCTGAAATACTAGAAGGATTAGCACATAAGCATGTGAACAGTGTCATTTGAGTCTTTGGAGAGAGTGTATACTACAAAATCTAATCTAAATTAAAAAAATATATTTATTAGTACCCTAGATGAAGTCCTTCTGGGATCTCTTTAAATACTTAATTTTATATTTTTATCTAGAAGAGGGCTAACTTATTTTCCAGAAGATATTTTTAGAGTATGATGCAGAATTGAATCAGAAGTGTTAAGTTGGTTTTAAACGAACAGTCTTTTCTTCACCTCTCTCAACAAACCAACCAACCAACCCATCTTTCACCATATTTGATCGGAAGGTCCTATCTTGGGGCTCATAAGGCAGCCTTATGCTTAGATCCATGGTAACAAATGCCCATGTCTGGGTTTGGTTTTTAAGTACTAATGCATTGTATAATGACAAATTAGGAAATAAGATCCTAGGAAACTGTCCTTGTTTTGCCGATGAAAAATTTCAAGTGTGGAATAGTTATAACATCTGACATTGTTTCCCAGTTAGTATGAAACAGATATGGGAACTAAAATTCAGTGATGTAAGTCAGTTCAGCAATCCTTCTTTTGTTCTTTGTCTCCAACTGTCTGGTAATAAATTAAACTGTTCATCAAGTGACCGCACATTATCTCATTCTCTATATTATACATGTTTTCATATAAAGCATTTTAAGAAAAAATTATATTTTAATCTCTTTTTGATTTTGTTTCTAGGCTTACTTAAAGCAAAATTCATGATATAACCCCAACTGCCTTAGAACTTTGTATGTCCAAGAGAATGGCTTCAAACTAGCAAGAATCCTCCTGCTTCTGCTCCCCACGTACTAGGATTACAGACAGTTGCCACCACAATGGGCTGAGAAAAATGGTCTCCAGCAGGTGAAATTGTGGAGTCATGTGTCTCTCGAGTGCTAAGGTGTGGAGGGGTTGAGATGAAGGTTGGATGGACTTCAGTCTTCACTCACCTTTTACCACTATATCCACCGTCGTAGACTTCAGCAGTGTGTTCAATAGTCAGGCCCTGACCTCTCTTGTTTTGTTCTTGCTAATCCATTAACAATATCCTTATGTAAATGGACAATATTGAAGATTAGTAAGAAACTTAACATTTTTTAAAAAGATTATGTATGTGTGATCAATGTACATTGTGCATGTGTGTGTGTGTGTGTGTGTGCGCGTGTGTGTATACACACACATTTTTAATTGTATTCACTGTGTTTCATGAATGCAGTTTTATTCCAGAGAGCCCTGGCCTGTGGGAGTTCAAGGAGAGTCAAGGCATGTCAGCAGTGTACTAACAGTTTAAGGGTGTATTTTCCATTCTAAGCAGAACTTCCTTAGACTGGATACTGATGATGAAAGATACTAATGATCGTATGGAAAACACAAATGATCAGGATTCTACTTATACTTTCCTTTGCTTACTTCCTAAGCACTTATTCTGAGAGAGTGATAACATGTGAGGGAAAGGAGAGGAAACCCATACTTCCTTTATATGACTCAAGTAAGTATTGAGTCAGTTTTGTGCTGTTTCCACTTTTCTGGCAAGAATGAAAGGTACCTACATATATACACTATGAAATACAAACTATGTCAGTGATCTAATATACAAATAAGTAAATATATTTGTGTTTGTGTTTAAAACTCACATTATACATTGTAAGACTGAATAATAAAACCCATGTTAGTGATTTAAAATCCCAGTCTTTATTAACTTAGGGAGACATTAAATAGTGAGTCAAAACAGCATGATTTAAAAAGACTGGAAGAAAGGAAGTTTTATTTTTAGGCATTTGAGGAACATTGCTCTTTTGGCAAGTATCCTTGCTTTTTGTTTTCCTATGGATTACCACAAGTTATAGATCTATCTGTGAACTCCGTATGGTCCATAAAAGATGCAATCTATATCCTGCTGGAGTTGTGCCACTATTTTCTCCACTTAAGACCTCGGTTTTCTTGATTTGAAACATTATCTTCTTTTCGTTAATAAAAATGTTTTATTTTCTTCAACTTTATTACAACATAGTTGACCAGATGTTTTATTTCATCAGATGGTAATATGATATGATTGTGTCTATTTGAGGTTAGATTCTGGCCTTCTAGGTTATATTGTAGTTTATTTTTTTAGTTAATCTTCAAGTTTTCCTTTGGGGTAGTTAATTTCAACCTACTTTACAAAGCTGTTGGGAAGAATAAGTTTACATGTGCAGTAATATTTATTCAGCAGCTGATATGTGCTGAGCACTGTCCTAGGGACTCAGTCATAAGAGAGGCTGAGGTCCAAATGCACACTGTGATTCCCATCTGAGACCCAAATGAAGAAGAGGCAACGTTCTGAATTGAGAATGTTGTTGGGACAGTAAGGGAGCTCATGCTTATGAAATGCTAACTCTTCCTCCCTTAGCAGCCCTTATTTGTCTGTGGTTGTCCGTCTAGGGTGTGATCACTGTGGCATTCCGTCTTCCAACTTTAACCTATTGATATTTCCATTATTCTGGTCTTGTTTGTGAAGCCGTTCCTATGGGAGACTACTTCACCGCAGGTTTCCTACGATTCTGGCTCTTATATTCTTTCCAACCCATCTTCTAAGATGTCCTCTGAGCCATAAATAAAGTGTGAGGTAAATGTATCTGTTGAGGTTGGGCGCCCCATGGTCTGTTGATCTCTGCATTGTATTCAGTGGTGCTTTTTTTTGTGATGGTCTCTATTTGCTGCAGAGGGAGGCTCTTTTTTTTAATTTATTTATTTATTAAGGATTTCTGCCTCCTCGAGGGAGGCTCTTTTGATGAGAAATTGTAGCTACGCTTGGCTTTTTATTGATTATCTAGTTCAGAATGGTCAGCCATGAATATGAATATTCATACCATCAATAAAAATTGACTCATTAGGTTGTATTTATATATAACTATATACAATTATATAAAACTGTAATAATTTTCAAAAGAGGTTATCTGAAGGCGTAAGTCACAAACAATCCCACACCAGTTTGGAATTATGACCAATAGAGAAGCTATTTATTTAAAGGGGAAAAACGTACAGATCACTATCCCAGACAACAGCCCTCTGCTCAATCAGGAAGGGAGCCTAGTCGCCAGAAGAGAAGCCAGAAGCCAGAGCATGAGCAGAGGGAAGTGGCCACTTTTTTAAAGGGAGAGAGGCCACGCCCCAGTGGGCTGGTATCTCAGCAGCTATTGGCTGAAGGAGCAGAAGCAGCTCCGGCAACACCGCCTCCTTTTGTTTAAGTAAGAAAGTTCTAAACCTACTATGAAATTATATAAAATAAGTACAAATATCCTATTCTAACTAGCTTAAGTCTTGTATAATAAATAACTTGGCCAAGTTATCAACTCCATCAAAAATATGAGAAGGGAAATAATGTTATACAACAAATCACAGAGATAACTAGCCACCTGGGCAATCCCCCAAGGTCACTTTTGCAGATTTGAAGCAACCAACTTTGGCTAAGGCCTAACATAACTGACATACCATTTTCAAAGGCAAGAAACTTTTCAAAACTATCTTACCCTGTCTTGGCAGGATATGACAGTCCTGTTTTATCCATGTACGGATACTCTGTATCTCTGTCAGTGGTTGAGGCATGGGCATTTCTTTGCCCAAAGGCCAGTTCTGCCAAAAAGAAAGGCTCCAGGTGGAGTGTCTTTGGTGCTCAACATTCTCTCGGGAATAGATCAGTGTTGCCAGGAGCAATTGTGTCTCACTACCACGAAACTCTGAGTTAGATTAAAGGCCATTTTCTGCAGCTTTTTGAAGAGGTTGAAGATTATCTATCTATACTGAATATAATCTCTATGTATTTAAAGAACCTGATTAGTCTAATTATAAATGACAAACTTAGATGGCTATTGATCTATATAATTCTCAATACCTATCTAACTTAAAGACTAAGACAATGAACAACTGTGCAATAAATGAGGACAATATGACCTCCAAATATAAACAATGTATAAATATACAATGCAATATGGTAAATATATATCAATACATAAACAATATATAAGTATCTTAATCAGAGGTAGAAATGTACACTGCAATATGGTAAATTTATACAATATATATATATCAATACATAAAAAATGTTTTAAACAGAGGTAGAAGCATGCATGCGTACAATAGTCAATATAATTTAACTTTGTATCAATATACAAGAATCAATACCAATATATTTGTCTAAAAAGAGTAACTCACAATTACAAATTTATTATCCCATCATCCAATTATCCCTCTTCTTTTTTTTTTAAAAAGATCCCTGAGCTTATAAAATTCCTCCCCCAACCCTCAACCGTATACTAATTATAATCAACCCCTAAATGATGTCCCTAAACCCAAGGACAAACTTTACTGGGAGAGGGGAACACCTGGCACCACCATAAGCCAGGAAGAGGAAAGAATGGTCCCCTGCTCCTTCAGAGGAAGCCCAGTCCTGATCACATGTTAACTGTGAGATTTTTCCTCTCATTGTGCACGACAATATATTTTGTTATTTTTATCCATTCAGTTGGTTGAATGGGACCAGGTGGAGGAGGCAAAGAGGAGATTAGGGAAACAGCAGAGCCAAACACTGACAGGTTCCTGGGGTTTGACTCGAGTAGTCACAGGGAGCCATGGATGGGTCTTGAGGTGCCATTTAGTCTACATCGAACTGCATCGCAGAGAGTGCATGATCAGGACGAGAGTCCGTCTGAAACTAGAGTGGATGACTAAGGGATGAAATTGCATAGGTAGGCTGCTAGTCTCAGAGGTAGATTTTGAGGTGGAAGTGACAGAACTCGGTAAGGAACTAGCTGTGAGAGGACTCAAAGATGTGCTTTGAGGTTCAGAGCAAATGGGCAACAAGAATATCATTTATCAAAATAGCAACAGCTAGGAGAAGATAGATACCCATCGTTGAGAGTGGGAGTAAGGAGTTTTGTCAGAGCACGAAGGGATTAGGAATCTGAATGCACAGGCAACTTATGGATGCCCAGAGAGGAAGAATCAGACTTCTCCACAGATGTACTCCTTGATGTGTTATTCAATCCCAAATGGTCAGCTTTAAACACATCATGTTCATATATGAATGACACTAATGGACTAAACAGGGTTTTTATTGTGTGCGTGTCTGTGTGTGCATGCATGTAACAATAATAATTTGAGAAAGAGTGGGAGAGGTCACTGGAGGAATGGAAGGTGGGGAAAGAAGAATGGAGATTTAAATATAGTACTCATATATTAAATTCTCAAATATTTAAGTAATAAGGAATCTGATTGCAAATGTCAGATAGATAAAATTAGTTGTGATAATGTATTCTCAAGGCATAATTAATTTCATGAATAGATTGCTCTAAAATGACTGAGTTCCTTGATATTTAATGATGACTTGATTTTTCTTTTAATTTTAGTGGTCACAAAACTACTTTCCTCTTGGTGACTCCCTCTGAGCTGCTAACACTATCTCAATTAGTTATTAGCTTCAGGATTAGAGTAGACTAATGTTATTTGAGGGCAAGTTTCCAAGATACAAGCTAATTTTCATGTTCCCTTTTTATTATTTTTACATGAATCCATAGAACTTAATTGTAAATGTGGGGATAATGTGAATTGAAAATTAACACTGATTCTGTTTAAAGGAAGCCGCTCCCTGAAGTGGGAGTGGAAGGGAGGTGGGAAGGAAGAGTGGGAAGGAAGGAAAGGAGGGAGGGAAAGGGGTTAAGATGTTTTCTTGAGTGCTCAATCTACAAACTAGAAAAAATGCAAGAATCAATTTTTTGTCTAAATACTAATTTTGGCTCAAAAAGCCTGAAAATCTGGTCTTAGGGATGCTCTTTCTAACCCTTTTACATTTAATCAATAATGACTTTGGCAGAAAGAGAAAGCATATCTTTTTCCCTAACACAGACAATTGAATATTGCCTAATTAAATTAATGGCATTACTTTGATGCCATAGAGACTGGTGATATATAAGAGGCCTGGCAATAATTATTGTGTAAGAAATTAGTTAATATAGAATGAAAGGTATTGGACCTAGAGGTTGTAGTTTTAATGTAGACTTGAATACAGTCTCCTATTTTTCTTTTGAAGTTTAGGTCTATATTTTTATTTAAAAAAGTGAAATCTTTTGAACTATCAAAATATGTTCAACATTTTATGATTTCTACCTTTATCTACCTTATATTTAATTACTTTAGATGCTAGAATGATTTCTGGTTGGCTCTGAGTCATTGTCTTATTTCCTTTCTAATCAACAGAGGGAAGACTGTACCACTGGCCACCTCCACATTAATCTTCACATTGCAGTAAATGTAAAACAAATACTGAAGAAGACCAGTGCACCACATACAGTTATCAGTCTAGGCTCATTTTCATTTGATGCCGGTACAACAATCAGTGTTCTATATGTTTGTGGTAGCTGTCATGAGAAATACACTTGATATAGAGACGACTTGGAGAAAAGCGACTGCCTTAGGTGTAATGTACTCTTGGCTGACATAGAATGCTTTGATGGAAGATGACAATAGCAAAACCACATGAAGACTTACGGTTTGAATAGTGAAGACAGGAGGTCTTCCACCCCAAAAGGATGAGACAAATTCTTTGAGGCAAGTGGGCATAAAGAATAGTTTATGAATATAGGACTCTGCTTGGCTAGGGGTATACACATGCCTCTCTCCAAACATGCACCTGTTAGCAATCTAGGGCCCCTATCTGTACTGAATGCACATATGCCTGCTTTAAGAAATGGCAATAAATCATACTCTGCTCCCCTTAGTGATGCTTCAGTAACACTGTTTCTATTCAAGCACATCCTGGAACACAGTCTGATTGACTGTAGGCAATATATGCACAATAGGGCAAAACTCTGCCTTTAAGTGAGGCTTTTATACATGTATTCAATGAAATTTAGTCATGGCTACCCTTCATTTTCTCCCTCGATCTCACCCTCCCTTATTCTAAATCAGCACTCATGTGAACTTCATGTGTTATTTCTATTTTGATAACCCACTAAGTCCAGCCAGTACTGTCCTTATCTACATGTATATGGGAATATCCATTAGAACATGGGAAACCTACCAGTGGCCACATCTTGAAAAAGAAAAGAAAGAGCCCTCCCCAACCCCCAGCAACTATTCGCTTCCATTAGCTCCTCAGTAAGGGGTGGGGCCTAGGGGTCTTATATCTCATCTCTGTTGGAATTTCAGTTGGTTTGATCATGTGTGAGTCTTCAGTAGTTGATGTGGTATCCCTCTCTGTATGCCATGAATCTGTTTTATTATCATTGGTTATTAAAGAAGCTGCTTTGGCCTATGGCAGGGCAGAATATAACAAGGCAGGAAATCTGAACAGAGATATATAGAATGATTAGACAGAGTCAAAGAGACTACTGAAGAAGAGAGACACCGGAACCTTACTGGTAGGCCACAGCCTTGTGGTGATATACAGATTAATAGAAATGGATAAATTTAAGATGTAAGAGCTAGCTAGGAATACACCTGAGTCATAGGCCAAACAGTGTTGTAATTAATATAGTTTCTGTGTGATTATTCAGGTCTGGGAGATGGGAATGAACGTAATAATCATGGCTACTGTTAGCCCACAATTGTGATAGGCATGTCATATCCAGAAGACAACATGTCACAGCACTCCTCTCCATCCTTTGGTACTTAAATTCTTTCCACACCTCTTTCTGTGATAAACCCCAAGCTTTGGCAATGTATGTATGTGTATGTGGGGTTAATGCAGATGTCCTTTTTAGTTACTGGTCTTTATTCTCTTGTGCTTAGCACTTTGATCAGTTATGTCAAGTGTAGAGAATACCCTATTTTCTATCTTGATGTCCATGCATCATTGGGCATACATATCATCAAATTAGATATATGGTGGTAAGGGACATGTGCAGTAGAAAAAGAGATAAAATGAGCTAATATGTTGATCAAAATAAAGAACCATCAGGACTCTTCTCCAAAGTAACTAACCCCTCTTTTCTTGAGACGCCACAGAAAGAAATCAGAGTTCTCTAGTATCTTCACTAGGGTGGTCAGTTATTAATCTTTTAAAATGTTTATTTATTTATTTATTACTCCCCAGCCACAGTTTCCCCTCCCTTCTCTCCACATAATCTCTCCCCCTACTCCTCCTCTGTTTCTGTTTAGAAAAAGGCAGGATTCCCATGGATAGCAACAACACATGGCATATCAAGTTGCAAAAAGAGTAACCACCACTCCTTGTGTTAAGGCTGGACAAGGCAACTCAGGATGATGACTAGGTTCCTAGCTTCTGGTATTCCAGTCAATGTCAGAGGTGGACTCACTCTCCTGGCATGGGTCTCAAGCTGAACCTGTCATTTGTTGGCCACTCCCAGAATTTCTGTGCTACTTACACCCCCAGCACATCCAATAGGCAAATTGTAGGTTGAAGGTTATGTGGCTGGGTAGGTGCCCCTTTTCCTACACTGGACATCTTGCCTGGTCACAGGAGATAGCCAGTTCAGCCTATGTATGCCTTATTGTGTGGGATCTTAGCTGGGGTCACCTTGTAGATTCCTTAGTTTCCCTTTGCACTAGGTTGCTACTTCACCCCGAAATGCACTCTTTTTCAGTTTTCTCTTTCGGTACTCTTCTTTCCCACCCCCAACCTGATCCTCATGTTCCCATACACTCATGAAATCTATTTTATCTCCCCTTCATAGTGAGATTCTTTTGCACTCCCCAGTCCTCCTTTTTACCTAACCCCTCTGGGTCTGGGAATTGTACCATGGATATCCTTTACTTTACAGCTAATATCCACTAATAAGGGAGTATATACCATTTTTGTCTTTTCTGGTTCTGGGTTACCCCACTCAGGATGATTTTTTCCCTAGTTCCATTCATTTGACTGCAAATTTCATGATGTCATTGTTTTTAACAGTTGACATTGTGTAACTATATCACACTTTATTTATCCATTTGTTGGTTGAGGGACATCTAGGTTGTTTCCAGACTCTAGCTATTACAAATAAATCTGCTATGAACGTACTTGAGCAATTGTCCTTCTGATATAATTGAACATTGTTTGAATATATTCCCTGGAGTTGTATAGCTGGATATTGAAGTGGGTTGATTCCCAGTTTCCCGAGAAACTATCATATTTATTTACAAAGTTACTATCCAAGTTTGTGCCCCCACTGGCAATGGGGGCATGTTTTGCTTGCTCCACATCCTCTCCAGCATGAGTTGTCATTTGTGTTTTTGGAATTTAGCTATTCTTATAGGTGTAAGTTGGAATCTCAGAGTTATTTTGATTTGCATTTCCCGTATGGCTAAGGATGTTGGATATTTGTTTAAGTGTTTCTTGGCCTTGTATGGTTCCTCTTTTGGAAATTCTGTTTAGTTCTGTACCCATTATTCAATTGTATTATTTGGTTTTATGATGCCTAGTTTCTTGACTTGTTTATATATTTTAGAAATTAGCCCTTTGTCAGATGTGGGGTTGGTGAAGATCTTTTCCCATTCTGTAGGCTGCTGTTTTGTCTTATTGACAGTCTCTTTTGCCTTATAGAGGCTTTTCAATTAATAATGTTTTTCTAAACAGTACTCTTACTTTACATCAAAGAACTAGAAACATACTATCCAGATTTTGACCACCAGTAACATTTGTACTTTACGACAGCTTAAGTGACTTCTGTGCTATCTTAGGGTCACGCCAAACCCTCAGTGCCAAAGGCATTGTGTTTCCCTCCGTCATTTTCCCTAGACCCCTATCTTGAGCATTGTTTATTAGTCAACAATAGTCCATCTTATGGATAAAGCCTTATGCATTTTATAAAGAGCTTTAGTGCTTTGTTGCACTCTCAGGACTGAGATCATTGTTATCTGAAAATCTTTTTCTCCCTAAAGTTGTGCTATGCTTAAATATGGCAAAAATAAATGACCAAATGTTAGACTTAGGATGTCAGCTGATGTTAGTCTGGGCCCAGCAGTGGCACCTAAAACTCGGGCTGAACCAAATTTTATTCTTGTCCCTTTCCTCCCTGCTGTAAAGCTTGCAGGGACCCTTCACACTTAGAGAAAACTACCCTTCCCACTGCCAATTTTACTCAGTTGCTCAGAGTTCTTTAGGTAGGGAGGCCTCATGGGTTTTTCCTCTCCAGTTTGGCATCTCTGTTGGTGTTGTTCAACTCATGTTTGGGCATTCATGTTGGTGAGACATTATGGGTGTAGCTTCTGATATTGCTAGGACATAATCTCACAGCAAATGTACTGTTCCTATGGTTCTCACAATTTTTCTGCCACTTCTCCTGAAATGTTCCCAGAGTCTTAAGCTTGGGAGTATTTTGTAGATGTACCCACTGAGACTGGGGTTCACAACTCTGCATTTCAATTGCTTTTGTTTTTCTGTAGTGGTCTCTGTCTGTTGCAAAGAGAAGTTTTATTTATTTATTTTTTATTGAAAGAAAAAAAAAGAAATTCTCGCCTCCTCCCAGCCTCCCTTTTCCCTCCCCCTCCTCCCACTCTTCTCCTCCTCCCCCCACTCCTCTCTCCCTCCTTCTTCCAGTCCAAAGAGCAGTGAGCTCCCAAGGTCCCAATGAAGAGCAGAAGGAGGGAGAACATGAGCAAGGAAGTCAGGACCACGAGGGGTGCACCCACCCACCGAGACAGTGGGACTGATCTATTGGGAGCTCACCAAGGCCAGCTGGACTGTGACTGAGAAAGCATGGGATAAAACCGGACTCTCTGAACATGGCGGACAAAGAGGGCTGATGAGAAGCCAAAGACAATGGCACGGGGTTTTGATCCTACTTCATGTTCTGGCTTTGTGGGAGCCTAGCCAGTTTGGATGTTCACCTTCCTAGACCTGGATGGAGGGGGGAGGACCTTGGAATTTCCACAGGGCAGGGAACCCTGACTGCTTTTAGGACAAAAGGGAAGTTTTCTTAATGGAAATTTGTATTCTTCACTTTAACCAGCCATTTTAGAGGGATTGTGTAACACTTTATCTTTTTTTTTTTCCACTTGAGCTGTATGCCCACAGTCTTCAAGAAAGCATTACACCTTTTTATATTACCTATGTGCCTAAGCTCATGGGGAATGTGCAGGTTTGTATTACTTGGTCATGTGATAGTTTGGTATATGGGGGAAGTACAAAATGGTTGGTGAGTTATCAAGTGAGAGAGACAGAAATTAAAATACTATCATCCTGAGCATAAGGTAAATTCATTTGTTTGTCTAATAATGGAGCTTTCTTTTTCACCCTAAAGTTCAAGATATAGGTTCAGAATAAATGTTAAAAAAGAATTTGAAAACCCCTCTTGAAATCTATTGTATTCTTAACTTTGGGGACAGATATTAAGACATTTCGGAGCTCAAATAGCTTTTCCTTTGCAAATTTAGATAACTTATTGGTTGCCAATTTGAATAGAAAGGCAAAAATTACATGCAGCTGAGATAACTTAATACAGAGATATATGGCTTCCTCTGTCCATATGGTGTGAAAATTCCTTGTTGTTGCTGTGTCTCCATGAATTTAGGAAGCCATTGCACTTAGTTGAGAATTGAGAAGTGTGATACCCATTACCACTTACTGGCAAACATAATTGGCAATATATCTGCATATGCATTTAAAATTTATGACAAAATCTATTTGCTACATTTGAACTTCTAAACAAATATCACTGCCAAATGGCTGAGTAATGTTTTAAATTGGTGAGTAGTTATGAGTATTGGAATGTTTTGATGATGGGAGATTAAGAATATTTTCCTGGATCCATTTTAGATTCACAGAAAAGAGAGATGCTCCTTTAATTTTAATGGGGCCATGCCCTAGCTTTAAAGGAGTGTAAACTGAAAATGCATTAGTCCACCTAATGCGCTTTGTATCATAACCTCACAGTACAGCATGTTGCAGAGCATGCATCTTTCCCCTTGTGACTGCATGGGTGGTTGGGAGTTGTGACTTTCTATACTGCCAGGCCTTACCGTCTGCCACTTTCAGAAATCATGAGAGGATCATGTGGCATTTCTACTCGTCTCTTTTTTTTTGACTTTTAAGTGTATTTTGATTTTTAAATTTTTTAATTGATTTTATTTGAGCTATACGTTTTTTCTCAGAGAGAAAAATCTACTCAGCACTTAAGATCAAAATTCAGATTCAAAGATTAGTCTCAGCTGGAAGTATATTTCTTGAACACAACTTGAAAGTTTGTAAGTCAAATCAAAATAACTGTGAACTATCCGTGGGTATTGCAACAACCACTGCATGCAAATTATATTGGATGTCTGTTCTTAGATGGTAAAGATCAGGGATGAGAAATACAACCCAGTCTAACTTTAGACTATTGAGAATTGTTATGATTTCATAACTTCAAGTTTTTGAAAAGATAGAATTTTGGTTTAATAATGATTTGCAGATGAAAATAGGGAGTACTTCAGCTTCTAAATCATTTTAAGTTTGAATATTGAGGCAAATACAATTGTAGAAAAATATAAATATTTTTGTATTCTGCCTTTAAGGACTTAGGTGATGCACATTATTCTTGTACTACCTATGTAATATAGACAGAGCATTGCCAGCTTCAACTTCAGTAAGAGCTGTCAGTGATCCATTTGAATAATCTCACCACTAGTGCATGGATGAAGGTTTTTCAATATTTTGCTGAAACATGCCGTTATTCAATATTGTCATTCAGTGAATCAGAATGAGTAAATCTGAGAAACAGTGACAAATCTATTTGACAATTTTTACAACTTCTCTGTCTCTGTCAGCCAAGTTAATGGTGCAGTGGCCAGACTTAAGTTTACTATGATGAAATTGTGAATTCAAGACCACATATGATCAAATACGTAGTAATATGACTTAAGGAAAGCAGAGGTTTTATTTTTCAATGTACATTTCAATTCTATTTGTGTTAGTTTATTAGAGTTGACAGAAGAAAATATTATCAATTGTGTGGCTTAAATCATGGAAACATATTTTCATAATTCTGATGGTTTGAAGTCTAAGATCAAGGTGTTGACAAACTGGTTTCTTAGGGAGGCTTCTGTTTATGGTGGGTAGATGGCTGCCTTCTTGTCCTACTTTCTCATGTTCATTTCTGCATATTTGTGAATATCCTTAATAGCCCTTTGTATGTCTATGTTTTCAAAAAATGGCACTAGTCAGCTGTGTTGAAAACCAACCCTATTTTAAACTAATAGCATTTCAAGCCAGTGAAGAGGCTCAGTAACAGCTTGGCGCACAAGCCTTGTGACCCAGGTGAGATGCCCAGAATCTGTAAAGGCAGGAGGAGATGTACTATCGAGGGTTGTCTTCTGACCTCAATATACCAGAAGTATATGATGGCCTGCACACACTCACCAATTTTACATGCATACACACATATATGCACTCATGCACACACACACACACACACACACACACACACACACACAGAGAGAGAGAGAGAGAGAGAGAGAAACACAGACAGAGAATAATAAATATATAAAATAAATTCATTAGTTCTTTAAAGACCTTGGTTTGAAATATAGTTACATTTCACAATATAGGTAATGAAGTCCAATTGGAGGATTAGAAGGAACACAAGTCAGTCTTTAACATCAATACACCTACCCGTATTTGTTGTATCTCTTTTAGGTACTTCACTGATCAAGATCAAATGAAGTAGAGGAGATGAGATCTTTTCTCTCTTGGAGTTAATAGTGGAATGGAGGAGAAGATCAATTAAGCTGTAAGGGAGCAAACCACTCTGTGATTACAAATATTGTCAGTTCTTAATAGAGGAATAAAATGAAAGTGTGGTGGAGATCAGAGCAGTGTGAGCAGAGGATGACATAGAGAAAATTACCCCACATAAAGTTACACAGGATCCTTGGGAAACATGCCACAGAACACTTCCTATTAAGTATGAAAAGCCAAAAAGGTAAAGGAGGATGAAGTCAAGAGAGAAACGGGAATTAGATCTACAAGAGATGACCAGTTGTTTGGATTTATAGGTCTTTGTAGGTCATGGAAAGAAATCTGAGCGTTATTGAATTTCAGTGTGAAGTCCTTGAATGTCTTAAGCAAGAATGCTATTACTGTTTTAAAAATCTTATACTGGCTGTCATGCTGCAGGACAGAAGACACATAGTGGACAGAGGGAACCCATTTAAAAATTGTCGTAGTGGCTGACTGTAGTGGCATAAACCTTTAATCCTAGCACTGGGGAGGCAGAGGAAGGCAGATCTCTGAGTTCAAGACCAGCCTGAACTACAAATCGAGTTCCAGGAGAAAGAAGGCTGTTACACAGAGAAAACCTATCTTGAGAAACCACCAAAAATTTGCTGCAATAGTTCATCACAGTGAATATAGTTAATTGGTCTAAAACTATTAGCACGACAGAGGTGTGGGGTATGATGCTTTAGTATCCTTTTCTCAATTAATCAGAAACAAAGTTCGTTCAAAGCACCACAGGGCAGCACAAACTTGTAGCTAGCTGGGACCTCAGTCAGAGTTCAGGCTCTGACACTGTGACACTGAGAGGAGCTCAAGTCTCTTCTTATTTTAAAAATTTATTTAAATAACATTTTTCATTTATTTTCTATACTGACCATGGTTTTCTCTCCCTCCTCTCCTCCTAGTTCCTCCCCAGTTCCCTTCTATTCTCCTTCCACTCCTCTGTCTCCATTCAGAAAGGGGCAGGCCTCCCATGCTTAAACAAAGCTTGGCAATGCTGCAATATTTTGAGAATGGAGAGGACGTGACTTGAAGATAAAGTGGATTACAGAGTAAGAATCAGGGTCTTGGGGAAAGGGGAGGTGATCTGGAGAGGATTGGGAAGAGTAGAGGGAGAGGAAAATGTTTTCAGGATCTAATGCGTGAAAGAAGAATAAAAAAAAACATCAGGAATGGCTTCCAGGTCTAAACTGCACATTGTATGTCAGCAAAATTCACTGTGAAAAAAAAAAGACAAGGGAGGGGACAACTTCCCCTGGGAGAAGGTTGAGGAATGGTGAGATACAGGTTAAGCCTGCCATGTTGATTTTGAGGTGTCATTAGCTTATTCTAGAAGTGATGTAGAGAGATTCAGTTCAGAAGTTATTAAGCAATAAAAAATGCCCTTTTAAGTTGTAATGAAAAAAACTCATTTGCAATTGATCACCAGTGATCCAGAATGTGGGGTTGCATCTTTAAATGTGTTTTTCAATTGTTTTGACTAAATGATAAAGTTTTCTTTTTAGGGTGGGGTATGTGTAGGGCATTGACAGGAGGCATTGTTGATAGGAAGCATGGATTCTAGAGTGAGTTAAATGATTTCATATTTGTGTTATACCAAATTTAATGATGCTTTGATTAAGAATGTGCTGGGGGGGTCAATGTCAATTTAAACTAATGGCCACCATGCTTACTTGTGATGTGTAATGGAATAGTCATTTAGACCCTCCATGACAGAGACAAGCAAAAATGCTTTTAGTGTGACTTTGCAAATTGTAAATCTGGCAGGGATTTTAGAAGTGTTTGGCTCCCGTGGCTCTGGTGATTTAGTAATTTAGTAGAGACTCTGTGTTAACAGTTTCTTAAATATTTAATGCTTTAGGCAGAATGATAGGTTGATAAAATGTTTGCTGTGTCTGAGAAAAGTAAATCATGGAGTTTGACCCCAAACTACTGAAGTCTTAAAAAGAACCTTGTTTTTGATATTAAGAAACATTTTCTTGTTTCTTTTAAATGCCTTATAATTTTGAAAACAATTATTTTTGGAAAGGGTCACAATCTTGTCTCAACACCACAAATGCTGAAATTACAGAGCTGTAGTATTATGCCTGGATTGAAAATAAATTTTAATGAAAAATACTGAGCAGGAAAATGCAAAAGGTGGGAGTTTACCTTTCACTGTGCATCTTAGATTTGATGAGGATTTGACCATGACTTTCAAGTAAGGGAAAAAGAAATTTAACTATGATATCATTATTAGCTTTCCTGAAGTTCTTTTTCCACAGGAGAAGACTACTTTCGGTACTACAGTTGTTCTTAAGGATAAAGTAAGGCTTACCAGGGGACACTCGATGAGCAAAATTCTTGGTGTTTCTGTATATTAAAGGGTAATCCTAACTTACATCAGAAGAGACCCATTCTAATGGTGTTACATGTGGCTACCACCCTAGAACAATTTGTTCCAAAAGATAGGCAGGGAATGAAGACTACCATGGGCAACTAGACATTTGGGAGGAGAAAGATATAATCATGTAAAGTGAAACTTGGCAAAAAAGGGTAAATATTTTTTTGTTCTGCCAAAGAACCATGGGATTCTTACATCATCTACTCTGGCATCATAGACTCCTGGTGCTATTTATTGAAATGCTGGGGCAGCAACTCTCCCCTGACCTCAGAAGACATTCTATTGCTCAGAGAATTGCCAACACCAGAGACAGCCAGGACATCTTTTTGTTGGGTAGCCATTAAGTTGATGACCTAATCTGACACTATTTCTTTTGTGGTGGATAGACAACCAAAATTTTACATTAACTTCACTGTAAATTACAAGAATTTAAGAAACCAAGATCTGTTTTTGTGAACAAACTCAAAGTTGTCTTTTGTGAGACACAGCCTTGGCCTCCTCTGAGCACAGCTGTATATGTTGACCCAGCTTGTGGATGCTGCAGTACCTGGAGATATCAACTCAATGGTGCTGGTCTTTTGTTAACCACAGCTGAATTTTCATTCCCAGATAACCAGAATCAATTATTTCAGTAAATCAAAAGTTTCACTTCCATGATGTTGGTGAAGTAAAAATGATTATCCCCCAAATACCAGAAGCCATGGATTCTTTGATGGCTTCAGTTGAATCTTTACTACCTTATAAAATGTCACAAACTTGGCTTACATCATTTTCACTGCTCTCATCATTGTCTTCCAAGATCCCACAACAGAAGCTCATTAAACACTGGCCATGAATACTTTTTCCAGTCCATTATTCCACTGTTCAAAATGATTGGGTCTTTTGTAGCAATATCCCAGCCCTGGTACTGATTTATGTTTAGTTTGCTTGTAATTGCTGTGATAAACACCACAACCCAAAGTAACTCATGGAGGACAGGGTTTATTTAGCTTACATATCCTGGTCATGGTGTATCACTGAAGGAAACCCCAAACAAGAACTTAAGCAATGACTGACTTGCTCAGACTTGGCTAGCTCAGCTCTTCCTAGACACCCAAGGCCCACTTGCCTAGAGATGGTACAGAGTACGGAATGCTGGCTCCTCCTATATTAATTAGCAATCAGTAAAATGCCCACAGACATATTCATAGGCAAACCTGATGGAGGCAATTCTTTAGTTGAGGCTCCTTCTTCCTGGGTATATTGACAATGAAGGTTAGTCATCCCAAGAGGCAAGAATATCCAGGTTTTCTACTCTCTTTCTAACTTAATCTTTCCTATTTTTCATTCTCACCATTTTTCTTAAATATCTTCTGATAAAGATATCTCAAATCAAATACAAAATTATTTTGAAGGGGCCTCTAATTCTATTTTGTTTAAGTATCTCTACTGCTATCTATTTGCTCCAAGCTTATGGTTTTCATTATTCTCATTTCTGATTTCTTTTTTACCATAATCCTCTCATAACTACTCATGATGCAATTGGTTCTGCTTGTTGGCTTTTCTCTTTTTTTCTATGTACTTCTACAAAGCCCATGATATGAGTATGATTCATGAAATTAGATCCCTGATTTGAAAACTCAGGGATTTGATCATGTAATATGTATTCATATGTATCATATCTCCTCCAAAATCTTACCCTGAATCCTTAATTGTTTATATCTGTATTTGAACATAGATATCTAAGGAAATAATTAAGGTTAGATAAAGGTCCAGACAGCTTGCTATTATTTCCTTGTTTTTAATATTTATCAGAGGTACAGCGAGGAGCACTCCCACTATTAACTCACCATGCTCAGTCATTACTTTGGATTTAGGAATCGTAACTAGAGATTGAGTTTGCCAAATAAATTGGGGGAATAAACCTAGAGGGTAGATGCTAATATGATGTCACAAAGGGGAAAATTAAGTTTCAGAAGCATTTCAAATATTTACATATTTGAAAACCCAGGGTTTACATAGTGAACAAACAAACCAGAGACATAATGTGACTTTCTGCAGTAAAAGAGTCACAGTGGTTTTGACAAAATTCAGAGGAAACACAGCAGCACAAGCCCTGAGAGTCCCGAGGAAAGGAAGTAACACAATATTGAATTTTGATGAAGATGTGGAGTGACTAATTTGCCACATAAATAGGGGTAAATATTGCTCAGAGGGGTCACCATTCACAACTTCTTCATGTAGACTTAAAACCACAACCCCAAAGACAAATAAAATGGAAATATCAAGATTTTGTTAAATCCCTTCAGTGCTGCTCTTGATCTGACAAAGAGATCTTTAGCCTAAATGATTATAGCTGTGTACAAGGATGGGATAGAAACAGAGGCCATAAAAAGAAAAGACTTTCCACATCCGGGCGGCAGCAGTGACATTGGTGAGGATGATGAGTACGAATGCACATGTAGGTGTCTGTGAACATATAACCGCTGACAGATGCGGTTATTGCATGGATAACAGATCTAAGACAGTCTAAAGATGACACAATTGTAAAGGTAATTAATTCCCTTTCACTCGTTCTCACTGGTATTCTTAAATCAGATATCTGAAATAATGAAAAGAATGATGGCACTGTGTTTTGTAGAGCACAGTGATTAACAGAAACAATGGTTTCAAATAATAAAAATATTTATGTAGAAATAAGTGGAATATGGATTCTTGGGACAATATGTCATGTAAAGTACATTGTTTGGCATTGAAATTATCCCTGGAGGGAGGTATGATATAAGAGGAGAAAGAAACCACTGAGCTACATGAGGAAGGAGAAGTGGAAGTAAATGAAAATGAAAAATTACCAGACAGCAACGATGATAAACAATGAGAGTTAGTGGAAAAGATGGCTCAGCAGGTGGACATGGTTGAAGCTTTTGAGAATGAGAAGTAACTGGAGTATCCCTGAGAGGCCAGGTGGGGACATTGATTTTGTAGGCAAAATACATTTGAGAAGAAAAATTCATGCCTAGAATTTAAAAAAAGACCTACCCCTCAAATTACCCTCCAAATGGAGTCTTCATAGAGAACTATAAATCCTCAATCCTTAAATAAAAGATGTGGGAAATTCCCATTAAACCTATAGGAAAAAAGGAGAAAAAAATAATATTAGCCATTACCAAGCATTTCAAATGTTATGGCGGGACTCTAGTATAATTTAAAAAACTACCACGTTTCTCAAAAAAATGTCTACAAGAAAAACAGCAGAAGCACTTATATTATTGGATATTTTCTTACATTCCTAAGTTGTTCCTATGGTTGCTGGACCTTTGAGGAGCAAAGGAAAGGAATAAATACAGAATAACAGAGTTCTTAAGTCTCTGAGTTCATAAAGATGAACTTAGGAAAGATGAGAGGAAAGGATGGAAGGATGTGTCAGCAGGAGAACAAACTGTTAAGATACAGTAAGCTGACTGCCAAACTTTACTCACTTTTTAAATTTATTAGTGAGGATACTTTGAAGATGAATGGCATGGCATTAATTAATTTAAAGTGGCTATCACTGTTCATACACAGTTTCTCCATGCTCTGAGGAAAAATTGATTTAAGAGGAAATCAATCATTTACTCTTGGGGTAAAAATATGTGTGTTTGCAAGAATTGCACCCGGGTCATACATCTTGGGTGCCTGTTGATGCAAACTCAAACCCTCATGCATGTTCATCAGGTACTATTTTCCAATAATTCATCTTCTATATCAAATAATCATTTGTTTCAGTGTTTCAATTTTTAAAATATCTTTTTTCTTCCCATCTCCAGGAAGACTAGAACTAAAATCTATAATTTATTTTCAACTGTATTACTTCTCAGTTTATTTTCAGTGCCTGATATAAAGGTAAACACAAAGTGCAACAAAGAATTTTTGGTAAAATGATTAAAAACATTAAGTTCAAAATGAACTTGTTTTGTAGCTACATATGACGGTTCATGGCCAAGCAAAAATATTTTCCCTTTGAATGGCATGAACCAGGACATTGACTTTTCCTAAATTCAATTTTGAAAAGTTTTTGTGTTTGAACTAAAACATCCACTCATTTGGATTTTGCAGTTGCCAGAATGAAAATGAAACCATCATTTCTTCTTCTCAGTCACTTGCACTTGACCCGAACTGCAAGTTCTATTAACTATTAACATTCGTGAATTCTCAGTTTGACATCTGTGGATCTTGTGATATTCAGCTCTGTAATCATTTGAGCCATTTCCTTGTAACACATAACTTTGTGTATGTGTGTGTTTCTGCCTGTCTGTCTGTCTAATATATCATCAACATTTGTTTTAGGAAAACAACAGAATCATGCATTCACAAATGCACACACACACACACACACATACACACATTCTCTTTTTGTAGTCAATCATAAAGATTTTTGAATTCAAACTAGAACTGAGAGTCCTGCATCATGATGGACATTTCTAAGTGCTGTAAGTCCTGTGAATATAGATCATATCTTTTTAAGTTTGTCCTTTTATTTCTCCATAAACATTTTTGATGACATTCTACATTAGGACCTATCTTAGTCTTTGAGATCACAAAACATAGCAAGGAATGATCTCTGTTTATGAATTTATAACAGACTTTAGTGCTTCTCAAATCTGTCTGCTCATCAATGGTAAGTTTCTTTGCATTTTAGTTACTTTATTTTATCGAAAATTTGTTCTTTTCTCATCCAATGCACCCTGACCATACTTTTCCCTCCCCCCGCTCCTCCTAGGTCTCCCCTCCCTTCTCACCTTCCACGTCTCCTCTGTTTCCCTTCAGAAAAGAGCAGGCCTTTAAGAGACAACAACCATCTGCTCCTGATTTGGACCTTGAGATTTCTGTCCTGTGCTCCAATGTGGGTCTCCGTGTCTGTCTCCTTTCATCGCCTGATGAAGGTTAATATTCAGGAGGAAGCCTATATGTTTTTCTTTGGGTTCTCCTTCTTATTTAGCTTCTCTAGGATCACTAATTATAGGCTGGATGTCCTTTATTTATGGCTAGAAACAAAATATGAGTGAGTAAATCCCATGTTCTTCTTTTTGGGTCTGGCTTATCACACTCAGGATAGTGTTTTCTATTTCCATCCATTTGCGTGCAAAATTCATGAAGTCCTTGTTTTTTACTGCTGAGTAGTACTCTAATATGTATATATTCCATACTTTCTTCATCCATTCTTCCATTGAAGGGCATCTAGGTCGTTTCCAGGTTCTGGCTATTACAAACACTACTGCTATGAACATAGTTGAGCATACTCTTTTGTTGTATGATTGGGCATCTCTTGGGTTTATAGGAGAGAGAGCACAAGCAAGGAACTCAGGACCGCGAGGGGTGCACCCACACACTGAGACAATGGGGATGTTCTACTGGGAACTCACCAAGGCCAGCTGGCCTGGGTCTGAAAAAGCCTGGGATAAAACCGGACTCCCTGAACATAGCGGACAATGAGGACTACTGAGAACTCAAGAACAATGGCAATGGGTCTTTGATCCTATTGCACGTACTGGCTTTTGTGGGAGCCTAGATAGTTTGGATGCTCACCTTACTAGACCTGGATGGAGGTGGGTGGTCCTTGGACTTCCCACAGGGCAGGGAACCCTGATTGCTCTTCGAGCTGACCAGGGAGGGGGACTTTATTGGGGGAGGGAAATGGAAAGCGGTGGTGGGGAAGAGACAGAAATCTTTAATGAATGAATGAATGAATGAATAAATAAATAATTTTTTTAAAAAAAGAGAGACAACAACCAAACAAAACAAGACAAGATGCAATAAGACAAGTTGAAAGCCCTCAAATGGAGGCTAGACAAGGCCACCCAATAGGAGCCAAAGAGTCTCAGGAGCAGTCCAAAGAGTTTAATTTAAATATTCTGCTTTGTCCACCAAAAATCCTAAAATATTGTATGGCAAAGGTGTGAAATTAATGTATAAATAGGTACATAGATATCATTGTTTTCTATTATAATACACATAGTTCAGTAAAATACATAAAAATAAATCCAGAGATGCATGTATTTGGATATTTAACATTTTGTGCTAATGGTAAGACTTCTTGCATAGTAGGATAATGAGCAGAGTGTTATTTAATAAGTGAAGAATTCTAACTAAAGCATTGAACCCCTGGAGGTTGCAATCAAGATGCTGATACAGCCCGAGAGAACCACAAAGACTGTGGTTACATGCTGTTGTTACATTTAACTGTTTGAGGACACTTAGAAGGACACCAGTGTTTTGGTGAATGGTCATTTATCATTCAGAGGTACTTATGAGATATAGGACTCTAGACAAGTTTTATAGAATATAAGAGGCCATGACACTTTCGGTTTTCTTGGCAGAGAAAGTTCAAAAGGAGTTCTGGTTAATTGTCTGAGGGTATTAAGAAATGCATTAAAACTTTGAACTCGAGTGCTGCGATGGCACATTGGAGGGAGGAAGCCCGTGCCGGATAGTAATGCATTGCTGTTTAGCATAAGCAACAAATCCAATTTAGCTGCTTCATCAGCAAATTTAGAAGACAAATATTCCTTCAGTTTCAGTGCCCACCTCTTCTATAAAGCTATAACAAATTTTGATAGAGAATTTATAAAGAGTTTTCATATTGATTGCTGATTCTAAGTCTGGGCCAAAGGTAAATTTATTTGGAAACTTATACTTTCTTTTTTTCAGGCTCTCAAATTATAATTCAGGCTATTCAGTTATATTTTCTGTGAAATATTAGGTTATACATTTCACTTGTGCTTTTAAAAAACTGAGAAATTATGCACTTGATTTCCAATGTTATTTCATAAATATTCAATGTTTATTTTCCTGTAAACTGATATTTTCAGGTTGGAAGTTACTCAATCCTAAGAAGACTCTTCAGTAACTTTATATCTTTTAATCACATACATAATTTTCTATTGAATTTATACACTACAACATGAGAAAAGCTCTTGATCTAATTTATATCTGATATTTTAATTATCACTGTTGTTTGTTTTTTTATGGGAAGTTGTAGGTGTGTATATGAGAGATAGACATGTGTGCTTATGTGTGTGCATGTGCATATGTGTGAATGCAGATGCACGTGTGTACTGTAGTACATGCTGAGGCTGGAGAACAATCTTGGGTGTCCATGTTAACCTTTCACCTTGTCTGTGATGAGGTCTCTTTGTTGTTCAACAGTTCATGTTCTGGTCTAGATGGCTCACGAGTTTCTGGAGATCTTGTCTCAACTTCTCATCTCACTAGAATTGTTAGGTTTATAGACATATGCTTTATGTGGATTCTGGAGATAGAAAACTCAGTTTTTCATTCTTGTTTGGCAAGTACTTTACCCATGGAGCCATCTTCATAACATCTTGTGTTAGGGGTAGTAATCCTGGTAAGGCTTTGTCTAACAGGGAGAAAACAATACCCAGACAGGAAAATACAATATCCATCTTATCTGAGGAGAGAGCTACTGTCTGTTTACTCTGAGATGGGCTGAAATTTAATCTTTGGGATCTTTATTTTACTTCACCTGACAATAAACACATGTCCGTGTGTTAGTACTATTTAATACCCAAATGAAGTTTTACCTTTACATATTTGCATGCTAAATAGTTCACAATGCTCTCTAAATACCTGATTACTTTTGTTTTAAGGCTTCCTTATACTTTGTTTGCACTGGTAAGAACTTTGTTAAGAATTATAATGTGATTATATATATATATATATATATATATATATATATATATATATATATATATTGGACTAAGAATTTTTAATACAGCTGGGTGGTGGTGGCGTATACCTTTAATCCCAGCACTCGGGAGGCAGAGGCAGGCGGATCTCTGTGAGTTCGAGGCCAGCCTGGTCTACAAGAGCTAGTTCCAGGACAGGAATCAAAAGCTATGGAGAAACCCTGTCTCGAAAATCCAAAAAAAAAAAAGAAAGAAAGAAAGAAAGAAAAGGAATTTTTAATACAATCTTTTCTCATTTCACATAGCTACCCCATTTCCCCTCCCTCTCCTTCTGCTACTTCCCCCTCCCCACTCCTCAGAGAGGGTGAGGCTTCTCATGGGGAGTCAACAACGTCTGACACCTCACTTAGAGGCAGGAACAAGATCCTCCCCCCTATCTTTAGGTTGAATAAAGTATCTCTCCAAAGAAAATGTGCTCCTAGTCGCCAGTACAAGCACTAGGGACAAATCCTGGTCCCACTGTTAGTGGCCCCACAGACTGCCCACGCCTCACAACTGTCCCCTGTATTCAATGGGCCTAATTTGGTCGTATGTAGGTTTCCCCACTATCAGTTGAGAGTCAGTGAGCTCTCACTAGCTCAGGTCAGCTGTTTCTGTGGGTATCACCATCATGGTCTTGACTCCTTTGCTTCTCCCTCTCTTGGGCTGGTCTCTGGTAGCTTGACTCCGTGGTTCACTGTAGATCTCTGTATTTGCTTCCATCAATTGCTGGATGAAGGTTCTATGATGACAATTAAGGTAGTCATCAGTCTGATTACAGTGCAAGGTCAGTTTAGGAGTCCTCTCCACTGTTGCTTAGAGTCTTAACCGGGGTCATTCTTATAAATTCCTGGGAATTCCCCTAGTGCCATGTGTCTAGCTAGTCCTTTAATGGTTCGCTCAATCAAGATTTCTTTTATTTCTCTTCTTCACTGTCCGTACCCCTTCTTGAGCATCCTGTTTCCTAGTGTTCTCCTGCTCCTGTCCCTTCTTTTCTCCCTTTCTCCTTTCACCCTCTCTTTTCTGCCCCCTCCTAATTTTCTCAGGAGGTCTTGTCTGTTTCTCCATCCCAGGGAAATCCTTGTATGTTTCTCTTAGGATTCTCCTTGCTACCTAACTTACCTGAGATTGTGGACTATAGGCTTTTAGTCCTTTGCTTTGTGTCCACTTATGAGCGAGTACATACCATGTTTGTCTATCTGGGTCTGGAGTACCTTTCTCAGGATGTTTTTTTTCTAATTCCATCCATTTGTATGCAAATTTCAAGATGTTATTATTTTTAACCACTGAGTGGTACTCCATTATATAAATGTATCAAATTTTCTTTATCCATTCTTCAGTGGAGGGGCATCTAGGTTGTTTCCAGGTTCTGGCTATTACAAATAATGCTATTATGATCATAGTTGAGAACATGTCCTTGTGGTATGAGTATGCATTCTTTGGGTAGTATCCATGAGTAGTATTGCTGGGCCCTTAGGTAGATTGATTCCCAATTTTCTGAGAAACTGCCACACTGATTTCTAAAATGAATGTACAAGTTTGCACTTGCACCAGCAACGGATGAGTTTTCCCCTTACTCCACATCCTCTCCAGCATAAGCGATCATTGGTGGTTTTTATCTTAGCCATTCTGACCATGTAAGATGGTACATTAGAGTCATTTTAATTTGCATTTCCCTGGTGGCAAAGGATGCTGAGCAGTTCCTTAAGTGTCTTTCAACCATTTGCAATTCCTCTGTTGAGATTTCTGTTTAGATCCGTACTCAATTTTTTTATTGTATTATTTGGTAATTTGATGCCTAGTTTCTTAGTTCATTATATATTTGGAGATCAGTCCTCTGTCCTATGTGGGATTAGTGAAGATCTTTTCCCATTAACTGGACTTCTGTTTTGTCTTACTGACTGTATCTTTTGCCTTACAGAAGCTCCTCAGTTTCAGGAGGTCCTGTTTATTAATTGTTGCTCTCAGTGTCTGTGCTACTGGTGCTGTATTTAAGAAGTGGTCTCCTGTGCCCTTATGATCAAGGCTACTTAGCACTTTCTCTTAAATAAGGTTCAGTGTGGCTGGATTTATGTTGAGGTCTTTGATACATTTGGACTTCAGTTCTGTGCATTGGCATAGATATGGATCTATTTGCGTTTTTTACATGTTGACATCCAATTATGATAACACAATTTGTTGAATATGCTTTCTATTTTCCATTGTATAATTTTAACTGCTTTGTTAAATATCAGGTGTTCATAGGTGTGTGGATAAATATCAGGGTCTTCAATTTCATTTCATTGGTCCACCTGTCTGTTTTGATGCCAATACCAAGTTGTTTTCACTACTGTGGTTCTATAATAGAGCTTGATGTCAGGTAATGTGATGCCTCTGTAAGTGCCTTTATTGAAGAGAATTGTTTAGGCTATTCTGGGTTTTTGTTTTTCCATATGAATTTGAGTATTGTTCCTTGGAGGTATGAGAAGAATTGTGCTGGTATTTTGATGGGGATTACATTGAATCTGTAGATTGCATTTGGTAGGATTGCCATTTTTATTATGTTGATCCCACCTATTCAATAGCATGGGAGATCTTTCCATATTCTGATACCTTCTGCAATTTCTTTCTTTAAAGACTTAAAGTTCTTGTTGTATAGGTCTTTCCCTTCTTTGGTTAGTGTTACCCCAAGATATTTTATGTTATTTGTGGCTATTGTAAATGGTGATGTTTCTCTGATTTCTTTCTCAGTCCCTTTATCATTTGTATTTAGGAGGGCTACTGATTTTTTTTTTTGAGTTGATCTTGTGTCCTGCCACATTACTAAAACTGTTTATAACCTGTAGGTGTTCCCTAGTCAATTTTTGGGGGTTGCTTACATATACTGTCATATAATCTTCAAATTGCGAAAGTTTCACTTCTTCCTTTCCAGTTTGTATCCCCTGATTTCCTTTTGTTGTCTTATTGCTCTATCAGAATTTCGAGTACTATGTTGGATAGGTATGGAAAACAGCCTTTCTTATTCCTGATTTTACTGGAATTGCTTTGAATTTCTCTCCATTTAATTCGATGTTTGCTGTCGGCTTGTTGTATATTGCCTTTATTATGCTTAGATACTTTTCATCTGTTCTCGACTTAATTTTGATATGTGGTATCTATCCAGAAAATTACTCATTTCCTTTAAATTTTCCAATTTTGTGGAGTACTGATTTTTGAAGTACAACCTGATCATTCTCTGGATTTCCTCTGTGTCTGTTGTTATGTCCCCTTTTCATTTCTGATTTTATTAATTTGCATATTCCCTTTCTACCTTCTGGTTAGTTTGGATAAGAGTTTGTTTATCTTGTTGAGTTATTTTTCTCAAAAAACCAACTCTTTGCCTCATTGATTCTTTGTAGTGCTTTCTTTGTTTCTATTTTATATATTTTAGCCCTTAATTTGATTATTTCCTGACATCCAGTCCTCCTGGGTGAGTTTGTTTTTGTTTTAGAGCTTTCAGGTTTGCTGTTAAGTCAGTCACTTGTGTGAGATTTCTTCAGGTTCTTTATCTAGTCACTTAGTGCTATGAAATTTCCAGTAGCACTGCTTTCAAAGTGTTCCATAAGTTTGGGTATGTTGTGCATTCATTTTCATTGAATTCTAGAAAATTTTTACTCTCTTTCTTTATCTCTTCCTTGACACAAGAGTGATTCAGTTGTGCACTGTTCAATTTCAATGAGTTTGTAGGTTTTCTATTAGTGTTGTTTTTGTATTCTAACTTTAAGTCATGGTGATCGAATAAGATACAGAAGGATGGATTCTGTTTTTGTATTCATTCTGTTAATCTGTGTCTTTTTATAGATGAATTGAGCCCATTGATATTAGAAGATAATAGTTACCAGTTATTGTTTATTCCTGTTATTTTTTGATGATAGTTTGTGTGTTTCCCTTCTTTGGGGTTTGTTAATGTGAGGTGTGGTTACTTGTTGCCTGCATTTTTGTAGGTGCAGCTAACTTCCTTTCTGTAGGGCTGGCTTTGTGGGTGGGTTTTGTATAAATCTGATTTTGCCATAGAATATCTTGGTTACTCCATCGATGATGATTGAAGCTTTACTGGGTATAGTAGTCTGGGTTTATATCTGTAATCTCTTAGTGTCTGCAGCATATCTGACCAGGACCTTCTGGCTTTCAGAGGTTTTAGGTTTAGTCTTTTCATGGTGTCCCAGATTTCTTGAATGTTTTGTGTTAAGAATTTGTTGGGTTTAACATTTTCTTTGACTCATGAATCTAATTCCTCTATCATATCTTCAACTCCTAAGATTCTCTCTTCTACTTTTGTGGTCTATTGGTTATGCCTACACTGTAGTTCCTGTTTGTTTACCCAGATTTCCCATTTCCAGAATTCCCTCTACTTGTGTTTTCTTTATTGCCTCTATTTCAGTTTACAAGTCTTGAACTTTTTGAGCTGTTTGCTGCACTTGTTTGTTTTTTCTTGGGTTTCTTAAAGAGATTTACTGATTTCTTCCAGTTTTTGTTTGTCTTTTCCTCCGTTTCTTTAAGGGAAGTTTCCATTTTCTTTTTAAGGATATCTATGATCTTCATAAAGTTATATCGTAGGTCGTTTTCTTCTGTTTCTTCTGGGTTAGGATGTTTAGGTCTTGCTGCTGTAGGCCTGCTAGGTTCTGGTGGTGCCATATTAATCCTTATGTTGTTAGATGTGTTCTTACTCTTCCATCTGCCCATCTCTTCCGTCAGTGTTGTAGGTGGAGCCTGTTGCTTAGGTGGTAGCTCATCCTCTGGGTGCAGGCAAGTTCGTGCCTCTAGAGGATGCTGATAAGGTTCTGGGCTTCCTCTCCATCAGCAGTCTGGGTGAAGCCTGTGGTGGTCACAGATGTGGTGGAGGATGGTAGCATGTGTGTGGAGGCTGCTCGGCGTCTCCAGGAGTTGGCGGGTGGGGATGGGGGAGTGGGATGACCCTCCCCAGGCAAGGGCATAGAGATCTGAGACCTCTAAGCAGAAACCCAGACACTTCTCCAAGAGCAGTCTGGGTCCAGGCTTCAGAGGTGACAAATGTGGTGGAGGATGATAGTGGAGTGTGGATCCTGCTAGGTGTCTCTAGGGGTTGGTGGGTGGGGGTGGGAGAATGGGATATTCCTCCTTGAGCAACGGCCTGTAGAACTGAGCCCTCTACGGAACCCAGATGCTTACCTCTTCAGGGGCAGTCTGAGCCTTGGTCACAGATGTGTCAAGACATGCTTTTTTTTTATAAATTTATTTATTTATTAAGGATTTCTGCCTCCTCCCCGCCACCGCCTCCCATTTCCCTCCCCCTCCCCCGAGCAAGTCCCCCTCCCTCATTAGCTCGAAGAGCAGTCAGGGTTCCCTGACCTGTGGGAAGTCCAAGGACCACCCACCTCCATCCAGGTCTAGTAAGGTGAACATACAAACTGCCTAGGCTCCCCCAAAGCCAGTACGTGCAGTAGGATCAAAAACATGTTTTTCAGTCAGTTGAACTGGGCTCTACAACTCTGTTGCTGAGTGTTCAGCTGGTAGTGGACATTAAAGTACTTAGTCTTGTTGGTTCAAATTGACAACCAGAGAGCCTGCATGGGGGATGACCTAGACCCTGTGCAGATGTGTGACAGTTGTATAGGTTGGTGTATTTGTCAGATACCTAACTGTTGGGAGCAGTGAGACCCCAGATCCTGAATTTCTTGTAATCCCCTGATCTGAGTGCCTACAGCTGCTCTGAGCAGGAGACCTTCAGGAGTTCCTGATGGCAGGAGAGTGGTTTCTGGTGGGTTTGGTTGGGGCGTGGCTATCTCTATATAATCTGCCCCTGAACACAATAAAGGGGGCATTCTTGGGGAATTCAAGGATGACCTGTGTCGCTGTCTCTCTGTCTCTCTGTGTGTGTTTGTGTATTTTAACCTCCAGCTCCCTTGCTGCGGCACCTGACAGTGGGAGTAGGGGCTGTGCCTAACACATTAGCTGGCTTTGAGAACCTATTACTCATACTGGGTTGCCTTGCCCAGCCTTAATACAAGGGGAAGAGCTTAGTCCTACAACTTGAGATGACATGCTTTGTTGATAACCATGGGAGGCCTGCCCCTTTCTGAACAAAGACAGAGGAAGAGTGGATGGAGGGGCATAGAGGAGGTGGGGGAAGAAAATGGGAGGAGAAGAGGGAAGTGAAACTGGTTGGAATGTAAAAATCAATCAATAAATTTAAGTAATAGAAAATAAATCATGAAATGCTTAGATAAGCCTCCAGCTCAAATACATGAAAATAAAAATAGCCTAAATGAAAAAATTTTAGCCTTTAAAATATTCTCAATATTAAACACAGTTTTATAAATTATAAGTCTAATTGAAAAGCAATTTTGAAGACATCTGGTTAGTTAGAAGTATTCCTTTAGATGTGACAGTGATTTCTGTCACATTGCTTTTAGTGAGCAACAGTAAAGGAACCACTTTTACTTTGCAGTTTGAAATTACAGTTGGAAATACTTTGGGGCAGCATTGCCAGTAACATGGATGCAGCCCCCTTTTTGAAGGAATTGGAAATGTTAAATACAAAGATTTTTTTTTTTCAACTTGAGTCATAATAGAAATGGGACCTAGCAGAAGTGTTTGAAAATATTTTAGAAGTTATGCTGTATTTCAGGACATTTCAATAACAACCTTTTGACAGCTATTATAAATTTCAGTCATGTAAAATTAACTATAAACTGCCTTCAGAATCATGTGTATATCTACTAATGATTGTTCAATCAATTTCTTTCAACTTTCCTTTTTATTAAAAGAAAAACTGAATCAATAAAAAGAAAAGAAAAATTAGGCTGACAAGATGTCTCAGCTCCTAAGGGCACTTGCCACCAATCCTCACAGTTAGAATTTAATCTTCAGAATACACATGATGAAAAAAGAAAGCCTACTTCTGCAAGTTCTCCACTAATACCTACTCTTATGCCATTGTGTACACATGCAGCCCGCTACACCCACAAATAAATAAAACTTTAGTTCTACATTTGCTTAAAACACCTGCTTAAAACAACACATACAACACACACACACAACATATGAGGTATTAGATACCATTATGGCCTTTTCCAAGAAAATGTGTTTAGTTTTCCTTGACTTTTATTTTATTTTATTTATTTTATCCTTTTTTTATCCCCCACAATGACCTTTTTTTCCATGGATATTTAGTTTTGTTCCATTTCCTAGCTAGTGTTAATAGAAGAACAGCAAAAAATATAGATAAATAAGTATCTCTATGGAAGGAAATGGTTTGGAATATCTAGGTTAGATGATAGTTCTGTTTTTAATTCTTCGAGAAATCTCTTAACTGACTCCAAAATGATTATACTATTTCATACTTTCACCAGCAATTATTAAGGTTTCTCCATACTCTAATCCTTTCCATCAATGGTACATTAGTGTCATATTTCTTGATGATAACCATGTTGATTAATTATTTTTAATTTTTTTTGTTTGTGTACATGTATGCCTGAGGTACTGAATCTCTCTAGAGCTGAAATTATGTGGGACTGTGAGCATTCTGACATGGGGACTGGAAGTAAAACTCAGGTCCTCTGAAAGGACATACATATAACCAATGTGCCTTTCTGTGGCCCATGTTTAACATTTTTAAAATTGGTATTGACCATCTGTGTTTCTTCTTTTCGGAACTGTCTATTTATTTCATTAACTTATTTTTTGATTGGCAGTTTTTTTATTTTAAATTTGCAATTTAAAAAATTAAATTATGGTCCGGGCAGTGGTGGCGCACACCTTTAATCCCAGCACTTGGGAAGCAGAGGTAGGCGGATCTCTGCGAGTTTGAGGCCAGCCTGGTCTACAAGAGCTATTTCGAGGACAGGCTCCAAAGCTACAGAGAAACCCTGTCCCCCCCCCCCCCGAAACTAAATTATGTATATTACGCCCTGTCTAAAGAATAAAGGTAACAAAGACTTTTTCCATCTTTTGGGCTGCCTGTTTGCCCTGTCCTGCTGATAGTTTTTCTTGATGTGCAGAGACATTTTAATTTAATGATGTCCTATCTGTTGGTTCTTAGAGCCAGATCCTGGAATGTTGATATCTATGCAGAAAGTTCTTGACTATACTCTGTTGATGCTCATTGCCTATGTTTTCGTCTAGAAGTTTCAGCATTTCAGGTTAAGGACTTGGATCCATTTTGAGTTGATTGATTGCAGTGCTTCTTCTTCTTCTTTATTTATTTATTTATTTATATTAATTTTTATTGAGTTCTACATTTTTCTCTGCTCCCCTCCCTGTCTCTCCCCTCCCCTTCAACCCTCTTCCAAGGTCCCCATGCTCCCAATTACTCAGGAGATCTTGTCTTTTTCTACTTTCCATGTAGATTAGATCTATGTATATCTCTTAAGGTCGTCATTATTGTCTAGATTCTCTGGTATTGTAATTTGCGGGCTAGTTTTCTTTGCTTTATGTTTAAAAACCACTTACGAGTAAGTACATCTGATAACTATCTTTCTGAGTCTTAAGAAATGCATTAGCCACTGTCTGAAGGGGCATCTTTAGTCATCATCACCAGCTGTCTTTTCATAAATAAAAATTATGGCACGGCATGGAACCCTTTTGTACTTCCAATGATTGTAGGAAGTTGACACAAACTTTCAGTAAGATTCTATGTGTTTTTTCCCCTCCATTTGACTATTGCCATACACTAGGAACAAAACCCCATTTCCGTTTTCTTCTTACTCTGTGAGTTCTGATGACTGACCACTCAGCACTACCCTAAATAATAAATTGAATTATACATGTTGGCATTCCAGTTCATATCTACACTTTAAGTAGAAAACAATAGCTCAGCTATAGAATGGCTTCAACGGAGAGTGTTGTCCCGAACTCGGACTCTTCAAAGAAGATATTATCATTATTAATGATTTATTATTTATAATTGATCATTCAAATCATTTATATAACATATCACATATGTTTGTGTTAGGTTATGTGTAGGTTATTATATATAATTTATTAAAATAGATTTTTTAAGAACAAAAAATGAAAAATAAATCTTAGAAGGTTTAGTTTGGAATAACAGATTGTTTTATTTCCTTTGGTAGAAATTTTAATTGATATATCTTATAGATGAAGATAGATTGACGTATGTTGGAAAAAAATCTTTTGAGCATTTTTACTTGTAAGACAGTAAATCTGATTAATGCTGAATGAGCTTTGAGATACTGTCCATCCTAATGTCTGAGAGAATTGATTACGTAGAAAATAACCACTCCTTTTCTAATGATTGGGTAAGGGGAAGCTGTCATTATCTTGAAAGAAGTCTTAACAGTCTATGGAAACAGCTCTTAGGATAATGAGAAATCATTGCTAAGTAGCTTCTGACTTAGATATGGTTACTTGCCACATAAGACAAACTTAACAGAAATGAGCCTGTCACTCCAGGCACCCCCATCCTGTCCATCCATAACTATCTATTCTATTTTCCTTTACTTGAGTGATGTCTCCCTGACTTCTTCCAGCCTCTTGCTCTGCATCTAACCTCTGGTCTGTCGTTATATGGAATGTAGCCCATTCATCAAAGACTTAGCAGCTAACATTCACATATAATTGAATACATATCACATTTGTCTTTTTGGGTCTGTTCTGGGTTTTCTCACTCAAATGATTTTCTTCTAGCTCAATCTATTTACCTGTGTATTTCATGATTTCAGTTTTTTTCTTTGTTTTTTTTTTGACATAATTTGTATACTTGGCCATTTTATTAACCTGATAATTTAAAGACTCTACTTATTTTTATCATTTTTCTTTTTATTATTATTATTACTTAAAAATACCAATCCAAATTACCACTCCCTCTTCTACTCCCAGTCCCCTCCCTTCCCTCCATAGACCTTCCCACCCCAGCCCTCTAACCCTAAGGGAAGGGACCATGCACCCTACCCTGTGGAAAGTCCAAGGCCCTCCCTACTACATCTATGTTGAGCAAGGTTTACATCCAAAGAGAATAGAATCCCATGAAGCCAGTGTATGTAGCACAGACACATCCCAGTGTCACTATCAGTGGCCCCTCAGTCTGCCCCAGCTGTCAACCTCCTTGAGAGGGGCTTTGTTGTTCTCATGCTCATTCACTCCCAGTCCAGTTGGAGTTGGTGAGCTACCATTAGCTAAAGCAAACTGTCTCAGTGGATGACCCCCTCATGGTCCTGAATTCCTTGCTCATACTTTCACTTCATCCACTCTTCAACTGGATCTTGGGAGCTCAGTTCAGTGCTCCAATGTGGTTCATTGCCTCTGTTCCCATCTGTTGTTGGACAAAGGTTCTATGGTGATATTTAAGATAATCATCAGTCTAACTATAGCATAAGGTCAGTTCAGTTTTTTAAAAGGTGAGTAATATTCCATTATGTAAACATATTACATTCTCTTTATCCATTTGTCCTTTGATGGATATCTACACTGCTTTCAATTCCTACCTGTTATGAATAGAGCAGCAATAAACATGTTTGAGCAAGAGTTTCTGTAGTAGAATGCAGAGTCCTTTGTATGTATGTCCAAGAGTGGTATTGCTGGATCTTGAGGTAGATACATTGTCAGCTTTTTGAAGGATAGCTATACTGATTTCCAGTGTGGCTATAAAAGTTTGCACTCCCACCAGTGTTGACTGGGATTTTCTGTCCTGCTCTGATCCCACAGTTGTTAAGTTCCAAAGAAATACAGAGGTCTATGTTAATCATAAACTGATTGGACTATTAACTCAGGCTTCTTATTAACTCTTATAATTTATATTAGCCCACAATTCTTATCTTTTAGTCACATGGCTTGGTACCTTTTTTGGTAAGTCAATCACATCTTGCTTGCACTATGTCTGGCTTCCTCTGTGTCTGGGTGATGACTACATACAGACTTTTTCCTCTTCCCAGAATTCTCCTGTTCTCACCTCACCTATACCTCCTGCCTGGTTGCCCCACCAATACTTCCTGCCTGGCTACTGGCCAATCAGCATTTTATTAAAATACAATTGACAGGGTACAGACCATTGTCCCACAGCACACCAGCAATCGATGACTGTTTCACTTATTGCACATCCTTGCCAGCATGAGCTGTCTTTTGTTTCATGGATCTTAGTCATTTTGACTAGTGTAAGAAGAATTCCCAAAGTAGTTTTGACTTGCATTTCCCTGAAGTCTAAGGATGGTGACTATTTAAGTGTTTCTGAACTATTTATGTTTCATCTTTTGAGAATTGTGTTTATATATGTCCCAATTTTAAATTGTGTTATTTGTTATTTGATGTTTAGTTTTTTGAGTTCTTTCTATATTTTGAATATAAGCCCTCTGTTGGATGTTGAGTTGGTGAAAATCTTTTCCCTTTCCGTAGCTGCTGTTTTCCGAATGATGGTGCCCTTTGCCAGAAGCAGGTTTTCAGTTTCATGAGGTCTCATGATTTAATTGGTGAAAATTGTCATTATTCTATATCCTCTTTTTGGCTGGATGGTTGTTTTCACTGTATTAATCCGACCAATCTATAAGCATGGGGATTTTTCTATTATTTGATATTTTCTTAAGTTTTTTTATTTCATGTCTTATACTTCCTTTGTTAGGGTTACCCCAGCTATTATTTTGAGGCCACTATGAAATGCACCACTGTTTCTTTGGTTTCTTTCTCAGTCCATTTGCCATTATTAGATAGGAATTATACTGATATGGTAAGCAATAATAGATAATCTAGAAATGAATAAATGTACTGTATTTCCTCATGCTTTCTAATATAGTCACTTGAATTCATTTTAACATTTGAGAAAGAAAAGGAGATTTATAACTTGTGATGTAGTATTATTTTGGATAATATTATCCAAAAATTTCCCTGAAATTTCATTTTTCTTATATATTTTACTATCAGGATTTTTATTTTCTGCTTAAAAATGAAAATATACAGAGTAAGATTAATAACTTTTATGCAAAGATGGAATAGAAAAGTTACACAAGTTCCAGAGAATTTCTTTTTTCTTTTTTTTTTGTTTTTTTTTTTTTTTTTGTTTTGTTTTTTGAGACAGGGTTTTTTTTTTTGTAGGTTTGGAGCTTGTGTAGGAACTAGCTCTTGTAGACCAGGCTGACCTCGAACTCACAGAGATCCACCTGCCTCTGCCTCCTGAGTGCTAGGATTAAAGTTGTGCGCCACCACTGCCCAGCCGAGAATTTCTTTTAAAAGTCTAGATCTTTTGGTTCAGGTTCTCTAAATTCCAAAGGCTAGCTTGTGGGATTAAGAAGAGGAGACTTAAGGAAGTTTACAAAAAGAGGAAAGTTGGAGAGTCTTTAGATCTCAGCACTGAGGAATAGAAGTGAAGGTGTGTCTGTGCAGAGCCCTTGGTGCTTCAACAGAGAGGTGGCTACTCTTAGGATGCTCCCCACCTACCTCCTTCAACAGAGAGGTGGCTCCTCTTAGGATGCTCCCCATCTACTTCCTTGAACAGAGAGGTGGCTACTCTTAGGATGCTCCCCACCTACCTCCTTCAACAGAGAGGTGGATCCTCTTAGGATGCTCCCCATCTACCTCCTTCAACAGAGAGGTGGCCACTCTTAGGATGCTCCCCATCTACCTCCTTCAACAGAGAGGTGGATCCTCTTAGGATGCTCCCCATCTACCTCCTTCCACAGAGAGTTAGCTACTCTTAGGATGCTCCCCATCTACCTCCTTAAGTTAAATGTGACACAAAGAAAGGGGGTTGATTGTTTATGCTTGGAAAATTGTGATGTTTTCTTGCACATGTGAGCTGTGAGGTGATACTCAGAGTTTCTTCTGATTCAAAATGACAAACAAAGAAGGCAGAGAGTTTTCCTTCCCACATATTACAAGTGCTATAGATGTGGCCTCATTCAGTTCTCAAAGATCCTTGTGAGGTAGGCAGTATTTTCCACAGCTCCGGGAGGAATTCTAGCTCTCTGACATGTTACTGTGCTGAAAGCCATGTAGTGGCCATGGAGCTGGCAAAGGTGTGCTCTCAGGAAGCACGGATCAAAGCCTATGCTTCTGATCACTTTCCCACATGATTTCTACTTGTTCTTAAAGAAGGACAAAGGTGCAATTATTTTATAGAATTTTCTGACTAATGTGTCATATGAGCTGTCTTACAACCATCACTATTTCCCTTTTATCTTCTTACATCACTTTTGCTTAAATTGCTGGCTAACTATTTTCCAATGATGATGAGAAATTTTATTCACACATTGTATTGAATAGCTCTGAACATATGAGTTCAGGGCTGCTATATGTAAGGCTATAATACATACATTCATACATATATATGTATATACACACATATACCTATATACATGCATACATATATATGCTGTTTTTATCTATATAGGTATAATAAGCATTCATATTAATTCTTTCTCTGATCTGTTCTGTATCAGGAGCTATAGATATGTAGGGACTTTACTACCTAGCATCCCTTATTGGCACAGTTAAGATTTCAGGTATAACAGTGAAAGTACTTGTGTGAGAATAGGAAGGTTTAAGTGGAGATAAAGCTGTGTCTCTACTCCCTTGTGTGCAGTATGTTGATCTGTGAGCTTTCACAGGGAAAAAGGCTTTCTGGTGGCTTCTGGAAGTTCCATTGTTAGGCAACCTCCTTGTTGTAATCATCAGGAATAAACATTAGGCCCTGTGAAAGCTGATAATCACCTTTCAGGTCATTCTTTCTCAGCGTCAGCTCTGTAGCCATTACATGAATTTTATAAATAATTTATTTTATTAGGGTTCCTTCTTGATTGAGGTACCATCCATGTCTTCTATTTCCTGTTTTTGATTATATACCCCAAAGAAATCTCCTTTTTTTAGAATTTATTCTTCTCTCATACAATAGATCTTCATCTCAGTTTCTTGATCCTCTGCTCCTCCCTATTCCCCACCTGTGTTCTTCCCCAGACCCACTCTTCCTCTGTTTCCATTCAGAAAAAAAAAACAGGACTCCCAGGGACATCAACTGAACATTGCACAGCAAGTTACAATAAGACAAGGCACTAACCCGCGTTTTAAGATTGGACTAAGCATCCCAATGTTGAGCCCTGCATAGTTGATTCTGTGGGCCATGTTCTCCTGGTGTCCTTGACCCCTACCTCTGGCTCCTACAATTCTTCCCCCACATCTAAAGAAATCTTTACACATCAGATTACTACTCAGTGGTAAAAAACAATGACATTTTGAGTTTTGAATGCAAATGGATGGAACTAGAAAACACCATCCTGACCGAGGTAAGCCAGACCCAAAAAGATGAATATGCTATGTATTCACTCATAAGTGGATACTAGCCATAAACAAAGGATATTGTGCATATAATTCACGATCCTAGAGAAGCTAAATAACAAGGTGAACCCTAAGAAACATATATATATATATAAATTCACTTGGAAAGTTGTAATAGACAAGATCAGCTGACAAAATTGGCAATATAGGGTTAGGGGAGAAGAGAGGATGAAAGGGGAAGAAGAAGGGAAAGAGAAAGGATGAGGAGAACTTGAGGGAATGGGATAGTAGAGATGGAGGAAGAACAGAAATGAGAGCAAGGAAAGAGATATCTTGATTGAGGGAGTCATTGTGGGGTTGGCAACAAACCTGACAAAGAGAAATTTCTAGGAATCCACAAGGATGACCCTAACTAAGACCCTGAGCAATAGAGAAGAGGGTACCTGAACTGACCTTACCCTTATGGTGATATCTTAAATATCACCATAGAACATTCATCCGGCAACTGATGGAGACAGAGGTACAGATCTGCATCAGAGCACTGGACTGAGCTCCCAAAGTCCAGTTGAAGAGTGGGAGGAATGAGAATATGAGCAAAGAGGTCAAGATTATGATGAGTACACCCAATGAAATAGTGTGCCTGAGCTAATGGGAGTTCAAAAACACCAGCCAGACTGGGAAAGAACAATCATAGTAACAAAGTAGTCCCTCTGAATGTGGTTCACAGTTGCATGGCTGGGACAGACTGAGGGGCCACTGGAAGTGGCACCAAAATTTATCCCTACTGCTTGGACTGGCTTTTTGGGAACCTATTCTCTTTGGATGGATGTCTTACTCAGCCTAGACATAGTAGGGATGGTCTTGGACCTTTCCCAAAGCAATGTGCCTTGCCCTCTGAGAAGAGTAGATGGGGGAGGAGTAGAGGGTAGATGGAGGGAATGGGAGGAAGGAAGGGAGTAAAAACTTGGATTAGTATGTATAATGAAAAAAGATAGTTTTTTTTTAAAAAAATTAAATAAAAAAGTGTAGTAATGGGAGCAGTGGGGCTGTGTCCCCAGCGCCCCGGCCGCCTGGCTAGCTTATACCCCGAAATAATTACACACAAATTGTATTCTTTTAAACACTGCTTGGCCCATTTCTATCTAGCCTCTTCTAGGCTAATTCTCACATATTAATTTAGCCCATTTCTAATCATCTGTGTAGCCCACGAGGTGGCTTACTAGGGAGATTCTAGCCTATATCCATCCTGGATCGGAGCTTCATCATGTGTCTGCCCAGGAAAGGGGAGCATGGCGTCTCTCTGAGGCGTCTGCTCCCGAGAGGAGAGCTGTCGAATCTGAGCTCATTTCCTCTTCCTCCCAGCATTCTGTTCTGTTTACTCCTCCCACCTATGTTTTAACCTATGAGGCCAAGCAGTTTCTTTATTATAATTAACCAATGACCTTCCTCTATCATTTCCCCTTTTTTCTGTTTAAACAAAAAAAAAAAAGGGAAGGCTTTAACTTAACATAGCAAAATTACATATAACAAAACAGTTATCAAGTAAAAATTACAATCTTTATCATAACTAAGGAAAACTATAACTAACTATTCTTTAACTCCATTAAAGACTCCAGAAAGATACAATATTACCTAAGCAAACAAGAAGAAAGCAACTTTCAAACTCTAGAAATGACAGAGACATCTCGCTGCCTGGACAGTCATCCAAAGTTTCTCTGTACCATTGGGGCATCCATCTTCGTCCTACAGGCCCATAGTATCCAGAGACATTTCCATGAAGCAGGAAATTTCAAAGTCAGTTCAGCCACTATCTGATGTGTCCTGCAGAATGTCTCACAGACTCCTTTATGAATCAAGAACCCGAAAGATCATCTCACCTTTAGGCAAGTTCAGTAGTCCTCTCTCTGCAGGTTCTCTGATTTCAGTTTATGCAATAGTCCAGGCAAGAGCAGTTTCTTGCCCAAATGGCTATCAAACTCCATAAGGATCCTCTTCGATGCCCATCTTCTTCTTGAAGTAGATTGGTGCTGCCAGGAGCATAGTGTCTCATTGTCATGAAGAACCCTAAGTTATTAAAACATTTAAAATGCCATATTCTGCAGTCTTTGAAAGATATGAAGAATGTCTATCTAACTGAAATGTATCTCTATATATCTAGAAAATCTAACTAATATGACTACAAGCTTGACTATTACTGATTATCCATTAACCTACATTTCTTAATTATACATTACATTTTAATGAACTACACAATCACAATATCTTAATCAATAGCAGAAATATGCATATACATATAACAAAATTGACCTTAAATCTCTATCAATAAAGCAAAATCTATACTAATACAAATTATTCATATCTATATCATATCCCCCTTTAAATGTAAAAGAACATTTATAAACCATATTTGGGAACATGGGTGCAGTTTTTTCTCTCCAAACTGCTTCCTGCTGAATGGGGGCATCATTAATTAGGTCTTTCATGGTATAACCTGTGTGCTAGTTTCATCTCAGTTGGCAGTTGAGCGAAGCAATTTTCTGAAGATGTTCACAGCAACCCTTCAGGAGGGTGTGGTCCATCATACCATATTGGAATAGAAGAAATTAACAGGGTCTCATCCTCTGTGAAAACAAAATAAGAAACTCCTTTCCAAAGCATCATGTCCTTAGATCCAAATTTCAAAGTCAAGGCATTTTCAAAATATCTATGTTAGATTAGTTCAGCAGCATTTATAAATAAATATCTTTTAGCAGCTGTTGTTCCTTCCTCAGCATTCAAACAATTCAAATAGAGCATAATAGCATACAGTATCAAGATTCTCTGTGTATTTTCCATCTTTGTGCGTTTTATTTTAACCTCTATTTTGTTTATTTTTTGCTTTTTGAGACAGGTTCTCTGTATCTTTGACCTGGAATAACTCTGTAGACCAGGCTGTCCTTGAACTCTCAGAGATCCATCTGTCTCTGCCTCCCAGGCATTGGGATTAAAGGTGTAGGCTATTACACCTTGAAGTCACAGAGGTCAATCTCCCTCTGCCTCCTAAGTGTTGGGATTAAAGGTGTGTACTACCACACCCAACTACTCTCTTTCTTCCTTATTTTTTTGTTTTTTACTTTAAGAACTTTAATGTTTAGCATGCATATATATTTAACACACTGTAAACCATTTAAACATTTTCTTTGACTTTGAATCTTTCTTTTACTGTATATGTCTCTTTTTTGACCACATGAGTCCTTAATTTAGCAAGCAATATCAGTAGGATTAAAGCTGTGGCTTTGCCAGCTAGATCCAATCCATTCCTTAGCTTTCCAGCCTCATGGCTGAGGTACTGGCTGTAGCCATGTTTACTGCCACAACTCTATGGCATTTCAAGGTCCCTGCCAGCAAGTACGTTGCAGCATTATGTCCACAGACAACACACAAGTCCTCTCTCTGTAGTTGGCCCTCCTGCCTCAAACAGTCAGAGTTTGCCCTGGCAGGATGACCCAGAAAGCTGGCATTTTAAAACAACACAGGTTTTTTTCCTTTTGCTGAGTCAGGAAAATTTCAAAATGGAGGACGTACCATTTTGTGCTAGCTCTGGGGCCGCCAGGTAGGAGCGGCACTCAGCACTTTAATTCTGAGACTGAGCGTGCAGCACAGAAATTCTTTTCATCCAAGTTATGTCCAAATCTGACACACACAGCACTGCACAGTCTAAAAACACATTTCTGTATGGCAGCAGGAATCTGCCATGCTCTTCCGCCTGCCTAAGCCTGATTCGGCCGGCTGCCCAGGTGCAGGCGGGGAACGCTGAGCCATCGGCATGGTCTCAGAGCACTCTCCTTCCAAGCCCAAGCGGGAACAGAAACATCCAGTCCCATAAAATCCATTGGAATGCTTTAACGCCAGAGTTCACGCTGGCAGCACAGTCCCAAGAAGCTGTGCTTTAAATTGACACAGCGTTTTTTTCTGCTGCTGTTGCCTAATCAGGAAATCTGTCTACAGTACGCCACCAACAAACAGCAAAAATCTATGTTAAACACTCTCTCCCTTATTTTTAAGCCTTCTCAGGTTTTTTAAGTGGGTTTAGTCCATCATGTCAGGCACCATTTGTAGTAATAGGAGCGGTGGGGCTGCGTCCCCAGCGCCCTGGCTGCCTGGCTAGCTTATACCCCGAAATAATTACACACAAATTGTATTCTTTTAAACACTGCTTGGCCCATTTCTATCTAGCCTCTTCTAGGCTAATTTTCAAATATTAATTTACCTCATTTCTAATCATCTGTGTAGCCCATGAGGTGGCTTACTAGGGAGATTCTAGCCTACATCCATCCTGGGTTGTTGCTTCATCATGTGTCTGCCCAGGAGAGGGGAGCATGGCGTCTCTCTGAGGCATCTGCTCCCGAGAGGAGAGCTGTCGAGTCTGAGCTCATTTCCTCTTCCTCCCAGCATTCTGTTCTGTTTACTCCTCCCACCTATGTTTTAACCTATGAGGCCAAGCAATTTCTTTATTATAATTAACCAATGACCTTCCTCCATCAAAAAAGAAATCTTTATATGCACAAAACCTATATGTGAAATAGGTGGTTAAATACAGGCCTTTACTAATACATCTAAAAATGATCAAATATATTTATGTTAAAATGCTATCTTTTGTATTTATGTGTACATGTTCATGTGCATATGTGTGTTCAAGAAGTTATATCTGGGGATCAGAGACCGACACTGGATGTCTTATTTAATCCCTCTCCAAGTTTATTTTCAGACAGGATATCTCAATTGATATGGTGCTTATCAATTCAGGCAGACAGTCTGGCTAGTAAGCACCAGGGGTCTTTCTGTCTCCATCCTCCCAGCTGTGGACTTGCATGTGCATTCTGCTACATCCAACTTCTTAAGTGGGTGCTATGGATATGAGCTTCAGTTTTCATGCTTACAAGGCAGGAACTTTGCTCACAGAGTCAGCTACACAGCACCTCTTTTATTAAGTAGCGTTTTCTAATTATCTTATCAATTGTACCTATTTATGGGAGTACTATGGTATTTGAAATGCATTGCCTGATATCAGAGTAGTCATGTTTATCTCCACAGACGCTTATCACATCTTTCTGGTGGAAACAGTCAGAAGCTTTTCCTCTTGTCTTTTGAAATACAGTGAATATTACCATGGAAGGTTACCCCACTGTGTAATAGGACAACCGAACTTGCTTCTAGTATCTAACTGTAACTTAATACCTATTTACCCAACCCCTCCTTACTTATATGCACCTCAGCCTCAGGAAACCTTTATTTCATTAACTTCTTTTAGATTAACTCCACATTCTACATGTCAGTGTTTGTATTTATGCCTTATTTCATTCCATGTAATGATCTTTATTCAGCAAAAATTGTTGCAAATCAAGATTTCATCCTTATTCTGAATGACCAGATAATATTCCAATATGCATGTCTTTATTCCTGTGGTTTCACGACAGTACAGCTTGATCAAGGCAGCCTTTCCCAATGTACCCTGAGGGTTGAGCCATCCTCATCTCACCATCCCCTTCTGAAGTCTGGGCTCCAGCTCAAGGATATGATACAGACTTTTACTTCTGTTCTTCACCATGCTTATCTTGTTATCCATTTCTTCTTCCTAGATATCCTCAATTCTCTTCCTTTTTCTCTTCCATTTCTTCTAAAATTTAAAAATATATATGCTGCTATTTCATAATGTTGTACCACCTGTGACTTTTAAAAATATTATTTAAAATCCAGTTTCTCTTCTGTTTATAAGTTTTCAATGAGTAGAAGCAGTTTACTTACATTTTATGGTTAAATCATGTTAGTCATATAGTGATTTATATCATAAACTCACTAACCCATTTTGTTGGTTATAGCCGCTAAAATATGAAAAGCAATACGCAGCATCCCATAGTGTTTTTCCTCTTTTAAATGAATTCATGAATACATTATATTTTTAAAACCTGTCTTACATTATTTCTACCAAACTACAATTTATTCTAGGATATTGAATAAATTGTAGTTTTAGTTTCAAGAGTACAGATTGAGCTATGTAGTGCATATATTTTCTTTCCAAAACATCGTAAAAATGACAATAAAGAAATAAAAAGCTTTTAATCTTATAGCAAAGAAAAGAGGATGAGGGTGGCTATCTGAACACAAGATAGCTCAACACATTTATTGCAAACGGAAATCAGATGGATGATTTTATCCTGATGAGCCAAAGTAAAGGAAGCTTCCAACGTTAATATTTATGAAAATTTTTAAGTGGAAGAGAGTTGTAGAGTAAGAGATTGCAAGATAAATGAATGTCAGCAGTGAAAAATGAATCCACAGTCAATGTCATTAGAGAAAATACTTAACAATTGATCCCAAAGAATGTTGACCACTCAGAATGAACATTGAAAGTAAACATTGACCAATAACCTTGTCAGTGCATACTGTTTAGCTATAACTCATATATCCTTTAAATGTAACAGTGCACTTACAGTACACTTGAGCTCAGAATGGGTAGAAGCTAGAAGCGTGATGTTATATGTACCAGACCAATGCAGGTCTCTTCTCTAAAGAAACAGAGTAAAATGTACAGTGCTAGAAAAGGAAGACAAATGTGTCCTCCTAGGGGATACTCTGTATGCCAAGGATTCCTATTTACACTGTAGCAGAGAGGCTGCTAGTGAACAAAGTCTATAAGAAAGCTGAAAGATTAGACACTTGAGAAAGACCCAACACACACACACACACACACACACACACACACACACACACACACACACACACACAAACTCTCTCTCTCTCTCTCTCTCTCTCTCTCTCTTCTCCAACAAATAAATGACTTTGTAGATATGTATTTTAATGATGCTTAAAACAGTGGTTCTTTTTTCAGCTTTATGAGATTTTTCTTTCTTTTCTTCCCCCACCTTCCTCTCTCTTTTTTGTTGTTTTTGTCCTAGAGATTGAACACAAGACCGCCCATGCACTAGATAAGAGCTCAGTAACTGAGCTACACGCCATCCTGCTCTTACTTAGAAGTCCTAGTGTTTTACTGTGCCTTACTGATATGGGGCTTGCTTATATAGTCCACCTGTTTTCTTATTCCCTTTAGTCAGTTTTAGAAGAATTTTAGATTTAAATGTATAAAAATTTTCTTCCTAATTAGAAGATTGGTAAATATATTTGACACAGTCATTAAAAATGCCTGACTTTCATTTAAATATAACCTTGTAATATATTGGAAGATATAATACTAAAAAAAGAAGATAAGAAATGAAGCCAAAAGATATTTTCAATATTATAGTATATTTCCAGCTACCACATTTTTTTGCTGATGTTTATGCTTAAAACTATATTAAAAAATTTCTTATCATGAATAAAGAGCATTACTGAAATTACTGTATGCCACTCTGAAAAATGAGAGGAATCCATATTTAGTTTCCATAATGAAATCCATAGTTGCTTGGTTATGATCCAAATTGGTTTTGAAAAGTATATATTTAATTGAGGCAGATGAAGTGGTCCAAAATTTAATAAGGATAAAAAGAAAGGAAAATTTAAAGAGAAAACTATCCAATTAAAGATGAGTAACTGATGATTGTTCAGCTCCAAGAATTAATATTGATTAATGTCCTCTAATTTAGTGGGTCTTGCCAGGATAGAGATGCAAGAGTGTAAACCAGCACCATATCAAGCAGTTATGCTGTAACTTGCATCTTTCCAGATATTGCAAAGTTGGGATCAAGTTCTTGGGACCGTTTGATAAGTTGGGACTCAGTTGAAGCAACATTACCACTTTAGGGGAATTAGTCCTTACAGCTTCTGGGTTATTATTGTCATTTTCCTAGGAAATGGCCCAAACATTCTTCTACCATTATAAGAATCTGTTTTCTGTTCCTTTACCTGAATATTTTCTAGATATGCTATTCATAGTAAGTCACTACTGTAAACTGTATATTAAATGCTGGTAGGTTTGGGATGTCTTTTAATTATACAAAGTGGTGAAACACATTTGATATTTGCTACATCTTTGTCCTAGTCAGTGTTCTATTGCTATGAAGATACCACGCCCACAGTAACTCTTATAAAAGAGAGCATTTGATAGGGGCTTGCTTACACTTTCAGAGGTGTAGTCCATTATCATCATAGCACAGAGTATGCCTGGAGAGGTAGCTAAGAATTCTACATATGGATACACAGGGAACAGGAAGAGAGTGATTGGGCCTGGCATGGGCTTTTAAAACCTCAAAGTCAACCCCTATTGACAGATTTCTGCTACAAGGCCACACTTACTCCAAAAAGGCCACAACTCAGGTTCCTTCTCAAACAGAGCCATTCCCCGGTGAGTAAGCATTCAAAGATATGAGCAGAAGGGGTCCATTATTATTCAAACCACCACAATCATGAAGTGAGACCTGAAAGATGAGCAGGCATTAACTGGGCAGTTTATCATCTATAGAAAATATGTAAAGAGTAGAATTCTTCTATCGTGGTTTATCTGCATTTTTCTTTGACTCGTGTTTGGGATAGCTATAAAGCCATTAGCAATAGCTCTAAAGGGAGTGCTTCTCCGATGCGTTTGTGCTGGTGTCATCACATTCCAGACAGAAAGATCCCTTTTGTCCCACAGTTCCAGAGCTCTCAGTGGTGGGGAGGGCATGTGGGGGTTCATGTTCACATCCTGGCAGGACAGGAAGCTGAGACACGCTGCAACATTCAATAGCCCCACCCTAGTCATCTACTTCAAACAGTGTGACTCTGCTTCTTCACACCTGCAACACTCCCACTTCCCAGACAGGGCTCAAAGCATGAGCCCATGAGGGATATCTCACTATTCAAATTATAGCACGCCATTAAACAGTGACCAAGAAGTGTCCATAATGATAATTTCTAAAGAAATGCCTTTTTTTTTGTTCTGCACGTCGTACATTGGTTTCACAGTTTGAGGTAAGTGATACCAACCACAATGAATGTTGGAGGAGCATAGTGAACACTTTGATGATAGACAGGCTTTCAGATTGTCTGTGCTGAGCAGCAAGATAGCAGACTCTTAGTATATTTGAGGGACAACTTCAGATAACTGGAATGTTATAAAAATGAAAGTAAGAATTGGAACTAAAAGCAATAGCATTAACTTCTTTGGCATAAGTTTCTGCTTTTTCATCCTGAAATTTTATTTTGGCACAGAGATAGCAATAACACTAAGCCCTCTACTGGAATCCAAGCAGAAGATAGATTATTTTCCTTTAAAATTTCATTACAACGGACTAACTGTGGAGCAGATGAAAAGCATTTTAATTTAATGGGAAGAGCATCGACACCCGAGGAGGGTAGCCTGTATTTAAGATGCAACTTTACTTATTTGTCACCTCTTCTTTAAAAAAATAGAAATAATAAGATTTTAGTTAAATAAATCATAAGAATGAGAACAACAAAAAATTAAAAATACTTTGAGTTATACATTCTTATAAAAATATGAAAATTTAGAATAGCAAAATTTGACATTTCTTCTGTTTAAAAGAGTAGGTTTGAAGCTTATACACCCTATCCTTTCATTTTAGGGATATTATATGAAGAAATTACAGACCACATGGATGTGGGAGCACAGAGCCTGACTTAGAATCAGAATCTAAGTTAGTTATAGGAAACAGCCAATGTATTGCTGTCTTTTAAGTAGAAAGATTATTCATAATCACAGTGTTCTTGTAGCTCATGATTTTGTGGTCATGTACTCAAAATGGATATAGATTAGGATTCCTGATCAGTGTTTATTTAAGTGGATGCACTTTGGGATTCAAACTTTATCTATATGGTTTCAGGGATGACCTTTTTGATAATCAATTGATGAGTTCTTCCCTAGGGAAGACTATTTTTCCTGCTCCTGTTCTCAGGATTCCTTAGCTGCTTTTAGGTAGTTCTGTTACTAGGGTTGATCCCTCCTGAGCTTTCACCAACCATGTTAGCATGACTTTTGATGTTGTCTTTGTTCAGTTCATGTTTAGACATCCATGTTGGTAAAACTTCATGGGTGTAATTTTTGATACTACAACCACACAACAGATTCCATGATCTTCTTATAACCTCCCTTTCCACAGTGTTATCTGAGAATTAGTTGCAGGAGTATTTTGTAGATGTATCCACCAGGACTTGGTTACACACCTCTCATTTTGATTCGTGATTGTGTGTGTGATTTTAGTAAAGTGTTGGTTGTAGGTTATCCTTCAAGCTCCGTGGCTTCAATAATTCTGTGTCACTCTCTAGGTTTCCATCACCAGACATAATTTCTATCTTATTGAACAGGTCTTTAGTCCAATTGAAATTCTACTGGATACTTCTAAGGTGTGAATGCCACTATTGTACTCTTAGGGTAATTGGGCCAAAATGGTCATTGTTGTGGTTCATAGACATCATAGCTGGATTGGACTTTGGGTTGCATCTTTCCTTCATTTGGAAGTTTGCGTAACACTTTCTGGTACTAAGAAAGATAGTAGCCACAGAGAAAGCTTGCAGGCCCAGTTCCAGCTCAGAGAACTCTTCCTGTGACTGAAGTGCATGGTGCCTTTAGCAACAGAGATTTATCTTCCAACTATGGGAGAGAGCAAGGGAAATAGCAATAGAATATAATGTTCTAGGAGTCTCTGGACCAACTACTCAAAAGGAAGCTGCCCACGACTTGTATTATGAATTTTTTAGGGTATCTATATCTATTATATCTATAGATATAATAGCTATTTTTAGGTAGGTAGTTGATGGTGTGATTCTTTATGACTTTCACAAACATATTTACTGCTCCTTTACTCTTCTCTACTCTTCTATCCTTCCCTTCCCTTAATCAGAATTTCTCTTATTTTTTCATCCCCCTGTTTAGATTACTTGTACCATGATATTCTCTTGTCTATTGCTCCCCAACTTCTTCACCCCACAATGGTCACTTTTTACTCTTCTGGTCAATCTAGAATAGTGGCAGAGACCTAATTTTATTTGTAGATATGTTTTTGTAAATTTTGAATATGAGTTAGACCAAGAGCATCTTCTAAAAAGAAGCTGAAAATCAGATATTTCTTCTCCCTCTTGGCAACTAGAATAAGCCCAGAATATAGGCTTAAGTAATCACAATGATTCTATACAAGTCATTACTGATGTGGGATTTCCCTCTGAATGCTGTGATTACCATTGGTTAATAAAGGAACTACTTTAGACCTATAGAAGAGCTATAGGGAACAGAGTTAGGTGGAGAAAACTAAACTGAATGCTGGGAAAAAGAAGAGTGAAGTCAGAGAGCAGCCATGTAGCCCCACCAGAGACAGACACCAGTTGGAATTTTGCCCATAAGCAAAAAGACATGGGGCAATACACAGATTACTAGAGATGGGTAAAATAATTCCAGTGCATTTTACCAGGATGAGCATTCACTTAGCAGAACTCCCAAACAGGCTAAGGCATGTAAGATTTAATAAAATTTTGTAGAACCTCTATGATTTCCTTTCCTTGTCCCACATATCAGTCCATCTTAATTGTCTGGTGAATTCTTAATTTGAAAACTGACACACAGTCAAATGCACCAAGTCTGTCTTTAATGTAACTTTTATCTCTCAATATTTAAAGTTTGCATTGCTATTCTTCTGATCAGACATTCTATTCTGTACACCACTGACGCATGCTCTAGGTAAAGTTAATGTTTCTGTTTCTTTGTTGAATGTTTCTTCTATGTTATCAAACTTAGGGACAATTTTGCTGTGAGATCAATGATTTTCTGCAGGCCTCTCTAGATTAGCATGTTTTATCTTTGATACTGCATTAGCTGTAGGCATCAAAGTTTCTTTCTTCCCTCTATGGGCTGTTGAAAGGGAATTGATGACATGCTGAATGATTGTACACACAGGATACATTTGGTGGCATTGGATGGTCTTGACCAGTCTTCAAAATATTCTTTAATATTTATCTTACTTTTCTTTTTAAAAATACTGGAACCCAGCCAGGCTGTGGTGTTGACTTTAATCCCAGCCCTCCAGAAGCAGAGGCAGGCAGATCTTTGTGAGTTTCAGGCCATCCAGGTATACAAGAGCTAGTTCCAGGACAGGCTCCAAAGCTACAGAGAGACCATGTCTGGAAAAACCACACGCAAAACAAACAAACAAACAAATATTGGAACACATTCTCTTTGAAATGATAATTTAGTCAACCTAGATATAGTGGGGAGGGCCATGGTCCTACCTCAAAGCAATGTGGTAGATTTTGTTGACTCCCCAGGAGAAGCCTTAACCTCTCAGAGCAGTGTATGGGATGTGGGTATGGGAGGAGGGGAGGTGTAGTAGGGAGGTCTCTTGTTCGTTTACTGGCTGCCCAGACTCCTGAATAACCACACAGAAACTGTATTAATTAAATCACCGGTTGACCTCTTAGCTCTAACTTCTTTTTGGCTAGCTTTTACATCTTAATTTAACCCATTTCCATTATTTTATATTTTACCACAAGGGTCGTGGCCTACCACCAAGTTTTCAGTCTGTCTGTCTTCACTGGCAGTTTTATGGCTTTTCCCGGGGAGTCAACTTCTCCTGGGGAGTCTGCTCTTCTTTCTCCCAGCATTCAGTTTAGTTTTCTCAGCCTAGCTCTGTGCTACCCTATCAGGCCAAGCCAATTTCTTTATTAACCAATGGTATTCACAGCATAAATAGGGGAATCCCACATCAGGCAGAGAGTGGGAACTGGGATTGTTATGTAAAATGAGAAAAGATAGGTTTTTTAAAAAATAAGTAATTAAAAAGAATAGTTTATATATTCATTATTCCCTGCCCGTTCTTCAAACTTTACCCTTTCAAGGAATGCAGAATTTTTTTTTTTTACTTTTTATATAATTTGTAAAGCTTCTTGGGTGATCAAAAGTTGTCATGCCTTCAGTTAAAAACTGTATATCAATGGCTTTTTTTAAAAAAATTACTGCTGGTATCTGTGATGGCAATTGTTAGTTTTCAACTTAACTACAGCTGGAATTAACAAAAATCCTAAAAGAAAGGATACACCTCTGAATGATTTTTACTGTTTTTTTTATTGTATCAAACTTAGGGACAATTCTGCTATGAAATCAAAGTAGGAAGATCTACATCTAATACAGATCTTTGAGGTAAGAAGTCACACCTTTGATCCATATCTTTAATTCAGATTCAATTTGGAACATGTCTTTCACTGGGAGTCTATATAAGGAACTGAAAGAAGGAAGCATTTGCTCTTTTCCTCCTTGCACTCACCTTGTAATAAGTCCATTTCTTCACTGTCATTAGAGTCAAATTCTTCAGGATTCTAGAATATACTAAAAACCAGCTGAAACATCCAGCCCTGGGGACTGAGAAACTATGGGATTCTTGGACTTTCCATTCATTCTGGCCATTGTTGGATTAGCTGGACTACAGCCTGTAAATCATTCTTATAGATCTCATTAAATTTTATCTATGTATCTATGAATGTATGTATATATATATATATATATATATATATATATATATATATGTCTGTCTGTCTGTCTATACAAAGAGAAAGAGATTGATTTTATAAGTTATGTTACTCTAGAGAATCATGAGTAATACAGTATCTGATTCATTTCATACCCATGTATTCATATTTCAGGTTTAAGTGAAGTCAAATCTCCTTTGAAGACATATTTTTTCTCTTTATTTTTCATTGCACCCTTTTTTAAATTGACATTACCAAAATTTTTCACAATGTTACACAACCAAGTTGAGTGAATGTGCAAGGATGCCAACAGAAGATGAAAAGCTGATGGAATCCAGAGTGGACTGGTCCATTGAGGGCATCTTTTTTAGATGTCCAGATCTTCAGCAAGAAGTGGCCTTGCTGTGCTTTACTGAAGGGTTCATCCAGATGGCACCAGTTGCCAGTGCCGGAGGAACCTTGTCAGGCTGTCACAGTGTTCCATTATCAAGAGCAGAGCAGTGGTGTAGTAGGTGATGCATCTGTGACCAATACGAGCTGCCATAACAGAAGAAGCTGTGAACGAGAGCTTCCCAGCCTGGAGCAAATGTTTACTGATGGGTTATTGGTCCCCTTAGTCCAGAAGATGGCTGGGCAGAGACTTGGACAGCTGGAGCCCCCAGGACAGTTGTGTTGGATCATTTATTCTAACATTGTAAACAGTATAATTTTCCATGGTGCTATGATGAGATAAATATTGGGAAGTGTTGTGATTTAAGGAACCACCAACCATCTGCTAGATGCATTGCCAATTCCAGCCCTCTAATGTTACATACTGAGTGATGCCTCATGTGGTCTGAAGCTCACAGCTCAGAGGCTGTCTCTGCCTCCTGGTTTCCTGACCAAGAATGTAAAATAGAGTACATTGTGTTTGCTTCTGTTTAATTCTGTTTATACAAGTATTTAAGAATAAGTCCTTCCCTGGGAAGTAGATTGATAGCCAAACTCATGAATTTTGTACTGTGATGTAGCTTATAACTTAGTGTGGGGGGGTGGAATTATAAACAGATGCATTGTAAGTTTGACATTAATCAAGAATTCCATTATACAGTTAGATAGACATTTTAAAATGAAGATGATTACATGATACAAATACTTTTGAATTATGGATTTAATGATTGTTTAATGAGTATACTTAAATTGGCTTTAAGCAAAATTCCTTTTTAAACCATAAAAAATTGTGGAGTCATGGAGATAGCTTGGTTGGTAAAGTTTTGCCTTGTGAACGTGAAACTTTGAGTGAGTTCAGTTTGAAGAATCTAAGAACATTAAAACAGGGATACAGTCCATTTGCAATCTCATCACTGGGGAGGATGTCTAGAGCTTGATGGTCTTCTGGCTTTGCCCAGTCAATCAGTAAGTCTCAGGCCAGTTAGAGACCCTATCTCAGAAAACAAAGTGAACACCACTTGAAAAACAATGTTTGAGGTTGACTTCAGGCTACCACATGATTGTGCATGTTTACACCTGTACATTCATGAACACACAGGTAAACATACACACACAGATACACCACAAAAATTTAAATATCTTCTGTGTTTTTCTTATTGCACAGCAATATTTAACTTTTAATTCCACTTTAAGGAAATGGGAAATTTTGGAATGTACATGCAATTGTTTAAGCATAGCTAGGTTTCAAGTGAACTTGGGTATTGATGTGGATGGACACCCTCTCCTTCAGCACAATCACTCAAGTACACAAATACCCTATTTTAATCATTTTTAGCCTTGACTGAGTTTGAGACTACATAAATTAATTTAGACAAGAGAACTTGTGTCCCAATTCACTTAATAAATGTTTATAGGACATCAACTCCATAAAGAATCTAGGATAGCCTGAAAGATGCGAAAATGAAGAAAAACTCTTTCTTAGTGGATTAGTTTGATTTGTACTAATGAAAATATCTAAGAGGTGGTGGATAGTAGAATAGATGATTTCTTCTAATCATGTGTCCTTTAAAATTTCAATTTACATTCTTAGACATTTCTCAAAAGTCTTACCTTGGAAATGCTTCTTTTAAAGTTATAATCTCCTTTCTGTTATTTGACTGAGCTTTATTCAGCTCATCATTACATTATTATCATGTAATAGTTACATTATTGCCATGTAATCAGAAACCTTTCTTCCAGTAACGGTACGAAGCGGAGTCCAATACTGGAATACTTCAAAGATGTTAACAAATGCAACTTAAATAGGTCCTATATTTCTTATAATTTATATGGCATTGTTCTTGTATTGGACCAATAATTCTTTTTTAAATAATTAACCCAGTAAGTAATGGAACAGTCTCTTTAATACTCAAATGCAGAACAATTGACTCTAAATTCTTCTAGCACTTGTCTGTACCCACTCTCTTCTCTATTACTTCTTTTCATTAATCATATGCTTTCTTCCATAGCTGTTTGAGAGTCAGTTGCTATAGTTTAACTACAGTTGTGCATTCTGCATCTAGCAGCACAAGACTCAGTCTCTGCTCCAGAGAACTCTTTTAGGTTTTGCAATTTCCTACACATTTCTTTCAGGTTGATGGTCTGCAAGTGTGATAAAAGAGATAACCTAGTCTTTCTACCCCTTTATTTTATATTGTAGAGGCTTCGTTTTTAATTCTATGAGTTAAAATCATATAATGAACCATGTATGTTTAGTGCATACTATTCAGAACTACACTAGTGAAAAATTACTATCATTACTCTTAGAAACAAGTGGTTTTTCAATAATTCCTCATGACTTTTTAATGTTTTCTTCTGAATAACCTATGCTCCCCCAGTCTTCATCAGTTGATGACCTATTCTGTTTCAGATCTTGAAGTTTGGGTGAAATAAAGCAGAAAAGGAATCATGAGCTAAGTACAGAAAGACATTTTATTGTACAGGCTGCTAAGATAACCGAAATATATATTTTAAAGGAATCTTGACTTCAAAATTTGTTTCTAAGAATATGTTGCTTTGGAAAAGAGATTCTGTTTTTGTTTCCACAGAAGGTGAGGACCTGTGGGTTCCTTTCAGGTTAATGTGGTTTGAGGGATGAAGACCCCCTGAAAGTTTTCCATGAACCCCAAAATTACTTCATCCCCCCAAAAGCAAGGAGCAGTTTCAAGAGAACTATACCCAAATTCTTAAAACATTGTCTACAAATGTTTGTTTACATTTAAAGGGGGATATGTTATAGTCATGAATACTTTGCATTGGTATGAATCTTGGTTTACTGATACAAATTCAAGGTCAATTTTATTATATGTATATTTCTACTCTTGATTAAAGTATTATGTTTGTGTAGCTCATTAAAAATGTAATGTATAATTAAGAAATGCAGATTAATAGATAGTCATTTATAATAGGCAAACTTATGGCCATGTTAGTTAGGTTTTCTACATGTACAAAGATATATTTCAGATGGCTAGGCATTCTTCAAACCTTTCAAAGGCCAACAGAATATGGCATTTAAAATGTTTTATGAACACAGGACTTTTCATGGCAATGAGATGCATCTGTTTCTAGCAGCACCAATATACTTCAAGAGAATAATGGACATTGAAGAGACTCATTATGGGGTTTGTTAGCCATTTGGGAAAGAAACTGCTCTTGCCTGAACTGGTTGATGTTATACTGTATGAAATGGACATGTAGGGACCCACAGAAAAATGACTGCTGAAGTTGCGTAAAGAAAGTAAGAAAGTTCTTCAAAGTTCCTGCTTCATGAAAGAAACTACCAAACATTCAGCAGGACACAGAAGAAAGTGACTGATAAACTGCCAATAGAGGCAAAAAAGTCTTTCAAATTTTTTTTGTAGTTAATTCTTTTTTTTTATTGAGAAAAGGAAAAAAAAGTTTCCCCCTCCTCCCATTCCCCTCCCCCTCCTCCCACCCATCTCCCCCTCCCCCCACTCCTCTCCCCCTCCCTCTCCAGTCCAAAGGGCAGTCAGGGTCCCCTGCCCTGTGGAAAGTCTAAGGTCCTCCCCCCTCCGTCCATGTCTAGGAAGGTGAACATCCAACCTGGCTAGGCTCCCACAAAGCCAGAACATGAAGTAGGATCAAAACCCAGTGCCATTGTCCTTGGCTTCTCATCAGTCCTCATTGTTCGCCATGTTCAGTGAGTCCGGTTTTATCCCATGCTTTTTCAGTCATAGTCCAGCTAGCCTTGGTGAGCTCCCAATAAATTAGCCCCACTGTCTCGGTGGGTGGGTGCACCCCTCGTGGTCCTGACTTCCTTGCTCATGTTCTCCCTCCTTCTGCTCCTCATTGGGACCTTGGGAGCTCAGTCCAGTGCTCCAGTGTGGGTCTCTGTCTCTATCTCCATCCATCACCAGATGAAGGTTCTATGGTGATATGCAAGATATTTGTCAGTATTGCTATAGGATAGGGTCGTTTCAGGTTCCCTATCCTCATCTGCCCAAGGAACTAACTGGGGACATCGCCTTGGGCTCCTGGGAGCCACTCTAGGTTCAAGTCTCTTGCCAGCCCTAAGGTGGCTCCCTTAACTAAGAATTGTGCTTCCGTGCTTCCCTATCCAGCCTTCCTTTAACCCAATCATCTTGTGGAATATATACACAGTAGAGTACTATGCTGTGGTAAAAAACAATGACTTCTCGAATTTTGCATGCAAATGGAAATAGAAAACACTATCCTGAGTGAGGTAACCCAGACCCAAAAAGATGAACACGGGATGTACTCACTCATAATTGGTTTCTAGCCATAAATAAGGGTCAAGGAGTCTACAATTGGTGAATCCAAAGAAGCTAAATAAGAAGGTGAACCCAAGGAAAAACATAGAGTTATCCTCTTGGCTATGGGACGTAGACAAAATTGCCGGGGAGAAAAGTGGGATCTTGGGGGTGGGGTGGGTTGAGGGTAAGGGGAGATGGGGAGAGAAAAGTGAGAAGGGGAGGATGGAGGGAACTTGGGAAGTCTTTCAAATTTTTTGCTTCATGGAAAAGTCTTCCAGATACTATGGGCCTCTAGGCTAAAGACAGATACCTCAACTTTACAGAAGAACTTTGGATGACTTTCCAGGCAGTGAGATGTCTCATCTATTCTAGTGTTTTGGAAGTTGCTTACAATGCAGTTCCTGTTTACTTAGGTAATATTGTATGATGTGGGATTCCCCTCTGTATGCTGTGAATTCCATTGGTTAATAAAGAAAATGTCTCGGGCCTGCTCAGGGAATAGAGGTAGGCAGGGAAATGCTGGGAGGAAGAAGGCGAAGTGAGAGAAAAGCCATGTATCCCTGCCAGAGACATATAGAACTTTAGCTGGTAATCCACAGTCACATGGAGATACACAGATTACTAGAAATGGGTTAAATTAATATGTAAGAGTCAGCCAATAAGAAGCTAGAGCTAATGGGACAAGCAATGATTTAAATAGTACATTTTCTATGTGATTATTTTGGGGCTAAGTGGCCAGGAACTTACTAGCAGCCCCCTTCAATGATTATATCCTCTTGGGGTCTTTGATGGAGTTGAAGATTAGATAGTTATAATTATAGTTTTCCTTAGTTATGATAAAAGATAAGGTAGATATATATGTTGTAATTATAATTCTTGCTTGATAGCTGTTTTTTATGTGTAATTTTAATATGTTAAAATTAAAACCTTTTTATTTGAGCAAAAAAGGGGAAATTATGTGGGACGTCCTTCTGTATATGTGTTGCTTTTATTCTTTAATGAATAAATCTGTTTCAGCCAGTGGCTTAGCAGAATAAAGCAAGATGAGAATTCCAAGCAGATAGAGAGGGAAAAAGGCAGCGTCAGAGAGATGCCATATAGCCACTGGAGGAGAAAGATGCCCATGCACTGGTACCAGTAAATGATGAGCCTTGTGGTAAAATATAAAATAATAGAAATGGATTAAGTTAAAATGTAAGAGCTAACTAGAAATATGCTTAAGCTATTGGTTAAACAATATTGCAATTAATATAGTTTCTGTGTGATTATTTTGAGTCTGGGTGGTTGGGAAATAAATGAGCAGCCTTCCGTTACAATGATAGGGCTTAGTAAATGCTGCATGTATATACTTATTCATCTACATTAAATAAATGTATTCTGTGTTACCCCAAATGGATTATCCTTACCAAAGAGCTATCATCTTACCTTTGTTAAAAACTATCGTTTTGCTTTAGCCTTCATTCCTGAAGATATTTTGTGATAAATAACTCTTGCAGTTAGAGTTCTTAAACTATTTTAATTTAAATGATGTTTCCCCTTTTTATTGTTTCATTTTGGTAACGTCAAAAAAACTAATATATATATATATGATGGACTAGATTCAACACTACTACCAGGTATGCACTCTTTTTAACTTAAGATATTTTATTATTATATACTTCCTTTCAGTCACTGGATAAGGTCCATATGTTGCATTATATTTTTATAAAATATGGATATTCTGCTGCAACACAGTAATTAATTTGTATGGTTTAAATGTAAAGTTAACATACTGCCGCACCATTTTTTGGAAGAAAGCCCTTGTGCGTTAGAATGGCTAATTAAAAGGCTGTGCCAAAGTCTAACAACTCAAAAGCTACAAAGATTCCCTAAACACATTTCTTTTGCACACTTGGTATAGTAATGGGCCTCTTAATACCAAAGAGGTCTATCACTTCAAGGTGGCTATAGAAATAACATCAGCAAAGGCTAGAGCGGGTCTGAAATTGCTTAGAAATGAGGGAGGCTGACGAAGGAGACTACACATGTAGATCAGAAATGAAACACCACTACAGCTAATGGTGGGTTATTTAGAAATTCCATTCATCACATCAATGTTCATTTCCTGTCATCCTGAACGGTGATGCTTCCATTAGAGGCTTATTCGTTTACAAGTTTAAGCTGTCCATCAATTTAAAGTGCTTTCATTAATCTTTCCATGTTTATTGTTTGACAGAAAGCAGCATAGACTTTCCTATAGCCACATGTTCATTTTATTATTAATCTGTGTATGTGCAAGTTTACAGTTATATTTGGATGATTACTTTGGTTTCTCTATGGTATCACTGAGATAAGTGGTGGACTTTTCTTGTTAAACACATTGAACTTGACATCTAAAGCACCTAACTGAGAAACACAGTGAGAAGCCCCGAATCTTTTCACTGCTAGGCTGCTTATTGAAGCACATCCCAGGAGCACGGATTCATGCAATGCAAGGAGTAATGGTCTGTTTAAGTTATTTTTTTTTTTATTTCAAGTGTCAGCTACACTGGATTTTGTAATGCAAACCTAAAAGTTACAATAAAATATTAAGTGCTTCTTTGTCATTTGGTGAAACCAGGTGGGCTCCCTTTGATCCTCACACAAGTTCACTTTTCTCTTACAATACAGCAGTAAAGACATCCAGCCCAAATCTTCCCCCCTTCTGACAGGAACCCAATGCTATTTCTTCTTTTTTATAAGTAGGACACTTTTATTGCACGGTAGACCATGGAACTATTCAAATAGTCCCTTTACCCATCTTCCATTGAATACAACAATTTACCTCACCCTTCCCACAGCTTCAGGCTGTCCACTCTTCTCCAGTGTGCAGCTTTGTGAGGTTTTGCACAGGTAACAAGTTCTATCCTTAGAGAGTATGCTAAAGTGATATGTAGCAATTGCTACTAATATTGTAGTTGCCTGAAAAGAAATACCAAATAGGGCCAAGATGAAACTAATTGAAAATAAGTAAAGGAAAAACCAGGAAGTGGGCTGTCCTTAGGTGGCTAATAAGGTCAGACATGTTCTGAGGGTCTGGACGTCCACATGCATTTGTGATGTAGTGTGTTTGTTCAGGAAGTTTTGACATATCAGCCAAAACTTCTCTTAGTTAAAGATAAATTTTTGAAATATTGAGAAATTATTTGAATGCTTAAAAATTAAGACAAATTTATTACTAATTTTTTCCAAAAGTATAAAAAGATAAGGTAATTCTTATCTCATTCCGTGTGGGTAATATTGTAATAAGACTAACCCTAGAATAAGACAGCATAGCAAAACTATGTATTGATGTCCCACATGAGTATTTACATAAAAACAAAAAAATAGCACTCTGAGAATTCTAGAAATATATTAAATAAATTATAAATTGTGACCCAGTATTGTGTACCAAAGGAATTTTTTAAAAAGCCTCAGCAGTTAAAAGAACTTCAGAATATCCTATTTCTAAAAGAATAAAATAACAAAATTATGTCTTTAACTACAGAGAAACTGATAAAATCCAATGTTTTTTCATAATAAAAACACTCCTAAGTATAGAGGGAACCTGCTCAACTCGCTGAAGAGCATATCTGTGAGACACTCCCAACTTTCAGGTCAGTGTTAAAAGCAAACACTGGAAGTTTTCCTCTAAGGTCATTACTAAGACGAAAAAGTCTACCCTTGCCTTCTAGTCCATAGCTTTCTGTGGGCTTTGAAAGTTCAGTCTGGAAGAAATTAATCAGAGCATTTTTTTAAAATTTATTTATTTATTAAAGATTTCTGCCTTCTCCGCGCCACCGCCTCCCATTTCCCTCCCCCTCCCCCGATCAAGTCCCCCTTCCTCATCTGCTCAGAGCAATCAGGGTTCCCTGACCTGTGGGAAGTCCAAGGACCACGCAGAGCATTTTTTAAAAATGATTTTATTCTTCATTGCATTGCTTTTTGAGAGGTCTTATTAAATCCAGACTAGCCCTGAACTTTTTTCTGCTGCAGTCTCACAAGTCCTGGGATTGTGTGTACCAATACACAAAGTTCTCACATAAAACTTAAAAGCAATAAATAAAAGAACCCTTTTTCACAGTCATTATAAATTTATTCATAGAAGATAGGAAAGCTATTACAAATATTTGTATGTCTTAATAAGCTCTTAAGATATAAACTATACAAGATGTAAAAGGCATAAAATACACAAGATAGAAAACACATAAAATCAATTTATTGCAATGTACTGACAATAAACAATATGAAAATGTGGTTAATTCTTTTTATTGTAATAAAATAATGAAACATTTATAAATAAGTTAACAAAATAAATATAAACATTTTCTAAAAGCAATTGCAAACTATTGATGAAAGAAATTTAAAAGGAAAAATAAATATAATGATTTATCTTGATGAATAATAAGACATAATTGAAGTGGAAATATTCTGCACTCTGTCTTACAGACTCAGTAGAATTCCTACCAAAATTATTTGTTTTGCAGAGTGGGATTAACTAAAGAACACATATATGAATAATTACAGATAATATATATATATATATATATAGGTATATATATATATTAATTTATGACTAATCAGTAATTTTACAGGAGTGCTAAGACAATGCAAAAGGGTAATGAGTTTTCTTTAACTAAACAATGCCAAAACAATAAAAGAATCTGTGCCATAAATGAGATTCGAGTGCTGTGTCAAGCTGATGTACAACTCATAGTTTGTAACTGAACTTACTAAAAGCAATAATTAAATTTCAGTGTGATTAACAAAATGAATTTGAAACTGGCATGACTATTCATGCCTTGAATCCTTGGGAAGCTGAGTCAGCAGGGTTGTTTTGTGCTGAATTTGAGAACCTATACAATGACTTTCCCATGTATAGAAGGTAGAAGAGATTGTATAATACCTTGTTGGAAGGGCCAGAGCTTCTCAGAAAAATGTTTAGAATCAGAAGATTTATAGACTGCTACTGGCTTTGTGTCTGCCTTCAGCCTGTGACTAAACACACACTTCATTCCCTGTTAAGTGAGGTGATGGATCAGTCACTTGCCCCTCCAGGGTCTGGTCCTGAACTAGAAGCCAATAAATATTATAAAAGACTAATCAGTTTTTCCCAGGATCCTGGGCTTATGTTCTGCCACAATCACCATCCTTGCCTTTTATACATAGTAGCTTTCAAGAGGAATTTTGTAGTGCGTGTGTGTGTGTGTGTGTGTGTGTGTGTGTGTGTGTGTGTGTATGTGTGTATGTGTGTATGTGTGTGTGTGTGTGTGTGTGTGTGTGTGTGTGTTACACAGATTGTTCACCTGTGCATAGAACAGATGTTGATGTAAGGATTGCATACTCAATATTTCCTCACTATTTTTTTTTTCTGGTGCAGGGTCTCTGCCTCTTAACCTGAAACGTAGCATTTGGGCTCAATTAGTTGTTCAGCAAGTTCCTGTAATCTGCCTGTCTTCATCTGCTTAGCACTGTGGCTCCAAATGTGTGCCAGAGGGCCAAGCCATTTACATGGTTACTTTGGTTCTAAACTCAGATTCTCATACTTACATAGCGAGGACTTTATCCACGAAAACATCTCCCCAACCTCAGATTTTAAATTTTTTACATTCCTGTATAAAACTAAATGCTTAATATTTATACTAATATTTTTCCTTCCTTCCCTCATAGTGACAATAACTCAAGGTCATTATCACAGAGACTGTTATGTTTATCTTTTATTATTGATGGTGATATTGTATTTGAATCTTGATTCAAACAAAAGATTATTTAAAATAGTATTATAAGATGTGAATTTATATTAATTGTATTATCATAAATTTTATTTAGGTAGCTATCATTAAAATGACTATTTTTTACATAAATTCTATTTACAGAGATAAACAATGGTGTGTACAGGCAATATAAAATGTTTTACAGTATTAATTACTTGAACTGTACTATTGAAAAGTATATACAATATATACATAAAAAGATAGCCACAAGTTTATAATTTTTAAATTTGGGAACTGAGTACTTGGTTTATATAGTATTTTAACTGCCTCAGTATGTTCACAATTTCAAATAATAAGGTTTTGGGTTTTTTTAAGACCATTACATCTTTATAAGTCATATATACTATCAAGAAAGAAAAAGTCAATAAACAGCATTGCGGGCATATGTCATAAAGTAGATGTCTGTTTCTCTCATATGCTGAAAATGTAGCCCTGTAAGTGGTGGGGTGATGTGGGAGTCCCCTCTGCATGCTGTGAATATCATTAATGAATAAAGAAACTGCCTTGGCCTATTGATAGGGCAGAACTTAGGTAGGCGCAGGGGGGGGGGACTAAACAGAATGCTGGGAGAAGGAAGGTGAAAAAGGATGCACCATGAAGCAGCTGCCGGAACTGAAACTTTAGCCAGTAAGCCACAACCATGTGGCCATACATAGACTAATAGAAATGGATTGAATTCAGATATAAGAGTTAGCCAATAGGAAACTAGAGCTAATGGACCAAGCAGTGATTTAATTAATACAGTTTCTGGATGATTATTTTGGAGCCTAACAAGCGGCCTTCTTCCTACATTTAGGTCCTGAAGATGAGTGTGGATAAGTTTAGTCAATTCATAAGACAAGACATAATAGTTTCCTGTCTCCTCTTAGCCTTTATGAGAAGACCCCATGAAAAGCTGGCCATCTGCAAATAAGGAAAGAGGACTTTGACCAGACACAGGACTGGCTGGGAACTTGACTTTGCACTTAGGTAACCTAAGTGACAGCATAAAGAGGGTAGATGTTGGATTCAACAGCAGTCTCAGCAAGACATGAATTGCTATATGGAAATATACCATCATACATCACTTCATAGGTACATTTCCATTAATTTATTACCTACGTACTCATGGAAATAATTGATGTAAAATTATTTTGATATTTTATCCGTGCTAATAATACTTTTAAAGAATTTGTTGTAGATTTATTAGGCTGAATCACTCTTCACATCCATTAAAATCAAATTGCAGTACATTTGTTATCTACATAGCTGGGATCCACTCCAGTTCACTGTTCAACAGAACCAAGTTTGGCCAGATGATACATATACATACACACACAAATATATATATATATATATTTGAGTACATTTAACAAACAAGTCTGTTTTATTTCTTGTTGGAGTTTGTCCAGTGTTATTGGGTACATGTCAATAACAACAGTGTCTACTAAGTTTATTTAACTATAAAAATAAAATGATTATGGTTTTATTTTAATATAATTCTGCAGTATAGAACATATTAAGAAATAAAAATTTTATTGTAATAATAGTTGATCTCTTTAATGCTCACCAAATTCTGACAAAAGATTTTATAAATCATGTGCCATTACTTTATGGAATTGCCTTCAGTCTATTGTCTTGTGACTGCAGTTGGAACCTGACATTTTCCATGACAAACCTTATTAATTTACAGGAATTTTATTCCTTTGGGTAACATCTGTTCTAAACGCATTGCAGTAGAATGGCCAAAAGGCTGGAAGAAAGTATAGAAGTGAATAGTTTAATGTATTTAAAAAGAGAAAGTGATGCTGCAGAACCACAGAAAATTCCGTGAATTTGAATAATAGATGGCAAGAATTCTGGAGTTCTTTAGAATGCTACTATCTCCTTAATAGGACTGGACACCTGGAAGAGACCCCCACAGATATCTTGTACTACCTTACCTTCAACAGAACCTCAACAGAAACAGTTTAGACAGGAGAAGAAACCCATTAAAATCTCTCTGCAAGAAGACATTTATTAAACTCTCCCAATGGGCCACTTAACCTTGGGAAAATTATATTCAGCTAAGTTTCGGATAATGCAGAAATGGTGTGATCTTCCTGGAATGTGGCTGATGAATGCCTGGCAGTTTCATTGGGGAGGTGTGTGTGTGTGTGTGTGTGTGTGTGTGTGTGTGTGTGTGTGTAAAATGTTGTCCTAGTAATTTCTTCTCCCTGCATTCTCATGGCTGTGTCTCTCTGTAAGTATGTGTAAGAGTAATCCTAATAGAAAACCTCTCTCTCTCTCTCTCTCTCTCTCTCTCTCTCTCTCTCTCTCTCTCTCTCTCTCTCTCTCTCTCTCTCTCTCTCTGTTGATTGATTCTCATCTATTCATGGAAACCAGACTAATTGGCCCACAAGTTCCTGGTGATTGCTCTGTCCTGACCTCACTTTTATCTACAGAACTGTCTCTCCAGCCCTACCATTCATGCTTTAAAAGAAAACGCGTTTAGGAAGGCCCTCAAAAGAAATAGCTCTACAATTTTACTACAGCAAAGTGAAAGATCAGAGAGAAAATCCTATCTCTGTGTATTAATCATCACCCTATCCCCATCTTAGTTTCTTTTTTAAGAGTTTAAATCTGTGGAAGGTGAAAATACAAGTATTTACCTAACGCCTGTCAATTTCAGTCTTCCTGTTTGGAAAATGGTAATGCTATCCCTCTTAGAAGGTTTTTTTAGGGCTGAATTATTTTTTGTACCATGTTAGGAACATAGTAGACATGTTTATTAAATATTGTCTTTCTCTTTTTTCTCGTCTCTGGAACTCTTCCTCCGCGTACTGGTGGCTGGTATGGCTGACTCCAGTTGTCATTGTCTTTGTGTATGGCTAGAACAGCTCTTGACAATGCAGCAGCCTGAAACACTTTGCTTTTCAAATAGCAGACATAGTGGATCTGCATAGATAAAATGCAGCTTGAGAAAGTCAGTATGTCCATGAGGCTGATTCTGGGAACTATCAGCACACCCTTAAAATGGCACTGAGATCAGCCAGTGGGGCACATTGCAAGTGTCCTAATGGATTGGCCATAGTGACAGGTGGTGGCCAGTCTGTCTGAAAAGAATCTGTTTCTCAAATTAGTTAAAGAGAACACAAAGTCAGTTTTTAAAAAGACACATGGTATTGCTCCCAGACTCCAGCTAGGCACAGGCTTGTACATTATTTGAGTTACACGGGTGTATCTTGCTTCCCAGAGAACGTTGTTATTTATAATACTTTTTTTCATGTTATGATAGTGTAGTTTTAATTGACACATACTTTTTGTATATATTTGTGGACTATATAACAGTTTAGAGCAGTGTGATGCATGCCTATGATGTTCTATGTGTGTGTGTATGATTTGTGTATGAATGTGGGAATGTGCATGCTTGACACAAGAATGAGGTCAAAGGACCATTTCTGCCATCTGTCTCCTCTTTCCCTTATGTTTGAGTCAGAGTATTTCTATATACACCTTCCTTGATGACCCATAAGTCTCCAGGGAATTTCCTTTCTCTGTTTCCCATCTTGGTGGAGGAGTACAGAGATTACATATGTACACTGCCACAGCTGGCCTCGTGCAGGTTCCGAGGGTTAGAATCTAAGACCTTTAGCTTGTGCAGAGAATACTTTACCCACCAATCCATCTCCTCAGCCCTGCCTTAATATTGTATATGCTTAATATTTCTTCTAAGTATTAAGAAAGGTTGAGGTGGATTTGTCATGTGCTGTATTTATACTACCTCACTGCTCACACTGCTTCAAAGAGCATCATAGACTGGGTGACTTCACCAGTGGATATTTATTTTCTGACAGCTTTAGAAGCAAGGATTTTGAGACCAGGGAGTCTGGGTGTCTGGTTGTTAGTGAGAGTACTCTTTTTGGCTTGCAGATATCCATCATCTTTCTGTTTCCTACAAGTTGGAAAAGAGAGAGAAAGGTTGTTTGATGGTATCTCTTCCTATATGAACACCAATACTACCCTAAGGGGCCCTTACTTCATGACATAAGTGCTTTCAAGAGCACTGCCTTCTACTGTGGGAGAATAGGCTTCAAGATAGGCATATGGGGGAAGAGAGCCACATACATTAATCTGACACAATCTCTCTAAGTAATAAGATAGAACAAAATGTTTCATAGGCAGTGTCACAAATTATTTGAAGCATTGCAGTATAAAGCTATTCCCTAAGCTCTGGTTTGCATTGTGATTCATAACCCTTTTATTTGATATATCAGTGATATTGAATCATATTGGTATGGGAAAAGAGTTGAATTTGCACTCAGGAAAAATTACGTTGGAATCCATTTTTTCCAGTTGTTTCCATCATATAATTCCAGTATATAATATTTGGTCTTTTGTTGTCTTTAAGATATTTTTGGGTAATTTTAATAATGATGAACAGAATAGGACTTCAGACCCTGTAACATGAAGAGAGATTGCTGCCAAGAAATTTCTTATTATATATTTGTGGTAGACATGGCAGCAGGGTTTGTTTGTTTGTTTGTTTTCGAGACAGGGTTTCTCTGTAGTTTTGGAGCCTGCTGGAACTTGCCCTTGTAGATCAGGTTGGCCCCGAACTCATAAAGATCTGCCTACTTCTGCTTTCCAAGTGCTGGGATTAAAGTTGTGTGCCACCACTGCCAGCGGAGAAGGAGCTTTGCAGTGGTTTCTCTGCTTCCAGCCCTTCATTGGCATCACTGACACCGTCCTTCTTTTTCTTTCCTTTCTTTTATATTTTTTCTCTTTCAGTATTTAAAAATTTGAAGTAAAATTACTTTTTCTCCTTTAGAAGTTTTATTGTCAAGACAGAGAACAGCATTAATATAAGAGTTCAAAAATAAATAGAAGGATAATTGACAAATGCTATCATACCAGAACATCAGTTTTCCATTGGAACTCATGACTTTTTTAGCTTTCTTTTGAGGCTAAGCACTCATGTGGACACATATTTTTATGTGTGCACTTCAAAATGATTTTCTTTTACTATGTTTTGCTGTGTGCAAATCATCCTAAAGGAAACTGAGATATGACCCCCTTAAAAGTATATCATCATGCATCACTGAATATACACAGTGATAGGAAGAGACCAGAAATAAAGCAGATAAAGTAGTTGGTTTTGATTATGTGTACAGAGGAGTCTGGCTGTGAGGTGCATACAAAGAGCCTCCATGTTTTGTCTTTTCTATATTGTTTTTCTCCTACACAGTTAGAATAAATGTATCAATTACTTAGCTATGTACCAGAAAAATTCTCTCAAGATGCTGCGGCGATATGAAGAACCCCAACACACTGACATATAACAACAGAATAATAATAATACCTCAACCAGCTGCATATCCTTTTAGCAGAAAAGACATGAGGTTGCTTTGCAGTATAAGGTTAATAGCTCCTATAAGATAAAGATTAGGAGGTGGGCTTGCAGCCGCCTTTATTTGTAGAAATTGGGGATTTCTAGGGCTCCTCAACTGCAAGACAAACTGACTTCATGTGTAGCAAGCATCTAGGTATCACACCTGAGGACTTAGGAGAAGTATTATACTATATCAAGGTAACACTTCTAGCATTTTTTTGCATCATTAATAATACATTTCTGCATGTCACATATAGAAGTCTCATACCTTCTGCCATTATTTAAGAAAGTCTGCAAGTGAGTTAAAATTCCAGACTTTTCCTAGTTCTTTCATGTATCTGTATCTACTTAATATATCATATATGAAAATATCTATCATCTTTCTATTAATGTATTAATCTTCACCTGTATATATTCTATCTACCTATGTACCATCTAATTATCCATGGTTAGAAATATCTCTCACAACTTTGTCACTGAGAATAATCTTTCTAGGTAAAATGTAAAATTCATGCAATGCTGAACACTCTCTGTACACTATACTCTACACCTTTGACCTCTGAGACATTTCCTTTCAAGGTACTTCATCTCTCATAAAGAATGAGGAGGTGCTACGCCAAGTCTTTTAAATTTTGATAATACTTTACTATTCGGTCAGTTCTTCATAGCTCTTGTTATTCAGGATTTAGGAAGGAAGTGCTACTTATTTTGGTTCTGATCCCCTGGAAGGAGAACTGTTTAGTTTGAAAAGCACCAAGGTTAAAAATTGTAAGAAAAAAATTGAGGAAAAAGGAAAATTTTCTGTTAGCCTGATTAATAGACACATCTCCCACTGTCAGAAAGTAGATTTTTTATTGTTATTGAGAATAGAAAATCTACTCTTTTATGAGATACCCAAGTCATGCATGGATTGTGGGAAAATCCACACTTAGTAGGAGCAAGAGGCTCTTTCTCATTTAGTTTTATTGGGAAATGGTGTTGTCAGATTTGATCAGGGTCTCTCATCATTATGTCAAAGGGATGTTTCATTTCCCCCCTCTTACACCAGGTTTAATCAAGTTTACAATTTGCCCTTTGTCAATCTTGTTAACTTAATTTTCTGCCATTTTCACACATGGCCTCCCAGTTGGAGTAGAGCTTGTTCTAATTCCTTAGAGTGTCTTATAGCTTCTTGTCCATTTTGATTTTCACAAAACTTCATTAAAATAAATTTTTAGGGGGAACTCAGAATATAAAACAGATGAACACTGGGTGTTTGTGGAAGCAGGCTGTGAAGCAAACTTCTCTCAGCTGTCTTCTTCTAGCCGTGATTCACAGACTATTGTGTTTCTAGTGGATTCTATCTTTTTACCCTTTTCTTTATCTGGTCCATTTTTCTTATATCAACATTCTTCTCCCGTAAAGTCTTTTTAACTTTTCCTGATCACTGAGCTAACAGTGGTTTAGTCCCGTACATTTACTACAGCATGATATTGTGTTAGAGCATATGGCTCACTAAAGCAGACTTAGAGACCAGTTGAGAGAAAAAACAAAAAAACAAAACAAAAACATCTTCTATTTTATGTCCCCTGTGACTAGTGTGGTTACAAGTCATGAATGAATAAGTGTTTCTGACGGAAGCCATGTGATGGGAGCCTTCTTCAATGAACAATGCATGAGAATAGCATGAACGAGTTCTCCTTTTGGCAAGACCTGGGAGAATTTAACCCATTTCTGACAAGGCTGATAGATAGTTTGCTGTATAATTCTGGGCGTGACTCCAGGATCACGTGTGCTACCTGCTCTCTGCACTTCCCTCACACACATTATTGCTGGCTGCCTCTGGTTTCATTTTCTTAGAGCCATACATGAAATGGCTATTCTATTAAGAAAAATTTCCCTTGATTATTCTCCTCTGGATGAGCAGTATACAGTAATATACAGTAGTTCTGATTCACCCCCTAAAGCCTATGATGTTTCAAGTGTGACCATGAATTCAGGATCCTCAAGAACATGATGCTGCCTTTTCAACGCACCTTGTGATTAGTTTGGAAGAGTCACAGTAGTTCAGGACATTACATATTTGCATAATTGTCCTGGAGAGAATGATTCTAATCACAGGACTCTAAGAGTAATGCAAATGAATGGATGATATCAAGAATTAATGGGAATAGTCTAAGATCAGGGAGTAAAGTGGAATCAGAAACTCGCAAAGCCCTTATTTCTATAGCTGTACCAATACTGTAGGAAGCTGGGAGGAAGGGGGTGTGAGAAATAGGAATAAGCAGTGCCAATTATTAATAATAAGCCTTTTAGTTATGTGTTTTACAGAATGCTAGGAAGAAACCTGCTATATCCCCTGTAAGAGATAGGGTAGCATAAGATAGAGAATGTAATGATATAGCCTTGGCTGATGAGTTGATTGTGAGAGTTTAGATGGAATTAGAGGTAAACATTAACCATTAGAGGCAAATCTTTCTTTCACTGTGCTTGATGCTATAACCACAAATGTTGCCAACTGAGCACACTGTTTGACCTGTTGGTGTGCCTAGTTAGAAAACTTCCTTTGTCACTTGCTATACTGTTTATGCTTCTAATATCAAGGCTACAAATCAAATAGGTATTGATTACTGGCGAGGAAGCAGAGGGACTAAAATGGAAGGAGATAAAAAACAAACTAGCAATTATTGTAATTGTTATTAGAGACTTAAGGAAACAAACATGATTGTAAAACTGTTCATGCAAACTATTGAAACAAATAAAAACAGCTCAGGCTCTCTGGGGCCACTAGCTTGAAACAGGTGGTCAGACTTTTCTTCATTACGCCACCTTCACACATATGTCCCAGTTTATCAGACCCATTAAGAACAAGGCTCCCAGCAAGTTCCTATGATACCATGTCTATTTTCATGTGCATCTCGATCATATGTTAGCTTTAGTTAAAATCAGGTAGCTTAGATTCTCTAGAATTCATGAAATAAGTGGAACTGGGTTTGGGATTTGGGTTCATTTTCATTCTTTTTGTAAGTATGTATTTTTTTGGGGGGGAGAGGGAGGAAAGAGAGGGAGAGACAGGAGAGAATATTTTTATGTCTATATGTATTCACATGTGTGAGTGGGGGCATGCACATACCATGGTCTGTGTATGGAGTCAGGGGACAACTTTGGTTGTTGGTCCCAGCTTTCTACTTTGAGATGGGTTCTCATGTTTTGTTGCTGTGATCTCTAGGCTAAGAATTTCAAAAGCTTCTGGGGGTTCTCCTGTCTCTCTCATTTTGGAATAGGATGGCCAGGGTTAAAAACACTATCAAGCCCAGCTTTGTGGGGGTTCCGGGGATTTGAACTCGGGTCCTCATACTTACATGACCAACATTTTTATCCACTAAGTGATGGAGGAGGGTCATTTGTTTATGTATTACTTTCATTGGTTAATAAAGAAACTGCCTTGGCTTTTGATAGGATAGCAACTTAGATAAGCAGAGTAGATAGGACAGAATGCTGAGAGAAAGAAGCAGATTCAGGCAGTCACCATGATTCTCTGACCTGAGACAGACATAGACTAGAACCCTTCCCGGTAAGCCACCACCTCGTGGTGCTACACAGATTAATAGAAATGGGTTAATCAAGATGTGAGAATTAGCCGGTAAGAGGTGAGAACTAATGGGCCAGACTGTGTTTAAAAGAATACAGTTTCTGTGTAATTATTTCAGGTCAAGCTAGCCGGGTGGCAGGACACAGCCCGTTCCTCATCACAACAACTAAGTTATTTCCACAGTCCTTGGTTCACTTTTCATTTCTAATGGATAGTGTTATTTTTATTTTTATAAAGCTCTGCTTAAAATAGTTGGTCCCAATGGTCAACTTACCAGTTGCAACAGTGCTCAATTTTACTGTTTATATTTTCTTTAAAATGACTTCTGGTATCATGAGTTTTAGAAACCCAGGACTCCATCTCTTAGGCGAATGGTAATTGCTATTCTAATGTGAGTTACCTCAAGAATTCCACTAGAATGTGACAGACAAAAAAGTATTAATCACTGTTGGGAGACATTCAAACAAACTGTGATCCCAGAGTTTGCATTTGTATTAATTAAATAAAATTAACCCTGGGTCAGGAGGCTGAGGTAGCAACTAGTTGATAAAAAGTAATCATAGAGAGTCAGAGGGCATTTGGAATAGAGAGAGAGACACACACACAACGGAAGTAGTAGGGCAGAGGGCAGAATTTTGAGTGGGGCAGCTTTTTGTTTATTTGTTTGGAGGAACAGATGGATATGTGCTCTTGGGGAGACACCAGCAAGGGGAGAAGTTTAGCTAGCTGTTATTCAAACTCTCTGAGCTAGCAGATTTTTACCCTAGGTTGTGGGAAGAGCCTCCTGACTGGCGGGGACACTGTAGGAGAAACAGGTTGGTAACTGCAGAGTCACAGTTTTGCTAGCTGAAACAGCAGTAGATTTAGGTGCAGTAGCTGTGCCGAAGACAAAATTACATATCACAAGTTGCGCTTTAACTTAATAGTAAATCTCTCTCTCTTTCCTTTTCTCTGTCTCTGCTTGTGCACATTTAGACAATTTGAAGGTTAAGTTGACAGAAAAATAAAATTTCTTCAGCCAACAATTAGAGCATATTATACATAAATTCACATATATATGATATACACAGATTGCTATTCATTTCACAATACATTAGCCACATGTTTTAGGTATTATATTATTATTGTTATAATTATTAAATATACTTAATTTGAAACATAAATACCATTATAATTTAAGAGACAGAAAAAAATTCTCTTCTGCTCATCTTATCCCAAACTTATCACACCTAATCATCAGTATTGATCCTTCTTATATTGCCAAGAATGGCTGGTGGATGCTTTGACTTTCTGAGTAGTCTACCCCTTTTCCCAGGACTCAACTGCCGCATATGCTCTGCCTATTTAGAGTATGAAACTAGCATTTTATTTATTAAACACTTAAAGGAGTTCCTACAGAAAGATGCCTCTCATTCTGCATTGTGTGTCCTACTGAGTTCTTATTTCTTCACTTTCTCATTGTCACTCCTGTGATGGCTGTGGCCTCTGCACTAATTTCTCCATGTGTGTATCAGCGTTACCCCTCATGCCTCGATTCCACAGAAACTGCTTGAAACGATCTCCCATGATTAGTATGTTTGAACCAAATGATGAAGGAAAACGGGTAGAATGATAATATGGCTAGCACTGTGCACTGTTCACTTGTCTATGAAGTGCCCTTCCCCCATCACCTCCTCTGGCAGCATTCCCGCCTGCTGCTTTGCCCTGATGATTCAGCTGAACAACCAACATTTTCCTGACTTCTCTTCTGTCCAGTGTGTCAGGCTCCAAATCTGCTGTTCTGTAGGGTAGTTTTATTCTCAGCCTTTCCCCTCCAGGAGGCACTGAACAAAATCTGCAAATCTAAAAGTGCCATTAACAACCGTCTTATATAAAATTGTCATTCACCTTTGAAATGTCTTCGCATTTCACTGAAGCAAATGGCAGCCGCTGTGTCTACATGCGTGTATGTTTGTGCTCTTGTGTATATCCGCAGGTGTTGGCTTTCCTGGAATAAATGGTTCAATCAGGAGTCAATTGTTTACTAGCACAATGGATTCTGGGTAGGAACCTGATCCTTATACATATGTGTGCAGGATACTGTGTAGTTTTAGGTTTACACACGATGAATAATTTCATTCAGAATAAAACTTTAATATCTTAATTTATCAGTGGAAATTCACCCACAAAAATCATAAAAAATATTTTTTTGTAAAATTTCATAGATTGATATATATATTTCATTATATATTTCACTAGGCTGTATTTTGTCTTTCCATAAAAAAACTTTTTTACTATGTAGGTTAATAATTAGAACAAGATTATCTTCTTACACACCTAAAAATTTATATTTAGAATTATATTTTACTATCATAGTCCCAAAATTATAGGCATGATAATAAATGAAGCTTATATTCTGCTTTATAGTGTAGAAATTCTCCTTATTCTATTTATCTCATATTTTTTACATTTAAAACTTGATTATGTTTAAGCCAAAATTAGGAAAAATTTGCTCCATCTTTAGCTGGAATAAGTCACCTGAAATAGGTATAAGTAATATTCCATTAATTAAATAACCAAGTTTATTATTTTTGTGTCATTTACAAGATTTCTTTGAAGCAAAATTGTATTACCTTAGTAGAATTACCTCCCTTACATGTTCTTTGGTTTAAATAACTAGCAATTAAAATATGACAAGGTTTTCTGTTATCATATTTATAGTCATATTGATGGAGATGCATTTCATTTACAGAATTATATTGATCCTGTGAGTTCCTAAAAGGCACTTGGAAAGAACAGTAATGGAATGGAAGGGTGTGTCGCCTTGCAGATCAATCAGCGAGAATTTCAGGGATTGTAAAGTGAGGGTAAATTTACTGAGGTCAGCATTTTGTTCCTGCTGCTTTTTCTGGAATTGTAGCCAGTGCTTATTAGGACTGGCTGCAGACTTTCTGGAACAGGGTGAATATGGACACAATACAGAGGAGTTTCTTGGCAGGGCACTGCATTCCTTTAACGGCTTTAATTCCTCTGATTTCATTAGATGCAGTGCATCTCTGATGAAATGCTCTCAGCCAAGACCTGAGAATATATCAAATATGAGCCGGTGCCTCATCTCTGAGTAGGGCACTCCACTGCAGATGTGGGCATGGAAAACCTTATGTCTAGTTGCAGGAGAACTGAAAAAGCTAACCAATAGTTTCAGTAATATTTTATTTTTTTCCCTAAAATGTAGTTGGATGAAAGACAATAATGTTAGAACTTGACATGTGTGTGGGGGTATGTTTGTCTCTGTGTGTGTGTGTGTGCATGTATGTATGCCTCTGTATATGTGTTTGTCTCTCTGTGTACGGGGAGAGGTGTGTAAGTGTAAAAGTCTCTGATTAACTATGTGACTTACTGTATATATACTGTATACCCCAAAGAAACTTCATATCTGTTGGTTCATACACAGTTATTCCTATACAGTTTTTGTTGATTGTCATCACTAAAAGTATACACAATGACCTTTACACTCTACTGAAATTACAAGTATATTAAGTGTTACTATTTGAATGAGAATGGACCCCATAAGTTCATATATTTGAAAATGTGGCCAATTTGAGGAAGATTAGGAAGTGTGGCCATATTGGAGGAGGTGTGTCATTGAGGGCCGCCTTTCTATCTGAGGTTACCATTCCTGGTTAGCTCTCCATGCCTCCTGCTTATGGATTAAGATATAAGCTCTCAGGTCCTGCTCCAGAGCCATGCCCACCTGCCTGTTGCCATGCTTCCTGCCATGATGATCAAGGACCCACCCTCTGAAACTGTAATCTCTAAATCAACTCTTATTTTCCCCCTGAAAGTTGCTTTGGTCATGGTGTTTTATCACAACAATAAAGTAAGTAAAACATTAATGATGAGCTATACAAAAGTTCAATAATATAAGAATGAACAGGGATAACCTGGAAATTTTCAGTACAGTATGCATAAAACATAATGCAACAATTGTTTTCCACATAAAAGGATGAACAGGGAGAAAGGACACCCACTGCACAACCCACTAAAGACAAAATTGATGCAATAGACCGAAACAAGCAGTCTAATGAGAAAACAAATGCCAGTCATCAATGGAAGTAGAGTAATTCCGTCCACTGGAATAATGTTATAGAGTCCTTTGGTTATAAAATTTATTATTTGTACTTGAGGTGTTATATTTACACTTCAGGTAGCCTGGAAGCAGAAATCTGTGCTAAAGGAAAGTCAACAAAACAGAAATTGGCTCACCCAAAATATAGCTGATAATATGCATATTGTACCCTGCATGCAATCTTCTTCATGTTCCTGAGGATCCTGTGGAATTTAGGCACCTAAGTGGCTCCATTCAACAAAATCATTAAACCTTCAATAGCTTCAGATTCTTGCATCGAGGTTTGTAGCTAAAATCACCTAAGGATTTTTAATGTCTCTTCTAGACAACAGAGGTCTTTAGAATGTATTGTGTGGTGTTTTCTATTAATGTTATTTCTTGGTTAATTTTTAAAAAGGAGTACTATGCTTAAATATCCAGAATCAATGGGAGCAATGATGGGTATGGAACTGGAAAACTCTACCAGTATTTTATGAGCATATATCCAGTAGTTAGAATGACTGAGGAAATATCACATGGACTATGGCGCTAAAAGGGTTCTTATCTAATTAAATTAATTATTTCTTGATCTTTACTTCATTGTTCTGTTCCATCCCATCAGTTAAATCCACAGAAAGCAAATGCTGTCTTTACTTTTCTTGCCTCAGCAGACTAATTTAATAAAATTGTCTCCATTTCTAGGAAGAGGGCAGTTTTCTGTAGTCTGCTCTTGGGGCACTGTCCAAAGGTCTGAAGGTAAATGGAAAAATGGAAAAGAAATTGAAGACCACGAAGACAGACCATCCTCTCTCCAACCTTTGTGCAATCTAGTTAACCTCATTAGACCACAATGCTTTCTTAAATAAAATGGGAAGGTAAACTGTGATCTCTGAAAGGCTTTAAATACTATGTAGCAATACAGTGGTAAACTTGGGACCATTTTACTTTCTAAATGCTAATAAAGTTATAATTTTAATATCTAATATCTAGTTTAATATCTAATATCTAATTTAATATCTAAATTCAGGTACGAGTGTAAGACTTCTAGTGAGCCATTATTGGGTTCATAAATGCCTTGCCACTATTTCTCCCTTCCCGTTGCTCAACTAGTGTGAAGAGCCACTATGGACTCAATGGACCCCAGAGGAGGAAAGAGCTATGAATCACAGAAGCTGGATGTACATTTGAAGTTGTTTTTACAGGGACCACTACCTAGTCTTGTGCTGAAAATTTTCAGGTACAAGAAAAACTGTACAAACTGATTCATCAAATGAGACAAGGGATGCTGTTTGAGCAGTACAAATAATTCACATGATTTGTGTCTTAAATGGTAATGGTAGTAGTTTGGGTGATAAGGGCTTGACAGTTCTGAGCACTTGAATGTGAGGTAATTAAATTTACATTTCCAGCAGTTGGATAACATTACTGTATGTGGTTCTCTTGTCTCTCTTAAAAATGTGAGGTTAAGGATGGGCAGTGGTGGCACATGCCTTTAATCCCAGCACTTGGGAGGCAGAGGTAGGTGGATCTCTGTGAGTTCGAGGCCAGCCTGGTCTACAAGAGATAGTTCCAAGACAGGCTCCAAAGCTACAGAGAAACCCTGTCTCGAAAGAAAAAGCGTGAGGTTAGATTAAAAAGATTTATGGATTTGTTGATATTTTTTCACACCGTGTTTTAGACTAGATGTTTTGAATTTGCACTAGACTTTACAGTATGAGAGTCCCTTTTTAATTGGGACTTACTGAGTGAGACCAACCTGAGATTGGGGAGACTTCACTGGGTTCCGTACTTAAGAGGATTTGACTTACCAATATTTTGTCACCTTGCTGTGAAAGCACATTCATTGTTCTTCACTTCTGGTACTGTTGTAATGAGAAGTGGCAGGCTGCATACCGCCATCCAGCTAGCTTATACCCCGAAATAACAACACACAAATTGGATTCATTTAAACACTGCCTGACCCATTAGTTCCAACTTCTTATTGGCTAGCTCTTACATATTGATTCAACCCATTTCTAATAATCTGTTTCACCACTTGACTGTGGCTTACCGGAATGAGTCTAACCGGCATCCGTCTAGGAGAGGAGAGCCATGGCAGCTGCCTGATTCTGTTTTTTTCTCCCAGCATTCTGTTCTGTCTACTCTGCCTACCTAATTTTCTGCTCTATCAAAAAGCCAAGGCAGTTTTTTTTTATTTAACCAATGAAATCAACACAAGACAGATGACCCTCCTACATCATGGTACAGTCCTCAACAAGTTACATGCCACACTCAGTGCTGTATTATAAAATATATTATAAAATAAAGACATCTCCATAGAGACTGGGGCTAAGAATGCTGGCTGTTCTTTCAGAGGACAGGGTTGGATTCCCAAGATCCTATTCAGGTGGCTTGCAACCATCTGTAGCTATAGCTGTAGGGAATCCCATATCTTCTTCATCAACACTGAACACACACACACAGTACACAGACATATGTGCAATCAATAAACCCATATATGTAAAATAGAAACAAATCATAAAAAAGAATAAAAATGTGCTTCATGTTAGATGGTTTTGCCCATCTCTATACTAGTGTTGGTGTATTGAGTGCATTTAAGGTAGTGTTACTTAATTAAAACATTGCACCTGGAAGGAGATGAGAAACCAGTAAGATTCTGAAAGAAAATGAAACAAACAAGGCTGAGGGCTCAAAGGATACTAGAAGACTAAGGAAGCTGCTGAAAGTAACAAGATTCATAAGGTCCCACACTAAGGACACACACAGTAGCAATTGCTTAGGAGAGGAGATTTTCCTTTGCAGTGAGTTGCTTGCAAATTGTGTAAGGAAATTTAGAGATGCAGTTCTATGAGTGTAGGTGAAGACTGCTTGTTCATTCCCAGCTGCCTAGACCAGAAAATAATCACACAGAAGCTAATATTAATTAAAACACTGCTTGCCTAACACTTAAGCATATAGCTAGCTAGCTCTTATATCTTAAATTAACCCATTTACATTATTTTGTGTATTATCATGAGGTTCATGGATTACTGGTAAGGTTTCCAGGTGTTTATTTTGGCAGCTACATCACATCTCTTTGACTCTGCCTTCTGTCATTTCTCTCAAACTGTGTTTCAAATATATTTTTGAAGTTATGAGTGTGTGACTCCTGAAGCAAGATGGCCTGCAATTTAATTTCAGCTTCAGAGCTGATGAATGGCTCAGCAGGTAGAGGCACTTGCTACCAAGCTTTCCTCCTCTATCTGCTTGGAATTCCTGTCTTGCCTATTCTGCCCTGCCAGAGGCCCAAATCAGATTCTTTATTAACCAATGGTAACAAAGGGTACTTGACTTATGAGCAGAAGTATTTCTAGAAACTTCATAGGGGTATTTAATACATGAGTCAGTCCTTGGTATTAAATTCTGTGTCATTCATCAACCAATTGATCTAATTACCGACTATAAATATTGGAAATTGTATAATTATCCAAACATTATATTACACTCTGTCTTATTGTTGAGTATTTCATTGACTCCTGTGTCGTTTATCTGAAGGCAGTGTTAAACCTCAGTTTTTGACTTTGCAAGAACAGAGATCAGACTCCAAATAATGGTCCTTACACATAGATCATATCATTCTGGAAAGCTACTTCATTTGGAAGTTGTATTTAATGTACCTCCCTCCCTCTTTCTCCCTCCCTCCCTTGATTTCTAGCATCTTTTTAAGGTGTAGCACTATGGATCAAACTTGTGCTAAGCAATTACTCTTCCACTAATCTATATCAAAGGTCCACTCCCCCTTTTCATCATTCTACCATCAGTTTTCTATTCCAAGAATCTTTAATCTGGAATTCCCCAGTGATCAAATGTTCTTTTCCTATTAAATGTGTAGTCAGATCTGCCAGGACAGTAATCAGGCCCACTGTAGCTGGCTCCATGCCTAGAGAAATGTGTAGTAAACTGAGTGGAGTGACTGGGGTCTATTTGCATTTGGTGGCTGCAGAATGCTTAAGTGGTGTTATGTTCATTTCTATTCTCAGGCTGCTCAGATATAGATATGGGTTAGATATCCAGTATAAACAAATGTCCAAATGAGACAAACATTGCTACCCTCTAGTCAAGATTCAACTAAAACGGAAGGAATCTGCACTTCTGGTAGCCCAATTAAATCACCCATCTCCCCTTCTGTGTTGTGTCCTCTTTTAGTGGATAGAATTGATTGACTTTTAGGAATCCCTAGAGGAAAACACTTTATAAATGAACCGAATGAGTTGCATAAATTTTCTATTTGTCAAGGCACTAAGTGCTGGAAGTTCAACTTCCAGGTTAAGCACCATAGCTATGAATACATTCTGTTGAAGTGTGTGTGTCAATTAATACAACTTACTTGCACTCAATATGAAAAATAGTTATTCGTCTGTCTAAGGTGTTCAACATTACAAAAAGTTGAAAAGTTACGATGAAAACATTCTGTGTACATCATTATTTTTGTATATAGGAATGAATTTGTCATTTCTCTCAAACTGTGTTTCAAATACATTTTTATGAGTGAGTGACTCCTGAAGCAAGATGGTCTGCAGTTTAATTTCAGCTTCAGAGCTGATGAATGGGTCAGCAGGTAGAGGCACTTGTTACCAAGTTTTACGGACTGCATTCCATCACTAGAGATCACACGACAGGAAAGACTCCTGCATCTCGTACTCAGACCTACACACATACACAGAAAAAAAAAAACTTAAGGAAATAAATCCAGGGTTTCTTATAGACTAGTTGCAATATTTTGGAAAATTTATTAAGTTCAGTCTGCTCAACTCTCAGACAAGTGTATAATAGGCTGCAGGTGTAGTTCAATGGTAGAGTGATTTTCTAAAGGGCCTAGGTTTGTGCTCTTGTACATAAACAACAGGATAGTTCTTATCTTTTAGTTCTACTTAGATAATAAAAATGGTTTAAAATATATAAATTATTTGGTATAGTCTCCATAATTTGTTTAATGTTATAGAATGGTTTGTCATTATTATTATTATGATGAATGTCTTTATTCATATATTCAGACAACTTACAAATACTTTTTCAGAGTAATAATAACCTAGCTTATGAAAAATTGCTTCCTGCAGGTGGTTATTAATTTAGGCATACTTTTACAGTATTACATATTTGGCATTTATTCCATATAATCGAACATTTTCTCTCCTTTAATTTTTGGATCTTATATTTCCTTTAACTTATTTAACAACACCCAGATAAGTATATAGAGGCAACACCATATCCTAGATTGAAAATTTGTTTTAATAATTAGTACTTAGCTACATTCATCTGAAATATTTTGTATATTATCTACTAGGATGCTTGAGTTTGGTTAATAATATTATTTCTACTCAATGGAATCTGAGACTGTCTATAGTTTACATATATATTTACATTCAAAGTCATTTAATTTTAAATTTCTGGCATCATTTATTGCAAAGGAAATCATGTCAGCATTAATTGATATTTGAGAAAATAATTATATTTTATAATAGTATTATATTGCACTGTGACATTGCAGTTTTTAGTTACTATATAGCTTAAAGTATCTACTTGTGAGTAATGCATAATAGAAAGAATTTTATTTATCACTAGGAGAACTTGTGTGGCTTGGGTTGCCTCATTTATCAGTCTTATTTTACACATACAGCTTACCTTGAGGCCACGTTTACATGAAACTTGGTTCCCTACATCCCAGGTCCCTGTCACTTGCAATGATTTCTAGGCAATATCACACAAAGCAATTTTAGGTAGTGATTAAGTTAAGGTGATTTGCATCCACACAAAGGCCACTGGGACCCCATTTACAAATCCCAGCACACAACAAGCTCTCACAACTCTGTTTGTTTAGAAATTTCATTTTAAATATTTGCAATACATTTATTGTTTTAAATGCTGAACGTGATTTTCATGACTTCTTTCTCCTAAAAAATAGTGAGGAAAATATAACTATCTCTACCCACAAATTAATATATTTTACTTTTTATTTCTACAAATGTCTGATTTGAGGATATTTGATATTTGAGAATGGAGACAAGTGTTAAGAAAGCAGTAAGTTATTGAAGGAGAAAGATAAAATGTCTCAAAAAAGCATGTTAAATTCAGAATCACATTAGTGAAGTAAAGAATTGAAAAATTATTTAAAATCACTATGGTTCTGAGGATAAATTATACAAATTATAAGCTACATTATAATGAATTACATTAACAAAGTTCATTTTTTTTCTGTGAAGGAACAAAACCATAGAAGAGTAATATTTGTCTTGTTGACCATTTAATTTAAAGCATGGGGTGTGCTCAGTGGTAGACCACTTCCCTGGTATAGATGAGGTCATGGGTTCAATATCTACCTATACAAACAAGAATGCTTTTATTTTCTATGAATACTTTGTACCTTAGGAAGAACAGTTGCATGGCTGAAGTAGAACATGCCCATGTTTGTAGCAAATGTCACCCTATGATTTTTGTCGATATGAGTCTTGCTGTATACCAAAGAAACATTCTCTGAGCATCAGAAAAGAGTTTAAAAATGGAGATGAAGGACATAACTATTTTGCTTGACAGATACTCATCACTTTTTTTTAAAAAAAGAAAACAGTTATTCTGAGGCTCTTACTTCCTGATGGATCCAAATTATAAAGAAGAAAGCTTGAAATCTACTTTTTCTTTATTTGTCTCCAAATAAAGATATTTCCAGCTTGTTGGCACTGTAGTTTCTGATTAATGTTATTTGACCAAACCTGAAATGTCTACCTTCTCGCTAGCTCGTGTTTCAGGATTTTGAAAGAGACGGAAAGGAACTCACCAGTTTTCCAATCACATTCTCATCTTTTAAGATCCACTTTTTTGTCCTTGTGTACTCTGCTTGACAAAGAGAGAGTAGCCTCGTGTTTTGATTACTGGAAGATAGGAGCAATATGTTGTGTACATATTATGTTGCTCTATGGCCATCCTGCTAGGCAGAGTTTACATTGTCTGCACTCTTCCTCTTATTGCTGTGTTTGAGCTTCTGGGTCATTTATTAGAACAGTACCCTTGGTGAGCAATGTTTTGATTTGGCTGCTTGTACACAGAATAATGGCCTATTACACATGCAGAGAGCCAGGCTCTAGGAAGCTCTTGGCTAGTGTGTAAATAGCTAGCACAAAAGTAGCACTTGGCCTCTCCAAACATTGATGGTCCTTAGTCTGCTTCCTGGGCTGTAATTCTTCTGTACTCCAAACAGATTTCGAAGGCTTACTCTGCTAACAACAAGCTAAATATGTTAGTTAAAACGTAAGACTCTAAAATCAGTGAGTCCTCTATATTAGGCTTCTAGTATTAATCAGAGAGGCATCTCTTAACAGTAATGGTGGTGAAAGTAGAGACTCAAGTTTGTAAAGAATGCTTAGACTAAGTGGCAGATGAATAATTAGCTTTAAAGAATGTTGCGGGAGGTCCTTCCGCTACTCCAGCCTATAGCCACTGAGATACCAGCTCATTGGGGCGTGGTCTCTCTCCCTTTAAAAAAGCGGCTACTTCCCTTCTTGCTCTCTTCACTTCCTGCTCTGTTTCCAGTGACTATACTCCTTCCTGATTGTGCAGAGGGCTGTTGTCTGGGATGGTTATCTGTAAGTTTTTTCCCCTTTAAATAAATATCACGCTATTAATCATAATTCCAAACTGGTGTGGCATTGTTTGTGACTTACCCCTTCACCTGGTGCCCGACGTGGTAGCGGCAATTTCTCGGGTCTGCTCTGCTTGCTAGAAGCAAGCAAGCACTCTCATCTAAGAGAGGCTTCCTGACTCAGCTTCAGCTGAAAAACCCTGCAGCTCTTAAGAGGTCCTGCCACGAAACATTTAAATGGTGTTGATAAAAGCCGACTGAATGCTTGTTTGTTTTCAGCAGTAGCAGGAAAAAACCTGTGTTGTTTTAAAATGCCAGCTTTCTGGGCTGTCCTGCCAGGGCAAACTCTGACTGTTTGAGGCAGGAGGGCCGAGTACAGAGAGAGGACTTGAGTGTTGTCTGTTGCAGCTCACTTGCTGGCAAGGACCTTGAAACGCCATAGAGTTGTGGCTATAAACATGGCTACAGCCACTGGTACCTCCGCCATGAGGCTGAAAGCTAAAGAATGGGCTGGATCCAGCCGTCAAAGCCACAGCTTTAGTCCTACTGAGATTGCTTGGTAAATTAAAGACTTATGTGGTCAGAAAAAGAGAGGGATATACAGTAAAGAGAGATTAAAAAAAACTTTAAATGGTTTACAGTGTGTTAAAAATATATGCAGGCTAAAAGTTAAAGTTCTTAAAGTAAAAAACAAAAAAAAGGAAGAAAGAGAGTAGTTGGGTGTGGTAGTACACACCTTTAATCCCAACACTTGGGAGGCAGAGAGAGATTGACCTCTGTGACTTCTAGGTGTGGTAGCACACGCCTTTAATCCCAATGCCTGGGAGGCAGAGACAGGCAGATCTATGAGAGTTCAAGGACAGCCTGGTCTACAGAATTATTCCAGGTCAAAGATATACAGAGAATATAAAATAAAAGTAAAAATAAATGAAATAGAGGTTAAAACAAAGCTGCACAAAGATGGAAAATACACAGAGAATCTTGATACTGTATGCTATTATGCTCTGTTTGAATTGTTTGAATGCTGAGGAAGGAGCAACAGCTGCTAAAAGATATTTGTTTATAAATGCTGCTGAACTAATCCAACATAGATATTTTGAAAATGCCTTGACTTTGAAATTTGGATTTAAAGACATGATGCTTTGGAAAGGAGTTTCTTAATTTGTTTTTACAGAGGGTGAGAGTCTGTGGATTGCTTCTATCACAATATGGTATGATAGACCACGCCCTTCTGAGGGTTGCCCAAAAAATTACTTCACTCAACTGCCAACTGAGATGACCCTGGCACACAGGTTATACCATGAAAGACCCAATTAACAATGCCCCTATACAGAAGGAAGCAGTTTGGAGAGAAAAAACTGCACCCATGTTCCGAAATATGGTTTATAAATGTTCTTCAACATTTAAAGGGGGATATAATATAGGTAAGAATAATTCGCATTGATATGGATTTTGCTTTAGTTATATAAATTTAAGGTCAATTTTGTTATATGTATATGTATTTCTGCTCTTGATTAAGGCATTGTGATTGTGTAGTTTATGTAAAAATGTAATGTATATAGGTTGTTAATAGATAATCATAATAGTCAAGTTTGTAGTCATGTTAGTTAAGATTTTCTAGATGTACATAGATATATTTTAGATAGGCATTCTTTATATCTTTCAAAGATTATAGAATATGGCATTTTAAATGTTTTAATAACTTAGGGCTTTTCATGACAATGAGACACAACTGCTCCTGGCAGCACCAATCTACTTCAAGAAGAAGATGGGCATCGAAGAGGATCCTTATGGAGTTTGATAGCCATTTGGGCAAGAAACTGCTCTTGTCTGGACTATTGCATAAACTGGACACAGAGAACCTGCAGAGAGAGGACTACTGAACTTGCCTAAAGGTGAGATAATCTCTCGGGGTTTCTGATTCATGAAAGAGTCTGCAAGACATTCTTCAGGACAAGCAGATAGTGACTGCCTTTGAAATTTCCTGCTTCGTGGAAATGTCTGCTGGAAACTATGGGCCTGTAGGCCAAAGATGGATGCCCCAATGGTACAGAGGAACTTTGGGTGACTGTCCAGGCAGCAAGATGTCTCTGTCATTTCTAGAGTTTGAAAGTTGCTTATTTCTTGTTTGCTTAGGTAATATTGTATGTTTCTGGAGTCTTTGATGGAGTTAAGAATAGTTAGTTATAGTTTTCCTTAGTTATGGTAAAGATTATTGTAATTTTTACTTGATAACTGTTTTGTTATATGTAATTTTGTTATGTTAAAGTTAAAGCCTTCCTTTTTTTGTTTAAACAGAAACAGGGGAAATGATGGAGGGCAGTCATTGGTTAATTATAATAAAGAAACTGCTTGGCCCTCATAGGTGAAAACCTAGGTGGGAGGAGTAAACAGAACAGAATGCTGGGAGGAAGAGGAAGTGAGCTCAGAGGCCATGCTCCCCTCCCCAGGGCAGATGCCATGAAGCAAGCTGCCAGGTCAGACATGCTGAATCTTTCCCAGTAAGACTGATGCTACACAGATTATTAGAGATGGTTTGATCGGGATATGAGAATTAATGGACCAAGCAATGTTTAAAAGAATACAGTTTGTGTGTTATTTCTGGTATAAAGCTAGCCATGCAGGAGCCGGGTTGGATGAAAAGCAGGCCCGCAGCTCCTACTACAAAAGAAGATATTTAAGTAATCTCTGAGGTCTAGGGAATGTTGGGGAAGAAAGGAACAAAGAGTTTTAGAGCTGGGCAATAGCACTGAAAACTGTCATCTTCAGGATAAGTCATGGTCATTGAGATCATGAACTCATAGTAGCTGTGGACACCTACAGTTGGACTGAACAACACGCCCGTAGGAGGGGCTAAGGGACCCTTCTACTAAGTGAGATATTGAGTACTTAAAGATTTAGGGAGAAAGGGAGTCATTACCTTTAGTTTTGTACTAATTGGTAATTCTACAAGGCTCCAATGAGCAGTTCAAAAGCTATGGTCAAATAAATGACCATGGTTAAACTAAACAGTCAAAAACCAAAACATCAACCCAAAAAGTCATGAATTTGGGAAATGGACTAGTTGGGAGGAGGTGTGGTTGCTAGAGATAAAAGCTGGTGTGGGGTGAGAAAAACTGGAACACATTGTATATATCTCTGAAATTGTCAAAGAACAAAATTAGTCATACAAAAATTGAGGTGAAGAACAATAGGATACAATATCCAAATTTGACTTTCAGACTACACACACATATACACACACTCACTCACTCACACATACACTCACACACACACTCATACTAACATTAATAACAATAAAATCAATACTACTACTACTACTAAATTTAAAACTTTGACTATATTGGATAAAATTTTATTTAGAGGCTTGTTTCTTTCTCAGTCGTCACAGATTAAAGCTACTGATGCCCGTAAGAGCAAACTCTTCTGTCTCCATGTTTTGTAATTAGTAAATCTATTTGTTCTTTTCCAATATTCTGTTTGAATTTGTTTTTCTGTCCTGTTTAATTTCTTCCTGATTTATAAAAGCAAAATAACCACCAGAGTAGGTTTGAAATTCAGATTTAATAACATTTGAAGAGAAAGCCAGAAAAGGGAAACTGTCCTTCTGAGATGAACTGTTGTCTTCTTGCATGGCTCCTCCATCTGGATATAATTGCTGGGCCTGGCTAATCTCAAAATGAAAGGGGCTCATACTGAAGAGACCATCTGCATATGCCTATCTCCTAGGCTTAAACCACCAGATAAAGGAATGTGCTGGGGAAGCACATGTGTTAGAACAGCTCTTGAGCCACATAGATGCTATAGAATCCTTAGAATCATATCTCACATAATTATAAGAAATATGAGAATCAAGTTTACATATCCACTGTTATGACATTCTTTGAAAAGTCTTGTGCCTGTCTCATGAAAATTAATATCACTGAATGGTTGTCAATGATTTAAGCTTTTGTTTGATAGACAAGCTATTTAGCTTGCTTACTAAAATGAAGCAATGTCTTAGTTCAGTATCTTGAATGGCAGAAACAATAGAAATAATAGAAATTTCTTTTGTCTTGGTTTTGTTTGTACTTTCATTTTTATTCCTATTTTTGTTGTTATGGTTTTTTGACACATGTTTTCATGTAGAAGCAGACTAGCTTGAACTCTTGATACTCTTGTTTTCACTCCACCCTTCATTGGACTACAGACAAAAGTAAATTTATTGTACTTTTAAATTGTAATGTCCTTTTTGTTGTTTTAATTTAAAGATTTTTTTTTTGTTGAGACCTTCATACATGAGTGTTTATTTTAATCATTAACCCCTCTTAAAATGCTACCATGGATGGCCTCTTGGATCCCTCTACAATTTATGAACTCTTCTTTAATTTTTATTGTTGCACACACGTGTACACTCACATATATATATATATACATATATATATATTTGTATATACAAATGTCATCTGAGGAGTCAATTTAGTGTTGCTTATATGCATACATGTTTAGTGCTAATCACTTCTTGGGAGCTTCATCTTCGGAGGACACTGGCCCTCCATCTTCCATCTTTTAACAGTCATTCATTGCATGTAGCTCTTCATCTAGGGGTAGAGCCTCAAGAGATTCACCCAATTATGTTGGCCTGCAAACTGCTGTTTATTTTTCTGGACTTATTTAGATGACCATCTTTTGTGATGTCCTAGCTGTAGCTTTCCTGATGTATATAGAGGACACTATTTTAAATCATATGTCCTGTTCTCTGGCTCTTACAATCTTTTCAGCCCCATTTTGTGATATTACCTGAAATTTAGGTGTAGAAGTTGTGTTGTAGATATATAAATTAGGATTGGACACTGTAAGGTCACTTATTTTTGTTATTGTATGTTGAGTGAAAGTATTTTGTAGTTTCTAAAAGTAGACAAATTCTTTATCTCTCTTTTTTATTTTCAAAACAGAGTGACATAGTGATCATTCTTGTGCTTCAAATGTTTGTAAGATAATATCTCTACTTTAAAGCAAAGGTGATCAGAATATGCCACTTTGACATAAAGACAATTTTGATCTGAAGGGAATTTAAATTCAACAGACATATCTACATTTCAGTTGCCTTGTCTATTTAAAAGTGGAATAAGAAATTTACCCTCAAGGTTGATGTACTCACTACTCTACCAAGGAGAAAAAGCACTCATTACCAAAATGGGGAGCTGATGCCAAAGTGAGTTTTCACAAGGAGTCTTTACTAAAATACTTTTTATGTTCCATTAGAACCAATATTTATGTACTACTCACTTCATAATTTATCATTCATTTAAATATTAATTAAATTGTGTATTTTATTTATTCTGTCCTTTGTTACTTTAATTCATAAGTCCTAAGAGGTTGAACTAAAAGCATAGAGGAACCATTATTCTTCCTCAACAATGTTAGCTGATAAGTAATCTTAACTCAGTCTCCCAAAGCCCTATACAGAGCTATTTACATGAATGTTTGATTGAATAAGGGACCAGAGACTAGAAACACAAGGATTTGCATAATTGTGCCTATCATAATATTTATACCTTAAATATAATAAACATTTATAGTATGACTTTTATGGTTTAATATTCTTTTTCAAATATTGTTGTATAATTTCGGGAAGACACAAGGAGAAATAAATAGAAATCTCATCCCAGAGAGAGCACCAGAAGACTGAAAAAACATTTCCTTTCAAATCCAGCTTGGCTAAACTTGGAGTTTACTGGGATGACTTATAGAAACATAGTTAACTTATAGACAGGTACACCACCAGGAAGTTCTTTAGATGACTTATGGAAGTCTATAACATTGAGAGGGATCATTTATCCTAGTTGTTTGCCTGTTATACAGTAGTGATTAAGATTCTGGGAGGGGAACAATCCTCATGAACCACATGATCCCCCAAGCACCACAAGTGGATTTAATGGCCTTGATATCTCAAGGGTCCTGTGTGGATGATTTTCTCTACTTCAAGATAACAATGACTATGACAATGGTGGCTATGACAGTGATAGCCATGATCATGAAGAGCGTGACAGTAATGGTCATGCAAAGTCCAGAAGCGGTTTTGCTACAAGTATAAAACATAAAAATGAGAATGTGTTCAATTTGTCTAAATGTTAAGTTTATTGGAGAAAAATCATTGCCAGAAAATGTTCTAAGAAGAAGATATATAGAAACTGACTTAGCAAAGGCATAAGAAGTAGCCTAAGATTAGAAAGCTGTGCAGGGTCACAGTCCACATAGGACAGAACTGGATGTCATATGAAGGAGCAATTTGAATGAGCATTGTGTAATGAAGGAATTGAGACAGTATTCTAGCAAATTTGCTCTATGAATTACCTTGTATCATTTAAGTCAGTCTGCTATTGATTTGTTCTTTTAGCCCCAGACATGATTATATGTATCTTTCTTTTCTATCAGAATTTGACACATAGTGCAACACAGAATGACTATTTAGTTGCAGAATAAAATAACAGTAACAATTGGGCTAGGCACCAATCTATGAGTTCAGCAGAATGTCATTAGTAATGATTTCATTGGTTTTTTTCGTCAGTTGTGTTTGGTTCTGGCCTAGTTCTCTATGGTATTTCTCCTCTGTATCTTAGCCCTCAGGGTGAGCTTCTTCTGAGGATATGGGGCTTCAGCTGTGCCAGTCATTAGTTGGGCATTCCCACAATTTCTGTGCCATCTTTATCCTTGCAGATCTTATAGGCAGAATAAATTGTAGGTCAAAGGGTTTATGGCTGGGTTGGTGTCCCAATCCATAAACTGGAAGTTTTGCCTGGTTACAAATAGGAAGGCAACGAAACGAGAACAGCAGAAGAGTAACACTATCAATTATTATTAATTTTAAATCCAAGAACATGCTAATAAGACAATCTTCCTCAGTGACAGTTCCCAAGGTTGGCTATGCCTCTTGAACTTTGGGATAACTTGCCATTTCTTGTAAGCCCAACATCATAGGAAAATGTGGGTTTTATGTTTCTGTAGATACAAGAAAGAAGGAAGGAAGAACAGAAAGAAGAAGGGAGCAAGAAAAAATGAAAGAAGGGACAGAGGCATGGAGGGAAGGAGGGAGGGAGAGAGAGATGGAGGGAGGGAGGGAGGGAGGGAGGAAAGAAGAGAGTAGGAAGACTCTACAGGCACTGTTCTTGCTTAGCTTCTTCTACTATGAAACATGACTCACGAGGGACTACATGGTACCAACCAACACATTAATGAGAGTAATCTAAAAATATCTTCCAGTAATAATTTGAAAATGGCATAGCAAAGAGATGAACTTTGAGAGTTTTCAGGAAATCATGAGGTATAACCACAACAAGCCATGAGTTTAGGAAAACTTTGTCCCTTACATGTCTTCAAGTATAAGAGGGGTCTTAAAGATTTTTATTAGCACAAGAAAGGCAACCATGGAAACTATGTTCTTTATTGAAATTTGCCTTTTTTTTTCAAATGTAGCCTTTAGACTTCAGTACTCAGTGTGGCAAGGAAGGTACTGATTCAATTCTTGTCTTTTCCAAGGCCAGAAAAAATAGCTAATTAATATAGACAAGGCCTCTTATACTAAGTAGCTTTAAAGCCTCAAGGTCATCAGTCCACTAAAAGGAAATCCCGGAAGCAATGAATTTAAAGGCTCTGTGGGCATAGGGCACTCTTACAATAGATTGCAGGCCAATAGCCATGCTGCTCAGCTTTCTGTGGTGTTAGATACTCACATACGGGGAGAGAAAGTAAATGAGTTATTCTTCCTAGGAAAGCTGATAAGAATGCTGTTCTGTATGAACAAAGACATTATAAAATGCAGCTCATTCTCAATTAATGTTCTGTATGAGTTTTGTATGTGTTTATGTGTATACATATAGTGTTCATGCTTTCAGATGTGTGTGTTTATGAATAAATAGTATGTTGGTTATTGTGTCTGTGTGTGTGTGATTGTGCATATGTGTGAATGTGTCTATGTGTGGAGGTCTGAAGTTGAAATTATGTTGATCTGAATCGCTAGATCACTCTCCCCTTAATTGATGCAGGATCTCTTATTCAACCTAGAGCTTGACAAGTCTGACTAGTCTAGCGTGCCAAGGCACATTTTGTCTCTGATGGGATTACAGGTGAACCACCATACTCTTCTGGCATTTAAGTGTGATCTGGAGATCTGAACTCTGTTCCTCACACTTGGGTAGCTTCTCAAAAGGACATCAAGTTCTTCATCTGTTTGAGACATCTTCCCAGACCCAGTTAATTTGTCTTCAAAAGAAAAAAAGAATCTTTTAAATCAAACTGACATTTACCCAAACTCCGGAATTCATCAGCTTTGTTGTTTATTAAAAACAACTTTAATTGAGAAATCACCTCATTCATTGGCAAAGCAAAATCTGTAAGGACCCGGTTTTCAATTTTACTTTCCAGATCATAGATTGCTAAATAAGTTCATTGGACCCATGGTTTGTTGTTCTTGTTAAATCACCATAAATATAATACTGAAGTATGTTTGCTTATGACTTGTTCATTTGCTCCAATGGCTATTGTCATGAAACAAATCTGTCCAAATTTGCCTGAATAAAAAGCAGTGTTCATGGTTTCTGTGAGTCAGGAATTTCTGAAGAGCAAAACAGATATAAGCTTTGTCTGTTCTAAAATATCAAGGGGACTTAGGTGAAAGAGGTTTAACAGTGAAGTCTGGAATGACAGTTGTTACTAAAATTATTTCCCTACCTACAAAAACACCTGAGTGTGACCACCAGAATCCACAGGAAATATTTCCTGTGGCTGCCTATTGTGTTCAACCCAGAACTAGGGAGGCAGAGATAAAGATCCCCAGGAAGGAAACACTGACCAGTTCACCTGGCAGAATTTGTGAGTCCCAGGACATCTGAGAGGTCCTGTTTCAAACACCAAGCAGATGGCTCCTGAGGAAAAACATCTTAGTCTTACCTTTGACTCCATACAAAAAGATGCATTCACTGCCCACACACATCTGAGTAACCCCAGATAAACAAACACATATACACACAAAACCCCATAGTATTTAGTAATTGTGAAGGGTGTCTAGAGTATAGTGTTTCCTGATTTACAGTTACTACAATAATAATGTCCCTGGACTGGAGATACTCAAAGTCTAAAACTGCCAACAATGTACACATCTCTGTCTTCTCCAAATGGGTGGACTTTCTGCATAGTATGGCAGCTTGCATGCAAGTTGAAGGTTGTAAGAGCAAGTGATGAAGCAGAGAGGATAGAAGCATCATAGGTATCACGTGGTACTACCATCATCACTCTTTTAACTAATGTTGGTCACATATCCACTCACCATGCATTAAAACTGGATATCAGCAGCAACAAATGCTGCTCACATTCAAAGGGAATGTGGACAGGCCCTGCCTCTCACTTGGAGAAGTATTAGGACATGCTGAGGAATCAAGGCTGGGTGAGGATGTGTGAGATGGAAAGGATTGTATGGCTATCTTTAGAAATACGGTTCGCCATGCTGGTTCTAGTTGTGTGCCTTTTTATTATCTGTTTGAGATAATAAATAGACAACTATTTATTAAACCTAAATTTATTGTTTTACCATTTTAAATATTATTATTGCAACAAATGAAAACAATTGTTTCCTCATATAATAGATTAGAAATCTGAAGATAAATCTATTCAAAAAATTTTGAGAGCCAATATGAAGTTGGACAATTGAAGATGCTAATGGAATTTTCCCTGCAGTGTGTCTTGCTTGCCTGCCCTTGTATGTTTGGGGACTATCAGAAAGAAATATTTATTGGTGGGCAAATATGAAATGAAATTGCATCTTCTAATATTTGTGATAAGAAGAACAAGATTTTAAAAGGTGATAATAATTATTAAGCTTACCCCTAACAGGACAGAAACATTTTATTTAAAATTCTACGTAATTTTTCAAGAATAGTTTATCTCTCATTATTCAGGGAGGTTGAGTTAGCCAAAGAGCAGATGGCATGCCCATAATGCCTTTAGGCAGATGTTCTCATTTGGGCCATAACATGTGAATATAAAATGCCCTATTCCAAACTGTCTCATCTTCTGCAGTAATTACTGGAGACTGTCCAATGTGTTCGGAGGCCTTTTATAGCTGTACATTATATTGGCCAGACCTACTGCTGGAGGCTGCATAGTCAGACTGTTTAGTTAAGTTCTGTGTGGATTATTTTACTTTATTCAATTAAGTATTTATAAAATTGTTAAAGTTCATATGTGCTTTACACATAAAATTCAGGGGTAGATTAAGACAACTATTTATTAATCCTAAATTTATTGTTTTACCATTTTAAATATTATTGCAACAAGTGAAAATAATTGTTTCCTCATATAATAGATTAGAAATCTGAAGATAAATCTATTCAAAAAATTTTGAGAGCCAATATGAAGTTGAACAGTTGAAGATGCTAATGGAATTTTATAGTATGCTTTATTTAAGGACAAATTTCAACCACATAAGATTCCAAGAAGATTTTTTGTCATCAAATGTAGGTGTTCATCATTGGTAAAACTACAAATAAACCTTACTGGGTGTTGGGAGTGAACATGAAGCAGAATTATTCGAGTCTAGAAAGAAGGAAGCATTCTGTGCCTGTTGCACAAAAGGCTTTGTGGGGTTGTTTTCCTCTTCTCAATCTTTTTTTTTTTTTTTTTTTGAAGCCACACGGAGGAATCTTTATTCAGTACAGACAGACATTTACAGCCAATAGCACAAAGGCCACAGACAACGTGTAAGTACCCCTGGGCTTTTAAGTTCTGGTAGGCTCTCACGTGCCTAACACGGTCCACTTCCCAGCCAGGGGGGCAAAGGTCACGTGGCAATGCCGCATCTTTAGAGCTCTTAATTCAGCCACTGATGACCACAATGAGGATCTTTGTCTGAACTAGCTCCTTTTCCAATCTAAAGTCATCTATTGGGTTAATTTCCAACTAGCAAAAGGCATCACCCGGCAGACAGCATGCACTGGTGACAAGGACAGGTTTAGTGAGTTTTGAGCTCAGGCTGCTGGACCTTCTGGCCGGTCTTGTCCACCTCTGCATTCTGAGACTCGGTAGACTGGGGATAAAAGGGACCTACCAGCCAGTTGAGAGGCGTGTTGTTAACAAGGTAATCCATCACATCATCTAAGGATTCTTTCATTTTCTGCAGCTGCCCCTTACTGGAAGTGAGGAAGCCGTCAGACACTTCCTTAAAGGAGGCAGCATTGCGAAACACTGAGTAGATGTCGCCTGCCATCACCCCCAAGTGGTTGGCCTGATCTTGGACATTCTGTGGTAACCCTTGGACGTTGGACAGGAGAGTCTGGCACGTAGTTTGGAGCTGCTGAGTCAGGTTGCGGGCGATAGCCAGAGTACGTGACTCGATGTGCTCAGCACAGTGGGACTCGTCAGTGTCATCGTAGCCCATGCTTCTCTTCCACTCCTCCCACGAGACAGAGAGCTTATCCTGAGCACCCTGCATGTTTTTCCTGGCGAATTCAATCAGACGGACAGTGGAATGAAGCTGAGAAATGGTCTCCTGGCTTTTCTGTTTGGCATCTTTAACCCTGCTGAGAGCCTGCTGATAGGCCCGGGAGCGGAGCTTGGTGGACAGGGACCCCAATCTTACATAGTAACTTGGCTTCTGAACCATATCAAATCCTTCCACCTTTTTTGCTTCTGTCTCTAGCTCTTCCTGAGTGAGAGGGAGGTACTGGTCTACCAGGAGCTCCGACTTGGCAAGTGCGTTTTCTACCCCGCTGCTCACGAGCTGCGCCATCCGACTCCCCAAAACCGTGTTGATGCCGCCGTTGACTACGGACTTGGTCCTCTCCACGCTGCCAGTCACTGCTCCTTTGGTCTTGTCCACCACCCCCGTGAGAGGGCTGGCTACAGAATCTTTGGCCCCGGCCACAGTGGTCGTCACTGCATCTTTGGCCCCAGTCACAGCACCTTTGGCGTTGGCAACAATCTCAGCAGTAGGCTGATTCAGAATAGGCAGTCTCTCCTCGATCCTGTCTAGCCCCTTGCAGGCGTAGGTATTGGCAACAGCAATTTGTGGCTCCAGCCTCTGGATGATGGGCAGTGCACTTGTCACAGCCACCGAGGTCACGGTCCTCACGCCCTTCTCCGCCATCTCACACACAGATCTCAAATACGGATGCTGGTCCTTTGTACTGATGTAAGCCGAGGACACCAGGTCATAGGTTGAGCTCACCAAGGGCAAGTTGGCCACCCTGGTCACCACGCTCGGTTGTGGGTCAATTGCAACTGACGCCATTTTTTCCTCCTGGAGAAAAAAAGAAACCTCTGAAACAAAAGCGAGAGCTAGCCCGGGACTGCCCGCGCACAACCGCCACCCGCTGCTGCAGTCCCGAGCCCAGAGCAAACTGAGCAGCGGCCTGGGGGACCTGATGATCTGGTCTCCTCTTCTCAATCTTGAATACAGTCGATCACTCAGACTTTCTTTATAGAACCTCTAGTTATAAGAATTCCAGTGCTTGCCTGGAACTTCAAAACCCATGATGGATGGAACTCTGTAAGAATCTCAAGCTGGCCTCTGATGCTTATTGACACTGAGTTCACAGATAAACAGGAGAAATCAGCACACAGACTCCAAGCACATTATTCCTGCGTTCTTTCTGTATTCTGTTCACATCACCTGCACACCCAGGAGGAACTGCTGAGAAAATGACATTTTTGGGAAAACAAATATATCAGACAAATAAAAACTTCAGAACGTGTATTTTCATCAGTTTACTACTGTATCGGGTATTATACAAACAGAATATTGTATATTTCAAACACAGTTTCATTGTTTCATGAATAGTTCAGCAATGAGTCCTAGCTTTTTTAATGCTATTCTTCAAATATGCATGCATTAACGAGACAGCTTATATATTTTAATTCAGAGCACTGTTTCTCAACTGAAGGCAATTTTGACCCTCAAGGACATGTGGCAGTATCTGAAGACAATTTTGTTTGTCATAATTGAGGGAGAGGAGGTGTTGCTGGCATTTGGAGGGGACAGGTCAGCAAGCCTGCTACATAAATTACAATGCACAGAACAGAGGGAAACCTCCCTCTCCTAATAAGGAATTTGCATGGAATATAATGGCAGTTCTGTAGGGAAAGAAAAATCTTAGTATATATTTAAACACAAATTCGTGGAAGTGAGTTCACTGTTATGTGAAGGTGGAAATGTTAGTAGTGTGGACATTAGTTGGTGCTCTTTCACTTCTGTTTATCAAAAAGTTTTGTCTATCTTGAGATGGTTTTATTGATTGATATTCCGAGAAAGGATTTTGTACAGTAGCCCAGGCTGGTATATAACTTTGTCTGTATCCCAGGTTGGCTTCTAACTTGTAGCAATCCTCCTGTTTGGGCCTCTAAAGTACTGGAATTATAGGCACACACCACCATGCCTTGAGAGTCAGTTTTGAAAAGAATCTGTGCTGAAACATTTCCGTTTCCAATGACACTAGAGTGGATTGTCTATATGAACTCATGACTGAATTGCTCAGATTCTAACACATCAATGCTTATTGCAGGACTATTCACAATAGCTAAGTTACAGAACCAACCTAGGTGTACAACAGCAGAAAAATGGATCGAGAAATGTGGTACTCTCCCCACCTCCAGCTTTAAAGAATGATAGAGTTATGTGGTTTGTAGAAAAATGGAGGCAACTGGAGATAATCACATTAACTGAATTAAGGCAATGTCAGAAAGGCGAATGTATGTTTTCTACTGTTTGTGGTTCTCAGAATTTATGTAGGTATATATAATTCTGAATACACACATATATGATATAAAGGTAGAAATGAGGCTGTCTAGGAGAAAGAGGGCTAGTTGGTGAGTGGATGGCAAGGGTAAGGGGTATTTGTTTAATGTGCATGAAAGTTAAAAACAATAATAAAGAAATTAAAATTAAAATGACAATTTAAGCTTTATGCTCAGGACCATAGTAAGCAGCATACTATCACCCCATGCCTACTTCCTCATCCTGAGTGTCCCAGACTAGTCCTGGGAGTTTTTACATGCTCAGCACCATTCCAGCTGTGACCCTAGCATGGGATGGCTATGGGCTCTAGGAGGTTTGGGTCTAGTTTGATTCCTGGGTGCTGCTGGATTTCAACATGGATGATGTCTCTCATGAGCCAGGAAAATGATATCATCTGGAACAAAGAGTAGGGGAGAAAAGGGAGTCTTCAGAAAGGAACATATCTCTGCTGAAATCTTGATTTTGGTTTAGTGAGAGTCATTAGGGTTTGGAAAGTTGGTTCTAGAATATGTAAAAAGCTGTTTGTGGTAGCAATGTCTGTAATCTTAGTTTCTCAGAAGGCACAGACAGGTTGAGTCAAAGTTCAAGATAGTCTTTAAAAAGCCAGGGATTTGTTTTAGTGGTAGGGTTGTTGCCTAGTGTTTACAAGGCAATGGGTTCGATTTCCAGTAAGAAATGTTCCTTTAACCCATCAAGTTTGTGCCAACCTATCATGATGCGAGAATAATTTAATGAAAGTATGTTTCTATACATGTATGTTACTATATAAGTTTGCATATCTCATTTATTATTTCAAAACCCCAAGGAGAAAGAAAGTGATACAGATGAGATAAGAATGTGTGGAAAGAGAAATCTCTCTTTGTCTTACACTGCTAGTAAGTGACAAGACTGGTCTCAAAGGCAGATGCACTTTAACTGAAAAGTCAGTCATTTTACAAATGTCCCAAAGGAGTGAAAAATACGGGGGTTTTGACCATAGAACATCTGCCAACAAATTCTCCTTTCCTTTACATTTTCACTAAATTTTATTTTGTGTGTGTGCATGGGTATGCCTGCATGTATCCTCTTTTCCTTAATTTTTTTATTAAATTTCATTTCAGTTTTTTGTGTATATATGCCTGCACATATGCACAGCCATGTCTTATACACTCTATTTCTTATTTGTGTAGGGAGTATTTTAAAATTTTGTGGCCTCGTTTATATTGCACAGTTAATACATGAAGAAGAATATGTTTGCGTGCACAGGTCTTCTGTGATACAATTAAAAGAAACACTCTGCCCATAAAAAAGAAATTCTACCTAGAATTGTGATTCATGAAGTAGGGCTAAGCACATGTTGTCATTTCACTGATCACGGGTTGATAAATGTTTAGGAAGGAGGAAGAACCCCATTTCAATGCCCTGTTCAGCTTCCTTCTTAGCAGCGATGGATTAAATGCTTGCAAGAGGAGTTGTTGCTATTGTGTGTCTTGAAAGAATTAAATTTTAATCGCCAAGTGCATTAAACCTGTATATTAATTAAATGGTTTGGACTGCAATGATTCGGGCATCAGCACTTTTTCTGATGTCTCATTTTGCTGACTGCAGTGTGAAGGGAAGCCCAGTTCAGACTGCAGCAAGAGGACAGGGTTGCCAAGCAGCAGTAGGGCCAAGCGCAAGGCCTGCACCCCAATTAAGTTAAAAGTCTCTGAGGTGCTCTTCAATCCCAGATGGCAAGTAAGTTCAAATCTATAGGAGGAACTTTTTTCTTATTAAATTTATTTATTTATTTATTAAAGATTTCTGCCTCCTCCCTGCCATCGCCTCCCATTTCCCTCACCCTTCCCCAATTAAGTCCCCCCCTCCTCAGCCCGAAGAGCAATCAGGGTTCCCTGCCCTGTGGGAAGTCCAAGGACCACCCACCTCCATCCAGGTCTAGTAAGGTGAGCATCCAAACTGCCTAGGCTCCCACAAAGCCAGTACATGCAGTAGTATCAAATCCCAGTGCCATTGTTTTTGAGTTACAGGAGGAATTTTATTAAGATATGTTGATTGCCAGGACTACAGAAAGAAAAAATTCAGTCTCCACCAAGCCCAGGAAAGAATGCACTTGTGCTTAACTACGATTGCAATGTCCGTGTGAGCTAGACCAGCCAGAAGCATAGAACTGGTACCCACGAGTGCCTTCACTGTGGATGTTTTATTGTTTTGACAACTTAGAAGGCTGGAGTTTTGGCTTCAATAATCACTTCAGGCTCTTTATCTTTCTTTTTGTTCTTGAAGGCTAAAAGTAGAGCCTCTTGAATTCTGTGCTTTTTTTTTCAAAGACTATCCTTACCTAGTTGCTTCTGGCTTTTCCCAGATCCTTTATTACTCAACTGTTGGATGAATAAAAGTTTCTTTTTTATAACAAAGCAGTGGGGATTGTAGGAGAGATATCCTAACAGTGCTAAGACGTGTCATCAGCCAAAGTTTTTTGGAAAGTACAGCCTTACCTACCTAGTTGCTTAGTTTTCAGATTTAACTTGGATTGTATCAGGAATCCCCCCAAAATAAAAACAAACAAACAAAAAACCAACCAACCAACCAACCAACCAACCAACCAACCAACCAACAACAACAAAAACCATAAAAAGCTATTGATCATCATAAATGCAAAACTGTTTTTTCCGCATTCGTTATTGTCATTGACAGTCCCAGGTGTCATTCCCTCTCCAGCCTCAGAGCCAGCAATCGTTGTTCCTGACTCTCCATTGTCTCCTGGTGTAGGAGATTCTTCTGTCTATGTGTTGCCTTCATTGGTTGAATAAAGAAACTGCCTTGTCCTTTTGATAGGACAGAACTGAATGCTGGGAAGAAGGGCAGAGGGAGAGCTGCCATGGAGCTGCCAGGTCAGACATGCTGAATCTTTCCCAATAAGCCACGACCTCGTGGTGACATACAGATTATTAGAAATGGGTTAAATCAAGATGTGAGAGTTAGCCAATAAGAGGCTAGAGATAGTGGGCCAGACCTAATTTAATTATTACAGTTTCTGTGTGATTATTTCAGGTGTAATTCCGGGGTAGCCGGAACAAGGGGACCGCTCCCTGTAACAGTCTCCAGCTCAGTCCTATCACCAACTTTTGTCTCTTGCAGCTATTACTTCAGGGGTTGTTATGCCAACAATGTTGGTGTTTAGAAGAAAGATAACACTTTAGTGTGAGAAATGTTCTGTGTATGTTCATCGGTCCATCAGCGTCCCTGCCCAATATAGCACAATTGTGTAGGTTCATGGGTCCATCAGCATCCCTGCCCACTACAGAGCCATTTGTGTGGGTTCATCTGTCCATCAACATCCCTGTTCACTACAGCGCCATTTGTTTAGGTTCATCTGTCCATCAGCATCTCTGTTCACTATAGCACATTTGGTGGGTACATCTTTCCATCAGCATCCCTACCCATTACAGGACCATTTGGTGGGCTCATCTGTCCATTGGCATCCCTGTTCACTACAATACCAGAAGAACAGTTGGGTTCTGAAAAGAAATCCCAGTGGAGAATCATCCATCTCATATGGAATGTCATTACTCCATTTAAATTTGTACTTTATTTTCTTAGTGACTTGTTTTAGATTCAAGGTCTTACACTACACAGCTCAAGCTTACATTGAAATCTTGGGCATCTTGCCTTACTATCCTAGGTGTAACATGCCTGACTCAATTGGTACTTTTTTTTTGAAATTGCACAACCAAGGATTGATTCTATTGTCTTGGACATATCAGGCATGCACACACTCTGTCCATGCCTCAGTTCATCAATACATTTTAATGCACACAATAAGTGTTGTAGAGTTTATCTGAAGTATTTCAATTTTATTTTTGCTGAAAAGATCTGCTTACATTTTTTTCTGTTACATAATCATGTAATTTATCATTTTAATAAAAAATAATTTTGTCTCCTTTCAAATTTCAGTGCATTTTTCCTTGGATTTTATTATTTGTTCCCCCATTGTTGCCACATAAAATAGTCTTAATGGATTTAAAACATTAATAACAGTAATTGTTTTTATCATAATCCTACAATTTGAGCAGCCTACAAATCAGGAAGTACAGCTCTTCTCTGCTCTGTGGCCGGGGGTAGGGAGTAGTTAGTAGTCTTGACATAGGTAACTAGCTTCTAAAGTTACTGTCATGAGTAAAGCCAGGCACAACCACAGCTCCCTCACTAGACCTACGTTTAAATAGTGGTGGTGTCAGCTCTTTAGTCCTCTTGTATAATAAGGGAATCACAGATACTTGCCTCATTGACTAACACCTGTCGCTGAGCTGGAGGAGTGTTCAAAGGAACTGCTTTGACCTGCTTACTATTATAATGTCTACCACTTTACTATTTTAAGATGAATATGAGGTTGGATAGTTTGTTTCGCTCTTTAATGGGATTTAGTGTTTAGTTGTGTGGGCTGAGGAGATGAATCAGCAGTTAGAACACAATTTCAGTTCACAGCCCTTACCTGCTGGCTCACAACTAGTTGTAATCTTAGTTTAGGTACCCTCTATTCTGACCTTGACAGACACCAGGTTTGCATATGATGCATGTATATGCATTCAGTCACTATACTTATGCACAATCATATCATATATAGAATCCACTTTTTATCTTTAGGCTTCCTATAGTTTAAGATAGATGTCATGAATATTTATTTGCTCAATTACTTTGTTATTGATACAACATCAAGTTAATCCTACATTTATGATCCTATTGCTAAAATTAAGTCACTATTGGCTCACAGTAAATAATATCTAAAAGTAGAGTAGATGTAATCTTTTTTTAACTGATAAATGAAGACTGACTAAAGGGTAAAGGTATAAAAATTAAAAAGAAAATGTTATTAAAATTAAAAATGAGCTGGGTGGTGGTGGCGCACGCCTTTAATCCTAGCACTCGGGAGGCAGAGGCAGGCTGATCTCTGTGAGTTCGAGACCAGCCTGGTCTACAAGAGCTAGTTCCAGGACAGGCTCCAAAACCACAGAGAAACCCTGTCTTGAAAAACCAAAATAAATAAATAAATAAATAAATAAATAAATAAATAAATAAAATTAAAAATGAATAAGCCTAAATTTTTTAAAAGAACAAAACTAAAAGTTATTATGAACACGAGATAACAAATGATAGTAAGAGAAACCAGAAAAATTACAATTTCTAAACAAAGTTTACTTGGGAGACTCTGAGGACTGTGATCCTTAGGCTTTGTGGAAAGAGAATAAACACGATTCTGCCATGTATGCTAAGCCTCTCAGAACCCTGTTGCAACTTGTTTCCTTTTATTATGACAGTAGATCGTTTTGAGGAACAACATCAAAAAGCATTGCACCACTGGATTCAAAGATTGTAATTGAAGCTATATGCAAGTAATTATTTTTCATAGTTTTTAATACTAGGTAAAGTGCATTTCTAAGAATTATATTAATTATCTACCAGTATTCTTTGACTCTTAAAACTAAAATTCTGATTACATGAAAAATTTATGGCAGGATTATTCTCACATTCCTGGGTCCATATTAGACTACTGAGCATGGTCATTCAGAGACATTAAGTTCCTGACTTGAGGACAAGTTTATAATCCTCCCTTAACTTGCTATTTTTGAATATATAATAATTTCTAACAGAGTTTAACTAATAGATGGAGGTGTAATTGTATGAAGATATGGTAAGATGATTAAATGTTCATTTGAAATCAGAGACTGATGTCCCAAGAAGTGCCACTTAAATCAGAAGGAAATACATTCTCACATGTTGAGGAGAGAGCGGGCCCTTTGTTCCATCCCGCCTGGCTAGCTTACACCCTAAATAATCACACAAAAACTATATTCATTTAAACACTGCCTGTCCCATTAAATCTAGCCTCTTTTTGGGTAATTCTTACATCTTGCTTCAACCCATTTTTAATAATCTGTGTAGAACCATGAGGTCATGGCTTACAAGGAAAGATTCAGTATGCCTGACTCTGGCGACTTCATGGTGGCTCTCTCTCTCTGCCTGCCTTCTTCCTCCAAGCAGTTTGTTTTGTCTTCCTCGTTTATCTAAGTGCTTGGCCCTATCGAAAGGCCAAGGCAGTTTCTTTATTCAACCAATGAAATCAGCACAAATACAGAACCTCCTACACCACTCACACCCTCCCGCCTTGGAACCTTAGTGTTATGTGGGATCAGGAAGTAGCTCACTTTCTTTGATACTGCATTTAGAGATCTGAGGGTGAATTTGTGCTTGTATTTTCAAATCCAATGTTATTTAAGATGCTAAGAAAGATGCTTAAACAGAGAAGCATTTTCATATACTTTTAGAGTAAATTGTGGTTTGGCGTGAAAACACTACAAGTTTGATAATGTCTCTCCTCAAATGTTGTGATTTGGCTTTTAACTATGTGGATGTTTAGCAAAACATAAACTTCCTCCTCAGTTATTTTATGCATAAAACATACATTGTATGAGTTACTTTTCTCTACACTTGTAGAAAGGATTGGGCAAATACTGAGTAAATATTGCCAGAAGCAGTTATCACCTTTTGTTAAAATGATTTCTATAGTTTGACTTTTCTGGTTTATATATTGGCATTTGTAAACTCTAAGCAAGTACTGTGCAAGTAGTTGGCATGGAAACCCTCATCCATATGGTGTTTTGCATGTTCATTTCATGTCTTTGTTTTTGCATTGTTGAACAAAGGTTTTATAGATATCACTATGTGCTAGATGTTGAGCTAGATGATTAACCTACAAATATATGGACTCTGCCCTTATGGAATTTGCAGTTGATCAAAGAGAAAGAAGTAACCAATACTTGAAATATTTAAAACTTGTAGCAGTTTTAGTGAAAGGGTCTAATAGAGCTGAGACAGTGTTTGGTGGAACCAGCAGAGGTGCTCAGAAGAGCAGTGTAAATGAAGAAAACATTGAAGATGTGGTATCAGCTTCTTTAGGCCCATTGCCAGGGAAGAGGCTAAACCTATTGTGCAGTGTCTTAGTTATATAAATGTAGAAGAGCTTCGGGCTGCATTCCTGCCACCTGGCTCCCGGCCGCCTGGCTTGCTCATGCCCCGAAAAAATTACACGGAAACTGTATTCTTTTAAACACTGCTTGGTCCATCAGTTCTAGCCTCTAAATGGCTAATTCTCACATTTTGCCTAACTCATATTTAGTAATCTGTGTAGCACCAGTCTTACCGGGAAAGATTCAGCATGTCTGACCTGGCGGCTTGCTTTATTGCGTCTGCCCTGGAGAGGAGCGACATGGCGTCTGCCTCACTTTCTCTTCTTCCCAGGGGCCCGAGGTGGGATCCCGAGGCCTTTCCCAGTCCGCCGAGGGCGCACCACCGGCCCGTCTCGCCCGCCTTGCCGGGGAGGTGGAGCACGAGCGCACGCGTTAGGACCCGAAAGATGGTGAACTATGCCTGGGCAGAAGGCAGAATCAGGCTTAGGCAGGCGGAAGAGCATGGCAGATTCCTGCCGCCATACAGAGACGTGTTTTCAGACTGCGCAGTGCTCTGCCTGTCAGATTTGGATGTTACTTGGATGAAAAGAATTTCTGTGCTGCACGCTCAGTCTCAGAATTAAAGTGCTGAGTGCCGCTCCTACCTGGTAGCCCCAGAGCTAGCACAAAATGGTACGTCCTCCATTTTGAAATTTTCCTGACTCAGCTTCAGCTGCAAATCCCTGCAGCTCATTAAGAGGTCCTGCCACGAAACACTTAAATGGTGTTGACGAAAAGCTGAACGCATGCTTTTCAGTTTTCAGCCGTAGCAGGAAAAAGCTGCACCATTTAAAAATGCCGGCTTTCTGGGCCATCCTGCCAGGGCAAACTCTGACTGTTTGAGGTAGGAGGGCCGGCTACCGAGAGAGGACTTGAGTGTCGTCTGTTGTAGCTTGCTGGCTGGCAGGGACCTTGAAATGCTATAATCATGGCTGTAGCCTGTATATCCGCCATGAGGCTGGAAAGCTAAGGAATGGACTGGATCTAGCTGGCAAAGCCACGGCTTTAGTCCTACTGAGATTGCTTGGCAAATTAAAGACTCACGTGGTCAGAAAAAGAGAGATATACAGTAAAGAGAGATTCAAAGACAGAGAAAATTTCTGAATGGTTTAAAGTGTGTTAAAAATATATGCAAGCTGAAAGTTGAAGTTCTTAAAGCAAAAAACAAAAAAAAAAAAGGAAGAGAGTTGTTGTGTGTACACACCTTTAATCCCAACACTTGGGAGGCAGAGGGAGATAGACCTCTGTGACTTCAAGGTGTGGTAGCACACGCCTTTAATCCCAGTGCCTAAAAGGCAGAGACAAACAGACGTCTGTGAGTTCAAGTAGTAGCAAACACCTTTAATCCCAATGCCTGGGAGGCAGAGACAGGCGGATCTCTGAGAGTTCAAAGACAGCCTGGTCTACAGGTCAAAGATATATGCTCAAAAAGCAAAAAGTTAACCTAGAAATGTCACAGCTGAGATTCTTAAGCGCCTAGTGATTTAAAGGCGCAAATCAAAAGTGCTCCTGGATAGTAAAAAATTGCAGATTCACAATAGGACAGATTCAGACCGCTAAACGAGTCACACTGTTGGATGAATGTACGTAGGCTTGGGAGAGAGAAGAAAAAGAATACAGAGAATAAAGTTAATGGTTTAAAAAGAAAAAAGTAAAAGTAAAGTCTTTAAAGAGACAGAGTACAGATAGTTATAGATATAAATAAAAATAAGCCGCATAAAAATGAAAAATTCACAGAGAGTCTGGATTATGTACATTGTGTTTTCTTTAAATTTTTTGACTGTGAAGGAGCTAAGTACAGAGAGATATTTCATTATATGGGCTGCCAAGCTAAACCAGAATGGATATAAGGGTATTACGATTTCGAAATTTGGATCTAAGGACATGATGCTTTGGAAAGGAGTTTCTTGTTTTGTTTTCACAGAGAATGAGACCCTGTTCATTTCTTCAATCCCGATTTGGTATGATGGACCACGTCCTCCTGAAGGGTTGCTGTGAACATCTTCAAAAAATTGCTTTGCTCAACTGCCAACTGAGATGACCCTGGCACACAGGTTATACCATGAAAGACCTAATTAACGACGCCCCCATTCAGCAGGAAGCAGTTTGGAGAGAAATAACTGCGTCCATATTCCCAAAAAATGTTTATAAATGTTCTTTTACATTTAAAGGGGGATATGATATAGGTATGAATAATTTGCATTAGTATAGATTTTGCTTTATTGATAGAGATTTAAGGTCAATTTTGTTATATGTATAAGTGTTTCTGATTTTGATTAAGGTATTGTGATTGTGTAGTTCATTTAAATATGTACTGTATAATTAAGAAATATAGGTTGTTAATGGATAATCATCGATAACAGTAAAGCTTGTAGTCATGTTAGTTAGATTTTCTAGATATATAGAGATATATTTTAGATAGACATTCTTCATGTCTTTCAAAGATTACAGAATAGGGCATTTAATGTTTTAATAACTGAGGACTTTTCATGACAATGAGACACTCTGCTCCTGGCAGCACCAATCTACTTCAAGAGGAAGATGGGCATCGAAGAGGATCCTTATGGAGTTTGATAGCCATTTGGGCAAGAAACTGCTCTTGCCTGGACTATTGCATAAACTGGACACAGAGAACCTGCAGAGAGAGGACTACTGAACTTGCCTAAGGTGAGATGATCTTTCGGGGTTCCTGATTTATGAAAGAGTCTGCGAGACATTCTGCAGGATACAACAGATAGTGACTGAACTGACTTTGAATTTTCCTGCTTTATGGAAATGTCTGCTGGATACCATGGGCCTGAAGGCTGAAGATGGATGCCCCAACAGTACAGAGGAACTTTGGGTGACTGTCCAGGCAGTGAGTTGTCTCTGTCATTTCTAGAGTTTAAAAGTTGCTTTTTTCTTGTTTGTTTATGTAGTATTGTATCTTTCTGGAGTCTTTGATGGAGTTAAGAATAGTTAGTTATAGTTTTCCTTAGTTATGATAAAGATTATTGTAACTTTTACTTGATAACTGTTTCGTTATATGTAATTTTGCTATGTTAAAGTTAAAGCCTTTTTTTTGTTTAAACAGAAAAAGGGGAAGTGATGTGGGAGTGTCATATATCAATCTATTGATTTCATTGGCTAAGCAATAAAGAAACTGCTAGGCCCATTGGATAGGCCCACCCTTAGGTGGGTGGAGAAAACAGAACAGAACGCTGGGAGGAAGAGGAAGTGAGGTCAGACTCGACAGCTCTCCTCTCCAGAGCAGATGCTTCAGAGAGATGCCATGCTACCTGCTCCAGGGAAGACGCACGCTATGAAGCTCCCACCCAGGATGGACTTAGGCTAGAATCTTCCCGGTAAGCGCACCTAGGGGCGCTACACAGATGATTAGAAATGCGCTAAATTAATATGTGAGAATTAGCCTAGAAGAGGCTAGATAGAAATGGGCCAAAGCAGTGTTTAAATGAATACAGTGTCTGTGTAATTATTTTGGGGCATAAGCTAGCCGGGCAGGCGGCTTGGGGTGTTGGGGACGCAGCCCCGCCGCCACAGCTCCATATTACTACACATTGCCAGGGAAGAGGCTAAACCTATTGTGCAGTGTCTTAGTTATATAAATGTAGAAGAGCTTCGGGCTGCATTCCTGCCACCTGGCTCCCAGCCGCCTGGCTTGCTCATGCCCCGAAAAAATTACACGGAAACTGTATTCTTTTAAACACTGCTTGGTCCATCAGTTCTAGCCTCTAAATGGCTAATTCTCACATTTTGCCTAACTCATATTTAGTAATCTGTGTAGCACCAGTCTTACCGGGAAAGATTCAGCATGTCTGACCTGGCGGCTTGCTTCATTGCGTCTGCTCTGGAGAGGAGCGACATGGCGTCTGCCTCACTTTCTCTTCTTCCCAGCATTCTGTTCTGTTTACTCCACCCACCTATGTTCTAACCTATCAGGCCAAGCAGTTTCTGTATTAACCAATGAAATTACTCCTCCATTATATAAACTTCAAAACATCAGAGACCAGAGTTGGTTACAGCAGACATGGGGAATTTCATGGTCATGCACCATATCCTATCAACAGGAGATTAAAAATTAGGAACACATCTTGAAACATTGTTATTTGTTTCTAAAATGATACAAACACAAAGAAACTTCGCTTTCTTTGTACTCAAAGCATAATTCACTTTTCTTTGCTCAGAGGCTTCAAATTTTAAGCTATTTGTTGTCTCAATTAGGGGCTTATTTATAGTTTCAGGGGGTTAGTCTACAATCATCATGGCAGCAAGTGACAAGCGTGGCACTGGAGCAGTGTCTGAAAGTTTTACATTCTGATCCACAGGCAGCAGGAGGGATGTGGAGAGAAGAGACAGGACTTGGTGTTGGCTTTTGAACATCAAAGTCCACCCCTTCCCATACACCAACTACAATAAGGACGTGCCTGCTAATCCTACTCAAACAGTATATAATCTGGGGACCAACATTCAAACATACCAGCCTAGGAGACCATTCTCATCCGAACTACCCCAGTCAACATTCCAAAAAATATTTTTTAAAACAAATATATTGACTGTGTTTCCTTTTTATTGACTGTTTGTTTTCTTTTTATTGTTTTGCTAGGGATTAAGCCTAGGATCTTCTGCATACTAGAGAAGATCTCTGAAGTTTAACTATATCCCTAGACCAGCACATAGATTTTTAAAGCAAAACTAAATATATTAAATTTTATTCTTGGTTGGGAAACAGGTTTTTTTTATTGAAATGGAGAAAAGTTATGATCAAAGTTATGATTCAGTAAATTTATTGTAGAGACAATATGATGTTTAATTATGTCTGTCAATTAACTGAAATGAGGAATCTTACATATTGGCAAATCACAGCTCTAGATATGTCTACAAATAGATCTCCAGCGTTGGTTAGATAAGGTGGGAAAATCTGCCAAGAAGGTTGTTAGCAACATCCCAGAGTTTGAGGTAACAGGTAGGATAAAAGGGACAACTTGCCAGCTGGTGCAGACATTTTCTCTGCCGCTCACCCACTGTGGTATGAGCTGCCTGCCATGCTGTGCTCATATCACCGCAGTGGATGAGACCTCAGAATTGTGACCCCAAATTAATCTTTTTCCATTTTAGTTGACTTACTTGGGTATTTGATCACAGGGATGGATAAATTGATACAGGCAGCATTGAAAGGGTATTAATACAAATGAGATTACAAGTGGGCATGATAACTAAGAGGAAGGTCAAGAGATAAGGGTATGATCCAAAGGCAGCCTCATATGGAACTCAAATGGATGGAAATAGGTGGAGCATTCCTATCTATAGGAAATAAACATAGATTGATTTTAGTTTGAAGTCAAGGTCTAGAAGGTACTAATTATTTCTAGAGATGATAAAACAATGAGATGGCTAATAACTCACAAACACAGTAGGATAAACAGGTTTGAAGAATGGAGTTATAAGGTAAATCCCACCATTAAATAAAGATGGTGTCTTCTGGAACTTCTGGAAGCTATTCATAAAAGAGGACTTTGGATGTCCATCAGGAAGGAGGTCAGTCTGTTCTTACAGTGGGGATGCCCATAGGCAATCCACAGAATGGTAATTATTCTGTTTTGAGAAGAAATATGTATTGTATCCAAGTCCTTTAATGTTTGTTGTTAATGATTTTTTAAATTATTTTTTAAGAATCAGATTTTTTTTGCCCTCCTTCATGATACTTATTCTGATTATAAGCTTCTCTCCCTAATTTATAGTATTACCAGAACAAACACTATTTTACTAATTTCATTTTTATCTGTTACATTCTTCAGTTTTTGTAGAGAGCTGCGTGGAGCCGCACCTTAAAGATGGCGCAGGCTTCCACCCTCCGCAATCCCAAAAGCGAGTGCTTTCTAGGATAAACAACTCCATACATGGCTAAGCCCAGGCTCACGCTATCATCATGCGAGGATCGTAAGCTGCTTGCATATGCGTGAACCTATGGATGATGCCCACATGGCGATCCAGAATTGGCGGCCCAGGCCTTCTTAAGGGCTGGGAGAGGCTTGCCCCGGGAGAGAGATTCCATTGTCAAGAAGGTCCTGAATAAATTGTTTGCAAGAAGAGCTCCGGTGTCGCGTCATCCTTGCTGGTCGAGGCGGTCGCGACAAGTTTTTATCAAAAAACAAGTAACTAATATATTCTCCTGGTATCTCTGATTCTCTATAGCACATGAAATTAACATCTGTATTTCACACTGTACTATAAACCCCGAGAAAACAAACATGTTTCTTTCGTCTCACAAAATCCTATAGCCTCATGTGTTGCTTGGGGCATGCACTCAGGATGATTATTAAGAAAATGAAGGAAAATTAAGACCATATGTATTAATAAATACAAACATGTTTGATATTGAAATAGTGCACAGTGATACTATAAGCAATAAAACTGTGTTGTAAGAAAACTTAAAAAGACTCTAAATATGGAAGCCCATAAAAAGAAGCACAATTGTTAAAAATAGAGTTATAATTGGGAAGAGATTCAATACTTGTTTATGAGAGAGAGTTAAAGAGCTTGCACACTAATAATATATGATGCCATTAAATTAGATTGTAGAAAAGAATTGAAATTAAAGTTGCAACACAATTTCTGACTTATCAAAACAGCTCAAACTGTTACTCAGCAAGCTTAGCAGGAGCAGACATTTCACAGCTTTCATTACGTACCAAGATAAATATCTGTCATCTATGTGTTCATCCAACTATCATCTTTATATGTCTATCTAATCTCTGTCTGTCTGTCTGTCTTTCTGTCTATCTATCTATCTATCTATCTATCTATCTATCTATCTATCTATCTATCTATCTATCTACTATATGTCTATTGCCTATTAATATAGCCATCATTTATCTTCTTGCAACAACTCATAAAAAAACATTACTAAGCCTATTCTTTAGTTTACTGAAGCTAGAAATAATTTTGGATTTTTTTTAAAAATTTAAGTTTCAAAGATGTTGAAGAGATAAGATTTGATTATTTTTTGATATCGGGTTTCATGTACTCTACGAATTTGTAATATAACTGAGGATGACTGTGAACTTCTAAGCTTCCTGGTCTGTCTCCTGATTTCCAAGGTTGTAGGACTGTGCTACCACACTTTATTTATGTGTTGGTGAAAATCAAATCATGGGCTTTGTGCATCCTAGGCAAGCACTCTGCCAACTGAGTTATAGCCCCTGCTCAAAGAGGTGAGATTTAAATAGCTTAATCTCATAACATTCTATGTCTTGTGTAGATATTTATCATTGAATTCTTTCATATTGTTTGTGGCTGTACCTTTGTAAGAACTCCTGATAAGTAGAATTTGTAAACTCATACTTTGTAACTCAGTAAAATATATGAAGATATGACACATTGGACAACCTTTACTGATCAACTATACAGAAGGGACTTTGTTTAACTCACAGTCCCATTTTCCTGATATTTTACAGACCATAAGATAACACCACAAACTTTGGTCATTCATGAATAAATGCTTCCAGTCTCAATAACTCAAGTTTTCCCATGTTAAGCTAATTATAAAATTTTGTTTGCTTCAAAATGTACTTAAAACTGTTACAGTTATCTGGGCTATTAAGAATATTCTGTAGCAAAGGTAATCACTGCAAAGTCTGATGAACCCAGTTCAGTTAGGGGAAGACACATGATGGAAGTAGAAAATTGACTCTAACAACTTATTTTCTGGTTTGAGTATGTACACTGTGCCATGTTCCTGCCTATACTTTCCTTCCCCACACACAATTAAAGAAAACTTTATGAGTTAATATAGTTTATTGGTAATTTACTTAAATATTTTATAGAAAAAGTAGTTGCATTTATTAAGATATATTTAGCATAGCATATCACCAGTCAATTAAGGAGGAATACATTTTCAGGGAAACTTAATTGAACTTACCAAATTGATTTAGATTACCAGTACATAAACAAATGTGCTAATCTTGAAAAGTCTATGAACTTGAGTCCAAGTGAAAATATTTATTTTACATGAGTGCCCTGCAGTGATGTTTCTCAGTATCTCCATTTTCTCTCCAGTTCCAAGAATTACATGTAAACTTAAGAAAGTGGCCTGGGATAAGTCTCAGTTGCAGGTTTATAGCTGGAAATAATTACTATGGATATCTCTTTGCTACACAAAAATAGCCACTCTTTGATAAAACTTAAGAATAATTTAAATTATGCCTTAAAGTACATATTTCATGACTAGATACCAGGTTTTACTTTTTAAGAGGATTCTTGGATAATACATCATAATTGCTGTGAAATTTTTATTAACAATTGTAGTGATTAGTACTAATATTATTTATGACATTTGCATAACATTTATAAAGGGAACTTGTCACCATTTACCTATTCTCTTCCTATTCTGAGGTAAGGAAACAATAAGAAAGTGAAGTGAGGTTTATGCGTAAATTTTGACCTGGAACAAATGTTGAGTTGTTTCACTGCTTTGAGCAATGAAGCTGCTTTGAACATGTGTTGCTGCACTTTTGTAAGGAGATATGTTTTCAGTTCTCCTGGGTATATATCCTAGACTCAGTATTGATGGGTCATATGTTAATTCTGTTTGCAGTTTGAAGATGCTCCAGATGTTTTTCCAGGTTGGATGTTTGATGCCCTCATCATCAGTATACAAACACCATTATCATTCATGGGAGCTCTACTTTGAAAACCACTATTGGAGGTCACTATGAATGAACCACCTTATGCTCTGGTAATTTCAGACAATGATTCATGGATATGTCAAAATAATGAAGGGAATTCACAAGTCACGTTTTGAGCCCAGAACAGGCTGGGTCCAGTGCTTTTGCTTTTGTTCCTCTGGAGTCCCAGCAATGTATTCTGAGAGGACTGAGTATCAGTGAGAATTTGTCAGTCAGGGCTGACTTTTGCTTCCTGTTCATCTATGTTTAGTCATTCTGTAGATTAAAGAGCGTGATGAAAGTCATGTTCATTTTCACCTGTGCCTTTTAATCACATTTATTTTTCTTTCGTGTGTGTTAGTGCTTTGTCTGAATTTGTGTTCACCATGTGTGTGCCTGGTTTCACCAGAGGCAAGAAGATGATGTAAAATGCTCAGGAGCTCGAGTTTAGATGGTTGTGAGCTGCTATTTGAGTGTTGGGAGCTGACTTAGGTACTTGCATGAGTAGTAAAAACTCTTAATTACTCATTTGTCTTCTAAATTTCTTTCACTTTTATGTTCCTTAAATAATGTTCCTTTAACTTTGCACAAAAATGTAAAACATCCATACACACTCAATTGAATGTAAACTGATTTCAAGATGAAAGGGAAGCGAATTAGTAGATCTTGTTCTCTACTTTTTAAAATGTTAAACAAAAATCTTCATTTATGCTTTCTATTCTATTCTACAGACAAGGTATTCTTGTTGCTACTTGCTACACCGACTCTTCCATATTTGCACTACAATATCAGTGCCTCAGAGATGGTAAAGTACTGGCCTCTCAAGCACGAAGACCCCATTTCAACACTAGAGCCCAGATAAAAATGCTGCTTGAAGATATTGGATTTGGTATCCTGCTGCTGAGGGGTGGAGACAGGTGGATCACTGAGACTTGCTGATCAGGCATTCAACATGCATTCCCGAGTCTCAGGCCATTGAGAAAGAGTCTGTCTCAAAGGAAATGGGCCATATTCCTTGTAATAAAAGGTCAATAATACAGAGGACACAATAGATCTATGAGGATTAAATGCAAATGTCATTCTTCAAAAAGTTCATAATTAAAAATGCATCTTAATGTTTTGAAGTAAAAAACATCCTATATTTCCATTATATTGATTCTACAATGTTTAGAGCTTTCATCGCAACTCATCTCTATTCCATATCTATGCTTACATAAATTACCACCATATATTTTGATGGTAAGGACAGTGGATTCAACCTTCCACAACCACAGCCCTTTCTCAGAGCTGATCACACAAAATGCCAGCTGCAATTTGGGAACAATTGAACATGTTATGAATTGTAGTATTGTGATTAAGAAAAGGTATTAGGAAGGAGGAAAAAGAGGAGGAGGAGGAGGAGGAGGAGGAGGAGGAGGAGGAGAGAGAGAGAGAGAGAGAGAGAGAGAGAGAGAGAGAGAGAGAGAGAGAGAGAGAGATTCTTGTTCTCTTGGAGAAACTAAATCTTCATTTATTTGGACATTTTGACCATTATTGTCCCAACCCCTTTGCCACTAGCCCTGGCTGGCAACCATAGAAAATGAATCTTATCCATTTTTAGTACTTTATTATTCAAGCGATGTCTTTGATTTTTATAATAAATTTTTCCCTAATCTTCTTCCTAAGGTAGCTTGAGGAGTTTCTATAACTTGTCCCTAAAATGTATCAAGGACTCTCTAGGTTCATAGAAACTGCAAACAAGTCTTTTTCACTGTTTGCCTTGAAGTTACTGATGAGTTTGTGAAAAGTTTTGTGTTTCTAACATAACAGAGAGAAGTCATTCAGAAAGGATTTGTTTGCCAAAGCATCCGCATCATTGGCTGGCAACCCTATGTTTAACATCTAAAATTGATTAAATACAATTTTGTTTGGGTTAGTAGTGATTAGCCTCATTGAAATGTGAATTTTCTTACCACAACACTCTACATTTTTGGAACCATCATGCTTTTTTTTTCCACAAGAAAACACATTTTTTTTTGTCATGACATGAAAGTATTATTAAAAACATAATACTAAAAGTAACTTTCCCACAGTCCTTGTTTTCATTTTGGACTCAAAATTAGATTTAACCACATGAATTATTCATTATTTGGAATTAGTTTACTGCTTCAAATAACTGACTTTGTAACCATTTACACATTCTTTTAATTTTGAATTACCTTAATTATCATAAAAGGAAACCTCAAAAATCCAGTAACTCAGTAAAATTTTGGAAAAGAAAAGGAATTTGCATAAAATAAAAGTGGTAATAAAAAGGTTGTTCTGTTCAAAGATGACTAGCTTCAATGTTTGAGAAATTCTTTACAAAAATGGACTTTTGGCAATTGTAAAATCTGGGTGACAACTTTTATTTTTGAATCACAGAATATACGTAAACTTTGTTAGTTGAGTCCTACTTGATGAGGGACTCACTGAGAAAAACCAGTCTTGAATGTTTATTGTTATTAAAATATCATTGATAAAGAATTAGAACAAACATGTTCTGTTTCAATTGTACAAAGTCATACCCAGGCAGTGGTTTTAAACTAACATTTGAATGTGAATTTTCTCGATAAACACCAAGTATATAGAAAAGTAAGAAATTGTTCATTGAACCTGGATTTAGTCTGAGTCTTAGTTCAAATTCAGTAGAATTTTCACAGTGCACTCTGTCAATCTTGGGAAGTGAGAAACTTCTTCAGTTTGTGTGATTGTTTGCTATGATTGATGGTTTGCAATGGTTACCAGTTTGACAGAATCTTACCAGAGAAGCTAACCCAGCAGGGATGGGTATCTGGATTAAGCCAGTCTCTGGTCATTCCTGTGAAGGATATTCTAGATTCACCGAGGTGGGAAACCTCAATTCAGCTGTTGGCAGAGCCTTGCTATGGGCGATGTCCTAAGCTGAATGAATGGGAGAAAGACTGCGGAGGCATGCATCACACTTTCCTCCGCCATGGCAGACGTATGACCAGCTGCCGCCATGACCTCCCCACTGCAGATGACTGAAAACAGGGGCGGAGAGAAAACTTTCGTTCCTCAAGTTGTTGTTGTCAGGATGTTATATCATAAAAATGAGACTATTGGCTAGTGCAGTTACGGCTGGATCCAGTGCTCCTTCATTTACAGAGACTTTGAAACCTTTGTTACCAAGTTGTTCTTATTCTTTCATCTCCCTTATCCAGGAAAATCCCAGTGTTGGTTTCTCTCTTTTCTGACTGAATCTCTCCTGCAATCATCCCCTTGCAGTTTCCTTTGGCTGCAGCATACAAAAATGGAGCCAATGAGGGGTAAATGGGTCTGTAATGGTAGCTCTTAAGCATTACATTGGTGTTTCTCAACAGTTTGATGATTGGGAAGACTGAGATCGGGACACTGAATGATGCGCTGCATTCTGAACCATTACCTCATATTATGGAGACCCACTACATAGTCACCAGTTAAAGGGGACACATCTCATTCTCTTGTGTGAGGATGAAACCTTTGTGGGCTAGTCATCTTCCTGAGACCCATCCTTCCTTAAGATAGAGACATTGGTGCTATGTGTGTGTGTGTGTGTGTGTGTGTGTGTGGTTTGTCAATGTAAGACAAGGTCTTATCTAACATGGAAAAAACTTGACCTCTGCACCCTTCTCTCAGCCTCCATGGTGATGAGATTGTATAACTGTATTATACAACTGAATTTTCTATTTGTTTTTTGGTAGTGGGGTCATTTCAAAGCCCCAGGTTCCCCAAATTCCCTATTCTCAAATAGAGGTTAGAATTCCTATAATTAAATATTAGAGTATTTATAGAAAAGCATAAACACTCAGATCAAAGTAATAGACTGAGAACTTCTTAGCTACCACTGACTTCAGTGTTACTACATGCAAAGGTTGAGATGATATCCCTCCATCTCTGCTCTGTGTTCTGATTTTCTCCTTGATAGATTTATTTCCACAGTGTATTACTGCACTGGAGATAAAGCTGGCTTCTAGCAGTCCTTGGATGATTGATTCTTGTCAATTTTATAAGATCTAATCTAATGCTCTGGCTGGTGTGAGTGTAGGCTCATCCTTAAAGTAACTTCTGTGACTAGGGAAGAAAACACCAGGACTTGCCAGGCCAGAAGACACAAAGTAAGCCAAGCTCCATTTGGATTATGTGAATATGGAAGAGGATGGCCCTTTGGAAAGGAAGATGAGAACAGTGGTGGTAAACAATGTGTTCCTCTAGAAATTTATTTCATGGATTCCTTGATTTAAAGAATGCTCTTATTTCCTTTGTATTTTTAGATAATTATGTTAGTTTCTCTTTACCGAGACACAGATCTTAAACCTGGAAGACAGCTGTTGAACTATTTACCAGGATAGGAAGGACAAGAGTAATTTTTGATTTTATATCTTTAATAGCAAAACCAAACTACATACATATATCCCAATTGCTTGCTTGTCTTTTATAATATCTTAAAGTGGGTTGTATACTGTGAGAGTATCAGGGATGGCAAATACCTAAACTATTCTATTTGCTATCATTATGCTTGAGTCATATTAAGCACACAGAATATTACTCTAGAGTTAGTTTAGAATCCTCTCACCAGCACTTATGAATTACTTTCTACCCAGTCACAATTCTTTTGGTTGCTTTCATTTAAAATGCAATCAATGATTGCTGCTGGGCATATCCATATATCTACTGCTATTTGTTTTCAAAATCAAATTTACAATGTCAAATTTATTATTCATTTATTATGTTCTGAGAAAAAAGTGAAAAGCCTGAGGACTAGACTTTGGAGAGCTATCAGTATGTTGAAAATGACAGGCTGGTGATTAGAATCCAAGTAATAAGGTAAAGGTATTTTAACAAAAATAGTGATGCCATGTGAGAACAGAGCAGGGGTTGTCTGAGAATTCTCTTACACTAAAGTGAAATTCGGAATTATTAACTTGGAGTCTTTAGAATTCCTTACCACAGCTCAAGTTTTCCTCTCACAGCTGGGAGGCCTTTCAAGCCCTCGACTATAGTTAGATTGGAACTGGCTGCTGGAATCTGATTCTTTATATTCCAGACTACATATATCTCTTCATTCTGTCCCTGCCCCAGGCTCTTCTTCTCATACCATGATTTTCTCTAAGCGTTCCCTTCATTAATACATAACTAAAGGCTTTTCTTTTCTTGAGGCTCCTTCTCCTTTCTCCTTCTCCCCTACCCTTCCTTAACTTTGAACCCAATGTGTTGCTCTTATGACAACAAATCATCCTGTGTTATCTCTCAAGGCATTTGTCACCATTTTCTCTGGGTTAGAAATGGCACAGATTGTGGTACCCCACTTTCTTAATTTTTACCCACCTACTCCAAACTCCAACTTTGATCCATTCCTTAACTAAAAAAAAAAAAGTGTTTCTGTTTTCTTGCAGAAGCTGGAAAATTCCTCAGAGTTTCCCTGTTCCTACCAATCAGATTCTCCACCTTTCTTCTAGCTTCTACAATGAAGACGTTTGTTCTCTTGTGAATCTCAGTCCTTAATCATCCACCACAGGCTCCAATCATGATGTCATTACTGCTGTCCTTATCTCATCAGCTGTTCCCCTTCTATTTAAGAAAAGAGAGATATTTCTTGAGCATCGGAACATTCCTTGCTAGTCTGTGCATTGTTTTGAAAGGGTGCCATCTCTTTTCTTTGGTTAGCTTTATGAGAAACTTCTCAAAAATGTTTACCATAATCTCCATTCACTTATTATATAGACTCAAACTAGAGCAGTAAAATAAAAAAAAAATAATGATCATTTTTCAAAGTTTGTTTGTTGCTTGGCAATTTCACAGATGTAGAAAGTGTATTCTAACTATTGTGACTCCTCCCACACTGTCTAATCTCCTTCCCATACTTATCAATGCCTCCTGCAATTCCCATTCAAACATTTTTATCTCTTTGCTTTGACATCTTCCATAATCATCTTTGTGACCATGGTTTGAAACTATTCATAGTAGGTACTTCAATGGGCATGCAACTGAAGGCACTGACAGCTCAACCCCAGAATGCATCAGGTATCACCACTTCAGTAGGAAGTAATAGGACCGAAGAGTCCTCCCCAAACAATGAATGACAGTTGACTGACCAAGTGTTGTGCAGCCTATTGTAGGAAACCAGAGCTGTAGTGGCTGAGTTGGTTCTGCAAGCCCAGAGGTCAGCATTTTATAGCTCTTCTCACTATCTTCTGGCTCTTGCATTCTTTCTGTCCACTATTCCTCAATGATCCCTAAACTATACAGGTGGTGGTATAAACGTTCTGCTTAGGACTGATCACTTATTCTTGGCAGCTTGAGGAGCTATGATGGACATTCACTGCTCTTCATACAAAGGGAAGTTTCTCTGCTTAAGGCCAGGTGCAGCATTTATTTACGGCATGAAAACAAATCTTTAGAAGGCAGCTTGATGCTATGACAGTTTAGACAAACAGTAATAGAAAATTCACCAGTAGGGCTTAAGGTTTAATCAGCTAAGTGTTCTGACTGGATTTAGATTCCTGATGTAAATTTCCTCTTGTGAAGTAGGATTCAGGTCCAATCACAGAGCAGTTGGTAATCCCCACAACACTTGTGCCACTGCTGTGCGTGTTGGCATATATTACCTGGTAGATTAGAATCATAGATTTTAGTCTCTGTAGAAGGAGCGGTGGGCTGCGTCCCACCACCCAGCTAGCTTTACACGCGAAATAATTACACGGAAACTGTATTCATTTCAACACTGCCTGGCCCGTTAGTTCTAGCCTCTTATTGGCTAATTCTCACATCTTGATTAACCCATTTCTAATAATCTGTGTAGCACCACGAAGTGGTGGTTTACCGGGAAGATTCTAACCTGCGTCCATCTCGGAGAGGAGAGCTATGGTGTCTGCCTCATTGCCTTCTTCTCAGCATTCTGTTGTCTTCCCCACCTACCTATGTTCTGACCTATCAGGCCAAACAGTTTTTTTTTATTAATTAACCAATGAAAGCAACAGATAGATAGAAGACTCACCTACATCATTTCCCCTTTTTCTGTTTAAACAAAAAAGAAACCTTTTAACTTTAACATAGTGAAATTACATTTAACAAAACAGTTATAAAGCAAGAATTACAGTTACAATATTTATATCTATTTTATCTTTTATCATAACTAAGGAAAACTATAACTATAACTAACCATTAGGACTAACAGCTGGTCCAGATAACTGGTGCCTTGTCTCCCTTTGTACTTCTTTCACAAGACTTTTTTTTTTTTTTTTTGGAGTTTGCTCACTTCCTAACTGGAAGACTGCCTTGCATCTTGATTTCATTTATTTCATCCTTAAAGTACTACAATTCCAAAAGCTTCATTCTTGGACTTTGGAAATTCATGTTATTTAATTCACTTGTGTGCATTTAGAGCCAGATGTCCTGTAATGGTGGAAATATATTCTAAATTGGGTGACTGACTCACAAAAGTGATTTCTCTTTTCAAACATCAATTACAAAGACTAAGTTACAACATTATTGGATTATATAATCTTATGGGGCCTCTTAACATGCCTGTGGTCATTGACTAGGATATTTTATAGGCATCTCTATCATCTATATATCTAGTACTCGTCATTAATCAATCAATCAACAATCATTCAATCATATTCAGAGTATAACTAGAACTCCAGGCTAGCAAACCCAGGTGCTCAGTTGCCATGTCTACATGGATATTTAATAAGCAATTCAAACTTAAGGGAAGCAAAATAAAGCATTTATTTCTGTTTGTCTTATCACCAGTGGCTAAATTGTCAATCTGATATATGCAATATAAGAATCATCCTCAGAAGTAAACATCAAAAATTCAAGTGTCAAAAAGAAATAATTAGTATCAAAAAAATTCCAATATGGTCATTTTACACCATTAGGGAAAGTATTTTGAATCTTTTCTTAAAGCAGGGACATATTTTGACAATTTGGGGAGTGAGTGACTGGAACACTTGCTACCAGAATTAGAGGCCATGTGGAGAAAACCATTTTACTATTGAAATTAAACATTTAGACATGGCCACTTTTATTCTTATGATAGCATATCTACAAAATCAAAATATTTTATGTTTATAAAGCATTTTTCTTTTTGACTGCAAACAATTTAGTAATTATCTTATTAACCAAAGTTTCACAAACCATTAGAGCTGAACAAGAAATTGCATTACAAATGTATTTTGTTGAATTGTGCAAGCATTCATGTTAGTATTCATGTTGATGGTCAAGTTTATGAATGATAAGAGTACTTCATTATCAGAGTATATAGAAGGATCCTTCTTAATTTAATCTTTTCAAAGAGTCTTTGAAACAATGGGAAATCCATTGATAACTGACAAGGGCTGGCTGAGCTATGTGGAGAGGTTGTTGACCTGATGCTGCAAGCCCATCAGTCACAGAGTACTTCCTACAACCTGCCCTGTGTGCTGCAGAAAAGGAGGAGTGAGCAAACACGGGAGAAATGAGGATTTGAAAGAGCGCTCTCATCAAAAGAAGTTTCTGTGTTGTTTTCTGGACGATTGTTTTGTGACTGAGCTGCCTCATTACTGATTGGTGTTAGAAACATTTGCGGATATGAAAATGCACAACTTGGAAATCTTTTATATTGTAGAGACTTTTTATATTTGTCAAATTTTCACCACCATATCATTATGTCATAACTTTTTTCAAGCATGTCTTATAGTCTTTTTAATGTGGTGATTTTAAAAGACATGTGAGCTGGAAAAGGACAATTTGAGGCCTAAATGCACAAGCAGTGCTAAGAATAATTACAGGAGCCAGGATGGCTCAGCGGTAATGGCATCTGAGGCCAAGTCTGATCACTTGTGTTTGATCCTGGAGCTCTTGTGGTGGAAGAGAGAACTGCCTCCTGAAGATCACTGGAACTGAACCTTGGTGCAGGCGCACACACACAGCCATGGGAATAAACACAATTACTTTGCAATTAAAGCTGCTCGCCATTGTTATTTTTACTCATAACTCAAATTATCCTCTGACAATTTGCCTTGCTTACAGAAACTGTTGCGAGGTATGTCAATAATATAATCAAGCTTGAAGACACTTCACCAAGAATCACTCAACACACATATGAAAATTTTCAAGTAGCTATTTGTACTTTCAAAAGGTTAAAAAAAAAAACTTTACTTAATAGAAAAACTTGGAATGTGATAGTTACAACACCAGACTGTAAGCACAATTTATTCTGTTTTGAAACTAGCAAGTCTTATGCATTTTTACAGTCACATAAACAGATTAAGATACCTGTCATTTAGTAGCAGAACTACACACATCTCTCAAAGAAAATCATGTTATCACCAAGAATTTGAACATTTTCAAAATTTATAAAAATATTATAGAAAATTGAGTGCAATAGTTGGAGACTGTTGTATTCTGACTTTGTATGAGTTTTGATTGAAAGGGTTTGGTGTTGCTATTGATCAAAGTATTTCTGGATCAGCCCATTTCTGGGCAAGACTGGTAATATAAATTTTATTGGAGAGCCAAATGATGGATGATAACTGAATGCAACAAATTATCCTCTGGCCTACACACACACACACACACACACACACACACACACACACACACACACACACACAAATAAGTAAATAAATCTAAAAAATATTCATTTTTTGACAAGCAAGATAGTTCAGTGAGTTCAGACAATTTCCAACAAGACCCACCATCTTAATTTGATCCCAGGACCCACATGGTGGAAGGGGAGAACCAGCTGCCACAAATTATCATCTGACTTTAGCACATATCCCTACTCCAGCACACAAGTAAGTAAACCTTTAAAAATCATATTTAGTTTGATAAGGGCATAGATTTCACCAGTTTTTCATATGTGGCATTTGAAAGATTTGTAGTATGATGTGAAATTAAGATTTATTCTCTGAAAAGAGTGGTCTAGGATTAGCTCCATCTAAGGAAGATGTGGTGATCAATCCTGTCTTGAGGGATCCTTGCATGTGCCAACAGTGAAGCTGACTTAACCATGTTGCTCCTTGAAAGACTGATCTTTAGTATAAAAAAAAAAAATCTCAACACAATCTGAGCACCTTACTTTCTTCAGAGAAGATTTTACATGAAAATTATTAGAGATAAAATATAAAAATGTATTCTGAATAATGACAACAACTTGTTAGCTTTATAGTCTTATTAGCATTATTAATTTTTATTAATGTTGTTTTGACTCAATAATAATTTCCAGAAGCATAGAAAAACCCATATTAAGAATACACTGTTATCGTACTAGGGGAGTCTGGCATTTTAGTAGAGGCAGAGCTCTGATGGATCACTTGTAGGAAGACTTTTTTTCTGAAACAGGGTTTTTCTGTGTAATCTTGGCTGTCTTAGAACTCACTTTGTAGACTAGGTTGACCTTGAACTCAGAGATCTGCCTACCTTTGCCTCCTGAGTGCTGTGATTAAAGGCCTATGCCATCACCTGGCAAAAAAAGAACTTTAAAAATATTTTAAGTGTGTGTATGTGGTTTTTATTTTTCAGCTTGTTTATATGGTGGATTATGTTGACAGATTTTCATATGTTGAATCATCCCTGCATCTCTGAGATGAAGCCGACTTGATCATGATGAATGATAGTTAAGATGTGTTCTTGGTTTCAATTTGCCAGTATTTTATTTAGTAAGTTTGCAACAATGTTCATGAGTGAGATTTGTCTGTAATTCTCTTTCTTAGTAATGTCTTTCTGTGGTTTGGGTATCAGAGTAATTGTAGCCTCATAAAAAGAGTTTGGCAATGTTCCTTCTGTTTCTATTGTGTAGAATAATTTGCGGAGTATTGGTATTAGTTCTTCTTTGAAAGTCTTGTAGAATTCTGAGCTGAAACCATCTGGTCCTGGGCTTTTTTTTTTTTTTTTTTGGTTGGGAGACTTTTGATGACTGTTTCTATTTCTTCAACAGTTAGAGTCTGTTTAATTTGCTTATCTGGTCTTGATTTAATTTTGGTAAGTGATATTTATCCAGAAAGTTGTCCATTTCCTTTAAGTCTTCCAATTTTGTGGAGTACAGGTTTTCAAAATATGACCTGATGATTCTCTGTAATTCCTCTGTGTCTGTTATGTCCCCCTTTTTATTTCTGATTTTGTTAATTTGGATATTCTCTCTCTGCCTTTTGGTTAGTTTGGATAAAGGTTTGTCTATTTTGTTGATTTTTCTCGAAGAACCAATTCTTGGTCTCATTGATTCTTTTATTGTTTTCTTTGTTTTTATTTTGTTGATTTCAGCTCTCAATTTGATTATTTCCTGTCGTCTCGTTCTCTTAGGTGAGTTTGCTTCTTTTAGTTCTAAAGTTTTCAAATGTTCTGGTAATTCACTAATATGGGATTTTTCCAGCTTCTTTATGTAGAGGTTTAGTGCTATGAATTTTTCTCTTAACACTGTTTTCATTGTGTCCCATAAATAGGGTATGTAGTGTGGTCATTTTCATTGAATTTTAGGAAGTCTTTAATTTCTCCTTTTTATTTCTTCCTTGATGGTTCAGGTGAGCATTGTTTAATTTCCATGTGTTTGTGTGTTTTCTGGAATTAGTATTGCTGTTGACTTCTAGTTTTAAACCATGGTGATCTGACAAGTTACATTGGTTATTCCATTTTTTTGTTTTGTTGATGTTTGTTTTGTGTTCGAATTTTGAGAAGGTTCCATGAGGTACTGATGGGAATGCAAGCTGGTCCAACCCCTTTGGATATCAGTGTAGCGATTTCTCAGAAATTTCTTCCTCAAGACCCAGTAATACCTCACTTTGGGGTATATATTCAAAGGATGCTCAATCGTGTCACAAGGACATGTGCTCAACTATGTTCATAGCATCTTTGTTTGTCATAGCCAGAACCTGGAAACAACCTAAATGCCCCTTGACCAAAGAATGGATAAGGAAAATATGGTACATTGACACCATGGAGTACTACAAAGCAGAAAAAATTAATGACATCTTGAATTTTGCAGGAAAATGGATGGAGCTAGAAAACATTATTTTGAGTGAGGTAATACAGACACACAAAGACAATTATCACATGTAACTCACTCAGAGGTGGTTTTTAAACATAAAGCAAAGAAAACCAGCCTACAAACCACAATCCCAGAGAACCTAGACAACAATGAGGACACCAAGAGAGACTTACATAGATCAATCTACATGGGAAGTAGAAAAAGACAAGATCTGAGTAAATTGGATGCATGGGGACCTTGGGGGAGGGTTAAAGTGAGGAGGGGAGAAAGGGAGGGGAGCAGAGAAAAATGTAGAGCTCAGTAAAAATCAATAAAAAGAGTGTGTGTGCGCGTATGTTTGTAAAGTGCAGTTATGAGCAACTCAATGACGTTGATGCTGGAAACGAAACGCCAGTTCTCTGGAAGAGCAGAAAATGTTTTTAACTACTGAGTAATTTCCTCAGCCCCATGTAGGAAGACCTTGAAGAGAAAAGTAGGCCAGATTTGCTTAGTCCTTTGAACTTAAAAACCAGGTACAGAAAGCACCTCACTCAGCAAATGCATGCTATGTGAACCAATTTCCAGTTCTCCGCAAGACCCTAGGAAAAAAACAAATATTTGGACTACAAGTGAAATAATTCTTGGATGCAAAGAAACTCTGGCAACTGTCATCCATACAGAAGATTATGTCTAATCATGGTCTCCGTTGTGTCTCTCTTTGATGATTAATGACAGTAATCATCTTTTGGTAGGATTTACTGGTTATTTGTACACTGGTTATTCATTGAAAAAAGGTTAAAGAATTTAGCCCATTTAAAAAAGATTAAAGTTTTAATGATATTTTTCATTTATTTGTATGGTTGTTTTGACTGCATGCATGTCTGTGTACTTCATTAGTACAGTACCTGCAGAGGCAGAAGAAGGCCATGTGTGTGAGTGTTGGGAAGGAAACTGGTTCTCTGAAAGAGCAACCAGTTCTCTTAACCACTGACAGAGTCAGCTCCCAGCCCCAGTCCATTTTTTTTAAGCAACAGGCTACTAGATTTTTGTAATTGAGGTATGTAATTACTACCTAAAATACATGAGCCATAGAAGTACAATTAGGGAGTAGTATTTTGGCAGTAATGAAAGGAGGAAAAGACCTGGAAGTTGTTCTGGGGGGTATTTTATTTTTAAATTGTTTTTATTAAGCTATATATTTTTTTTTCTTGCTTCCCTTCTTTCCTCCCCTTCTATCCTCTCCCATGGTCCCCATGGTCACAATTTACTCAGGAGATCTTGTCTTTTCCACTTCCAATATAGATTAGATCCATGTATGTCTCTCTTAGGGTCCTCTTTGTTGTCTAGGTTCTCAGGGATTATGAATTGTAGGCTGGTTTTTCTTTGCTTTCTGTCTAAAAGCCTCTTACAAATGATTATATGTTATATTTGTCTTTCTGGGTCTGGATTACCACACTCAATATGATGTTTTCTAGATTCATCCATTTGTTCACAAATTTCAAGATTTTTTTTTGTCGTGTATTACAAATAGTGCTGAAATAACTGGATATCAACATGTAGAAGAATGCAAATAGATCCATATATATTGCCTTGCACAAAATGCCAGTCCAAATGAATCAAAGATTTCAATATAAAATCACCTACACTGAACCTCATAGAAGAGAAAGTGATAAGTACACTGAGAGTAACAATTAATAAATAGGACCTCCTGAAACTGAGAAATTTCTGTAAAACCAAGGACATGGTCAACAAGACAAAATGGCAACCTACAAAATGTGAAAAAAAACTTCACCAACCCATCATTGGGGGGTAAGATTTTAAAATGTTTTTGATGGCTAATGCTAGAGATTTTCTGTATAATGTTATGCTTAAAGTTAAAAATACATCCACCACTAAGTTTTTGTTGAGTGTTTAAAAATGAAATCAGTACTTCATGAGAGACATGTAGCAAATAAAAATCTTGGAACATTGCTACTGCGGCTTAAATTTGAAAGGGGAAAGTCAGTGTTTAAGAGAGGCACAGGGTAGTTCACTTTCTTTGCATTGTATTTGTGTTTGATGACGAGTGCTCCCAAGTTCTTGCTGCCTTGCCTGCAACTTGTTTTTATGCTTCCTTGCCATGATTACCTCTTGTCCCTCTGGAGCCATAGACCCAAATAAACACCTTGGTCATGGTACTTTATCACAGTATCAGAAGAATAATTTCTTCACTGACTTTTCTCCTTAGCCTGGAACTGTAACTTTTCGGGAGGAATAAGCCTGAGTATAAATGTAGATAGTTGTCTCTAGACGAATGTGGGCAGCTAAGGCAGCTAACTATCCATTCATTGGAGAGCAATAAGTTCTTTGCCTCAGGTTCCAATTTGTTGCATGGATGAAAATGAGTTTTCTTTTACGAACATTAGCAACACGAAAGGAAATTATCATTTCATATGAGAGTTAAATGTGTGTGCTTATCTTGTCAGTCCCCAATTAAATTATTCAGTAAAAAGTACAGCTTTGACATTCAAAATGTAAGCTTATGTCTTCCTTTTAGTTTAAAGCATAATTTTTTCCAGGTTATATTCTAATTTAATATATAAAGAAACTTGTATATTTTAAAAAGCCCTACTTTTTATTTTAAATATAATCATAGATCATTCAGTAAAAAAATTAGTTTTCCAAGTCTTATAAAAGACACATTAGCCTATAGGTATGTTCATGTTTCTTGCAACCTGGGATTTCGTACTATTTTTCAATGTATTTAGTTAGATTTAGAATTCATGTATTGTTCTTTTTAAAATAATGTTTACTTACTAAAGAAAGAGCATCCCCTTTGATTTAAGTTTGTATGTAGTATTTTCTTATGTGTTTTTTAAATGTATTCAAATAATGAGATTAATTTCAAAAACAACAAAACAAACTCTTACTTAATAGTAGAGGTTAACTTTAAAGCAATGGAAATTGGAAGAAAAATGACTATTGCATTGCATATACTATGCTGTCCACTATGAATTTGTTTAGTAAAATTATTTAATAAGATTTTTTGTTCCATTAAAGTAAAAATGCCATTATAAATTCAATAAAATAATAGGCAAAGTTTTTTTTCTGTCTAAATACTGACCCACTTCAGAGCTAAATCTCTGGATTAAAGAAAAAAGGAATAAGTCAAACAAAACTGATGCATGTGGTATTATTGAATTATTATCCTTATTACAAAACATGTATTACATATCATGGTTAATGTGTAAATTTTTGAAATAATAGTATTTATGTAGGGTTTCTCTGAGATCTGTATTATTATTAATGGTTTCCCCAGAATAAAAGTTTGAGAAATACTAATCCAAGTGGCCAGAATTATAAAATTTAGAACATTTCTTGGAAATCATTATGTAGTGAGTGCTAGAAGACCCTTGTGGTATTTTCCACTAGTCAATTCATCAGTCAGGATTGACAAAGCCCCAAGATCCTTCCATGTTCTGAGATGGGAATTCCAAGTGCAGACCTATAATGATAATTTTCTTATTCTACCTGGAAAGTGGCACCTGAGAGCTTCTGCTCATATCGGATGTCACTATCATTCATCTGCAACTTCCAAGTTGAATAAAAATCTTTGTCTCCCACTCTCCCACACATTACACAGGACAAATCCAATTCCATTTATCTCTACTACCAACCCATAGTCCCCAGAAACTACTCTCTACTGCCATGTTCATCATCCTATGCAACTCAAACCTATATTATTACCTTGATTTTATGAAGGATGCCTGCATTATACTATCTCCCTTGTATCTCCTATTGGTCTTTATAAAGAAACTGAATGTTCTTAAAATTCTCAGATTAGATGCTGTCTTTGATTTCCTAATCCCCCACAGGTCAATACTCGTCCATGGCTTTCCATATTTAAAATAAAATATGAATGCTCTACTCAAACCCTGTCTTATTAACCAACTGCCTGCTTCTGTGACTTCATTTCCTAGGTTATATCTCGCCTTTGGTTCCTACGCTCCAGTGAGCTGTCCTCCTGACTCTGCAAAGAAGGTGAGTTTATTCTTTCTAATTTCTTTATTTCTACATTCTGGCATTTCCAATCTTCTGTGACCACCTACTTCTATCAGGAGTTTCCCCAAGACCCAACTTAAAGTACATACTGAGTAACTGCTTTAAAAGTGAAAGGTATATTTCACTAATAAAATCTGTATGCATTTGTGATGTATGATAGCATGTATTTGATATAGTTATGCATTGTAAAATGGTTAAATCAAGTGTAATAGCATGTTGATCATCTTGCATACTTTTTGGTGTTGGGAGGAATTTTTGAGAACTGTTCTCTTAGCAATTTTCAAGCACAGAATGTATTTTTCTTCTATATTGAAAAAACCTTGGACATATTTACATAACATTTTAAAAAATAGAATGCTATTTATAATGACTAAACAGGTCTAAAGAAGTTATGTACTTTAACATTTAATTTTTTTATTTGAGGATGCATCTACTCTTTGCATTTTTCAAGAATCCTACAGACTGTTTTGAATGAAGTGTGTTATTATTAACTAGCGTCTCTATGAAGTGTAGCAGTTCTTTCAAATGCATCCACACTGTCTGTGAAACCTCCAGCCATTCCACCAACATTGCCTACCCTTTCACCCCATTCATGGCTCCTGAAACTTAGCATTCAATATTCGGTGTCTAGGATTTTGACATTGTACGATTCTGTGTACCAGTGAGATTAGCACTTTCCTCTTTGTACTTTGTCTTACTAGTGTGTCTGACTTCATCCGTGTTGTTACAGATGACAGGATTTCTTTTTCTATTATTCTATTTCAGTTCTCTGTGGGGCGCTTGGTTTAGTGACAATTTCCAAGTTAAATATTATTTGTTTGCTTTTCATTTCCTCTGAATATAAGGTAAACTTAATGAAAGCCGAGAGCTCATGCATTGTTTGTGTGGTTCCTCTCCGCGCTCTTGACTAATGATAGCGCCTAAAACTGGAAGTACTCAAATGATGAATAAACAAGCATTTTAATGGCTATGGTGAAGGAATGTAAACTGAGGAAGGTGACTGGCATTTCATTATCATATGGTTACCCTTCTGAACATGGTAAACATCAAATGACATAGCAAGCTTGAGGTAAGTCCTGTTACTGCAGGCTTTTAATACCTAATATGAGGATTCCAAATTAGAATTATGTTCAAGACCCTTGTTAGCACTCCAAACATACATTATATAGTGAACAGCTGTCAATTTGTTTAGCCTTCCAGTGGCACTAACCCCTGAGCTAAACTATCACAGCAATACTAGCACACATGCAACTAACATGCACACCCTTGATGAATCTGATACTTTCTAACCACACCAAATTGCATTCCCTTATAATATTACTTATTAAAAACATCATAAACACCAGTTGTTAAAATGTTTTGATAGAAACTTTTATCTAGACAAAGAAAAAAAAAACTACCTAAGTTTCAGGACATTTTTCTCCTTTGTTGTTTTGGGGAATGTAAAAAATGCATTTTCTACTTTCTTCTGGAATGCTTATTTGCTTCATTCAAAATTGCTATGTCACAAATAACAGGAAGATGTACCTGGTAGTTATTACAGAGAGAAACACATTATTTTTGTGAGGAGGCATTCATAAGAAATCAATGTGAGTCCATTTGGAAAAGTGGAATTGTTTAGAGAAATATCATCTTCACTCAGTTTTTGTCCATTTTCTGAAGACATAGTATGACAATCAATTTGAGAGGGCAATTTTTTTTCTAAAAATCTGCCATTGTATTATACCAGATAAAATGGCTTTATTACTGTTATTGCAAATTCTTCTGCCATATCCCACTGCTCCAACATTGCCTTGTTATTGACTTTACCCCTGCATTAGCAAGACTTCTTTAAAAGAAATTTGCCAATTTTATATAGGATCTTAAAACTCTTTATTTAACATGTTAACAGTATAATATTAACTATTCTTATAGGTGGAAATAGAAAAAAATTGTGTTGATTAGAATTATTTTTGTACTTTAGAATAAATGTTTGTTTCCTTAGAATAATTAACAATATTCTTCTGTAATAGCTGCTTTATACAAAATTCCCCTCACTCCACTATAACAACAGAAAGTGAAATGCCATCTTGTTTTCCATGAAGACAAAAATTATTCATTTTGTAATAAGCACTGACATCTCTGTATATAAAACTTCTTGCTATTGTTTTTCCAATATTGTTATAACTTCATTTGATTTTATCACTTCTATGTTCACCCACATTTACTTGGTTAAATTTTCCTCTACAATTAAAAGCTTAACTCTGTTTTTCCAGTTCTCTATTGTATATGCCCCTTAAGATGCTCAGTAAGGCTTTAAACTCAATTAATTCTTAAGGTGAAATAGCATGGCTATCCCTGAAATTCTCTTCCAGTGTTAATATTACCACACCTGTTAATCATACATTACACACCCACACCACCCCCTTCACATGAGATACTAGCGTATATAATGTTATATATTCCATATATATTCTATATATATACATATATACACGAGACACTAGCGTATATAATGTTATATATTCCATATATATACATATATACATACATACACACATACATAAATGGCTGAACAATTACTAGATGAACTAAACAATGAATACAACATAGGCAAGATTACTGTAAGCACGACATTATCTGTGGGCATAAAGAAAATAATTTAGAGTGTAGTTAAGGATTGTGCTGATTTAGTAAAGTGGCACTTGTAGGTCCTCTTCCAAAATCCGTGACTTCACTAGTCTTAGGTGGTTGACTAGGTTCCTAGGTATGATTTCTCTCTTCTTTATTGGTTCCTTTATAGACCTCCAAGAGAGCTTTTGGTTGTTATTAAGGTTCACATGCCACTACTGCACACTTAGGCCTATTGTGGCTTGCTAGCTATTGTATTTCATAGGCACAATAGCTGGGCCACACTGTGGGTTGACTCCCTTCTTTGGAACTTGCTTGTCAGCTTCTCAGACCTTGTGGAAAAGTGATGTTTAAGGACTTATTGTTTCCACTATTTCAAATGGGAAGGCATTTTGCACATTACATATTCACCCATACTATAAACAAATTTACAAAAACATAGCCTTAAAATTTGGAATCATGTTCATATGTCAAATGCTTAGAATTCTTTCTGATTTACCACCTAATATTTTAAAGCTGTTTCTATGCATTAACATGTAAAATTTATATATTGAACCACTATCTTTATAGACATATTGTATGGCTTTTAATGTAATTCCAATCAGTAAATCAATTTGTTTTGACAACCAGACAATCTATATAAATAATATATAAATATAAGCCATTGCATCTAATAAATTTTCTCCCGTAAGTGAAATTGAAAACTAAAACTTGAACAAAAATAAAAAGTAAATAAGAAGTTTGATAACATTATTATTATTATTAGGTGATAATTGTGGTGAAAGCAATAAAATCAAACAAAATATCAAATGAAGAAGAACTGAGAGTCTCTGATTTTTAAGTAAACATTTTAGGTGATAATGCAGATTCATATCACGAAGGCTTTCTTACAACTTCAAGAGCTTACCTCCTTAGAAATTTAAACTGGCTAAATATTTCTTCACAGGAAGTCTATTACAACTTGATGAGCACTTGAAAAAAGGAAGGCATCCCATGGTTAATGCCAAAATACAAAATGAATTTCTTCTTCCTTTGAGAAATTGTTTCATGTGTTTATTTGTAAGGAAACAGGAGGCTCATTTAAAAAGAGATTTGAAGGATGTTTATAATGCTGGCTTTTGCATTCACGGAACATCAATTCCTCTTCAGATTCAGATCTCAGACATATTATTGTGCAGATAGGTTGGCATTCTTTTAAAAATAACTTTATATAGTCTGTCTTACTTGTATCTGTGTTGTAATTCTTGATTTTTTCCAACACTTAATTTTGTGATTGATTTTGAAGGTTCAGTTATCAACTTCTATACAAACAATAGTAACTTCACAGATTGTGAGAAAATGTACATCCTCTAGCATTCAGATACTAAAATCCAAGTGTATGAAAAACATTACCCAAAGATATTCTATGTATTGGATATTTATCATTCCCATGTTACTTGATGGTGTTATTGGTGAGTATCAGTCACATATATTATGAGAGAATATGCATAGCTATTTTGAGTAAGTTACTACTTATAGAAGGTATACTTTAAGATTTCAGACTCCATATAAGCATTTGCTATGGTTGCTGAGAGTACCAAATACATTTTGTCTTAATTGTTCATCACTAAGGTGTAAACAATGCGGTAACCACGTCAACAGAGTAAGGGTAATACAAATAGAAACCTTATGAGTACTGAAGCTTGATCTGGAATAAGCATCTTTATATAAAAATTAAATTTACCTGACAAATATATGCTCTTGCTCAGTGATGGCAACAAAGGACTAAATGAGCTTTCTATTTGAAAGCCACTCCCTGGGGAAGACTGCTCCATTTTACAGAATGATTCATGTATTTGGAATATAAAATGTAACTAGGGATAACATAATGGAAGCAGATAAACAACAAAATGACAGCCACTCATGCCTATAAAATTTTGAGAATATCTTCTTATAATTGCCTTGGGGAAGTCAATATACAAATATTAATTGTCTTTGCAAATTAAATTGAGTTAGACACAGGTTTGAAATCCAAGTTGCATTTTAATACTGTGAAGGTAAAATCCAGAGCCATGTCTAGTGTCTTCCTTTGCTGATCCTCATGTAGAGACCTTGTCAATAAAAGGGAAGGAACTAAACTTCTTTAATATCCTTGAAAAACCTTTCTCTCTAAAGTTGGTTCAGTTACACACAGACTTCTTATTTACAAAACCAATTTTCTTACATGCTGGGCTGTTAAAAACGACTAATGAATTAATAAGACAATCACCTAAAATTGTCATAACACAGTCCTAATTAAAACCAAGTTTAAGAAAGAAATGAATTCTCAACTTGTAGAGTAGTACTTGCGTCCAGTTTTTATGCTTGCAGAACTCAGTACCTATTGCAGGGACTCAATGGTATGTAAAGCTATTTTCTCAGTGTTGTAGTTCCTAGGAGCTCAGTAGCTTCCATTTGCCCCAAATCTACAGTTTGAAGATGAAATCAAACTCTATTGGCCCAACTTTCCTTTGGCACTAAAGATCTATAGTAAATGGACAATAAATAACTTATGGATATGTCCACTCTTTTCACTCAAAGAAGACATTTAAACAGAAATCCATTGCTAGATGCTATCAGAAGTATTACCTGGTTTCTTGCTTTCCCATCCGCATACTTGAAAAATAATATACATTTTTTCATAAGCCTGCTTTTGTTGGCCCTGAAATATTGACCTGAGTGTGGCTTAGATCTTCACATCAAGACTTGGCTATCTACAGAGATCAGCACACATTTTTTAGCCCTCCTGTGACAGATTGGCTTTTCATTTACTACCTCTTTCCAAAGAAGCACTTAAGCCTGATAAGTCTATGTCTTTGGAAAGTTTACTCTCTCATTTATAATAAAGCTATTTAGAAAATCAAGATCATATGGCCAAATGATCTTTCAGTCTCTGCACGTGGAAGAAAACATAAAATTTATCCCCTCCAAAGTTAATTTCTAGTCATTGGCTCTAAAGATAGATCAAGATAAAATGAGCAAGTTATCTTAAATTGGAGTTCTTTGCTGATGCCATCATAATTCAACATTGCTAATTTCTTGTAGGTAGTGTCTCTTTATTTCCCTTTCCATGTTCCAGTCATTCTTTCTTAGACACAACATGGTTTGTGTTATCAGTACTCCAATACCTGAATCTGGGACTACTTATGTTTGGTGAAGAGATATACACTTGAAATCCTTCTGGTCTTATCCATTGCTTGCTAGTATACGTTGCTATACTGGTTAGTTTTCTCTTTCTTTCTTTCTTTCTTTCTTTCTTTCTTTCTTTCTTTCTTTCTTTCTTTCTTTCTTTCTTTCTTTCTTTTTTGGATTTTCGAGACAGGGTTTCTCCGTAGCTTTTGGTTCCTGTCCTGGAACTAGCTCTTGTAGACCAGGCTGGCCTTGAACTCACAGAGATCCACCTGCCTCTGCCTTCCGAGTCCGTGATTAAGGGTGTGTGCCACCACCGCCCGGCCTACTGGTTAGTTTTTTTTTTTTTTTTTTTGTCAACTTGATACAAACTACAGTTATCTTAGAGGAAAGACGCTTATTTGAGAAAATGCCTCCATGGACTGACCTGTTGGTAAATCTATGGGTCATTTTTTGTTGGTGGTGCCATCTCTGGCAGTACTAGGTAGTTTAAGAAAGCAGGTTTAATAAGCTAAGAGGAACAAGCTACTAAGCAGCATTCTTCCATGGCATCTGCTTCAGTTTCCATCACACACACAGACACACACACACGTGCATGCACACACAATGTGTCCAAGACACTTGTTTACACACACAGACATACACACATATATACATTATACATGCATGCATATGTGTGTTTGAAAGTGCTTGTATATGTATATGCACATGGGAAATACCACTAGTTATCCAAAAAAGTCCATTCTCCCTTTTCTCCATAGATCAGAACGACTATGCAACCTGTTTAACATAATCAGATTCCTCTATGCATATTTTGTCATGTGAAAACTGTGCTTTGTATTCCCTATAAAACGGAAATAGGGCAATAGCTACAACAGCCAGGACTGAGGCATAGTACAGTGGTTTTGTCTTTTAATATGTTATTCTCTGAGAGAACCTTATAATTGGTATATCTCATAGACCTGGCTTTCACCTTATGTGAAAACCATGATTAAAGTTATGACTGAGATTAAGATAGATAAAAATTAGACCTCATTTTTTCCATATAATTATATGAACCAGATGTTCCTGTCATTAGGTAACATTTTACTTTTCTGGGATCTTTTACAGAGCTGAAGACTAGACAGTCGTTGTTAAAGTTTTCTTTAGTCATTATAAAAGGTAAGTAAGGTATGATACTAGAAAATCGTAAAAATAGGCTATTTTTCTCTAACTTTGCCAAATACAAATGGACTGGATATTGTAGCTGTAATTCTTAATTAATAACTGTTTGTTACACATAATTTTACTGTGCTGTTGATGTACAAAAGAGTTCCACATTAGCTCAGAATGAAGTATAACAAAGGTGTATTTATTAGGGGGTAAACTCACCAAAAAAGTAGTGATCCACAGTCCTCTGCGTGCATGGAAACCTGAAACCAAATCTAACAGCCAATGGGTCCACACGCGCTTTGCATCTGCATTTATATTATATGAGAGACCACACCCAAAGTGGGCCAGTATCTTAAAGGCTATTGGCTGAATGGGTTCCTACAGCACTATGTTAATATTAAAACCTTTCCTTTTTATGTAGACCAAAATTGGGAAGTACTGTGTAATATCCTTCTGTACACTGTGAATATATATTCTTTCATTAGTTAATAAAGATCCCATGGCCAGTAGCCAGACTGGAAATATAGGTAGAACAACCAACTCAGAATGTTGGGAGAAAGAAGGGCTGAATCAGAGAGTTGATAGTCAGAAGTAGAATGAGTCAGATACACAAAATGGGATAAAGGTAAAAGCCCCATGGCAGAATGTAGATGAATAGAAATGGGTTTATTTAAGTTATAAAAGCTAGTTTCTAACAAGTCTGAGCTATCAACCAAGAATTTTAATTAATATTAAGCCTCTGTGTCAGTTATTTGATAACTGGTGGGTGGGACAGAAGCTTCCTCCAACACTATGCTAAGCAAAATAAGCCAGGCTCAGAAAGGCCCCTGGATGAACTTAGACATGAAATTTTAAGTTGCTGAATACAAAATCAGAGAGTAGAATGATAGGTAACGGGGATGGGGAAGGAAAATGAAGCAATGTTGATAAAAAAGGGTCCCAATTTTTCATTATGCATGCAAAATTTCTTTTAGAGATTTACTAGAGAGTGCAGTGACTATTTTTAAGGAATATGTAAATTTTGCTTCTAAATTAGATCTTATATATACAAGAGCACAGGATTTCTCTCTCTCTCTCTCTCTCTCTCTCTCTCTCTCTCTCTCTCTCACACACACACACACACACACACATATACATACACACTATCTCACATATATTTTCTCTCTTTTACACCATCATATATTCACTTACTTTCTCTCTCTTATACAAATAGATGCTCTCTCTCACACGGAACCAAGTGAAGGGGTGATGTGTCAATTATCTTGAGAGTGTTAATAATTTTCAAGTATAGATTTATAACAAAATATTACCTAAAACATGTTAAATGTGTATAATCTTGTCATTTATATTGTGATAAAGTTGGGATAAAATAAAAGCACACACACACACACACACACACACACACACACACATATATATATATCTTATATAGTTAGATGGATATAAATTTAAGTATGGACCCAAATAAAATTTGAGTATGGTGTCAAATAACTAACATGTAGTATGAAGAGTATTGTACAAAATACTTACCTCCTATTTAAACTAGAGCACATTGGTTTTTAAAATAAGTTGTTGTTCCTCATTGGGTGACAAAATAATGAGATGTAATATAGAAGATGTTTGTAAAGTCACAAGAGGGTAGAGAAACAGCACTCAAGAATGCCATTTGGAATAGTACAAGGTGAAACCATCCTAAGTATAAAGAAGCTTGTTAACATTTCTATTATTTGCAGTAACTTTAACTTTCAATATTATAATCACATTACTGGCTAAACATTTTTTAAGTTGAGATTTCAACAAATGGAAAATTACTAAACTGCTACAATAGGAAGCTAAATGATAGAAGGGCAACCAAATAAGAAAATGTACAAGAAGCTGTAAAACTTGAAAACGAAGCTTGGTCGACTTCACAGTTACCCACATGAATATAAAACTTGCAAATGCAGCTGAATAAATATTTCATGATATTTTAAACTTACCTAGGCATTTTGAATCCCTATTAAGAGGAAAGACACACGGTTGACTTGGCAATCACAAGGCATTTACTTAATGAAAAGCCATTGTTATTAGTGGACTTTATTATTTATTTGAAGATAGAAAGCTGAAAGTTATCTGCAGGTCAGCAAATAACACAGACAATTGAAAGCACAAAGGTTCTTTGGCATCTATGGTTTTACTTAATTAGATTTTCAGTTAGACGCTAGGCTGTGCATTATACAAAGGTCTTCTATATTCCCTAGGTGGATATAATAGTATATGGAGGTTTTGCATGCTATTAATCGTGGCATAACTATAGATCAGCAATGAGATTATGCTCCATTCCATAGAAGATCATATAATTTTTTCCAATAACACTAAAATAAAATGCATCTTAGGCAGCTATCTGTGTTATTTCCTCCTGTTCACAAATAACATATTATTAAAAATTAATAAAGTAAAAAGAATAGAAGTTAGCATTATTGTTATTTAAAGCAAAGAATGGTTTGATGTCATAGGAGAACACAATAATTTAATTCATATATTTAACATTGTTTGACATATTTCTAAGTACAAGCAAACAGACAAATAAAACAATGACAAAACCCCCTCCCATATTATATTTCCATGAATTCCAAGGTGAAGTTAATTACATTGGTATGCTATATTTTATTATGCAAACATGGAAAAAAGGAAATAATAACGCCATAAGACTAAAAGCAAAGATCCAATGGCACAAGACAGCCTTTCCCTTCAGTTAGACCAGATGAGGAGGGACAAATGAACGCAAACCCATATTGAGTCAGATACCATCACTGAGCATTTATATACTTGTTGTGGAATAAAAATAATATAAAATCCCTAGGAAATATTATTTCAAATCAAATTTCAATATCAAAGCTGAAATTTCTTCCCATCTCATACAATTTTAAAAATATTTAGTGAGATCCTAAAGGCAAAGAATTAGAATAAGTTTATTAAATACTTTCCTGTTTAATAGAAAACCAAACATGTTTCTTGGCTTTTAGATATTGTTGCAAATTGGATATGGTAAGTATGAAGGACAGAAGTGATCATAGACCAGGGATAATTTCATATAACTTTTGAAGGTTGACTTGCTAAAATCAAATTTAAATTAGGATAAAGAGGAAATCAACTTCATTACTTAACTTTAATTTATTAGTTTTAATTTTTCTATCCATACTAGATTAATTAATTTAAATAGTCAGACTTAACCATTCTACAATGCATGACAATATTTTACGTGTTTTTTAAAAGTAAAGAAACTTTTAAAACAATGTTTTAAAAAATATTTAAACATAGAGAATCAGATATATAGGGCATAGAATTCCCTTCCCATAGGCTCTCTCCTTTCAGTTTCTATTGTTATTAGTATCTTCATTACCATAATACCTCTTACAATTGACAAACCATGTTAAATGAAATCTAGAAATACAATAGGGTTCACTTTTATTGTGTAGCTTATAGTTTCTGAAAATCATCCTATCATGTCAATTATTATTACTTTAACAAAGATAATTCAACAGACTTGAAAATGCCATATGCTTAGCTTCCCATCATGTTCTACCCTTAAATTCTCTGGCAATAGGACTACAAGCCTTTCCTTTTTCTCCTTCTTTCCCATGTACAAGGTTGTATTACTTTGATATTGCTCTGGTAAGATAACATAAATAACTTTATAAAAGGGGAATCTATTTTGGGCTTTTGGGTCTAGACAACACTCATGATGGTGGAGCAGAGGGCAGGTGGATGGAGCCACAACTGAGAGCTTTATCAGCAAGCAGGAAACAGAGAGCAAAGTAGACATGGCATTGGCTTTTGAAAACTCAAAACCCATCTCCAGTGACACACCTCTTCCAATAAGGCCACAACTCCTAATCCTTTCCAAACAGTTTCAACAACTATTGGCTAAGTATTCAGTATATAAATATATTGAGTTCATATTCAAATCAGCAAAGAGTGGAAAGTATTGTTTACTACACACTCCCACTATGATTCCTCCCCCAGGCCTCAAAACAAAGATTCAATTGGTAAAGAACTGAAACCTTAATCCATCGCCCCAAGGTTTTACTATCAGTTGTGAGCCTTGGGTACTTAATATGGTGACAGAAAATTAGCATAGGAAATCAACACCAAGAACTGTGGCTGTTGTTGATGCCCTGATGGGATGTGGGGAGACCTTCATGGTTAGTTTACAGGAAGATTTTAGAAAAGGTTAGAGAGCCCAGGCATGGTGGATGAACACTTGTATTCCCAGCTGTCTACAAATCAGGTAGAGAATTATCAACAGAAAACTGAATGTGTCTGTCTTCGAGTCATGTGCTTCTAACATCTGTACTATGAGAAAATATATCTCTGTTGTACAAGTAACCAACTCTTTAGTATCTCATCCTTGTAGCCAATGTGTGCATGATCCCAGGATTGATTAGTGCTTAACTCAGTTCTTCACAGTCCGTAGGAACTTTATATAAATCTTCTTACCATAGACATTGAAGCTAATAGAAAATAATTTGTTTTCTTGATAAAACATCTTTGTCTTCAAAGGTACAACATCCTGTTTAACATAACAGGGATAATAAATTTGTTGTATATACAAAAGTTACTCATTGCCCAATATCATTTTGATTAATTTAAAATGACAGTTTATCTTAAAACGTTATATGCTGTCTGATATAAAGAAAAAATAATAGCTCAGGTGTAAAGGTCAATTAATCACTAAATAAATTTTGTATTTTAAAATCAGCATTTTTTTGTATTTGTGATCTAAGATATTATACTATGAAAATAATTCACTTATATTATTTAATATGCCTAGTGTCATAAGTACTTTATTTTGCTTAAAATTAGAAGATCCTGGGTCAGATAAATTTGGGGGACCATTAAAAGAAGAAGAAAAACAGAAGTGAAATTTATAAGGACCAATTTGAGTATTTGTGGCTTTTAATACCTGAGTGAAAAGTCAACTCGTAAGGATGATCTATGTTCTTAAGTAAAATCTTGAAAGAAATTATTTTTAAACAATGTCTAAAATGCTTGTTTATAGAAATGCAGGTAAAGATGTTTATGCACTACCCTTTAAAATTGCAAGCAGTCTCCTACGTTGCCCTTAAATCTCCACAGACAACAATAACATGGATTTATGACTTTGTGTTTTGCTGCTAACTACACACTCTATTTCCTTATTATAATTGAGAGTGTCAGGGGCTTTCAAATTGATAGCAATTTGGGGTATGTGTTATAGCTCCTTAAAGCTCTGCAAATTTTCACATGAAGAGTCTTTTTATTACTATTTTCCATTTACTCCATATTTTTAAAGGCCTTATGTACTCAATAACACTTAGAGAATAATATATGTCTAATTTGAAACTAATCAAAGAAACATCTCTTTGCATCCACTCTGCATGACACTGGAATTTTTCCACTTGACCACTACACTGATATGTTTGTTTAAAACAAAGCACTTCAGTATTGAAACAACAGGACTAACTAGCTTGATCCACATAAAAACTTAGGAGCCGTATGGTAACAACGTATGATTCTGATTTGAAAACGTCATCTTGAAAACAACCATCTTGAGCCTTAGAATTCTATTGTTTGTTTTTCATACTGAAGTGATTTATCCTTGTGGCTCCTATTACTTAAATGCTTTATTTCTACTCAAATGCTCATAGTATTGGGGGAAGAAATCCAACAGAACTTTTGAATAAAAATGAAAAATCAATCAAATGCTACTCTACTTTGCTATTTTTAGGCTTGATGGAAGTGATAACAAAATGCATTTCAAAATGAAAGAAATTAATTCTATATCCAGGATGATGCAATTGTTTAAATATTTACAAAAAGAACACTTGACAAAATTCAACAGGCTGACATGACAAAAACTTTCAACAAATTGGTATATGGAAGGAATATTTCTCAGTATGCTAAGACCATAGATAGCAAGCCCACAGCCAATGTCAAACTCAGTAATGGAAAGCCCAAACTTCCTTCTCTGATTAAGAAGGAGAAGGACACTCTCTGTCACCATTTATGTTCATCACAGACTTGAAGTCCTAGGCAAAGCAATAAATCAAAGAAGAAATATAAAACTCATTCATACTAGGAAGGAAGAAAGATTGCCACTGTTTATAGATTGATGTTGTATATAGAAATAAATGACTCTAAAGACTCCACAAAATACTGTTAAAACTAAAAAAAAATAGTTTCCAAATACAAATTCAACACATAAAATTCTCTGTGTTTCTATAGATAGACAGCATGTTATTTAACACTGAAATCAAGAAAACAATGACATTTATAATGTCACCCCAAAACAAATTAGAAATAATTTAATCAAATGGGTAAAATGTCTATACATTGAAAACCATAAAACCTTCACAAAAACTTGAGGAAATACAAATAAGGAAGGTATCTCATATTCGCAAATAAAATATTGTAAATATGCTCATAACTCTCAAAGAAACCTACAGATTCAATGAAGTTTGTATCTAAACGTCAATGATTTTTTTGTGCAGAAAATGAAAACAATAATCATATACAATGTGAGTGGCAGAAATCTGTGATCCCAACACTCAGAAGCCCAATAAAGATTGGGTGCAAGTATGAAGTCAGCTTGGACTATATTGTGAGATGTTGGAAATAAATGAAGAAAAAGGTAAAAGTCAATAGAGCTCACATAACCACAGAAGATACCAAATAATCAAAAGCATATCATGAAAAGAAACATGCATGTTAAAAATAAATAAAGCCCAAAGCACCATACTAATAATCCTAAAATACAAAAGTACTCTAGAGAAATCTAATAGTATGGCGTTGCCACAGAAACTGATTCCTCTTCAAATCAAACAGAACAGAAGCCACAAATAAATCCATGTGTTTACGGTTCACAGCTGGGGTAGGTACACGACTGACAAAAGACAGTTTCTTCAGTTAACACACTGTGAAAACCTGATGTTTATGTGAAGAAAAATGAAAAGTGGTTATTTTTTTGTCTACGAATATCAATACAAATTTGATTAATGCCATGATATACCCTATAAAACTATGAAATATTAGAAAAAATAAGGGGGGAACAACTTTAGAACATCAGAAGGGAGGAAACACTGCTCCTGTGACACAGGATAAAACTGGGGAGGCTGTGACAAGTGAAAAGGATATCAATTTTGAAGTCCTTAGACACAGTTGTTACCAAGACTTGAATATGTATATCAAAATTCCTGTGCTAACAAGTGTCAAAGCCGCTTTATCATGACATATGCTCCTAGGCTTTCTTTCTAATATCCCAAGCATAATGCCTGACACTGGATTACATTAGGATTATTAAACAGGGTCTTAGAAGGAGATGGGAAATATCTCAGTGGTAAAGTGCTGACTGAAAGCCTTGAGGACATGGCTTTTTTTTTTAGCACTGCAACACAGTAAATAATGAATAAAGGACTAAAGGAGGGGTAAGGGGTCCTCCACATTGGACAGCTGTATGACACAAGATGTGATCCTTTTAAAGGACTGAAGCAATAGATCGCATTCTTGGATGCAGAGGATGGGTAAGAACCAGGGTCATCAGACACAATTTCTGGAAGTACCTTAATTTTGGCATTTATAGCTTTTATAGCTGAGAAATAAACATGTTTTGTGTAAGTTATGTTCAAACTTTCTTATTAAACTATAAATGCATCATTTTCTTTCATTTTCCTCCCTCTTGCTCTTTTCATTTATATATATATATAAATAAATAAATATATAAATATATATACCTATTCACATAATACACATATATGCATATATATATGTAAAAATATGATCAGCTCAGTCTACAATTTCACTTGTATTTCTATAATTTTAAGGATGATCATTTACAGAAGTTGTTTGCACATTAAGATTTTTTCATAGCTGCAAAAATGAATTAAGGTAGTTATTGTACATCTTCTCCCTCTCAAAGCTGTTATGAATAATTAATTTTTATTATCATATTTTTATGGCTTGACACTTTCAGATATTCATGTAATATAATTTTAGTCACTCTGCCACTGATCCTTTCTCTTCTACCCCTCCATTACCCACTGGAACCCTTCCTTCTCAGTACATCCCAATATGACTTTTGTGCTTTCTGTTTATATGTGGCCCACTGAGCTTAATTGCATTTTCTTGCTTACGTTGAGTGGGAGGCTATTTGCTAGAGCAAGTACCCACTTGTTAGTGGTTATACCATATAAGTAAATGATGCTTGCCTTTCCAACAGCTGTTAACTTCCAGCATTTTCTCAGGGTCCATGAGAGCTACCCTATTCATGATGAATTGTTGATGGCCCCCATAGCCAGTTTCTTGCATTTGTCATAGTCAAGTCATGTTCAGAATATGTCATTTTGCTGCATATTTCTCATCATCTGACTTTTGATAATCTTTCCAGACATATTTACAAGATGGCCCCTGCATTTTGTAAGGGGTTATGCAGCTGCCCATGCAAGGTCCTGTATTGCACCATCACTTAGTTTGAACAGTTTTCAGTTGTTTTACATCAAAAGTATATTCATTTGAAGATGTTTATGCTATGATGAGTATCTGAGAACTTCTCTGGAAGAGAGAACTGATAGAACCACTAAGGGAATCAGTGTGGGGATTTCTCAAAAAAACTGACCACATCCCCTCACAAGACCCTATCCCCTCAAGGCTCAAGAAGCAATATAGAAGAGGCAGAAAGAACGTAAGAGCCAGAGGTGGTGGATGATCCCAAGAAAACAGCGTCTTCCAGATACAACAGAACTGATACACATATGAACTCATAGAGACTGTGATAGCGTACACAAGACTCACAGACTCAAAATTCACAAAATTTCAGCACTGAGAGGAGAAATGAACACAAATTGCCACTAGGAAGCTATTCTCAACTAATACCGCCGGGAAAAGGAAAAATCAATTGTCTCCAAAAGTATGTCACTGGGTATATCAACCACACTTCAGGGCAAGTTCCTTACCCAGTAAGTAGTAGACCAACCCAGTAAGTAGTAGGCCAACACAAAAATGGATTCTACATTTGTGTATTATGTTTTCTTGTAGCATGAAAAATAAAAACTCAGAGACAGAAATTGGGGTTCAGCCTGAAAACCAGAAAAGCAAGGCAGCCAAGCCGCTAGAGAAGTTTTACCTCTACTAAGGCTGTGTGACAACAGACTAAACCGACAGCCTCTCTCTCCTCTCATTTTATATCCCCCCTAGTGCTGGGATTGAGAAGGTATGACTCTCTAGTACTGGGATTAAAGATGTAGGCCCCTACCATCTGGATTTATTTGTGCATTGATCTTTTGTCTCCTGGGGTGGTCTTGAACTCACAGAGATCCATCTGTCTCTGTCTCCCAAATCCTGGGATTAAAGGTATGTGTCACCGTTGCCTGACCTCTTGTGGCTTTAGCTTTGCCTCTGGTTTTCAAGCAAGATTTATTTTTCAAAATACAAATAATTATACCACTACATTGCCTTTTGCCTTGCCTTACCTCCCTTCGTTCCTTCGTTCCTTCCTTATCTCCCCCTCTTCCTTTCATTGTGCCCTTTTTAGACAGGTCTTCTATGTAAACAAGGCTGGGCTTAAACTTACAGATATTTTCTTGCTTCTGCCACCCAAGTGCAGATTCAAGATGTGTACTACCATGCCTGCCTAGTTTGAATATTTTTTTTCAAATTAGTAGTTTTGTTTTGATTTTCATTTTGTTTTGTTTTTAGGGAGAAAGACCATGAAGTGGGGAGATGCAGAGCTTCTGGGAGAATTTGGGGAAGAATAAAAGTGGTCAAAATATATTGTATGTATGAAAAATTGTTAAATCAAAAATAAATTAGTACATATAGATACGCTGTAGATAAAAGGAAAACAGCTCCTCAAAGAAGCAAAGGCACAGTGATTAAGAATACATGGAGCCGGGCGGTGGTGGCGCACGCCTTTAATCCCAGCACTCGGGAGGCAGAGGCAGCCGGATCTGTTTTATTTCGAAGCCAGCCTGGTCTACAAGAGCTAGTTCTAGGACAGGAACCAAAAGCTATGGAGAAACCCTGTCTCGAAAATTCAAAAAAAAAAAAAAATACATGGGTTTATTTACTTAGAGCACTGCAAAATTCTGCAGGTTTGTGTGTGTACAAATAGACCTTGTACTCTTTACTAATCTAACTGATTATTTACAGTTTGGATATCAATCCATAAACTTTTTTTCTTATGTCCAGTAGTTTTGGTAGTGATAAATTGTAACAGATTGTTACAACTTAGTTACAATGGACTGATTAGTTAACGATCAGTTAATTGTAATAATTCTAATAATTTTCCTATAGTTCTTTTTTAAAACACTTTGTGTTTCATTTATCTATTTTCTCCCTAGGAAGGGAATGATGCCAAATTTGCATCTTTCTTAGTAAAGAAAACAGGCCAGAAGTTCAGAAAATAAAATAAATTTAAGAAACTTAAAATACACAAACAATTCTAAACCAAAATATTCCTGTAGTAAGTGTTCCATTAGAAGAACATATAAAATATTAAATGTACAGAAATAAAGTAGCAATTAATCTTGTGTTATGTACAGACATGGCCATGAAATATGTTTGAATATCTTTTTGCTAGAATCACAACTGTCAGAAAGAAAAAGCTGGGCTTTTGTGTTGAGTATATTTATATTTATTGTTGAAAAATGCCAATCAATATCAGTCTGACTGTTAAGTAATAGCATGACTCTGCCACTGCCCAAATAAAGTCATAGTTAATAGCAATTTTAATGTCTGAAATCACCATAATTGCTCTTAGAAATCAATAAATCAATGAAAGACCCTTTTTGGTTTTAGATACAAGTATTGAACAATACATCACATTTGGAAAGGTTCCTTCGATCTTGACAACCCAGACATATTTAGAATTGGTTTGAAAACTAAATAGAAATAAGTGAAATCCTTTTTCAACACCCATAAACGTAGACTTAAAGAAGTACCAACTCATATTTAAAGGTTTGGCTATATAGTAATTTAAGATCACTGAAGTTTTAATTTTTTTTTTTGTAAAAATAAATTCACTAAACTGAAAGAGCTTGTAGATGAAGAAAGGCTCAGTTAACATGTGTGCACATTGCGATATTTTCCTGTATATACACTCTGTTCAAAACAGTGGGTTGTCGGAATGTACTGAGAAAGTTAAAACTTGGTCAAAAACGCAGATCTATAGAAATCGTTCTGTAAGGATTGTCTTGGACTTCAACAGTTTTCAACTCCTCTTTGTCTTGATTCTCTAACACAAAAGGGAAGATGTTTTGCCGTAAAAGGTGTCAATACAATGCTCACCATATTTAAGCTGCAAACTGGGGGGAAAGCAGGAAGCCCAAGGACAGAATGCTATTTGTTGAAGTGATAGCATTGTCATCTCAGGAATAATCACCTGTGTTTACTGCATCCAGCATTCAGCAAACACTAATAGAGATACAATGATTTGTTTGTTTTCCAAACAGTTAATGTCAAGCGAATTATCTGTGACTTGGGGACAATGCTTCTTGTGGCATTTATTACTGCAATTGTGAGTAATGCTCTGATCGAAGATATGTCTGTTATGTCTTCCTTGTCATTTAGCCAGGCTCACTGGCTTAGATTGCTATCTGGGCATTTTGAACCCTTAATATCTGAATGACTTGCATGAAAACAGACTACTTTTACTTATAAAATGGTTATCACCACAATCAAAGGGCCTATAATCTTGAAGGAAGCAGAAAACTATCATTTCAGTAATAGGATACAAACTGTCCCATAGATGTTTGCCATCATGTCTTATTATGTCCCAACGAAAAATCAGATAACATTATTGCCTAATTTTGTCCTTTTCCTTGTTTTAGATTTAAAGCACACTTCTCTGTTTTGAAACCAGCATAGTTGTGTGCATGTTACCACGTTACAAAACATTTTGTGGATTGAATTTAGGTACGGTGTATCTGAGTAGGAACAAATGAAATGGTGTGAGGGTGAAGGGAACCCAGCTGAAGCTGGGATATAAATTTGAACAGAGGCCAACAAGAGCAGAAGCTAAGAGCCAGGGGCAGTTAACTGAATGATCTTAGAATCAATGTAATAAAGGCTACTGTTGGGATGAGCAAGAACAAGGATTTGAGATTTACCATCAAGCCAGTGGAAAGGAACACTGAGCCCAGATAATGGAAAGTGGTTCATGCCATGATCAGTTGCCAGTGTCCAAATGGGGCAGCATTCCTATTACTACTTATGTTGGAGAAGTAGTCTGAAAAAGTTGGAGGGTGTCAGACCCTTGCAAGCTGAACAAGCTACATTCCTTCTGTATGGTGAATGTTACCATCTCAACAATTTTAAATATGTGTGGAGAAATGTCAGCATATTAACGTTGAATGAGTATACAGTTGTAGTAGGAGGCCACTTGTTTGTTTCACTGCTGCCCAGATTCCTGAAATAACCACTAGTAAATTTATGAAGTCACTTTTAACTTATGAATTTTAGTGTACATGTCATATTTTAACAATAGAAAAAAGGGAAGCCATGTATTTACAGGAGATTGAAAAGAGCATATGGAAGGTTTTAGATGAAAGAAAGGGAAGTAAGAAATGTTGTAATAAAATGACAGTCTCAAGGATAGGAAAAGAGAGGAAGAACGAAAACTTGGTTAGGAGCACAGTCTGTTCCTTCAAGATAATGCAAACTTTCTACTAGACTAAACATGTATACATGCATTTTCATATCCTTTATGATTTGTGATATAATATAAAATAACTGTTGTCCTTAATGTAGAAATTTTAAGTATGCTATCATTGTGATATGATGTATTTATTTGAGTTAAAGATGAATTATATTAGCAAAAATTATAATAATTCAAAAAATATAATAATTCTTGAAAAATAGTTGGCCCTTTAGTTCATTTCGAGTATATATTTAGAGGGTTTGTTTATTCTGACATTCAAAGGCAATTGCTTATCAACTATGGTTCTTACTTTATAGACATAAGTGTGCTCAGTCAGTAAGAGAGCAGATGAAGTGATTATGTACCTTAATTCTGTTATTTTGTTTAACATCTCACTGTTTTACTTTAAATTTTTATAACAGAACCTGAGTGTTTACCTTTTTTTCTCTTGATGTAATGCACACAAGGAAGGCAGAGATTATGAACTTAATTGCAAATACAAATTCAGCTCCATTTGGATTTAGAAAACTTTAATTCAGACTTGGCTTCTCATTGCCAGTCAAGTGATGGACTGGTGAGATGGGCAAATTATTTGACTATTTCTCAGCCATCTTGTAGGTTGAATACAAAGGACAGTACTGAATAGTAGATATTTGATGAAATAATGAACAGAACACTTTATCAATTATAGTAATCTTTGACATATTATTTACTCCATTATTATAGTGATTTGAATGAGAAATATCCCCATAAACTTTGCTGCTGAATACTTGGCATGCATTTGGTGATGCTGTTTGGGAGGAGACAAGGCTGTTTGGGTGAGGTACATTACTAGGGTCGGGCTTTGAGAGTGAAAAGCCTTGCTTGTGTCCAGTGTACACTTTCACCTTCCTGCTTCAGTTCAGTGAGCCCAACATTTGCTGCCATGCTCTTCCCACTATTTTACAGACTCTAATTCTCTGGAAATGTAAGCCGAAATAATCCTTTTCGTCTATGAGTTGCATTAGGTAATATCTTATCACAACAACAGATCAGTACCTAATACAATTGTGTAGACTAAATAAGCTGGAAAAAATTCAAATCTTTAGTGTTTTTTCTTTTTTAATTTGGATATTTATTGGCAAAACAGAAGACACTGACAGTATTTGAATGAATGGTGTGGTTCATTGTTATAGAAGCAGACAATTGCCTAGTTTTCCAGGAGAGTAAGTTTTGTGTGTTGACGTCACTGTTATGAGACTTGCTATTACATAACTACTGAGGATAACTTTAGTATTGTTGGGCAACACTGTGTTTTCAGATTTTCATCTTTAAATTTGATGAGCAAAATTAATCACTTCTGTGTATAAATGAGACTTGTTCGGTATGTTTGTAAACTATAGCTAGTTCTCTTATATCCTTATCAATATTTTACACTAATAATTTAAGTAATTTAGTGACTTTTGCTCTTGTCTGTGGCTTAAAATTTTAAAATTTAGTATTTCACACATGAGAATGTGGATGGCATAAAACAGGATGACATGGAGAATGAAGTTTCAAGTTTCTAAATGGCTAGTCATTATGCAGATGGTGTGTGTCGGCATGCCATTGGAGCACTCTCTGTACACTGTTTCTCCCGTTCTTTTCTCTCACTTTTCCTTCTTCCTCTCTTTCTTCCATCATTCTTAATACACACCTGTAAGGAACAAAATAGTGGGTGAGTAGCCAACAGATGGCTTTATCTTACAGCTGTACCATGGGATGCACCATTAGTTTCACATTTGCGGTACCCAGGAATGCTAGCTTTACTGTGTGCATCTGTCTGTCATTTCCTCAGGGGTTTGTCACACAAGTAATCCAAGTGTCTCAGCTGTGATTTTAATCCCCTGGTGTCTGCTCTACCGTGAAAAGGTATCCATGGGCCATCCTAATCCTCTTGCCACTTTTGTGAGCAGCCAGAAGACATCTCTTAAATCTTAATGCCCTATTAACCACATGAACTTTCTTCTATCATTTAAAAAAGTTGATCTGTTGCTGATTCTTATTTTGGTTTGATTAATAAGATTTAGAGAATTATTGTTAAAATAAAAAAAACTCCATTTCAACTAAAATATTGTTTATAATGAGGTGGTACATATGAAGAGTAATAATTACTGAATGTGGCAATTACAGAATGCAATCACAAGTACCGTGGATGCTTCATGGCTTTAGCACAGCAGATACAAAAAAAAAATTCCATGTGCTTTTTCTCCATTCCTTTCTCATTTACCATATAACAAGCCCTGAAGATTAAAATTACAGAAAGTGTATTTGAGGAAAAGTCATATTAAAGACCTGAACTTGGTATTTCTGAATCCTGCCTGCATAATAAAAATGTTTGGTTAAAGAAAATTAGGTCATTAACACTAGTATATCTTCGCCTTACATTAGAGTATATAAAATACATAAAAAGAGGAGATGGATGAAAGAGGAACTATCAGGAAAAATCTTAGTTTTGCCTTCATCCAATTGTAGACTGCTAATCTGATACTTGTAGAATTGTGTATTTATGAGATTTATCTAAAATAATTTAAAGTAAGAAATCACTGCATTATTTTAATAGTGTAGGTGGAGGCTGCTTGTTTGTTTCCCAGCTGCCCAGCTCTTACATCTTAAATTAATCCAGTGCTACTATTTTTATTTTACCATGAGGCTTGTGGTTTACTGGTAAGGTTTTGGCTGGCAGATTGCACCTTTCTCATTCAGCAGTTACAGGTCATCTCCTTGACTCCACTTCCTCTCTCTCTCTCTCCATTTCTGTTCAGATTTTCTGCCTGGCTTTACTCTGTTAAGCCTTTGACAGATAGCAGCTTCTGTATTCACCAATGGTAATACAACATATTCACAGCATACAGAGGGGAATCCCACACCACACTAGATTATATATGAATGTCTTTATTTCCTCTTTACATGTCTGCATCTGGATTTATGCATATCAGGTGCATTCAACTTAGCTTTCATTTGGAGATCTTCTCTGAACAAACACTCACTAGCAAAAATATTGTGTGTGCTAAAAGAGAGAGCTAAGTAGTCAAACTAAAACAGTGGAATGTATTTACAGTTTTGGTATGAGTAGGCCTGTGTTGCATCCTATTCCATTTTCTTGGTTGAAGCAAACAACATTATGAAGCCCATCACTAGTGGGCTTTTCCAGTGATTATTTGGGAAGAATAAAAATCATGATTATTAAATAATATACAGTCCCTTTGTTTTCTAGACCACAAGTATTAATTTTCTATATTCCTTCCATTAGTTATTAGAAAGCTGATTCAATGAAGGTTTTCTCTTCTCTCAAAAATTCTTTTTCCTAGAATATTTTTAAGTTAAAATATAATTACACTATTTCTCTCCTTCCCTTCTTTCCTTCAAATTCTTCTCATGAGTCTTTCTGACAGCTATTGCTGTGCTCCCCCATTTCCACTCAAATTCAAATTCATAGTCTTTTTTTATTATAGCATACATACACTAACATGCACACACAAAAAAAAAGAAAAGAAGAAAAAGCTTATTGTATTCATTTAGTGTTGTTTGTATGCATGCTATTTCAGGGATAAGACTTCATATTCTATACTTTATTAGATTGTCTCTTCCTGTTGAAGACAATTTTTCTCTTTCTCAACAGCCATTAATCACTTATGATGTTTTGTATAGGACAGGAATTATGCTGGCCTGCCCCCGTCACCTGACTGGATGCACTCAGGCAGTGCCTTGGCCAACCCAGGGTCCTATGGCTGCTACATCATTATGTAGTCTGAGTGTATGTGCTATGTTTCCCGTTAAGAGACAAGTTGGGTCCATTCCTGCTCATTCCCATCACTCCTGTGAAAGAGGCAGGTAGGTCTCTGTGCCTCATGTCTCTCTGTCTCTCTGTCTCTCTCCCTCTCGCTTCCCAGGAGGCCAATCTGCACTCCCCTTCTCTCTCTTTTCTCCTTTTCCCCCAATAAAACTCTCAACACAAGAGAGTCTCTCACCCACTGTGGGACTCCCCGAACCCTCTAAGGTTCCTCTCATGCTGTATCATAGCACCCATGATATTTCTCCTTTGCATGACAGCATACATACTGGTGTCATCCTTATTCTGCTGGTATCATCCTTATTCAGATATTTTTCTAGGTATCTGTAATGTTAAGGCATCAAGGGCATAGCTTCCCTGTCATATTTTGCAGACATCGTCTCATGATAGACTTTATGGTCCTCTGGCTCATACACTTTTTCTGCCTCCTCCATGACGTTTTCTGAGCCACTGATGGGTCCTTTGAGGCTTTGCAGATCAACATCAGTTAATTTCATTATTTTACCAGATGCACTTCTTGGTTCTTTGATGGGGGTGAGAATTACACCTATTTGTGGGTATAGGATATAATATCCTAAGGATATTATAAGGACATCCTTATAATAAGGTTAGATATTATACTGGATAGTTCTATGTCAACTTGAAACAAACCAGAGTCTTTAGAAAACAGGAAGCCTCAACTGAGAAAATATCTCTGTACAATCCAGATGTAAGGAATTTTCTTAATTAACAATTGATGGGGGAGGGTCCGGTCCATCGTGGGTGGTGCCATGCCTGGACTGGTGGTCCTGGGTTCTATAAGAAGGCAGGCTGAGCAAGTCAAGTAGAAAAAGACAGTAAGCAGCATTCCTCCATGGCCTCTGCATCAGCTCCTGCCTTCAGGTTTCTGTCCTGTATGAGTTCCAGCCCCCACTGTTTTTGATGATGAACTGTTATATGGAACTGTGGGTGAAATAAATCCCTTCTTCTCCAAGTTTCTTTTCATCATGGTATTCTGTCACAGCAATAGTAACCCTAACTAAGACAAATATTTAGAATGCATGTAGGAATGATGCTCATTTAGTTAAATTGGCAGTGGTAGGTTCTCCTCCGAGGTCCTTTACCTACATAGGCCCAGGTAATTATTTTGGTGTCTAGGGCCAGGCATGGTTTTCCTCCTGTTAAGCCTTGAATCAAATCCGATAGCTTTGGTTACCACAAAGACATGAGTACTACTTACTATCACATCTTTAGGAATACATTGCTGTGCTATTCATTGTGAGTCATAGACATCATAGAAGGGTAGAATGCCTTGAATCAAATCCGATAGCTTTGGTTACCACAAAGACATGAGTACTACTTACTATCACATCTTTAGGAATACATTGCTGTGCTATTCATTGTGAGTCACAGACATCATAGAAGGGTAGAATGCCTTTCTCCTTTGACAGCTTACATAGCACCTGATACTATGAGAGTTGGTTCTCAAGAAGGAGGCTTTCTGATCAGATCCCAGTTAAGAGCATATCAACCCTGTGCTCAAATTATATGGTATATTTCATATCAGGGCCTTATGTCCACCTCTGTATGATAATCAGGGGAAATAGCAACAGACTATATTGTTTGGGGAATCTTTTGCACTCCCCTGACCAACAACTTGAAAGGAGGTTTCTTATGCCTGGTGATGAGGTTTTGTTAGATGGTCCATAGCTCTGGATGGTAGCATTGTCAGCCCAAGGGTCACAATTTCATTATATGTGTGTGTGTGTCTGTGTGTGTATATATAATATACATTAATATGTGTGTTATTTCATTTTAGGTACATATAAGATAATATAATTCCTAAGGCTTTTTCAATCATCCATAATGCTATTTATCACTTCTTCTTCCTTCTCTCCCTCCTTACCTTCATCCCTCCCTCCACCTTTTCTTCTGTATTGACCTCCCTCATTCCTCAGCAATTAAAGCTTTCCTCTTAATTTCTTCTATTTTCCCCTTCATATCAATGTATCTTTCTATTTCTTCCAAGTTTTCTTTTTTATTGTTTTAAGTTTGTTCTTTAAGAATTTCATACATGAATATCAGGTATACCCTTACTCTCATCTCCAACATCTTTTAATTTCCTCCTACTTCTGTTTTCTGCCTTTCCTACAATACTCTAATCAGATTTCTGCCTCTGAGTTCTCGGGGACTCTCTGAGTTTAACCAGGGCCATCTGGGTGACCAGGAGTTTGAATCTACCTATTGGAGGTTAGTAGACTCAGCAGTGGGTGTACAGCTGAAGAGAGTAACCCAGCCTTCCAGAATCTATAATAAATAGTAGCTGAGAAGATCTTTCCCTCAGTCTCTTATGTAGATGTAACATAATAACCGAAGCTTCTGTGACTTCCTGATTGCAACGATCGTGTCATGCCTAGAGGATGTCGTTTTGCAGCTCTTTTCTTATCTCCCTCCTCTTACATTTGTCATGACACTTCTCTCTTCTGCAATGTTCCGTGATCCTTTGAGAGTATGGTAGGAACATCTTATTTAAGGCTGGGCCATCAGCTGTCACTTATTCTCAGCATCCTGGTCAGCCATTGGGATTTTACATTCACTGCAACATATTTCAAAGAGAAGATTATTTGATTAAGCTTGAGAGGATATTTTGTCTATTGGTATAAACATAGATATCTAGAAGACAATTTGATGCAATGTCAATGTGCTTAAACAACATTATTGTTTTTTCCTATGGCATATGGTCCCCTTGTCATGTGGTATTAAGCATACTTACAATTTAAAGCATGGATTCTCCCATGGAATAGGCCAAATTAGTTCCATGTATGCTATTCTTGCTATAATAGTTTAATGCAGGGGTTAATATAGGCACTTAATAATTGGGGTCACTGGAGGCCTAAAGAAACTTACCACTGTTCACTATGTAACATATATTTGAAGAGCTAACAAGACTTTTGATCTTAATTCTAATACTCTTTTTTTCTGACTTTCATTAGAAAAAACAGGTTTCTAGGAGATAACAATCAAACATGACAAAATACAACAAAAGATAAAACAGAAAACATCACCACAAGGCTGGACAAGGTGACCTAACAGAAGGAAAAGAGCTCCAAAAGCAGGCACAAGAATCATAAACCTACTCAGTCACACCCATAAAATAATAACTAATAGCTATAATATATATGCAGAGGTCTTGGTGCAGACATGTGTAGATTCTGTTCTTACTACTTCATTCTCTGTGAGTTCATATGAACCTTGCTCAATTATTTCAGAGGGCCTTGTTCTTCTTGTATCTTCCATCACTGGCTGCTCTTATACTCTTCCGGCCTTCTTCTTCCTCAGTGTTCATTGAGTCCTGAATGGAGGAATTTGATGGAGACCTCCCATTTAGAGCTTTGTATTCCAAGGTCTGTCTATCTGTGTAATGTCTTGCTTTGGTTATTAGAAGTCATTTTAATTTTATTTTTACTTTTTTTAAATAGCAGTAATATTTGGTTTTACTCTAGGTCTCTCAGATATCTAGTCTGTAGTCCGTGGTCAGCCCAACAGTGTTGGGCATGGGTTCCTTCTCATGGAGTGGGCCTTAAGTCAAATCAGACATTGGTTGGTTACTCTCACAGGTTCTATGCCACCATTGTCCTCACACATCCTTAAGACAGGACATATTATATATCAAAGGTTTTCTGGCTGGGAGAAAGGCATATCCTGTAGCTTACTTTTGGAAAAAAAATGACTCAGCTTTTAAGTTTAAAAATATCATAATCTGTGTTATAATAAAGTAGTCATACTTTTAATAAAGATTTCTGACAAGGTAAATGACTGTTGCACTCCTTGCCAGCCTACTAAAGTGCTCAATGTTTTGGATCCAACATCACAAAATGAAACTGCTTGAAGAGTGACCTGCAGTAACCCATTTCATTTTATATCCTACTCAGCAGAAATTGCTTCGATGGCTGCTAGCCATCAATTGTATGCTAACTTCGTGATTTGGCACACAGTGCTTCCATTTGACTTAATTTAAATGCATCTCTTCTCCAGCTAGACCTTCCACTGAATGCTCAAGACTTTCCAGAAATGGTCGAGAAGTAGTCTTGCACTAGCTCATTGACTATCAAGGTGGTAGTTCCGGGTTTATGACTATAGCTAATCTTATATTATTTTAAGTCTTTGAGTCTAAATTAGACTATCTTTTTTTGTGAATTTGAAGGCTTTATTAGTTTTTAATCTCTCTCTTTTTGTCTGTCTCTGTCTCTCTCTCCATTCTCTTCTTCAAAGTATAAAATTGGTTCCAAATCACAAAACATTGTCTCAGTAGGCTGTTTGTTTGATGAGCTCAGGTTTTTTTTTTTTAATATCCAAAAAAGAAAATATTGTGCTTTTGTCTCAGCATCATTTGGTAGAATAACATAGATAAAGCTGGGCAAGTATTCTCCCTTTTGATCCCCTTAGTTTCATCATGTGTCATTAGATTTACCTTTCACTGTTCTGTAGTACTTTCCAAAGTGCTTGATTAGGTGTCCCAGTTATCTAAGTCCAACTCTGCTCCACACAGTGTAGATCCCACTTTGCTCTACACAGTACCACAGATGGGTAAGGGGTATAGCCACTACCTCTGTGTTGCGGGAGGTCCTTCCGCTCCTCCAGCCAATAGCCGCTGAGATACCAGCCCATTGGGGCATGGTCTCTCTCTTTAAAAAAGTGGCGTCTTCCTTCCTCTCTCTCTTACTTTCTGCTCCGCTTCCGGCGACTAGACTCCTTCCTGATTGCGCAGAGGGGTGTTGTCTGGGACGGTGATCTGTAAGTTTTTTCCCCTTTAAATAAATACCACCTTATTAATCATAATTCCAAACTGCTGTGGGATTGTTTGTGACTTATGCCTTCACCTCTGTGGTCCTTGATTCTGCTGGAAAGAGAAATCTTATGCTTCTATATAGTAAAATGGCCTATTTACTCTGTAGAACGCTCCAGTAACTCAGCTCCAGAGTTGGTGAGGAACTCCAGGGCTGGACCACAGGGAAATTGCTTTTATAAATGACAACAGTGTTGAGGCCGATGTTTTTCAAATCTACATAATAAACCTTGTCATTCACACTTTTTTCTTCTCTCTCCCTCTTTCTCTTTCTGATAGTGTCTCACTGTATAGAGCAGTCTTATCTTAAAAGTGGTTTCTCCAGTAAGGTCATGCTGCATATTTTATCTCATATGTGGACTGTAACTTTAAATGTTTTGTGTTGTGTCTTTAATCCAGAATGCATATGGAATCCCAGAAGCTGGAATCAGGCCTTTGGGATGGGGAATTCCTGAAGGAATGAGAGATAGTAGTAGGTTATGGTAGGAGAAAAGTAGAGAGGGGTGTCGTAGAATAGAAAGGTTCATGGAGGTAGTCGAGTGATGGGAAGGGGAAAAGATGATGTCTTAGTTAGGGTTTCTATTGCTGTGCAAAGATACCATGACCATGACTGTTGGAGACCAGGTTCGACAAACATACCACTTACCAGGGTAGGAGCAAGGGGATTAGAAAAATTAGTAAAGTGTATGAAGACACAATGAAAATAATAAAATACAGGATAATACAAGGAGGGCATTCCAGTGAATACTGAAATCACCCACATTTAATTTCCATATGCATTAACATGATACAGGGAAATCAACATACCAGTTGAAGGTTGCAGACCACATTCTTAGTTAAACATTCTGTTGCTAGAACAAGACAAGTTACACTGACACCCTAGACCAAAACATTCTGTAGGCAAACCACACCCTGGGTAGAATCCACTGTTACATCCTTAAGGGAGTAGGAACTTAGTTGGATCCTTAGATTTTTGTTTGGGGTAGAAACAGATCTACTTCTCTGTTCCTGAAATACAAGACCTGGATATTAGCCACACCTGTTGACAATAACCTTGAGAGAGTGGAACTCTCTGACCTAAATCTAGTTGGGACCTGTCTTTGAGGTAGAAACTAACAATAACCTTGAAGAAATAAAGGTAAATTCCAACTCTGTGACCTTTGGTCAAGGTGGAATTCAACAACTTTGAGCAAGCTGAAACTCTCTGAACTTCAGACAAAATGGGAATAAGCTCACATTTTCCAGCCTCCACACATGACAGTTTTATAAAGGAAAGCATTTAATTGGGGTGGCTTGCCTTCAGTTTCAGATGGTTAGCCCATTGTCATCATGGTGGGGAGCATGGAAGTCTGCAGGCAGACGTGCTGTTAGAGAGGGAGCTGATACGTGTTGATATGCAGGCAACAGGAAGTAGGTTGTGCCACTGGGAGTAGCTTGAGTATAAAGGACATCAAACACCATCCCCACACTTCCTCCAACAAGACCACATCAATCCCCCAAAACCCAAACATTCTAATAGTGCCATTCCCTTTGGGGGACATTTTCTTTCAAAGGTATAGGAAAGGTTAACCAAAATGAATTGTATATAAATAAACCTGAATAGAAACTGATGATCTCACAACTCGAGTAATATACATATGAAGGAATAACAAAACATATAAGATTCAGAAAAGGTGGGTAATTCTAGGGGCTAAATATTAACTAGTAGCAGGGAGATAGGGGAAAAGCAGGAATAGGGGAGTGTTAACTAAACTAAAAATGTATGAAGGAAACCTTATGAAAATTCACAAATCTTGAAGCTAATTGCAAATAAAAGAATAAATTTGAAAAGAGGTACACTGTATCAATGAACAATGCTGCCTCCAGAAGAAATTGCTCACTAACTAAACATCTTAGTTCAAGGTATGGGTTACCCCTCTGAATTATTTGTCTCGGATATTTGGCATCTAAAATTATACAGGCTATTGTTATTGATCTTTGGCATGGTCAGATGGCAAATTTCTATTGCTATAGATAGCACAGATTTTGGCCCAGGACACAGAAAAACCAATCTCAATTTGATCATGAAACTACCTGCAAAGATGCTACAGTTTTATAGCGATGGAAGTTGCTATGCTGTTGAGAGAGACAATACATCAATGGTTTTGCCCAAAGATGGATGCTGTATGCAACTACATGGTCCTGGAAGACAGGATGTTCTCACTAGTACAATAGTGGCGAAACTGATTGTGGGGGTAACCAAACAATCTTTTGATTGAATTTGAAGTCCTATGTATGAGCATGCCTCATACTATGATTTACTTTTAAGCTGTTTTTATTAGTTATTTGAAAATTTCATACCACATATTTTGGTTATATGTGTTCTCCCAAACTCTTCCCAATCTTTTTATCCTGCCCAACCAACATATTGTCTTTTTTCAAAAAAATCCCAAATATTCCTGAATTTATACCTGTTCTACAATATGAGACTTATAATACTTTGCTCAATTATCAGACCAAAAACATATCTAGATAGTTCATTGACTCTATGGGAGGACCAACTAATATTATTTTGCTAAATGGACGTAATATTAAAATGACTCCTAATAACTCATCTTTGTACCCATAGATCAACGCATCTCTCCACTTTCACAAGAGAAGCTTCCATTTGCTGCATATGAATGTAGCACAGACTCACAAATGGCTAAGGTGCAGAAAATAAGGGACTAAAGAATATTCAGTCTCATCATTGAGGAAGAGAGGTCTGAAAGAATATGATAGCCATAGGCATTGGATGATGTGGTGGTTCAGATAAAATATGTTCCACAGTCTCTAGCATTTGAATACTTTGTGCCCAGTTGGTGACTCTGTTTGAGGAGTTATAGAAGGTGTGGCCTTGTTGGTAGAATTAAGTCACTAGAGGTGGTCTTTAAGAGTGTATGGACTTGCATCCCTTTGGGTGGTCACTGTTTCTTGCTTGCTGTTTGAGGTGTGAGTGCTCTCCATGTCAGGTACTTGCCGCCACACCTGCCTGCTGTGATGGTAATGAGCTCTTATCCCTATGGAACTGTAAGCCCAAGATAAACTGTGGGATACAACTGTATATGCTGTGAATTTTTTATATTACCGCTGGTTAATAAAGAAGTTGTTTTCAGCCAATGGCTTAACAGAGTGAAGCCAGGTGGAAAACTCAAACAGAGATGTAGTGAGAGAGTAGGCGGAGTCAAAGAGATGCCTCCTTGCTGCCAAAGGAGACAGATGCCCCAGCACCTTACTGGTAACCATGGTAAAATACAAAATAATAGAAATGGGTAATTTAAGGTGTAAGAGTTAGTTAATAAGAAACCCAAGCTAACAGGCCAAGCAGTGTCTTAATTAATATAGTTTTGTGGATTATTTTGGGTCTGGGCAGATGGGAATAACATGCAGCCACTGCCTACAATAAACCTTTCTTTCTTTAAGATGCCCTGGTCAGGGTCTTTTTTGTCACAGCAATAGAAAAGCAACTAATACAGATTTGTACAAAAAAGCATTGTCTTCTGCTCAGTTGAATATGTGAACTCACAATGGCTGTGACAGCATTCATAAGACCTATTCAAGCTCAAACAAAATCCCTGCGTGGAGAAGGCAGTTGGACACATAGTCCCACCCCTGGTTGTTGGACTATTGGCAATTGGTTGCTACTGAGAGAGTAAGAGACAGTTTCTACCTAAGAATGTAGCCTGCTAAGTGGACTGCTCTTTAATGGAAGGCCATGCAGTTTATTATTTTTAACTTTGATTTCTCAGAAAATTAGGAAACAACCTTCCTCAAGACCCAGTAATACCACTTTTGGATATATCTGCAAAGAATGCACAATCGTGCCACAAGGTCATGTGCTCAACTATGTTCATAGCAGCTTTGCTTGTCAGAGCCAGAACCTGGAAACAACCTAAATGCCCCTTGACCGAAGAATGGATAAAGAAAATGTGGTACATTTACACAACGGAGTACTACACAGCAGAAAAAAATAACTACATCTTGAATTTTGCAGCAAAATAGATGGAACTAGAAAACATTATTTTGAGTGAGGTAACCCGAACACAGAAAGACAATTATCACATGTAACTCACTCATGGGTGATTTTTAAACATAAAACAAAGAAAATCAGCCTACAAATCACAATCCCAGAGAACTTAGACAACAATGAGAACACTAAGAGAGACTTACATAGATCTAATCTACATGAGAAATAGAAAAACACAAGATCTCCTGAGTAAATTAGGAGCATGGAGACCTTGAGGAAGGACTGAAGTGAGAAGGGGAGAGGCAGGGAGGAGAACAGAGAAGAATGTAGAGCTCAATAAAAATCAATAAAAACATTTAATAAGAAAGTTAAACTACTCCATGTGAAAATGCATATATGCTGCTTTCATTTGAAGGCTCTGCTTTCATTTACTTGTGAACTCAGTGTTGTTCGCAGCATTTTTCCAGTACCTTGATAACAAAGGCAACACAGTGGAAAGGAGAACCAGAAACAATATTGTCCACCTCTTTCTCTTTGAAGCCCAGAGGTGTCCTATGTGCTTAATGATGTCTGGGTGCTGTTTGAGTAACTAACAATGATAATGGAAGACAAGAAGGGAGAGAACAAGGCTTCCTCTGGAAGCTCTGAGAAGAAACTTCAGTAAATACAGTAATACTAGTTTGTTTGTCATAGCTCACACTTTGGTTTATTTTGCCCTTTAGATAAGAAGATAAAACATACGTATGCAAATAGTTTATGGAGTTACACCTTCCAGGGTTAATTTAAGGACTAGCCAGCTGGGAGTTTTCCACTTAAGGAAGGAAGGAGTCTGGTTTAAGATGTTTTCATTTTGTTGTGGAAAGAAAGGTTGGTGTTTGGGGTTGGTAGAATGAAGAAAACAGACACTACAAATACAGGGAAATTTTACAATGGCAGGTTAAGAAAAACACAGTGAAATGTGGTCAGTTGGTCATATTGGCTAATTCATGCAAGCAGACAATGTAAATACAGGTAGAAAGATAAAGAGATTTAGATTTTAGAAGACTTGAATGAAGGAATTATCTATTCTATTGGACAAACTACTAATTGAAAGCACACAAAATTGTGCTCCTTAAAAATAGGACCTCTAGGGACTGGAGAGATAACTACATTTTTAAGATGACTTACTGCTCTTTCAAAGAACCCAAGTTTAGCTCCCAGCACATTCTCACATGGACACAAACACATGCACACAATTATAAATACTACAAAAATAAAAAGAACTTTAAATTGTGTGTGTGAGTGTGTGTGTGTATGTGTTTGGCTGTGGGGGGTGGGGTCGGAAACATGTCTCAGAAGTCAAGAGCACTTGCTTCTCTTGCAGACAAATCAGGTTCCATTCCATAATCCCATCATGGCAACTTACAACTTCCTATAACTCCTGTTTTAGGGAATCCTATGATCTCTTTGTTCTTAGGAAACTTGGCATGCATGTCTACATATAAATACATACGAGCACTCATACAGAAATAAAACAAAAAAAACTGAAGCTTGATTTGACTTCCCTGCCTTCATCTCTGCAGTGCTGCGGTTACAGGTGTGCTTCACCACACAGCTGGTTAGGGTTAGGAAACAAACCCAACACTTGATGTCTGTCCCACAGATGCTTTACCAACTGAGCTGTATCTCCAGCTTCATAGTGTTGTTTTTTCTAATCATATTTATACTACCATTGGGGAAAGGTAGGAAATTGAAACCCTAAGTATTTTTGAAAAAAGTTGTATTTTAGACAAAGCAATGCATTTGACGTAGATAGGATGATGAGTGGCTGGAAAAGTCTGGGGCATAATCCCAGTTAACTCTTGGAATTGCAAACAATCATATCTACATAAATTATTCCTGGTGATTTCTATGACTGCTAAGCATCGTCTAATTCTTTGAAATGGTTAGCAAGCACCTGCCACAAATGCTTTTCTAAAGGCAGACTGTATATGGTACTTATGACCAGATGAATGTGTTCTTTCTCTCTCTCTCTCTCTCTCTCTCTCTCTCTCTCTCTCTCTCTCTCTCTCTCTCTCTCTCTCTCTCTGTGTGTGTGTGTGTGTGTGTGTGTGTGTGTATGTGTGTCTCTCTCTCTGTCTCTGTCTCTCTCTCTCTCTCTCTGTGTGTGTATGTGTGTGTGTGTATCTGCATACCAACGTGAATGCCTGACGAGGTCAGAGACATTAGGTTTCTTCTTTTACCACCTTAATGTCTTTGAGACAGGGTCACAGAGTGAACCAAAATGATCATAAAACTTCAGCTATCGCTGGATTGCTATGCAGTTGGAGATCTCTGTCGGTCTGCTTGTCTCTGTCCTCCCCAGTGCTAAGGTAACAGGTACGTTCAGCCATGCCCAACCTTTTTTTATGTGGTTCCTGGGGATGTGGGCTAAGTCTTTATGTTTGCATAAAAAGTGCTTTCACCCACTGAGTGATCCCTCCAGCTTCACAGAAGTCTTTTCCAGTCTCATAGTAATGAGTCCCCCTGGAGATGAGCCTGAGGCCACAATATTTATGCTTGTTTGGTAAGAACTTGGTGTATGTTTTGTTGTACTATTTGACTTCATAAATATTTAAAATCTTAAAAGTTATTTCAGATATTTTAGTATCAGGTTAAATGATTTTCCCTCATTAGAAAAGTACTTGGGTAAAATATCCACAATGAACTCTTATTCTGCTGATGGTCTTTAAAGCTATTATAAATCAAGACTATTTTATATCTACTCTTCGTAAGTAAATACTATAGCATCTATCCCTTATGTAACTTCTTCTCTGGTATAAAAATTTTGGCAATGGGGATGCACTTAATGTTATTCTTTTCTTCTTTTTTGTTCAGCTTTATTCTGAAAGCATTTCTGTGGATGGCAGGCTATCCACCTCTCTGACAGCGTGCTCCTTATTATTTCCAACATTTCCACTTTGCTGTGCTGTAGTGTGCACATGGGCTGGCATGTGAGCTGTTTACTTAACTAAATCCCGTTCTGAAACTGTAGCAAAGTGACAGGTGCGCATCCAGAAGGATATGCAAATTGACGTTTCTTACAGATACCTTTGTATTTTCTCCACAAATTTCCCTTGAACTTTATGTTCAAGCCAGATGATCCAATTCATTTGCTATTATGGTTAGCTTCAGAATGATCACTTTTTAGTTGCTTGATATTTTTGAGCACACATTGATTATCGGGAAACATCGCAAATACATAATTTATGCTTTCCTAGGTCCTTAGCTATTACACTTCCATTTGCCCTTTTCCTATTTTTCTCTTACAAAAAGAGTAAGAGATTTCAAATATTCATTAAAGTTTTATAGTCTCTTGTTTGGGTTATCTTTCCCTCAACCTGGTGTTCGGCTTAATTTTGCTTTGTTTGGGCTTTCTATTTATCTGATGCTTTGTGAGGTGATGACTTGCTGCTCAGCGGGCCACAGAAACAGCCATAGGACTTTGAGTTATTGGTAAGTTTGGAACTCTAGTAAGATGGTGCTCATTCATCATGACTTTGTACTGTGTGAAAAAGAAAGAAAGAAAGAAAGAAAGAAAGAAAGAAAGAAAGAAAGAAAGAAAGAAATGAAGGGAAAGAAGAGGGAAGTACACTTATCAATCACAGGATGTCAGAAGCAGCGTGGAGCTGAATGAACTGGAGCCCTAAATCACCTGCACACCAGCACCAGGAACAAAGGAACAACCCAGCACTCTTCACAACGAGGAGGGATAAACTGTTACACATGACCAGGACAGTGTGACATGAGGGTGTGAACAGCCTGACAGCAAGCAGTGTAATGTGTACAGTCGAAGAGTAAACACAAAGGCTCCCCAAACTCTCAGCAAAGTATTTTACAAAGGTTAAGGCAATTAAACAGTCCTACGCAAAAAAAAAAAAAAAAAGAATTGCGTTAGAAATTTGATGGGAATTGGGATGAATCTGGAGATTGCCATTATTACTATGTTAACTCTACTAATCCATAAGCATGGGAAATCTTTATCATCTTTTGATCTTCAATTTCTTTTTTCAAAGACTTGAAGTTCTTTCTTGTCATATAGGTCTTTCACATGTTTGGTTAGAGTTACACCAAGGTGGTTTATATTATTTGTGGCTATTGCAAAGTGTGTTGTTTCCCTGATTTCTTTCTCCACCCATTTGCCATTTGTTTATAGGAGGGCTACTGATTTTTGAGTTGATATTGTACCCAGCCACTTCACTGAAGGTGTATGAACTTCCTGGTAGAATTTTTGGGGCCACTTATATGCTATCATGTCATTTGCAAATAAAGATACTGTGACTTTTTCCTTTCCAAAAAAAAAAAAAGAAAGAAAGAAAGAAGAGGGAAGTAGGGAGAACAAGGTGGAGAAAAAAGTGAAAAAAAAATGGAAGGAGGCATGAAAGTAGTCGGCTTTCCTGACTGAGGAAATAGCATTGGAAAGCTGCAGAGTTCAGAAGTAATCGATCCTGGTATATTCCAGATTCTTTGAGTATGAAGCCATTTGACTTTTATTTTTAATTTAATTTAATTTTTTAAGGAATGCACATAATAGAAATTGCTCTTGGGGTTAATAATGATTAAATGTAGAGAGACTAGCTCTATAAATTTAATGGTATTTAAAAATTAACTTTACTTTTCTTAGAAACAAAGACTACATACATTTAGAAAATTAGTGAAGACATCATACAACATTCTGGCAGGGAGCAATGTTTAAAATTAGAACAATTTGTAAAATACAGTAGCAGCGTTTCAAAGGTAGAAAGAACACCTGGCCGTGGGACAAACCAAACTTTTGCAAACTCGTTCTCTCTCTTAAAGTAAAAACCAAACAGCAAGTAGAGACATTTGAATAAGATAATATCTAAAGAATTACGTTTATTTTTCTGCCAATAAGATTATATCCTCTCTTTCTCCCTCCCTTCCAACCCCAACTTTGCAATCTCTCTGTCTCCTTCCCTTTCTTATTTTGTAGTTAATGTATTGCTATATTTTTATAAAATCTTTCAAGCACTGCACAGTTCACCCTCAGAATAATTCAAATACGACTGTTTCCGTGGGATTCCTTTTTATTTACAGCATTTAAACAATAACAAAGAGGTTTTTCATTTACTGTGTCTTTGCACTTGATTGTTGTATACTTTATATACAACTATGTACTTTTTGTTACTTTGAGAGTTCCATATGTGCAGAAACCCACAGCAGGTGTGGTTACTTGTCCAATATGAAGCCAATCAGAATTCCAGCATGGATAAGGAAAAACTCAAATGTCCTACTCCAGGAGCAGGAGCTACTGACGGCTGATAGCTACTGAGGGAAGGAAGACCATTTCCTTTGCGAATGTGCCAATTTATAGGTTGCTCACGCTCCAGTGGATGACTTCACAACCATACAGAGAAAGAACTGGCTGGATTCAGAGCATTATTAATAACAAAACAATACATTATAAAGAGGAAATAAAGTTGGGAGTGCGATAGGGTAAAGGACACTAGAGGGAGTTGGAAGGAGGTTTGATCATAATGAAGGAACTTGTCAATTATGTACCTAATAAAACTAGGCAGCTAAGGCAGAGGTAACTTTTGCCTTCTTGTTTTGATTTTTCACTTTTATTGTGTTGATGTATATTAAAACTAAATTTAGTAATAAGAGAATTAGAGTAAAAACGTTGATTCAATCTGGATTCGTAACAGTACCATAATTGTTTTTATTTATTTTATTTTTGCAGCTGTATTGAAAATCTCATGCATGTATTTTGATCATATTTACTCCACCCCTCCTGCTAATTCCTCCCAGATCTGCTTCCACCTTCCTGCCTCACTCAACTTTATGCCCACCTTCTATTTAAATAAACTGTTGTTTCTAATGTGTTTCTATATATGCCGGAGAGTGGGGTTATCCATTGGAGTAGGGTTGACCTACCAGGCGCTACTAAAAGAATATTTAATTAAAGTTGACTTTAATTGAAATTGACCAGTTCTTCAGCTCTAATGCAAAATGTTCCATTAATAGAGATCCATACTTTAAAAAAAAGTATTACCTGAATGGTCCTACTTTAGAACACAGTTAATGATTACTAGACTTAAAGGGATAGAAAAGCATCATCCTGCTTGTGCAATTCTTCATTACATTTCTAGCATCCCTGTGAACCCGCGAGCCCTGCTAGATTGCCCTATAGAAACAAATGCTTCTGGAATTTCATGAGTGCGTGAATTACTCCTCTCCCTGTTCTCTTTCAGTTGTGCTCTCGCCATGAGCATCTGACCCCTTAGCGTGTCTGCAGATAACCTGAGCTCTAGACATTCCTTCAGAGTCAGTGGCTTTTGTATAGAACAAGTGTACACGGTCACTTCTGCTTCTGTGACATCAGGGTTCGCTCATACGTGCTCCAGAGAAGAAAGAGGATCACTGTCGTCTCGATAAAATTGTGATGCTACCAAACCCAATATCATCTAATTTACTCATTTTGTCACACTTGACTGAAAATAGTGGATGACTCTCCTAAGCCACTGAAGCATGGTGAGATAACTCTGGGACTACACTTTTTGAGTTTCAAGAGAAAGCTGCAGTTTGGATTTTGGGTCAGTGTAAGAGGTTTCACTCCACTCACTTTTCAGTTCCTGCTTCCCATAGATCTCCCAGGATTTTGGAATTATTGGCATGAACAACCATACTTGTCTATGGGATAGTTTTTGTTGTTACTTTATTTTTATTATTTAAAACAAAGCTTAAATTTAAATGTATTTTAATCATATTCATTACCTGTCCCAAGTCCTTCAAGATCCTCCCTCTCTACCCAATTTTAACTTATTTCTTAAAAAAAACACAACCAAATTTGAAATTTCACCATTTGGAAAGAGATTTAAGTTCACTGTTGGCATATATTAATTTTACAGAAAATAACTGATTTCATTATGAGATTTTCATTCATGCGTAAGGTGGGGTCATATTCTTTTCTTTTCTCTTGTCTCCTACTGTTTCCAGATGATCTCTCCCCTGTAGTTCCTCTTTTACTTTCACATCATCACTCTATTTTTCCAGATCTCATGAATCTCTCTTGATTGTTATACACACCTTGTTTGCAGCTCACCGGACCCAGCTCTTCGTGTATACAAATAGATCCTCAAATACTCTTTTTCTGGCTTGCTCTCAAAGAAGCCTTTAATCTGATTATTGATACAAACCCAGTACTTAGATATCTAATTTTGCTTGGGCAAGTAGGAACTAAACGATGTTTGCCATGAAAATTCCATTCTTTTACTGTCCCTTATGTGTATCTGTAGAGGAAGTGAGTGAACACCATTTGTTAACAGAATACTTTAAAAATAATTTGCGCTTTCTACCAACTCCAATAACTGTGTAACCTTTTTGTTGCAAGTTTTTGTTTTTTCCTGAAATGGGTTCTACTACTTTGCCCAGGCTGGCCTCATCTTATGGGAAGCCTCCTGCTTCCCATAGATCTCCCAGGATTTTGGAATTATTGGCATGAACAACCATACTTGTCTATGGGATAGTTTTTGTTGTTACTTTATTTTTATTATTTAAAACAAAGCTTAAATTTAAATGTATTTTAATCATATTCATTACCTGTCCCAAGTCCTTCAAGATCCTCCCTCTCTACCCAATTTTAACTTATTTCTTAAAAAAAACACAACCAAATACAACAACACAGCTATTCTGAACCAAAAAAATGAAATAAAACATACCCAAAATGACAAAAGTAAACACCAACCGTAATCAAATAAAAGCACACAATAAAATCTGTGAATTCCATTATATGGTGGTCAACTACTTATGAACATGAGACGTGTACCAGAGTGGTTGATATGCCCAGTGTCACTCTCTTAAAGAAACTGGTCACCCAGCAGTTCTAAGAGACAGTTCAGTTGTTAACTTTAGTGCTGTTTTCATTCATTCATGGAAGATAAGTATAGTATGGGCTCAGTTATATGTGATAACCAAACTACAGTCCATAGGACTGCAAGGGTAGGTAGATACTTAGGACTGATCCTCTCTTCATGGTGAACTGTGTGCCTGTGTCAGGCATCTCCTTGATCCAAGCTGCAGTCAATGATTCCACTGAGATGATTTCCAGGGGCACACTACAACTCATGACTTTGATTTTTGGTTTTTTTTTTTATTTTCCCATCTTCTGTTCAGAATCCCAATAGCCTCTCTTCCTTGAGGATGTGAACAAGTGATAAAAACAATAGAACCTCTATCAAATCAACATTTATCAATTGCCCATTGCCCTACAATAAGGCAATAAACAGAATAACAAAGTGATACCTTACAATAAGGCAATAAACAGAATAACAAAGTGATACCTTACATCATATACTTAGACATATACATCATAATTATCTTTTAATTCTGCTTTCATTAGTATAGCAGAGTTAGTAGGTAAGGACCTCCCAATTGCAGAAATTCTGTGAAACTGGTTCTTATTGTGGTAGTACACACTGTTCTTTTCAGAAAAAAAAAATCCAACAGATACTGTCCTTATTTCGTATGAAAACCGAGGAGGAAGGTGTTGCCCATTAAAATAGAAAATGATCCGATTTAACAAATGTTGGTGTATTTAAGCAACATAAAGGGTGCTGATGAAGTGGCTCAACAGTTAAAGCACTTGTCACTTAAGCAGAAGGTTAAGAGTTAAGATTCCCCAAACTCACATAAGTGTCAGGTGGCTGCTATGTCTCTCCTATGATCCAGCCTCTGAAGGTGGAGATGGGGACCCCTAAGCAAGCAGGCTAAGGAGGCAGGTCATGTGGACAAGATCTGGGTTTCAGTGTGAGACCCTGCATCAGTGAATCAGATGAAAAAAAATTAAGGGAGATTCCTGATTGTAACTTTGAGCCTTCACATATGTAATCTCTCTCTCTCTCTCTCTCTCTCTCTCTCTCTCTCTCTCTCTCTCTCTCTCTCTCACCCACCCCCCCACACACATACACGTATATACATGAAAAAACAAAGCTTTAAAAAATCGATAATTAATTATGATAAAAAGCAACATAATAAAAATGCTAATTCTACTAAACCTTATTTTGAGAACCTGATTATAATTATCAGTGTTTCTTTTCCTGTTTATTCATATTCAGATATGAGTGTGTGTGTGTGTGTGTGTGTGTGTGTGTGTGTGTGTGTGTGTGTTATGAGAACTCTCATGAACTTCCCTGGACTCCACGAAAGAGGTAACCAGTCATTGACCTATTAGAGAAGAGGGGATCAGGTTTGCAAAGGTGTATATTCCTTAAAGTGAGACTTACATTTAATGGAAACCATATAGCACTGATAGAAGAATCCAAAGAAATACTTTCATTTTACATCCATGAAGTTCCCAACAATTCAGTATATTTATTTTGTCTTGATTTTTTTTCTCCCTCTGGAGTTGTGAACATTGAGCTTGAAATCAGTTGAGAGAAAACTTGTTTCCAAGATTCTTTTCAATTTGCTTCTGTGGCAATTTAGTCAAGCAACCTGTTTGGAAATAATCTGTTTGCAGAAGCTAGGTGGGGGAAAAGCCGCCACATTATATAATTCACTGAGCAGGTTTTGGCTCCCCCTCTGCCAATCCATCTTAAATAGTGGCGAGTGCCCCTGCATCTCGCTATACATATGATCAAGCAATTTTGCAGAAAAAGAGAAAGGCCCTGCAACTTGGCATCCTCGTGGACATTTATCTTTGAGAAAACCAAATGAAGCCAACTTTTGCCAGAGTTTAATAGCAAAGCTGTCACATTTTACACAAATGAGTATTGAAGTCTGTTGGCAAATGGGAAAGGGGTGGGGATCGGGGAGTGGAGGAGGAGGGACTGCTGACTGCACTCTTTTCAAAGTGGATCCAGTTTTTAGGGGAGGGGCCAGATGCTTCTCTTGGCAGTAGAGACGAAGTAGTTAAAATGATTAGTAGCTAGGGGTTGGAACCCCAGGCTCTGTGTGTATATAAGACGCTGCAGCCAGCACAGAGCTGCTGTTGCTGCTGCCGGAGCCAGGACCACGGTACACCCGCTCAGCCCTTTAGGACACAGAGACCTGAGAGGGAAGTTAAGAAGGCTGCTTAGGTCTGCGCTAGGGATCCTGGTTCAGCTTTGCAATAGAGACAGACACAGGAATCCTGAACACTCTCCCCTGCCCCCAGACACCCGCCCACAGACTCCTGCGCTCCAGACCAGTGCCACACGGGGCAGCCTGGCAGCAGGTCCCCGCTGAAGGCGATGCTTATAGGGATCCTAGCTGCAGTGCTGGGAAGGAGGGAGTAGTACCCAGCAAGAAAGCGAGGAGGCTGCTGGTTAGAGCCTCCAGTGACTAACTGTGCTGCGGGAGGACGGGAGGACGCCGCCTTTACTCCACTGGACACCTGCTGCAAAAGCCTCACCACCATGATCCGCATAGTCTCGCTGCTGCTGGGAGTTGCGCTGCTCTGTGGCCACGGAGCCTTTCCCCGACGGGTGGTCAGCGGTGAGTCAGGGCAGGGGTACTGTCCATCCAGCAGAAGACAAGGGATTTGGGACTCTGGGGCGGTAAGGGGCAATCTGCAACAGGGTGGGAACTCCTCAGAGAGTTGGAAAACTGTACTGTAGGACGACTAGAGCGATGGTGAAAAACATTTTATCCTTTTTTCTTTCACCTTCTCTCTGCAAACCAGAAAGTTTAAGTTCTTTGTTTTTTTGAAGCGCCTTCTATAACTGCTAAGCGAGCTCTAGCTAAATCGGAGCAGCGCAGCATCGTCTCTTTCAGGCACCGGTTTCCACTTTCTTTGGAAGACAGGGAGTGGATAACAGGCAGGCGGGGTTGGGCACCTGCAAAAGGGGTGTGGTAGGGCTGGGCAGACAGAGCATGGAAGCTAAAGAGCTGCAGTATGAATGCCACCTCCTGTTGGTCTGGTTCCAGTGCAGCCAGGGTGCTCACAGGGGTGGTTTCTGAGACCAGCCTAGTAGATGTCTGAGTTTGCAGTCTTTGTTCTCAGGACGACCTGCAAAGACCTGGGGAGAGTCCCTGCACTCTCGCTTTTCTTCTTTGCACATTACATTCCTAGTTCCTAGTTAAACAACTCAGGAAACAGTCAGCTAGAGTTGGGTCGAGGTTTAGTTTGAGGTGTACTTGGTAACGAATTTGGGTCTGTGCATCTTGCAGATGCATAATTAAGTTTCTCAAATCAGTACATAGGAAATAAGTCAAAATTACCAAGCTTCCTAGGTTTCTCTCTGGTTTTTTTTGTTGTTGTTGTTTGCTTGCTTGTTTGTTTTTCTTCAGCGTCTGTAGTCTAATCATGGAACAATTCACCTCCTTTAGTTTGGGGAAGTCTCCTAAGGGTATAGAGTGTTCAGGGACTGAGATGAATGTGAAGAGCTCTGCGCATGGCAGCTGTACAGTTACCCATAGAGAAAGCTCGTAATACGTCCATCAGGCTGTTGCAGCGAGTTTGGTGAATGCGGGAGAGCAGTGTTTTAAGGGTAAAGTGTTTGCCTATCACATAAAAGGCAAACGTGGTCCCCAGAAAGCTTGTCCATCTGCCCAATAGGTGTCACTGATAGATGTAAGACGGCAGCAACTTAGAGTTTAGAAAACACTTCTTTAGGATCTAGCTTATTTAAGCTTGCCTCTGAGCTCAGCAATTCATGTATGTCAGCCAGTCAGATACAGTCCTTAAATGTACAGGTAAGCAATTAGTCTCCTCAGGATGTTCAGAGCCTATGAATTTAAATCCTTTTCCTCCCCAGGTTAGCAGAGAATATAGAACTGCAAGGATATGTAACTGCTGGAGCCAACCACATATTTCACTACCTTTGTTTTCAAGAATTTTTCGTGCAAATAAATGAAGGAGAGACTATGCTTTGAACATATGGCATTTCCAAACAAACAGAAGCATCCCGCTGACTTAAACAATGTTCATTTGTTGGATTCTTACTTATATGCTTCCAAGAGGGAAGGGACATATTGAGGGTAGAAAACAGAACTCAAGTCCTTTGTTGATGAAGAGTTTAATTTTCATTGTACTTCTGCATAAATTATTCCAAAACTTTGGCTATGCTTTTCTTTAGCAATTCATAGGCATCTTGAGGGTGACATCTGGAAAATTTCTGAGTAACTAAGCATGATTTATTTGATTTAGTGTAAATGATGATGTTGACTTGAGATTAGAACAATTATTTAGTTATGTTTTTTATGAATAATTTGATTGTCCTCACATTCATGTCTATCTATAAACTGATTTATGAATCATAGGTTTTGAATAATTTTAGCTGTGATGGGCTGAGCAGAGAGCAGCCTAGAATCTGTTATTTTTGAAGCAATATTTCCTAACATGTCCACTGTCAGTCTGTTGTTACTTATTCTGCATTGTGCAGCAACCATTTGATGCCAGTAGGGACCAGGGGTCCAGTCTGTCCTCACGTGTCTGAAGAGAATTGGAACAGCTTCTCTGCTTTCTGTTATTTGGAACATACTTAGAACACATAAAAACAATGACTGTTTACTACATTTGAAGACAACAATTCACAATTCTTGTGTAATAACAAATAATCTCTTACCCATCATATGCCCCAAAGACAGACGCTGACAAACTAAACCTCCAGATATACTTTTCATGTCTCAAAAAAATTTGAGAAGGTACATTCTAATGCTTTTAAACGCATCATTTTAAGATGAAAATTGTTTAAGGATAAACACACTTCTAAGAACTTCACCATCAGCTGATCTACATAAGATTTAACAGTGTCCAATGTAACAAGGCTGTGCAGAGAGACACACAGAGAATAATTATAATATTTAACAATAATCATCTGATGATAATAATCAAGAACTCTGGTGGTAATAATCAGTGTATTTACTGAATTTGTGGGTCGCAATGGGAAACTAATTTGAGGATCTGAATTGTATGGTGATTTCTTACTCCACACTGAAGAACAGTGAGGAACATCTGTTGCATCCTTTTAATTATTCAGTTCAGAAACTCACTGGCTGGTAATGGCATTTTGCTTCTGACAAAGTTTGAGATTTTTTTCATTATGATTTAAAATAAAAATAAGTGGTTAAAATTGAGGACTCTAGTTTGGGAGAATATGTTTGAAAACAGAGTGACATTTTATTTCAAAGCTTTTGAAATATTTTAATGAAATGTTTGCTTTTTCTTCTTTTTTTTAAAAGAGTTTGGAGCACTAGTCCCCAATGACCTCGTGCTGCAATGTGGCATTAACCGTACTAAAGGCACCCCTCAAATTTCTCCAGAAACCTCTTATATGTACAGTTTTAACTCTACTACAACTGAGATACACTTTAGGGACTAAGGGAAATGGACCTTTAGAAACAAAGCTATTAGGTCTGCTACTGACTTCCTTATAGCAATTCATGTGCTTCATGGAGTCGGGCACAGTTTCTAAATGTACAATTAACAATCACTCTCCACTTTTACCAGTATGTTTTGAGTCTCTGACTGTAAGTCCCTTTCGTTCATAATTTAGCAGAGAATTAAGAGCTCACTGTAGAGAGATGTAGCCAGTGAAACCAATTCCATGCAGATTTCTCTTTTTGTCATGGAGAGAACGTAGAATATTTAAAAAGTAATTTAATAGTAAGGAAGATACAAGTGAAACTGCAGAGCATAGTCGAGCTTACAGAAAAGTCCTATGACATCATCAAAACAGAAAATGATGACAGTGCAGGTCGCAAAGATGCAATTACTTTAAGTATCCGTTGGGCAAGACGGGAGCAAATTAATCTTATTACTAGGCATTTAATAAACTACCCATTTATCAAGGCATTATTCCTTAGTGGCTGCTCATCATTCTTATATGGTGGCACTATCTATACATGAATGCTAAAACAGGATCTGTAATTTAAAAAGGGCTCTGGAAGGGGAAATACAGCTGATGCTTCATTAGGAATTTTTACTGCTTACATTTCTTTTCTGTGCTAGATCGTCACGTACAGGCACAGTCATATCAACAACTGTGAAGTGAACTTTCTAAAAAACAGTCTTATGTACTACTGATGGCACAGCACACCACGATATGCTAATCATAGTGACAGTCTTTGTATTTGAGATGACACTCAGTTTACGCTTTAATTGTTCTACTGAGAAAATAAAAGAACATATAAGGCATAATACATAAATACACATATATGTATACACATATATGTACGCACATACACACGTATGTATGTATGTATATACATACATATGTAATATACAGAGATATAAGTATCCTGAAATGAACTCTGCTTCTATTATTCAACATAGAAAATACACACTCAAAAACAAGTTCTCAATACACAATCCTGTGCTTATACCAGCAATCAATAACCAACCGATATCTATATTAGATTAATATCTCTAACTCAGAATAGATTCATGGCATGTGCGTTTATCAGTGCCTTTATTCACAAAGCTTGAGACACGTGAGGAGAAGTATAGACATCATGAAAATGGGCAGCAGAACCAGTGAGCCTGGTTCCAAACCTGTTTGCAATCATGATCTGTGTGAACTTGGACAAAGTTTTAAACTCTGTCTATGTCCCTGTTTTTTATTTTAAATATGGGGAAAGGAAATATACATCATACATTGGCTTAGAGAGTTGAAAGGTATTGATGTAATTAGTACCTTGTGTATATGGCAGGGGTAGGAGAAAGGCAGCTTGGTAAGCCTTGTGTCTTGAGTTGAGTTTTGTAGAGGCAAAGCAACTTTTCTAGTCGAATACCTGATAAGAAAAATCCCCTTAGTTATATGTCAGCAGATTCAATTCCCCCACTTCCTCTGATGGTGTGAATTCTACAGGAAGTGAGGTCTCATATTTCAAATTATTAATCAATATCAGACTATTATTATCATTAGTTCTATGAAACATATAGCTTATGTCAGTTTTTAAAGAAACAAAAATGATCATGAAAGTTTTATTTTTTTATTCCAATTACCTATAGTTCTGCTGGACCCAAGGTACGTCTTTCTGATTGGCTGTTTAAACTCTCAAGCCATATTATTACAAACCTTTATTATGAATGGTTTTCCACTCATAATCTTTACATATTTTTCAAATATCAGGATGTAGATTATGAGGTCACTTCCTTCTCAGAAAGCCAGTGATTTTTCTTGCCGGGATAAAGATGAAAGACTGCTGCCACCATCATCACCGAAGTGACCCATGGCTGCAGATTTGATTTTCTTCGTGTAAGAGAATGGATGTCAGCTGTAGAGCACTCTGCAATTAAGTGAACAATAAAACTCATCTTGCATAAATAAGTTAATTTTAATAAGTCTGTCTTAACTTCAAATAAAAATTCTTAAGAAACTGGTATACTCTTGAGAATTGCAAATAGAACTTGGAATAAATGACACTCTTTCACTTAGTTCAAGATAATTGGCTTCATTCTCAGAGATCATGCAATTTATATGTTTCAACACCATCCCATGTTTTAGTGTGTTTTGTGGGGGATAGGAAAGAATTATGGTAAAGATATATATTTTTTGATTCTAGTAATGAATCTTAAGTTTAGCCAATCTGGTTGAGATTTATCATATTGTCCTTTTGTATATTTTCATTTTCTTAAATTAAGGGTGGGTCATAACTGAAAAAAACTTATTTCTTCTATGTTTTATTGAACAGCATGATCTATATGTAATAATTATTTAATGTTGGTTACAATTTATTATATTAAGAGGGATAATGAAAAGTTTGACAGCCTCACAATTCTAGAGCATTCTTCAATAAATAATTTGAGTAAAGTAAAACCAACTTATTAATTCTATTCAAGAAGGAGACACAAATTGTCATAACTTCATGAGTTTACTCTTGGTTTTGTATCATCGCCAAAACCAAGCTTTGCCAACATTTATGATTTTTCATAACAATGAAAAACTAAAACCCTTATTTATGGAAATAACAGCAGAATATTAATTGTGATAATGATAGCAATGTTTAATAGCTATTACTAAAAATCCTCGGTAAATAAAAGTTCATATCTAGGTTTGTGACTCAGTGTGGGTCCCTGACAAATCTGAGAGGGGTGAATATTTCTTTCTATAATTCTATGCAAATTTACTTGAGAAAATGTAAATACTTCTTAGATTTGGAGATTATTTAGTTCCAGGTGTACATCTGGAATATTTTTTTTTTTTTTTTGGTTTTTTCGAGACAGGGTTTCTCTGTGGCTTTGGAGCCTGTCCTGGAACTAGCTCTGTAGACCAGGCTGGTCTCGAACTCACTGAGATCCGACTGCCTCTGCCTCCCGAGTGCTGGGATTAAAGGCGTGCGCCACCACCGCCCGGCATCTGGAATATTTTTATAAAGGTATGTAAACAAAGCTATGTTGAGCTTCTCCTTTATCAATGTTTCTAGAATTGGGAGTGGAAAGTCTTTGTAGATAATCCAAAAACTACGTAATTTTCAACTTGAGATTCTGAATTGAGACTTCTTTATAGCTAGCCAGTATGCATGTAACTTTAGTGTAGCAGAAACCACTGTATGACTTACAGGAAAATTGCCCTCCCATAAAATATTTCTGAAAGATTTTATTAAAGTATGATGTTTAAAAGTAAAAGTCATGGAAAGTTTTTGTGCGATCAACCAGGGTGAAGAGAGAGGTCATCATAACTGTTTTCTAGGGGGACTGGCTTTTCTGGGAGTTGAAAAAGTCACATCAGAAGATGTGTATTAGCAGAACTTGTCTGGGAAGCAGGGCACCATTTGTTTCCCAGCTGTTCAAGTTCCAGTGAGAGCACAGCCAAATGGGATCAGCTGAAGTGCAACAAGAAGTTCGGGAGCTCCAGCTTCTGCTCATTTTGCTGCTGCTTGGGCCAAATGTGCACAATAAGGTAGAAAGCAGTAGTAAAGCAGACTTATATATAAAGGTATTCACCCTGTCAGCAGGAACTGATTCTATGCGAGCCATAATAATTGTGCAGTGTGCTTAAAATTTCTTGGAAACTGCTTTGCTCTCCCTGACCTGGTAGTAGCTCTTGAGTTCAAACATGAAGACTCAGCGGATACTCACCAAATGTCCTTTGGGGTTAACAGATCTGTTCCAGCTGATAAAAGGCTTCTGTCTTCAGCCCCTCAGACGCTCTCTTTTCTGCAGCCATCATCATCTCTGTTCATTTATTGAAATCGTGGACTACTCACTTCATCTAAAGGGAAAGATTGCCTGGTATAGAGTGCCAAGGTTGGCGATTTTTCCTAGGCCCACGTAGCATTAGTTGTAAATTACTTGAAATGCAATTCTTTATTTAGGCATCATTACTTATGTTTTTTTGCAATATAACATAATAGGATTAGGAATTTCTACATTATATTGAGAGCATTCTATGCATTTTATTGTAACTGCTATCTTACTTTTATAAATGAATAAATTTCAATCATATTGTATACCTTCACCATGTATAAACTAGAGATCAACTTATCTTTTAATACGTCAAAGATTATAAGTAGTGCATTTTAACATATAAATTATACCCAGGCAGTCTCTTAAGGTGCCCTGGTTTTGTTACATATAAATACAAGCTACTCACCAAAAACATCCTGTTATTCTGTTTTTCTTTCCACTAAGATCTTCCAAAGTAATCTTAAAAAATAAAAACAGTGTTAAATAAAAATGCTTAAGTGAAATACAGAGCTAAGTGTATTAGGGGGTGAAAACTGGAATCTTGAAAACTCAAGGGAATGTAACTAAGATATATTTGGAAACTTAGAAATATGTAGAGGATGTACCAGATGAAAATAGGATGCAAGCTTGATTCTTAAAGACAATAATAAAATATAGGCTTGTAATAATCATTGGAATCTTACAAGGAACAACTATTTTAAACAACGAAAACATCACAAAACCTAATAATAAACAAGAGTAAATTTTCAAATTTATATGTGATTTATATTTGAACTATGCATTGGGATTTCCACTGCTTCCTGACAATGATTATTTCAGATTATTTGCCCTACTAAAGCCTCTTTAGCTAATATCCCATGGCCATTTCTACTGATATGTTAATTTTTGTTAAATTCGGTTTAGACTATCTATTAAGTTGTTTGTACTTTTTCAGTATGCAGCTCCTAAGTTCAGATCCCTGTTAGCAGACTGGTTTGCATTTCTGGAATAACTATTTATGTTTTCAGCTTTTGTCAAGATCCTGAATGCTTACCACTTAAAAGAATCTGTTGTGAGGTTAATGGTCTTTGGCCACCTTCTGTTTGCTCTACCCTTGAGAGTCATTCCTGATCACAAACTGAGTTTCAGGAGTTGGGGGAATGCTGTACTCTTGTTGTAACATAGTTGCTCAGCATGATGGCCTGTAATTAAAAGTACACACTGTAAATTCTGTACTTAACAAAGTATTTAAGCATGATTCCCCCTTCTACAACTGACAACCTTTCATATAGACTACAAAATTAAAAAGACACTGTAAGAGGATGTCAAACATTTTGTGTGGGTGTTGGGAGTCAAAACTCAGGTCCTCATGCTTGAACAGCAAGCAATCTAACCTTCAGCATCTCCCAAGTTCCATCAGTTTTATAACTAAAAGTAATAGACTACAAAAGCAAACTTTACAATATTATTGAATGAGAAAGCACTCATAAAATATTTTTGTTAATTCTTTGAGAACATCATACAATACATTTTAAATCATATTTAGCCAAATTCCTTAACTCCCCTCCATCCTACTCTTTCCCAACTTCAGATCCTCTTCTCTTTTAAATTAGTAATTCATTAATTCTAATATGTACTCTCCATCTACTTCTTGGAGTGAGTGGGACTATCTACTCAAACGTATTTGAGAAGCTAGAAGCATCACCATTAAAGAAAACTGACTTTCCTCCAAGAAACTTAATTGTCCATAGTTTCTCAGATTTAGAGCCTCATGAGATACTCCCCACTGTGCTAAAATGCTGAATGACTTGATCTTGGGCAGACCTTGTGCAGGCACCTCACCTTCTGTGAATTCATGAGTATAGTGATTCTTGCCCTGTCTCTAACACATGCCTTTGCTCTGGTCCTCCTTAAATTTGGCTCTCACATTCTTCCTACACCCTTTTCATGATGGTACCTAAGCCTTGGGGAGGAGGGTCTGATATAGATGTCTTATTTCTGACTGAGCACTCTCTTGTCACTCATTCTTTACATTCTGTTGTGAGTGTCTGTGCTAACCACCATGCACTACACAAAGAAACTTTCCTGGTGCAGTTTGAGAGTTGCACTTATCTATGGGTAGAAAGATACGAATTTAGAGGGAAACTTTGAAAACGTGTTGTTCATCCTGTGGCTTGTGAGCTCTCCAGTTCTTGACCAGATGTGCAATAGCAGGTATGCTTATCCTCTTGGAGAGGCAGAACTTAAGTCTAAGCAGAGGGTAGTTGTTTACTCCCGTAACTACCATGCCACTATTACACTCATAGACATACCTTGGATAAAAGAATTCTTGATAGTGTTTTTTATTATGAATTGTTCTTTTATTATAATTAATATCAAACTTATGAATAAAGACCTCAAGACCTGTTTATCTATATCTTGTTTGTTTGTTTGTTTTAGGTCAAAAGGTGTGTTTCGCTGATGTGAAACATCCCTGCTACAAAATGGCCTACTTCCATGAACTGTCTAGCCGAGTGAGCTTCCAGGAAGCGCGCCTGGCTTGTGAAAGTGAAGGAGGTGTCCTCCTCAGTCTTGAGAATGAGGCTGAACAGAAGTTAATAGAGAGCATGTTGCAGAACCTGACGAAACCTGGAACTGGGATTTCAGATGGTGACTTCTGGATTGGACTTTTGAGAAGTGGAGATGGCCAAAATTCTGGTGCCTGCCCAGATCTCTATCAGTGGTCTGATGGAAGCAGCTCCCAGTTCAGGTAAGCTGTGACTGGACCCTGAAGTGTCTATTGATGCCCTAGAGGAGTCGGAAGGGCAAAAGAAAAGCCCTGATACCTGGAACACTCAGAGCACATGTTTCTAAGTGTCCCTTTGGTTCTATATTTGTAGGAACTGGTACACTGATGAACCTTCATGTGGAAGCGAAAAGTGTGTTGTCATGTACCATCAGCCAACGGCCAATCCTGGTCTCGGAGGTCCCTACCTTTACCAGTGGAATGACGACAGGTGCAACATGAAGCACAATTACATCTGCAAGTACGAACCTGGTAAGAGGCCTCTGTAGCTGTAACCGATTCTGTGCATGTTTGCCATAGAAGGCCCCGTGTTTAAGGTTTCCAGCCATTTTCTAGATTGCGGAGAAACAGGCATCACCTCACAGCTTGCTCTGTTAATGTACTGAGGCACGTTGTTTGTAGGAGAGCAAGCCTGCCAGTGTGTTTCATGGAAGAAAATGGGTAGATACATTTTTGGGGAGAGGCGTATCCAAGAGAAAATAATTTATACAAGAATCACACTGTGTTATTGTAATTATGTTTTGTAAATGTCTGTGTGAAAATATCTTAGAAGCTTATGAGACTGTGTGGAAAGTAGTTATAGGCTACCAAAGTGCCTATAGTCTTGCACACTTGTGAGCGACGGCTCCTTGGTTCATTCCTGCCGAGTTTAGGGGAGCAAACAGCTTTCTTTAGGCATATTATTCCAACATGTTATAGCATAATGTTTTCCATTTGGTTCTTTAGCTGAGTGTAAGTCCCTTCTCAATAGTTTAAAAGAGTAAGGCCACATTACACATTCTTCATTTGATTTGCATCTTTTGAAAAATGACACTTTCGTTAGTTTTCTTTTGAAATATTCTGTTACTTGACATACGCAGCCACTGGGAAAATTAGTTTGACCTAAGTCACATTAGTGTGGCTTCCCACTGAATGTAGTGAGTTACTTTAATGAGACACCTCAATTGAATTGGGATATAAACTACAAGAAGGACTAATCAAAGATGTGTAAATTTATATATTTGATCATCTTAGACACTCAAGATAGATACTTACGCCTTGACACACTTATTTTTCGATTTTTCTTCACAATGTTTGAAAGGGTCATTTTAACTTTTTTGAAGGACTGTCAGCGTGACCTCATAATATGTTCCCACAGAAGGCAATTACATCCAAGTACTCATGTTCCATTACTCTTTTGAAATTACACAGTTTCTTTTTTCATAAAGCCATGAAACACAGGGGATTATTGGATTAGACTTACCCTTCTCTTATGTTTATTCTGCTCTTGAGTATATTAGCCAACTTTTTATATCCCTGGCGAGTTTATTCTTTGCCCTTGGTTGCTAAATCTGTCATTACACTCCTGGAAGCTCTTGCAAAGCTAAGTCTGTTGTTCAATTCCACTCTTTCTGATTGTGTCTTAGAGAAATACAGTTAAAGTTCTGTGATGTTTTACACCTGCTGCAACTCTTGGCATTTATTAATTAGAGGGTTAGAGGGACGAGTGCTATGTAATATGTATGTATGTATTTATGTATTATACCCATGATCACTTTGAAATGTATTATTTATTTTAATATGTATGTATACTCCCATATACTATCTAATAGCATGATCAATGATGTTGAAAATGCTAAAAATTTACCCTGGTTATTAAATGAGATCATTCAATTTTATGTTGTCCTTCTCTATTGAAACACATAAATAGTCTTTTGGTCCACTGGTACCCATTTTTATGGCAACACTTCTAAGTGTTAGTTTTCTGTGAAACTTGCCTTTTGGGGCTAATGGCATGATCCAGCAGAGAAAGCCATTTGTTTCCAAGTCTGAAAACTGAGTTCAATCTTAGAGATTTATGTGGTAGAAGGAGAAAACCTATTCCCTTAAGCTGTCTACTGGCCTCCACATACACACTATGACATTCAAGCTCTTACCTACACACAAAACAGATTAACTCAAAAATTAACCTTGCCTTAAGAGCTTTTTAAAGATAAAATAGCATATATATGATTAAGTTATTAAATTTTTATTTAATTAACAAGCAAACAAAGTTTAATTGAAGTTTGTTAGAAATATTTTAAATGTAGTTTGTTGCTAATATCATATCTTGATAATTGGTTCAAAATATCAGTCAACCACTTGCATTCATATACTAATGAAATTCTTTAGACAAATAGCTACATATTAGGAAGATTTTAAAGTATCAGTTAAATTTAAAATTTATGAAATTTAAAATTGTTTGAGGGGTGGTTAAACTACCAGTGAATCCAGACTGTAGGATATTGTGAACAGTGAGAATTCTTTAAAACACTTTCATGTTCCAAAGACTACAGAAAATGCTCTAGGTAGCTTTTTTTATATGCATGCAATGACAAGAGTAAAGTGTCTAATTTTTGAGCAATTAAAACATTTGCATTTGGTTTTTTTGTTGCTTGTTTGTTTTTGAGGCAGAAGTTTACTCTATGACTTAGTCTAGTTGGAAACTCAAAATATAGCCCAGGATAACTTCAGAATCATAATGAACCGCTAGACTTAGAAATAAAAGGATGGTGTAGACTTACAGAGGGAAAGTGCAGTTTAATTCCCTACCACCAAAGAACTCCATTAAGAAAGAGACTGTCTCATGCCATGATGGGCTCCTGAAGAAGGAAACCCTCATTCGTCTCCAGTTCCCTAAGAAGAACTCCATTCAGAGTGATACAGGAGTTCTGAAGAAAAAGCTCCTTCAATTCCACTTACTTCTGCAATATTAGAGGAGTTATGGTATATAGCTCAGGGACCAAAACAAGAGAGAGGATCGCTTTGGCTCAGGATAAACAAAGGAAATTCCTTGCTGTCACAACTTTCCAGATAAGAGGGTTGGAGCTCTCCCAGCCCCCAGGGCACCACAGCAGGTGGCCTAACCTGTGTGCCAGGAGTTTGAGTGTGTGGCACTAAATAGGGGTTATCCTGGTTCAGGTTTGGGGGTGTGGGATGGAGCCTTGTAGTTGGGTACAAGTGGAAGGAGGCTTCAAAGACACAGTAGGCTTGCTTATCAATGTGATTGTGCTTCCCTGCAGCACATTCAGGTGCGCGGTGGGTAAGTGGGGTAGCTAGAAGATTTGTAACCAATTCATGCCTAACTAATACAATTACTTTGGCTAACCTGTTAATGTAACAACTGGTTTCTTAGGAGGAAAGTATATTCACTGATAGTACCGGAACATGATAAGAAGTCTCAAGAGTTTCTCACCCATTTGGGAACTGAAAACTCTAATCACATAAAGCTAGAAAAGAAACAGCCTGCAAATCTTGACTTAATATTAATAAAAGGAGTATCCCTATTGGAATTTACATCTCAGAATGTCATTATTTGGGTAGCACAGACATAGTTTTCAGACGCTGCTTGAATCAGGTATTCCACAAGCAACGATGCAGCTCTCTGTTAATTATTATTGCACTCTAAAGGTTATTCCATAAAAAGTTTACGTTTGTTTTCTTTTGAATCATGTTTTATGTTTTACCACTTAGGTTTACAAATTACTGTTTACCATTGTAACTTTGGGTCCCTTAGTCATTACTGATTGTAGCAGGCTGCCTTCAGCACTCTACCAGTTTTGGTTGCTAAATGAAGCTTGGGGTTATATATCAAATAGGCTGTTATATACAGACATAATTAAATATTGTTGGTTAATTCTATGTACATTTAAACTCAGAGTATATATTTGACTGTGAATTATTTAGAAATCCAAATCAACTTTTTTTTTTTTTTTTTTTTTTTTGGTTTTTTCGAGACAGGGTTTCTCTGTGGTTTTGGAGCCTGTCCTGGAACTAGCTCTTGTAGACCAGGCTGGTCTCAAACTCACAGAGATCCGCCTGCCTCTGCCTCCCGAGTGCTGGGATTAAAGGCATGCGCCACCACCGCCCGGCCCAAATCAACTTTTTAAAAACCATTTAATAACATTTATGTTGACATTTGCATTTTCCTAGTTCAATTATTATTTATTATTTCTATGTTAATTATTTACAGAGATTCAGCCAACAGACCCTGTTGAAAAGCCGAATCTTACTAATCAACCTGAAGACAAGCATGAGAATGTGGTTGTTACTGAAGCAGGTGAGTCCCTTCTGTCCCTCTAATCTAAAGAACTGGGCTTTGAACTAGCACTTCATGTTGACCCCAGGGAAACTTTTCATGTGGTTCAAGGATGTGGTGCATTAGTTATGGGCCCATAGACATTTATTTTCGACCTACATTAGAAATAATTATGCAATGATACATTTTAAATAGAATAACCTTTAAAAAATTCCATTTCAGGTGGAAGTATCTAAGTGATCGACATTAAGACCTGTATCTACAAAGCATTTCCCAATATAGTGTAGTGTGTACCATGTATACTAGCATATATACATAGAGACCTGGAATTGCAATTTGCTACTGAATGTTCAGGGCTTGTCTGGCAGTAGAGAGGAGGTATAACATAAGCCTTATTATAGTTTATGTAGCCTTCCCTGGTGTAAACACCTCTAGATGAGCAATTTCAGACTATCACCACGATATCACAGTAGGACATGTTGGAAGGGGGTTCACATAGTGGGCCCTCTATCTTGCTGTCACCCCAAAAGACAGAGTAGAAAAATGCAATTCCCAGTGAAAGATCCATGTTAGCTAGAAACTCCTCGATATTCCTTAAAACTACTTTTTTGACATGAACTAAATACAGATGGACAAAAAATTTGTCATATTTCTTTTGTGAATATTGATCCAAAGGTCCAAATGTTTCAAAATTAGTAACTCATACAGAGGCTCAGAAGGAAGACTGGGCACTCCACAATCACTATTCTCTGCATTTTGATCCTCTTTGTAACACTACACACACACACACGTACACACACACACACACACACACACACACACACACACACACGACATGAAGTAAGAAAGAAGTAAGTAGAATGATTTGTGAGAATTTGGAGTGGAGAGTGAAGTGTGGGTTTTATTAGAATAAAAAGCATTAAAAATGATATAGTAGGGAGGGCTTTGGACCTTTCCCAAAGTAATGTGCCTTAACCTTTCTGAGGAGCGGATGGGGGCTGGAGGGGGGGGGTAGGTTGAGGGAAGGGGAGAAGGGAAGAGCATGGGAACTGGGATTGGTATGTAAAATTAAAGAAGTTTGTTTTCTTGTAAAAATAAAAACAATAAAAAATGTATTAAACAGCAGCAAACTTCTGAATAATCTATCCCTAAATCTCATAAAATATACCACTGAGGAAAGAGAAGAATAAACAATGAGGTGAATAAATTATTGCCAACTTTTATCAGAATCTTTAAGATTTTTGATATTGTTAACTAACTTTTAGTTTGCAAGCCAAATGGAACTCAGTTTGTTTTCCTTATACAGAAATGCTCTTAAGGATTTTGGGCTTTTTCTGTTTCATGTATCTGATTTTAACATCATCCATAATACCTAAACACAATTAAAGTTGCCAGAAAATAATTAAACTACAGACATTTTCCTCTTATTAAAAGTGTGGCTAAAAAAGTCATTTCATGATTTGTAGGTCTTGAGTGTTGGTGATTTTCCTTAGAATCTACTAAGAACATCTGTCATCACTGGGAGTGAGAGAACAGGGTTAAAAGATGACCTATTTTCAGAATTTAATTAAATCATGCTATTGTCTACAGAGTCTTATGTCTCTGGGTTATGACGGCATCACCACCTAGTATGTGCTTATTTTTACTTAAGGCCAGATTCTTACATTTTCTCACGACAACGAGCTTATTGGCTAAGATAATTCATTATCTACTAAGTCAGCAATGATTATAGTAATTATTGTTCCCCAATATAAAGTCTTCACTTTTGCAATGATGCAGAAGAATTAATAAAACAAGACAGCTAAGATTATTAACATGTTATGAAAATTAGTCCATGTCTGAATTGAAAATATATGAGAACTTTAAAAGCACGCATATTTAATTGAGCATGTCAACCAGGGCATTAAAGTTTTATTTATAAGTTTTTTCAAAGTGTCTATGCATTTTTCATAAGCTCTTCTACTTGGAGTTTACTGTTTGGTAACAACTCTATTTTACCTTATTCATTACAGAAATTTGTTCATAGCTGCTTTTGAGCTCCTTCATGAGCTATCATTGAACACTAAAACTGTTTTATTTTTGCAGGCATAATTCCCAATCTAATTTATGTTATCATACCAACAATTCCTCTGCTTTTACTGATCCTTGTTGCTTTCGGAACCTGCTGTTTCCAGATGTTGCATAAAAGGTAAAAACCATATTTTTGTCAAGACAATTAGGGTAAAAAAAACCCTGCAGTATATTTTGAAACATTTTTTGAAAATGTTACTATGTCTTTAACTTACATTAAAGAATTTTAATGTTCTTGCCTGTCAGTAAAAATCCAGCACATGGAGAGTTATAGAATGAATGTACTCGGATTATATGAGAAATCCAGTGTCTCCTTCACAGTTCATACGTCCTATGAACTGCTTGCTTTACTGTTTCTGTTTTTCATTCAGGAAAACGGTGGCTCAGTTGGGTCATCTTCAGTTGCCTTGTGGTGCACAGTTAGCATATGTGATGGATCTGAAGTGTGAGTGCTTGTAAGCTCATACGAGATACACTATACATATGCTCTCTCGATTGTTAAATTAAAATAAGATTGATGTTAAATCTTTCAATCTGAATATCAAGTTATACATAAGACTTGGTTTTATAGGTAGATATGTAGTATAGTTTCAAGATTCAAATAAAAAGCTTCTGTTTTAAGACATTTTAAAACCAGGAAATTAAGTGCATTTGTGAAGACAGTGAGCTGAGTATGGTGCCCCTGAGAGAATGAACAGTATTACCAGGAGTGCAAGGCCAGCATGAGTTAGTGAGTTCCAGGACAGTCTGAGCTACATCATGAGACTTTATCTCAAAAAACTTCATTCTTTTCCAAACATTCCTCATTCCTCCCCCCCCCCCCGCCTATGTACTGTCTGGCAGATATTTTGAAATAAAGTAATATATCTGAATAGCAAGACTTCTAGGAACTTGTCAAACACTTATTCATGCTTATTAATACCCTTGAGCCAGTGAAGTAAACTTTTTTGTGTGGTAAGATCTGCCAATTAAATTTCAATAAATTAAGTATAAATAAGTATCAATGAAAACACTAGGAGATACATTTAAATAAGGACATATATGCTGAAAAAAATGACCTATTTGTTTTATGGTCAAATAATTGATCAAAAGATTGATTGTATGATATCAGGACCTGAAATAATTTTTCCCTTTTTGTTTCGTCATCTTCTTTTCCTTAAATAAATCCTAAAGAGCCTGAAAAGTAGCAACCTGAAAGGATATAGATGATTAATGTGTATTAATAAGTAATCTAATCTAGGCATGATATGCCTATTGTCCCAAAACTCAGGAGGCTAGGGGACAGAAGGACTACAAATTTGAGTCCAGCTGGGGCTACATAACAAGAACATAGCTAAACAAACAAGCAAACACTTCCCATGAGCCAAATCAAGCCAATAAAAATATAAAACCAAAAAAGTCAAATAAAACAAAACATTAACATGATTGAAAATACAAAAATTATTTGAGCTAAAAATCAGGGCTGTTAAATGAAGTCTGGAAAATTAATATGTGTTGTGACCCTCTTGATTTTCATTGATAAACTTGTGAAACATTATAAAATTTATTTTCTAGTATTTTGTATATAATAAATACAGTATAAATAGTGTCATTTCTTGCCCTAATTCAGAAGACTATAGATGAAATCATGTTAGATTTCTCATTGGGAAAACAGTGGTGTAGGAGGAATGTTAATTCCCTCAGCCCAGACAGACTGTTAAAATGTCCATTTAAGTAGCAAACTGGTTAGTAAACATTAAACATATGCTTCAAACATTCTCACTTGCCTAGTAAAATGTGTTAGTGTGTTGAGCAACAGCATCTCCTCTAAGGATTGTTTTGCTTGTCTCCAAAAAGTGGCCCTCTTCACTTGTTTGAAAATTTCGGAGTGAAAAAATAAACCAAAATTGGGCACTTTCAGTTGCCAGGATGACCTGAAGTCCTTTGTTCACCGTTCTTAGATCCTCCCCTTTTCCTTTCTTCCAGGAAAGCAAGGAGAAACTTCATCAAAGACTCCACTCCATTATCATCTGAGTGCCTTGCAGAAAGTTTAAATTCCAATCTGGTACACACGGTGGTTTCTCTCATTCCATATCATTTTCAGAATAACTTTTCTTCCCTTAACTAGTAGAACTTTTAAATGACACTAATTATGATTAAAACAACATTGATAACTTCTTTCCTTACCATTAATAGCACTCTGCTCTTCATAAGCTCTGCCTGGCTTATTTTCTCTTCATGCTAGCTATATTTGGTAGAATTAATTTATGTTGGCCTGATTTATTTGAAGAACTATCCATACAACATATAATGCATTTTCATTAATCACAACAGCACTGAAATTGATATGAACAAACTATTTTCACTGTAATGCTGTGGTTTTAGAATTAGTTCTTTTTCTTTAAGGAGTTTTGCGAATCTGCAGGATGATGGCACAGTGCAGGGGTGTGTCTGTGAGGGCTGTGAGGGTGGCAAAGGCCATTAGAGGTGGAAGGAAGTGTGGGTACCTAGGGGTAGAAGTAAATACTAAACACAGGGAATGTGGCCAGACTAGGTGAGAGGCCATCCTCAGGAAACTAAAGCAAAGAAATGCAGATCTTGACGTGGAATCTGGTACAAGATGACTTGGGGAATCTTAGAAACAGACACTTCTGCAAGGGTCTGACTAGTGAGCACTGTAGGAGAAACCACCAGAATTCCAGGCACAGGCTGCCATGAGAACAGAAGTTCCACATCAACCATGTCTTGGAAGAAGAGCTCACAAGCTCCTAAATCACCAAACATATGTCTGCTTTGGATTTAGGCTGATTTGAGAAAGAGGCCCAATGAAGCTTTCTGGACGCAAATGGCCTAAGTACAGCCTGGCAAAGCGAATGGTAGGAGGGGGACAGACATTCCTGATATTTAGGGTCACAGCAGGCATTTGGATGATTGACACTAATTGTAACAGCCATTTTATTAGAGTACCCATAATGCAAGATTTAGAAACCTTGGCCAAAGAAAACAAGGTTCATTGTGGAAAAATTAAAGTCTTAGTACTCTGTCAGGCATTGTGACGCTTGGGTGTTTAAACTCTACGGTGAGTCAACAGATGCCAGTGTGTTTGGAATTGTTTGTCATCTTCACACAGTGGGATAATCTAGACATTTTTTTTGTAGGAATGGCGAATATGCCGATGAGAAAGAAGAACTCATAACAACTGTCTGAGCATCTCTTTTTGGATGAAGACACAGCCAGCCTGATATGATTCAGGAACTGAATTTATTTGTTTTTATGTTTTTCAGTAAAGGAAGAACAAAAACTAGCCCGAACCAGTCTACACTGTGGATTTCCAAGAGCACGAGAAAGGAAAGTGGCATGGAAGTCTAGTAACTAACTGACTTTGCTCCAGAAAACAAGGATAGTTTTGTAATTCCCGGTCAGTGTAAGGAATGGCATCATTAGCTTGGAATGGCTTGAAATCTCAAAGGATCTACAAGATGAACTGTAAGCTCCCCCTTGAGGCTAATGTCAAAGTAATTTTTATATGTTCATAGTTTAACTTACAAAATATGCTGTGTTTATCATGGAGTGAGACCTGCTTACTCAGCTAAAAAATGCACCCAAACATCATGTAATTGAAATGGATCATGCAGATAAAACTTCAGTGGACTCACCTGGAATTCCTGGGTTGGAAGTAGTTCCTTTTGCTTTTCATCACCTTCATCATTTTGATCTACTTCATGTAATATTAATTGTATTCAAATTTACAGTGTGCAAAAAATTTTACCTTTGCAAAAGTGTTTGATAAAAATGGATTGTTCTAATATTTATATTTATGGCATTTCATTTTTACATACATGCTGTTTTGATTAAATACTGAATTTACACAGACATGAAAAACTATTTCCATAGGGAAAACTTTTTTTCAGAAATAGTTCATGTTCTTTCCATTTTCCTCCTTTTGTTTGCATAAGGTTTAGGAAATATCTTCAGAAATAAGAAGCTGTTTCATTGGCTGTGCTATAAATCTCCTGAAACACTTTACTTAGAGGCAAGAACTGTCTAACATCAATTGTGCAAGACACGTGCCTTACAATTATTCTTAATTTAAAATTAAACTGATTTTTGTAATAAAATATCTTTACTAATAGTTGTATAGACACCAATGTAGTTTATCTTAAAAAAAAATGTGTCCACAGTACCAATCACAGTTCTTCACACGTTGCCTATAGAATTGCAAGTTGTTCTCTGAGTGTCTGGAATCAATGTGTGGTTCTTCCCTGTGCACCGAACAGGATGGCTGTTTGAGGGCTTGGATTGACCCTGGAGTCAGACAGCTGCACCTCGGCTAAGATTTTCCTAACTGAATTTAGCTTGTATTGATATATAGGGCTGAATGGTTTTCAGCTGTGTGATGCTAGGCAGAGCACACTGATATTACAGATCAAGAACAAAACAAAAACTACAAATCACACTAATTAATGGGCCATGGGCTAGAGGTCATTGATGTTTGGATATCTTTGAAGAGGGTTTGTTTATGACTGTGCACCGTGGCTTTCTTCTGTCTGATAGAGTTTCTTCAACACGTAGCATTTGTTCTTCTCAAGAGAGAGTTGTAACTATTTTGTCTTCAAATGTCCCTGTGTTACTTTTAACCAAATAAAAAAGTTCTTATTTCTGAGGAATGATCTTTTATGTTGTCTAAATTCTTAAATCAACAGAACACAGATGTGTCTCATCACGACCTGAAGATGAAAACAAACATTACATGTGAAGAACATAGAAGGCAAGGCTATAGAATGAACAGGGAAACTTGATATTTTTAGTTTTTCAGTTGGACAATAGTTTCCTTAAGTAGATTTGGTTTTCCAAAACAAAAGGCAAAAAGGGACCTCAGATCTTTTTTCTGCAGCTTTGGGGCTGAGAACTGGCAACTGCATTCCAAGTTAGGCTGTCCTCATTCAGCCCCCATCCGTTCTGTGGCTCTCCATAATTTGGATCAAAATATAGAGCTATTTGGATCTATGCAGCTGTTTGGATCTATGTTTTCCCTCGATGCCAACTCCACCCATTTCTCCCTTTAGTTAGAACTGTGAGAAGGGAAACTGCCTTTCCCTTTGTCTGTGCCACCCCAAACCCTAACAGCTGGAGGGTAGATGCACACAGTGAAAGGGGAAAGCTCTTGTTACCCTTTTATCATTATCCAGGTCAGGATAAACTCTGGTGTCAATGACAAACTCCATCTGTGATAAGGGTGGGAAAATACATTTCTTTGCTCTTAGAAGACGGTAACGATACCATTCTAAGTGCTTCTGGAAGCTTTAGCTGGCCCTTGAAAAACATACCGATACATAATGTAATTGTTTTGTATTTTCAGACCATAACTTAAATATATGTTGGGAAATGCCACTAAGTATTGAGCTACCTTAAAGTATTCAAAACAAATAAAACACCCCACTCTTTTCTCCTTGCTAAGATTTAGGTTAGTAGTAAGTTTTTACTAAGAAGAATGTGTTCTGAGACCCCTGATTATTTATGTTTTGTTATTTTTATTGCTATTTATTATGTTTATGGGAGCATTCAATCCTCAATCATCTTGTCGAATATTCTTTTAATATGTTTGCAAGCTCTGATGGTTTTAGGTACAGCATCATGATTATGTCTTGACCTCTGACCTCCACCAACCTTCCTACCTGCACAGCTTTTTCCAGTGTCTTTTAAGTGTGCTGACTGGAATCATTCTCTCTAAATGTACCTGAAGCTTCCTTCCTTCCACAAAGCAAACCATAGCAATTGCCCATCTTTTTCTACTTATTTGAACCCCATTCGTCCTTTTGTTGTTTCAATTCATGCAAAAATGTGTATGGGTGCTTGAAAAATATGTCTGTTTGTGTGCATATGTACATTTTATGTTATGTTGCTATATATTTTAGCAGATTCAGTGATGTGAGCTAAATTGACATTTTCAGCTACTCTGGAAATGATCCAAGAAATTAAAGTAGTAAAGCAAATTAATTTATTACACATTTTTAGCTTTAATGGGCAATTCAACTGTGTCTGAATGAGTTTTTCAAGCTAAAAATTTCTGTAAACGTTTAAACTAAGAAAAATTTTAATAAGTGATTTCCTCAAGATACCTGCATATTTTTGCTATTTTTTTAAAAAAATATCAGCTTGAAGTGACTGGTAAGTTAAAATGACCCTGATAAAGATTTCTTGTGTAGAATGATGGTATTAGGTAGTTTACTTTTTTGTTGATGCTAGGTCAAGAGAGAAATGTGGTTGTGTTTTCTTTACCTCAATGACAGACACAGTTATGATGTGATTATGCTTGTGATATGAGTTTACAATAAATGTGTTTTTATGAGCAGAGAAAACATTACATATTAATATAAATGCATACAGACGGTAAGGCAAGGAAACAATGGTGACTCTGGAGGTACACTAAGCTGAAACTAGGTGAGTTACAACAGTTCATTTCAAACAACAACATATGTCAGGTAAACTATCACAGTTCATTTCTTTATGTAGTTTTGCTTAAATATATGTTAAAGTAAAAACCTTTACACAAGAGAAAAAGGTAAGAATGATTCAAAACAAAGAAAACGATAAAGTTCATAAAATAATAATTGTTTATTATCAAACAAAAATTCATTTTAGAGTTAATTCATGTTGCAGAGATTGATTTTAATTTCTTGTTTTTCTTTTCTTCTTCATCCCACTGTTTAAATGATTCAATTTAATAGAAAGGCTTTTTCTTTCTTCTCATGAAACTCTCAGTTGCCATGCTATTTTGAATAAAAGGGAAAAACAAACAAATAAACCAAAACTTCCCAACTTTCATTCTTGGGTCAGGAAAATGACTAATGTAGAAAACCCTGTATCCACTCTACAAACTCTGAGACCCGGACATATACGCCAGGGCGATTAGGCTGTGCACATTTGACTCCAAATGATGTCACACCAACAAGAAACCACCTGTTGTTTTCTTGACACATTAACGGTCCTCCCGAATCACCCTAAAGAGTGAACAACCAAAAAAAGAGTGTTAATCAGTATAAGCAAGTACAATTGGTGCTAAGATCACCAGTCAAAAAAATAAATGTCCTGACATATGATCGACTGCCAAGTTCTCACCATATGTTGAGTCATCAGAAATTGGCTCCTGAAGGAGATGGGGCAAATGGTAACAAGAGAAAGTCTATCATTCTGATGGAGCATTTCTTAGCAACTAGTTCCTGACTTTCATTATTGTGTGTCAACATAGTCAGACATTCTCTAAAATGCTGCAATAATAAGCCATGTCAACATCAACATGCCAATCACTATATGATGTAACCTGTGAAGTATCAGACAAAGCCTCCCCACAAACAGCTACGCTATTCCACGTGATGATTTTAGGAGAATGAAGTGCTCACATGGCTTTAGATTTTGTTCCTTATGTGACTGCAAGTGTCAAGTACCAACCACATTAAAAAACCTTAAAATTTCAACCAAAATAAGCAAATCTCTTACTTTCTAGCAATCAGAACATGTGTTTTTATTTAGATTTTTGTCACAGTATAAGTAATAAGTATCACTTATATTACTTGTTAAGTAGTAAGTGAAGTTGATCCTGTACAGTTAATCATATAGGTCTTATTTGTGCATAATGATTCCTCTCTAATACATATAAAAGTAGTATGGACATAAAGCAGCATTACTTAATTATAAAAAGATGAACAAATATTTTTTCCCATATTAGTTATGCAAAGGATTCTTGTTAATTATTTATTTGTCATTTTTTTTGAGTAGCCTTTGTTGGCCTGAAACTGGCTATATAGATCTGGTTAGCACTGAACTCACAGAGATCTACTGGCCTCTGCTGGAATTAAAGGCATATTGATCCAAAATCACTGTTGTAATAGAGTATTTAAAATTTGGATCAGTGTTAGAAATTTACCCTGAGAGACCTCCTGCCTGATATTTTAACCATCCTTTGGTGCTATATATAGAGAAAAAGGTGGCCTGTCAAAGCAAACCCTGCTCCATTGTTGGGCATAGAGCAACACAAGTGGCATTGGAAATTCCAGGTTACCTATATTCAAGGTAATTTAACAATTGTGCCAAAACTGTCTAGAGGAAAGACAGCAATTTTTCCTTTTGCATCCTAAGGACTTGATTTTAATATGAGAAATATTTATTGATGTAGGAGTGTCATATATCAATCTGTTGATTTCATTGGTTAAGCAATAAAGAAACTGCTTGGTCCTCATAGGTTAAAACATAGGTGGGAGGAGTAAACAGAAGAGAAGGCTGGGAGAAAGAAGCTGAGTCAGGGAGTCGCCATGATTCTCCCACTCCAGGCAGACACAGGTTAAGATCATTCCTGGTAAGCCAGCTCTGGGGCTACACAGATTATAAGAAATGGGCTAGTCCAGGTGCGAGAGTTAGCCGAGAAAAGGCTAGATATAATGGGCCAAGTGGTGTTTAAAAGAATACAGTTTCTGTGTAATTATTTCGGGTAAAGCTAGCTGTGCGGGCGGCCGGGTACAGGGGACTCAGCCCCGCGCCGCTTCTAACACAACAATTTATGGGAAGTTTATTGCTCATGATGTCTTATATATGATTTAGAATTTAATTAGATATTTTTAAAACAAGTTATCTGGTTCTTTCTATTTTATGAAAATAATTGACATTTTAATAGGAAAGTATAAGGTATTGATGTTAGGGTCAAATGTTTTAATTTACTTTGTGTATGCTAAGTCTGTTGAGTGGCAGTGATCCATGAATCTTGAAGAAGGCTTGCTGCCTTTCTTCTGGGTGTCTACATGGCAGGGGGCCTTGGCTGTTTCAAATATATAACTTCCTATTATCTAACCTTATCATGTTATTTATATTATGTAAATTCTTAGACTTGATTTTATAATTTGTGCAATTAGATTTCTTCTATTATTTCAAAGAAATGCAACTATTTAAATTATAAACTAATGCAAGAACATAAATATTAAAACTAATTCTATGTTTCTACTTTGACACTATTTATAGTATATAAGAATATGTAGTAACTAACTTCTTCAAATGTGAAAAGGTTAGTGACTATTTCTCCTTAGTTCAATGGTTCTCAAACTTTATTATATATTAAAGTCACCTGAAGACATAAGAAAGCATACATCATTGGTCCTCAATATAAGATTCTAATTTTTTTATATATATATATTTTTGCTACAGGGTTTCTCTGTCGCGTTGGACCCTGTCCTGGAACTAGCTCTTGTAGACCAGGCGGGCTTCAAACTCACAGAGATCTGCCTGCCTCTGCTTCCTAAATGCTGGGGTTAAAGGCTAAGATTCTGATTTGCAGGTATGTGATGGACTTTTAAATTTGTAATTTGAACTAGTTCTAGGGGAAGCTCATCCATTTGATGCAGTGTAGGCTATGTTTGTGAAACTACTGATAAACTACTGATGAATTAGTGATGCAGTTTCTGAATGAATAGTAAAATGTCATTAACTCTTTTTATCAATGAGAAGATATTCTATAGTCTCTTTTATTGACTTTGAATTCAGAAGACTACAATATGCAAACTATTGTCTGCCTGATTGGGCAAATTTTGAGGCTAAAATCCCAATGATGCAGTGAATGTATTCAAATAATGATATATTAAAAATTTGAAATGATGTTATTATTTCACCAGTTAATATTAATGTTGAAACTAGAAAGTCATGTGGCAATCTAGAGTGATTGTTGCTCAATAAAACAGCATTGTATTGAATAAAATATTTCTATGCATTTGGAATTTAGTTCTTGCTAATGAGGAGCATGGTTAGACCCTGTAGAAAGAGAGCCAAGTAAAGATTTCACAGATCTGAAATGAGTTACTTGCATAATGCAACTCAAGATCAATAGCATTAGCCATCATATTTTCTACCTCATTTGTGAACTGTCTGCCATGCAACCCCCATTAACTATAATTGAAATTGCATAGCTGATTTCCCTCTTGCAAATAATTCTATAAATCATATCTTAAGTGGTAATGTTTCTTATCTTTAGCACATTTTTCATTTTATACGGGAAGTATAAAGACCCACAGGTAAATTTTAAATAAGTGTAAAGCTGTTTTATTTTTAATGTTCGTCAAGGCAGAAGAAATGTAAAACCAATCTGAAAGTTTAACATAATTGAGACATTGATTTAACTAGGGAAAAACCTACACATTTATCTGCCTGTCTGTCAAAAATAGTTGTCAAATTATGTTATATATGTTTTACTGTATGAAACAAGTTGCTACACTTTAACACAGTAAAATCATGTTCTAACAATATAAATGGTTACTTTCACATGTATGAATCATTTATTTATTCTGTAGTTTAATTTAATGCAGTCAATCTAGATGCATTAATATTTTATTAATTTCCAAATAATTAACACATGCCATAAAATGTATTTAGTAAGTCTCCTAATAAAATCCCCTAATTGTATTTTAATGTTTGCTGATTGCCTTATATGTGTTATCTTACTTAACCCTCTCAAAGTATAAGTGGCTTGTCTAGGGTCACTCATGGCCAATAATCCAATTTATCATGAAAGGTTTGGAGTTAAGGGTCCTTGGTGATTTCTTGACTCCCCAGTTATGACTAAGCAAAGGAAATGCTGCCTTAAATGTATACTATGGCTGCTTTTCAGTAGTTACCTGACAAGAATCAATGCCTCCTTCTTCATATCCTGCACATATCATATTTCCAGTGATGTTGTATTCTGGCAGCTGTTGCTGGCACTTCTCGTTGGATACAAGAGGAACATCAGCTTCTTGCTGCACATTAACAGTAGAACCTGCGCAAATGGGTGATGCAGACAGCGAGTCAGTAGTGATTAACAGGCCTCCTTGAATGAAACACCATCCATCTTATTTATTCCAGCGTTTTGCTCTCATTATCAAGTACTGTGTGGCGGTAGAATGGAACTAACTACTAACCTTGCACTTTCAACTACATGGCAAACCCACCTGCGCTCTTTGGCAAATGGATCACAGCAACACGTTTCTTTCTTTCTTTCGTAAGGGGTAGTAGGAATTATGGATTGATCTAGGGTGGTCTTTAGGCATTTTCAGTGATTTTAAAAGAGTTACGGTACTGCTCATAGAAACCAAGTCTGCCAGAACAAAGAGTTCATTCATGGAAATCAGCACCAACTTGGAGATTCAGAAGAGCTTTTCATTTAGCACCTGAGGAGATGCTCTCTCCTGTATAATGGCATTCTGCTTCTTTGTGGTCCTTTGTGTATAAGCAGGTGCACACTGAGCAGAGGACAAAGCTCCGATGAACTGTGCTCTGCTAGGGGGCAATCAGCTTGCCATCTCATGCAGGCGAAGAAAAGGGAAGTAGATTTCAGCATTGTGTATTTGCATTTGTTTTATGCAACTAATAATTCATTGGAAGTGTGAATCTCTGCTTACTGAACTGCTATCCCCAAGAGGCTTGGGAAACAAACAGGTGCTAGTTCCTCCAGAAAAAGGCACTACATAAGCACTCCCTCATGATTAACAATTCTATTTGGTGTGGCAAAAGAGGTAGAAAGTTAAAGGTTATTTATTACATCTGTAAGGCAGCCTTGAAAAACATATGCAGTCTCAATTTGAGCCAAGTTTCACTTATACATTAAAAAATTAAGATATTAAGAAAAGACCCAAGTGTGTGTTTATGTGTGTAATTTAAGTACAACAACATACTCATATATAAATACAAATAAATATGTATAATACATATATATATATGTATATATATATACTATGTGCATATGACTCACATATGTTGGTAAACATGTAGCTAGCTATTTGTTATTTAGGGAAAAAAATGTCCCAAATCTTCCCTCTTCTCTACTTATGGCAAACAGTTCTACCATGGATAATTTAACTCTGTAGTGACAATGGTGAAAATCAAGTTGGGAAGAAAATGAACAAATCACTGTTGCTTCCATAGTGCCAATCAAGTCAACAATACAACCCACCATTAGCTCCTAAAAACTGACAGACAGCAAACATGAGAGACGGAAAGAGAAAAGTCCAACCATTCTCTCTCATTGGCTCCATGAAGATCAAGGATAGGATAGGTGGACAGACCTTAGTTTTACAATAAAAACAGAAGCTTCTCCTTGTGTTTGTCACTGGATAGAAAATTAGTTTGAGTAACAGAGCTCCTTAGTAAAGGAAACTATGAGCGACTTCTGTGTATTTAATATTTCTTTCTTTTATAAAATTTTACTTTTATCACTTTTGAGTTGCGAGTATGTGTGTGTGGATATGCATAAGAGTGCAGGTGGCAGGGGAGCGTAGCACAGGATGTCTCATCCCCTAGAGCTAGAGGTAAAGGCAGTGTGTTGTGAGCTAACGAGCCTATGTACTGGGATGCGAACTCAGGTCCTCGGCAAGAACAGTGTACACTCTTAACTCTGAACCATCTCTCCAGCCATGTCTGTTTCCATGTGGATGATTGAGAACACACACACACACATACACACACATACACAAATACACAATTATAAACAGATATATGGCCAAATTTGCTTATTTTAAAGTACTAATTGTCTAACTGTAAGAGTTATGTCTTCATTTCTTTCTAGTAAAAAATATACTCACAACTAGCCAATTAATTAGTAAAATAAACTTATAAAATCAGAAAATAGGATTTTATGAAGTTGCATAGATATAAATTATAAGATAAAATTAACAAAACTCATGAAAAAATGCAAGAAGAGACACATGGTCTAGCCATTTCGCTCTAAATGATTCTTTTGCTATTTTCCCCCTCCTGGCTCCACACTGCCTTTAGAGACATTTTAATATAATTAAAATATATTTTAGGAATAATAAGCAAGCCATGCTTGCTCAGCTCCAAAAAAATCTTGCATTGAATAAAGAGTCTTAAATTTTGTTAGCAGATAATTTGTTTTTGATGTCTACATTGTGGCTATAAATTGTTCTCTTGAAATTTGAAAGATAAAACATCTGTCTAGCAATAATTTTACTATTTCAGTTTCCAACTTAATAAGTCATGACATTTTTCAAGAAGAGAAAATAAAAAAAAAATATAGCCTTCGACTTGAATATACTTTATGGGCAGCGGTCATTAGCTACTGTCAGCCAGACAATGTGACCGTTGTGGATTATTATGTTGAGTTGCCAGGTAGGTGAGCACGGGCCTCAGAACTTGATGCTTTCTTTAATAAGCAAACATTTTTTCCATTTTTAAAGATCACTTGTATTTATTCTTTAACATGTTTATACACACACATATCATCTCTTGGTCATATTGATGCAACTCCCCACCCCCATTCCATTTAAAAAGTGAAATAAATAACTGGAAGGAATAAACATGTGCAGTGTATTTACACAGGCCAAGTAGGATGTGGTGATGAGGTTTCCTATTGCCACGTCTTACAGGAGCAAAGGCGGAAAACTACTGGGCCATCACATACATTTTCTCCACAGGGCATTTTCAAAGTGAAGGCTTTGATCCTTAGACTAGACATTTCCACAATATTTGTGTGTTTTTCTTAAATACACGTGGGTCATTTATCTATCATGGTTATAATTTATGACTATAAAAGTTACGTGATCCTGCCAGGCAGAAGTGTCCTTCCTTTTTGTGTGGCCCTACTGAACACTCAAAAACCTCTGTTCAAGATGGGGTAGTCCTGGAAGGAATCATGTAGTCAGAGAGTCTTGTAATTGCATTTTGATGGCATGAATATCTTGGCTATAATATAAAATTTGTTCACACATACATACACATTCTGGTTAACTGTATTTTTAAATTTATTTCTCACTATATATTGAAATCAAGAAAATAATGATATCAATGTATTGGGGGAGGGGACTGCCTCCTCTATGCTACACCAATGTGCATGCCATAATTTAGGATTCATGTATGCATTGCTTGATATTTAAGACATATCATCTATCTCTTTGAGTGTTTATCATTTTCTATGATAGACCTTCAGAGTCCTTTATTCTGCACTTTGAAAAGAATAGAACTTTGTTGTTATTTATAATTCTCTTACTGTAGGGATCACACTGGAGTTCTTAGTTCTGTATAATTATTGCGCATTTGATCAATATAACCTCCTCTTCTGCTCCTCCTACCATCTAATAATCATTGGATGTCAAGTTCTATGCCTTCAACTTTTAATGTTTTACCATGTAAGTTTCCCCATGTATTAGTGTGCTTAGTTTATTTCACTTAAAATAATTCTCAGTTTCAAACACGATGATGCAAATTTCAATATTTCACCATTTTATACCGGAATCTCATTCCATTGTGGATATATACTACATTTACTTATTTTCCTTTCTGTGTGTTTTTGACACAGTGACTCATCATGCATTCAGGCTAGCTTCAAACACCCAAAGCTTCTTCCTTAGTCTCCACCTTAGTCCAAATCACTCAGTCCAATTACCATCTTTTCTTTATCTGTTCATTAGTGCTATACACAGGTTGTCTCCTTTTCTTGCCTATTGAGAACAATGCTGCAGTGAACATGTTATATGTGGAGGTCTTAGCATGGGCAAGCTAATTTCATTTCCTTTGGACATCATATACAGTAGTAGTACTTTTACATCATATGGTAGTTCTATTCTGAAATTTGGAGGAACATATGTGACATTTCCCCAAAGGCTATACTAATTTAGATTCCCATGAGAAATAATCTTAATTCTCCTTTCTTTATCTATTCATCTGCATATGTCTTTTGTTTTCTTGTTTTTAGCTGCTCTTCCTGGGGCTAATGTGATATCTATGTGGTTGTTGTGACTTCCATTCCCTGGGTAACTGGTGCTGTGACTTAAGGATATTTAAGGGGCATCAGATTTGTGTTTGGAAACATTCCATCAATAAATCTTAAGAAACCAATAATATACAAATGTATGATCTTATATTTATCTTCTATTTGATACCCTTTGCCAATAGGTAGAACCAGCACATTTAACTTAACAGAGATCTTCTTCTCATTCTAGAGAATTTAATGTGAGACTATAACACCACAAATAAAGACAACATTGTTGATTGCAAAAATGTAAAAAGGCAATAACTTCGCTCTTGAGATGAGACTTCATTTGCACATGTGAACATAAAGTTATAGAAACTTGGGTTATAGTCATTTCAATATGTATATATTTATAATTCATCAGTGTTTTATTATGCTAAACTTACATATTGGTCTTTGAGTTTTCTGGGTTATGGTATTGGATTCGACACAATCTGAAAATATTTGGAGCTACTATATAAGTGTAAACATGAATATAATCCCAATAAGTGTTTTAGAATATTCTGCAAAAAATAATAGGTTAAAATATGTAAAAATATTGAAAATATTCACAGAAAATTTCAATAGCATACTTTTTTTCTAGTATACATTTTCTCATTTTCAAATGTGATAACTAACCTCCGTTTTCAGTAGCTCCCCAGCCAGCAATTGAACAAATTCTCCCTGGACTGAATATTTGATTTTCTTCTGGTAAACAAATAGGCTGGATATAATCTGAAAAATCAAGCAAAACAAAATAAACATCAGAAATAAAACAGAACATCACTCATGTTTCTAGGAAATTTTTCAAAAAACAAACATTGCAACATTTAATATAAAAAGTTTGTATTTGAATTTCATTATACATGAACAACTTCAACTATTAAGCGACAAAGGCATTTGAGAACAGTCTTTATTTGTCTGTGTTAGATGGTATGGTGAACTCTGGATTCCTCTCCGTCATTCTCTAATTAAACTTTTTAATATACATAATGCTTTAGTTCATGATTTATCATTTGATTTTTATTTTTTGTATTTGATTTTTTTTTTTTTTTTGGATTTTCGAGAAAGGGTTTCTCCATAGCTTTTGGTTCCTGTCCTGGAACTAGCTCTTGTAGACCAGGCTGGCCTCGAACTCACAGAGATCCGCCTGCCTCTGCCTCCCGAGTGCTGGGATTAAAGGTGTGCGCCACCACCGCCGGGCTGTATTTGATTTTTAAATAACCATGGTACTCACTTTTTTGTAAAAAGTGAGGACTGTTCTTTTAAATTTTTGTTTATTTTCATTATATTAAATTTTTGTTTATTTTAATTATACGTGTGCATATACATATATGAATGCTTATATGCATTTATTGATATGTGTATTACATGTATGTCAAATATCACACATTAGCATATTGAAGGCAGAGGACAACTCTAGAAAGCTAGTTCTTCCACATCATCTTGTGGGACCCAGAAAGTGAACTACGGTCATCAGGCCTGTGTGAAAGTACCTCTACCTGCCTGTCTTTGCCTGCTGAGGCATCTTGCTTGTCTTTTTAATGTTCTTTCAAAAGGTTAGTTAAGAAAAAATATTGGATGGTGTTTTAAAATATTTTTTGACACATTGAACCGCATTAAAACTACTTTTCCTCCAATTGTTTTATTTGGATCCAGTGGAAGCATCATGTTTGACTATTCAGCATCAACTTACAAGTCCTTTGATTTTAGTAAGCCTTTGATGCCCACTGGATGCATGAAAGACATAGAAACGAAGATTATCCTTGAGGACAGTGTGATGCTACTCAGGACTATAATGGCCTGATTTTCCATAATCCATATGTGGACCAATTCCATGAATTTAACTCTCATAACAAACAAGAATATAATCCTGATCATTATTTTATAAGGTTCTGCAAAAATAAGTTGATTTTATAGACAGCGACAATGTTGCCCAACCGGGCTTTAGAAAAGACTTCAGAGTAATGGCTTAGATTGAACAGAACTCTTTAGGAGAAATTTCACTTTATCGGATGATAGTTTATAGGCATTTGAGACAATTCTTCATTGGTTGGTCTAGTGATATTTTTGGGTCTCATTTAAAACTGTCTCAATGTGTATAACATATTTCATTAACCTATCTCTTTTATCTTTGTATCTTGCTTCATGCATTTTGGCAGATAGACCTATGTTTCCACTGAATGACCTACATGAAGAGGACGGGTTGAGATCCTTCTACTTCTCTATAAGAGTTCATTTAACCCTGAATTGCTACTGATGATATTTCAAGTCTCACTTTGGATTGCTATGAGCAGATTAGATGGCTAGATAGAGTTCTCTTACCTGTGTAATTCACTTTAAATTCAAGGTGCATCATAACAATGTCATTGAACTTTCTTCTCCTATCATAATGAGGACTGATGACAATTTGATCGATTACCCGTCTTTCCACTTGAGGAGAAGTCAGATTTGATTGCATATGCAGGCCCAGGACTGCTGTCCACCTGGTTGGATCTACATTTCGTCTGAAGATTGTGATAAGAAAATATTTTCAAGTAACTTTCCATCTAAAAGAGAACTTTCCAGACGTTATCTAACAAAAGCTAGAACTGACAACATTTCCATTTTATAGTATTCCTTGATTGCTCTAAGCAGTGTTTCTTTTAAGGTATTTTTTTCTTATTATAGTTCACTGATACAGAAATTGGGACATACTTAGGGACTGGCATTTCATGTTTTGATACAGGTGTATATATGATGTTGAAATGTTTAAGTCAAAGTAAACAGTACATATCTCTAGCATTTATTATTTTTGTGAAATTACTCAAGATGCTTACTTACACCTTTTTGAAACATATGTCACTATTATTTGGAGCCGTACTGTTGTTCAATAGAAAACTAACCTCTACTTTATGGCCTAGCCTTACTTTTTGATCACATTTCCTCCGATTCTCCTCTGTTTGTGCTCCTTATCTTCTGGTAATCACTATTGTATTATTAATTTCATGTAAATCAAATTTGCTGGGTTCCACTTGTGACTCCATTTTAATATTCCTAATTAAGTTACAGAAGCTTAATTAATGTTATTTTTCTTCTACCATGTCTTCTCAAACATCTTGTGTTGTTGTATTAGTTACTTTTCTATTGCTATAAACAAAACACTATGGAAAAGGCAACTTATATAAGGAAGAGCTTATTTGGCTTCTGCTTCAGAGGAATAGATAAAAAAAAGCCTTCATAGATATTATTTCTGTTGAAAAGGAGTGATTCTATGTGTTTTCATTTTTTTCTTCCTTCATAGATCCTAAATACTAGCCAAAGTGAAAGAACTGGGCTAGGAGTATAACTCAATGGTAGAGTGCTTGGTTAGCATGTGCAAGGCCTTTGGATTGCTTGCTAGCTCTGAACAAAAGGAGATAAGGGAAAATAATAGAATGTAATATAATAGAAAAAAGGAAGAAAGGAAAGGGAATGAAATGATAGGAGGGAAGGCAGAAGACAGAGGACAAGTGGGCAGGTGGTCATATTGATAGCAAACCCTAATTCTTTGGATGCTATTTGGATATTGCTTCTTCAGGTGTAGAAATTGACTTCATTCTGTGAAATTTAACCTCTCTCTTCTAGGTGTGGTAAAACTGATTATCTTAGAATTTAAGGAAAGAGAAAGTTTGGGAGGGATAAGAAAGGCATGCCCTCCTGACCTGTCAACCCCAAAGACTAGCACACATCCTAGAACAACAATATTGCACCAGATAGGTAAAGTGAGCTCATCCCCAAATAGTGGTGTTGCCTCAGAAACCAATGTTTCCAGAAATAAAAATAGTATGACAGACATGGAAGAGCAGCATGATAGTGAAACAGACAATAGCATAGGTAGGATTTTGTAATTGTAAACTGAACCCCTCCTCCATTCTAACATTACTATAAATGACTCAAGAACAGTCTCAGCAAGTTTGCCCATAACCCTGCTTTCTCCTAGCATAGGTTGTTGAATTCTAATTATTCTCTTCTGAATAAGATGAAGATCCAAAGAATACAGCCAATTATAATTTTAAAAAGTAAAATTTAAGATATTTCTGAAATTGAAACTGCAGAGTAGAAAATCCTCCAAGAATTATCAAGAACAATTTGGAAAGCAACATCAGCCCAAATTGTATAAAATTGGTCAACTTTCAGTAACTTACACATCAATTAGTAATTATCATGATTATTCTAGTCACTATAATAGCTTGGTAATGGAAGAGCATGAGGCTACAGTAAGTACAAAAAGAAGTGTTAGTATTATGAAAAGTGAATAGAAAACTAGTGCATGCCTGATTTCTATCCTGCTCCTGAGTAAGTATAAATATTGTTGAAGAGAATGAAAGCGAAGTAGAAGGCACTGGGAGGAAACCACAAAATTATCATTATCTGCCTGCGGACCATTCATAGAAACAAGGAATCATTTGGAACTCCCTCCTTTACATGACTTCCAGAACAGTCCATGCGCTTGTGGTTTCTTTTTCACTTAACTCTACCCACTCCTGCTCTCTTTCTTGGCAACTCTAAGTGTTAGAATACTTTAGGATTCTGCTTTAGGCCTAAAAAAAAATCAACCTATATTATACATTTAATCTATAGATAAAGTTATCCAGTGATACCATGAATTCAAATATCAACAGCATGTTATTATACTTCAATCCTTGTTTTTCTAGAATTTAGAGCCAAATTGACCAGTATCAATAAAGACCTACAACCAGACATTATGTAGAGAGACAGTCTAAATTGGAGGTTGTCATCAGGTTCCACCCCCTCAGCGCTTGAAGAACTCCAGAAGAGGAGGAGAAAAGACTGTAGGAGTCAGTAGGGATGGAGGCCACTAGGAGAACATGGCCCACTGCATCAACCAAGCAGGGCTCATATGGGCTTACAGAGACTGAAGTGGAAAGCATAGGGGCCTGCATGGGTCTGCACCAGGCCCTCTGCATACATGTTATGATTATTAGCTTGCTGTTTCTGTGGGAATCCAAACACATGAGCAGGTGTATCTCTTATTTTTTGCCTGCCCTTGAGACTCTTTTTGTCTATTAGGTGGCTTTGTACAGTTTCGATATGAGGGCTTTTAGCCTTGGGATATTGTGTCTTGTTTTGTCCTGTTTGGCTGTGGTCTCTTGGAGGCCTGTTCTTGACTGAAGAGGAAATGGAGAAAGAGGAGGTCTGGGTGGTAGGGTTGATTTGGGGTATCTAGAATGAGGGGAAGGAGAGGAAGCTGTGATTGGGATGTATTATGTGAGAGAAGAACCTATTACTTAAAAAAAAGATAGTTGAGATATGTATAAAAACAAGAAACCTTAACTTCCTTTATTTTTACTATGTTTATGTTCTTATTTCCTCATCTCAACATTATAAATTATATCATACACTGTTACTTTTAGTCACCCCTGAATTATTCCTCATACCTTTTGCTTATGTGTCTTTCTTAATAAATTTCCATCATCTTCAGCTGTGATCCTAGGGTACCATCATCAATTTCTATTTGTTTTTATTTTTTTGCAATTTCAGTTTTTCTTGGCAGTTTTATTCCTATACATCAGCCTGATTAGATAAGGTTTTTCTTCAGCCTCTACAAGGTTTTTCATCATTTATTATGGCCTTACGGTTCCTCATCTAGACTGTACTTCAATATCTAATGTTATTGTTGCCCCTTTAAGAACCACATCAAGTAGCAATATGATCAACAGTAAAAATGTTTACATGATAGGTTGAGCCTATAGAAAATAAAATGTTCTTTTGTGCCTTCTCAGATGACCCTGTTTGCTCTAGGATACCTTGCTGAGGGAGGAAATAGTTCTCTATAGGTTGAAAAAGAAAAGGGTCCATGGTGGAAACTATCAGTTGCTCACAATATCAGGAAAGGATGCTAGAGATAAAAGGGAATATTATGGCTGAGGGATGAGAGCAGAGACATTAGTGATGAACAACAAAGAACTTGCAGTTGTGTAAGAGGCAACTAAGAGGTCTTGAAAGGAGGCAGGCTATGAAAATTAAGGTCAGTGTTAGCATGCCAGCTAGTTAGCTTTCCTGAGACCACATCCAAATTTCCCAGGAAAAGTGAGTGTTATTGCTTTATTACAGATTCTTATTTCTTCTGAAGGTAATTGAAACAATATCTAAGGGAACCTTCCTCTTTTTCAGTAACGAAATGCCAGCCTATCTTGTGTTAACCTGCTTATTGAGTGAATGGTCCATGAACAGTACACAATCAGTTCCCTGGTTGGGTTAGGGGATTATGCACAGAGCATATGGACTCAGAATCGGCTCATGATCTGATAGCCCAGAGAACCAACCATTTCACAACAATTATCACAAGCATTGTTATGGCTGTACTGTGAGATCATAGCTTATTTCAAAAGCTTTTTCTTCCAGTTGGACCGACTCCCCCTCCCCACTCAACTATTGAGAGTTTTTCTCACTTTTTCTTAATTTGTCACATTTACTTAATATCTCTTAATAAAGCTTGCATTGTTCTTTGCTTACTCCTAGATGAATATGCATATTCTGTCTTTATTAGCATCACACAGAGGACATGGAGACACTGTCTCAAGTCAATCTTTGGTGATGGTGAGGGTGTAGCACCCTGGCGTATGTGTGATTCATGCACAAGTGGGCCTTCACATCCATACTTACCCATAGACACAGTGTGCAGCAGACACTAGCCATTCACTGCTGACGAGAGACGCACCACAGAGCAGCTGGTCTCTGTAACTGTCTCTGTAATACAGAGCCACAAGCCAGGGCCACGACCCTGCCTCGGCATCACTTCCACCAACGATCTTTGGGTTGACATTCAAGGCCACCATTTTTTCTCCACATGCTATCACGATAATTGAAGAAATGAGATATACCATATTTTTATATGAAAATTGAAGTGCTGACAAAATAACTTCAAGTGACATAAAATTCTGTCTGGAATTTTAAATTGAAGGCTTAAAGAGTGACAAATACTTACATTTATGGTTACAATGTAGCATAATCAATAAATTTTGTGAGCACTGAAGACTACAACAGAAAATAAGTTTTTGTTAGTTAAATAGACATTTAAATATGTATAGCAGATATAAAATTCAGGAAAAGCTGAAATCCACAGAAGAAAATCGCCCACTGGAGGGAGGAGGGGGACCAAGTGTAAATTTTTGAATGGAAAAATAAATAAATAAATAAGAAAATGGCCCACCTGAATACCAGATAGGGCTGTGTTTATATTTTGTAACTTATCTTTATATAATTTCAAAAAATTACTCAGTATCAACATGATTATAATAAAACCTCGTGTATTGGAATTTCATGGAGACTATGAGAATATTTTGCTATGGAATTATCATGAATTAAAGATAATATTTGATCTATGATAGATATTGCCATTTTGCTAACACCAACCTTGAATTTCATTATTTTCTCATTCTTAGGGAATATGTTTCAATACCTCTAGTATTTATTTAAAACCAACTACCTATAACACATAACGGTTGTAAATTTTGAAGTTTTGGTGAGAGTAACAAAAAGTGGTTTTTTTTCCACAATTTTATGAATAGATAATGTTTACTACAGGTTGTATATTTTTAGCACATGAATTTTCTTTCTTTATTATCCAGAAAAAAAAAAACCTTAATGATATACACTATTCCTTTAGTTTGGTGACACTATTGAGCAAATTATGAATTACTTGGAGAAAATCACTTAATACTGCAAATAATTTTGAGAATTAAAATAACTTCTGAAGAATTAATGGGAAGAAAATGTATGCCTGGGTTATGTTGCACTAAGAGATGGTTCATTCAGGATACAGTAAAATTGGTTAGTGCTCCCCAGATTGGCAATAATTGAAACTAATGAACGGTTCACATATGTATTTACCATTTAAAATATTTAGACTATGATTGGCTGAAGTAACAGAAATTCAGACTGCCAATGAGGACCAACTGATGGCAATCAGCCTCAATATCATCGGTTTCAGTGCTATTTAGTGATGACTCATCCTGCTAGGCTGTGCACTTCCTTCTTCAAGTGAGAGATGAAAAGCCACAGGCTATGCTTCCAAGAGAGCAGACGTGTGCATGGAAAGCATGAAATAATAAATAAGCACAGACTGCTGAAAAAGTACCACGTACAGTTTGGAAATTTGTTTTAGGAGCCAAAAACGTCCATAAAGAAAATTTGTTTGTAAGGTGTTGCACAATTCAACCAGCAGAGGGCAATGTTACACCAGGAATCATGGTACTTCACACTTCTGCTGCTGCTGCTGAGGCGATCCATGCATTAAATAACACACGTTTGCATACATGTGCAGACATGTAGAATTAAACGTTGTGTACTTAAGTATTTACCTGAATGAGGTGTGCAAATTGCTTAAGTTCTTTTACTTTGGGAAAAGGATAAAAGGAAAAGCACAGAAAAATGCTGTATGCTCAATCAAAGCACCTCCGTGATTTTAGAACATGCTTGATAAAGCTTATTTATAAGCACATGAGCCTACATCCTATTAGTGATATTCTCTTTTAATGTACAAGACAATTTCAATAGAAATATAGGAAAATGTATTTTATTAATAATCAATATGAATATGTCTCTTTCTCTCCTCTCTCTCTCTCTCTCTCTATATATATATATATATACAAAATGCCTCAAAGTCCGTTTTCTTTATGATGCCCACATGTGTTTGAATGAAAAGTAGTTTATAGGATGTCTCATAGAATATTTTCAAGTCTCACAAAAACTCTTTTCAGATCTACAGTACTCAGCAATAAAAATCCATATTTAATATGGCTTCTAAGACATTGTTACTAGTCTTCAAAAGAACAAACAATGCCAAATTAATTTTTATCAAGCACAGGGTAGTTAGAAGTTCATTATCATTTTGACAAGACATTTCTATTTTTTTCTGGTAACTTCTTTCTAATATTTCTTTTTTAAAACAAGGATGCTCTTAAAGGCACCATTTTTATATGACACATTATATGTACAATAATAATTGTACAACAAATAAATAAAAGCATAAATTAGTTAGCTAAGGAAATGAATGAGTCGCTATGTCTCAGATTTGCCAGTGCAGCATAAAGTGGCCGATTCAGAAAAGGATTGAGGGCGTTTAACTAATCTTTTTTTGTTTTGGTGTAAAGTAGGTAAAGAGTGCATCTATAAAGTCTTTGTTAAATGTCATGAATATAGGTGTAATAATGGCATTGATATTACTTGATCCTGACACCATTTCATAAGAATGGAATGACATGCTCCTTTTCTGAAGAATGTATGCAATTATTTTGAATGACCTTTAACTATTTTTTTTCTCTTTCTTGCTAATACTTAATCTATGAAACATGAGCAGGTATAATTCTCAATCTACCAGAGAAACATGAATTTGATAATGCTTTATAGAAAGGAAGCTGGGAAACCTGTTTGAAAACTTCCAAATGGTTTAGCTCATTTCTGGTGAGACTCATGATATCATATCCGTCAACATTGATACAAAATACTACACTGCAAAACCCTTTTATTGATACTAAATATGGTCCTTACAAATTTGATTTACTGATTGAGCTATGGGAGTGCTGGCTTTCACCAATAGTAGAATCACACGATGCTATTTTTAACATTGAGTCTGTTAGACCAAATCCAGTGATAATAAGATAATAAGAGAGAGAGAGAGAGAGAGAGAGAGAGAGAGAGAGAGAGAGAGAGAGAGAGAGAGAGAGAGAGAATATAGGCCCAATTATACTATTTTAAAAGGATATTCATATTTATTTGCTAAGAAATATAGTATTTGATTCTCATCAAACCCTTTGCCTTTTGATAGTCGTCTGAGGAGTGTTGACCCTCATTCTAGGACTTACAATTTCTTTTTATGAAGTTTAAGAATTTAGAATATGAGAATAAGAAAGGTATTAAGGTACATCATCTCCCTTTCTGTATGCCAGAACTTTAGCTACTTACATTTCATTAGACTGTCTTATAAAAATGAGAATCAGACAATCCTATCAGAACAGACTAGTTAGATGGTGCTTTGCTTTACACAAATAAAGAAAAGGAACAACTTTCATGTCTATGTGGTCAGTATATGGTACCACTGACATTGACTTCAAAATATTTTCTATCTAATTCTGTTTACCAAATGAAAATAAAACATCTTAGTGCCCACCTGGGTGTTAGTGTCAAGCTGCCATTAGGGGCTTTGTTTAAACTCACAAAAGGACCATCTCCATCAGAGAACGTTGTCATTGATGAGTTTGCACTTCTAAGGGAGGAAAAATGACATATAAACAGAAGATAAAACTACCAACAAAACATGTTACATTATAAATCATTTAACGATGTATATCCTGAAATAAATTATTTGATGGCCTGGGAAGAGTAGAGGGAGGGGAAACCGTGGTTGGGATACATTGTATGAGAGAAGAATATTTTCAGTATAATATCAATGTTACTACTACAAACCATTAGCAGAATTATTACTAAAGACATAAAAAGAAGTCAATTTTTGAGAAATGCCTTTAGTACTGGTTTGCATATCCTACAGGATTTTACAAAGATTGCTACACAATTCTCTTGAGGATCTGATGTCTTTTCCATTTGTCTTTTTTTCATGTGTTTGTGTGCTACTGAATGGATGCCGGTAGTTCAATGGGTCAATTTATATAAAATTTGAAGGAAATTTAAATAAAATAAAAATAAACACAGCACTCATGGTTTAAGCCTTTCTTTTCATCTTTCAATAAAATCAAACCCCTAAAAACTACATAATAATGTAATAAGTTTTTCAGAATTTAGTTTTCAATTTTTTTTTTATTTTTTTCTTCTGGTATTTCTTTAAATTTAAGGTCTGAGCAGTCTTAATTCAAAGACAGAAGACACAAGGCTACTCTGAGGACCTCTGTCTGCATCCTGGATCTGTAGTTGCCAACTCGTGAGCTACCACAGGGTGGCGAAAGATACCTCCATGTAAACAAGGCACCCAATTCTCCTGAGTCCTGTGGTATCTGCATCTTCTTCTGTGTGTCTTAGTGACAAATTTTTCTCCAGTTTCTTTACTTGTACCTTAAAATTTAGCTAGAGACTCGACTTTCAATTCTTAATCTTGTTTCAGTTCTTTTTATTCATTCAAGACCATAATCTTAATATAAAACTATGCCTTTAAGTCTGGGAGGTACTGGGTGGGACAAGGGAAGAAGGAGAGAGGGTTAAAATGATGCAATATGCAAGTGAAAAACCCCAACTGTTAACAACAACAATCCTTGCGTTTGGATTGTAAACATCCTGATTTTACTGGTATTTATGGCTGTCAGGAGACAATGTAGTTCTTACCCTTCCTTTCTTTTTTTGGAGGATGGTAGTGGGGGTTTCAAGTCAGGGTTTCTCTGTGCTGCTTTGGAGCCTGTCCTGGAACTAACTCTTGTAGACCAGGTTGGCTTCGAACTCACAGAGGTCTGCCTGTTTCCGCCTCCCGAGAGCTGGGATTAAAGGCATGCGACCCCTTTGCCTTGCTGTAGTTCTTATCTTTTGAAATGCCATATTGGGTCTGCTGTTGCCTCGCTAGAATATTCAGTGTCTCCCTAAAATAATACCTAATAGCCACGGTGTGTTTGGGTGCACAGGGAATGTGCATGGAACAGTCAATATTCGCATAATCAATGAAAAGGAAAAATATTCAAAGGGCAAATCCTCCTTCTTCCAGAGTTCACCATAGACTGAACATTCATTTGGCATTTTCCAGCCACTGCATAGAGGCTCTCTCTAATGCCCCAGAATTTGGGATATTACACGTTCTTTTAAAAAGCAAATAAATTTAATGAAAGAACACAAAGCCACTAATATTCCTTTAATAAAATCCCAAATCGATTTAGCAAAACAAAGAGAAGCATTGCTATTGTTATTTTTGGAGATTAAACTATCTTCTCATACCACATGAGCATGCATTTGCTGCAATTTAGATTACAAAAAGGTAGAGGCAGGCAGGGGAGCATAGAAAAATGTAGAGCTCAATAAAAATTAATTAAAAAAGGTAGAAGTGGATATAGAATTCTAAGGGTTTTCTAGGCTAACAACTTTAATAATGTAAAGTAGTTCTAGGTGAAGACTAACACAGTCATGTGAGAAGAGAATGTAAATCAAGAGCTCTGAATTTTATCAGCATGTACTTTTTGGTAGAAGTCATCAAATGAATTTAGAATGCTAGGCCTCCTGAATGAGAAGAGGCTTTGTTTTTCCCGCTGGCTGCAGGCTTCAGACAACTGGAACTGATTAGTACACTTCTATGCTGTGAGGGTAAAGTCCATGGTGATAATTGCTCTCTAATCTCCCTCCAGACAGCTTTTTTCTTGTGTTTACTCATTGTTAAGAGTTTCTCATTCTGCTCAAGGTCTACCACCTTTGAGCGTTCTTCCAAGAAATTTACTAAGTCACTTGTTTTCCAGCAGACTTTCACAGGGCGCTTTGTCAACATCAGCAGCTGTCACTCCAGAAAATGTTAATTACCCAGAACCACTTTAGATCTATGGGATCAGGAAGTTGGGGTGCAGGCCCAGTGGGTTGCTGTAACCAGCTTATCAAATGATTTTAGTGTCTGCTACAGAATGGGAAGAAGGTCATGCTGAAATACAAGCACTGTTTATGAGAGTTGTACAAGGTTTTGTCTTGATGCTTTCATCTTGATTTCCAGCTATTTGAATCTGTTTTCATGCAGAAAATGGAGAACACCATCAAGACATCTACATTAAAATGTATGATTGCAGATATGTAGATTTTTTAGACAACTCAATTTCCTTGCTCTTTCCCTGTTCCTTTGAAATTTCTTTAAGATATTTCAGGGCCTATCAATACCTGTGGAAAGGTAAGTAAAATAGAAAATATTGACTCATGATTTTTATAAATATCCTAACCTATCCTATTCATCATATATCTACTGTTGGTGATATATGGTTGACCTCTGCATAATGACTTTACCACATGGGTTCTAAAGGAAAAGAAAGCTAGAGGATGACCTTTAAGAATAATTGACAGATGTTCTTCCCTTGGGAATCAAAAACAATGTTCCATGGTGATGTTGGTGCTGCCCCGAGATCAACTGGAGATATATTCACATGGAAAAAAAAAAGCATGTTCTTTTCTATGTGATTCAGGTGAAAATTAAACAATGAAACAGACTGCACTTAATTATGTAGCTATATTGACTGAGGCTTGCTATGTATCCCAGACTGATGTTAGTTTTAATATACATCCCGAGTTAACCTTGGACTTTCAATACTCCTGTTTCAGTTCTGTGAGCTAGGATTACAGGAGCGCAGCATCTTACCGTCTCTGGTTTGCTAGAAAACAGTATACCTTTACAACAAAATCTATTAAAATAGTCACATAAGTAAAATTCCAAGTTTGATCTCCACATCAGAAACCTAAAAGAATTGTAGTTTGATTCACAATAAACAGAATATGAAACAGCAAAAGTTTAAGAAAAACTATTAATAATGGTCAAAAAAGTAATCAATAAATGAAAAATAAAATATTAACAATCCTTTGTGATGTCATTGTAATGAGTCTTTTTCTGTCCCACAGCCAGCTCCCAAATGAACTGGAGACTTATTATTAATTATGAAAGCTCAGCCTGTAGCTTAGGATTGTGTTGCGGGAGGTCCTTCTGCTCCTCCAGCCAATAGCCTCTGAGATACCAGCCCATTGGGGCGTGGTCTCTCTCTTTAAAAAAGCGGTGTCTTCCCTCCTTGCTCTCTCTTACTTCCTGCTTCGCTTCTGGTGACTAGACTCCTTCCTGATTGCGCAGAGGGCTGTTGTCTGGGACTGTGATCTGTAAGTTTTTTCCCCTTTAAATAAATACCACCTTATTAATCATAATTCCAAACTGCTGTGGGATTGTTTGTGACTTACGCCTTCACCTGGAGCCCAACGTGGGGAGCCATTTGTAGAAGGAGCAGCAGGCAGGCCTGCTTTTCATCCCACCTGGATTCCACACAACTAGCTTAGCCCTGGGAATAATAACACGGAAACTGTACTCTTTTAAACACTGCTTGGCCCATTAACTCTAGCACTTACAGGCTAATTTTCATATCCCAATCAACTGATCTCTAATAATCTGTGTAGCATCAGTCTTACCGGGAAAGATTCAGCATGTCTGACCTGGCAGCTTGCTTCATGGCATCTGCCTGGGAGAGGGGAGCATGGCCTCTGTCTGCGGCGTCTGCCCCAGATAGCAGCAGCCTGGCATCTGAGCTCACTTCCTCTTCCTCCCAGCATTCTGTTCTTTTACTCCACCTACCCATGTTTTAACCTATGAGGGCCAAGCAGTTTCTTTATTATAATTAACCAATGACCTTCCTCCATCAGGATTGTTCCTAACTAGCTCTTGTAATTTAAATTAACCCATTTCTATTACTCTGCCTTTTACCTTGTGTCTTTCTAATCTTTATTTCTGTATGTCCAGCTCTGTCTATGTCTTGTTGTCATCGCCTCTGCACCTCGATTATCTGCTGCTGCTTTCTCTCTTTATCTGGAGGTTCCACCTATACGTTCTGCCTATCAATTCTCTGTTTAGCTCTTTATTAAGCCAATCACGGCTGTATCTTCACACGGTGTACAAATATTCTACAACATGTTGACACTTATTTTCAAAACGTTCTCCTAACTGGTATGAATGGAATCAAGATGATCGCAATCAATTAAATTTTTATGATGATTTCCAGACCTATGGGTTTTGATAACTCCAGTGCCCATCTCTACAACTGTCTGAAAAGATTAGATATTTAGTATCATACCATACAGTTTTACCTTATTTAGATAGTAGTGTCTTCCAGCAACCTATTTCTAAGCCATTCTTATTATTTCTATGGCTTATATTCCCATAAAGGGCTCTTCTGACTTGCAGAAGTCTATTCTATGCGAGAAGAGAAGCATATACATGCAAACATTAACACTTTTTAGGTCATTGATGAATTATAAAAATACAAAAGATTCTAGGGAGAGAAAAAGGGCTATCCCCAGGCTGCTTGAATGGTATTCAGTCTTCAGTCTCTCTTCTCAGGCCCTGCTTAGGTTGCCTCTCCTTTGTCTTGCTACTCAGACTGCATTTGCTGAGATAAGGATTCTTGCCTGCAGCCAGAGCTTAGGTAGAGATGTTTTAAGCCTTTAGACACACTAAAGCTGAAGGAATAATAATGCATGCTGCAAATACTGCAGCCCGGCCCTGTAGCTCATTTCACACCCCAAATGGTTTAAACCGTGAATAGAGTCAGGTGGGATTAAGCTAAAAAAGCTTTTAGAGAATGAGGGTCTTTCTTTTCGGATTGGAGGGAAAGAAGGGGATTGAGTTGGCAGGAGAGAGTTCAGGACATTTATAGACAGGGGGTTGGTGGTTGGAAGAGAGTCCGGACAAAGTATTGCACTCCGATAGTCTCAGCAGTGGGCACTTAGGTAACACTATGTCTGAACTGAATGTAACTCAACCGCAAATCTTATTCATTTACTACATTTATAGTAACACATCTACCATTCACCTAGAGAAGTTTTTAGCGAGTAGGCAAACTTAATGAAGTTTAGTTTTTTCTGACCTAAGCTCTTTAAAGTTTGGGACATTTGCATAGAAGTAATGAAATGTCAGTAGAAGAGTTGTCTTGACCTAGCCAATCCCTCCTCTGTGCATTGCTCCATAGTCACAGCAAAAGAGAAAACAATGGGTCAATCCTGCCATTGCTTTCTACTGTCTTACAGAAGTAATGGTGTTTGGATGAAAACAGACTGCTGGCAATGCAACCAAAAAGGTGTCTGAGAGATGAGGTTTTTAGGAGCTTATCAAGGAGGCGAGTTCTCTGCAGACAGTATCTAGAGTATGTGAATAGCATGCTCTCCCTTAAGTTTATCTTCTCAGTGTTACTGGTTTTATTTTCATTAATTTTATTTATTGTATGTATTGATATTTGTGTGTGTGTGTGTGTGTGTGTGTGTTGTGAGCTAGACAACTGATGTATACCCAGACATGCATCCTGTCCTAGCTCTTGGATTATACCTTGTTGGCACCCCTTGCCTATGTGCCTTGACCAGCCCTGTAAGGTAATGAATTGATCAGATATGAATTTTGGAAGCTGTCAAAGTATTGCAGTTCATTTGCTCCTCAGTTATTTTTAATTAATGAATTTTTAATTTTGACGCAGGGGTAATGGGTGTAATTTGCATGCCAGATGAATGATAAGTTCTCAGTACAGTGCATCATTTACTGTCATCGTTTTGGTAGTCATTTTCATACAGTAGGAATTATTTTTCCAAAAACTCATCTGGAGCTTCTTGCAATCCACCACACTTTAGTAATATGGAGCTGTGACTGGAGAATAGTCTCAGCAGCTGAAGGTGAGTGCTACCCAAACTGAGAACTTTGGTTCCATTTATTCCCAGGAAATACAGGGCATGTAGTTCTTTTTCTCATCTCCCTCTCTCTCCGTCCCTGCTCTGTGTGGTGTGTATTCTCATATATGAATAAATGAAATGAAAATATAAATATATTGTTTGGAAGTTTTAAGTAAAAGGAAAAAATAGAATGTATTTGGGGGACCATAAGGGAAGGGAGAAGAAGAGAGAGAGCGAGGAAAATGAGGAAGAAAGGGGAGAGGGTGGGAGAAGACAAAGTCAGTTCTCTCTATCCTGCAGTTCCTCTGGATGAATGGACTTCCTCGGGATGAATGGAACTCAAGTTCTCCGATTTTGTGGCATGCACCTTCAGCTGCTGAGACTACTCTCCGCTCACAGCACCTTATTACTTTGGTGTTGGAGGGCAAGAAGCTCTAGATCAGTTTTTGGAAAGATAACTTCTACTGCATGAAAATTACTACCAGAATATTCTGTAAAATGAAAATACAGAGTCACCAACATTAAAGGTAGTAGTTAAACCTTTTCTGATCTTTCTCATATCTTGTCCTGATGGGTTTTCTTTGTGTTGGGGGTGGGAGGCTTCATGGGTGTTCACAGTTGTAGTAAGTTAATGTTGTCCTATATACTTGAAGATATTTAGGACACTGACAGAAATTACATGTGGGAACCAGAATACTATCAATTTATGCCAGTATAAAATGCCAATTTTAATTTCAGGTTTCAGTACTTTGTGTCAAATTGTTGAAATAAATTAAATGTGCGTTTGTGAGGGATCTTTTTTTTTGAGATCATAAGATAATGAAAACATTTCTCCCTTCCCTGTCTTCCAATTAATTATGGCAACTTTATTTTAAAGACAGAATTCATTCTCTACCTCAGTATTTACCAACACCTCACAGTAGAAAAACATTGATGCAAGTCTGTTTCTTGCCCAGATTTGAGAATATGAAGATAGCATTAACTAGTCTGGTTTATAAGGCAGAGACATGTTGTATAGGACTCTTAGGGTTAACAATTCTTCTTGGAATTCCTAATCAGAAAACAAATAATTAGCTCAATTTCTCACTAATATTAGTGATTAATTTTAATAATTTTTGCGAGGCATATCCCATGGGCATGGATTGGGCTGTAACAATGTGGATATCCTTCTTAGAAAACATGATGGAAAACTCATTGTTAATTTAGCATTACACTTGCCTCAGTGTAAAGATTCTTCTTTCTTACTTTGATCAAAGACATAAAAATGTTATTCAAAGTGCTTTTTACTTATGCATGCTATAAATGGAAGGAAATTAAAGTGTTTAATATAAAGGAGTAAAGACTGATCAAATCTGCCTCATGCGATTTTCTCAAATCTGTAGGGAATTGCAATTCGTAGCCAATCTGCATAAATAACTTTGAGAGACTACAGGGCCTGCTTAATAAATTAGATCCTAAATTATTTCCCACTATACCAAACACATCATTAAAACCCACCAAGTTTTCTTTCCATTTCCTCATGCCGGTCTAGACAACTCTCATTAATGCTGTAATGTTCTTTCGGGTACTAAGGCACTATGGAAACTAATAAGCATGCATAGCGACAAAGATTAACATCTTTCCACAAATTACCTGAATTATTTCAGAAGAAAGCAAGTACCTGGACTTTGTAAAATATATTATATCTAAGACAATGGATTACATCACTTATTTTTTTTTTGTACTAAAGGACCCTATCTTTTGGTCTCCAAGTCTTGCTGCAAGAACTATGATCCACAGGAAATAAGGTCAGAGAACCAGACAGTATAACTTGGGTTGAAATACCATGCAAATAAATAGGACTCAGTGCCTTAGAACTGATTTGCATTCACTCAACGTAGGCCAGTCTCTTGAAGAACTTTGCTGATATCCCGTCACTGAGTTCAAGTCTCCCGCAGCACCTTTCATTTATATAACACAGTAATTTTCTATTTATGTGTTTATCCCTACCATATAAACATGTAAATCCAAGTCATAATGTATTTCATGGACTTTATACAGTATCATTACCAATGCTTCTATTTTTGAATCAGGAATAATCAAAATTAACTTACAAAGTTTAAATGCACTAAAGATATACGTATCAATTCTAGTACACTGTTTCACATCTTATTTAATTCAAATTAATTTAAATTATTTCTTTTACTTTTTTCATCTTTGAGAATATAATTACAATATTTTCCCAATCTCTTTCACACACATATTAATAACAACAAAAAGTAAAACAGCTTAGTAGGCTCACTTACCCTTGTCCCAGGAGTTGACAAACTTCATTTGAAATCTGTGCAGTCCAGTGCTCAGCACAAGCGACATGCCAAACACTATGGATTTTGAACTGTACCAAACCATTGTTGTTCATTGTGCCATTGAGAAACCGCACTGAAAATGCAGAGCATAGGATATGGTTACATGAAGACAGGGAGTGGGGGCCGTGTGGAAATATTGGTTAAAGGGAAACATTTCATCTAGACTAGAGGAAGTAAGCTATTTGAGTCCAAGTGTACAGTGAAGATATGCTAACTGTGCACTTTTAAGTTGCTAAAAAATATTTCAAACTGTACCATTACAAAATAATTAAATGTTTAAGATGCTACGTAGAATTATTAGCTAGGTTTACTCCACATTGTATGCATGAAGCATAATGTTACTTTGCATCCCATAAGTAGTTATAATTTTAGAATTTCCAACCACATTCTTGAAATACCATTAAGTAAGTAGAGATATATAAAGGATATTGGATTATACATAGGGTCATTTTGGTTAAGTTCATAGAAGAATAATGGCCTTAACTAAAATGTGCTTATTCTCAATAATTAGATATTAGCAATTGGTTGTAGCTTTTTCTGAAGAGTATCTTGGAAGATATAAGTTGAGAAATAGAAATTTAGTTGACATAATTTTGTCCTTTTCTATAATTAAAAAATGAATAAAAAGCAGGAACATTCCAGTTTATTTCCCAGCAAATGAACAAAATAAAATTATTCGTTTTGTTTTTTTAAGTTATTAGAAGTTATTTATGAAAATCATTAGTTAAACTTAGTCACTTAAAGAAGGAAAAGTGAAATTCAGGAGAGAAAGCTCATTTTTTTTTCTTCATGTGGCCTTTTCCAGAATCATTCTGTTTTCATTTGTTGTGTTTGCTATGATTTCCACCATCTTCTCGCCACCTTACAAACATTTTGCAAAGAATGTTATGGTCATTATACCCAGAAAGGGCCTGAACCTCACCTAGTTATCTAGAAAAATAACTTTTTTTTGCGATGGCAGTCTGGCATACAAACACCATGCTGCTACTGGTTTTGCTTTATTCTTGAATAAAAGAGTTTAGTATTGAATTAAACAGACAGAGACTAAAAAACTATCCTTAGTTTATATGAGGTAGGTGATCTTTGACAGATACATAACTTCTCCAACACTCAGTATCTTCAGGGATATATCTAATATGTTCTTAATATGGGACTCCTTTATCACACTTATTTATAGTGCAATGCACATGATATGTGTAATCCCTTTTTTAGAAATTAAAACAATGGACAATAATTCAATTAATTAAGTCATCATTGAAACCTGAAATGGGAGCGTGGCCTGGATCCAATCAAAGAGAAAAAAAAAAGACATTTGAGATCTAAACTTGTTAAAGTACCAAATCCAGATAATTCAGTTAAAATATGCCTTCAGGTGCTTCTCCTGAAGGCAATAAACAAAATAAGCAGTAAGTGTGACAGGTACTATGGTACCTGGTTTGTGTTATTTTCTATCTTTGATATTTATGATTTCTGACTGAATCTTTCTTGCCCTAAACCTACAGTTATTATGTGTTATCAAGTTTAACAAGCAACACACACAAACTAGAGGCCTGCCTGTATTTTAGTTTTACTGCAAAGCAGAATGGTCTAGATGTGCTGATATCAGGAGGGAGACTTACATTCCTCAGCACGTGAAATTAATAAATCATGCAACCGTCCATTCATGTTGGGGAAATCCCAAAACAAAGCTAAAGTAACCCAAGTATCTTCATGAAAATAAGATCTCCTAAGAAAATTGGGAGCATGGAATTCCTGGGGGAGGGTTGAAGGGGGAGAGGGGAGAGGCAGGGAGGGGGTTAGAGAAAAATGTAGAGCTGAATACAAGTCAATAAAAAGAAAAAAAAGACATACCACAGTCTTCTTCATCTGAGCCATCAGCACAGTGTGCATGTCCATCACAGAGGCTCCCCATTGGAATGCACTTCCCATCTTTACACTGAAATTCTGCATCCTGGCAGGGCTCTGTTTATTGTTGAGGGTAAGAAAATCACAGATTGATGGTTTCTGAGTACCCATGCAATTTATACACTCTTAGACTTCAGAATTCAATTTACCATGTGGTAGAAGATGCTTCAATGTTGAAATACTTGAAACTTTAAATGAGTTTGGTTTTAATGTGGCTTTAAACAGATCAAATCTTGGTCATCTGTTTTGCAAATATGCTTTGAGATTGATCTTAAAATTAATTGATCTGAGAGGTCTCAAATACGGCTGGGAGATAGTTATCTCAGAGAGATTTATTTTATTGTTTTCAAAGGAAGAACTCTATGTTGGGAAGAGAAGAGGAACTCTGTTCAGGGCACATATGATGTAGATCCTCTGAGAATGGACTGTTGTATATGGAGATTCTGAACATCTCATGTTCTGTGGTACAGTGACATTCCCGAAGGAGAAACAAAGAACTTGGTAACAAAAAAAGCAGCAAGACCTCTACTCTAAAATAACTAATAAATATAAATCAGTATCATGACTGTATCATTATATTAAACTTGGATAGATTTCACTTAAGTCACAACTTAAAAGGATATCAGAAACAAAATATTCTCCATGAAAATTTTGTTATTAAAAGTTACTCAAAAATAAACTATTTGTCAAATAAATAAATAAATAGCTAACATATTAACAGTTAATATACTAATACTATTATATTAAACATTATTAATATAATATAATATAATAAAATATTAGTATATTAAATGTTGATATATATTTACTATTTATTTCTATGGCAAATAGTGTGTATGTGTATGCAAACACAGATATGATACAGTGTCATTAATTAGAAATCCCATAAAACAAAGGTAAGTATTGACCTTTGGCAAAGGTAATGAGAAGTATAGATAATAAGTTAATCCTGTATTTGTTCTAGAAACAATTGCTCTGCATTTGCTGGTTTAATAGCATTTGAGAATGATGGAGTGTTATCTTTACTGATTTTTTTCAAAATGTATTAGAAAGTTTCCTACATGTACAAAGCTCCAACATCTCTACTCTTCTATGTTTATTCTCTCTCCTTACAAGTTTTTCCATCATAGTCATGGCTGGTTACTCCAATATTGTTTGTAGCACTGCTTGTTCAGTTTGTATACCTTGCCAGACCAGTCTCAGGGTTTATTTATAGTGACCAAAGGTAGAGTTCTTGAAAAAGATCATTTTAACCAGGAATCTAGCTTTGAGACTCAAATTTGAGAAGTGGTAAAAATTGCTACTTTTTAAAGGAGAGATTTTAAAATTAGTTCTTCAAAGATTTCATGCAATACGTTTGATTATATTCACTATTGTTGATAAAATTCCCGGCCCTTTCTACCCAACTTTATGTTCTTTATCTTTTGTATCCTTTGTATTCTTCAAGGCCAATCTGTATAATATATTAATCTTTTTGAGACTTAGTATTTTTTGTTTGTTGAGTTAGAATTAGTTCTACTTATCATAAGAATAAATAAATAAATAATGTACCTGGCTTGCCAATATGTGTGAACTTTCTGTCCAATAAATGGTATTAACAGCAAAAATAGGAACATTATTAAAAGTTCTATTTAGAAAACCGACGGCAGAATCTGTAGATCTGGGAAACAGGCTGCAACTGACTTGAGATGTATCCTTCTTTATACCTTAGTCAGATAAGCTTGTGTTTTAGCAGGCAGTGGTTATAATAGTTTCGTGATTGGTCAAATTTGTGAGAATGTGACTGGAAGTGTTCAATCATAAATATCCCTGAACCCTCAAAAAACACCCCAGACGGGGTGTAAAGAATGAAAGAACAAAGGATACAGAAAAGGTCCATGAAATGCTATCTTCTTGACTAACACGGCTGTTGCCCTCACAGGCTCACAGCATCTGTAATCACTTGCACAGATCTACACAAGAACAAGTGAGTCAAGACTCTATCATGAATGGTGGAGTCATTCATGAGTCATCCTTATCTCGGGGTCTATTAGAGGCTGATGGCTATTAAAGAAAGGGGAACCTTTCTTTTTTCCTTAGCAATGTTATTGTTAGAAGATTATAAACGATTGTGTGGATGGCCCCACACGCAAGTGCATATGAGCGTCTTAATTGGACTGAGAGGGACAAAAACTGGATGAATAACTGTAATTGCTTCAAAGGTTGAGGACTTGAGTTTGAGCCTGGGGACTGAAGTGGAAGAAGAGAAATGCCTAGCCAGAATTGTTCTCTGCCTTTGGCATCAGTGTCCTTATACACATGTCTACATACACATACATAACTAACTAAGCAAATACAAAATAAATAAAAACAAAAAGTGGGGGTATCATGTTGGAAAGGGGATTTGAAACAGGGAAATGCAGATGGCTATGATAAAAATGCATTTCACATGCATCTGTGTGTACACATATGAGTCTCAAAATTAAGTTGTTTAAAAATACAAGCTTTAAAAATATCTGCCTTCCTTCCTTCCTTCCTTCCTTCCTTCCTTCCTTCCTTCCTTCCTTCCTTCCTTCCTTCCTTCCTTCCTTTCTTTCTTTCTTTCTTTCTTTCTTTCTTTCATTTTTCTCTTTATTTCCTTATACATGGGTGCGTTCTGACAGTGAGCTCTGAAACGTCTCTCTATCACCTTATTATTCTTGTTCTCTGCTCTACTTCTACTATTTTTCTCTCCAAATAAAAAGAAGATCAGGAAAATATGTCTGATCATTATCACTTGGTAGCAGAAAACAGTAATTGGATAAATTTGTCTATTTTAAGCTTTGAAACATTCTATATTTTAACCAAAATCTAATTTACCTTAATAAAGATATTTTTAGGAAGTTACAGCTGACTGTTTCGGCAAATTTTTATATCAGGAGAAAAGTAGGTTATAAAACTCAAAACATAATATTATTAGGGAGGTTCTAGTAAATGTAATTACCAATTTATTTCACAAACACATATTTTTAAACAGATTACTGAGATGACAAATGGCCCCAAATGATTGTATTTTCTACAAGGAAGCATGAACATCTTACTGGAAAGATTTCTCTTTCTTCTGAACACTATCATTATTTAACTTTCCTTTAGAAGATAGGAGAACTTCAAAATAGATGCACCCACATAAATACACACTCTATAACAATATATATTTCAGCATATATTATTTTATAACATAACTGTACTAGTTTCAGACCCATAATTAAATATTTTAATATAATCCATAATGTTAATCATTATGGATTACTGTTAAATTATTTATTATATTTTCCATAGCTATTATAATCATTATGTCAAATGAAGTTACAGTGACAGTACTTAATTGTGGATATATTTATTGTTAGGTTGCTTTTATTATTGTGATCAAGTTATAGTCAGTTGGAAAGGCACATGTTAGTTACAGTAAGTATAAGAATCAGTATAAAATTTTGAGGGAAAACATGTTCCCTGTCCCTGTCTAAAAATGATAATTTGTTGTCTTTCTGTAATCAAAGCTGTTAGAATTATACTTGTAGAAACAGAAAAGATAACTAGCTCAGAAGGCAAAATAAATTGGATGAGAAATTACAGAGTGGTAAAAATGGTGTATTCTTGCTGAGGTGTTTTGATATTATAAAATTTGAGGAGGTATGCATAAGCTATTTCAAACTTTCCATATATGTATAATCATGATTTTTGTTTTTTGAAATATATAATATTTCAGGTTATTAGGAAGTCTTTAATACAATAATTTTATTCTTTCTGGAGCCAGAAATCTTATTTCTGATAGTTTTATGCCCATGGTGAGAGAAGAAAAAGGTAATATTATTCAGAATTGAATTTCCCCATTTTCTCTTTATGAAGTCTCTATAGCCCTGCCTCATTTAGTCACCATATGCTTGGTTTTTTAAAAGAAACCAAATTGGTTTCAAAGGCACACACCACACAAGATGGGGAGGGCTCTAAGGCCCTGAGTGTAACCAGGTGCCATTTGTGAGTTGGATTTATGCTCTACTGACTTCCACGTGAAGACTCAGAGAATCAGAAACAAGCAATGGGAACACATTCATAAGAGACTTAGCATAATAAATATCTACTGTGAATACTCAAGTTCAACGGGAAAAGGAATGATTAAAAAGGACAAATAAAATAAAATTTGCTTCATAACTTATTTAAAGCAAAACTTTCAAGATATTCCTAAAATATCTCAGAAAACAAGAAAGTGTTTATACACTGGAAGCCATTTTTAGCCTATTTTCCCACTATGTTTCTGAAACGGTTGCCAAAGCAGAACACCAATATAAAGAGGAATATGTACCCAACCTCATATTCATTACTGGCTTGATTATCTTCTAATGCCAAATCCCTGTTTCTATAACTGCATTTCAGTCTTTTGCCATTAAAAACATTTTGATAAAAAAAAAATCACTATGTGGAGGACAGCTGGGTCACTGAACTTCTCCTTCCCAGAAGACTGTCTTCTAAGTCCAAGAGAAACAGCAACTCCCAAGTGAGTCCATTTTTCATGCAGTGATGTTCTGTAAGAGATCCCTCTATCTTGACTCAAAAACAAAACAAAACAAAACAAAACAAAAAAGCATTCTCTTAAAAACAAGATGCTCATGACCAAAATCTGGCTCTAGGCAAACCAAATGCAAAGAACCTCTTCATATAATCATGTGTGTTCGTTTTATTGGCTGATATGTGAAAGAATGTTCTGCAATGATTTCAATTGCTTAGATTTATAACAGACCCACTCTCCTGCAGGTTGATATATAGCTTTAAAAAACTAAATTGCTTCAGATGGGCTTTATTATTTATTTACATTTTTAAAAAGCAAGCAATTATTCTATAAAAGATTCTTGTCATGACAAAATCTGTGAAAACATATTGAGATGACTAACCTGCTGTGAGGATAAATACCTTTGTGCTAGCTATTTTATTGTTCCCTTGTATGATATTCTGTATGTCTGCACATTCAACTATGCTGCACCAAATACAGACAATATGTCATTCTTTTTAGCATGCACACAGTAACTCAGTCTCATAAAATACAGGCAATATTGTTATCTGTGCACTTTTCATTGTATAGTATTTTTTTTTTGGTTTTCAAACTTGATTTCATTGAGCTCTACATCTTTCTCTGCTCCCCTCCCTGCCTCTCCCCTCCCCTTCAACCCTTTCTCAAGGTCCCCATGTTCCCAATTTACTCAGGAGATCTTATCTTTTTCTACTTCCCATGTAGATTAGATCTATGTATGTCTCACTTAGGGTACTCATTGTTATCTAGGTTCTCTGGGATTGTGATTTGTAGGCTGATTTTCTTTGCTTTATGTTTTTAAATCACCGATGAGTGAGTATATATGATAATTGTCTTTCTGGGTCTGGGTTACCTCACTCAAAATGATGTTTTCTAGCTCCATCTATTTGCCTGCAAATATCAAGATGTTGTTATTTTTTTTGATGTGTAGTGCTCTATGTGTAAATGTATTTTAATCCTAAATTGTTATTAATTTTAAGTTTTCATCATCAATAACTCTGAAGATATATATTCTCTTTGCTTTTCTGCATGAGTTATATTTTAATATCAACGCTTGTAGTAATAATTGCGGCGGCGGGGCTGCGTTCCCAGCACCCCGGCTGCCTGGCTAGCTTATGACTTCATAGAATCTTAGTCTCTCCTCTTCCCCTGCTACTATCTCTTCCCTCCATTAGAAAAAAAAAATCCCTTATGGTCCAGGCTTGTCTGGAACTTAACATGCCACGAAAGAGATAGATGGACTTTTAAATTCTGGTCTTTGTGTCTTCTTTGGGTCCTTTTCCTTGTGTTTGTTTTTTCCTATTCCAATGAGCAGTTTTTGCTTTATCTTATTATACTTTAATTCATTTTATTATTGTCCCATTTTATAGAAGCCCAGAGGTGAGGAGACGGGGGAGTGGAGACGTTTTCATTCCTCAGATAAAGCAGGTTCATTTGCCTCCAACACTGGCTATGAAGGGCTCTTTCTCTATTTGTCCCTTGAACTAAGGTATTGTGTAGTTTGATCTCTAGCTAGTGATTCTTCTTTGGAAGGTTCTGGAAATTTTAGGTAATAGAGCTTAGCTAAGGGAAATAGTGAACTGGTGTTGTATCTTGTTTTAGGAGTCCCTTCCCACTCTCACTCTATCCTCCCTTCCACCGTCTCTCCGTCTCTACATCACTCTCCATTTTTGTCTTTCCATCATAAATTAAGTAGTCACTACTGTATGCTTCCACAAACACCACATTCTTTCTTCTTGTGGGCTCAGAATCCAAGGGACAAGGACTGTGGACTGACTTTCTGAAGTCTTGGAAGCCTGAAAACAAGCAAATTCTTCCTCTTTTAAATTGACTTCTCGGGTTTCTGAGCACAGTGATGGATAGCCGCTTATGTGGACAAATTGCTTTTGTCTGGGGTGGAAAAGTCATTCTCTGGATTTATCCAATCTAGATACTTTAAAGCATTTAATATATAAGTATGCTCATATGACAACAAATATGTCTACATATGGCTAATACTTAGTCAAGCCAGTAAGCTTCACTCTTCCATAGTCTCTGCATCAGATCCTGCCTCCATGATGAACTAGGAATTATAAGCTTAAATAAACAATTTCCTCTGCAAAAAAGTAGAGGAGACAAAGAATTTCTGATCCTCCTGCTCCTGTTAAAGACAGGTACCACGATATGCCAGACTTATGTATGTATATTTATATACATACATATATATGTATGTTTTATATACATACAAAACACAGACAGACACATACTATATACATATATATGCATACACACATACAGTTTGCTAATCTCAGTAATTGCTTCTTTTGTTTGATTTATATCACTGTTTCTAAGTCAAAAACAGCTGCTTCTAAATCAGATGGGAGATTAGTTGATTGGGTTTAAAGCCAACCCTTCCTAAGTAGCTTTCATAATTAATTTTGTGGCTTGTTGTTGGGGCTAGAGAATGACCATAAAGCTGAAAGCAGGCCACTTCCTGGGACAAGGTCAACAATTTCAAGCCAACTGAGAGCAGTAGAGAAACAGATATAAGCATCATTTAACCACACAACAGGATTTAGCCTTAGATAATAATCTAGAAGAAAGCAATCATGGAAAAATTCCTCTTCTCTAGGATTCAAATGAATGAAGGATGATTTGTATCAGAAAAAAAAATGTACTGAGGAGTAGGTCAGCACAAAGTAAGTCAGAACCCATGTAGAATCACAAGTACAAATAATTCAAAAAATTAAAATATCATATATATGGGAATACATACATACTTTGTGTATCCCTCTCTAAACCTGTCTGTCTCTGCTGTCTCTGTGTTCTCTTTCTCTCTCGCTGTATATGTGTTTGTTACAGTGTGTTGCTTTTTCCTACTGTTAAGGTTAGGGATTTGATAAAGTACACAATAAGCAGGCTTTAATGTCAGCAGCATTCAGTGTTAAACTCCTCCACTGCAGTTGTTTTATTCTGGCTGTTTCTAACAAGTTAATGATGTTTAATTTTTTAATTGGGTGTCTCTGGCATCCAGCAGTTCAGTAGCTCATCTCCCTCCTTGTCTCTCTGCAAGATCTCGGAAAAGTGAAAATTCTCTCCTCACAGAGCCAATTACTTTACTTTGAAGCTCATTTTTAATTTTTACTTCAGTGAATAGAAGGCAAGGTTCTTAATAGAGAAGTACTTAATATGCAAAAAATGTTGTGGATTCCTCCTGTGAAGAAACTCACATAACCATTACATATAGAAAGAGGAAAGAAAAAAACCTACACTACTCTGAGAAAGACAAAATAGTATATCAGAATGCAAGCACGTACAATGAGATTTGCTCTTGAAAGGGGTTTCACCCTCCTTGGTTTGTTCGTATAACTGTGCTGAGGTGTGCACTCTTTCTTACCTGGGATGCCCAAGTAATATCCAGTAGTGAAATTTGCTTTGAAGCCCCTGCTTGCCGTCATCGTGCTTGTGATGAAAAGCACAGTCATCCTGTTGGTGGTGGAGAACACGTCCTTCACAGGGCCAGGCCCTGTGTACACAGCTGCCCGCAGGGGAAAAGAGACTGTGAGGTGTTTGAATCTCAGCGATACCTGAAGAATTTTATTTCCGTCTTCTAGAGGAAGGACTAAATGCAGCATGACTCACCAAAATTAAGCTCACAGTCTAAGAGTTCAGATGCTGATTCTTAACTGTTTTATCTATTATAAGTAGAAAAACACTTCTGAATCAAAACAGTTTTGGTGTGGGAAGTCCTGTATTTGTGTTTCTTTTATTGACTAATGAATAAAGAAACTGTTTTGGCCTGTGATTGAGTAGAGTAGAACTAGGCTGGGAAAATTGAACTGAATGCTGGGAGAAAGAAAACGTAGTCAATGAGATGCTATGGATCCACCAGCGTGGAAAGATGTGAACTGCCAGCTAGAACCTTGTCGGTAGGCCACTAGCCTCATGGTAAAATAAAAAATAAAGAAAATCAGTTAATTGTATATGTAAGAGCTAGTTAGCAATATACTTAAGTGATTGGCCAAGCCGTGATTTAAATAAGACAGTTTCTGTGCAGTTATTTTGGGCTTAGCAGCTGGGAACAAACAAGTGGTCTCTTACAAGACAATGTCTATCTGAAAATTACAATATAGTTTAGATACCCTTCTATGATTCTTCTTTATCAGATCTTATTCTGTTTATTTATGTTAATAATTATAAGTAAAATAATAAATTAATATTTTCCTTGATCATGTAAGTAGTATTTTTTTAATAGGAACACTTTTAACTGAAAATGAAATAAAGCAACCATTTAAAATTTGTTGACAAATGTATATACTGATCCAGTTGAATGTTCCCTAAGAAGTCTTTCTGGTCCCTGTAGGATTTCATTGCTGATTTATTCAGTCTGTGGCTCTGACAATTCCTTCCAGAAAGCTCTGCTCTGAAACTTTGTGGGATTTTGCTGGTATGTCTGGGGAATTCTCACTATTATGCTAGTCTTTTGAGGTTGGATTCTCATGGTGAATCTTCCTTCACTTGTCACACGCAATTTTTATATAATAGTTCCCTGATTTAAAGATCTTCAGGCCAGAATTTATACTTATCATGAATTAAGTCACAAATACAGTTAAATAAAACACTTTCTGTGGTGAGAAACTATTAGTTCATACTTCCCAGTTGAACATTTAACCATCTTCCTAATTTAATATTTAATTTACCTTACCAAAAGCTAGTTCTTTCTTTAAAAGTAATGTTTAAATGATATGGTATAATCTTATGTTTGGTTAATAACTTTTAAATATGCTAACATGTATTTTGTTATCCAGACAAAAATATTTCTCATGTATAATAAAAAATAATAACCAACAGAAACAGTGAAAAATAAATATTGGTTAACTTTTGTATCCTTCTAAGCTGTTAAGAGGTAGATGCTGCTACAAACAATAATAAGCAAAACAATGTCAAAATATAAGATAAAATGACTTAAAATCCTGATTAACAACAAATATTCTAGAAGAGTATATTGTGTCACCATTGCAAAGATGTCCCATAAGAATACCCAAAATTCTCCGGGAGGAATTGGCAGAGAAAAGATCATGATCAGAATACAGTGTATGAAAAGAATCTATTTTCAATGAGCCGAAAATATCCAACATGTGACTTTGCTGCCATATATTCATTTTGCCAGTTGTAAAGGTCTGACATCTGCTCCCACATGCTGTCTCTGTGCATCAAGTGATTTGAGTTACACAACTTTCAGAAGACTCAAATTTCAGTCTTACCTAAGAGTAAGGAGTCAACTTCTCCCCCATCTCTCACTTCAACCACATCATTGATGCTTTCCAACTCAAACTCTTGAAAATGAAGTTGGATATTTTTTCCCTTCTGTGCATTTAAATTCCATACACCTTGAAAATAATAAATAATGATGATTAATTTACAGCCTATATCTTTGTATCTCTACTAAGTATCCACAGTCTTATTTATTTTCATTGATTTATTTTGTTTTGAGCTAGTAAAAGTAATACATTGGTTAGATCTTAAATATGTGTTGCCATAATTAAATAAAATTTGATATAAACTCATCATTATTAAATTTATTTTATACAAAATAAAATACTTTTATTGGCTTTAAGTAGCCCATTAATACTGTAGTGCAGTTTAAGAATATCAATAGGTATTAAGAATCTACTTTAATTCACTTAAATTTCTTTATTTTTGTTTGCATTTTGTGTGTGTGTGTGTGTGTGTGTGTGTGTATGAGAGAGACAGAGAGAGAGAGAGAGAGAGAGAGGGGGGGGGGGAGATTGGAGAGAAGACACAGTGCACAGAAAATAGCTTGCTAGAATAGTTCTACCCTTCCACTATTGACGTGCTAAGAATCAAATAAAGAACATAAGACATAGTGGTAAGCATCTTTACTTGACAAAATTTCAAGTCTCATAACATAGAGCAAAATGTCTTCATACTACCTACTTAATCAACTACAGTTATTGAGTTTTCCTTAAAGAGCCATAAAAGTCCCGATTTTTTTGATTAGTCTGTGAAGGGTCCTTTGATGTCCCTCTACAAAGCCTTATTTTACTCCTATTTTAATGGCATCATAAACTTTTGCAATGCCTGGCCCTTGATCATAATATCTGTCCAGACAATAACCTTGTTTATTCGGTAAGTAAAGTTCTTAGTGAACATTGGTTGAATAAAAGAACTAAGGACACCCAAAGAATGCTGAGTAGAGGAGAAAAGTACACCAGTTAGTTGTCCAAGATTAAATGGTTAACCCTGAAAATGAAAACACACAAAGAACATTATAATGATATATGTATATATCTGATATATCTATCAGTTTAATGTTGTATATAACAATCACACATTTATATATGTATGAAACAACAATTCATTAAAAAAAAGCCTTAAATTTGAAAGAGAGTAAGAAGGGGTCTATTAGAGTGTCTGGAATGAGGAAATGTAAGGGTAAATTTATGCAAAAATTCACATTATATAATCTCAAAAATAAAGCAGTGACTAAGAATTAGATTTTTAAAATCTCCATGCAAAAGATGTGATTGCATGTTGTCTTCAGCATGGAATGTGTATCCCAGAGGATAATCTTTGCTTCCACATTCGGATCATGTTAGACTAATGTCTACCTATTCATTTGACCTAATGACATCTATTTGCCTTGAAATTGTTACACATCTCTTTGTAAAGAGAGCCTCACATTTTAAAATCCTCCTTTCACTGTCATTGTTCTGTTCATGGAACTGGCTCAGTACTGCAGTTGAGTCCTACCTAGGCATGAACACGAGTAAAACATGGCTATTTCCCAGACCATGCCTCCTGAATTGCAATCTTTGTAAAACAGGATGGAGAATGTGGATTTGTAATGCAGATTACACAGTTTTCAGATAACTGTCATGAGTCTCTCTATGTAATTACACTAGCCCAGAGATAACTTTTGTACAATGTTTTGTAGGTTGCTTTCTCTAAATTTAGATATTTCAGCAGCCTGCATTATTCTCTTATCGATTCTAGGAGTCTAAACATATTCCTCTGGCTGTATTCTTCATCAAGTCTAGTATGTGTTTTCTAAGGGTGAAGGTATTGCGTTGACTTTGCTCTATGAAACTGCAAGTTTGCTGTGCATACTCCAGGGATTATACGTGAGCTAGGAAAGTGATGAGGAAAATATCTAGAGCAAGGGTGACTGCATCAAGGGCATAACTTTCATGTTTTTATTCTGGAATTACAGTAGTAAAAAGTGCTATGAAGAATGATTGTGAGACTAGATGGAAACCATGAATAGTGAACACCATTGCTTTGACTCACTTAAAACTTTGCAATGAAAAGTAGACCAGGCCGGGCGGTGGTGGCGCACGCCTTTAATCCCAGCACTTGGGAGGCAGAGGCAGGCGGATCTCTGTGAGTTCGAGACCAGACTGGTCTACAAGAGCTAGTGCCAGGACAGGCTCCAAAGCCACAGAGAAACCCTGACTCGAAAAACCAAAAAAAAAAAAAAAAAAAAAAAAAAAAAAAAAAAAAAAAAGAGTGAGTACATCCCATTTTCAAAATGGGATGTACTCACTCATAATTGGTTTCTAGCCATAAATAAGGGACACGGAGCCTACAATTGGTGATCCTAAAGAAGCTAAGTAAGAAGGTGAACCAAAGGAAAAACATATAGCTATCCTCTTGGCTATGGGAAGTAGACAAAGCTGCCGGAGAGAAAATTGAGATCTTGGGGGTGGGGTGGGATGGGGGTAAGGGGAGATGGGGAGAGAAAAGGGAGAAGGGGAGGAAGGGGGGAACTTGGAGAAAAAGGAAGATTGGGATAAAGGAAGGTTGGATAGGGGAGCACGGAAGCACAATTCTTAGTTAAGGGAGCCACCTTAGGGTTGGCAAGAGATTTGAACCTAGAATGGCTCCCAGGTGCCCAAGCCGAGGTCCCCAGTTAATTCCTTGGGCAGCTGGGGATAGGCAACCTGAAATGACCCTATCCTATAGCAATACTGACGAATATCTTGCATATCATCATAGAACCTTCATCTGGTGATGGATGGAGATAGAGACAGAGACCCACACTGGAGCACTGGACTGAGCTCCCAAGGTCCCAATGAGGAGCAGAAGGAGGGAGAACAAGAGCAAAGAAGTCCGGCACCACACACCCACTGAGACAGCGGAGCTGATGTATTGGGAGCTCACCAAGGCCAGCTGGGCTGTGACTGAAAAAGCATGGGATAAAACTGGACTCTCTGAACATGGCGAACAATTAGAGCTGATTAGACGCCAAGGACAATGGCAAGGGGTTTTGATCCTACGTACTGTGCTGCCTTTGTGGGAGCCTACCCAGTTTGGATGTTCACCTTCCTAGATATGGACGGAGGGGGGAGGACCTTGGACTTACCACAGGGCAGGGAACCCTCACAGCTCTTTGGACTCGAAAGGGAGGGGGAAAGGAGTGGGGGGAGGGGGAGAAGGGTGGGAGGAGGGGGAGAAGGGTGGGAGGAGGGGGAGGGAAATGGGAGGCTGGGAGGAGGTGGAAACTTGTTTTATTTTCTCAATAAAAAAAAATATTTAAAAAAAAAAAAGAAAGAAAGAAAAGTAGGCCAGAAATCTAAAAGAAATCAGGGAAGGGTTTCGAGGGAGGAAAGCAAGGCAGGGGAAAGGAAATTACAAATACTGTCAAATATGAAGGAAATAATTAAAAAAGAAGTAATAATATTTCATAGTAGGCATGCTACTGAGTCCATTTTGACAAATTCATAATCTATTTCTCTATTCATGAGGGGCATAACCTTCTTATATACATTTTTCCTTGATAAGCTGAGCAAGAAAAGACTCACAGAAAGCTTGATTAGGGTAGATATCTGGAAAGTTGGGAGAACTGAATGTTGTGTTTGGCTCCCATAATTCAAAAGGTCCTCCGCAGTCAGCTAAAATGGATTAAGAAACAGTTATTAACAATACCATGCCTATTCCACAGATATTTTCTTAGATGCCAAACATTGTAAAAACACATTTCCTAGAATGCTATTTTTGACAGATTGATTTTACAAACTGTATAAGTTGTTAGGGGAACATGTTAGTACATTGGTGTTTTTACTTGAAAAGTTCCCAAAAGCTTTATATTCTTACTTCCTTTATAAGTTTCAAAAGATTATAATAGTGTTTACGATTGCCCATATTTATTTGACCAATGGAAATATTTTGTTAAGTACATAAGAGAAAATCATATCTGCAGAAAAATATGAATATTTATAAGAGAAAAATGCCATTCCTGCTACTATCTAGAAGTAGAGTCAGTGCTGGTATGTCACTGATCTAGCAATATAGACTTTTCGATCTTTTATTATTAAGGTATTGGGTGGAAATGATGCTCAACATTGAGTGTGTGGTAGTCAGGAAGGGAGGAGCAACACTTTCTCTTCCTGTTTAAAATTCTGAGGAAATCATGCTTGTGCACACCTGTGATCCAAGATCTTAGACTATGGAAGCAGAAGGATCTGGAATTCAACCTTCCTATGTTACATGAGAGTATACACACAACCTTTCCAAACAAAAAAGTGCAACAAAACAACAATTCTTAGTTTCTTTTCTTGTTAGATATGTTACTCAACATTTTGTCATAGTTGAGATTCTCAGGGTTTAGTTAAATTTTATTATCAAATAGAGCCTACATCTTCTAGTTCTATGATTAGGTATACTAACATTCTAGTATACTGAATGTATGTTTTCTTTTTACTAATTATAAACAAATATAAGACAGTTTAAGATTTTATTGTCTGTTTTAGGGACCTCAATTTTAATACTCGCTACCATTTAAAATGATATATTTATATTTAAAAATGATTTCCAAAATTTAAGATGCCTGGCTAACTGTATGAGGATTTTCCTTTTAGTGAAGGCATATAAGGTTAGGATTTTTTAATACTCAGTAAATTAGAAATTGAAATTGAGAGAGGGAAAATTAGACTATATCCATGCAGAGCTTCAATCATTTGTTCTTTCTAATAATTTTCTATACATATCATTAGTCTTCTTTACCTAAACCACTTGAACATCTTCTGAGCATGTGCATGTATGTCTGTGTATGTGAGATTCTATGTGTATGTCCATGTCTTTGTATTTGTGTGGTTTCTATGCATAAGCATGTGTGTGCATTTATCAGAGTGTGAAAACACAAGTGTATGACTGTGTGTTTGTGTATGAATATGTGTATTTGTATATATGTGTACTATGTGAATGGGTATAGTATAAATTTGTCTGCATTTGTACATAACATATTTGTCTGTGTGTAGGTGAGAATGGGTATGTGTTTATCACTGTATATTTGGGTTAGTACAGATGCAGGCATGTGTACAATATATTCGAGCTTAAATCTCTATATTTTATATTCATAAGTGTGAATGTGTTTGTTTGTATGTATTATGAGTATGTGTATACTTATATGTGAACTTGCAAATGTGTATTTGTGGATGTGTGTATATATATGAGTGCATGCACATGTTTACCTATGCTCACTGTGTTTCAGTTCTTAGGTGTGCACATGTGCATGTGAATGTGTGTATGTACTTGTGTATGTATATATGTGTAAATGTGTTTGTGTGAGTTCATGAAAGTTTAACTATATGTGTTTGTGTTTATCTGTTTAAATGTGGATATGTTTGCACGTATGTCTGTGTTAATATGTTTTATGTATTCATAGGTTTGTTGTGTGCACATGATTCTTATGGGAAGTTCCATAGACTGATGAGGCATGACTCTAGAAACTGCATTCATACTATGCTGTTAGGTAATAGAGGCTGCACATACAATGGGAGTAAAACATCCTGACTGGCTTGCAGGGTCTGTTCATTGACAGAGTTGGATTCTCACTTTTAATATTCCTAGGTGCTGTTATTTCAAATGTTTGTAATTTGATTAATCTCTTTTTATGCCATAGAAATCTCTACTGTACCCATGATGTGTTTATGCAGCATTCTCTAAGGGAGTTTTCACAGATGGAGTTATGTCCTTAAGAGATTCTGCTTGTAACCTCTATTTAAGGCTGACATTTATAAGGTTTGTGTCCATAGGGAGGTGTATCCCACAGGTGGGAAAGAGGAGAGCTCAACCCTCTCATAGAACGTTATAATTAAACACGTGGGAAAAAACAAGATAAGAAATGAAGACATAATTTCAATTACTGATAGGCTTTTGACTGTTACTTATTTATGGGGGAATAATATATGTAACTTGAGAAACAATAAATCACATTGATTTAGATGAAATTAATTTTAGTATTCTCAATTATTATCTATTATTTTAGTAATACACAATAAATTTTTAATATTATATTGAACATGGTAATAAGTTTAGGTCCTAATCTGAAATTACATCTCCTGTGAGAATTTGGGGTCCATCTTTTAAAAATTAGTAGTTTTAAGACATTTTTGTAGCTATTCATAATGTATATATTTTCATCAAACTTGTGACTAATTGGTTTAAATGTTTATTCGTGAATATTAAATTTTATTTGTTCTTAAGATAAAGTTAACCAATGATAACACTCAATGAGGCTAGTTGTTGTAAAGGTAAAGCAATGAAAAGAAAAGAGAGTAAGAAAAAGTTCTTTGGTGAAGGATTCTATTAATGCAATTAAGACCTGTGTGTGCTAGGGGTTGAATATTAAGTTGGACAAACACCATAGATTTCTGGTCTGCAGGGAAAGGCTAAGAAAGCATAAATGCAGACTGATTCCCATATGGAGAACTTGTCAATTTGTTTAGTAACTTTTTTCAAACTAACTCACTGTGTGTTAAGAAATGAAAAATGGCTTACTTACATCAGGAAATGATAGAGAAAAAAAAAACCTTGAAATATTAAAATGGCTAAAGTCAGTTTTTCTTAATTAGTTGAGAATCTCAGAAATTACCCAGGAGTTGAGTGCTGAATTCTTTTTGCCTACACATACTGTACTTTGTGAGAGAGTCTCAGAATTGGTTTTCAAATTAATATGATGTTTGTTTAACAGAATATTAGCTTTTGTGAACTTCTTCAAGCAGAGAACTCTTATTGAAATTAATTGTATCAACATCACAGGCACCATCCTGAAGCTGATGGAACAGAGACTAAAGTGACATGGTTGAGGAATCCCTGCAGTTGTGAATATTCAGAATACTAGACCCAACAATATTCTCAGGAACCGAGTAGGTACACGTTCTGATTATTCAACCACTTGTCTGAGATTTCTTATTTAACTACTCTGTAAAGAGAAAGAGAAAGGTTTTAGCCAGTCAACCATGGTTTCCTTTTATTTTTGCTTAAACAACTCAGTGATCTGGAATCAGAATAGCTCTGCACAGATAGGACTTCTATTGACCCATCTGCAAAAGGCATTAGAAAGAAATTGTTCAGGATGCGTTAGACGGTAATTAACATTTCCGCTGTGCTAAACATTGGCTCAAAGTGAACCGCTTAGAAAGTGGAACAAACACGTTCTGGGCAAATTCTAAATTTATATCTTAAAATCCCATGGGTTATTCTAACAGTACAATTTCCCCAGTGCTAAAACATGCACAGATGCTAAGCTTCTGTGCACTGAGATATTGTGACTTTTCTTTTACTGACTAGAATAGATATGATGATGGTACACATAATATTGATTTTAACATGGACAACAAAGGTGCAATCATTTATTTTATGTGTGATAATATAAAAGTTATCTTAGATTTTAAAATTTAAGAAATGTAATTTGTCTAATATTTTAAATATGGAGCATCTGAGATTGTACTGTGGAAACTTAGAAATACTCATCAAACTAGTAGTGATTTTAAGAATTCTTAACATAAAATTGTGCATAAAAATGTTTTATGCTATAAATTTAGAGGGACCACACAGAATGTAAGAGTACTGCCATATTCAAATGCCACAAAGCCCAAATTACTGCATTCATATTGGTATTAACCCAAAAATCTAGTTCCAATGGCCAGAAGAAGAATATGACAAAATATCAGGATAGCAAAAGAATTCTTGGTGCATATTTATTAATAATTACAGGTTACTGATTCATGTGACACTAGAAACCAGGCAGATACAGTGAATTACAGCTAGGCTAGAATGATAGACATTGGTGCTGAGAAGTACACCTGTGAATCTGCTTAGTCTCAGAAGACGTGAAGTCCATCCCCAGCACTGGAAAAAAACAAAACTTCTGCCTTTAGTGGACTTTATAGCAGTATTTTATTGTCTGTTCATCAGGGTTCCTCCGCCCTCTCTTTCAGATTTCTGAGTGCCTCATTTATTCATACATTTCCTTAATTAAATCTTGTCTACTTGACACATTAACCATGAATAGTATACTGTTTAAAATATTTGTTTTCCTGTCATGTTAAAATTTTCAAAAACCACCTGTGCTGATACTTCTTAGGTCTCTTTGGCAGTGTCATTTGCAGAGTGGATATCTATGCCTTAAATGAATGATGGGAATGCTGCATCATTGAAGAAATATTCAAACATTTCAGTGTGCAAGGAGAGTGAACACTAGCCTTTTGTTAGGAATATAGTGAATATTCAAGATGGCAGCATGAGGTCTGTAGGAACCACAACTTCATTTAGTGACAGCTCATTTTAAAAAAGATGTCAAATATCAATCATTTTTTCTAGAGGACTTTGGGCTTGTTAAAGTCATGTAGCTGAAAAAAATCTGCTTCTTAAAACAAAAGCAAAACTAAACAAAACAAACAAACAAAAAACAGATGTGTTTAGTGTGTTTGTCTGTCCATGTGTAACTGTGTGTGTGCGCGCGCGCATGTGTGCGTGTGTGTGTGTGTGTGTGTGTGTGTGTGTGTGTATGCATTCCATAGCAAGCTTGTGAGGGTCAGAGAATAACTATGGGAGTCATTTCTCTCCTTCATGTGGATCCCATGAATTAAACTCAGGACAACAGGTTAGATTGCAAATGCCTTTGTCCACTGTGTTCTTTTGCCAGGGTCTTTTGCTTTTTATTTGTTTGTTTTATTTTGTTTTAGATAGAAGTTTTAATGTAGAAAAATATATGCTTTTCTGGGTATTTTAAGTGTTTCAGATAAAAGGAGAAGAGGAAATTCTGTGTTTGAGTGTTCAGATATATCACAAAATACTCCCTTGGTTCTCTCAGATTCCCATGATCACAAGACTGAGGGCATGCCTCAAAACATACCAATGCACTGAGAATATCCTAAAAGACAGGAGCTGTGTTATATAAGTATCTTTATCTGTGATTATCCTTTTATGGTCTGTCAAATGCCATGGTCTTATAATAGGGTGTGCTTCTTCAGACATGAATAAGATGAATGGTAATAAGGTTTCTTTGAAATTACAGCTTTTCAATTTGACCTAAGAAAAGTAGGCATACGATCCATTTTGTTCTTTTGAATTAAAAGCTATGGTAGGATTGGAAATCTCAGTTATTGCTCAGCTATGCTGCCGCCAAGGGAGGGTATTCCAAAGCCTTGTCAAAGCATCACTTCAGGATGTAAACATTCCCCATTCATTAGGGATGTCTGGTAAAAGTTTGGATTTAATATTTACTATCAAATTATTCCAAAATAGAGTTGGGGTGTGTGGTGGTTTGAGAGAAAATGGCCACCAAATGGAGTGGCACTCTTAGGAATTGTGGCTTTGTTGGATTAGGTATGGCCTTGTGGAGGAAGTGTCTCACTGTAGAGGTAGGTGGCTTTGAGGTTTCGCATATGCTCAAGATACCACCCAGTGTTTCAGTTCACTTCCTGTTGCCTGAAAGATATAGAATTCTTCGGCACCCTGTGTACCTACATGCCACCATATTCCCACTCACCACGCTCCCTGCCATGATGATAATGGACTAAACCTCTGAAACTCTAAGCTTCCATCACAATTAAACATTTTCCTTTATAAGAGTGGTCAGGGTCGTGGTGTCTCTCACAGCAATAGAAACCCTAGCTAAGGCAGAGTGTTTCAGTCTTAACTGAGCTGTTATGATTTTCAAATCCTTCCTAAAAAGCAACTAGAACCTCGGTAGCTCTTCCCCCAAGAGAGTATACTCCACTCATCTCCACCAATGTGGCACTGGAGTTTGTATTTTAATGAGAACGAAATAAAAGTTAGCACTGTCACTAAATTTAAGATAGAAATTACTAAATTTATTAAAAATAAATATATTTTTAAATTACTAAATCATATTTTAAATATGATTGACAACCTTATAACAGATAAGTGAATATCTGTGAATTCATTATAACACATCACTGGCTAGATACAGTTTTTCTCATGGTCTTTATTTTTACTTTGATTTTCCATTGAAACACTATTAGGCCGAGATAAAAGCAATAAGCTGAAACAAGATAGATTCATGACTTAGGGAATACACATAATGGGTTTACTTACTAGGAAGCTCTGGTGGAGGTGTAGGAACCAAAGTTGGTTCTGGATAAGGACTCTCACTACAGATTCCATTTGTTAGGTTTATGTCATCCAGACCTATTGTACTAAAACCAGGGTTTCTAAATGCATTGAATACAACCTGAAATTCAGAGAGGCATATATTATTATTCCACTCTAATAATTTCTGACTTGGCTCTTCTTATGGCTTAATAACTCAGGGGAAGCGGTATTGCCAATTATACAATGCATAATGAAATACTCCACATTGAAATATTGATAAAGCATACTGTTTAAGTTCTTTTGAGAATCTCAACCTTTATCTTACATATAAATCTTAGCAAAACTATTCATGCATGTCTTCTTTCTGAGTTAGATTATAGTCTTATGATTTATTTATCTCTCTTCTCCTGATTTTATCATACTCTGTTTTTCTTAGTAAAGCCTATACATAATTTGGATGCAGAGAGAAACCTCCTGCCAATCATATTAAAAATCCAAATGTCTGTTTTCCCTCATACTAGATACCAGTCCTGAAGAGTAGACACTCTGATTATATCATTTAAATAGGGAAAAAGGAACATGAAGAAATGAGTAGCATAACATGAACATTCAGGATCAACCAGTACTGGTCCTAGTTCACTTAGGGTTCTGAATTAGCATTCTTAGGAAGGTGCTAATCATAAGACGAACAGTCTTGGTCACAGCTCCTGGGTTTATAAATACCACAGTAGGTTCTCAGATATTGTGACTGTTTTCAACTGTACTTCCTTGGACCTATCTCCAATAACATAAGATTGAGACAAACATAATACTTGCTGTGTGGTATTTGCTATCTGAGCCACATAGTATATATTGTCTTATTTGATTTTTTTAACAGAGCGTGTATTCCTCAATTCATTATTTTCCCATTAATTCCCTAGGTCTCATACCAGATATATCCCAATAATTGTGAATTATTTCTTTTCCAGAGGAGAAAAAAAATTTAAGGAGATAACAGCAAGTTGTTTAAACGTTTCAATACAACGGCATAATAAAAATGTAAGCTTGTATTCTCCAACAGATGACAGTATCCTCTAAGCCCTACTGTATGACTGAAATTCCAAATAGCCCTGATCCTCATGCTGACCATGGTATGTCCTATACCATCTTACCTATGAATATTTCTGAATCAACAATAGTAACAGAACAACTTTCTGTGCGGCAATTTCCTCCATCCTGAAGGAAACTCCTTAAAAGTCAGGATATTCTAAAGGAAGTTAAAACTTTCCATTCTGCAGGGAGATTCTTTTAAACTTGGGAAGCAGACAACTTAATAGATTTGAGAGTTTGCTCAAACAGATGGGGTTCACTGGGTCTGCCCTCCCCAAGATTTTCTGTTTTAAGAACTGTTGAGAGATACTCTTGGACAGGCTGAACCACCTGGATAGGCTGGGGAAAGCTGATCTGATCAGAAAAGGCGCTCTCCAACCTCTGAAGTGTTTCAAGTTTCCAGCTTTGGTGACCCATCATCTACACCAAGGTGATGCAGCTGTCTTTGAGGAATTTCTGCTCCTGTAAGTAACCACCACACCCACACTTCTGTAAATAATCCCCATAGAACTCATTGGCTCACAATTTTGGACTTTGTTGGTATCCTTACTTTGGCCTGCCTATGGTTCACTATCTGGGGAGAGTAGATGTTGGTGCATATGTCACCAGGATTAGTGTCATACAATATAATTATAACAATACACTGTAATAAAATTAGTGCGATAGGAATTATTAATTTACATTCAAAGCTTAAGGACTGTGATTAACAAAACCATGGAAGCTAATCATGAATAAAGTATCATCATGTGCATTTGCAATGTGGCAGTATCTTTTTTCTTGTAAAACTAAGACCAAACATACTGTACCAGACCATTGCAGGTTTAGAAAAAAACCTCAATGGCCAGAACTGCCTGCAGAAATGCTGATTTTCTCATTTTATTCATCTATTTGTCTCTGTTTGATATTCTATTTTTTTCTTTTTTGAATTATCAGAGAACAAACAAAATTAATGAAGAAAAATTCAAAGTGAAGACTAGAATATGAAAAAATAAAGGGAAGGGTGACAGGAAGAAGGCAGATGAGGGTCACTGATTATGGCTCTATGTCATAAGGGAGGATCTATGCCTCTGGTGATAACATTGTCTGTTCAAATATACATCGTCTAAAAGTGATACTAACTTGTATCAAATTATTCAATTAAAACATTGTTAATTTGGTCAAACTAATAGGGCACATTATCCTATATTTTAATAGCAACAACCCTTAGGAAATAAAGGCATTAAATTCTTATCTGGAAAAATTAATTCAACTTAATGCAGAATAAATGATCAGAGACTTCCCAATGATATGGCTCATAAAATTCCATTCTAAAGGAAATCTACCGAGATTAAGTCATAGTGGGGTTGGCTGGTGGATATTGATGGACACGGATGTTTAACTATGAAATGATAATTATCTGGAATGTGTAGAGCTGAACAAGATAAGGCAGAAGAATAGAAGAAGGTATTGATGAAGGGACATGAAGCAGCCTTCTTTTCTAAGGGTGTTAGAATGTTAATATCATAAGTGATTCCTCAAAACTAAAAGAAAAAATAAGGTAGATTTGAAAAGAAGAGAAAGTTACTATGTTTTCTCCAGAAACTACTTTACTATATCATTGTAAACTATACTCACACATTATAAAAATACACATAGAAATTGCAAAGTATTTTTGCAAACCTTAAATTTCCCTGTTTCATTAAATGTAACTTGTCCATAATTCCAATTCCTCCCATAATTTCCTGTTCTTTGAAAAACTGTCTTGTCTGTGCTTTCATCACTGCTGATTTGGATGCTTAAGTTGTAGACATTTTCACAACACATGTAATACCTGGAAATAGGAAAAGATGTTTAGCTTTTAACACATTGAATAAATTCATTTTAGTTCTCTCTGCAGATTTTCTTATATTTAATTATATATTTTTTTCCCTTTGGGTGTTTCTGGGCAAGAGGGTCAGGGGTCCACCAATACTTTGCTGTTCTATCAATTGTAAAAAAATAATAATACAGGCATTAAAACTTCAGCTATCTGATCTGAGGCTGGTTCTCTAACAAAACTGTTGCTAGCCACTCACAAAGATAGCATTTCAGTATATCCGACCAGAAGTCAAGGACCTTATTGGAAACATACCAGAAATGAAGGCAGGCAGGCTCCGAAGCGAGCTCTAAAGAGAGGCTTAAAAGCCCCACTCTTTCTCTTCTCCAGCATTGTTCAGTTGGTGTAGAAATGTAAAATCCTGTAAAGCCAACCAAGAACTTTTACTTGCTTAAAGCAGGTAACCATTTAAGATGAAGCTTTATGACATGTAGTTTTCACATTGGATGAGGTACCAGAATAGAGTCTGGAGTGGTTGAGTCTGCCATAATAAATTGTTTAAGAAAATCACTCTTGCTGAAGGTTAATATTCAGGAGGATGCCTATATGTTTTTCTTTCAGCAAGCGATGAAAGGAGACAGAGACAGAGACCCAAATTGGAGCACAGGACTGAAATCTCAAGGTCCAAATCAGGAGCAGAAGGAGAGAGAGCACGAGCATGGAACTCAGGACCGCGAGGGGTGCACCCACACACTGAGACAATGGGGATGTTCTATTGGGATCTCACCAAGGCCAGCTGGCCTGGGTCTGGAAAAGCCTGGGATAAATCCGGACTCTTTGAACATAGCGGACAATGAGGACTACTGAGAACTCAAGAACAATGGCAATGGGTTTCTGATCCTACTGCACGCACTGGCTTTGTGGGAGCCTAGGCAGTTTGGATGCTCAACTTACTAGACCTGGATGGAGGTGGGGGTTCCTTGGACTTCCCACAGGGCAGGGAACCCTGATTGCTCTTTGGGCTGATGAGGGAGGGGGACTTAATTGGGGGAGGGGGAGGGAAATGGGAGGCGGTGGCGGGGAAGAGACAGAAATCTTTAATAAATAAATAAATTAATAAAAAAAACTGGTAAAAAAAAAGAAAATCACTCAACTTTGGACTTCTTACTTTAATTATAATTTTCCATACATCTAGAAAAACTCATAGCTTGACAGGTAATCAGCACATGGCTGACTGTATTGAGATATTCTATTTGGTTAACTAACAGGATACACAATTATTTAAGCATACATTTGATGACAAGGCTAAACGTTCCAAAGAACACTGGTTTTATATCCCATTGACTACACTGCATATCTTTACATAAGAAGGTGCCTGATTTTATAAGGGTTTTTCATATTTCTGTATTCATTTGAATGATAACTAATCAGATCACTGTGGAGCAGGCAGCATACTAATCCATATAAAAGCTTTTGAAATAGCACAAGATACTGCATAAGTGCTTTCTGGTCTAGAATTCATTATTCAAGCCAATGACTTGAGTCATTTCTAGTGTGTGAAGTACAGTTAGGTAAGAATATCTTAACATTCTCTTAGGGGAATTTACTTCATTCTTAGTTTGAAACTCATATATTAAGACAGAAGCAGGAATTATCCAGCAAAGCATGCTACAAAGCAAATGAAATATTGGACTAATAGAATTGGATTGTCATGCATTTTTTATGAAATGCCCAAATGTGTTTGCTTGAAATCAACATCTTCTCTCCTGTGCCTTTCAACAGAAAAATATAGGCAATGTTGTATATAAAATGCAATCTCATTCATTTGTAATATGCAGAGTAAGAATAAGATACGAAGAAGAGAAAATCAAGTAGAAATGTTTATAAACACATACTTAGACCAATGAGGCAAAAATTATCTGGAATAAATGAGTGTTCTATCAAGGTGAAATAGTGTTAAAAGACTTATAAAAGTAATATATGCACATGCATTGCATTCGTATTACAAAATGCATGAATGTGTTTCACAGTTTATACTAGTAACAGACTACTCACATTTTATTTATGCTAAAATATTTCATGAATATTTTATCTATGTCTGGTCTCATATATATGAAGCTATGTAAAAGGTCAGCTTCAGATTCATCACACAAGTCCCAGCCCCTGCTCTCTATGAGCTCCCAAATAAACCCAGTTGGAATTCATCTTGCTGTTAGTTGCTTAGGGCATGATAAGAAAGAAGTACTGAAGTGGTCTAAGTACTTGAAAACTTTTGAGCTGGCTGTTAATTGTGTGATAGAAGCAACATCATGTTGCTCTGTCTGTTCTGGCATGTTCACCCAACACAATCCATTTACTAGTTATAATTTGAAATGTGCTAAGTATCTTATTCATTCATTTAGCGATAATATATTTAGATCTGATTGTATAATTAATATGATGTTTTATTAATTAAATTATTGACTTTACGTCCTTCTCCCTCTCTCTTTTTCTCCCACTCTCTCACACCTTCTCTCCTCTGCCTGCCCCCCAATCCATGCCTCTTCTGTAATCATGCAGAAAGGGAAAGCCCCCCTTCCCCCCATGGGTTTCAGCAGAGCCTGGCTTATCAAGCTGCCCCAAGTCCAAGCATCTCCTCTGCTATTAGGCCTGGCAATGCAATCCAGAAAGAGAAATAGGTTTTCCAAAGCTTGCCAAAGCCCTAGGAATAGGCCCTGCCCCCATTTACAGGAGTCCCACATACAGACTAAACTACACAACTGTTATATTTATGCAGAGAGCCTCACTTGGTCCCATGTAGACTTCCTGGTTGTGGGTTCAGATTCTGTAAACCAGGCTCCCATGAGTCACGCTAGTGGTTTCTGTGCATTTTCCTGTGACTCCCTGAGTGTGGCTCAATGTTTGTCTTTGGATCTGTGAATCTGCCTGTATAAAGTCCACTTAAAACAAGATTAATTATAGAAATGATAGTACCTTTTATATTTTGGAAAATAAACTAAGACAGTAAACATCATGCATCTGTAAATATTGTTATATACAAAATAATTTACTATATTACCTATTATCTTATTATTATCTAAGTGAGTTAAATTAATCAACTAAAATAGGTAAAATAAATTCATTATAAAATTATGAGAGTAGAGTATGCAATTTACATTAAATTTAGTTCACTCATGCAATTATTCTTTAATTTAATCGATGATATTTTGATATTGATCACTTGACTTATTTAACACTTACAGGATGCAATAGGAATACTCAAAGAGAATACATTTTATTTTAACCTATTGAGAATTTTTTCTAGCCTAGGAGATTTCCTAATATAGAGGATTAATGTTTTATGCTCACCAATTTTCTCTCTTTTGTCTCTGGGAGAAAATACATTTTTTAAAAGTTCCAATGTTGTTATTATGTTTCTTTTTAAGTTTTCTCAAAATTGACCATATCTTTGCCTTCAATAATTTGAATATGGCATAGACTTAACTTTGCACCTCATGTGATGAGCTCCAAATTAGCTGTCTACCTAGTTGTTTACTCTCAGAGTATGGAGTAATATACAGACAGTGTTTTTACTGGAGGATAACATCAGGTGGAGGAAGAAATAACAGCAACTAGGGATGATGGCACTAGGTCAGGATAACATTTCTACAGGCTAAGTTTTGTGAGCCATACACAATAGTTACCTCGAAAAACAGAACCTCAATTGATAATTGATCTAGGCGGGCACAGCCTACTATGGTACTATTCTTGGGCAGGATATCCCAAGATCACCCACCTCCATCAGTTACATCTTCATTCAAGATCGTCTATGTCTACAGCAGTTACAGAATCACTCTGTTGGGGCCTCTTTACTACGGCAGCCATATCTTCTAATCCTGAAGGACCCAGGCTCTCACTAAGGACCTCACTTTGGCAATTCTGTTATGGCTTCAGAAAAGACCCTGCAGGATGTATGCTGCTGACTCAGCAGGATGTGCTATGTCTTCCTTCCTCTACCTCATCCTAAGTTACTGAAAACATACACACACACAAAACAAACAAACAGACAGCAACAAGAACAAAAAAAAACCCTGTAAGATACCCCCATATGGTAAAGAACCAAACACAAACAGGCTAAGCTAGCAGGCTCCAGGCATACTTTTCTGATAAAGGTGGAATGTGGCAACTACAGCAGCTGCCCAAAAGATAGCACCACCCTTGCAGCTGCAGACTACCAATTAACCAGACAGGTGCTCCCAGTTCAGAGGTACATCAACCTGAGTCTGTTCCTTTGCAGTCTGTAGTCCTCTAGACACCCTGCACCACTGCTAGTTGGGGTCTCTCCTACTCCAGTGCCATGTCAAACAGACAGAGGATCCAGTTTTGAACTCGAAATTAAAAGATTCTTTGCTTTTGCATTGTATTTGGTCTCTTTGGTGGTCTTTGGGGGTCTGAACTTTGGGTACAACAGCTCTAGCCATAATAAGTGATGTATTGTATGCAAAATATTTCTTTATGATTTGATTCTTTGTGTATTTCCAAATACCCAAAGACATTAAGGACATTTTAGATCCTGTGTCAGCTTATGACCATATTCTCCACCTTTCAATTATTCTGTTTTAAAATACTGTCTTTTTACTTGAAGAAAATTTAACCTAAGGATTTTAAGAAAGTCTCCTTGATACAAGTGACGACTAACTTTGAATTTTCAGAAACACATTTTACTTCTCTGATGTCGTTTTGTATAGTGTATTGCTAACTCTCTTTAATCATAAATAGAATATGCCAATTTTTATTAAGTGTGAACACTTGTGTATGAGTGTACATACATGTGCTTGTACATGTGTAATATGGGATTCCCCTTTGTGTACTATGAACATGTTGTATTACCATTGGTTAATAAAGGAGCTGTTTTGGCCTATGACAGGGCAGAATAGAGCTAGAAAATAAAACTGAATGCAAGGAGAAAGAAGGTGGAGTCAGGGAAACACCATGTAGCTGCTAAAGGAGAAAAACACGAGAACCTTACCAGTAGGCCACAGCCTAGTGATAATACACTATTAATAGAATAATAGGTTAATTTAAGATGTAAGAGTGAGCTAGGAACACTGCTAAGCTGGTGTAGGTGGGTCTTCAATCTATCTGTTGCTTTCATTGGTTAATTAATAAAGAAAACTGCTTGGCCTGATAGGTCAGAACATAGGTGGGTGGAGTAGACAGAATAGAATGCTGGGAAAAAGGGCAGTGAGGCAGACGATATAGCTCTCCTCTCCAAGATGGAAGCAGGTTAAAATCCTTACCGGTAAGCCTCATGGTACTACACAGATTATTAGAAATGTGTTAATCAAGATGTGAGAATTAGCCAGTAAGAGGCAAGAGCTAATGGGTCAAGCAGTGTTTAAAAGAATACAGTTTCCGTGTAATTATTTTGGGTAAAGCTAGCCGGTGGCCGGGAGGTGAGCAGGGAAAAGCAGCCCGCAGCTCCTTTTACTACACTAAGCTACTGGCCAAACAGTGTTGTAATTGATGTAGTTTCTGTATGATTATCTGGGACTGGGCAGCCAGGACATGAACGAGTGGTCTCCGTTTATACATGTGTGTGTCTGCACACGTGCATGTGCTTATGTAGGCCAAGGTATGACCATGATATCTTGCTTTTCTCTGGCTGACTGAGTAGCCCCAAGGATCCTCTAATTTTTCTGCACACCCTCCAGCCATATTGTGGCAAGGCCAATGCCTACTGCCTACATAAGCTTTTTACAAAGGTGCTGGAGAAGCTAGTTCAGGACTTCAATATTTGCTTGGTGAACACTTTACCCATTAAGCCAGTTTCTGAGGCCTGTAGCATTTACTTATTGAAGAATTCTGGAAAACTGAGTAGTGTCTTGTTAATTTTTGTATTTTCTGTTTGGGTTAGGTAAATGTTGTTTAATATATTCTTATATCAATTTGACTAGCTTCCACTTTTATTAAAGTCCTACAAAGAAGGAATGACTCATCAATATTTTGCATAACCATACAGGATTTCTATGGTTTAATGACAATATTTTTAGCTCTTTAATTTTCTTGAAATGCATTCTAGATCTCTTGAAATTAACCTTAAAGCGAGCTGAAAACCAGAAAATTTAATAGTCTGTTAACTCAAGAATACAATGAACTTTTTCTCTATTCTTACATTTTTCTTACACTTCCTCCTGTCCCCTTTTCTGTCTGTCTCCCCATGAGCTGAATTCAAACTCTGTCCTGTTGACACCCCAAGTAAAATTGTAAATTCTGGACATGCTTTGGTGCTAATATCATGAACTGAATTAGAACTCTCTCCAATCAACACCCCAATTAAAGATGTAAATTCTCTCTCCCAAGGTCCCCATGTCCCCAGTTTACTCTGGAGATCTCGTTGAAGGGGAGGAGAGAGGCAGGAAGGGGAGCGGAGAAAAATGTATAGCTCAATAAAAATCAATAAAAAATAAATAAATAAAAGCTGTAAATTCTGGGTATCTATTGATGCTGATATAGACAGCAGAACCCAGGGAGATGATTGTGATTTCTCGAAAATTTGAGGTCTCTTTCCAGAAGAAACTAGGTTGATTTTAGTAGTTTCATCAGTCTACTTGTGGGTTTAAGATAACTGAATCCATTAGGTAACTATTGCTAAAAGGTTTAATAAAATAATTGGTTTAAATTTAGTTTCTTTAAATATGATAAAGTAGTACTATTTTCTAAAATTTAATACAAGAAAGATAAGACAAAATGAAAAAAATGCTACATTAAAAGGATATAAATTACACTAAGAAAGTATATTTATTTGCCAAGTTGAAATGCAGATATGTAAAAGAATATATATAATATATATAAAAGAACTTTTATATATATCCTAACATCTTTTTTTTTAGACAGCAACTTAGAATAGAATCAAGAACAATTGTCTCTTGAATACTTTTGAGTCATAAAAAGAAAATCATTTTAGCAGTATATGGCATTCTGTCAGGTATTTTTTCTGATGTTTGTAGAACATAGTGATGAATGTTTATACATCTTAAGCATCTAAATCTTATTATCTTCAACCATATTTTCTAAGGGAAGGTAGAGAAGAAAAATACTTTACCTAAATGGAGGTGGGGCAGTAAAATTTAGCCCTAACTAAGACATCAGGGTCTTAATTTTAATGACTCTATTTTACCCAAATGCTACCCTTCAAAGCTTTAAAAACAATTGCAATTGTGTCAAAAAGAGCAGAAAAAGAATCTAAGACCAGCTAGGCCCTGTGACACCTACATTTGCAAAGTCTTTTTTATGCTACTAACCTCATTTGCCCCAAATGTTCAGAACAAATAGGCTCTCTCTGAGCATGCCAAAGCACTGCCCTGCATCAGAGCTAACATCTCCCAATCCACTTCACTTTTAAGAGGTACAAAGAAACCCTGAGAGCTGACAGGGCAAAGATTGAGGAGCTGTGGCTCCCCCAAGAGTGAATTCTTTAGAAGGTGTTCTGGAAAAAGTTGAGCAGTTTAGATATTCTTCCCTAAAGTGATGCTAATTCAAAGTTTATCTGTGCCATTTAGGTGCTCCTGTCTTTGAAAGTGAAGGCTAAGAACAAAAGAACCCTGCATGGATAAGAAGAACTGCAGGAGAGGTTTAATTCTCTTGCATTTCAGAAGTACAATGTTCTGACACATTAAAAAAAAAGCCAGTTGGAAGAAAAATACCCCTGGAGGTGAATGACTGGTAGATTATGAAATCACAGCTCTAAGAGTCAGAGAGACCTATTAAGCTCCACCATCGCCCTCATTACTTACGGCCACTGGTGTGCTCTGTCCTGCTTGATCTTGTCTAATTTTCATAACCCTGGCTACATACCTTTCTCCTGAGACTCCATTTCCCTCCCAACTGTTTAAAATCTCCACCTGACACTCATCTTGCTTCACTTTGGGCAGTTTCATCTCCTTTCTGTAGTCATTTACTCTGTTGGCAAGCCGAAATCATTTTCCCTCCTGTAATGTACTTAGACTCTTTTAAATAGCAACGAAATTATTTTATCTCTATTATGATGACACGAAAGTAGAAAATGATAATTTTAACATCAAAATTTCAACTGCATGACACGTATCTGCTATAATCAATAGGTACTAGTAATTTCCTGAATGCTCATCTGACTCCTGTTGTTTAACTGCGGTGCAGACATTATTAAATTTTTTTTCACAAGAGGAAACAAAAAGTGATCCTGTTATTTAGATGTTTCAGAATGTCTGTATAGGGCTAAGGAGATTACCAACCAAAGGGTTAATCTTCATCTGGGTGAGTTAGTATTTTAACCATATGCAAGGAGGATCTTAGATGCAATTATTCTCGGCTAACTATCTAGGATCATTTTCAACATTAAATATCGTTTGCCTTTTGGAAGCAGCCATGTATGTAGAGCACATTTGTATGCATTTGTCTATAATGGTATGTAATGTTTAATCTTCAATCGATGGCTATTGGTTATTAGTAACAAGTAATAACCAATTGCAACTATTATTCATTTGAAGTTACATTCAGAATCTAACTTCTCACCACATCTGCTCTCTGATTCTGGTCCTTGACCCCTTCTCTGGGTCATTGGGCAGCGTGGCACTGTTGTCTGTCTCATTATCTTATCCTTCCACAGGCTGTGCTGGACCTTATGCTGCTTCCTCCTCATCCTCAGCATGAAATTGAGCACTACAGATGAGCCCAGGTCAGATGCATCTCCCAGTCCATTCTACTGCATCTCAGCCTGGTGGGCATAATGGCTTTTCCTCAAAGGAGCCGAAATTCTCTTCTATTCTCTTAGATCTCTTTTCTGCTTCTCTCTAGTAGATGGGATTGACTTTTGTGATCTCTTAGAAATTTGATTCATGTCACTTCTTCAATGACATCTAAAGTGATTGCCTTATATTAATTAGTACTTTTTTCCCCTATTTCTACATTCAAAGCTTTATGTTTTTCCAAGTTCTTCATACAAGTATTACTCTTCATGTAAACTACTTCTTAAAATATTTTAATAGAATAGGTGATCTATAAAACCAGAAAATATGTTTTTGCTTTTAATCCACAGATATATTATGAGCATCTCATACATAACTGAGAGGTCAAAAACTGAATGAAACAAATAATAAGAGGGAGTATTTGGTGGTTTTCGTGAAAATACATTATATACAGTCATAGTAATAAAATATTTAATCTAATTAAAGTAGATAAATAATTTTCTATTATCTGGATGTTTTTTATTTAAACAGCCAGTGTTTAACATGCTTCTATCTTGGGCAACACTTAAATTTTCAATGTCCTTTCACAGTATGTCAGTCACGGTTCACACTAAGTCAACCCTTTACTTTTCAGGTCATAAAAAGGAAAATACAGTGTGCGTGTGCTTAGACTTTTAGTGCTGTAATTTGTTTCATTGAACAAAATTATTCAGAAATGGGTAGTTGATTCAGAGGTGAAGACATTCACTTCTACATTCCGAATAGCTTTACATGGTGGTCAGACAAAAATAAAAGTGACTAGGTCTTGTCACTCGAAGAAAAGCTGTAGCAAAGGATACCAGTAACTCAGAACACCATTTTGGATAAAAGGAAAGGTTCATGCAGAGAAAGTCTCACAATTGTGTGCAAATTGTGATATGTGATATGTTTCCTCAGTACCTGATTACTGCAGTGTTGATGTGGGATTCTTGGTACAGTGTTTTTATCAATGACATTGACAGGTCATTTTGGAGAATGGATTTGCTTCTAAATATGTATGCACATACAAACACATACATACACTGGTACACACACATACATACACACATATACATATGCATATACACAGACTTGCACACCTATACATACATGAACATATACATATTTAGACATAAATACATACACATACAATATAAAAACACAATACATGCATATTCCCAAATACACATATATTTACACATATATACAAACATAAATATATGCAATACATATACACATGTACACATACATGAATGCACATGCAAACATAAACACACATATACTCATGCAAATACTGTTTGATGTTATTGTGATTTTTTCTTAACATTCACAGTGTGTACTCTTACTAAGTTTGTAAGCTTTATGCACTGAGTTTATTAGTTTTATAAATATATTGCTTCTATTGTCTCAGTAGTATCCCAGAATAATTCCTTATCTGTATATTTCCCATCATTTTCTTAATCAAATTATATTGTATTAAATGTTAGTGTTTCTACATGGAATCTAGCATCTCATCCACAGGAACACACCTTTACACACTGTAGCTTTCCTTGCAGTCTATGATCTCAAGTCACTTTTTTACCAAAAGAAAATCTATATCTGTGCTGATAGGATTCACTCACAAATTCTAAGGTCTTCTTAAAAACAACACTATCTGAACCAATGAACAAGTTTAGCAAGACAATGAGTGCTGGATCAATATACAAAACTAGATTATTCACAATGAATAATTGAAAAATGAAATTAAGGCAAAGCAGACTAATGGTCAGAAAAGTCAATTATCTCACACAAGTCCATTTACTCATTAATCATTTCAAAGCTATGGTTAAGAGTTTATTTCCTTATCTCTAATGACCTTTGAATACTTTTCATCATCATATCTGGAGAGAAGAGTAAAATAATACATGTTCTAAAAACAGGCCACTTACTGATAGATGTTTCATTACCATTTTCTTTTAAATATAACTATTAGTTAATAATAGAAAAAATAATTTTTCACTTAATGAAGCCTCATTCAAATGAAGTAATAGTGCATGCTTTTTTGTTTTGCTTTATGAATAAATGTAAACTACACCTGAATCGTTTCCAAATGTGTGGTCAAAAGATGGTCCTGTGAAGAGAGGAAACTGTGGCCCCCGAATTCTTGCCCACTCGTTATCGTCATCAAGATCCTGGACCCAGAAGCAAAAGCCATCTTCAAAAGTACAGTTGATTTTCGCATCATCTGTGAATTCAAAAACCTCTCAACTTTAATATTTGACATGAACAACTATAATAAATTATATAGAAAATAATCAAACTTTATATAATATTTTGATTGCTTACTTGCTGGGCATCAAGACATTCTTTTGTTTTAATCTTAAGTGTAAATAGTTTTATTTATTTTAAAATTTATTTTATTTAAGTTAAAATACATATTTTTTCAACCATGACAAATTATTATGTTTCTTACAGTATTGGGCTTTAAAAAACTTCTTTTGTTTATTTTTTCCATGTTGATTCCACTATTCACCCATATATTGTGTCCCATCTGCTTCTCTCTCCTTACAACTAAATTCAGTACTTTAATCAAATCGACTTCATGTTGATTTTTTCAGAATTAGTTTATGCTAATCTACTTTCACTTGTAATGTTTACTGAATATTAAAAACTAATTTAATTGTTAGATGGATTTATGAATTTCTGAAGCTAGTCAGTCGATGCCTATGAAGAATATCAACTACTTTTAATATTATTTGTTTCTAACTCTTATGTAAAGAGAGAATTAGTTAGGAAAGAACCCACATTGTGAAAACTTTAGGTTCTGCTGATGTTAAAAATACTACGGCATCAGGGGAGTCAAAGGCTGCCCAGTAGAAAGCACTTACTGCTAAGGTCGTTGCTGTTAAAGGTGCCGTAGGTCGCATTAAAGCCAATGTAATCACTTTCATCAGATTCTACCAGAAAGGCGACTGTAACTAGGTTGGAGAAAATTCGAACTGTTCCAGGATCAGTTTCCACAAAAGAGGCTATGAAAGAAAATGTTTACAAATGAGGATAATCATAATTTGTATCTATTCATAAAAGGAAAAGATGAATTGCTTTACCAAGCCGGATTCCCTGAAAGTCACAAGTTGAGAAGTTATAGGGATAAAGGTTAACTTTGAGATCCATACCACAGCAATGAGAGCAAGAACAGAGTCATCATAGTGATGTAAACAGTGCATAATTTTGGTTTACTTACCCATACTGCAGTGGAAACTCAAGTAATAATAGATGCTGTGGGCAATGGTCTGTAGCCTGTCACTTGTATTTTAGAGAAACATGCTGATTGGTCAGTGGCCAGGCAGGAAGTAGAGGTGGGGCAACAAGAATTCTGGGAAGAGGGACGTTTCAGTCTGCAGTTGTCACACAGGGACAGAGGAAGCCAGACACAGAACAAGCATGATGTGATTTCCCTCCCTGAAAAAGGTACCAAGCCATGTGGATAACACAGACAAGAATTATGGGCCAATATAAGTTATGAGTTAATAAGAAGCCTGAGCTAATAGGCCAATCAGTTTATAAGTAATGTAGACCTCTGTGTGTATTTTGGGGGACTAAATGGATGTGGAACTTGGTGGGACAGAAAACGTCAGGCAACAAGTAGATAATGTAAGAATTGCTTCTATGGAATTTATATTGACTATGTTATTGCTCTGCCTTAACTGTGCCACCTATAGAATATTTTTCCACTTTTGATTCTCAAAGATCAGGGCTGGAGAGATGGCTCAGCGGTTAAGAGCATTGCTTGTTCTTCCAAAGGTCTCAAAGATCGATATGCTTATGGTATTAATCATATCATTTATAACATACAACTTATAAAATTATCATTACATGAAATGCTTTCACTACAATATGTGGCTTACCATGTCTATCATCAAAGAAAATAATATCACTTTTAGGAGGATCTGAATTAGGTTTAATGGAGGATAGTCCACATATTTAAATGTGTGATATTCAGGCACACAAAAGCACATATTTTAGATGGGCAATCTGGAATCTGTATCAAATTTTGGTCTTTGAAAAATGTCAAACTTTAGATGGAGATCCCATCATTGCTATTTATTTTATTTTAAAGAAATACATCATGAAATATTGAAAAATATGTACTTCTGTTCAAATTAGGAAAACTTCAAATTAGATGGCAAGTTCAAGAAAACTCCATGGACGTATCATGCTCAAGCACTAAGCTTTGCATTAATGTCCCAACCATAATGTGTCTTTAATTCATATTTTCCTCGTGGAGACTTTTGTTGACCATTTGACCTAGCAGTCTCTTTGACTAATAACTAGCATGATTCTCATACTGAAAATCTCATGCAGTCACTTAGGAGATGTTAATATTCTAGAAGTTTTGCCTTAAGATGATCTGCCATCACCCCCAGCCATGATGTACATTGAAAATTTTTATACACAGTAGCTTCTGGGTGGATCAAATTAGTCTGAAGATATCATAAGCATACTTGTCAGTACATTGATCCCATATTTGCAAATGTTAAGGATCTGGTGCAGACAATTCAAGAATTGAGTTATGAAGTTCATTAACCTGCTTTTGGTATACATGCAATCCTCTGGAAAAAGTGTAAACTGTTTAACTATAGAGATGTCATGAAGCATTAATTATATTGGAAAACTCTTTTGACCCCAAATGGAATAAGAGCCACTGTGTCAGATGGTATGCTACACATCAAAGAGGGTACCATAAGGCTAAGATTTTAAGACTTCGGGTCTGTAGACAGCGTTGACTTCTGCCACACTGTGTCCCACTCTGTTTTTTTCTGTCCCCCTTGAATCTGATGTAATGCATGACTTTATGTGAGACATTCTTCTAAGGGATAAATAAATGGTTTCCACGTGGAAAAGTGGTTACTGCCTAGTAAATGTTCAATGCCTGACACTTTTTTTTACCTCAACAATTAGATTTTTTAAGTCCCCAAAGGCAAAGGTTATGAATTAATTTTCATGTGCCTCTGTTGTGTGAACAGAACGTGAGCACATACATTTTATTTTATGATTGAGCACATGTATTAAGATAGAAATAAACAGAGTTATTTAATATTCCTAATATATGTAAAGATTCTTGGAAAGAATATTGTATATTAAAAGTTGGATTTTCCTTAATATTACATTACAACTGATAGTATACATTTCATGAATATCTTTTTTAAAATTTGTATTAAAATTTTAAATTTCATGAAAATTTCTAAATTTTTTAAACTTGTATCGATATGAACTTACTTAAGATTGTGTAGTTATTATAGATCAAATAATCATTTGTTTTCAAACAGCAGTAATGCTGACAGATAATTTTATTGAAAGAGGATGCAGAGAAACACGATAAAAATGCAAGGAGCTTAGAAAGACACCAAAAAGAGAGAGATGGCAGATTTTCTATAGATTAAATTTTAACAGATGTTGTAAAAGATATTCACTATCTTTTATTTAATCAAGAAAAATGCTGGCATTATTAGAACATCAGTTTATGAGGGAGAAGACTTCAAGATGCTCACCATGTAGACTTGAGTACCAACTGGGAATTCAGTATGAGGCCGTGTGTTGATGATTTGGAGAAGTAACTAGATGCCTCATTAGAAAGATACATTTAGGTTAATATGAAAATAACTGTGGGATTATTTGCTTGGTAAATATGTGATGGAAGTATTCAGGACGGTATTCTCAACTTTTCCCAGGCAGTCTGATAAGCTGAGTTTTGTGAGTCGTGAGCTGAGGCAATTTCTTAAATTAATGACATACCTCTTCATGTAAATTATTACTATCAACAAAAATGAGTCAATGAGTACTTTTGAGTGTAGAAAAAGTGAGTCAATAAAAGTATAAATCTTATTAAAGCTGCTTTATTTTAAATATACTTGCATGTATTTTACTTAGTTCTATATTTGCTATATATTTTTTATAGTATAACATATCATTTCAGGAAACTATACAGTGTTGGTTGTAACTCCTTAGCTATACCTGTGCAGACTCTACACTGTAGTGACATTTCAATTGTATTTTAACAAATAAAGCTTGCATGGGGACTGGGAAAGTAAAACAGCCACATTGGTCAGCCTTACAGACCAGGCAGCGATAACACACACCTTTAACCCCAGTATCTACACTAGATTGTCAAAGAAACCGGGTGGTTCATGACTTTAATCCCGGTGGTATTCCTTTAATCCCAGTTCTAGGGAGGATTATAAAATGGTAGAAAACAGCTCTCAGTCACAGTCTCATTCTGAGATTTCTGGAGGCAAGATCACCATTTTTGGTCTGAGTTTGAGGTAAGAGCCAGTGACTGGCTGCCTTGCTTTTCTGAGCTTCAAATAGAACCGCAGTTTCTCTGTCTGAGCTTTTTTTAATAGTACTTCACCACACGATGGCAAGCTACCATATTCATCATGCACTGTGAGCTGTCCTGTCCTATGGGAGCAGAATTTACTAAGCATTTGGAATTTAAAACATGATACTCAAAAACATATTTTCAGGACATGGAATTTAGACATCAGTTTTCATGTGTTCATTCAGGCTATTTTTACTACATGTTTTTAAGGTGGAAAAGCGTTTCTGACAATGTCTGGTGAAACAGAACTATTGTCCCAGATGCCCAGCTACTTGAGTGAAGAAGGCAGTCTTGTAAACCCAAGCCATTCTGGCAGTTGGGGAAACTAGCCCAGGAAAAGTTGTGAGACCATGTTTCAAAACTAAAGACAACAAAATTGAGGATGTAGTTCAAACAGAGCCTTTTCCCCAGCCTATAACAAAGCTCTAGCCTCACCCTAACACCTCAGAAATTACAGATTATTGTTTTTGTGTGTGAAATGAAAAGGAGTCCACTTGGTCACAGTCCATGCCTTTAATTCTCAACACTGATACTTATTAAAATCATTAAAGTAAGATCATGCTTTCATGAAAGTACCTAAAGAACAAGATTTTGTCCTAACTGCTTGGCAATCTATATAAAAGTATTATCTAAAAGTTATTGATTGACAAATGCTTCTGAAATTTATCTATATTGACTACCTTAATAAAGTATATAACAATTGTTTTGTGACACTACATAATTTTGTTTCCTTATAATTTCTTTAGATAATTTCCCCAGATTTAAGAAAGAAATATATACATTTTCCATTATGACAAAATAAAAACAAAGTTTCTGCTATATATTCTGAATTAAAATTCATTGATGATTATCTGGTGAAGATCTTAAACAAAGGAACATATAAAAAGCAGTTTTGAAAACATGTGCTTGTAAATTAAAACAAAGTTATTATCTGCCTTTTAATAAAAATAAATTGCAAATACAGCTAACATTCATGATTATATAGTATGTTGTTACAGTATAAGAATACAAACCTCTTAGTCAAGCTTAAATAAAGAAATCCCTTGATTTTATAATTCAATCCACATACTAAATATTAGACATCATAATCATTATTTAAGAGTGAGTGCTTTAATTTTAATGACTATTTTTTACTTTATCTTGTTAAGATTGACATATTTATATTTTTAGTTTGAAACATTTGTGTACAATCTTTAACTTACTATTATTTAAATGAACTTTTATAAATGCATTCTTTTTATGAATATTAACTTCATATAACAATGTTATGATAATTACTTTTGTGTTATGACATCCACATGTCTAATTATCTCAATGTTTGTTTATTGTTTAACTGCAAAGCTAAATATATGAAAATACATTAAATAAAACCTAGGTATTTTAAGAGTAATGGATCAGGAAACATTCATATCTATAGGAAAGTGAGATTTTATAATCAGTATAGTTTTTATGCTTCATATGAATTGGGAGGCATTTAGTGAGATGACTGAAAGTGTCAGGGACAATTCTAATTAGCATCTGTGGATGTTGGCATCTACATCTAATACACATTGATGTTGTATTTGATTAGGTGATACTTATTTGACCCATAGTATTTAACTATGTGCATTATATCAGTCTTTATTTTAAGGAACTACAGTTTTTGTTGCATGCACCATCACCAATGGATGAGGAGCGGGTGTGTGGGGTAAAAGGGAGGTGGGTAAGCAACAGGAAGAGAGGAGGGAGGTGAAACTGTGGTTGGTATGTAAAATAAATAAATAATAAAAAAAAACAAAACAAAAAACCTCCTAGGGGAGGCAGAGGCAGGTGGATCTCTGTGAGTTTGAGGCCACCCTGGTCTACAGAGTGAGTTCCATAATAGCCAGGGCTGTTACACAGAGAAATTCTTTCTCAAAAAACAGAGAGAGAGAAAGAAAGGAATTGTAGTTTAAAGCTACAGAAACATCATCTGACTGTTCTATCAGTTTAAGTGAATGTGAACATATGATCTCATGCGTTGTAGGCATCCTCATTGCTTCACTTAGACTGATAGAGCATAACACATAACTCCTTCCATATTTAACTGAAGAAAGTCTTGTGTTGACTTCTGCCTCTAATGTTCTCTTTCTGAATTTAATTTACTTCCTTTTATCTCACTTTTCTCTTCTGAAATATGTATTTTGCAGTCATATTGGCAACATTAAATTAGAAAATTTACACAGATTATCAAGTACAATATCCAATCAATAATATGCAATAAAAATATGCATCTTTGACATATGCTTAAATATTTATCATTAACAAATAAATCAAACCTGTCTAACTAGATCAGGATCATGTTTCGTCATTCATACAATTCAAAGGTGAAATTATTAATCTTTAATATCGAGAATTATTTGAAACTTATTTTCTCAACTTCCCCATACTTGTAAGGAAAGCTCAATAATTTGTGTTTTATTCCACATTGTCTTCTTCATCCTATTTAAGTTCCTGGACCTACCCTCCCCTGATTTCATTGTCTGTGATGATTAGGCTGTGTCATTTTGGCCAATTGGAATGAAATTCATTGATGTGGGAGTCCCCTCTCTGTGTTGTTTGTATTGGTTAATGAATAAAAAAAAACTGCTTTGGCCTGATAGGGCAGAACTTAGGTAGGCAGAGAAGACAGAACTGAATTCTGGAAGCAAAAAAGCAGATTCAGAGAGACACCATGGATCTGCTGGAGACAGAGGCTGGGAATTTTACCTGGTAAGCCTCTGCCATGTGGCGATACAAAGATTAATTGAAATTGGTTAAATTAAGATGTAAGAATTAGCCAATAAGAAACTAGAGCTAATGCAACAAGCAATGATTTAATTAATACAGTTTCTGTGTGATTATTATGGGGATAAGCTAGCCAGGCAGTCAGAACGAACAAGCAGCCACTCCTTACAACAGTTCATGGATCTGGATTGATTGCTGAGTTTTCTCACCTCCATCACTGTCCATGCATTGATGATAAACTGTTCTATGTAGTGCTTTGAAAACAAGGTATTGCAATCTTAAGGTTTTTTGGTTTTAATAAATGGAGTCAACATTTAAACAATGAATGACACTTGATTTAAAAAAAAACATTAATTTCACATGATTTTAAAAAACTAGTTTTACGGCAAAAAGTCAACATACAGTACTCATTTCCTATTTTGACAGTGATAGCCATATTTGCTTTACAGACTTAAAGGGCAACTTAATATTCTGATCAAAATTCAAAGAGAAACATGACCACTGTCAAGGCTTCCCATTTATTTTCATTGTTATAATCAACTATACGCTTGTTTTAACTTACCTCTTAAAATTTTGCTGGGTCCTATACCTTCATAAATATCTAAAACATCAGTATAATGTGCAATAAAAGATCCAAAGCTGATCTGAATGGAAAGTCCTTGGCTTACACTAAATTAAGAGAAAAGAAAAAAAAGTTCTTAAGCTGTGATAAATTTCAACACATTCTACAGTTTGATTGGGTTTTCCATCTTGTGACAAAGCATATGGAGTAAGCTATCCTGCAAACACAGAACAGTTCTGTAACTACACATATTTAGGACCTTGTCATCTAGCACAATTGAAATTCTGCATTCAGTAAACAGAACCTTTCCAATGCTCTGTCCCTCTAGTCTCAGTAAATTAATCTACTTCCTTCTATGAATTTAGCACTGTTAAGTACTACACTTAATTGAAATTTTGTAGGATTTCTCTTTCGTGTATTCTGGCTTATTTCATTCAATGGTCTCAAGTTTCTATCATAAAACATGGATAAGAAACTCTTCCTTTTTTATGGCTGAATAAAGATGTTCCACAATACGTACATTCCACATTCCCCTTTCCACTTTATCTAACCTTAACAATATTAGTGAAATACTAATCATATGCTTGCTGTCTTGTTTACCAGAAATTTTGTGACTCTAAGTCATATTCATTGGATCACATTTGTATTCTGTAATATTTTTATACACTATATTATACTTATGGGTTGAATGATATCAATGTAACTTTTAGTGGTAGTTTCTTCGGTGGCAGAGAAGTCAGACGGAGGGTACTGCCTGCTGCTCCTCAGAACAGGCACGCAGGATGGAGTCCTGCCAGGGAAAGCAAGAAGCTAGATTCTTGTGGGAGCTCCTCCCACTCCTTCAGCCAATAGCTGCTGAGATACCAGCCCATTGGGGCGTGGTCTCTCTCCCTTTAAAAAAAGCGGCCACTTCCCTCCCCTCTCTCTGGCTTCCAGCGACTAGGCTCCCTTCCTGGTTGCGCAGAGGGCTGTTGTCTGGGACTGTGATCTGTAAGTTTTTCCCCCTTAAATTAATAACCATTCTATTAATCATAATTCCAAACTGGTGTGGGATTGTTTGTGACTTATGCCTCCACTAGATGTGAAAACACAAGACCTATCTTTGATGTCCACATTACATGAAATTGGTCAGGTGTTAAAACATTATAGAACTTTGGCCAGGTGCTAAATATAGCTATTAATTTAAGGGTGGGCAAATTCAGTGTTCTAAACAGTTTAATGATATCTTAAATACTTTCTCTTGAATTAATCAATCCTCTATACTTGTATAAAACTCATTGCATTTACCAATATTTTGATCCTGGCGTGGGGCATATAACTAGTTTCAAAACAGAAAAATTAATTTTTAAATTAACTAATTAGATTAAGACCCATCATGATGACAAATTTGTTTTGCAGTAGTTGTTTAGATCCCAGTGAGCTGCTGCTATTTCTTAGACAAAGCATTTATTGATACAGAGTAATTTTTAAGGTTAAGGTTTAAAGAGTAACTTCAAAGTAATCTATAGGTTGGTAGTAAATAAAAGCTATAATTATTTTAAACATACTGTAGGAAGGGGGTTATTATGTTGGGAGATTTTCAGACTGAAGATCAGGACATAGAAAATAGTGTCTTACCTGATGATCCAGCGGCAAACAACACCTGAACTGTCTGACCCTGGGTAACGATCAGCTTGGAAAGATCCAGAATTTTCCGTCAACAAAAACCTTCCATCACAAGCTGTGGCTGTGTGAACATGCCAGGTAATATTAGATATAAGCAGTCTTAAAATAGGAGGGGTTAATTAATTCTCCCGAGGTTTCTTGGTTCATAAATAATATTCATAGCATGCCCCCTTTTCTGGAGGCTTCTATCTGCAATTACCATGACAGTGTACATTAAACTGCAAAATTAAATTAGAAATTTCCATCTTTTGCAATGTTCTTAAACAGTACTACAGGTCATTTTAGAAGCATCAGGAAAACAGAAAAGGAATGAAATAAAAATAGGAGAACACAGAACATTTCAAATATCTGTAATAACCATTTACTATGCTGGTGAATTTACTCGTCCTCCAGATTTATTTCTGACGTGTCTCTAGAGAAAGGGAGTCAACAGCGTCATGCTTTATAACTTGATTTACAATTTTCTAAAGGGTTGAGATTATTCTGTGTTTGGTGGATCTTATTGCAAAGTCTTCAGGGACAAAAGACTTTTCTGTACTTCCTCAGATGTCTGTACTTGCACTCATGTGGAGTCATGATACTGAGTTACATAATCAGCTATTCTACAACTAAATTGTGTTTGTTCCCAAATGTCCCCTTGCCTGTGAACTGTTTATGAAAGAGCCAAGTAAGAGAGGGTGACAGGGCAGAAAACTGGCATCCTTAATGCCTAGGCAAGTATCTGTGCCTGCTTTAGGAGACCGTTGTCATCTTAAGTGGCTAGAATTTTTGTATCACAGTGTCTTGTCTGTCCAAAAGAATATGACCAATTTGTTTGTCTAGTTTTCTATGAATCTTCACATTTTATTTCCAGTAAATAATCTCTATTTTAGTTTGAAGTAATTGGACCTTGTCAGTCGTGAATATAAACAAAAGTGTAGACTATCCCTGAAAGCATTTAAATTACAATAGTATTAAACTCTTTACAATAACAATGCTTAGAATGTCAAAAATATCCTGTCAAGATGGACGATTTGGACGGTAGCTTTGGGTATCCCTTTGACGATGTGTATGAAAAAAGGCAACTTTACATATCTGGCAGTGAAGGAAGACAGGTTCTCAGGATTAATAAGAATTAAAAATATATCTCAAACATGAATGAGTAGAATGTTTAGATCGTGATTCTGTGACCTGCTGAGAGTCTCCCGATTTTCTAGAGCGTTAGAACAAACGCTGAGGGGTAACAAGTGAATCTGCAAATGACAGCAGCCCTCCTGCTAGCCATCAGACGCTCTTCCTGAATTCACCAAGCAGTCCTGATGACATGCACTTGGGGCCGACCACAAGCTCACTCTGCTGGCCCAGTATTTACCGATTCCATTGGTCTTAAGTCATTGAGTTGTCCAAGATACCAGAATTAATCCTGATCTTTGCAGACACACCAAAAGGTATCAAATGCTCACATTCGAACATGCAAACTACAAGTACACTTGCCAACTTAGGAACAGTGCTGCACCTTGACCTAAGAGCTCTTGAGTCAGCATCGTTTCTCCACAGAGGTCAGCTAAAAAGCAAGCTTTCTTGCTGATGCAATGCTAATCAGAAGAGAAACACAATTTAAAGCAATCTTACTTTAGCTATAGTCAGCGATAAGTTGTACAAACCTAAATAACCAAAGACTAAATACAGAAACTCGGTACGGAAGCAATCATTAATATGACTCTATTAATAACACAAACTAGAATTAGAGCGCACAGCTGGGGTAAAACCAATAAATAGGGAGAGATCAAAGGTCAGTGTCTTACAGAGAGAATTCTTAAATTAGCTTATAAACTTTTCTCTGAGTATGGATTGATGTACAAGGGCTTTGAGATGGCGTCCTGCTGCTAAACATTGGAGTTGGTGCTGAAGGGTTGTCTGCGGCTTGGGGGCTCACTACCACCACTGATTAAAATGAATAAGATCACCTGTGCTCTGAAACACCTGCTGCCTGAAGAGCGTTCTTTAGATTGATTTTTCTGCTACCTTGGCTAAACAATGATTTGAAACTATTTTTCAGAAATAGATACAATGCTAACTTTATAATACATATAAAGGAATGGAGGCAATAAGCACACAAAAACTTGAGAATCCTATGAAAGCTGGGTGACCTTAAGGTTTAATAAATATAAAGCCACCATATACTGAAAAAAATATCATGCAGATATTTTAAAGCAACTGTGTTTAAAGCAAAGGTAAATGTTTAATTTGGATGCTGAGATTCATTTTGTGACTCAGAAAAAATAATATATTACTTTAAGACTCATTTAGAGACAATCTATCATCCTTACATTATTAGTCTTATGATTAATTTTTGATATGAATTGTTATCAACTAATTTTGAAAATGATGGACTCAATGATGTTAAAGTCCAAACAACAAGTGAGACATATTTTTAAACTATTTGGTTTGATTTGTGTAATGTTGTTACATCATTTCCTATCTTCAGTACATAGGTTTAAAGATACGTGTCTAGCTGATATGGATTGATGTTTTTTTTTTAATTTTTTTTATTTTTTTGGTTTTTTGTGACAGGGTTTCTCTGTGGCTTTGGAGCCTGTCCTGGAACTAGCTCTGTAGACCAGGCTGGTCTCGAACTCACAGAGATCCGTCTGCCTCTGCCTCCCGAGTACTGGGATGGATGTTTTGGAAACAGAAATCAGCATCACCTTTGCTTCCTCTTGATGGTACATTCGGATCATATTTGTTTTTAAAAGGTTTTGGGAAGTCCAAGGGAGAAAAACACAGTTTATAGATCACCATCTTCCTTTTTAAGTAGCTTAGTTATATAAAATAGAAAATTTCCATAGTCTGCACTTTCTTCCAGTTTATGCCAGCTGCACGTTGAAGTATGTAGTTCTGCTCTGTATGTTTGAAATTTATACAACAGCACTTGTATTGAAATTTTTGAGTGGGAGAATCTCAAGTGTAGTTACTTTTTATTGAATTGTTACTGTGAAACAGGCCCAATGCCTGTCTTATGAAATATGGACCTAGTAGATGGGTAGTTTTCCAAATTTAGTTCCTCACTCAAATCTTCACCTTGAGTTAATGCCAAGGAATATGAGAACGCAATGATAACAGACAAGGAGACTGCAGCCTCACAACACCCTACGAGCTGTGCACACCATCACCTTCACAAGCTTTGTAAGGTTGACTAGTACTACACCTCGGTCTGCAACCTTAGCCTAAGAAGCTATAGGCAGAAGCTTCATAATGTGAGCTCCAGGCCAGAGCCTTTCTCAAAAATCAGGAATAAATCAAAAGGTGATTATGGACCACACGAAAAATAGGCTTAATTCAGGCTTTTCTTTAAGTTTTCAAATTGAATTGTACTTTTAACTGCTTACAATCTGAACTTATATGATGATAGGTTACAATGAAACTACATTATTGTATGTACAATGAATCTACATTGATAAGATTCTTCCTGGTAACCTGTTCTAAATGGAAGCAAACTGCAGTGAACTATAAATCAAAGAGAGATTCCATTTAGATTATCTAGATTAATGTTTGGTGTAGTGTTTGTGTTATTTAAGTGTTTATTAATGCAGTTAAAATGAGAACAATCAGAACGAATTAAAAAATAGACTCACAAAACACCACTATATTAAGAAATCATTGTTGTTATTATTATTAATAACTGTATTATTTATAGAACTCAAGAAAAAAAGAAAAGCAATGAAGAAAAGGGAATGATGCTCACTGAGTTGATACTGTGAAGTAGGGGCAAGAGAAGTGACATTATATGATGATGAAAATATCTAGAAAATATATTATATTATTAGTGCTTAATCTTAAGAACCACGGCAGCTCAAGACAAAGGGGAGATTAAAAAACTGACACTCCCTCTCTACCTGAGTAATGTGTGACTGATCACAATATTTTTTGCAGAGTTCTCAAATGGTATTGTGTACAATTAGTTACATCTAATATTATGCAAATAAGTTTAAAAATAACATATTTATTAGATTTTGCAACAAATTATTCATGTGTATATTAGAGCAGATGATTTCTCCTTCTTTCAGAGTAAATGCATATGCAAAAGTGTGTGCATGTGTGTACATGTATATGCATGCACATAAATGTATGTACATATGCGCATACATGAATTTTTGTGTAGTTTGTGTACATGCACGCTTGTGTCTGTGTACAGTCATGGAGGAGAAAAACTGAAGAAGAGTAAAAGAAAGTGGGAGGCCTTACCACACAGTTTTGTGTCTTCATCTGAACCATCTGGACAATTCACTTCTCCATCACAAAATAAATCAGTTGCTATACAATTCCAAGTGTTAGCACAGGGTCGTGAACCAGGCTGGCACTCTACTGGGACACCGCCTAAAAATACAGATTCACATTGTAAGTTTCTTGAATAATAAGTTTCAAATTGGCAGGATATATACAATGGCTGATATTTCTTGTGTGTTCTTTATTACTTTAATTTATAATGGATCAATGTAGTTCATTGTGTAAAAAGGAATATTTATTTCACTTGATGAATCATTAACAAATATTCAATGTATTTTAAGTTCTATAAAAGACGATGTTGATTGTGAGTGTTGATGCTGTTCATTCAATTTTTGTAAACTTTTAACTTAATCACTTAATACTTATGGTAATTCGAGTGAGAATGGCCACCATAAGTTCCTATATTGGAATACTTGGTCTTCAGTGGATGGAACTCCTTGGGAAAGATTAGGAGTTGTGACCCTGTTGGAGAGGATGTCATAGGGGACTAGTTTTAATATTTCAAAAGCCATTCCCAGTTAGCACTCTCTGCCTCTCTTTCTGCTCAGTACTTATGGGTCAGGATATAAGTTCTCAGCTGCTACCTTATTGCCATCCCTGCCTACCTGCCATGATCCTCTCCATGATGACCATGAACTCTAACCCTCTGATATCATAACCTCCACTCAATGCTTTCATTTGCAAGCTACCTTGGTCGTGGTTTCTTAACACAGCAATGGAAAAGTACCTAGGTCCTCAATTTCATACCCTGAACAATGTTGTGTGAGATGATACAATATATTGTAAAGTGTCTTATAACATCTATCCAATAATTCATTAACACACAACTTAATTATTTGAAAACACAGTGGTGTTCATAAAGTCTGTACTTTCTGAAAGGAAAATGTTATCAAAGTAAACCACTTTGAGGTAAGATAAAATGTCTAGTTACAAGTACATTATGTAATAAAACTGGAGAAATCGATTAGCTATTTCTGCTCCATAAATTTTGGCTTCTTGCCACAGCCATTTTTTGAGGGCATCCAATACAAACACATCCCTCTACTGTGCTAGATCAAAGTCAGGCGCTGCCACTTTGTAGCTCTCAGCCTGCTTGTTTATCCTTCAGCTGCCCCACCTCCAAGGATATGATATAGAGAGACTGTCTTAGGGTTTCTATTGCTGTGAAGAGACACCATGACCAAGGCAGCTCTTGAAAAGAAAGACATTTAATTGAGGAGGGGAGGTTTACAGTTTCAGCAATTTTTCACATTATTATCATGGCAGGAAGCATGCTTCCGAGGTTCAGTTCATTATCATCATGGCAGGACATGAGGGCATGAAGTCAGACATGGTGCTGAAGAGGTAGCTGCTACATGTTGATATGAAGGCAGCAGGAAGTAGACTGAGTCCCTTGAGCATATATGAGACATCAAAGCCCGCCTCTACCATGAGACACTTCCTCCATAAGATACACCTACTTCACAAGGTCACCCCTCCTAATAGTGCTACTCTCTTTGGGACTCATTTTCTTTCAAACCACCACAGATACATACCAAGATATATGTACTTCTAGAAATTAACTTTGAAATTCTAAGAATAACACATATTCTTATACTCCTGCAAGATAATATCCATTTGTTTTTCAGAGCAATGTGAAAATTTTAATGTTTTTATTTGTGATAAAAGTATCAATGCTGCTTTAAGGATTTTTGGAAATTTAACTCCCTAACATTTGTTTTTTATTATTTCAACTTTTAAGAATAATTTTTAGTATTTGAAAATAATGTATTTTGATCATTTGTATCCCTAGCTCATTCCATATCCCCTACTGTGTCTCCTTCCCAACTTCACATCTTTTCCTTCTCTCCCAGTGAGTTCTATTAGTGCTGCTAGTAAGTGTGTAGGGAGTAGGTTTTCTTAACATGAAGTGAAACACTGTACTGCCATCTGCTGGCTGTTAAAACTATAACAAGCAAAATGACTTCTGAAATTTCTTATGCTTCCCATAAACTCATTAGGAATCATGTATTCACCAAGCTAAATCTTGTTTGAAGACATTTATAGACAGGGTTGGCGAACATATAAATAACTAAATTAGACTTTTAAAAAAAACTTGCTCTGATTAAAGTGAACATAAAGTTTCCATTGGGAAATTAATGGAAAAGCTAACATCTAAAAAGTAGCATAAATATCAGAGCTATTTTCAAGTGGCAGAATAATCTAATTTAGTAAAATAAAAATAGAAATAAATATATTTATTAAATATAAATGTACATTATACTTAAAATATAAGAGCTGCATATCAAACAAGTCATTTAATTACTGTGTCCCAATTCACAAAAGTCACAATATTTGACAGTATGTAAGAAACTCTTAATAAATAAATAGGTAAAAAAAAGAATTTCCTTATATGTCTATATTATTTTTGTCAAAGGCCCATAAAAGTCTATGAATTTAGTGCTTAGAAGACTCAAGTTAGGACCATTGCTAAGAATATGTGAGACTTGGGTTGTCTGTGGATCATTGCTTCCTGGAGCGCTATGTGTCTCTCTATTGTCGTTAACCTCAAAGCCTTACTGGCAAGGGATGGTGCTTGCGATGCTTTGATTCCTGTGCTGAGTGGTTTTATGTCAACTTTACTCAGTCTGACATCATTTGAGAACATAACGTCCCAAGCAGATTGGCCTGTGAACAAGTCTATGGTGCATTCTAAAAATTACTGATAGCAGTGGGAGGGCTCTGCATACCGGGGATGGTGCCAGCCATGGGCAGGGCTGGGATATATAGAAAAGCAGGCTGAGCAAGGAATCATTTCTCAATGACTTCTGCTTCAGTTCCTGACGTCAGGTTTCTGTTCCATATGAACTTTGGTCCTGACTTTCCTCAGTGAATGACTATCATGTGGAAATGTATGCTGAAGTAAACCCTTCCCTTCTCAACTTGCTTTTGGCTTTGGTATTTCATTGCAGCTGTAGGCACTCTTACTAAGATGATCCCCGTAGTGATCATTAATCCACAAGATTTTTATGGCTACTTACGTCATGGCATTCTAAAAGGTGGAGATAGACGATAAAAGGAGAAAAAACCTTTGTGACACAGCATCTGTTCTCATAGAACTTAATGTTGGGAAATAATTCATTTATCATTTTTGTAAATTTTGGGGGGGCAGGTTGGTTGGGTCTGGTCTCAAACTCCCTAGGTAGCTAAAGGTGACCTTGACATTCTGATCATCTGGCTTCCATTTTGAGAGTGTAGAGAGTGTAGGTATCTACACCCCAGTTATAAGGTGGCATGAAAAGTAACTACCCAGGTAAGCAGGATGTGACCACTCTACCTGCTGAGCTGCGTGCTAATTAGTTTTAATGAGGCCTTAAGAGAGCAATGAAAGCGCAGGGAAGTAGGCAGAGGTTGAACCCATCTTCACAAGAGAATTCATATTAAAATTTGACTCTGAAGAGTTCCTGGAAGTAACTAAAATAGGCAAGTATAGAATACACATGATGGTGTGTCAGAATACGAAATCAGATACACAGAAAGGTCTAATTTTTCCAGATGTGATGATGTTGGGGGCATGTCAGGAAAGAGTGAAGAGGCTTGGGAGTAGGAAATTTGCCTTTCCTCAAATGCAGACTACAATATACTTGTTAATGGATAAAATTTCTACATCCCTGGTTTGAGTAGTTCAATCAAGGACACAGTCCTTCCTAGATTCTTTTGGCCCACCATCACTTTCTTCACAAAAATCGCCCATTACATTTCCCCCTCTCCAATCCCTAACTTCTACCATATAGTGGATGAGTGGCAAAATATTGCATTTTGTGTGAAATATAGCAAACCCATAGTATCGAATCTTTCATGTTTCTGAAATCATTGCCTGCACTGCCAGCAACAAAGGACTAGAACAAGTTACATTGTGGGAAGCCTTCAAGCATACGAGGAAGTGCCCAAAAGAGCCCCTCCAGGCACACTGCAGCAGCCAAGAAATCAATCTGTGTAATGTGGCCTTAGCTCCCGTAGCTCCCCTCTAGTACTCCAAATTGGTTAGTAAAACTTTACAGTAATTGGCAACAAAGGCAGCTGAACAAAAGAACACAATCCACATGGACTTTTACCTGTTATCATACAAAAACTCTCTTTGGCAGAATTTATTATAGTACTAATGCCAGGTATATGATGCATGTGTTTGTTGGTTTTTCTCAAACTCTATCTTCAAGGCATATAAAAATGAAAATAAACTTAACATCCCTGAAAGACATATTCATAATAAATTACTGCTTGGAAACGGCAGTTTTCAAGTTTAATTGCCTCGTTCCTCTCTATAAATCTCTAGTGTCTTGCTGTATGAGAGGAATAAATGAGAGGTATGAATCAGGACTCGTGCTACATGAACTTAATGTAAAGGAGAATATGATATTTTACTACCTAGTTATCTTACAATAATTCCTTATGAATTAATTAAGTCAATTCAATGAAAGAAAATAGTCAAAAAGCAAGGTTTTATTGTTGCACAAGTTACCAGATATAAATGAGCACCACCAATTGGAAATCATGTTTGAAACCTAGTATTGGAAAAATCTCTTTTATAATAATATGCAGTTGTTGCTATAAGAATATTATTTTGAGGTGAGTCGTTAGGAACAGGGTGAAGTGACCTAATTGGTTCTGTCCTTCCCTGTATGAGGACTGCAGTAACTCAGATGAATCGTGTAATGAATCTGTACACTGACAAATGGAAGAAAGGACACTAATTTACATGCTTGTTGCTAATTTTTAAGTTTCTTAGAGAATGTCTTGAAACATTTTAACTACCTTTTGGTTTCATTTTAGATGGATGAAATTTAATGAGTAACTTACTTTTTTTCAAAGTAAATTAATATTACTTGAAGTTGAATGTATAAAAATGTGGTTTTTTAGAACTTGTAATATTACTACATATTGCGGAAATGAATGTGGGCAAAATGACAGTTTTCCATATGTTCAATAGATCTGTGTCTGTGCCTAAACAAAACTGTGGATATGTTCAATGTTAAGAACTTTTCGTGGGCCCTAGAATTGTTATTATTGGTGATAAATAACTTTAATTAATGAGTCAGGCTTTATTTTGCATTTCAAACATCGCACCAGTTCTCTTATTCCACTGGTGGGTCTAGTCAGTACATCTGAATCACTGACGCTCACAGGTTCTCCTTTGGATCTTACAAGTGCACTATGACACGCACACCCTTATGTATGGGATAAATAAATTAATACATGTAAGAAAATAACATCCTAGGAACCATCTTATGTTACACTGTTACTGAAAAAAAATGACTGAATGAATCCAGCAGTACTTTATTACTGATCTATCACAGTACTGCATTTACAGAACAGTTAAATGCAGAGAATACAGTGAAAAGATAATATTTCAGTATCTGATGAAACTGGTATCCTTTTGATAAAACACTTCACTGCTAGTGGTCACATCCCTGGCACGTGGTAATAACGACAGTTTTAAAAATCCCCAGTTAGTTCCTTGGGCAGCTGAGGATAGGGAACCTGAAATGACCCTATCCTATAGCCATACTGACGAATATCTTGCATATCACCATAGAACCTTCATCTGGTAATGGATGGAGATAGAGACAGAGACCCACACTGGAGCACTGGAGCACTGGACTGAACTCCCAAGATCCCAATGAGGAGCAGAAGGAGGAGGAACATGAGCAGGGAAGTCAGGACCACGAGGGGTGCACCCACCCACTGAGACAGTGGAGCTGATCTATTGGGAGCTCACCAAGGCCAGCTGGACTGTGACTGAAAAAGCAAGGGATAAAACTGGACTCTCTGAACATGGAGGACAATGAGGGCTGATGAGAAGCCAAGGACAATGGCACTGGGTTTTGATCCTACTTCATGTTCTGGCTTTGTGGGAGCCTAGCCAGTTTGGATGTTCACCTTCTTAGACATGGACAGAGTGGGGAGGACCTTGGACTTTCGACAGGGCAGGGAACCCTGACTGCTCTTCGGACTGGAGAGGGAGGAGGAGAAAAGTGGGGGGAGGGGAGAGGGGCAGGAAGAGGGGGAGGGAAATGGGAGGGTGGGAGGAGGTGGAAATTTTTTTTCAATAAAAAAAATAATAATAAAAAAATCAGAATGCAAGAGTAAAGTCAGACAACTAAGGTATTAGTCCCCAATATCTAACCATGTTCATTAAATTTTATGCTTCAACTGCAAACTGTTAAGCCCAGTATTTCTTTAGAGTTTGTTATTTAACTGCTAAGGCATCAGGTAATATACAAATAATAGTGAAAACTATATATATACAAATAATACTATCAATACTCGGTTGAAGTTTCCATAGAAGTTCTGACTATTAGTTTATCTTCAAAAATAGGTAAAATTAAAGTAACATATTTTAAGTGGATATTAGCAATTCATTATTTATTTCCTTTGTACAATATTTTACCTTGGCATTTTAGCTTATTGTAAATTATTAGTACATATTAATTTCTTATATATAATTTTGTCCAGATATAGAAATATAAATTTATGTTTAATTTAAAGTTTTACAGAACCTTTAATTGATAAATAGTTTTGTACACTTATGACAATCAACATAATGCTATTAAGAACTGACCTAAAGTGGTTGTAGCAATAGCTGTTGAGAAGTTACCCAAAGACGCTAGAAGAAAGCAAAATAGATTTGATACTTGCGTTTATGATATAAATTTATGTAAAACATTATTACAACTTAAGTAAACGTGATGCTGTAAAAACTGACCTGAAGTTGTTATAGCAATTGCGGGTGAGAAGTTACCCAATAATGCTAGAATAAAGGAAAGTTGATTTGATACTGAATTGATGATTTAAATTTATTGTTAAACATGGTTACAGTTTGAGTAGCTTTTTCTATGTCACTTGGGTTGCTGTGATCTTCTCTTCTTGCACCTATTGCAGATATGCCATTAATCTGAACCTGAAGTTTTCAGTGGACTGCAGAGATAAGTGATATCATAATAATATAACATATATTAATAAAATGTTATGTGTACTTTTTAATGTTTCATCCAATGTGGCAGGACCAGGGATACAGAACCCTCTTCTGACCTCCATAGGTACTATGCATGCCTGTAATGTGCATTTAGATAAGCAGACAAAACATTCATTTGTAGAATGAATAAATGAAATGAATGTATCTAAAATATACATTCATATAATTTTGCCCGATTGTGAATTATTGGTGTATATTAGTTCAGATATTCCCCTTTTATCTAGACCTAAGGATAAATCTTTTATGATTCTTAAAATTTGTTTTACAGCTATTAATTAGTTGCTGAATAATTGTATGTATTTGTGGAGTTTAGTGTGATGTGATCTTCACTGTGCTGTTAATTATTGACCCCACCTGAAGTCAATGCAGGAATTGTTGTTGTGGGAATCCAAGTTGCTTGTCATATGAGCATGCTGTCTGTCTGATATTCTTCTCTCAAAACATAAGATTTATAGCACTGATGGAAGACAGAAATCTTCAACCTCAGGTCTCTACATGTTCACAAACATAACTGTGGATGCATAAATAAACATGAACACACACATACACACACACACACACACACTATAAGTACAAAACACCTACCTGAAGTAGTTACAGGGAATGCTGTGGAGAAGTCACCCGAAGATGCTAGAAGAAAGTAAAGATGATTTTATAGTTGACTTTATAATATAAATGTATTGTAAAAACATTGAATACAGCTTGAATATTTCTTCAAAAGGTATCTAATCTTTTGAATTCCAATTTACTTGCTCTCATGATATTGCTATTTATTCTTTGGTCATTATACTTTAGATATGTTTTAGTGACTATCTGATCAGTTTATATAATTTGCCTAAGCTAAGTTTGCTTGGTTTTGCATTGATTCAAGAAAAGTAGCTAATTATTTAAGCTATAAGTTAAATGGAATAGTTTATAGTCAACTAATATAACATTACCCATGAGATCTTGCCATTGCCAGGACTTATCATAACCAATTTAAAATAAAATATATTTAAAAATTTACAAAATGCAAATATTAAACATAAATATCTAAAATTAAGCCTGGTGTTATACTTGCAGATGTGTTTTAGGACAGCTCAATAAATCAATTGTAGCATAACTTTGATTTGAGCATGTTTTTAAGTCACTGATAAATAGAGTTTATGGCATGTGCAAGACAGACTGAAATAAACTTAAGAGGATATGATTTTTTTATGTATGTGATTTTGACCATAAATTTCATCTTCTATCTCATGCAAGTATATGGAATAATAAAGATTATTTTAGCATATCTGTCAAATTGTTCATCAAAGAGACTTTCAATATGAACACATATTAAAGAAAAAATAATTTTTTAGGAAAATGATTTAAAAATCAATTATTATTTTCCAGTAATATAACTATTGTGAGCAAACTTTTGTTTGATGACTAAGAAGAAAGGCAGTATTCTCAAAATGCGTGGATCAGAGTCCTTCATCTGTTGTAAATAATATATGATAGGAAGTTTACCAAAGTCCTCTGGATTTTGTCTTTTACTTTGTAAAATGGGAGTGGTGAAATTTATGCACAAAAAAGTTTTGTTAGATTTGATTAAAAAATGGTTCAATGGGTAATGTATCTGGTGTAGTTACTGATGGTTTATGGTACTCTTCAGATTAACTTAATAAGAATCCAAACTACAGTGTGTGTGTTCCATAGACTGCATTTCATGAAGCACAGCTTTAGCTGGGACACAGAGAAATTGAATTAACTCCTTGGCAAAACAAAACAAAACAAAACAAAAAGAAGGATTAAGTAGGGGAGTGATGGAAATCGTGCTTCCTGAACCAACTCTGTCAAGAAAATTATACTATACCAAATGCGTCCAAGGTTCAAATCTACTATTACATATTTACATAGTATGAGTCGTACCCTTCTACATATGGAAAAAGAACTTTGTATTAAATGATTTTCCAGCGTGTGAAAACTGATGGTCGTCACTCAGTTTGTCTTCATCTCTTTTGGAGTGCGTACTTAACTCTTGATGTTATTTTACCTATGAGTGCCCTTACATTACAAAAATAGGAATTCTGAAATACTGTTAGCTTCAGTATTTAGAGATAAGGCATTGAAAAAATAGAAAAGTAGAAAAATTACTATTGTCTATAACTAAACTAAACTACTTCAAATAACTCTTTGAACTAAAAAGAATGAACGGGAACTATAAAAAACAGAATAACCTTAGTATATGCATTAATTTTAATTGTTGATATGATAAGATAACCTATGGAAGGAAAGGTTATTTAGTCTCATGGCTTCAGAGGTTTCAGGCCATGATGACTAGCTCTATTGTTTCTGGGTTATTGATTAAGGTCTTGCCATCACAATGGAGGAAATAGATTTAACATATAGCAGTTCTAAACAAATAAATGCTAACGGATGGGGTAGGAAGTGAAAAAGCAAGAATATATTTTGTCAAGTAGATTATAATACTAGTATTAAAGTGATAGTTCTCCATAAACAGAGTAGTATCCTACATTGTACAGGGGAACACAGAAACAGCATTTGAAGACAACCTGACAAAATTCCTAATAAAGAGATTAATCTTATTAGCTGCTCTAGTTTCTTTTCCTGACCCAAAGCAACTTGGACAAGAAAGTGTTTATCCAACCTTTGCGTTCCTAGTAATCATCTAGGAAAATCAGGGCAAGAACTGTGGCAGGAACGGAAGCAGAGGAAAGTCTGTGTCCTTACTCCCTTTCATAATTTGGTCAGGGACATTACTTATACTGTCCTGGTTCTTCTCCCCAGGGTTGGCATCAGCCACCTTAGGATGATCTCTCCTATGTTAATTAGCAAGAAAATGTACAGCATATATAACCACAGGCTGATAAACGGAGGCAATTCCTCAGCTGAGATAATTTCGCTACTCAGATATCTTAAACTGTCAACTGATAACTGTTAAATTAAAAATGCCCAGAGCGAGAAAGGCAAATATCGTATGCACAGACTAATAAGTGGCTTTTAGACATAAAGCAAAGAAAACCAGCCTACAAGTCACAATCCCAGAGAACCTAGACAACAATGAGGATCCTCAGAGTGACATACACACATCTAATCTACATGCGAAGTAGAAAAAGACAAGACCTCCTGAGTAAATTGGGAGCATGGGGACCATAGGAGAGGTTGAAGTGGAGGAGAGAGAAAGGGAGGGAAGCAAAGAAAAATGTATAGCTCAATAAATAAAAAATACATACATGCATATACACATATATGTATATCCTACAAAACCACATAAAATGACCCGCTTTCTCCAAAGATGCCCTACCTCCTAATAGCTCTCTCAACAAGGAGCTCATTAATGAACTAATTCCCTGGTTAATTTAGCATTTTCCTGATCCAACTACCTCTCAAACTTTGTCTGAATGGGAGACTATGTCTTCGATAGGAACCTTTAAAGAGAAAACATCATATCTGAGCCTGAAGATCCGGTAGATATATTGTTTGGATATTACTCTAAAATTAACTTATTATTTTGTGTGATGGTGTGTGTGTGTGTGTATTTGTGGACATGATGTCTGAGCAGGGGATGCTTGTGGAAGTTAGAAGACAAGTTGTGGAGTCCTGTCTCTCAATTTAGGTTCAGGGGATTTAACTCGGGTTGTCAGACTTGCACTGCTACCTACTGAGCCATCTCCCTGGTCTCTGATGTTAGCTTTGACCCACATGGTCTTCTTCTTTTGTGTATTCTTAGGATAAAAAAGGTTTTATCACTTTAAGAAAAAAGTTAACTTTTTCAATAGGAAATTAGATTGGATTAAATGTATTAATCCATCTTTTGTCTTCTTTTCCATTTCTAATTAGACATTTGTCCTTGCCACTTGACTGTAATCTTATACGGTCTGAAACTCAATCACAAATTCTCTAATTTGACTTTCTAATGAATGACTCCAGAAAAGTCAGAATACACTTGACCAATAGATAGAATGTGACAAGACTCACAAACATCTATGCCCACTGACATTTTCAGAATCTTTTTTATATTCGATAGTTTCCAAACTCCTCTCACTGATACTTCCCTTCAAATATTTCACTTTTCTCATGTAAATGTGTTACCTCAGGCGATGCGACATGCTCCTAAAGCCAAGGATGATTCTCCTGCCTCTTTCCTATATTGCTAGAATCTTAATTTCATAGCTTAATGATTCAAAGAAATCAAATAATGTTCACAGATACCTGTGATATCAATGCTGTTCAAATCAATACGGAAAGTGACCAGTTGGCTGGATGTATTTGCTTCAATGCCTTGAATCAGTTCTTCTTTTACATTTTCATCTGATACCCACTGAGCAAAAAAAAGGTCAAAAAGGACTATAACGCTGCCATTTCTGCAAAGAAAAAAAATGACAGAAGAATAAAAAGTCAGGTATCTTCAAGTGATTTGTCTCAGTCCAGGCAAAATGTCTATGAAATTTGCTAGTTAGTCATCCTGTCCTAGCCCTCATTACAAAACAGTGTAAACATTTGCTCTGCAATACCTTGTAAAGATTTCTTTTCTAAAATAAAACTCATATAATAGATATTGTAAAGTATTATCTTTAGTTTACAAAGGAAGGAAAGAGTAACTAAAACTTTCAATATTTTTCCAAGAACAGAAGTGCTAAAGTCAGCCCAATATTGGAGCCAGTGCTCAGTGTGGCACACAGGACCACAGGGCTCTTCCTTAGTCTCTTGTGTCAAATTAAACTGGGTCACACAGAGTTCTGTCACTTTATTGTTTGAGGGAATGAAGTGTGTGAGTCTGCAATGTGTCTGGGGGATTCTTAGGTCAAGAGAAGTCTGGTGTGATTTCATACTTGTTTCAAATAAACTGTACAAATTTAAGACTGCCTGATTCTGAGGCTCAGTAAACATTTGTATTTTAGTTTTCCTTTTTCTTTTGCGTAACCTAAATTCTTAAAGTATGTCTTGATTTTGGTGCATAGAAAGAAAGGAAACATACCCGAATTACTAGACACTTGGGATATTTATTCTTTTAAGAAATTTCTTGCCCACAGAATCTGTTACAACAGAAGAATTTAACCTAGTGGCCTTGGGGAATATTCCTTTCCCTTTATTTTAACTTCCTCTCTGTATTTTCCATTTTAAATGGCATTTTTTTTTTTACGTTGTGAGAAAAGATGAAAAAGGAATGCATTTGGAAACAATAGAGACACTTGAGAGAATGGTTTTTGTTTTCTTTCCTACCTTTCCCTTAACCTCATGTTTCCTCTTAAGCTTACAACCACACTGGAGGGAAAACTCAAGCTCTGATCTCCATTTTGCCCTGACAATTCTCAGGTTGAAGTTGACTTCTTAAGACAAATCAGAAAGAACCAGCCCTGACATGGTTAGTGATGCTGATGCTAAAACAAAGGCCTTGGTGATGCTGGTGCTAACTCAAAGACCTTAGAAGCTGATGCTATCACAAAGGCCTAGTAATGCAACCTTGGTATCGCCAAGTTAATGGGCATCTCCAAAGAAGGCGTTTGTCAGCTCTGATGTCATTATCTACCTGTCCTGCTTGAACCAAGAGTAAAAATATTTTTTTTTATTTCTTGGTCTTATATACCAAGACCAGAAATTCCCTGGAAGACCACAGTAGTTTATCATCTCACAGGACTTGATGTCTTTTCTTAATACATGTGTTAGTTTGCGGGTTCATAGCTCAGGAGGAATCATTCTTTTCCATGCTGGTGGTTTTTCATTATTTAAATGACCAAGATAATTTGTTATAATTATTCCACACTTCACTTCTATTAAGTTAATTATCTGTAAATGTGAGCAAGATTGACAGTCCAATTATTTTCTTAAATCACAGTAACCAAATCTTATTAGTGGGACCGCACCTTGATAAGCACTCAGAGTTCCTGAATGTACATATGTAAAAAACTTCCTGTCTTTAGTAAAGATTCAGTTATTCACAGACACTTTTTACAATCTGATCTTTGACACTTGTTACATTTTCAACACCAGCTGACCCCGACTTTTTAAAATATATATTTAATATTTTATTTTTTATTGGTGTGTATGTGTATTTGTGGTAGGAGTGTTGTGCTGTGTGTACATGAGCACAGATGCACCTGGAGGCCAGAAGAGGAAGTTGGATCCCCAGGGGGTTGTGAGTCACTTGGTGTGGGTGCTAGGAACTAAATTCTGGTCCCAAGCAAGAGTGAATGCTCTCCATTTGTGTTTATCCATTTCTTTCAACTGGGCCCTTATCAAAGGAATGTGAGAATACCGGCAAAAGACAATTAGACTCTTACTTTGAACATAAAAGTACAGAGAAATACTGCTTTATTTATTAGACTAATTTTGCTCCTCCTTATAGAAGCCAGGATTTGAGGACCATTTCAGGGCCATCTGGGGATCATTAGGGTAACCACAATTGAAAGTCACATGTATCATAATGGAGAATTTAAACACTGAATCTCTTATGTTATTGTCAATAGACCACTGAACTGACCTACACAGAAACCAAGACCGTGAATGTCAGAAAAACAAAACAAAATAACAGCAAAAATACCTCCACCTTTTAAAGGCTTGAGTAATTATATCCTTTGTTAATGAAAGTTAAAAAGAGATTAACTGGCATACAACTTTCAGGTTTCATCCATTCTTAGTGGAAAGGGTGATTGAACTAGGTTTCCCTAATACTTTCAACTGACCGCAGTTTTTTCTATAGTTATACAAACACTGACACCCAGAGCAAGAGTGTTAACTTTATGCATTGTTCTATGCCATACACACACACACTCACACACACACACACACACACACACACACACATAAGAGATGTGATACCCATGTCTCTCTTTCTTAGAAGGACTTGTATAAAATTCCCACCGCTGTATTTTTAACACTTTAGTGAACTATTCTTAAGCACTAATAGACACCAGAATTACACATATGCACAGAGGAGAAAATAGCTAACCTATATACTTGGAAGTTTTTGTCAGTCAAAAAAAAGAAAGTTGTTTTGTTCCTACATGCTTTCAATATGTACAGTTTCCATTTCCTCCCCCTCCACCACAATTTCCCTTTCCTCATCCTTTCTTTTATCCTTCCCCATTTTCTTTATATTTCCAGAATCTATCTCCTTTGCCAAACACGACTGACTGAGTATGGACCTAGAGCTGATAGGATTAAATATGTTTAAAATAAAGCACAAGAGCTCAGAATCTTTTATCTATTCTCATCAGTTCTGCGGTTTTACTTTCTCTTGTGTTGCAAAAAAAGATGATTTATATGGAAATGAAGTCCGCATCTGCTCTATATATTTCTACACATTTAATTATTCAGAATCCTTGATTTTGTGTACCTTGAATCAAGCAGTAAAAGACACAAGGTATTTTGGGCAGAAATGCAGTTCTGAAATTTTCCTTAACCACGTTATGACTAACTGGAATAATTTACCCTCAAGCAAAAACATATTTGTATGAAAGATGTGTATTTTTAGTTTTAAATTATATATTGTACTCAATAATTTATATCTCTGAGGATAAAAGTTCTATATTATAGATACACATTCAATTGTATCCTTTACAATTTATTTTTGTGTTCAGTATAAATGTTGAGATAAGATAGATATAAAGTAGAAATTTAAAAAAATGATAAATATATATGTTTCATCTCATAAGCAGGCAGAAACTTATTTTTGGTAGTTTATCAATGATTTGTATGCATGCTTTTAGGTTTAATTTATTTATTAAGATAAATGAGAAAATCATCCCTATAAGAAAAAATAATAGCCATTATCACTTCAAAGAAACTGCTCTTAGTAGAGGAATTACACGCCCTCCTCTTCTTGTCTCTCCCTCTCTCTCTTCATGTAATTTTAAAGCTAGATATATTCTATCATTGTGCAGAGGGATTGGATGTAATAGATCAAAATGCTTCTTATCTCATGTTTTCCTTAATGATACTGATAACCTTTAGGTTTGCTGAATAAACACAGCTCTTTCCTGTGAAAACTTGGTGACTCATCTGTGTGCAAAGGACAAATTTAAAGTGCACATGGCCACAGAGGGCAAAAAGCTCATTATTAAAAGAGTCAACTGCTAATGCTCTGTGAATCAAAACATTTTTCAGTGTCCCCAAAAGAGAAAAAAAAAAACAACTTTTTCTCTTCAGATTTGTTTTACACACACACACACACACACACACACACACACATACACACACACATACACGCAACACTACTATTTCAGAAAGTGGCAAAAACACGTGAAATACTTGTAAAATAAGATAAAATAGATTAATGACTAAGTTTGATATTCTTAGTGACATATTTTGATGACACACTTGCCATGTGAGGTCACTGTAATCATAATATTTTTAAAATATTATTAACCATATATTTATATAATGGATACTGTTATGTAGAAGAGAAATCAGTAATTTCTGTTCCTTGGTTATATTAATATTGTTTTTATATTTCAAATAAAAATTGAGATGCTTAAGTCTAATGATGAGCTTGTCCTTTTTCCTATGAGTATATATATATATATATTCATTCATGATTATTTAAGATAATCTGAGACTGACAGGATGGCATTCAAGCTTGAGGACTGGAATTTCAATCTCCAACACCCATATAAATGCTAAGATGGCATTTACCTCATAAGTTTAATACCAGCTCTAAAGAGGAAGAGGTGGGAAACGCTGATAGCAGGCTGGCTAGCTAGTTTAGGTGAGTGGGTGAACTCTGGCTTCAAATGAAATATTATGCACACACACACACATGAGCTAAAACCCTTTAGCTGAGAATGTCTCCATGTTCTCTTTCCCCATCCCATATCCCTCCTTTTTCAGATTACCAATTCAAAGAAAGTGGCAAGATTTTGACCTGCCTTCTTCCCCTTAATTTTATTTGACCTAAGGCCATTTTATTTCAGACATAATTTTTTGACATTTAGTCTCAAAAACAGAGGATTCTGGGCTGGAATAAGTGGTCTTGCAAAGGACCAAGATTAGGTTTTGAGCAGTCATATGATTGTTCAAAGTAATACATCACTTCCAGGAGAACCAAGGTCTTCTACTGACCTCTGTAGTCAGACCCTACTGTCTAATAAGGAGATAAGCAAGCAATTCCATCACATCTTGGGGTGATGTTTTGTTTGATACACAAAGTTCTGAATGAGCTGGGGAGAAGAGTGCTCATTTTGAAAAGAGTGTCAGTTAAGCATCAGTGGACATGTGACATGGATTGGTGCTTAGCAGTCACTAAGATAGAAAGGAAGGACACTAAGGAGAAAAAAATGGGAGTCCATTTGAAGAAAACTACACAGAAGAATGAAAGATGGTTGTGGGGGGTGTATGCATAATGTGCTAGGTCAGCACAGATGCTAAAACAAAGTAGGAAGGACTTATGAAATTCAAATGAGTGCCTGAGACAGTATATAGGAACACACCTGAATTTTGAGTGGCAATGTTAGAGAGTCATCAGGAGCTGAAGACCCAAGGTATGAGTAGCTAGCTAAACTCAGTCTCTAAGGAGTCCTACTATAGACACAACAGTAGATGAGAACGTATAAAACCTGCATTGGGCTGAGGGGAACAAAGCTTCTTTCTAGTAGCTGAAACTGGAAAAACAAACAAACAAACAGACAAACAAAAAAACCAGACATGGTGCTAACAATAATTCCTTAATAAAAGGTTTTATTATGTGCATAGAAACCTTAAACATAGATTCCTAATCTTTGAGAAAATCAATTTTAAGTAGCACAAATAATTTCAATTTGTAGAAATTGAATAAACTTCTTTCTGAAGTTCTGAACATAACTCAGACAAAGCAGCCAATCCAAAGCTAGGTGAAAAGCCGGGCGGTGGTGGCGCACGCCTTTAATCCCAGCACTTGGGAGGCAGAGGCAGGCAGATCTCTATGAGTTCGCTCTATGAGTTCGAGACCAGCCTGGTCTACAAGAGCTAGTTCTAGGACAGGCTCTAAAACCACAGAGAAACCCTGTCTCGAAAAACCAAAAAAAAAAAAAAAAAAACCAAAAAAAAACCAAAAAAACAAACAAACAAAAAAAACAAAGCTAGGTGAAGTTATCTTAACTCTTATATTTCCTTGGACCATTATGCAATGTATATGAATAATTTACTATGGATTGTAACTTAATAACAATAGGCATTTCTTGATGTTGATATGTCTTGTTAACAACAGTTTCACTTTCTTGAAACATGTAAATATGGTACAATTACACAATGGAGTACTACTTAGTAGTAAAAAACAAAGATGTCTTGAAATTTGAATGCAAATGGATGGAACTAGTAAAAACCATCCTGAGTGAGGTAACTCAGACCCAGATATACAAACATGGTTTGTATCATAAGTGGATATTAGACATAAAGCAAAGGACAAGAAGCCTATAGTCCACAATTTAAGAGAAGCTAGCTAACAAGAAACCCTAAGAGAGACATACATGGGTCCCCCTGGGAAGGGGAAGCAGACAAGACCTTGTAGATGGAGCTGCAGGGCGCTTCGGCTCCCAGCTACTGGTTAGCTTTACCCAAAATAATTACACGGAAACTGTATTCTTTTAAACACTGCTTGTCCCATTATATCAAGCCTCTTCTTGGCTAACTCTCATAACTTGCTTAACCCATTTCTAATAATCTGTGTAGCACCATGAGAGACCTCGTGAGAGAATAATGGAGGGGAAGAAGGGAAGGTAGCAGGAAAGGGGAAGAGGGGAAGGAGGGTGGGAGGAAAACAAGAGGGGATGATCAATAATGGGAAAGGACAGTGAGAGAAAGGAAAGAGATATCTCAATTGATGGAGCCATTAAAGGGCTGTTGAGAAACATAGCACTAGGGAAAACCCTAGGAATCTTCAAGGATGACCCCAGCTAAGACGCTATGCAACAGCAGAGAGGTCACCATCTCTTTCAAAGCATGAATTTGCTTCACAGAATAGTTGAGATATCACGGACTAAGCTGAAGATCATTTGGGAAAGATAAGAGCAATGCTGTTTTCCAGTGATAACAGACAGTCGAGATTCACATCAGATTAAAGACATAATTATAAATTATTCAGCGGAAAGAAACATGACAGTGATGTGTCATTCTGAGAAGGAAATAAAAGAACAAGAAAAGAATGATGGTGATTGCATTATAACAGAAGACACTTAAGTCTCCATCTATGGCACTGACATCCCCACACACCTGCCCACAACTTTAATATGTCTATATGCCTTTACATCATGTTCACAATACAGTTAAACTTTCTGTAGCTTTTATTAACAAAGAAATGTAGGGTTTGTAAAAAAGAAATTACATTTGCATCAGATTTGATATGAAATATGATGTTGGAACACTCCTCCTAGGCTTCTGGATTGACCATCGCACATCAGCCTCAGACTGGGTTCATTTAGTTAATAATCTGATTTATTACCTGTCTTCATGCTTACTCTAACCGCTGCTATTGGTTTCAGAGAAGAACTTCATTTAAGGAACTATTTATACAGATAAGATTAAAGACAAAATACAGAGCAAAATAAGGTGCTTTTGTAGTGTTTCTACTACAGGTTTTATATTTTCCTCAGTGTTTACTTCTCTGGCTTAAAAACGAGGAACTCCTAGTACAGATTCTGTTGTAAGTTTTCATATAGACTGATTACTTTTTGAAGAAGAAAGAGCAGGAGGCAGAACAAAGCAAAGGAGAAATAAAGGATAGAATTTTCCAATAAAATGTCAACTTTGGAAATGAAGTAAGTGAGACATTCAGAGGAGAATGAAACCACTAGAAAAAATATACCAAAAACTGATATTGCAGTTTATGATTGTATGCCTTATGGTTTACAGTGCTTAGCTTTCTTCTCTGTCTTTAATAGTGTTTTACACAAAAAATTATCTATAGACAACAAAAGTGACCTTTTGATACCTATTTTTTCACACAAGTGGCTTTCACTTTATTTCCCTCTCATTTTAGAAAATTAAAAGTCTTTTTTTTTCTATATACAAAATGTATTGCTCAATCAACTATATTTGTATTTGAATTTTCTGGTTTTTTAGTAGATCACTCCTTTACCTTTTCCTGTAAATTTTACAGATTCTCATTAGCAGTACAATCTTCTTTGCTAATTACACTGTTTATGAGTATCTCTGTTTCAAAGTCCCCTTTGTCATCCCAGTTTATAAATTATTAGGTTCACGGTGACGTAAGCAGGACAACAGGTCAGCGAGTCATGGACTTTTCTTTATAGACAATGATTCAACAGAGACACATGAAACACTATCCGAAGAAAGATTACTTTTTAAGAGGTTAAATTCCATATTAAATGTTTTTATAGGAAATGCTATATTTACATATATAGTGTAGCTTAACATACCCACTCACGAATAAATACTTTAGACTGAGGTATCACTGTAATTATGAATATTTTGTGTGTGTGCCTACCACTCTGTGTGTGTGTGTGTGTGTTCATGTGCACATGTGCCCACAGAGGTCAGAAGGGAGTAGAGGATGCTACAATCACATTTTTTTCTCTAGATAAAAATGTTAACATATCTTCTCTCTTTTGTAATTTATAATACGAACAAGCTAGGTGACATATTATTTTAATTATAACTAAGAAGTTTCTTTTACATGTTCTTAACAAATTATGCTCTATATCTCTTTGTACATATATTCAATTTTAATCCTACACATATCTGTACAATTTTACCCTCGTAAGAGAAACATGTTAATACATCAATTATCAAATATTACTATTATCTCTTACTAAAAATGAAATTTTTTACTATAAAACATTTCAAAATCCTCACAAAATGTTGAAAATATTCATTCTTTCCTACACATAATGGCACAACACATTTGAGAAGAGTGTTGGCTGGGTGGTGGCACATGCCTTTAATCTTAGTACTCAGGAGGCAGAGGCAGGTGGCTCTCTGTGAATTTGAGACCAGCCTGGTCTACAGATCCAGTTCCAGGGAAGCAAGATCTGTTATACAGAGAAACCCTGTCTGGAAAAACCAAAATAATAAATACAAAGAGAGAGAGAAAATGAAGAGTGTTGGCTGGGATCAGTGTTCTATCAGCAGAATGGTTTCTAGTATACTCACTCAAATTGGAAAATGCTCGATTTCTTATATTCATTCTTCAGATTACTTGATTCAAAGATCTGATCTATCTGAAAATATGAAAAATGTATTAAATTGATAATTTATTTTTTATCAACTTTTTATACAGAATACAGGTAATTCATTTGTTTAGAACTGAGCAAGTCTTATTCATGGTGGGGGCGTTTCATACAGTTATGAATCCTGAAGGTGGAATGCATTTACTGATATTTTCTGAGTAAAAAAACATGCACTATGTATCATTTGAAAAGAAGTTAATAAAATTGATTATGAGATTTTAAACCAGCTGTGGAGAGACAGTCCCCTACCATTTGCTGAAGGTCAAAAGCAAGAACTTTGAAATCCGCAGAGAGTCTGTCTTGTAAATTAGGATTATATGTCACTCCAGATGTTATTTTAAATGTCCCTCTGACTTCATGACTTTTTCCAAGGGCTGCATCTAGATGAATTAATAAGAAATAAAGCTCCTTTTTATGAATAGAAGAAAATATTACATTCTGGTTTATGACATAAAGACAACAACATTTATTTAATATACTTTCCCTGTAATTATTTAATTCTTGTTTTTTCTTTATGGTCCTTTTTCAAAACCAGCTACTCCCTCTCCTTTTTAATTTTTACGTATCTGGTTGTTTTAAAAGACTAAAAATATAGGCTTATTTTCTCTCCTATTGTTCATTCTCCCTTTCTTTGAAGTCAAGTCATACAGTTTTTTTTTTCATTTTCTTTTCAAATTGAGATTCCTGTTGGAAGTCACAGGGCATAATCATACTTTACCAATTATGGGAAGTGAATCAGGAAAGCATAGTGAGAAACGGACCATTAAAAGTTGTGTAGCTGCTGTTAGATGTTTCTTGGAGCCCAAGCCTCCAGTACACTGCTGGCTTGCTGCATGTGAATTTCTGTGAAGATTTCTGTCCATGTGTGACTTTGAAACACGGCTTTGAAGCCACTTCTTACATCCTAGTAATTATAAATTTGGCATGTGTGACTTTTGGCATTAGACAGGACCTATCTTCATTGGAGAAGTTATTGAGAATAATGTAGAAAATACAGTCTCAGTGAGGAAATAATGTAAGATAAGGTGAACAAATTAAACAGTCTTTCCATCTGAATATTTTCTTTGATAGATGAATGATAAAATCATTAGCCAGTACAATAATAACATTAAATAATTCTCACAGCGGTGTGATATAAGAAGTTATTTTTACTTTTCTACAACAGGGAAATGGAGGCTTAGAAAGACATAATTTCCTAATGGAGTAAAGATGAACAATAAAGGAAGTAAAATTTAAATATACGTGTGACTAACTATAACTCCAAAACTCTCTTAAACACATCATTTTCCTGTCCAGAAAAATATTAAAGCAAATATCTTAAGTGCTAAACTTAGCATTTCACCTAAACAATTATGTACTTACTGTCATTTATGTACTTCCTATTTTGCGAACAAATTAAATTACATTTAAAACTTCCCACTTAAATACAGAAAATGGCGAAAGAGTTAAGAGATGTCTGGTTGGAGGAGGCTCAGAGACCTTTATTAGCATGTCTGTGTATGGATGGAACTGAACTGCATTTTAGACATTAGAAAGTTTATGGAGAAACCAGCCATCTTAATAAAGAATATAATTCAGTTAATATTATTGTAGCAATGTGAATTTTGTAGTAGAGAATTTATATGCATGTACAGAAAACAACAAGTTTGATGAAAGTTATATAAGCGTTCTATATAATTTTTGCAGCATTTTAAAATTGTGCTGGACCACCAATGGGAGCGAGGAGATCTCCGCCAACCCCTATGACTACAGAAGGCTCCTGCGCAAAACCTCCCAGCGCCAGCGCCTGATGCAGCAACTGTAGCCTCTACTGAGTTCAAAGTGTTGAACCCTGAGATGCTACAAGGACCATAGCAACAGTGAGGTGCCCTCAGAATCTTAAACCCCTTTGGGGAGTTCCAGATACTGGACCTCTAGACGTCTCCCACCTGCAGTTGCCCCCATCACCCTAATGTACCACTTGATTCCACTGTTTGTGATTCAGGTACCCACTGTGTCTGAGCTGTCACCACCCCTTGCTCATTTTTAAATGACTTAAGAGATTTCTTCTTTCTTGAAAAGACTTTCACAGGACCTTGTTTGGATATGCCAGAACAAAGTGGAAAGAACTTTGAAGGGGAACTCATCTAAAACTTGCTTTATTTCTCCTCTTTTGATTAGTAAGATTACAAAATAAAGTAAGCAACTAGGAAAAAAAATTTGTACCTATACACACATATATGTGTACATAATAATAGTCAAGGAAAGAGGCCATTAACTTGAGAGTTGGGACTAGAGACATTTCAAAGGAGGTCATCTGGGGTAAACTTGAGGGAGGAAGAAGAGGGGGTGAATGTGATATAAATCTATTTCAATTAAAAGTGTTAAAACTTTACAATATTTTCATAAATATAGAAATTACATAACTATAATACATTTGATTTCTTCTGATGTTTTATTATTAGTTAAATTCAAATTTCTGTTTATTTTGAGTTACTCCTTATTACATGGCATCAACATTTACAAATAATGTTCCTATTATAGAAAGGATAAATGACATATCCTTTATGAACTGCAAAATTGTTATGTTTTTTAAAGTTACTTGAAGTATATAAATAATCCTAAAACATCCACTTTTTTAAACTAAGTGAAACTTGTGTATTGTTCATTCTAAACACAAATATTGTTTATCCTAAAGGAACATTCCTTCTAGATGGTTATATTTAAATTATCAGGGATTATATTAAAATTATTTCTACAAAACTACAAAAACTTTTTATTATGTTCAAATTTAAACATTGATCTGTCAGGGGAAATAGCTTATCCAAAAATACTTGCTAAAACTAAGACGATTCACAAGAAAATTCTCATGTTTATGACTCTTTAAAATTAATTTGTCCACATACAATTCATTATTTTAAAACACAAATTAAATAGTATCAAATTCTTTACTATCCAGGCTATTGTGATGATTTTGATTTATTTATTTATCTTATAAGTGAGTAGGTGGTAATTAGGAGTAAACTCTTAGAATCGGAGTTCAGTTTGGGATCTGATGTCTCCTATGTTCCAAATGTTGCTAATTTAAGCAAGCTAGTTCTCAAGTTCGTTGTTCCAGATTCACCATAATCTGTATGGTGAGACGTGAATACCAATGATGCCAAAGATATATTTGAATGTCTTTGAAAGTTTTGGCTCACATTAGCATAGTTCTACACAATAATACTTAATTTCTTTCTTTTTTCTTCTCAAGTAGAATGAAATTTTTATAGGTCTATATTTATTTATGTTTAATTTGTTCACTCAAACTTATTAGCAACATTTTAGATGAAAAATAGATTAAAATGTAATTTTATATAAATGGATAATAGTGCTCATTTACTCTTTGTGTATATAAGCTAGTATAGTTTGTGACATTTTAATATGCAAAACTACTGTATTATATTCTAAAATAAAAAAGAAACTGAACATTATTTTGCAAAAAAAGTAAAACATTTTATTCCCAAATTTGAATCTGAGATTATAGGAAATGACATACCAACTGATTTTCTTTATATTCTGTAAAGAAAAATGTCCAAAACCACTAAAATAGAACAAAAAAAAATCTTGTGGCATGGTCAAAGTAATGGATAAATTACAGCAACAGTTGACTTAGAACATGTTTCTTTTTTAAATGCATGACTTACCTGTTTCTGATTCCTTGATTGCCAGCCAGGACACTGCAATTAACCCAGCACAGAGGACCAGTAGAATAATGAAGAGAACTGAGAGCATTGCCTCAAAAGAGCTGAGAGAATGACGTCTTGCGGCCACCTTTCTGTCTGACTTCATTTTTTTTTTTGAAAGATGGATAAGTTAGGAACTATGAGAGGCAATAGTCTTCCACATCAGCAAAACTGATACCTTAATACTAACTGTAGAGTAAAATCTCTCAAGTTTCTAAGGATGTTAAAGTCACCAACCATTCAAGCTAACATTGAGAGCCTTCAGTGTGAATGTGGTGTGTGTGCCTGTCTGGAAATGGTATGTCTCTATACATTCAGTATCTTTAAAGCAGTTAATATTTAAGAAGATACAGTGAGTACAGATGCCTAGAGCTGTAAATTGTAATCATATGAACAGGCCATTTGTCAGAGTAAGAGCAATGAAATGCATACCATAAACAAAAAATTGACCCTTAATCTCATTGAGAACTATTAAAAACATAAAAACGATAAACAAATTGGTCATTAGGGAAATGTACTTGATATGTGCATAAGTGTTCTGAACAGATCAACCTTCTTCCCTGTGATTCAGGCCACAATTATAAGTATTTCTCTGTAGGGAGGTCAAAACTTCCAAACTACAACACACATAGATATATAGTATAATTGTCTAATACCTTATTCTAGCCCTCTATTACTCCTTTCTTATTTCCCTGTTTCTCTTATGTGTATACATGTGTGTCTAGATACATTATTGAAATAAACAGAAGTCTTGTGAATTTTATGATGTCACTCTTGAAGTTATGCAATGTAAAGCAGTATTGATTTTACTTAAAGGAAAGTTCACTTAGGTATCATATGGCTACTGTACGTGATGTAAGCAATTATCAGTATCTGGGATTAATCACCCTAATAAAAACAGACTGTTGGTTTCTATTTTAAGAAAATATGCTAGGCAGAGGAGACCTTGCTCATGTATTGGTGTACTTTATCATTTTTTTTAAAAGACAGTGTTTCTCTGTGAAACAATCCTGACAATACTGGACATCTTCATACTCCCTTTGTAGACCAGGCCAGCCCCAAACTCACAGAGATCCACCTGGCTCTGCTTCCCAGGTTCTGGGATTAATAGTGTGTACCACCAAGACCAGCCCATACTTTATTATCTTAAATACACCAATATAACAAGAGAACTGGGTAAGAAGTCCTTAGATGTAACTGTAGACCTATGCTTTCTGGAAAAGTGAGAATATTTTTATAATTAAAGCAGAGTGTACAGTTGGAATTTTCTTTACTTACATAGTAATGAATTCAGGATATAAACCAACCAATTAATTATTCAATCAATCAATGGCATCTAATCTATTTTGGGGTAAGTTATATACTTCTTATTCTGCTAGGTAATATTGAGCTCATGAACACTATTACAAGTGTAGAAATCACACATAAAACTTTAAATTGAAAGCCCAAAGGTATGTATTTAGGTTCAGAAGTAATATAAAACTTCAGATTTGGAATCCTGCCTCTCATACTGGGTTGCCTTGTTAACACAGGGTGTCTTGCTGCAAATTGATATGCCATGTACTTGTTGATATCCATGGGATTCCTGCACTTTCCTGAACAGAAACTGAGAAGGAGTGAATTGGAGGGTGGGAACAGTGGGTGGGTGGTGATGAGGAGGAACTGGGAGAAGAGGAGGGAAGGCAAACAATAAGAGAAGAAAAAAATTTCTTTCACATGATATGTATAGCTTAGTGTGTACAAATAAGGATGTGGAAGAATATCTTGTTAAAGACAGTAACTTATGAAGGACAGTGTGACATTAAACAAGTGGATGTGATCATGTCTTAAAATGTACAAAGCAAGCCATTAAAATAAAATCAGAGCTGCTCTATCAGGTAACAGAACTCACCGCAGAGTTGTAATGATGGGAATATAGGATCAGTCAAGGTGAGAAATTCAGCTCAGCACAGAATAAAGAGCCCAGAAACAACTAGATTTGTGCATGGAAAACATCGTACATTAAACAGAGTGTTATTGTTAATACATGAAGAAAAATCACTATTCAAAGAATGGGGGTAAGTTGATTTCTTATCTATCAGCAAAAATAAATAAAACTAGATCATTACCTCACAGCCTAGGATGAATAAATTCAAGATGGAGTAGATATACATGAGAACTACATATAAATTTAGAAGAAAAATGCAGTGTTTTTTGACAGTTTCAATTGAGTTTTAAATAATAGCATAAAACAAGGAGAATTATACTGATAAATTTACCCAACAGTAACTCAAAACTTCTTAAAGAAACCAAAACCAAAGTCAAAGCCAGAGAATTTGTTGTGAGAATATCTTTCTGTGTCTTTTTGTAACACAATATAAATTAGGTCACTGTTTTAATATATATATAGTTATATATAGTTGGGAAACAGTTCTGAGAAAGTCCACTAAAGAAATAATGAAATTAAAAATTGTACATAGAAAACAAAGCAGTGCTTCCTGGGTGTGGTCAAGTCCTTAGGTATCGAGAAGAGTAACTTGCCAGTACTTGCAGGAGCCAAGAAGAGCAGGTTCAAAGGTCTCCCAGTTACTGTGAGCAAGCAGGATCATTAGGCAATACACAGTCATGCTCACTGTGGGAGAGAGACTCCAGACTACTGTTTCCCTTTGGCATGTTCAGTTTGTCCTGACTAAGAGATGGTGCAGGAATTTATGAGATGATATATTCAGCAGATAGGAGGGAAAGAAAATTCATGTGGGTGGAGGCTTTATACACTGCTTGATAAATATTCAAAATATTTATAGAAGATAGAAAGGATAGAATTTGGAAGAAAAGGAAAAGGAGCAGGAAGAAAGAAGGTGGGTATATAGGTCAGTGTGCAGTATATGTACTCAAAGTATGTGATGCACTTGCTCAAAAACAGCACTGTGGAATTCTCGGTTCTGTACAAGTATATACAATAAAAATAAAGACAGTGGGGATATTTTTTAAAAAAGAATTTCTAATTCTTTCAGTTAGTACAGATAGCAAGACATTAACAAAAATGTAACACAATAATACAAACAAATCTACCCCAACATCACCGAAACCAAGCAAAATGAAAAAGAAAAATGCAGATAAATACAGAAAAGTGTATCTGTAAATACAGAGATCTAATTAATATAAGAAACTGACCAAAAACATTAAAAATATGGGCACTAGAAAAAGTGGCATTCCTTGCCTGTTAGAAGAAATTTCCTGTCTTTCAATTGTAATACTGCAGTCTTATTTCCAGCTTAGAGGAAAGTCATCTTCTGTGGCCTGTCCTTCTATCTACCACTGTTCCCTGGGGTCTATGCACCACCCAGTAAGCAAAAGATCATATATCAGTATTAAGAAGTACAATCATCACAAACCCAGATTTTCCATGCCAAGTGTTAAAACACAATCAATAACAACGTGGGCAATATATCCCACTAGAACCAAGCAGCTCTACTACAGTAGGCCATGAGACAATCGGGCTGAGGCACAAAAGACCGACTTCACAATAACTGTCATCCATATGTTCAAGGTCCTTAAAGAAGATATAACTGGATCCACTTTTAAAATCTATGGAAGCACATACAAACAGAGGGAAGAAATGAATAAAACAGTACAAGATATAGAGTGGAATTAGAATGAAGAAAGACAATCCACTTGAGGAAAAACTGTAAGTTAAGATGTAAGAATTTTAAACAGAAGCCTCAGAGGTAAGTATCACCAACAGAATGTGAGATAAAAGAGAATGTTGGGCATTGGAGACAAAATAGGAGAAATGACTATGTCCATCAAATGAAGTGTTAAATCTCAGAAAAAAATCATGGCACAAAACATTCTGGAACACATAGACACTGTGAAAAGACCAACAATTCAAAAGGCTATTAAGAATAGGAATGGAGGAAGAAGAAATGCAGGTCAAAGGTACAGAAAATAATTTCAACAAAATCATAGAAGAAAATGTTTTTATACTACAGCAAGAAGTGCCTATCAAATTACAAGAAGTGTACAGAAAACCAAACAGACTGAAACAGAAAAGAAACCACACAGCACATGATGATCAAACACCAAGTACACAGAACAAAGAGAATTTTAAGAGCTGCAAGAGAAAAAGACCAAATGACATTCTCGAACACAAAGCAAGTCTCCACAGATAAAAAAAGTTGAAATAACACCCTGCACCTTATCTGGAAACCAAGGATTCAACCTGTATATTAACAACAGAAAGAAGAGAAAGCTTACAAACTCACAGAAATGGAACAACTTACTACTGAATGAAAAATTGACCTAGGAAGGAAATTAAGAACTTTTGAAAACTGAAGAAATATAAATACAAGGTACCTAAACTTGTGGGACATAATGAAGGATTCTCTAAGTATAATGTTTGTAACAGTAAGTTCCTCCATTTAAAAAAAATGGAGGGATGCCATACCTAAAAGCCCTAGACATAAAACATATAACACATAAAAGGAGTAGAAGGCAAGAAATAACCTAGACTGAGATCAATAAAACAGAAACAACAAACAACCAATGAAACATTACAAAGAATCAATGAAACAAATACTTGGGTTTTGTTTTATTTGAGAAAAATCAATAAGATTGACAATTTTTTAGTCAAATTAAGTGAAAATTCATCTAATTGAGCTGTTCATGAAAGGGACACACCTGAACCCCAACCAATCAAGGGTGTTGGTGACTCTCCACAAACTGACAAGATAGATACAAATTAATAAGCTTAGAGATGAAAAGTGGGACATAACAATAGGAATCAAGCAAATCTATAGAATCCTAAGGATATACTTCAAAAGAGAATATTGGAAATACGAAGGTTCTTCATCCTTCAAGAGTTGTAATTTGCAGTTCCACCTTGCAATTTCCAGGAAGCTCTTCAGAAAAAGGAATCTGTACATTGCTTTTGATAGGATATCCATTTTTATTATATTAATCCTACTGGTCCATGAGCATGGGTGATCTTACAGGTTTTATCATACAAGTCTTTCACTTGCTTAATTATAATTACTACCACATATTCTGTGTCCATTACTTAGAATGAATTAGAATTAGAATATAGGACATGGCAACCTCTGTGGTTTCCTATCCTATTTACTGACAGCAGCAATAGACACTGGTCAATTGAGTCTGGTAGTCCTGCATTATATTACCTGCCTTTTCCTCAGATGTCAATCAATGTATGAATGAGTAAAGAAAATGTGGTACATTTACACATGGAAGATTACTCAGTTGTTAAAAAATGAAATTTCATGTTAATGAATGTAGCTAGAAAAAGTCATCCTGACCCAGATTAGAAAAACAAATAAGAAATATATTCACATATACACACTTTCTATTAATTCATTGATAACCAAGGTATAATCCATGTGACCTCAGAGGTTAGTTAGAGGGTATTGGTCTATGGAGGAGACATGGATCTGCCCGGGAAGAGGAAATAGAATAAATAGTTATGGATGGTCAAGGAGGGGTGTCACTGAATTTGGGAATACCAAACAAAAAGGAAAATGAAGAGGGGATTGTGAGGAGGAATAAGGGAAGGCACAGCTAAAATTAAAGGGCATTTGATGCATTATATGGAAACCTTGTACAGAAGAAGCTTCCTAAAATATGCACACATATGATGAGGAGGAAAATGTTCTCAAGTGGACATTTCTCATTGTCAAATGAAACTTCTCGTCCTGAAAATGGATTACATCTAATTGAGCTGTTCACCAAAGGGACACACCTGAAACCCAACCAATCCAGGGTGTTGGTGACTCCACACAAACTGACAACAAGGCCCCGTTTCCTAAGACAACATTCAAACAACTCACTGAATATGGAGCTGGTAGCTACCTAGAGCTTTCACTCTCATGGACTAGTGCTCTTAGTACTTGAAGGTACTCTGTATGCTACCAAAGAAGAAAGGTGATGGAGGTGGGTCTTGTATCTTATCTGTTGCTTTCATTGGTTAACTAATAAACAAAACTGCTTGGCCTGATAGGACAGAAAATTAGGTAGGTGGATCAAACAAAACAGAATGCTGGGAGAAAGAAGCCGAGTCAGGCAGTAGCCATAATTCTCCCACTCCAGACAGACGCAGGTTAAGATCTTTCCTGGTAAGCCAGCTCGTGGTGCTACACAAAATATTAAAAATGGGTTAGATCAAGATGTAAGAGCTAGCCAATAAGAGGTTAAAACTAATGGGCCAAGCAATGTTCAAAAGAATACAGTTTCCGTGTAATTATTTTGGGTATAAAGCTAGCCATGCGGGTGGCCGGGTGCCAGGAACATAGCTCGCCGCTCCTATTACTACAGAAAGGCTTCTTAGTTAAGTTTTCCATTGTGACAAAACACCATGACCAAAAAGCAAGTTGGAGCAAAAAGGATATATTTGGCTTACACTTCCATATTGCTGTACATCATTGAAGGAAGTCAGGACAAGAACTCAAGCAGGACAGGAACCTGGAGACAGGAGCTGATACAGAGGCCCTGGAGGAATCCTGTTTGCTGGCTTCCTTTCCATGGCTTTCTCAGCCCACCTTCTAGTAGCACTCAGACCAGTAGCCCAGGGATGGCACCACCTGCCATGGGCTGGGCATTCTTCCATTGATCACTAAATGAGAAAATGCATTCAGTTGTATCTCATTAAGGCATTTTCCCAACTGAGGCCCCTTCCTCTGATAACTCCAGCTTGTATTAGTTGACACACAAGACCGAGACAGTACAAAACATCAATTTAGCTATAAACCCTTCAATCTACAAGAGTGAGGAATCTGCCTACAAGATACACTAATGTAATAGTGGCACAACGTTTGTGGGTGTAATAAGCCAAGTTCTGATTTGTGTTAAGGCCCACTTCACGAGATGGAACTCATACCTACCATTGTTTGGGTGGCTCAGAATCTGAAAATACACACACACACACACACACACACACACCACCACCACCAACAACAACAACAAACACACACACACACATCACCACCACCACCAACAACAAATACACACACACACACACACGTACAGCAAAACAAATGAAGATAATAATAAAACCTACTCTCATCTTTGGAAGATTTTTTTACCTCATAATGTTTTCAGGGCTTTATTCATTTATATTTTTCTACCTTATAGTTTATCAGCATATATATTATGGCTCCAGTTTGGTTTTGTAAAGGCATCCCTGTGTGTGCTAACATGTGTGTCTCTGCCTTTATATATGCTCTGTGTGCTTTTTCTTTGGCTCTTTTTTGTTGGCTTGTTTAATCATATCAAGATTTGTTTTGTTTTGTTTATCTTATCTAATTTTATTATTATCCCTTAGATGCCTGTTTTCTAAGGAAAGACAGGGTGTGGTGCCAGATGGGAGAGGAGAAGGGAAGTAACTAGGAGAAATAGGGGAAGAAAAACCATAACCAGAATACATTTTATGAAAAAAGTCTATTTTCAATAAAAGAACAAATTACTTTAAATTATTTTTTAAATTTGGGGGGCTGGAGAGATGGCTAGGCAGGTAAGAGCTGTGCTTGAATATGATATGGCTCAGTTTCCAGCACCCAGAGGCAGACTTATACACTGCAATCCCAGGCTTCCAGTGCATTGTCTAGCCTCCTTTGATTCAGTGCATTGTCTAGCTTTCTTTGGCATTGTGTGTACTTGCTACCCTTACATATGTGCAGGCAAAACACTCAAATATGCAAAATAAATATAAATCTTTAAATACCTTTAAAATTTTTGTTTTCCTTTCTGTGAAGGTGTGTGCACATGGGTACAGGTGCCCATAGAGACCATTGGAAGAGAGCATTAAATCTTCTGTAGCTGACATTACAGAGGCTGTGAGCCCTCAGACTTGGGTCCTGGGGAACCTATCTCCTTTGCAAGAGCAGTAAGAACTCTGAACTGCTAAGATAGCTCTCCGACCCATAGGTCTTTTATTCTTGTTAATGGATAAATCATATACATGTACTTTTTTTTGGTCTGTTTGCTTGTATTTCTGTTTATATTTCCTTTCATGAGGAGCTTTTTACTAGAATATAACTAGATTTTTACAGTTATGTAGATTATAAAATAAGTATTTTGTGTTTCACATTCAACTTCATATTAACCAAATACCTATGCAAATGCACTGTCTGGTTTAAATATGGTATTAATTTAATTATATTAAGATTAGTGTAAAAATTAATTTGTGTTCCATATCAAAGTTTCTGTGCTATGAGAACCTTAAATTGCTATGGTATTCATTTAATCAACAGTTTAGAAGATACTACAACATCCCATGTATGGCAGAATACAGTTTTACAAATTGATTTTGGAAAACTAAAATATGTTGCAATATTTTGCGCCTACTGTAGTCTTGTTAAAACATAGCTGTGTTCATTTTTTACATTCTGTTTAGGAGTTAGTGCTGCCCCTTGAATATGCTGTAGGCAGAAGACACTCTGTGATTGTCAAAGCACAATCATTTGTTAGAGATGTGGTTGCTTTTCAATAAGGAAATGTGCAGAAGCCCTAAATAAGTTGATGCAAGGCTGTCACTATAGAGCCTCTGACCTTTAATGTTTGACTGGGGATCTTCAGTAAAACTCTGTGCTTCCAATTTTTCATCTGGAGGACAAACTTATTGATTTTCAAAATCCCTTTCATTTTGAAATTTCATGACTTTGACTTTATAATTTTTACGGTTCTTCCAAAAGACAGCATATTATTCACTTGCCTTCACATTTAAAAGGAAAGCAGATGGTTCAGATATTCACCTGAAACTCATCGGTGTGAGATGATGTCTTTTAAAACATGTTCTTAAGATCTTTCTCCTCCTTTCTCTCCGACCTTTCTCTCTCATTGTATTGCCTTTCATCCATCTTCTCCCATCTGACTGCAGTGAGACCATATTTGCTTTCTCTTTGCTGATGCAAATTCCTCTTCCCAACTCTTCCAGGCTTTGTTCAGGCTCCACATGTGGTGGCTACTTGCCTTGTCACATGAAAGTCACTCTCACCAAGCCTATCTCCCTAATCGTCTTTTATCTGTAAAGTGGATTATAAAAGTTTTGAATAAAAGGTATTGTACCGGAACACACTGAACTGCATAGCACTGCACTTAACTGTTCTGAAGGAAAGAACTCTATTCAGGGAAGTATTCAAAAATAGACCTGCATTTCAGGAAAGAAAAATGAACGAGGCTGGGAGAGATTGGTTCTTCCTGGTAGGGGTTACTACACTTTTCATGGCATCTTAGTTGGTTAGTAGGGAACTTTGAAAAAGTATCAGCAGGTTCTTTTCTGTCAACTGCTAGTTTAGGTCATTTTCAAAGCAGTCCCCTGTGTATCCAGGATCCTAACCAATTCTCAACCCCATGATTTTACATTGTTGTGCCAGCCGCATCTGTAGCTCAGGCAGGGTTTATCTTCTCACCATGCTCCTTTTTAACTTTAATCATCTTATTGCCTGGAGGTCAAAGGATTTTTTGATATTGAAAAAGACTGAGCTTACTTGTCAAATTTTCTCAGCATTCTATTTCTCTAATTGCCCTGCTATCATCCCCAAACTGTGACATTTAGTTTTACTTTTTTCATAGAACAAGTTTTCTATATTATCTTGCTAAGTTTTCTGTCTTTTCATTAAAACAAGCCCAAGAGCTTTCTTGTTTTTTCCTTCTTCCTAAATAAAAGAACAATGTAAAAACAGAAAAGAAAGAACAATGTTAGAGATAATTAAGGCACCATTTAGTTAAGAAAACAAGTTTTCTGTTCTGATTTATACCTCAATACTTTCAAATAAGTTTTTAAACTAGGTATTTTATATGTCACTGAAATGAATTCACTGGATTTTAGTATTATGTTATAGATTAGTTTGTATTGGGTTAATACATAGTTTTATATGAATATTATTCATTTATTTTTACAGAGTTTTATATAAATATTATTTACTTACTTTTATGCAAGCTATCTAACATAGTGGTTGAGTATGTAAATTTTTGTTAAATAACATAATGTTGTACCCCAAATTATGTACTTATTTAAGGCTTCTGTGATCATATCGTGACTGCTAAAAATATGACCGTTAACACAGAAAATAAAATAACTCACAGTAACGGGAAGCTAGCTAGTGTTTTTAATTGCATTGAATAATTCTAAAATTAATGAGAGAGACAGGTCAAGTAGAGCTGATTAGAGAGCTAAACAGGAAAATTGAACATTGAGTTATATTTTTAACAATAGGTTATTAGAGAGGCTATTCAATATTTAGTGACGTTTTATATAGGCTTATTTTGGTTTGTATTTTAAATGGCGTCCAGTGAATGGCTTAAATAGTAAGTCATGATCTGAAGCCTGTGTCACTTCTGTGAAAGACTACAGTCCCTGGATGGTAGGGTCCAGTGCTAGGAAGACGGGGTGGGCCCTTCAGTAGGACTGTTGATTGCTGCATTCTCTATTTCTCTGCTTCCCAGTTGCCATCCTTCCATCAATGTCCACTTCCTTACAGTTCCCACCCAAAGGGACTAATTGACCATTGACTGTGAGCTTGGAGACCATGAGCCACAGTAGTTCATTCTTCCATTGTAGTTAACTTTGTGAGGGGTTTTGTCACAACAACAGAAAGGTATCTAAGACAAAATGGAATGATGGGGTCAGGACTGTAGTATTCAAGGGATCAATCCATAGTTAATTACACACAGTAAAACCCACAAACATAGTTGTAGCATCAATGACTCTATGGTCACACTCCCTGCTCAGGTTAGCAACGCTGGGGTTTTGCCATCCATTATCATCTTCAATTTCTCTTCAGTTTGAATGTGTTCATGGAGTAAGATAGAATGCAAAAATGACACAAGGAGGGGGCTGGAGAGATGGCTCAGTGGTTAAGAGAATTGCCTACTCTTCCAAAGGTCCTGAGTTCAATTCCCAGCAACCACATGGTGGCTCACAACCATCTGTAATGAGGTCTGATGCCCTCTTCTGGCCTGCAGGCATACACACAGACAGAATATTGTATGTGTAATAAATAAATAAATATTTAAAAAAATGACACAAGGAAACCCTGCTGAAAATTTTCTCTTCGGAAGGTGACAAATGGGCTAAGCAGCAGTTCCAGAAGCTATTTGTGACTATCAGTGTAAAGTCACACATCATGGTCCTTTGTAAGTGTCATACCTACATAGCAATGAATCTAGAGTTTCTTTTTCTTGTTAATTCTTTGTTATACTTCCACAGTGTAATGAGAATTATGAGTATGGATTAGAATTAAATTATAAAAGTATGGTATAAATGAAAATCATTTGTTCAGAAGGTGATCCCTTTTTTCTCTGAAAGCAGGGAATCTCCAGTTATATGTTTAATGACATTTTCCTCTTTAGCAAGGCTTTCAGGACAGAACTGCATCAGTCCTGAACTAAACAGACACACACTAAAGTGTTAAAACTGTGGTATCTATATAGACATTTTTCATGGTATCCTTTGAGATTTTCCCATTTTACCCATTTTTCTCTTTTTATGTTTTATTATGTGTTTCATAGGGATATGTATAGTACTATAGGTGTTTACTATGAAGAAGTTGCTAGGTCTAGGCATAAGCAGTCACTGAAATGTCACTACAGGTGAATTTTTAGGCATCTTACTTCCTCCCAAAGTTCCTCTTAATTCCCTGTGTTTTTAAGAGTCCTTGATATCTGTCTTCTTAAATTTTTCAGGAGTTGCTTCTAATTATACCAGGTTGTATTCTTAACTACAGATAATACGTGATCCATAAACTCACTAGAATTTTCATGTTATTTATTTTGAGAGCACTATTTTTTCTGGTTTTAGTAGACTTTGAAGTAGATTAGCCCCTTGTGGCTATGTAGATAGAGTAAATGTACATATAAATGTGACAATGTTATTGCTTTCTTTTAAAAGTTTGGTTAAAACTTTGAGAACTCTGATAGATTTATAAATTTTCTGAACCATTTGTTAAAACACTTTAAAACAATCATTCTTGTTGTTTTTGACTTTAAAATATCCAGATGGATCATGACTTTATTTTTTAATATTTATCATAATAGAATCATTCATTCAAAAATATGCATTTTATGTTCAGTAGCACCTTATATATATTTTCATACTGTGGAACTATATTTCTGCTTTATATACTTTGTTCTTACAAGGTAATAAATGCAATGGAAACATTAAAAATGCTGCAATTAAAAATTGCATAAAAAAGCAATTTCCAGGACAGCCAGCCAGAACTAAACAGTGAAACTCTCTCTCGAAAAACAAAAAACAAAACAAAACAAAATAACAAACAAAAAAGAGAAGAATCAACTCATGCCAGACTGACTGGTATAATACATTTCAATCATTACCCCATTTTCAAAATAATGGTAAATAGGTAAATCAGTTTACTTCTGGACCAACTGTAAGTTTAATATTTATATACACAATTTGAACTTTGCTTCAATTTCATATTGATTGTTATTCACACAATTTTTTCTGAAACATCTTCCAAAATGAAGTCTTAAATTTTGTGTTACATGCAGTCCTAATTACCATTGTGTCTAACTCTTCTACTTTTAAATCGTTTCTTATAATTTTTCATACAAATATTATTATAATCCAATCAAATTATCTCCACTCTGTGAGGGTACAAAGACAGCAATAAATGATATCAGTATTATGCATAGTCCTACAGCGTCCACTCATTTATTGTAAAGTTTCTCTTATTGCTAACAGACAGTTATAATGGCAGATCTCTGAGGACAAAGACTAAACAAAGATACTGTGAATATGTAGCACAACAGTCATGAAATGAAATTTACAATTATAATGACTAATAAATTTTGATTCTATGGTAGGGAATGAAAATAAGAGAAGTTATTTCCTGAAACATTTTAAGATTCCTGCCACACAAGCTACTATCTATGCTGAGCAAGACTGATATGTTCACAACTTAATTAAATTCAAGTTCTCAATAATCCTCTGATAAAAATAGAGCCCAAACCTCTCAGATGTCTGTTTCTGCTACTAGCTTTTGATCAAGAAAAATAAAATCATCTCTTCAGTAAATTGAGTTAAATAGCTTGTCAGAAGCTAATTGTGATCAATGGGAATTGAACTATATCAGTAAAATAATTAGGACAATGCTATTATAAGCAGTTATTTATGTCAGTCAAAAGTACAGCCCCATATATATTAAAAATAAATATTCAAATACTCCATGTATAACGCAAGTACTTATATATAAACACAGGTACATACAGATACACATAATCAGATATACATATGTATTTTTACATAAAGGTATAAGTATGTGTTCATAAACACACACAAGTGAAGTAATAGTATATTTGCAAAATCTATATAAATTTTTCAATTTTTTTTTTCAAAACAATCTACTTTCCTTAAGGAGTGCTGCTGTAGGGAAAGATTTAGACTTCCAAGCACATTAGGGGAAAACTTAGTTTGTAATCTGTTTTTTTTTTTCAGCTGAAAGATAAACAAATGTCTTGCACATGTGTTTTTCTGGTCATGAAATGTAGCATTTACTTAATTTCCTCTAAGCACATCTTTTTTTTTTCTGGTTTTACTCAACCCAGGAGGCATTCTAGCGCTTGGAATTAGTTGGAAGACAACTTCTAAAATACAGGGTCAAATGGATATCTTGCTTCTGTGGGTTATGGATGAGAGTTAAGGGATTTTTTTATGTTTTTTTTTTCTTTATTTTTTTGTTTATTTTTTTTTAGTTGTTGAAAAATAATTTCTGCCTCCTCCCCATTTCCCATTTCCCTCCCCCTCCTCCCACATATTGCCCCCTCTCCCCACTCCCCTCCCCCTTACTCCCTCCCCCCCCCACTCCATTCCCCTTCCCTCTCGAGAATGAAGAACAGTCCAGATTCCCTAACCTGCCGGAAGTCCAAGGTCCTCCCACTTTTATCCAGGTCCAGGAAGGTGAGCATCCAAACAGGCTAGGCTCCCACAAAGCCAGTTCATGTATTAAGGTCGAAACCTAGTGCCATTGACCTTTATTCTGTTTTTAGTTCAGCATTTCTTGTCATGTTTCTCTCCTGTGCCTGGGGGCAGTCAGAATGAGAACATTCTGTCAGCAGTGCTGTATTGTAGAGCTCCATAATGAGTCATTTATGTAGATGTGTCAGTGGTCATCACTTGATGAGAATAGCTTTATCGAGTACATGCACCACTCAGATAAGCTGTATTAGCAAACTTCCAAGAAATCTTCTTACCCTTGAGGACTGCATTAACTGTGGTCTCTCTCTGACGCAGAGACTATGACAACCTCCCTGATTTCTTAACCCTAACTTGACCGCCAAATATTCCTGTAATTTGATCAATAAATGATTTGCTCCATAATCAATTCATTACAAAAATATGCCTTTTATTTACAGTTGCATTTTTAGTCAGAGTAGAGACAATGATGATGTATGTATTCAAAGCAGTCTTGATCAATAACTGTTAGAAAAGTTGGTTGAAATTGGAATCAACATGGATGTAATAGGCAATTGTTTCTAATCATAGTCATTCTGTTGAAGTTGTGTTATTCACGCTAGATCTATGCAACTGTAGCAACATCTAGAAGTACAAAAGATGATGTATATAATTCTCAATTATAAAAGTTTGCTTTCTGCTTCCTTGACATCAAGCCTAGTCCTGACAATCCTGTGCTTCTTACAATATGTGGAATATGCATCAGCTATATCATGAGTTTTGTTTTTTTTTTTGACTAATAAAGTGAGTAAAACCAGTTAGTATTTGACTTATGCTGTAAAAAAGACACTGTCTTAAACAGGGCTGCTGTGTCTATAGCTAGTCAATAACAGACACACACACGAGTGAGGAATGGGAGTTGACTGTGTGTCACTATGACAGTGTGACACTCATTCTTTTTGGTAGATGTAGCATTACCTACCTTTTCCTGACTGAACAAATAATATCAGAAACATATACATGTATGGCAAACATGAGAATTCTTTCCAAAATACTAATCTGGAAATCAAACACTGTCTTTTAGATTTTGCCAATAATATCGCCATGTGTCAGCTCCTGTATGTGATTGTGATAATCCATAACAACAGTGTTATCTAGCATTAATATTTCATGACTGTGATTAGAACAACCCTAGACAAGACCACTATATTCACCATTACCTTGCTTACAGCAGATATTTATTAGATACATGAAGTGTGGGTCTGTGGTTGAATAAAACACAAAAGAAGGAACCCTGCTGTTTTGCATGGTCCCTCAAGTGGTATCTTCTACACTTTAGAAAATGAAATAAAACTTGAAGGTGGTAATGCAGGTGCTTGGTACTTAGGAAAATCTATAGGTTACGAAGAATAATTAGCCTTTTGGCCTGGTGATTCTGTCCATTTCAATGCCATCACACTGGATTGATGAGAGGATTATTTGATCTGGCTGCTATAAGAAACAAGCTTTTGATATCTGAGAGATACAAGCAGCATGGCTGGGCTTTCGCAGTAGGGACACTGCCCTTGGGGCCACCATGCTGTTATCACTTTGGGTGTTTGTCAGATTAGAGACATCAACCGCAGTGTGTCCCAGTGATGCATTATCAAAGAACTTCCTGGTGCTTTTTGAACTTTCTGAACTTCATATCTAAGAAAATTCTCAAGATGTTTTGAGGAGGTGATGGCTGTCCCTTACATAAAGTTCTTGAACGTCACATGGAAGTTTGTTAGAAGTGCAGAATCAGATTGTGACTTCACAAAATTTCTATTGTATACTTAAGTTCTCAACACTTGCAGAGCTTGGTGAGACACTCAGAAATTGTTTTTGTTTTTGTTACTGCCTGACTTGTGAGCACTCTACTATTATACTCTAGACCACATACTCAAGAAATCGCCCATGGTCTGAAATGTAACGAAAAGCACAGTGTATTAAACTCTTTCAATGGACTCTCTGTTTGAATATCTTGCAAAAGTGACAATTGGTATCTCAAGACCTTGATTATGTATTGTTGTCAGTGTTTTATACTTATTTTAAAAGAGAAACTGTATGCACAAAATATCATTGACTTCCAAATACAAAATATTAACTGGAAAAATATTGTTTCATGTTAACAGCTCTATACTAATGTCTAACTTCACTGAATTTTACCAACACAATATGAGTAAACATAGAAATTGCCAAATCAATAAAGAACATCTTTAGAATTCTTTTTCTTAAAGTGAAAGGATTCTTTGAGTAAATTATTTTCATTCTTAGGGTACACTGATATTTATAACCAGGGTTTATATATTAGAAATGCCAGAATCACTGTGTTTCTTGGAAGGTAACTATGTAGTTTCATTACAGAAAAATGGATGGAATACCTATTTTTCACACTCTTTGGAGATGTACTCATATTTTGAATATATTTAAATCCATTTAAGCACTCCTCCTTGCTTCCTTTCAAATTCATGACATTTTTCTATAATTGTTATTGCATGTCTATTTATGGAATAGTTTACTTTCTAAAATTGTGACTAGGATTTTTTTTGATAAAACATTTTGTTAGGAATATAATAGTTTAAACAGAGTCAAATTTAACAGAGTCAAGAATCAGGCACCTTTATAAATGATATAGTCTTTACAGACTAATAATAAATAGGCAGCTGACAGGATTAAAACCATAAAACAACAAAAGTTACATAAAAATTAATAACACTGAAAAAGATAACATTAATTTTACAGACAAAATTACTGAGAAATTATCTGAAAGAATTTGTAATGTTTAATTTGAGAATCAAAATCTGTTTAAAAAGTTATGATAGGTTAGCAGATAGAGTATCTCACCAGGTTGATAATACGCAGGCTATAGAAATAATGTTCAAGGATGAGATTTTGTCTTTAAAGAAAAAGCTTCGTACCTTGGAATCATATTTGCAAAGTGAGAAACAGAGGCTAGGTATGTCAGTTAGATCACTAAAAATATATACAGGCAATTAGTCAGGGTTTACAAAAGACATTAGTAAAAAGATTTTATATGATTGAGGAAATTATCAGAGCTGATGAGCAAGGAGAGAAGGTAAAAAGACAGGGTGTAACATCACCAGTACATGCCAGAGTCAGACATGGCTTACCCAAAGTTTTAGCATCCTAACCTGTAATCCCTCTGAAAAAAATATCAAGTTCTAATTGCTCAAAAGTATCCAAAGAATGTAGTGAATACCTATAGGTCTGAACTATCTAAAAGAAATTAAACAAGCAGAAGTAACTTAATGGCTTGCATTCACAATTTGTTAGGGAGGTGGTAAAGATGTGGGCTTCCAGCAGTAAGGCTACCTCACACAATTGGTTTCTATTAGTTTCAGCAGTCCTGGAAGTAAGGCTAAACTACTGTGGAAATGCTATTAGTGAGAAGAGGCAAAATTTTAGGACAACAGGGAAAAACAAAAGGTCTTGAGACATCCCAAGATCAAATGCTTGGCAAGGACACTTATGCTGACCAAAGGATCAAGTCCTTTACAATGAACACATCCTGTTCCTATGCCACACAGCAGACTTAAATGCTTGGGATAGGATTCAAGAACTAGGAAATGAACGGAATCATAGACCAGAGTTATACAGGGCCAAAGAGAACCCTTTCGGGACTTTTTACAAAAATTAATTAAGGCTGTACAAATAGTAGTAACTGACCCAAAAGCTATATGAGTTTGAATTAAATATCTGGCTTTTGAAAACACCAACTTAGAATGCAAAAAGATACTTGGGCCTTTAAAGGTTAGATCAGCACCGATGGATGAATGAATCCTACATACAATGAAAGTTGAGACATTTGACTATAATACTAAGACTAAGGTAGGAGACACAATTTCCAAAGGTATGAGGAGACATCAAAATGCCAAATGTTTTAGTTGTGGTAGAATAGGACATCTAAGAAGAGATTGTAGACAAAGAATTCCTAGAAATATTTCCTCTGGGAATGGCAAAAATTAAAGGTCTCAGCTTCTTTATGTAGGCATTTAGCACTATAAACTTTCCTCTTAACACTGCTTTCAATGTGTCCCATAAATTTGGGTATGTTGTGTGGTCATTTTCATGGAATTTTAGGAAGTCTTTAATTTATCCCTTTGTTTCTTCTTTGACCTATTGATGATTCCGGTGAATATTGCTTCATTTCCATGTGTTTGTGGGCTTTCTCTAATTAGTATTGCTGTTGATTACTAGTTTTAAACCATGGTGATCTGATAATATACATGGGGTTATCCGATTGTTTTTTGTATTTGTTGAGGTTTGTTTTGTTACTGAGTATATGGTCAGTTTTTGAGACAGTTCCATGAGGTGCTGAGAAGAAGGTATATTCTTTTATGTTTGGATGGAATATTTTATAGAAGTCTATTCAGTCCCTTTGAGTCATAAAATCTGCTATCTCCCTTATATCTCTGTTTACCTTTTGTCTGACCTGTCCAGTGGTGAGAGTGGAGTGTTGAAGTCTCCCACTATTTTGTATGGGGTTAAATGTATTATTTTTTGATACAGTCTATTTGGTGTTTTGTAAGCTTCTTTTATCTTCATTGGTATATCTTTATTTAGGTTGGGAAAATTTTCTTCTATGATTTTGTTAAATATATTTTCTGTGCTTCTGGGTTGAAATTCTTCTCCTTCTTCTATACCTGTTATTCTTAAGTTTGGCCTTTTCATGGCGTCCCATATTTCCTGGATATTTTGGGTTAAGCTTTTGTTAGATTTAATATTTTCTTTGACTGATAAGTCTATTTCCTCTATTGTATCTTCAGTGCTTAAGATTCTCTCTTCCATCTCTTGTATTCTGCTGTTCATGCTTGCGTTTGTAGTTCCTGATCATTTTTGCATGGTTTCTATTTCTATAATTCTTTTGGCTTGTGTTTTCTTTGTCTCTATTTCAGTTTTCAAGTCTTGAATAGTTTCTTTTTTTATTTTTTTTTAAATTTTTTTATTGATAAAAGGAGAATAAAGAAAAGAAAAAAAACAAATTTCCACCTCCTCCCACCAGCCTCCCATTTCCCCCCCCTCCTCCCACTCTTCTCCCCCTCCTCCCACTCTTCTCCCCCTCCTCCCACTCTTCTCCCCCTCCTCCCACCCCTCTTCCCTTCCCCCCACTTCTCTCCCCCTCCCATTCCAGTCCAAAGAGCTGTCAGGGTTCCCTGCCCTGTGGTAAGCCCTAGGTCCTCCCCGCTCCATCCATATCTAGGAAGGTGAACATCCAGACTGGCTAGGCTCCCACCAAGCCAGCACATTGCTTAGGATCAACACCGCGTGCCATTGTCCTTGGCGTCTCATCAGCCCTCATTGTTCGCCATGTTCCGAGAGTCCAGTTTTATCCCATGCTTTTTTTGGTAACAGTCCAGCTGGCCTTGGTGAGCTCCCAGTAGATCATCTCCACTGTCTCAGTGGGTGGGTGCACTCCTCGTGGTCCCGACATCTTTGCTCATGTTCTCACTCCTTCTGCTCCTCATTGGGACCTTGGGAGCTCAGTCCAGTGCTCCAGTGTGGGTCTCTGTCTCTATCTCCATCCATCGCCAGTTGCAAGTTCTAGGATGATATGCAATATATTCGTCAGTATTGCTCTAGAGACTTTAAAATGCTAATTAACCCAATTAAAAAATGGGGCGCTGAACTGAACAGAGAATTCTCAACAGAAGAAGTTCAAATGGCCAAAAGACACTTAAGGTCATGCTCAACCTCCTTAGCGATCAGGGAAATGCAAATCAAAACAACTTTGAGATATCATCTTACACCTGTAAGATTGGCTAAAGTCAAAAACACCAAGGATAGCCTTTGCTGGAGAGGCTGTGGAGGACAGGGTACCCTCATCCATTGCTGGTGGGAATGCAATCTTGTGCAACCACTGTGGAAGTCAGTGTTTCGGTTTCTCAGGAAATTCGGGATCAACCTACCCCTGGACCCAGCAATACCACTCTTGGGAATTTACCCAAGAGATGCTCTATCACATGTCAAAAGCATTTGTTCAACTATGTTCATAGCAGTATTATTTGTAATAGCCAGAACCTGGAAACAACCTAGATGCCCTTCAATGGAAGAATGGATGAAGAAAGTATGGGATATATACACACTAGAGTACTATGCTGCGGTAAAAAACAATGACTTCTCGAATTTTGCATGCAAATGGATGGAAATAGAAAACACTATCCTGAGTGAGGTATCCCAGACCCAAAAAGATGAACATGGGATGTACTCACTCATAATTGGTTTCTAGCCATAAATAGGGTTCACGGAGTCTACAATAGGCGAATCTAAAGAAGCTAAGTAAGAAGGTGAACCCAAGGAAAAACATATAGTTATCCTCTTGGATAAGGGAAGTAGACAAAATTGCCGGGGAGAAAAGTGGGATCTTGGGGGTGGGGTGGGATGGGGGTTAGGGGAGATGTGGAGAGAAAAGGTAGAAGGGAAGGAGGGGGGACTTGGGGAAACAGGAGGATCGGGATAAAGGAAGGTTGGATAGGGGAGCACGGAACCACAATTCTTAGTTAAGGGACCCACTTTAGGGTGGGCAGGAGACTTGACCCTAGAGGGCCTCCCAGGTGCCCAAGCTGAGGTCCCCAGTTAGTTCCCTGGGCAGCTGAGGATAGAATAGTTTCTTTTTATATGTTTGATTGGTTTTTCTTTGTTTTCTTTAAGGGATTTGCTGATGTCTTCCATTTTTTTTTTGTTTATCTTTTCCTCCATTTCTTTGGGGGAATTTCTCATTTGCTCTTTAAGAGTTTCAAATATAACCTGAAATTACTTTTTAGGTCATTTTCTTATGTTTCATCTATATTTGGTTGTTCAAGTCATGCTGGTGTAGAGTCTTTAGATTTTACTGGGATTGTGTTGCTTTTTGTGGTGGTGTGTGTGTTTTACCTTTGCTACTAATCTTTTCCTCTATTAGGTGTGTTTGGGGTTGTCTGTGATACTGTTGATTAATCTTCTAGGTACCAGTGAATCAAAGGCTCAGATGGTTTGTTCTTGATACAGTCAGTGCCATGGTTCTAGTTATTGCTTTAGTCACTCTGTGTTCCTGGAGGTCTCATAGAGCTTCCAGACTTTGCTTAACTCCCTTGGAGTTTGCTATCTCAGGCCTGCTCTTGCCTAGGTTGTTGCTCAGATCTGTTTCTGTAAATGTCCCTGGTCTGGATTTGTTCCTGCAGAGGTCCCTGACTTTGGGTTGGTCCTATAAAGGACTCTGGCTCTGGTCTACTCCCTTGGAGTTCCCAGGCTTGGGTGTGCCCAGACCTACAGAAGACCTGGCTCAGGCCTACTCCCTCAGAGGTCCCAACTCATGCTCAGAGCAGAGGATGTTTCTGGTTTCTGCCTATGCCCTTTGATGTCCCAGACTTACACCTGGACCTGCATAAATCTTTGGTTTTTGCCTACTCCCTTAGGGGTCCCAGATTCATACCTAGACCTTCAGAGGTCCTGGCTCAGATCTAGTTCCTTGGAGGTCCTAGACTCATCCCCAGACCCACAGGGGTCCTGGCTTAGGTCTACCCCCTTGAAGGTCCCAGATTCATGTCTGGAGCATCAATGGTCTCTGGCTCTGGCTCACTCACTCAGCAGTTGCTCACCTGTTCCTTTGGAGTTTGTTGTCTCATGTCTGCTCTGGCATGAATATCCCCTTCTCAGATCTTTGATGGGGTTGAAGACTATATACATGTAGTTACTTTCCTTTGATGATGTTCACAAGCTATTTCTAATACAAGACTTAGAATCTTTAGGTTAGGATAATTATTGAAACAGTTAGCATATGTTTCTTGCTTGATGTTGCTTATGCTGGCTGTAATTGTTTATACTCAATATTTGTTCTTATTGTATAAAGTTTTGTATAAGAGGCTTAAAACTCTCTTATTTAGACAAAAGGAGGAGGTGTTATAGGGACTCCTTCAGTCAATAGTCTTTAAGATACCAGCCCACGTTGGCATGATCTCATGTACTATAAATGCAGTCATAAAGCTTGTGTGTACTCTCTCTTCTGGCTGTTGGATTCAGTTCCTGTTCTCCATTAATACAGACAACCTGTGATCTGTGAGTCTGCTCCTAAATAAATAACCCTTTATTATACTCAATTCTGAGTATAATATAATTTATGGCAACAGGTACAATAAGTGTGTTTATACTACTAACCTAATGTATTGTATTAGTTACTTTTTTTTAATACTTTGATAAAGTACTTTAACAAAAGCCACTTAATGGAGAGTTCATTTAGAATTATAGCTTAAAGGTACAGATATCAGGGAATCAGGAGATTGAAGTGTCTGGCCACCTTACATCCACTGTTGAGAAAGAGAGTGTTGAATGCCTTCCCCAGCTTCTCCTTTTTATACGGTCCATGATCCCACCCCAGGGAATGTCATTACCCATAGTTGGATAGATCATCTCACTACAATTAACCTAATTAAGAGAACACCCCTCTGGCATTCCCAGAGACCCCCATCTCTCTGGTGATGTGTAGAACTATTCAAGTTGATAATTGCGATTTCACATGCATCAAATCTAGTAGATACCAGACTTCTTTTTTTTTTTTAAAGTATCTCAGGTAATTTGAATCTCAACACTAAATTCAGCAGCCTTCTTTGTGCCTGCTTCACTAAACTTATTTAATTTTATTAATTTTTATTTTTTTTTAATTTTTTAAAAATTATTTATTTATTGAGGATTCCTGCCTCCTCCCCGCCACCGCCTCCCATTTCCCTCCCCCTCCCCCGATCAAGTCCCCCTCCCTCATCTGCTCGAAGAGGAATCAGGGTTCCCTGACCTGTGGGAAGCCCAAGGACCGCCCACCTCTATCCAGGTCTAATAAGGTGAGCATCCAAACTGCCTAGGCTCCCCCAAAGCCACTACGTGCAGTAGGATCAAAAACCCACTGCAATTGTTTTTGAGTTCTCAGTATTCCTCATTGTCCGCTATGTTCAGCTAGTCCAAATTTATCCCATGCTTTTTCAGACCCAGGCCAGCTGGCCTTGGTGAGTTCCCGATAGAACATCCCCATTGTCTCAGTGTGTGGGTGCACCCCTCGCAGTCCTGAGTTCCTTGCTCGTGCTCCCTCTCCTTCTGCTCCTGATTTGGACCTTGAGATTTCAGTCCGGTGCTCCAATGTGGGTGTCTGTCTTTGTCTCCTTTCATCGCCTGATGAAGGTTAATATTCAGGAAGATGCCTATGTGTTTGTCTTTGGATCACCTTCTTATTTAGCTTCTCTAGGAACATGAATTATAAGCTCAATGTCCTTTATTTATGGCTAGAAACCAAATATGAGTGAGTACATCCCATGTTCCTCTTTTTGGGTCTGGCTTACCTCACTCAGGATAGTGTTTTCTATTTCCATCCATTTGTATGCAAAATTCAAGAAGTCCTTGTTTTTTACTGCTGAGTAATACTCTAATATGTATATAGTCCATAATTTCTTCGTCCATTCTTCCGTGGAAGGGCATCTAGGTTGTTTCCAGGTTCTGGCTATTACAAACAATGCTGCTATGAACATAGTTGAGCATATACTTTTGTTGTATGATAGGGCCTCTCTTGGGTATATTCCCAAGAGTGGTATTGCTGGATCCAGGGGTAGGTTGATCCCGAATTTCCTGAGAAACCGCCACACTGCTTTCCAGAGTGATTGCACAAGTTTGCATTCCCACCAGCCATGGATGAGGGTACCCCTTTCTCCACAACCTCTCCAGCAAAGGCTATCATTGGTGTTTTCTATTTTAACCATTCTGACAGGTGTAAGATGGTATCTTAAAGTTGTCTTGATTTGCATTTCCCTGATCGCTAAGGAAGTTGAGCATGACCTTAAGTGTCTTTTGGCCATTTGAAGTTCTTCTGTTGAGAATTCTCTGTTCAGCTCAGTGCCTCCGGGCCGGTTCCAGCCACTTGCGCCTGCTTCTGCCCCTGTCCCCACCGCTTGCATCTGATGCCGCGCCTGTCCCCCAAAGCCTCTTCCTGATTGCGGTGCCTCTCCGCCTTGTCTGGACTTTTTTTTAAAAATTTTTTAAAATATTTATTTATTATTTATTATGTATACAATAGTCTATCTGTGTGTATGCTGAAGGCCAGAAGAGGGAACCAGACCTTATTACAGATGGTTGTGAGCCACCATGTGGTTGCTGGGACTTGAACTCAGGACCTTTGGAAGAGCAGGCAATGCTCTTAACCACTGAGCCATCTCTCCAGCCCCTTTAATTTTATTTTTAAATACCCACCTGTAAATACTTTTGGTAAGATTGCAACAAGAGAAACATGAAATTTGGAAGATGGTTGTAAAATGGTATCCAGAAAATGAGGAGGCTTATAAAATGGTTTTGGGTGTCTTTGTAGATTTCAAATGTGTTATTGATCATCAATATGGTATATATTTCTGTGGATATAAATCTACATTGGCACAGTTACTTTAGTTTCTTTATGTTGTGGGTCAAGCTTTTATGCAGTGTCACAGTGGAGGGCTCTGACCCTCTGTGAAGGTTACTCAAGGCAGGATACTTGTATTAGATTCATTTCTTTTGTTGAAATAAAATGCACAGACAAAAGCAACTTAAAGAAGAATGTGCTTAATTTGACTCATAGTTCCTGTCATGGCTTCTAAGACATACTAACAGGCAGGGAAGGCATACTGGTGGATTGGGAATCTGGATGACCACACTCTACCCAGGAAGTAGATAGCAAACAGGAAGTAGAGTCAGTATACATAGCTTCAAATGTTGACCCAGTGACATGAGCACTTCAGTCCATCTTTTAGTAACCTTTAATAACCTTCTAGTAACCTTTTCAAACAGGTCCACTAACTGGGTCTTTCAATGTAGGAGTCGATGTGGGGTTACAATTTATGAGAAAAACATAACAAGGTACAGAATGGCTTCTCGTTAATCTTTATAATGTTATAGTTCTTGTTTTTAGGTTATTCTGTCTATAGTTTTTAATCACAGCTGTGTTTCTCCTGATTTTCAGTTACTGCTTTTGTGTTCTAAATGCAGAGGTTATAATCTTCTGCAAACACTGATAACTTTTATCTTCATTCCTTGTTATTGATATTAGATGTAATAAAGAGTTTAAGTTTTAAAATAATCTCCCATTTATTTTCTTTACCTCAGAAATTCTTTTTCTCTAATACATTATACCTCGATATACATCTCTAGGAAACAAAGAAGTTTTTTGGTAACATAGAATGAGATGTTTCTTGATGTTAAGATGTGATGCTTAATGTAATTAAGAAACTGATTATAGCTCACTGTAGTTAGCATTCCTTATTGATATTTGAGTTCATCATCATCATCATCATCATCATCATTTAGTTTATTTCTTTGAACCACTCTTAAGCGTGTAGCCAAAAAGCAAAAAGGAGACATACAAGTAAAGAAATAAATTACAGCCAAATATTTAAATAAGAAAATATTTTTACATGTCCTCAAAGGATTAATAATTTTCTTTTCACCTTTAATTCAAAAGTTTTAACTAGTTATCTCAGAAAAGATTATCTGTGTAGAACTGGCTGTCCAGCAGCTCACTTTGTAGACCAGGTTTATCTCACTCAGAGATCCCTCTTCCTCTTCATCTCTGAGTTCTGACATGAAAGGCATGTATCACCATACCCAGCTTTATATTTGTTCACATCACTTTCATTTACCTCAGCCATGACATCCAAACCTTATAACTCTGCTATCTTGAGAAAAATCTATTTTCCAACTCTTCAATACTCTTTGATATCTCTTACAATTATGAAGACTTAGTTTAAATGCCAGCACCCAGACTGCTTCCAGGTGTCTAATAAAGTTTTAAATGCAGGGAATCTTCTCAGAGAACTATACAGAAGTAGCTTCATGCACCACTCTTATTTTGATATCTTGGTGAGTCTATTTACATGTAGTAATTTCCCAGTACTGGTTAAAGCCAGAAAACGTGAATCATTGTAGCATTCTTGCAGAAAATGATAGATGGGCTCATTAGTCTTTTGATTCATAAAACTCATGATGTTGTTTTGCTTAAAATAAGAAGCAAAAAATAAGCAAGTTCCTGATAGGTTGAATTGTGAGTTAGAGCGCAGTAAAGTCAACTCTGCAGATTCATGCAAGGAGCTGACACAGGAGCAGCAGGGGATAAAGATGACTGTGTAAATGAATGTATTGGGCTATGTGAGAAGTTATGAATTATAAGGCAGTGATTAAAATAGAACTGAGGATCCAAAAGTGCTGGGGACAAGGAGTAAAGGAAGGGGACTAAGACATGCTTGTCATTTGCTCTACATTTTTGACGTCACTGCAGCTGGAGTGAGAACAAAGAAATTAAATACCACAAGCCTTAAGAGAATGTTTAAAAAGAATGCTCAGCATCTAGGTGACCAATAAGCATTTGTGGTGTGGTTAATGATAAAAAAAAAACATGCCTGAGAGCTTAGGGGAAAATAAAATCACTAACAAAGGATGGATAATAGACTACAGAGTGGTCTTAATTCACAAAGGAGAGAGCTAAAATCAAAGAAGGCATCCTTTGGAATGTCAGCACCAAAAGTTCTTCAAGAAGCCCAGTCGAGATTCTGTAAGCATTGTTATTAAAATTTTTACCCATATTGATTAAGCATTCATGCGTTTGTTACTTGTGATCACCAAAGCTACTTCCAAAAAAGAAAAAGACTCTACAGTCAAATCCACATTTAAAATAATAGCCAGTAACTTTCAAATCCTATAATCTGCTTTGCCTTTGGAAGCAGTCTTGGGATGGATTATTGGGCTTGCAACTTTTTTTTTATATTTTCTAAAATTAAAGATAAAAGCTCAAAGGAGTACTGAAAAAGAAATCCCATAATATAATAACCATTGAGCATACCATTCACTGGCTCACTAAAATCTCTATTGCTAGAGAAAGTTTCTTATGATCCATATTCATTTGTAGGTTTGGCTTTTGTAATTTGTGAAATATAATTTATTTCTTAAACTTTGATTATTTAAGCAATTGTGAATGAAATTTTAAAAATTGAACAATATGATATATCTAAGGCATTATTAATGTTTCAAAGATTATGAATACTGTCAAAAAACTTTTGTTATATTTATATATTAAAATAGCAAATGTTATAGGAAACTATACCTCCAACATTCACATTCTTATAGATAGTTTGATATTTCACATGGCTCAATATTCTGATGTTCAGATAGGCTTGGTATAAACAACCGTTTGAAGCCTGAATGCAACATAACAAAAATATACTATTCTGTAGGAAAAAAGAAAGGCATTAACATTTACTTTGAACTCTGCATGAGTGGTCTGTGCTGTCAACAATATTAAACAGCATGCCTTTTGACTCCTATTTAATACACTGTATCTGATGATGAATATATATATATATATATATATGAATGAATATATATTTAATACAAATGTTCTTAGTAATTCTATTTATATATGGTTCTTTGTGATCATTCTTCTGTTTATCTTTTTCATCTTCAGTTACCCATCGTTGCTTTATTTTACTAATTCACACTCAGAAACCTCTCTTGCACACTATTAACTATCCTAATAAGTGGCACTGAGAGGACACAACCTTTGACAGTTTTCTCGACTGATAGCTTGCATCTGGAACAAATTAAGAAGACAACACTCAGTCTGTGTTCCAGGACTGAGGGGAAGACACTTCACCAGAGTAGGAATACCCTTCGGCCATGAGCCCAATTATAAAGTAGACCCAGTACAAAGCAATGATCCTTCTAGCCTTCACTTCTTGCTGCTGACTCTGTCTACCCTTTGTGGCCCTTAGAACCCAGCTTGTTTGGTCTTCCTCCATGGATTCAGGCCAGCAACCCTCTAGAAGTTTTTCAGAGCTTTGGTGCCAATCTTAATGACTAAAGCATCTGGATTTGTGGACTGTCTACCACACTCTCAGGTTCTTCATCAATAGATGCCAGTGGATATACTATCTAACCATTACTCTGTAAGGTAACACAGTAAATCCACTACTGATGAGGAATTCCCCTCTGCATGCTATGAATACCATTGGTTAATAAAGAAGCTGTTTTGGGTCTATTGCAGTGTAGAATAGTACAAGGTGAAAATTCTAAACAGATAGAAGAGGAGAGAGTAGGTACAGTCAAAGAAATGCCATATTTCTGCCAAAGGAGATAGATGCCTGGAAACCATACCAGTAAAAACTAGCCTTGTGGTAAAATATAAAATAATAAAATGGGTTAATTTAAGATGTAAGAGCTAGCTAAAAACACGCTTAAGCTATTGATCAAACACTATTGTATTTAATCAGTTTCTGTATGGTTATTTAAGGTCTGGACTGCCAAAAAAATAGTCCCCCCTAAAAATGATCTTAACATAAGGCTTACCCATGTTGCCAGCCACAGACTTTGGATCCAGGTCATTTTATCCCTGATTAGGGTTAGGTGGGATGTAGCTGAAAACATGTCTGCTATTCAGCACCCCTGCCTGAACAAGTGGTCAAATAAGGTCTGTTAGGCGTGCACAGGCAGGAGAGCATGACAGATTTCCACAGTCATACACAAAATATTTCTAGGTTAAACAGTGCACTGCATGGCAGATTTAGCTTTTACTCAGATAAAAGGTGTTTATGTGCTGTACACTCTTTCACAGAGTTAAAGTGGTGAGTATGACTCCTATCCAGCAGTCCCAGAGCTGTTAGTAAAGGTACCTCTACCATATTTAAAGACAGTGAGAGGTGAGGCCAGCATCCAGGGCCACTACAACCAAGCTACTTACCATTTTAAAAGTGATCCTGGTCAAAAATAATTATTATTCCATCCTTAGTGATTCTTTGCAATACTGATTTTGATTTTTGTTAATAGAAATTAGAGTGGGGTCACTGATGGTTGTTTCCATCCTTTGTTACTGTATTTCTGGTACTTGATGATTTTCATATTGGTGTAGCATTGCCTTTTTAATTTTTTTTCAAACAACATAGGCACATTTTTCAAGTGTAAAACTCAAGCACACCTGCATTTCATTAATCGTAGGTTGTACACTAGCAACAGAGTTAAAAAGAGTTAAAGGGGGATTAGTGCAGACAGGCTGCTGTTTGTGTTTACACCTATTTGTAGATTGTCTACCTTGGCAATTAAATGATGTAGGAGGGTCATCTGTCTATGTGTTACTTTCATTGGTTAATAAAGAAACTGCCTTGGCTTTTGATAGGACAGAAACTTAGATAGGTGGAGTAGACCTAACAGAATGCTGGAGAAAAGGCAGTGAGGCAGATGCCTCAGGCAGATGTGATGAAACTCTGGCCCAAGATGGATGTAGGCTAGAATCCTTCCTGGTAAGCCACCACCTTGTGGTGCTACACAGATTATTAGAAATGGGTTAAGCAAGTTATGAGAGTTAGCCAAGAAGAGGCTAGATATAACGGGCCAGGCAGTGTTTAAAAGAATACAATTTTTGTGTTGTTATTTCGGGTGTAAATCTAGCCAGTGGCCGGGAGTTGGGCGGGATGAAAAACAGGCCCACGCCTCTCACTACAATTAACTTTTTTCTTATTTATTACTAATTATTATGAAACTTTTTAGTTAACAGATATATTATTGTATAACTTATTTCATGTTATTATCAATTCATTGTTTTGTACAACCTTGTGAGAAACATTGAACACAGGCCTAGTCAGAATATTAAAATATGGTATTTCAAAACTTCTAAATATTTTAATTTGATTCAGGAATTCCTTTAAAATGGTATGTTTTAAGAAAATATGTATGTCATACTCACTCATCATGGATTCCTGTTGAGTTAGCCTGGGAAATCTGATATGCTGAATTTAAAGAAATTCAATGTAATAAATGTGTACCTGGTTCCTGAGCATACATGGGTATTGTGGCTTGCATATTAGAGAACATGCCTAACTAATCTTAGGAATATATTCTAAGAGTGAGTCATTATACAAGCTAAGCATTATTTGGAGAGAAAATTCACCAAATCTTAGCCTACTGTATTTAATATTCATGAACTCCAGGAGTTTTAATAAGGCTAGTGCCCTTTCTGCTATATTCTTATCATCTGGTCTGTGGACATCATAACATCCCTTGAATGCTATTACTGTTGATGTTGAATGAATAAGTAGATATAACAAAAACTAAACACATACATAATATTCTCTTAATGTTTTTAGAGCTACATACATGCAAGAACACGGACAATGTATGTAAACCATATTTCTACTTCTACCCCTATTCTTCCCAGAATTACTATCTACTTGCCTACCCTCTCTTTTCTTCCTGTTTCATTTACAATCAGTTGGGAGCTTTTGAAAGCACTCTTCCTTTGATTCACTGTGCTCTGGTGAATAATTATTAGCTAGGGAAGAAGTTCAGTCCCTGTGGGCCATGACCCACTTAAATGCTTCTTTAGCTGGGGGAAAAACAATACAGCCTTGAATGTCAGCATTATCTTAGAATCCCCTGGTGTTAGCCTCCAGGGTAAGACTACCATTTGTAAATATAAATTTCAAGCTTTTCAAATAAAACACTAAAAGTTATTGTATCTGTCTGATGAAACATAAATACAAGTCTGTAATATTCTTAAAATTATGTGTCTCACAAACTACCTTGGGGACTTGAGAGATGACTCAGAAGTCAATACTACAATTTATTCTTTTAGAGGGCTTAGGTTTGATGACCAGCCTGCACTTGTCTGCTCACAATCATTTATCATAAGTATAACTGTAGTTCCAGAGGATCTGACACTCTTTTCTGGCCTCCTTGACACCAATCAAGCCCATGGTGAATATTCATACACACAGGCAAAACATAAATAAGTCTTAAAAGTTTAAAAAGGATTACCTTGAATATAAATTGATTTAATTATTCAATTAAAAGAGACAGTGAATGAATATATAAATCAAAAATAAGATCACAAGAAACTTGATAAAAGTCAGAAATTGTATAAATTGGAAGAGAAGATTATATAAGCTCTTCCATGTATCCAAAACAAGCCAAGGACAATCATAAGTATAGCAGGCAATATACACTGTGTATTGAAAGGACTATCCAGAGACAGAAATTTTACTGACATGATGGCAGGTTCTATAAGAAGTAATTCAGATATATACAGCAAACATCCATACAACAACTCCAGGACTGGAAATTTTGTCAAAATCACATGGAATATTTCTGGAGATAAGTGTTTTTGTTGGTCAGAAAAATGTTAACAAATTTCAACGCTAAAATCTCAAGAATTTTGCCACAAAATGTAATAAAATTATGTATGAATAACTAACAAACCTTAAATATCCAACTAAGTAAAATTAAGCAGCATACTCTGAAGAAATGGTAGGATGGGAAGAAATTAAGAAGAAAATGAAAATGTCTCAAGACAAATGAGAATGGAGCTCCAACAACACATCCAATATGGAGAGATATGCTAAAAATACTAGGAAACATGTTTATATCAACTAATACATTCATATAAAATTTCTGGAGAGTCTGAGAGAAAGACCCTGCTGTTACATCTCAGGAAATTAACAAAATATGAAAACAATTAAGGAATCAGTAGAAGGAAAGAAAAGATGAAAACTGCAAGAATTTCTATTAATTAATAGGCACAGAAAAGCAATATACAAAGATCAAAATACTTTGAAAGAAAATAAACATAGTTATCAAATCCTTTACTAAACTAAGATGATTCAGTTAATAATGACGAATAGTATATATTACAATGGACACCAAGAATCACATGAGACTATTAGACTAATATGAATAAATACTCTAAAGTTAACCAAGTCCAGAAGCATCTCAATTAACATGTACAAATCTATCTCCGTGGGAACATCCTTCCTTGGATCCTAAGAGGTAGATCAATTTGAATGCTTGATAAAGGTTTTTTTTTTTTCAGTCAATCGAATCCTGTAATCATAGTCCTTTGTGGAAAAGACAGTTCTTTGCATTACTTAGACAACATGTCAGCAGTTTCCCAGCACTGCAATGATGTGGCCCTGACCTCTATTTGCTAGAAATATCAGGACCAAAATTTCTATAACCATATTAGGCTCCAGACCTTGGAGCTTTTCATTTTCTCTTTGTAGATATTCTAAACATTTCTTTTTTGCCAGGGAAACTTCTGTTTATTTGGTAGTCCTGAGATCTGGGGAAAAGAATCTTCTTAGCTTCCTCAGTGAGAGACTCTGGCTTTGTGTCAGACACCGACAGTGATTATCAATGTGCCTAGGGAGAGAAGAGTTAGCGAATGATTGCAACTAATCACAGTCATTGAGAAGATGAAATTAAGTTCAAAAAGGAAAAGAAAGCAAAACAGTTTCTACTTGCATAGTATTGTATAACAGTTTTGATTAAAAAAATGATTTGATTTCTTCCAAATAATTAACTTCTACCCTCTTGTAGTTCACTATCCTGAATAATCCTCAACTCAAGCAAATGATTCCAAATAAAATTAATTCCTTGGTTAAGATTATATCATTATAATTAACAAAGAAAGAAATAATTTAATTAGAAGTATCATATAATTATTTTTCCTCAAAGAAATGAAATTACTGCAATTACTCTTGAACAGATAGTATAGAATTCATTAATGGATAAATTGAATGTGTCCACAAGCAAAGATGTTAGCCTGTGAATAAGAGATTTAGAGGACATCTAGGGGTTCATCTCTTTTAGAATATTCCTTGACATACCAGCATTTATCTACGAGTTTTTAAATTAAAGGAGTGTAAAAAGATTTCCCTGAACAACTTCTCCAGGTGACTTAAATTTTATCTTAGAATTGTTGCTTTCATCACTCTCAGATTATCCGTTCACATTTTGTTACTTAGATTCACATACATGTACACACACACACACACACACACAAACACACACACACAATCTGCAAACTTCAAGACATTTTAACCTAACTTCATTTTTTAAGAGTTTAGTAAAGGAACTGAAAAGAAGAGCATAGTGTCCTCCATTTCATTGTAGTACTTGAATTATGTATTAAGATAATTTCTTAAAATAGCATGAGGAAAAGTGAAAATATTTAGCAAATATTTTAGTGGAGGTTGTCAATTTTTTTTCCGAGGATTTCTTTGTTAAATAGTCCTGGCTGCCCTGGAACTTGCTTTGTAGACCAAGTGGCCTCCAACTCAGAGAGATCTACCTGTATATGGCTCCTGAATACTAGGATTAAAAGTGTGTGCCACCAACACCCTGCTGGTTGTCAGAATTCTTATAACAAAAAAAATTGCTCATGAATTTAAATCACAGGTTGATAATTTAATGCATAAGTTGTTATTTGACTGTTACTTACACAGTAATCAAATTGCATACTCTCCAGAAACACAGTCTTTAGTAATATTTGATATATACTCTAAACTAACAGAGGTTTCTAGAAAATGTTATTTTTACTTTAAGTATCATTATCTCAACACATGAATAACTTTCCTTTGGGTACATGATTTATATAAAATAAAATTCACAAATAATTTAAATTAGACTATGAAATACTAAAAATTCCCAGTAGAATTTAGAAATCAAAGAATAATGAGAGATTATACTCATTATATTTTAGATGATAGTATCAATTTTAGAAAATTTGGAACTTTCTTCTTTAATTAAGAATAAGAGAACACTGAGAATACACATTTACTCTCTGCCCCATTAGCAACTCAGTGTGGCACAGTTACAGGAAATTAACTGTTTCTCTGCAATTATCCTATCTGTGTTGTAGTACGTTTCCTGGCGTGACTACTCCAATTCAACCCAGGTAGAAAGAGTAACCACACACAAAGAAACAATTTCATCCATGCCCATTTTGATGATTGTTGTTTTACTAGACTTACTGATAGGTGCATGTGTTACTTACAGGAGTGTGAGTGATAATGGCAACTGCAGTCCTGAGTTTTTCCCTCCAGTGTGGGGTTCAGAACACTTCACTGGAGTCCTTTATTAATGCACAGACATGCTGCTGAATAGTCCTCTTCCCTGGGGACTGCTTGGTGCTTACAGAACCTTTGGGTTGTTTCTCATGAGACTTGTAGTAGAGTGTTTAGCTTCTGAGTCTTGTTTATTGAGATTTTTGTTCTTTCTCCAGGAAAGACTATTTCAATTTAAGAAACTACACTACACTCTACCCCTTCAGGTTCTTTCATTCATTCCTTTTCATATTCTACAAGGTTTCAGGACTCTTGGAAGGAATAGTACAGAGCTATGTTATTTTGTAACTATATTTAAGACTGAGGTTTTGTGACTATGCTGTAACAACAGCCATTTATTGTCAGGAATTTAGACCTGTAGGGTAGAAAACAAACAAAAAGTGAAACAAAATAAAAAAATTAAAGAAAACAAAACATAAAACAAGTCCCTTGCTGTGGGACAATGATCTTTTATCCCATAATTTGTATATGTTTTAAAAAAAATGCTTATTGTCCAGTAGCCAGGCAGGAAGTATAGGCAGGGCAACCAGGCAGGAAGTAGAAGCAGGGCAAAGAGAACAGGAGAATTTTGGGAAGAGAAAGAGTAAGTCTGCAGTCGTCACCCAGAATCAAAGAAAGCCAGACACAGAGCAAGCAAGATGTAACTGCCTTGCTGAAAAAGGTACCAAACCATGCGACTAACAAAAACAAGAATTATGGGCTAATGTAAGTTATAAGAATTAGTAAATAAGAAGCCTGAGCTAATGGGCCAATCAATTAATGTAGACCTCTGTGTGATTATTAGGATCTTATTGGCTGCAGAACTAGGCGTGACAGAACTTCAGACATCAGTCCCTGACAAAGCATAATGAGACGAAGAACCTCCAAGAATTAAATTAATTACTTTTGAATTAGCCATCTATTGCTAATATGGCAAGGGGCTTACTTTTTTATTTATTTTGCACTAAAGTATTAAATCACAGCACTGTTTTTTTTTCCCTCTTTTCCCTACACACAGCCTCTCTCTCCCCTGTCCCCCATATCCACCTTCTTCTGTTTCTTCTCAGGAAAGAGCAGGACTCCCAGGGACATCAACCAATCTCAGTAGAGGAACCAAACGCAAGCTATAACAAAACCAGGCACATACCATCACCAGACACACCACAGCAAGGCTGGACGTGGCAACACGGTAAGAATAAAAGAGGCTCAGAAGTAGTCAAAAGAGTCAGAGGCCGCCTCTGATCCCACTGTTTGGAAACTTACCAGAACACCAAGCTACTCAGCTGTAACACATTCAGAGGACCTAGGTCAGACTCATACAGGCTCCTGATCTCGGCTAGCTCATGCTCACATGAGTCCTAGTCAGTTGGTCCTCTGCGTGGTTTTCACTGGTTTTGTACTCCTCTAATTTTATTTTCTACATCAAAGAGTAAGGATATTCTTTTTTTTTTTTCCCGAGACAGGGTTTCTCTGTGGTTTTTGGAGCCTGTCCTGGAACTAGCTCTTGTAGACCAGGCTGGTCTCGAACTCACAGAGATCTGCCTGCCTCTGCCTCCCAAGTGCTGGGATTAAAGGCGTGCGCCACCACCGCCCGTCTAAGGATATTCTTTAGTACCAATTATGTTTTACTCAGTAAGACATATGACTTAGAGTACATATAATGTATGGGGCATAAAATATGTGGAGTTCCTCTCACTTTCATTCCATATGGAAATCCATTTGTTCTAGCATAATATGTCAAAGCAAACTTTCTTTAAATAATCTAATACATTTCAAATATCAATCTATCATATAAGCTTGCATCTATTTCTGTACTCTGCAATCTGTTCCACTAGTCTATGTTCCTAGCCATAAATTAATGTCTGTCCTAGTTAATATAAGTTTAAAATAAATTAGTACATTTGATAGTATAAATCATGATAATGTTTTTTTCTTTTATAAATCATTTTCTCATGCTAGATTTTAAAATTTCTAAAAAACTTAATGATCATCTTGTGAATTTCTATTAAAAAGCATTTTGAAATTTGTAGTGACTTAAAAAAGTAATCTGTTGGGAATTTATGGCATATTTCTGATTTTTCTACATAATATATGTTTATAATGGCACACACTTGCATTGATCTTGCTTATAAATTAGCCCAGAAATGATGTATAAATATCATATCATTATAGATATTCTAAACATAATTCTCTAAACTAATTTAAAGAGTTTTTCATAATTGGTCTAAACTAGCCCTTTTTATTAATTAATTTTTGTATTTGTATCAGTATGTGTGTGTGTTTGGTGTGTGTGTGTCTGGGGTAGGTGTAGAGGTCAGAGGACAACACCTTGGAATCCTTTCTCCCAACTTTCTTGGGTTCTGGGGCAGAATTCAGGTCATCAGACTTGGATAACAAGCAATGTCATCTGCTGCACAAACTAAGTGACAGAAAATTCTAAGACACTGAAACTTATACTGCTTTATATCCTTGGCATCTTATTCTTTGTCCTAAAAATCACCTCCTTGTAATTTCTTTGTATATTTTTTACATACATATTCCTCATTTATAATTTTTCACAATTCTGATTAATTATTAACCTATCTTTGCAGGCACCATGATTTCATGTAGAAATAGACAACACATGTGAATAAGAATGCACTGATTTTATAGTGCTATGGTGTCCATTCTAAAAGAAGCTATGTTTTCTGTAAAAGTTCTATGAGCTAGATATAAAATAAATTCAGCCTCATAGACTTTATCTTTTTCTTTCATCAAGAACATTTCATTTATCATCACCTTTGTTTTAAATGTTCAGCATACATTTTGCCATTCTACAGATGACAGTCTTCAGATAAGGCACATAATTGACTGTGCTCCTTCGAACCATCAATGAAAGTAAACCTCTCTTGAATTGCTTTTAGTCAGTTATTTGATCATAGGGAGAAGACTTTGCATGCTGTGATAGTCCTCAATTTAAACTGATATATTTATAGAAGCACAGTTTCTTTACTAAGGGGATTATGTTGTTTCTATTTGTATGACTATTATAATTATTTAGAAAAGATTGTATATAATCTATACAGCCATAAATTTAAATTTTTATGTTCAAGTCACATGAGTGCAATTTTTTCTTATTTTGTTGTTGGTACATAGGAATTACTTTTCTTCCTTCAAGATTATATTTATAAGGGCTTAAGCAAGAGGGAATGAGTCAAAACCAAGATCATTGCATAGCATTGATAGCACAGAGAAAATATATTTTCACTCTAAAAAGAATATATTTCTACTAGTCGAGGTCACGTAGTGGTTGCAGGTAATTGTGGTTCTTAGTAACAAAATTATGACAGAAAATTAAAATTTTAATTAAAGTATTATCTGTGATTGTATTGAATAGCAACAAAACACAAGTATATATTATATTAAATTGTGATTTTTTAAACCTTTGTAATATGTAAAAATTCATGATACAATGTTCTAATTTCCAATGCATCTCTAATGTAGCTTACTTACCAAGAGAGAGTACATTAAATCTGGAAGATAAGCTGTTTAGGGAGGTAAATCACCATGTAACTATTGTTTGTAAAAAAGAAATGTGGAGGAAATTCTCCAATGCTTTAAATGCATAAATATAAAAACTAAAATATTTAATTGGATACATTAGACATTTCACAATATTAAATTCTAATAGTTATATTTTATTTGTGTATATGTGTGTATGCTGTGTGTGTGTAGGTGTCCAGAGAGGCCAGATCTTCTACAGTTGGATTACTGGTGGTTGTGAGCCATCCACAGAGATGTTGGGAGTCAATCATGTGTCCTCTAGAAGACCTGAACATGCTCTTAATTGCTGAACAACTTCTTCAGCTCAAGATAGCTTATTTTTTTCCTTTTCTTTATTATGCTGGGGTAGAAAACAGGAACTTTTGGATGTCAAATAATTGCTCTAGTGATATTTTTACACCCTTAGTCCCCAATTTGCTGATGATTTGAATTTGGAAGATGGAAAAAAGCACGAAAATTTATAGCAAATAAAAACAGTTAACATATAAAAGTTGCTTTTGGTTAAACTAATAAGAATTTGTTTCCATTAATAACTTGGTGGAAAACTGAAAAGTTTTCTAATAACAAGACACTATTTGCTCATCACAATACTAAAATTTGAGGAGATAAATACATTTGATTGAGGAGTAAGCCTTAATTAATCTAAAGTGAAATTGCATTTATGAGGTGTTTGCCTTTAATAATTATAACACAAAAAGTGAAAATAATATACATGTTAAGTATTATTACTGAAAAAATATTTTAGAGGAGAAATTGAAATAGAAACCACAAATAGAATTTTTAAATATAAAAATGACAGGTTCATACAGTGATGGATTTATTTGTGACCCTGTCACAAAAGAAGTAGGGGTTCCATTAGGACAATGGATGTGTTGCTTAGATTGGAAGACTTATATTTGATAAAGTTGCTATTCCAAAACAGCAATGTGAATGTTTTCAGTATAAGAAGACAGAAAATAACAAAGTAAAGACAAAAGGAAGGTCAGTGCTAGGTAATATTTTAAAAAGGTCATATTTTGTAAGAATTTCTGTATCTATTTCTTTAAATAGAAGAAAGTTGATAGCAAAGTGAGATAAGAAAAACAAAGCAGGAGAAGGAAGATTGATTTTTTAAAAATAAATTCCATAGAAGGTGTACCGCACCATACTTTATATAAATATTATTAATACACTTAATCAATTTAATCATCTACAAATTTAGTTTTCAGAATAGTTGCAACCCTGAGTTTGTGTTTCCTTACATCCATGCTCAGGTCTTTGATTATTTTGAAAGCTTATGTAGACAACTTATTTGCCCTATTGGATTTTAACAAGGGCCAGAGAAGCATCTTCTGTAGGATTTCCTCTAGTGCTTAGGTTTCATTCAGCGTGACACACTGGAAAAACAAGCAATCGCTGCATTTCCATTATGTTGAAAAGTTTAGCATCATTTGGACTTGGCATACAGTGGCTGACTGATGAAGAGTTATTCTCTGGCTTGTTTACTGTTCTTAGCTAAGCCTCTCTAGGACTTGCTAAACCTCTCTAGGACTAATTGCAGGTACATGGAAAAAGCAGTACAAATGTAGACAAACTCTAGCATTTAAAACACAAATGTAATTAGTAAGTGTTTTGTCTGCCTTTTAAATCTCTTTTTGATTATTTCTTAGAAAGTTTTCATTAACTACATTTATTCAGTTCATTTCCAAATTGAGAAATGAGACACAGCCAGAAAGCATATACTACAAAAGCAACTTCAGAAGAGAATAATTGTTCCCTTTACCCACCCCTAACATTTCGCTTTATGCCATTTAAAAAATAAATAACTGTACTTTGTCTGTATACTTTGTCCTTTGCCTTCTAATTTACTTTCTATAAGACCTCCAGGTGGTACCGTATGTAATTCCACCCTTCACAGGGGAGGCTGCAACTGCTAGGTTTCAATAAATGTGTTCTGATAATAACTTCTAGTTGTGAAAAGCAGAATAAACCGTGGCATATTCACTCACAGTCCTACGTTATGACTTCCTCCAAATGAAAAAGAAATCATTCTGGTTGCTAATGAAATTTGCATGTATATAAAGTAGAAAATCACATGCCTTAACATAAATGCCAGAGGAGAAAGCAATTGCAGCTGGCTGTTGAAATTCTTGGCTCTTGTGTCCACCTGGTTAATGAAAGAAACCCTAAAGGCAGCTGTACTTCCAACAGTTTCCTTTTCGTTTTCAACGACATTTTGAATGCATGAGGAGGGCATACATGATTATAGAATTCTTTTGGATGTAAATGGATGTTTGTATTAGAAAGAATATTCCCTTCCTTTTTAAACGTTTGAGAGACTCAATTTGGGCTTCAGATTTTCGTGTTTAAACTAATTATACTATTTAATTAATTAGAATTCAAATGTAAAAATTGCATATGTATGTATATTATTGGTATAGATTCATTTGTATATAGTACTCATTTTCATAAATATATTTTTATACACATTTCCTTGTGTCGTTCACATTTTGATACTAGGCACCATCATTCTTGTAAATACCTTAATTTCTATAGTAATGACAAATATGCCTAAATGACTTTGTGTTTAAAGAAAGCAGCATTTACCACTGAAATAAATATACAGTATTTGCTTAAGAGTGACTTACTTTGCTTAACAGTGATCTCTAGCTATATCCATTTTCCTGATGATCACAGATATATTCTTTCTATGTCTGAAAATAACTTCATTAGCGATAAAATAGATAGATGGTAGTTTCTTTATAGTTTCATTGACTGATGAACATTGGTTTATTCTATAACATGGCTGCTGTGAATATCTCTGGTACAGTTTTGCAGTCTCTACCAAGAGTGGTAGACAGTGGCCCAGATGTCAGTTTTCTGAGGGACTATCATACTGATTTTCATGTAGTAGTTTGACTTATATATATGAATTTATATAATAATATACTATAATATATGAATAATATATGAAGACTCCCTTTCCTCCACAATTTCACCAATATTTGTTATGACTTATTTCCTTAAGAATAGCTGTTTTGCCAAGGTGAGATGGATCTTATTATAGTCTTAAGCTACATTTTGTTGATGGCTGAGTATGTTACTTCTTTTTATGATTATTGGCCAATTGTAGTATTACTTTGGAGAACTGTATGTTATATTGATCATACTATTTATAAATGGGTATTTGGTTTCTCAACTGTAGTGATTTTTTTATACAGTTGATATTAATCTCCTCTGATGCATATCAGAAAATACTTTTTCTTATTCTGAAAACTTTTATTTGATTTTTAATTATTTTTCTCAATAGAAACTTTAATAATTTAATTGATCAATTTGTTTTATTGCCTGGGCTATTAAGGTCTTTTAAAAAAATCCTTGTCCATTTCTGAATCATGCAGCATTTTCCATAGATTTGAGAAATTTCTTTTATAATTTTATAGAATTTACTATTTATGCCTTTAGCCTGTATTCTTCTAAATTCATGATTTGTAAATTACATCTTTTGTGATTTACCTGGAGCCTGTGTGTTCTGCTTACACATCTGCTTTGCCTTTGTAAATTCACCAAACCTGTCTTCATATCCTTTTTCTTTTGTCTTTCACCTTTCATTCTATTCATGAGGCTTTCCACAGATTTAGAAATTGACTAAAATTTTTCATTTTTTTTTAAAATTTCTGCCTCTTTATTATGTTTTAAGATTTTTATTTACTTCTTGACTATATTTGAGGTCCTATTCTCTTTGAATTCATTCAGGCATATTAACTTTTTCTTTAAGATTGTTAAACAGTCTTAACTTTTTTCTGAGAGTTCATCTAAAGCACTCTTTTTCTTTTATTGGGGATAAATTTTAAGACAACATTACATTATAAGACAAGGCAGCTCCAAAGATGGCACTGTGATGGAGGAAGGTATTTGGTTAAAAAATAGATATTTTGAAAATACCTTGACTTCAGAATTTGGATCTAAGGATATGATACTTTGGAAAAGAGATTCTTTTGTTTTCACAGACAGTGACACCCTATGAATTGCTTCCATCCCAATATGGTATGATAGACCATGCCTTCCTGAAAGGTTGCTGTGAACACCTTCAAAAAATTACTTCACTCAATTGATGACTTAGATGAACCTAGCACACAGGTTATACCCTGAAATATCTGATTAACAGTGCCCCATACAGCAGGAAGCAGTTTGGAGAGAAATAACTGTGCCAATATTCCCAAATATTGTTTATAAATGTTCTTTTACATTTAAAGAAGGATATGATATAGGTATGAATAATTTACATTGATATGGATTTTGCTTTAGTGATTTAAATTTAAGGTCAATTTTGTTATATGTATATATGTTTCTGCTCTTGATTAAGGTATTGTGATTGTGTAGTTCATTTAAAAATGTAATGAATATAGGTTGTTAATAGATAATCATAATAGTCAAGTTTGTAGTCAGGTTAGTTTAGATTTTCTAGATGTACATATATATGTTTTAGATAGGCATTCTTCATATCTTTCAAAGATTATAGAATATGGCATTTTAAATGTTTTAATAACTTAGGGTTTTTCATGTCAATGAGACACTCTGCTCCTAGCAGCACCAATCTACTTCAAGAAGAAGATGGGCATCAAAGAGGATCCTTATGGAGTTTGATAGTCATTTGGGCAAGAAACTGCTCTTGCCTGGACTGTTGTATAAACTGGACACAAAGAACCCACAGAGAGAGGACTCCTAAACTTGCCTAAAGGTGAGATGATCTTTTGGGGTTCCTGATTCATGAAAGAGTCTGTGAGACACTCTGCAGGACACAGCAGATAGTGACTGAACTGCCTTTGAAATTTCCTGCTTCATGGAAATGTCTGCTGGATACTATGGGCTTGTAGGCCGAAGATGGATGCCCCAACGGTACAGAGGAACTTTGGGTGACTGTCAAGGCAGCGAGATGTCTCTGTCATTTCTAGAGTTTGAAAGTTGCTTATTTCTTGTTTGCTTAGGTAATATTGTATCTTTCTGGAGTCTTTGATGGAGTTGAAGAATAGTTAGTTATAGTTTTCCTTAGTTATGATAAAGATAAAATAGATGTAAATATTGTAATTTTTACTTTATAACTGTTTTGTTATATGTAATTTTGCTATGTTAAAGTTAAAGCCTTCCTTTTTTTTTTGTTTAAACAGAAAAAGGGGAAATGATGGAGGAAGGTCATTGGTTAAAAAATAAAGCAACTGCTTGGCCCTCATAGGTTAGAACATAGGTGGGTGGGGTAAACAGAACAGAATGCTGGGAGGAAGAGGAAGTGAGCTCAGACTTGATAGCTCTCCTCTCTGGGGCAGACACGATGAAGCTCCGACCCAGGATGGACGTAGGCTAGAATCTTCCTGGTAAGCGCACCTTGGGGTGCTACACACATTATTAGAAATGGGATAGTCCAGGTGCGAGAGTTAGCTGAGAAGAGGCTAGATATAATAGGCCAAGCAGTGTTTAAAAGAAAACAATTTGTGTGTTGTTATTTCAGGTAAAGCTAGCCGGTGGTGGGGCTGGGTGGTGAAATGCAACCCGCAGCTCCCACAACAGCACTGAGCTCATTTTTTTTTTTGGCCATCTACTGCTGACCATGCTGCCTACTCTTGGGAGTAGTTTGTTTCCTCAGTTAAACTCCCTAAGAGAAAGCTATATTTTTATTGGTAAATAATCATCAATGTAATTTACTCCTAATGAAACCACTGCTGAGAAACTGTTAAATTTTAGTCCTGCTACCTTAGTTTTCCTACACATTGAGATCTACAGACATGACATTAAATCACCATCAAGATTTACAAAACAATGTGACCATCCTGAGGCCATGTTGTTGTCTATGGTTCTTGCTGCTACTGGGGTCACACTGATTTGAGCAGCCTGTGCTACTGCCTGAGACCAAAGTGACACTCGGGTCCATGTGGCAGTCCAGGGTCTCATCTGATCCCATAGCCCTACAGCAGTCAGAGTCTGTGATGTTGTCTGTGGCCTGTGTTACTACCAATAGGCAGGTGGAAGACCTTGGTCTGGACTGCCACCTGAGACAACATGATGTCCAGACTTGAACTACCACTGAGGACCATTTCTGTGTCTGTACTCCTGATGCATCTGGTGTCTGTGTTGGATGTCTACAGTCTGTGTAACCTCCAGATGTCATGTGAATGAACATGGTCTACACTACCACCTGAAGCTTTGTTTTTGTCAGCGGGTGTAGTAAGGTATAGAGGGAGGCTCTGTGTTGGTTCCCATTGACCTGGGTAGCTTAGACCAGAAATAATCACATAGAAACTGTATTAATTAAATCACTGCTTGACCCATTAGCTCTAGCTTCTTATTGGCTAATCTCTTACATATTAATTTAACCCATTTCTATTAATCTGTATATTGTCACATGACAGGCTAATGTTCCCAGCATCTATCTATGTCTGCTACTTGCCTTCTCTCTGACTCCACCTTTCTTTCTCCCAGCATACAGCCTAGCTTTCCCTCCAAGTTCCTTTCTTCCCTGCCATGGTCTCAAAGCAGTTCTTTATTAACCAATAAAGCAACACATAGACAGAAGGACCTCCTACACAAGGGGGCAGCAATTAGCTGGCTCCATTCCTCACTAGCCCTGGGGAGCTGGCCCAGTCCCTCCTTGGGGGTAGGGAGGAAGCGTCATGGTGGAGGTCTACCAAAGAAGTTTACATTTAGGGCCTTGAGGTGGGCCAACCCCAAATCCAACCCAATTATGTCCTGCTGGAGACTGTGATGGGATGGGCCCTGTGGAACCCCAACTGCAGGATCTCCCCAACTTGGTTAACCATAGGGTAACTGAGAGGAATCTCAGTGACCATCCAGTATTGATGGCAGAAGCGAGAGACCTTGACCCAGACCCATGACTCACCGCAAGAATCTTACAAGTTATAATATTGGGGCAAAAGAATATATTGTGTGACATACCACAGCTCCCAATGCCACTACAATGATGGCTTTGTGAAGGAGAGGCCGGAAAGATGGAGTAGTCATGAGATTTTTTTAAAATTTGATTTCTGTTTTTTAAAATTTTCTTTTTGGGTACAGGGTAAAAGGGTGGAGGTCAAACAGAGAAGGCCTGGGAAATGAGTGGATTGGGATGCATGATGTAAAATTTTCAAAGAGTCAATATAAGTTTAAAAGAAAACGAATGTTGATGGAATGACACAGAATATAAAAATGAAAAAAAAAAAACAATCCCAACTTCATCCCAATGAAGTAGTTGTACATTTAAAATGCTAAATAAGAAAATAAGTAAACCCACCAATGTGATTGAATTCTATTTCTTGAAGTACTGGTTACTAACCAGAGCCCTGGAAAGAAAATAAGCCAATTAATGGGATTACTATCACAACAACATCAAAAAGAAGACTTATTAAAAGAAAACCAGAATGGGATATTCTTACCCTAAGTGGAGTTTAAAGATATCAGTGCTTTAGAAGTTCATACTTCAACAAATAAAGGAGTGTGTGTGGTTAAAACAGATTAAGTGCGATAGAAATGAGAGAAAATTATATGGGTCCTAAGCAAGAGAAATAAAATAGCCATGGACGCAGATGTAACAACTATAAAATCTTATCAGCTTAAAATTTTATTTAAGGAAGGAGATATATAGTGCAAAAGACATGCCATTTTATATTCCTGGAAACTTCTGGTGATTAATGAGAAATTATTTTGATGAGTCTCTTATGAATTCTTCTCTGTAATCCATTAGTAAAGACAATGTAAAATTTAGTAAAAATTTTAAATCATTAACCTTATTTCTGTGAGCTATCAAAGTCACTTATTAGTTTTGTAAATATGACATAGTTTTTATTAAAGAGGGAAATGTCTTCATTATTCTCACATTAACAGTAAGAAATAATTCTAAATTTTATGTTATCATGAATTGAAATTAAATCTTTGTTGACTTTTGCTAAATTGAGTTTATTGCCACAAGTGTTATTTTACATTGCTTTTTGCTTGTCTCTAACATAAAAGAATAGCCTAAAAGTTTTAATTAAATTTCGTCTGAACAATTGTCTCATTGCCACCGTTCTATTTACTGGACCAAGTTAAGGCTGGTGGGGATTAATTTTTCATTTTCCTCTCCCAATAAAGCTAATATTAAAACTCACATCAAATGTTCTCTCTGTCGCCTTTCCCTTTCCAACTTCTTTTTTGGACTTTAAATCATCCTTAGCTGTTTTTATTCTTCTATACAAGTCCAATGAATAACTGGTTTTCTGTCTTTTCTTTTTTCTTTCTGTCTTTTTTTGTTTTTTTCTTTATTTCTTCCTTCCTTTCTCTTTCTTTCTTTCTTTTTTTCTTTCTTTCCTTTCTTTAAATTCATTTTAATTCTAACCACAGTTCTTCCTCTCACTCCTTCTCCTGGCCCCTGCCAAGCCTCCTTTCCTTCCAGTCCACACCCCCCATCCACTCCTCCCAAAGGGTAAGGCGTCCCATGGGGAGTCAACAAAGTTGAAGCACATTACGTTGAAGCAGGACCAAGTCCCTCCCCTCTGTTTTAAGACTGAGCATGACATCCCACCATAGGGAATGGGCTCCAAAAAGTCAGATCATGCACCATGTATATAGATCCTGAACCCACTGCCAGGGGAACCTCACATAGACAAGGCTACACAACTGTTTCCTATTTGCAGAAGGCCTAGCTGAGTCCCGTGTGGGCTCCACAGCTGTCTGCCTAGAGTTTGTAGTTCCCACAAGCTTTCTTTAGCTGTCTGTAGGTTTCCTGGTCATGATATTGAGACCCCTACTCCTCTCTTCAACTGGATTTATGAAGCATGGTTTGGTGCTTGGCTGTGGATATCTGCATCTGCTTCCATCAGTTACTGGATGAAGGCTCTATGATGACCATTATTTTCTACATTCTGTATAAACACAGAAAGGAAACACTGGGGTGTTATTTTTATGAATATTCATATTTTTGAAAAATACCAAGAATATTATAGAAAGTGGTTGTGAAGTGAACAGATTTTCTATTATGAAATGTTGATATCAGTCCTACAGTGCACAAGTAATTTATGTTTGGACTGAAGTGTTTCTCTGCTAATATATTGAAAGATGATTAGCAAGTATAAACAAATAGTACAAAAATACCTTAAAGTTTCAAAATTTAATGTGTAATTTAAAATTTAATTTAGTGTTTAATGCCTCATGATATTGACAAAGTTTACCCAGATTTTATAATGAGTTCTTAGAAACTGTAGCAAAAATCTCAGTCTTCATAAAAAACCAATAGGTAACTAAAAGCATGGCAAAAGTCTGCCACCTCTGTCCTACTTGAACTCCTATCCTTATTTTGCTCAGACTCATGCTTAACGCTGCATGAAGCTGTGAACATCAGTCAAAGTGTGTCTGTTTACAGCTTACTGACAGCTGACCTATCTCAATCTCCTCTCAGGCTGAATTCACACAGATAAGAAAAACTAAAGGATTTTGTTCTCCTTTGATACAATGAATTTTACTGGGTATCTAAGAAGTTCTTTAAAGTCTGGTTTCATTTTTTTCTCTTTTATAATTTTCTTTTAAGGTATCTTTCCTTTTATTGAAAATACATCTTTTCTTTCGTATGTCCTGAGTATGCTTTTTCCTCCTTGTATTGCTCCAGATTTCCTCCTACTTCCCCTCCCCCTCACTGGCAACATAAAATGCTTTCTGAACATAGCACCATTAGCACAGATGCTAAAATCAAAAAAATAATAAATAGCACATCATGAAACTGAAAAGTTTCTGCATGCCAAAGGAAACTTTCATTTAGATAAAGTGGCAGCCTACAGAATGGGAAAGATTTTTTAAATCTCACATCTGACAGAGGGCTAATATCCAAAATATATAAAGAACTTAAGAAACTAGATGTCAAACAAATAAATAATCCAATGAAAATGGGGTTCACATATAAATGGAAAATACTCAAAAGAGGAATGGCTGAGAAACATTTAAAGAAATATTCAACATCCTTGGCCATAGGGAAATATAAACAAGAACTACTTTGAGATTTTATTTTAATCCATCAGAAAAACCAAGATCTAGGGAAATGTAAACAATAACTACTTTGAGATTTCATTTTAATACACCAGAAAGGCTAAGATCAATAACACACATGACAGCTCATTCTGGCTGGATGTGGGGAGCAAAGAACACCCCTCCATTTTTGGTGTGAGTATAAATATGTACAGTCATATGGAAATCAGTGTGGCAGTTCCTTGGGAAGATGGGAATTGATCTATCTTCCAGACCCAGCTATACCACTTGATCATATACTCAAATGTTGTGTCTTCCTACCACAGAGATACTTGCTCAAACATATTCATTGCTCCTTTAATTATAATAACATGAAGTTGGAACAACCTCAACTACACTCAAAAGAAGAGTAGATTAAAAAATGTGGCACATTTATACAATGTAATATTACTCAGTTAATTAAAAAATGAAATAAAGAGATTTGAAGGTAAATGGATGGTACTAAAAAAAAATATCCTGAGTGAGGTAATCCAGGTAGGTTAGAAGTAGACTAGTTTTGGATGGATGGAGGAGTGGAATAAAAGGATCGGCTGGAAAGGGTGAGAAAAAGGGGATCTAGTGAGGGAATAAAGAGAAAGACAGTTAAATATAAAATTCATTTGAGTAGTATGGAAAACAAATACAATAGAAGCTACCCAAAATACTTACATACATGAAGATAATCTAAATGTAATCTTCAAATAATGATGAGACAGAGCCCCTGATGGATATCTCTTGCCATCGCAGGAAGCTTCCATACAGGGATTGGGTTACATAGAATTGAATGTTGGTTGAAGGGGTACTATGGGAACCCCTAAGTACTCCCAAGCTGTCACCAAGACTATAGATTATTGTTCACAAATAATGGGAAGGATCTATTGCTTAAGAGAACACTTATACCACTCATTGAACATGGAGAAGTTGGACTGGAGTCTACACAGAACCTTCATTTCTTCATGCTAGAATCTGATACAGGAAGGTACTCTGTATTCTATCAAAGAAGAAATGTAAACACGAATGAAGTATGGACTTTTTTTTTATTCTTCTGAAAAATTGCTTCTCTTTATAATAGTAATGGTTCTCCTGGAACTCTCTCTCTCTCTCTCTGTAGGTCAGACTGGTCTCGAGCTCACAAAGATTCGCCTGCCTTTGCCTCCCATGAACTCTCTCATCTACAAGGTATCCTGCCTGCAAGATATGATGGTGCAAGGGTGACAAAACCTTGTGGGAGTAACTAGCCAGTATCTTTTTTGACTTAAGAACTACTCCCTGAGATGGAGTAGAAATAATATATTGTAAAGATAATTCTTTTTTTTTTTCTTTGTTTTTGTTTTTGGTTTTGGTTTTTCGAGATAGGGTTTCTCTGTGGCTTTGGAGCCTGTCCTGGAACTAGCTCTGTAGACCAGGCTGGTCTCGAACTCACAGAGATCCGCCTGCCTCTGCCTCCCAAGTGCTGGGATTAAAGGCATGCGCCACCATCGCCCGGCAATTCATTTGTTTTTTAAAATACTTTTCTTATTTTTTTAAATTTATTTAAACTTTTTTTTTCCAAATTGCCACTCCATTCCCTCCTTCCACTCCCCTCCCTCTCCCTCCACAGACCCACCCATGCCATCCCCTCCAATCTTAAGAGAGGGCCAAGAACGCACCCTGTGTAAAGTCCCAGGCTTTCCCTACTCATCTAGGTTGTGCAAGGTTTACAACCATAGGGAATAGGATCCCAAGAAGCCAGTACATGCAGTAAAGACAAATCCGAGTGTCACTATCAGTGGCCCCACAGTCTGCCCTCTTCAAAGGGGCTTGATTGTTCCCATGCTTGTTCACTCCCAGTCCAGTTGGAGTTGGTGAGCTACTATTAGCTCAACAAACTGTCTCAGTGGATGAACCTCTCATGGTCTTGAATTCTTGCTCGTACCCTCACTCCTTGGAAACAACCTAGATGCCTTTCAACTGAAGAATGGTTAAAAAAAGTGTGGAAAATCTGCACATTAGAGTACTACTCAATGGAAAAAATAATGACATCTTGAATTTTGCATGCAAATGTATGGAATTAGAAAACACTATCCTGAGTGAGGTAATCCAGACCCAAAAAACAAATATAGTATGTATTCACTCATTAGAGGATTCTAGCGCCATAAACAAAGGTCATTAGGCCTATAGTTTGTGATTCTAGAGAAACTAAGTAATAAGGTGAGCCCAAATAAAAACATATATAGACCCACCTGGAAATTGGAATCAGAAAAAAATTTGAGAGCATGGGGGCAGAATGGTAGAAAGAAGGGGTTGAGGACAACTTGAAGGAATGGGATAGTCGAGATGGAGGAAGGACAGATATGAGAGCAAGGAAAGAGATATCTTGATTGAGGAAGCCATTATAGAGTTAGCAAGAATCCCTGATCTAGAAAAATGCCCAAGAATCCACAGGGATGAGCCCAGCTAGGACCCTAAGCAATAGAGGAGAGGGTTTCTTAACTGGCCTTACACTGTAATCAGACTGATGATTATCTTAAATATCACCATAGAACCTTCATCCAACAACAGATGGGAACAGAGGCAATGACCCACATTGGAGCACTGGACCGAGCTCCCAAGATCCAGTTGAAGAGTGGAAGAAGTGAGAATATGAGCAAGGAATTCATTTGTATTGTAATAAATAAAGCTTGTCTGAACATCAGAGAGTAAAACAGCCTCACTGGTCAGCTATATAGACCAGACAGTAGAGGCACACACCTTTAATCCCAGTAGAAACACGAGTTTGCCATAGGAACCAGGCAGTAGTGGTTCATATCTTTAAACCCAGTACTAGAGAGGAATATAAAAACGGAGGAGACAAGTTTCAAGCTCAGTCTGATTCTGAGATTACTGGAGGCAGGATCGCCATTTTCAGACTGAGATAAAGGTAGGAACCAGTGCTGGATGCTTTGCTTTTCTGGTCTTCAGATTGAACCCTACTGTCTGTCTCTGAGTTTTTATTAATCATGTTACAATATATTAAAACCAGAGCAACCAGTGGGAAGTCCAGTCAGTTCAGATTATGAGTCTGGAGTTATGAGAAAAACAGCAAAATTATGTAAAAACAACTTCCTGAATTCTTGGAAACCAAGGAAAATAAGGTAAAATAAGAACATCCAATACAGGATGACCATAATTTAATAGTTATTAGTACCGCAAGGTGTGTGTTATTGTTCATATCCTTAACATCATTGTTTAAAAATCACTGCTTAGGCCTAGGATAAGGAATCTGTTCAGGCTATTGCCCTACTGCAGCGTTTGAAATTCCCAAACAACAAATGTTTAGAGCGGAGACCCTTTTGATGTGAAGCTGAAACTCATAAGTCAGAAGGTTTGTGTGTGTGTGTGTGTGTGTGTGTGTGTGTACATGTCAGAGTGCATGTGTGTGCGCATGTGTAAGCCTGTATATATGTGTGTGTGTTTGTGTGTGCCTGTACATGTTTTCTGTTATTCTACTTTGCTCATTTTTAAATTATTGTTAGTTTTGTTTGTCTGTTTGCTTGTTTTTTTAGAGGTGAGAGGAAGAAAGGGTGTGGAGTTGAATGGGTGTAGCAGTGGGAAGGATCTAGGAGGAGCTGTGGAAGGGAACAGTGATCAGAATACATGTACAAAAACAGATTATAATTAAAAATATCCGAAGATTTTATCCTGGTTTGGATTTATGTGTGTGCAAGTTTCCCTTTGTTTATGAATAACATCCTATATTAAATACAGTGGAGATAACTGGTCATAGGGTAAAGTAGCATGGTTTCTTTTAAAATATAATGTGCACTAGTTAATAAAACATACGCTTTTTTGTTAAGGCCCTGAAACTATCCTCACAGTTACTGGTAATTCTGAAGACTGTATTCATAACATAAGCAAGCATAGTTTGTTAATAATAATGTAAAATGCTAGCTAGTGAAAAGACCTCCTGTTTGGACAAATGAACAGCTTATCCAATTGGCAATTTCTTTACACCGTCCTAAGTTATGTTTACCACCTTTTCTTTAAATTGCTCTATCAAAAGTATGTGTGTGTTAATTGTTCTCTTCTTTTGTGACAATGTTTCATATAAGCAATCATTTTATTTTAAAACATTGTGGCAAGGTATCATCCAGGCCACATTTGTCAAAGTAAGTCATGACCTTGAACCTCTCATTTTCTTGTCTTTGTCTTCCAAGTGTAGGAATTGTTAGCATGAACACTATGATTTAATTTAATGAAGGTTGTATTTTTAGGACAGCTGTAGGAAACTGGACTTCATGAAATGACACACTAAGAAGTAAAATATAGCCGGTTTCATCGCTCATCGTACTACCCATTCCTACTGTGATACTATTCCTTCCTTGTTTTCCTTTTACATTTTAGTGCCTGCAAATTATAATTAAATATTGGATATAGAAATTTTTACAGGTTGTGAAAGCCTCCTTAATGAAGTTTTCTTCTCGTTATTAATGAAGAAAAATTGATTTTATTGTTATTATTTGCTCTCTACTTTTTCTTGTGCACTCTAACCAGGTTGCCACTGTTGATTTCTGTCTTTTAGTTGAATTATCATTAATTGCATGACTGATTATAGTTGGTATTTAATACACAGATAGTATTAAATTATTATTTATAATAATGCATAGATAGCATTAAACTATTAATAAGAAAATAATTCAATGATCGTTAAATTAGTCAGGCTTTCTGTTTTTAATGATACAGCTCTTCAGTAATCTTTAATTTATGCATAAAAAGATTCATAAATATAAAATGTTATGTACATATTAACATAGAAATATAGACATATTTCTATAGGTGTGAATCTTTTCATATATCCAATAAATTTATATTATAAAATATATAATTCTATAAGTCTTCATGTATCCAATATGCAGAGAGATAGATGCATAGACAGTATGTAGAGAGAGGACACAGTTTATTTTGCTATCTTTATATATATTTATAACATGTTATATGAGCAGTTAATCAATATTACCATGTATAAACTTGCAAAGATGCTTTTTAAAATACAAAATACTCCAATTCTGGGAAGCACCAGAATCAGGGACTGTCAGGGGCATCAGGAAGAGCCATGGAATACTCTTCCACTATGTGTGAGAGACACCACATGGCATCGGCACACAGCTCTGGGGTTTCTCCATCCCAGTGTTCTGCTCCAAGAGTTGAAGGTTGTGTTGGTCCTCTCTCTGTCAGGCTATATGACACATTTTTGTTTTTTATAGTAGATGTAATGGACATGGAGTAGGGAGAGACCAACTAATGGTCACTTCCAGAGACGCGGACTCACATGGAATTCAGGACTCTTTCTGGGTGTAGTTAGTTTACGGGAGAGGAGACATCAGGAAGATGTGACATGAACCCAGAATGCTTCCAAGCCAGTGTTCCATTTCACACTTACCTTTAAGGTTGTGGTACTATTTCCATGAAATCTAAGATGCAAACATGCGTATTTTTTTCCTGGTTATTCAATACAGACTACAAAATAATAATGAATTGTATCATAATCAAACACAAAGTAAAATTTTATTTTATATAAGTCACATATTGTAATTGTCAATTCTAGATTGGTCTTATTTTTCAGGTAAATGCTGAATCCACTATAATAGCAAAATGTTTGAACTCTGCCCATGAGGTTTTGTATCATGATTTTCTTTCAAGTATGAGCATGTATGCCTTTGTTCCAACTTGACATCCCATAGCCCGTTTTGTCAGTCACAAGCTACACTCTTCCGCAGTTAGCCCAATATGCTCTTCCTATGTTTCCCTATGTTGTTCTAGTGTGCCTGCATATACTAACCTGCATCCTAACGTGCATCCATTTGTTTATTGGGAATCTGAGAAGCAGGACGCACTGACAGTCCCTTTTGACTCTTTTCCATATGCACAGATTGTAGATAAGTCTCAGGTCACAGATGGCAAAGTTCTTTTCAAATAGCTGTGATTAGAACTATTATTATCTATACTGCCTAGTCACACTTTTTTTAAAATTTTTTTTTTTATTGAGAAAAGGAAAAAAAAGTTTCCGCTTCCTCCCAGCCTCCCATTTCCCTCCCCCTCCTCCCACCCTCCTCCCCCTGCCCCCACTCCTCTCCCCCCCCCTCCATTCCAAAGAGCAATCAGGGTTCCCTGCTCTGTGGGAAGTCCAAGGTTTTCCCCCCTCTGTCCATGTCTAGGAAGGTGAACATCCAAACTGGCTAGGCTCCCACAAAGCCAGAACATGAAGTAGGATCAAAACCCTGTGCCATTGTCCTTGGCTTCTCATCAGCCCTCATTGTCCTCCATGTTCAGAGAGTCCAGTTTTATCCCATGCTTTTTCAGTCACAGTCTAGCTGGCCTTGGTGAGCTCCCAATAGATCAGCCCCACTGTCTCAGTGGGTGGGTGCACCCCTCGTGGTCCTGACTTCCTTGTTCATGTTCTCCCACCTTCCGCTCCTCATTGGGACCTTAGGAGCTCAGTCCAGTGCTCCAGTGTGGGTCTCTGTCTCTATCTCCATCCATCACCAGATCAAGGTTCTATGGTGATATGCAAGTAATGTGGCAGGATACAAGATCAACTCCAAAAAAATCAGTCTCCCTCTTATACACAAAGGATATGGAAGCAGAGAGGGAAATCAGAGAAGCTTCACCTTTCACGATAGCCACAAACAGCATAAAATATCTTGGGGTAACTCTAACCAAGGAGAGTGAAAGATCTATTTGACAAGAACTTTAAGGCATTGAAGAAAGAAATTGAAGAGGATACCAGAAAATGGAAGGACCAACAGGTGAGAATCTCAGATATTCACTGGAAAGCCCTGACCTCTAGGCCCTAGCCCCTACTCTTTCTCTACCGACAGCATCCCAGTGATCCAGTGAGCAGGCAGCAATACCCTCTCCTGCCATCCACCTCCTGGCTTGTCACCAGCAACCACTGGTCCCACTGGCCTTAACTGCACCTGGAGTGACAGGACCTCCAGGCCCACTGACCCTTACTGCACCTGGAGGGACAAGACCAGTGATCACCAAAGCCCCAGGCCCAAACTGCACCCAGAGAAAGAGGCCCCGACTGAATTTGGAGTAAGAGTGACCACCTGAAGTACCTGCATCAACTGTGCTGATTAGAAGAAGGATCTGCAGGCTCCACCTGACTGATTGGAGGAAGAGGTGGGTAGATGGCAGTATAAGAATACATTCAACAACACAGAGAACAGTATGGTAGCACCAGAAATTAGTGCTTCTTTATCAGCAATTCCTGAACAGCCCAAAACAGATGAAGCAGAGAGAAATGACATTAAAAATAACTTTACTAAGATGATAGAGGTCCTTAAAGAAGAAATGAAAAATTTCCTTAAAGAAATGGGGAAAATACAAACAATAATGGAAGAAATCAATAAATCCCTTAAAGAAACCCAGAAAATCAGGGGAAAAAACAATAAAACAGGTGAAAGAAACAGTTCAAGATTTAAAAAGCTAGTTCCAGGACAGGCTCCAAAACCACAGAGAAACCCTGTCTCGAAAAACCACAATAAATAAATAAATAAAAAGGGAAATAGAGGCAATAAACAAAACAAACCTCAACAGATACAAAAAGTTGAAATAACCCCCCTGTATCTTATCAAATCACCATGACTTAATGTTAGAATTCAATAGCAACACTAAATGCAGAAATCTTACATACTCATAGAAATTGAATAATGCTGAACTGAATGATTCTTAGGTCAACAAAAAATAAAGAAATTCTTCCTAGAATTCTGAGACAATGAATCCAGAACATTCCCCAAACTATGGGACAGTGTGAAAGCAGCGCTAAGAGGAAAGTTCATATCACTAAGTGTCTACATAAAGAAAGTGGAGAAATCTCACACTAGCAACTTAAGAGCACACCTGAAAGCTCTAGAATAATAAGAAACAGCCTCACCCAGGAAGAGTAGATGACATGAAATAATCAAATTGAGGGCTGAAATACATAACCAGGAAACAAAGAAAACAATACAAAGAATCAATGAAATAAAAAGCCGGTTCTTCAAGAAAATCAACAAGATAGACAAAACCTTATCCAAACTAATCAAAACACTGAGAGAATATCCAAATTAACAAAATCAGAAACGGAAAGGGGAACATATCAAGAGACACTGAGGAAATTCAGGAAATCATTAGGTCATACTTTGAAAACCTGTACACCACAAAATTGGAAAATCTAACAGAAAAGGACAATTTTCACCATGAAAATATTAATTAAAGCCTTTGTCAAGAATTCATTAAGAATCATAATTTTAGTTGATTTGATCAGATTATTTTTTTCTCATGTGTCCCCATTAAAAGGAAGATGGCTACAAGCCAAATTCTATCCTAAACTTTTGTCTTCTCATTCAGAACAATATATTTAAATTCTTAATAATTTATTAATTCATATTATCCTCCATTCTTTAAATATATGTGATGGAGGAAGGTCATTGGTTAAGTAATAAAGAAACTGCTTGGCCTCGTAGGTTAAAAAATAGGTGGGAGGAGTAAACAGAACAGAATGCTGGGAGGAAGAGGAAGTGAGCTCAGAGGCCATGCTCCCCTCTCCCGGGCAGACACGATGAACCAAGCCTCCAGGTCAGACATGCTGAATCTTTCCCGGTAAGACCGGTGCTACACAGTATATTAGAGATGGGTTGATTGGAATATCAGAATTAGCCAGTAAGGGCTAGAGCTAGTGGGCCAAGCAGTGTTTAAATGAATACAGTTTGTGTGTTGTTATTTCTGGTGCAAAGCTAACCAGGCAGGAGCCGGGCGGGACGAAAAGCAAACCCGCAGCTCCCACAACATATATGAGCTTGTATGGTATATACACATATGTACATTTAATGAGATTTTTTTTTTACTGAATGAACCAATATATTGAGTTACTTAGGATTTAGTATAGAATTATTTTTTGTTTTTTATTGATTTTTATTGAGCTCTACATTTTTCTCTGCTCCCCTCCCTGCCTCTCTCCTCCCCACTTCAACCCTCTCCCAAGGTCCCCTTGCTCCCAATTTACTCAGGAGATCTTGTCTTTTTCCTATATAAGTGTTCACTTCATAAACTTGGAACTTCATTCCTAGTAAAATAGAATGTTTAAAAATTTCCTTCTCATGTAGTCATAAATGATGTCAATGTGCTTGTTCTTGATGTATCTTGTTTTCAGAAATTTACTAAATAGATGTTCTCGTCACACAAGTCATTGAATACTTAGTTTTATTTCCTCTTCTTTGATTTCATGTCAGTGGCTAGAACCTAATAAACTCTATGAAAGGTGGCAGTTGCTGCTCTTTTATTTTTGTCTTCATGTTACCAGACAGAATTGTCATATTTGAAACAGAGTATACCACATCAGGTTTTTAGTCCTTATTAAAGGAATTCCCCACTCTTCTCCACTAATGGATATTATATGTGTGTGCTATATATAAGCAGCCACATGTTTCCTGAGATCCCTGGTCATTTGAAAGTTGAGCATCAAAATACCTGCTTCATTTTAATACTCTCTTTAATTCTTTTATGATCATGGGGAAAAGATTTCTTTTTAAATATAAGAACAAGGATAATTCAACATAAACACTACAATGTTTTACATGTTCTTATATAGAACAAATAAAACCCTCTTTACTGAACCCTAGTCTTCAGTAAGAAGAGAATCTGGTAAAAAGAGTTTTCTATTTTTAACTTAAACATTGATTCCATCTGCAGTTTTTCTCTGGCCTCTGGTTTCGTGTGTGTGTGTGTGTGTGTGTGTGCATTAGTGCTTGTGTGTGTGCTGTTTTCTTGTGTTTCTACAGCTGAACCTAGACCTCACATGCTAGCTGAGCTATCTGTTACAGAGCTCTCTAGCCTGGCCTTCATTTGCCCTTTTCAGTGACTTCCATTCAGTGCCTTATAGAAGTCTCTTCCTTAGGCCTTATGATGTTGGCCGTGATACTCTGTATTTTCCCCCCAAACAGTGAAGTGTTTATGGGGATAATAGTCATCATCTTCCTTTCCTATGTCCAAAATATATGTTGGATTAGTTCCGTACACGTAAGTAATGCTTATTGAATACTCTGTTATCGCAATCCTTTGTAATTATCAGTGTTCAGTTCAGTTTTACTTGCCTTCTGAAACAATCCCATTTTGAACTTTTTTTTGGAATACAGGCTTGTTTCCTTTCTTTTCTCAAGTCTGATGTGTAGCTCTTTCACGACAAACTCCCACTTTCCATTTTTACTGCCAGTGCAGATTTCCTCAGACAGCAGGATAACCTTCAGTGTCAAGGCTAAGTTCTCCATTTTCATTAGTGTTCTGCATCCTTTGATTTCCACTACATGAGAAAATTAGAGCCCCGAGGTTTAATGGAGTCAGGATGCCCGTCTTTTTGTTACTAACACTGGGGATGGTTGCATTCAGAGGGAAATACAGAGAGATCTGTGAACTACTACCATGTTATATCCGTCATCTGTTTATTTTCACAGTGGTTCTTGGAAGAGAGTTGATACATGCTCAACTTGGTTTCTTCATCCATCTGTGGCTATCTGAATACTTCAGCTTCTTCAAAAGATGTGGTCTATGACATCTGAACTCCAATTTCCAAATGACATTATCACTCACTTACTTCACCTAAATTAAAACAAAATTTTATTTAAAAATAATCTATCAATTTTCATTGAAATACAAAGAATCCTTTTTTGTCTATAATTATACTCATTATTCTTATGTTTATTATTGGTATAAATAATACTTATTTCCACTTATTTGCATAAGCACCTTATTTTAGGGGTGTTTTTTTATATCATTATTCTCTCCTGTTATTATTTTTCAGAGTTTATTCTTTGGGTCTTACTCTGTATTAGCACTTTACTTGCTGGTGTAATATTCAAAGCAAGTATGTGAAGAAATCTGCTGTTTTAGGATAAATCACATGGGGATAGGGGAAAGAAACACTGAACAATAAATCACATATAAATACCAATTAATAAAAATTATAATTGTGAACTTTATTATAAGGTAAAAGTTTTTACATGAACATAAAATGAACATAAGTTAAATTGTCATCTTTAAAACATTAGAAGCTAACAAGGGAAAATTGTAATGAGATAAAAGAATCAAAAATTCTTTGTTGAAGGATAAGCATATGATAATCTTAAGTAGAAGGTGATTACTGGCTTCATTGAGATTGCAAGATATGAAGCAAAAGATCATTTGAAAATTGAGTTACCGAGAACATATGGTTTTGTATTTGTGCCATAATTCTTTATGGACCTAGTAGAATATAAATCCCCCGACTATGCGGATCTTCCTAAGTCTCCAGGTAAGGAATTTAAATTACTCTGTTAGTACAATGATATGATTGTGTGATTTTTCTGAGCTCTATTGGTCTTTAAATTCTATGAATCTTTACCAGTAATAAGTAGTTGTCGTAATATTATTTTCATATATTATTTCAGGACTTTTCAAGCCTTAGAGGCACTATCATTTTTAATTGTTGGAAGCTTCTTATTTTACAAATAAGTTCTAGTATCAGGATAAATATGTAGAAAGCTGATGCTGAGAAGAAAAGTAACCTTCTACACCTCAAGGGAGTCACGATTACAGAGGTAAAATAATTAATCTAGTTCTACACCTCTGTCATTTCATGCTAACCATTTAGCCTCACTCTGAAAGTTTAACAGAAAAAATATTCATCATTCCAAAAATCACTACTGTTGCTCCAGTGTCCAGAAACATCTTAAAGTCATTATTGCACTGCATATCTAATAACACTTGGGTGTCAAATAATTTGTGTTATAGAAGAGAACCTCTTTTGCTGTTTTCTTCCTATTGTAATGTGTCTTAATTGCACGACATAGGAGCTGAGTTTATGGTTTCTCTCTCTCTCTCTTCTTGTAATAGTGCTGATGTGTTATGGAACTGTGAGTACAACTTCTATGGTAATTGATGGGAACAAATTCATCTGGGATGTATTAACAGCGCTGCAGGCAGGGAGGCCAGCAATGAAAGGAAAGTAAATGGGTTCAGGAGCTCTGGAGACATTGGTGTTGCTGGAGGCAGGGAGGCAGGCATCCACTAATAACTACAGCTAAACAGTGGGAATAAGTAGATGTGAGGCTTGTCTCCCTGGTCATTATATATCATTTGCACTTTGTGGTTATACTCAATGTTGCTTTCCCAAACCAATTAGCCTTCAGCATGGTGCTAACTAGTGCAAATGTGACTCCTAGTAGGAATGATCACCGGACCTTTGATTTTATGTGCCCATGGTAATGATACACATTCCCTCTGCACTCTTAAAGAAGAAATATTTGTCTTTCAATCTTGAATACTTTTTCAAAAGGCCAGATTCCTTGTAAGTGACTTAGTGTGAATTTATAAAATTAAACCTTTACATTTTTAAATCGGGGACTATAAAGTTGAATAGTATAATACTATTTTTATTAAAACATTTAGTTTTGTTGATTAAATACTTGGACCACAGAGAATGAGCTACTTTCTGAAGATCTAAAATTCCACAGGAGCATTGTTTGAATAGAAACAAATGATAAAGCTCACCATCATTAGAATAATGAACAATTCAAAAACTTCAGTAAAATATTTTGAGTGTCTATGTTGTATTTTGCATAAAGTTTAGGATAGGAATAAGAAAATGTATTTAATCAGTACTTGAAAATAAATGAACAAAGATTGTTCCAATGTATGCACATGAAAATAATATGAAAATTATTGATTTCAATTAATAGTGAGAACCAGTAAGGAGAATACAAGCATCCCACCAGACCTATTAATTAGAGAAAGAATGATTTTTATGGAAGTCTGCATCCAGCAGAAATTGTAGATATATCTGTAAGTTGTGCCAATACCAGAAGTTACAGTTTTTCTAGATGGAGTTTGTATTTGCATCATGATACAGTGAGGAAAATGTAAAATATAGGTGGGTTCTAATCTGAATATAGGAATCTTTGTGTTATGAAACATGTCTTGTGTTTATTTCCTCAGAAAATGATACATTCTTTTCTTTTGCCATGGAAAAATTTATATGCTAAATAATAAAAATAAAAATGTAGGGATAGTGTGTGATTTATGATTTTCACACCCTTGACTTGCCAGTAAAACCCTATCTCATGGTTATCCACATATACTTGGTCTTGACACTAAAGATGGCATCAATCACCCAGTTGATTGTATATAAATATCCTTGTGTTTAAACATCTCTGTGAGTAATTCCTTAAACAGACATATTTCTTTGCAAATAAGGAATCCAGCATGAAGTTAAGTCTCATGTCCAGTTGGGAAGAATTTAATGACTTCAGCACCATATGGCATCTTCCTAGCTAGCAAGTCTCACTAAACATGAAAAAAAAATCTCCACAAAACAGCAGAGTGCAGCCTCCTTCTAAAATACTTAAAAAGTATTCAATATTTTGTCAGTCTTCAGTAGACATGTTGATGAATATGAATGCAATGGAGTTGTCTGAATTTGTGTATTCAATATGTATGGATTAAATATAAACCCAATATTAGTTGACTCCTGAGAGGGACACTGTGAATTATTTGTCATGTTTTCTTCCTTCTGTGTGATCCTTTCTGGAAGCATCAGCTACAGTCAAATTCTCCTGGGAAGAAGCAGCAATTAAGGACTGTGAAAATATAATACACACACACTCCCTCCCCCACTTGGGTTTTGTTTGGCTTGAAACTGTATAGGTTCTGATCATGTTGTCACAACCACTCTGTGACAGTGTTGTTATGTCTGGGAAACATTGTTTTATTATAGTTATCTACTGTTCTTGACTCTTACAGTATTTCCACTCTCTATTTGAAGATGGCCCTTGAACACTGGGAGCAATAATATAATATAAAGCTAAAATCTCCATAGGAAAGGGCAATAATATATATAAATATGGACCAATGGGGGATGGGACTAGAACAGGAGGATCAAACACAAATAGGGAGAGGAAAGAGGAATGAAGGAAGAAATACTGGAAAGACAGCTAAAATTAAGGATCACTTGACAAGTCAAATGGAATACAGTACAGTTTATTGAACATCTGTCCAGGCCCACCTGTCTTTTGGAGTTTCCATTAAGAAGTTAAGTGTTACTCTAATATGGTTTTTGTCCTCTCTGTATTTAATATTCTTTGTTTGTTTGTTAGTTTAGTGTTTTGATTATTATGTACCCAGAGAAGAAAGTACTTCCTGGTCCAGTCTATTTGATATTCTTTATGCTTCTTGTACCTTGATAAACACCCCCTTTGGTAGGTAAATACAATTTTTTTCTATGATTTTGTTGAAAATATTTTCTGTGCCTTTGTCCTGGGCTTCTTTTACTTCCAATGAGACTAGCCTCTAAGGTTATTATTCAAGTTCTTAAGTATTTAATTTCCAGATTGCCTTCAGTTTGATTTTTTTTTCTGATTCCATTTCTACTTTCTTATCTTGAACCATTTCATTCTTTTCTTTCTACTTGTTCTTGTGTTTTCATAGATTTCTTTGAGGGATTTTTAACTTTCTCTTTAAGAATCATTTTCATATCTGTAAAGTCTACTTTAAAGTTCTTGTTTTATGCTTCAGACACATTTTAATTTTCAGGGAATAGTATGGTAGCAATGCTGGGCTCTAGTGATATTTTCTTGGCTCTCATTGATTGTGCTTTTATGCCAATTTCTAAGCATCTTTGGAATGATTGAAATCATAGGTAACTCATGGCAATTCACAGATTAATAGAAATGTGTTAATTTAAAATTTAAGAGTTAGTTAATAAGGAACCTGAGCTAATAGGCCAAACAGTGTTATAATTTTTCAGTCTGGGTGGCTGGGAAATGAATGAGGAGTCTCTTAAAACATAATACTACTTAGTAACATTAAAAAGCATCCAGTTAACAAGTCAAATGTTCTTCCACTATGGTTTTCTAGATTCTTAATGTGAGCTAAGTATGTATGGTATACATATGAATCAGCTAAATTAATATTTATATGGTGCTGAAATACCCAATTGTTTAGTGTTCCATTAAGAAGTGAATCATAGTAGGCTTAATGTAGTAATGAGGGGAGCAGGCCTGCTTTTCGTCCCGCCTGGCTCTCGCATGGCTAGCTTTACTCCCAAAATAACAACACACACATTGTATTCATTTAAACACTGCCTGTCCCATTAGTTCCATCCTCTTATTAGCTAACTCTCACATCTTGATCAACCCATTTCTAATAATCTGTGTAGTACCACAAGGTGGTGGCTTACCGGGAAAGATTCAGCATGTCTGACCTGGCGGCTGGTTCCATTGTGTCTGCCCCAGAGAGGAGAGGCATGGTGATTGCCTCACTTCCCTCCCAGCATTTTGTTCTGTCTTCCCCGCCTACCTATGTTCTGACCTATCAGGCCAAGCAGTTTTCTTTATTAATCAACCAATGAAACAACAGATAGATAAAGACCCTCCTACATCAGCTTAATGACTCCCTTCATTTCTATAGTAATTCTATGATATTTTCCTTTGGTAATAATGACCATTACTGTTACTTTTCCCACTTATTTGATGACATTAGGAAAGAATATTTAGGTGATTTTTTGTTTCTTTGTTTGCTTTCATTTTTGTTTTGTTTTGCTTTTTTTTGTGTGAGTTTTTGAGACAGATTTTCTCTATATAACAGTTCTTATTATCCTCATGTTGTAGGTCATTTGGTCTATGTGTTGCTTTTATAAGTTAATGAATAAATAATTGGCTTGGTCTATAGCATGGGAGGAGCAAGAGAGTTAGAGAGATGTCATGGAGCCACTGCCAGAGTCAGACCTGCTGAAACATTGCCAGTAAGCCACTGCCACATCACAATATACATTTTAATAGAAATGGGTTAAATTAATATGTAAGACTCAGCCAATAAGAACCTAGAGCTATGGGCCAAGTAGTGATTTAATTAATACAGTTTCTGTGTGGTTATTTCATGGCTGGGTAGCTAGGACCAATGAGTAGCCCCCTCCCTCAACATCCTGGTATAAGCTTTATAGATTTTCTTTACTAATCAATCAATGAAACAATAGATAGATAAAGACCTTTAGTCTGACCTTGAATTCACAGAGATCTTTCTGCCTTTGCCTCCAGAGTGCTGAGATTAAAGTGTCTGCCATCACTGCCTGGCCATTATGGTTTTTTGTTTGTTTATTTTATTTTATTTTTTGTTTTTTTCTACCTTTCAAAGGTTGATGGTCCTTCAAATAATATTTCTATGTAAAACTTGCAAATGCACTTTGATAAAATAAGCAGCTTCAGATAAGATCATACTGAATTAAAATGATGGATTCTCAATCAAATGAGAGGAATCTTTAGCAAAAAGAAGAAGAAGAAAAAGAAGAAGGAGGAGGAGGAGGAGGAGGAGGAGGAGGAGGAGAAGGAGAAGGAGAAGGAGAAGAAGAAGAAGAAGAAGAAGAAGAAGAAGAAGAAGAAGAAGAAGAAGAAGAAGAAGAAGAAGAAGAAGGATCATGCAAAGAAGACACCAATTTGGGGAAGAAGGCTGGGCAGAGGGAGCAGCTCTTCACCATTTCTTCAGCCATCAGAAAAAGCTGGAGAAACAACAAAGCACTTCCCTCCAGGCTTCTCAGGGGACTGCGACCTACTGCCGTCTGTGTTTCATGCTGGCCATGAGGGATATGAAAAGATGACAGCATGCTCTTCTAATTCCTCAGGATTAAAACATTTTATTACAGCAGCCATGGGAAAACAAATAGCTTCATTTCCACAAACTCTAAAGGAAAGGACAAATAAAAACAGGGAAGGGACTTCAATTAAGAAATGTAGAACCTTCAAATGGGTTCATTTACGAAGCTGTTATAGATGAGATGTTTACAAAGGTGATCTTGGGGTTAAGAGAAGTTACATGATGAGGGCAACTGACTGATCTTCTGAGGCTTCAATAGTAAAATAGTGCACACAGTAAGACATGTACTTCAGACGTTTGTTGTCTTATGGTTACGGAGACAGATTCCATTCCCGTTGGTTTCTCAGGCTGCTGCTCTCAGTGAATTGCAGTTTCCCACTTTCTCTCTGTCTTCTCATGGGTGCTGTGTATGCATGCATGTGTGTGTGTTCGTGTGTGCATGTACATGTGTGTATGTATGCATATAATCATTATCTTCCAGTTTCTTCATTTTATTAAGACATCAATCAGATAAGATAAAGGTTCATGCTAACAGCTTTATTTCAATTTAATTATCCATTTAAAGACTCTCTAAATATGGACACAACTAGAAGTCTCTGGCAGCTAGTGTTTCACCAGAAGAATTTTAGTATTCAAATGAGTCTATAACATTGTTTTTTTTTCTTCTTCTCTTTTTTGACAAAGATATGTCCTTAGGGACCCTGAGAAGAAGAGACCTGAGCAATTCAGGAAATTGTGACCTTTATAGAGCCATGAAGGAGGCATTGATGGAACAGAGCCTGAAGAACAAATTCTCCTTTCCCTTTGTTTTGCTCTTGAAAGATCAGCAAGGCATCGCATATATGCATCTTAATCTCAGAGTCAGAGCAAAGGTGGCAAGGTTAGGGGCACATCTGAAGGATATGCCCAGACTGCTGGAACAGCAAAGTCACTTCAGGGAAACAACCTGTGGCCAGTTGTGTGGTCTAACAGCCTGCTTTGGAAAGTCAAACTATGATCTCACCTTGTAATGATTATTTTTGCTTTTTTTTTCAAATAGCACAGGTACTTTAGAATACCACAGAAGTAGGTACCTTTTCTTTAGATTAAGCTGTTGTGTATTAGGCAAGGTTGTTCTCTTGATGTACAAAATACTCTGAAACACAGCTCAAATGCTTCTGTTTCTGTATCTTATTTGTTAAATTGCTATAGGATCAGTATTCAAGGACCCAGTGAAATAATAGGATATATTTAACTGCAACAATTCCAAAGGAACATGTCTCACGAGGATAGCATGCTAAAGCACCCCCATCATCCAGGGAACTGATTGATATTTATTTAAATAAATTGAAGAACAAATATACATAGGATAGTTTTCCTTGGTATGTGAATAAGCCACTAGATTTGGATTTCTTACACTCCTGCTTCTTTTCTTTATGGGTTCTTTAGTCTTCTTAAGTTACAATGTTTCATGGATAAATTAAAGGAAAATATCAGTTTATTAACCGCCTAGTATATTTATACATATGTTGACTGTCTACTCTTATTTGGAAAATGCATGAGGCCAGTTTTGCTAGAAACCTGTTGAAAGTTTATCTGAACTGGGTTTCTACATTAGAAAGCTTGATAATTAAATTTCTGAAAATAATTAATGGTCACACACCATTAATTTAATGAATTTTATAGTAAATAGATAGTGAAGAAAATTGCATATTTGTTGCAATTTCTGCTAGGAAATACTTGCCCCTAGAAAATTGCCAGATAGATTTAAAATTTGTTTGCAGGGTTTTCACAGAATGTTGCCACTAGAGGGCACTGCTGTTCTTTAGCACACTTCTTGTACCTTCACTAGACAGTAGATTTAAAACCGGCTGGCTGGCCAATTTGGATTGTGGTATAAAATTTTCAGAAAGAGGAAAATAAATGTATGAAAGTTCATATAATTTATCAGAGCTTTTAAACAGCCGATACTTAGAATTTCCATCAAACTCATTTTATCTATCTTTGTGATATGCATTTGGAGAACATGACACACAACGAAAAAACAAAACTATCATTTGGTGCTCCATAGAAATTCTTAAAAATAATCCTGTTTATTCATTGCAAAAATGTCTGCTTCTTATAACGTGAAGTAATAGTCATAGCTTCATATACAGTCTTCTCTTTGTGGTGCTATGACAAACTTAAGCAAGCAAAGTTTGCAAAGCAAAATCCATGCCATATTATGCATTCATATTTACAGATCACAGTGCAAATGAGAAGACAGGTACTTCCATGGATCATTTATAAGAAAGGAGATGAGGAGCAGAATGCAATGACTGTAGAAGTCACATGGGAATCAAGGCAGAAATACACATGCATATACATGAAAATAAAGATGAAGAATATTTTCCCCACTAAATTAGTAAAAATAAATGCTACATTATATAAGCATCAAGTTTTGGAATTGGGAGACATAGCTTATATTATTATTAGTAGTACTGTAACCTTTAGTTAAAATCAACTTCAGATATACTGTATTTATTATATAATAAAAACATTATGACTAATATAGAAATGTAAGATATATTTTCTGACACAAAATAATAGAAGTTTAAGGACATTTAATGTGTGTGCTCAAATAGCTTGCACCATGCCCCATATGCGGAACAGATGCTTGTTTGGTAGGTAGAATGAGGAGTTCTTTGTGGATTCTAGTGAACTACAGTCATCTATGGAGGAAAGAGATTTTGTACTGGTCTTGAAATATGAGTTTAGTTCAAATTCCTGTGTAAGACATTACAAGTGCAGACTCAAAGCATTGAATGGTCAGGTAGACCTGGTGGCAGTTGACATGTAAATCTGGAGGCCTCTCGGTGAGTAGGGCTGGGGTGGGGAGGGGGATAGTGAGGCAATTTCAGAAGACAAAGGGGGCCAGAGAGGAAATTAGAAGATAATTTAATAATAATAATTAGAAGTAGAGTTCAGTTCCCAGAAGCCATATGAAGGCTCAAAACTGTTCATAGCTCCAGCAGCAAGACATCCAGTCCTCCCTTCCCGCCTTACCAGACACATTTCTAGTACCCTTAACATACACGTGCAAAACACTCATATATGTTAAGTGAAAATAACTCATAAAAGGAAGACAAATGAAGTTTTAAAAATTGTGTATACTTTTGAGCAATGAGTTGTGTGATGTGTGGAAATCAGCAATTGTGAAAAGAGACATGTCTGGGACTTACTTAGTGAAGAACCTCTTTCATAAAGTAATCATGAGATGGTAGGAAAATTAATTAAGGCAGGGAAACAAGCATTGGATGTGAAAGACGAAATATGCCATTTGGAGAAACTGAAAGACTGTGATTTTTTTTAAAACTAATTAATGGTGTGGGACCCAGCGCAGAGAGAAGATAGAAAATGGGCTTAGCTTTTCAAGGGAATAAAGATGACAGGACGTAAAAGCAGAAGAAAGGAGAAGAGCTTTATATCAGAGAAAAGGCAAGAAAATCGGTTGTGCTTTAGATGTTAAAACGTCTTCTATTTGATGAAACACACTCATTCTCCCTACAAATGCAGGGCACGCTGCACAAAGGAGTAAGATTGTCATAAATTTAAGGAGTTATATTTAGAAATGCTAATTAATCCAGAAGGAGAGGATAGATTTCTAACCGCAATGGAAAAAAAGAGAATAGGCGATTCAAGCTAAAAAGTGGGTCAATCTGTATTTTTATGTTTAGAGAAGGGGCTGCTACCACTGAGATATTAAAAATAATTATCTTAGATGCGTATTGGAGGAAGGATATAAAAAATTCATCAGAGTCAAAGAATAGGGATTGCCTAAAGTGATCTTCTAAACATGTCAAGATTTGGAAGTGAACATGCCAAAGGATTAACTAATTAACAGAAGACCACTTCCATCCAGAAAGGCATTATTTTATAAAGGATTTGGGGATAGAAGCAATCTTGAATGAAAGGGAGAGGATGTATATGCAATGAAACAAAATTAAATAGAAAGATAGGATCAAAGGTTTAAATATTAGAAGTAAATACTGTAGTGTGTTCAGGTAAAAGGGAGAAGGAAAGAAGGCAGATATGAAAGATCTAAAACAAAGGGAAACACACTGAAGAACCAAATGCTGGACAGATAGAGGACACTAACCCAGTGGCTAGAACAATCTCTTTAGGAAGTGGTGACACTATAAATTCTCAGACTGTAAAGAGAAATGATGAACTTCAGATATTCCTGGGACATTCTCAGCTGGGTCAAATCTACTTGGAAATTGCATACAGGATAAACTAATCAGTAAAACCCAAGATAGCTTTTGTCATCTTTGTATTGAGATTGTACCCATGCAAGGGCTTAAGTATGTATTCTCCCTGACCCCTCCCTCCACTCTGCCAATCCATGGGGTGCACAAATGGTAACTCAGCTTGTCATATAATTTTCCCCTAACATTTAGTGCTTAAAAATGAATCCCTATGATAATACACTACTTAGTTTACCATAGACTCTAAATGATGCTAAGTATAAGACTAACAAACAGAAACCTGAACCTTGTAGTTGATAAAGAATAGGAATATCAAAACATGCCGATTAGCAGTCTAAGCCTAATTCATTTTAGTATGAAGTATGTTTCTGCTTTTATAGACAATTCGATTAGTGAAACACATACACTATCCTTCTGAAATGTTCTGTAAATTGCACAACAGGACAGCAAGACAAACGATGCAAGCTCCTGCGCTGACCTGGGTAAGACCTGAGCATGACTTTATTCTGATTCCTCTGACTTCTCTGATTGCTGAGCATCCACAAGGCCTGTCACTCACCCAGCATTCTATGATCTGTTTATCTGTGCACTTTTGGTTCCCTTGTCTGTCCAGCTGACTGACTACCATGCTCCCATTTCCTGTGTCACACTTTTGCTTTCCAATGTTGCTCACATCAGTGCTAAATTGCCTTCTGCAACTTTGTACAGATTACAAGGATAGCAGAAATCCTGTAGGCAAACTTCCTTACCAAGCTGTACTTTCTAAATACGGACTCACCTACCATGTTCCCTAAGAAGAAAATCCTTTCCCAAGTACTAGAAGAACAGCAGCATTAATGATGGTAACAAGATATTTTCTTTCTTTTATTCATTTTGTTGTTTTTTTTTTTTGAGACAGATTTGCTTTGTCCAACAATCCTGGCTGTTCTGGAACTCACTTTGGAGACCAGGCTGACCTCTAACTCAAGATCACATGCCTCTGCCTCCTGAGTCCTGGGATTAAAGGTGTGTGCAACCATCACCTAGCCGGTAACAAAATCTATCCACAGTTTTCAGAAATGAAGTTAAGAGTAGGAAGGTGCGCTTACCAGGAAGATTCTAGCCTACATCCATCCTGGGTCGGAGCTTCATCGTGTCTGCCCCAGAGAGGAGAGCTATCAAGTCTGAGCTCACTTCCTCTTCCTCCCAGTATTCTGTTCTGTTTACTCCTCCCATCTATGTTTTAACCTATGAGGGCCAAGCAGTTTCTTTATTATAATTAACCAATGACCTTCCTCCATCACATGAACACAAGATATATCAGAGTAAAGAAGAGTTGAGTAAGGTGATCTTGATACAGTGGGCATCAGGGCTTCTCTTTGTTTCTTTCCATGAGATGATTCTAAGTGCAGTGCACATACCCTATCTCAGGATGTTGCAGAAAAAAGTGTCCCAGTTGTCCCAATTCAAAACCAGGGCCTTTGTATATTTAATTCTACCATTTTCTCCATATTGTCTCAATCTCTCTGTTATCTTTTTTTGCAGACATAGTCACTTACCTCAGGATCAGTAATCAAGGGATACTAAAATAATAATTAAAAATCAAGATAAAACACAGAATGTGTGTATAACTTTAATTTTAAAAAAAATCAAGAAAAAGCACAAGAATGTGTGTATGACCTAAATTTAGAGTGAGAAATAATCTAACTTGTGTCTCATTGACAAGAGTAGATTAGATTTCAGAAATCAGAAAGTTCTGAGTTTCTGTTAGGAAAATACTCTGTTCATATATTATTCAACATAATGAGATACTAACAAAATATTAAATAAACCCATAATTTCTGTGAAGTCAATACCAAATTCTAGAGAAAATAGCACAAATGTGGGAGATTTAGTGTTGTAATTTGAAAGTAAGTACTTGAGTTGTATAAAATTATCAATGGATATTGACTGGAGACTAGGTTAAATGTGTGTGTATGTGTGTGTGTTTTATTTTATTTATATATTTATTTTATAAAAATCTTTATTTTTTTAATTATTTTTATTGAGCTGTATATTTTTATGTGTTCTCCTCCCTTCCTCTCCCCTCCCATTCAACTTTCTCTAATGCTCCCAATTTATTCAGGACATCTTGTCTTTTTCTACTTCCCATGTACTTTATATGTATGTTTCTCTTAGGGTGATCTTTGTCGTCTAGGTTCTTTGGGATTGTAAATTGTAATCTGTTTTTTCTTTGTTTTATGTCTAAAAGCCACTTATAGTTATATTTATCTTTCTGGGTCTGGGTTACCTCACTCAACATGATGTTTTCTAGATCCATCTATTTGCCCACAAATTTCAATATGCCATTATTATTTTTTCCACGTTGTGGTACTTCATTGTATAAATGTACCATATTTCATTATTCCTTCTTTAGTCAAGGGGCATTTAGAATGTTTCCAGACAAATAATGCTGCTATGAATGTACCTGAGCACATGTCCTTATGGAAAAATTGAGAAAACTTTGGGTATATACCCAAAAGTGGTATTGCTGGGTCTTTAGTTAGGTTGTTTTCTAATTTTCTGAGAAATCACCACACTGATATCCAATGTGGCTTTACCAGTTTGCACTCCTACTATCAATGGAAGAGTGTTCCCTTTACCCCACATCCTCTCCAGCATAAGTTGTCATCAGTGTTTTTGACCTTGGCCATTCTTACAGGTGTACAATGGAATATCTGACTTGTTTTGATTAGCATTTCTCTGGTGGCTAAGACTGGCATTTCCTTAAGTGTCTTTCAGCCATTTTATATTCATCTGTTGAGAGTTGTCTGTTTAAGTCTGTACTCCAGTTTTGCTTTTTTTTTTATTGAATTATTTGTTCTTTTCATGACCAATTTATTGAGTTCTTTGTATATTTTGGAGATTGGCCTTTTGTTCGATGTCATATGCAGGATTTTTATTTGCAGCTAAGGATGGTCTTGATTCCTTAGCCTCATAGTTATATCTCTTGAATGCTGAGATTTAAGAGATGACATCACATTTGGCCAATAGAAATATTTATAATAACAAATACTCATATTTTTAAAATACTTAGAAGACTAGTCTGGGGTAAATGATACCCTGACTTAAACCAACAAACTTGGAAGGGGAACAAAAGGCTATGTATTCTTGCTAACTACTCATTATTTAAAGAATTTGTGTATTCTACTTATATTAGAATTTTGAATGTTCTTTGGTGGTTTTAATTTCTCAAAAATTAAGTAAAAAATGGCTGAAGTACAGTTTAGTTGGTAGCATGCTTGCTTGGCATGCACAAACTCTGGGTGACACAACTGTGAATCTATGACTCAGGAGGTAGACACAGGAGGGTTGGGAAATTCAGAGTCATCATCAATTACGTAACAGGTCTGAGATCACTCAGATTTACATAAAACCCTGTAGTGGAAAATACATCAAAAACATAATTCTAATACGTATTACATTATAATATTCAATTATAAAATTACATTTGAAATTCTGGAGCATTTTTGTGGTTTTTCCTTGAAGTGAATATCTTCATTTTAAAAGCAAAAATTATAACATACAGAAATTGCCAGAAAAAAAACCTGTTTATTTTCTTAAGCTTCTTTCTTTAATTGAAAGATAGTCTTTGAAATTTCATATACACTCCAATTTCATATGGACCATTTTTAATTCTTGGTGAGTTAACTGGATCAAGAAAATGTGTCAAATTTGCTGTGTGTCATTTATGATTGACTACATTTATAATGATTTATTGATTCATGAAGTTCACACACAACTGATTTTCAATAAATTATTTTTAAATATGAAGATGTATGTGTATAAAAATATATGAGAAACATACCTTTGAAATATGTCAAATATGTATAAATTCATCCACCATTTATATGCATATGTATCATCCGGCAAAATCAAAGACATTTTACAGTATACTTCATACTGCTCTTGTTGTGAACTGTGTAAATAATCTAGCACTAAAGAATTTTTATTTTGCAGTGACATAGTTCATATGTTGTGTAGTATTTTGATCCAAACAATGTTGAAATTGTACTGGAAAATCTTGTTCTCTGCCCTACTTCTGACATCAAATAATTGTAATACCCTGGTGCTGACTCTATGAAACTCCAGAGATTTTATTGCAAAGTTGATATATCATTAATTTTTAATATCCCCCCAGGCTGTGCCTTCTACCTTTAAAGATACTTAGTAAAAGGCACATGGAAGAACATTTCTTGGTGAACCATGTTTTGATTAATATATACAATTTCTTGTTTTGTATTTGAAATATTGAAATAAGATGCATGCAAATAAAATAATGATTTTGAAGAATAGTTTTTTCTTGCACTGTTTCTTGGGCAGTTCTCCTTTGGGCAGCCTACATAATTGGTTAAGTCAAATCATTTAGCATTTAATAAAGCAAATCACACATGGGAAAAAGTATTCTTATGATAGAATTGCCTGAATGGAAATGTACCCAATGGTAAAGATTTAATCAAGAATTAATATGGCAATTGAAATCACAGACACACAGCTTTGTTTGTGTTTGCCCATGGTCATCATTTCTTGGAAGAGCAACGAGGACAGTCTTTGAGTGTTTTCTCCTTGGTAGACTGGACAGCACAGCATTTTGAATTATTTTTCAGTAGGTAGTTGAAACAAATTGGTTGCTACTGTTTTCTATTCAGACATTTGGGTCAATAGGCCCACATCCGTTTCTTCCAAGGTCATTCCCTAGATGTTAAGATTTAAATAAAAAAGGAAGAAAAGTTTCCATTAAAGCAGTGGAAAATACCCCTAAGGGGCAGGAATAAGGTCTAAGAGAAATGGCTACTTTTGACAAGAAAGAGAGAATAGAGTTATATGCAGAAAAAAATAAAATAAGACTTGTTTTATGACAGTTAAATAATATCCATGTAACAGGTTTTGTGGGTTATGAATTCTCTATGTTTTCATAATTTTGTTGATGTTCATTCTTTATCTGATTCATATGGCAGAAAGAGCAGAGAATTCGTGGTTTCATCCTTAGAAAGACTCTCGCATGAAGAATACTTCCACCGAAGCCATCAGTGGCTGGGATGTTTGGAAGGTCCTCAAATATATGCTTCATTGAGATTTTATATATTTTCCTTTAATGATCACCTGTAACTTCCTTTCTCCATATAGCTTTGTCAATTGAAAGAAAACATAAAATTTGAAAGTAAAATAGTAAGAACACTATTTTGGGTATGTTTTTTTCCTCTGTGTTTCATAGATGGCTACTCATGGCGCCACTTGTGTAGTCTTTGAGAAACTCAGTTTCTTCATCTTTCCACGGTCTCTTGACTGCGGTCACTTATATGTGTGCTTTCCTCCTAATTATATTACCAGCTGTGATGATCCAGATGCACTGTCTTCATGATACAAACTAGAGTCAGTGGAAGTACAGAACTTCACCTGGAGCATCGCCCACATTGGAGTGACCTCTGGCAGCGTCTGTGAGAGATTTTCTTGAATGATGACTGGTGTGGAAGTTTCCACCCCATCTGGGCAGCAGGACTTCCCGGGAAGGTATTCTTAGACTGTGTAATAAAGGTGACTACGCATGAGCCTGTGAGAGAGCCAACAAACTTACTATTGGAGTTCTGCTTAGGTTCCTCAATGATAGATTGTGACCTGGAAGTGTAAACCAAATAAACCTTTTAGCCCTAATTGCATTTGGTCAGAGTGTTTTAGCACAGCCACAAAATGAAACTGAACATATCTCTTACGACCTAAATCCTTTGTATGTAGATAGGTATTTATACAGACACAGCTGCACACTGTCTTTAAACATTGTTCATGTTTTTCCAATATGTCGTATATGTTGACGTTTTCCATGATATCCTTAAATTCTGAAATAATTTTGGAAGCCTAATTGATTTATAAACTTCACCATCGTAATTTTTCTTAATTGAGTACTATAAAATATAACCATTTTCTTTTTGTTTTGGGTAAAGAAAATAAAGTTAGTTAGAAGAATCACAGCAGATGTATAAACAAGGGTAAAATTCAAGTGGTAGCAAATATTCCCTCTTCTGGAGGTTTAGTTACAGGGGCAGAATGATCTCCTTACATAATTTGGAATCACAGCTCTATGAAGTGTGACAAGCCCACAAATGAAGCCAAAGCACACCGACATTTACTAATTTCCTTCAGTCTCAGCAGAATGTGTATAATTGTCAGCCACAATCAGACCTTCCTAACACACCTTCTTTGTGGCTCCCCTTCACTGTAACCAGAATGAAGGCCACCTGCTATTAATTCTCTCATGATTTGCCTGGCTGACTAATGAGAATTGCCAGAACAAAACTGGTTTTACACTATTAATCCTAAACACATTCTGTTAGCCTGTGTTAAAATACTTCACTGTCAAATGAACATTGGGAGCAAGGCAACATAAGCGCCAAGAAAGGGTACACTATGTGAAATATGTAATTAGAAACAGCCACAGTAACAAAATGGAGTCACAGGCACATGTAGCAAGCATGTCTGGGAGAAACTGTTACTGGAAAGCTGGGAAGCCGGCACTTAGCTGACATGGATTTTCCTCTGACTATCCATCCACTCTTTATTGTATCTAGCAAATTAGCGAGTGTCTTAGCATGAGCGCCATACTCCTGGGAAGGGGCAATGATTTCTTCTCCTCTCACTCATATTCCGGATTGACAGTTCCCTAGGGGGACAGCCGAAGTAAATTTAGACCTGCCCTGATGGAGGCGAGTCAGCTCATTAGCAGCTGCCTTCACAGCACTTTACCTTTGGCTCACAGATGGAGACAAGGGCTCTTTGAAGGCGATTCTGAGGCAGCATCGCGTGGAGCAGCAGAAGTGGGGTTTCAGCAAAGTATCGTTCCCCTGGAAACCAAGTGTAACAAATACCCTGTTGTCATCAGCTCGGGATGCCTGTAGTTCCCACATAAATGCAGGGCTTGTGCAGAAATTTGCACCGTGCATTCCTGTGTTAAAGGTACACATAAGCAAGAGGTCTTAAAGATGGTCAATCAGATCCTTTAGGGAGCCTTGGAGTCTTTTGAAAGAGCAGAGTGTTAAAATGGCTGACATAAATTACTACCATATGACGTATGTGTGACACAGAGTTCCTGTGTGAAATACAGTATTCCTCCATGCAATTTAGAGAGAATTCAATTTTAATTGAATTAGATAATGTTTTACTATAGAGGCCTATCTTGTTAATTTAAATCCCAGGGTTCTCACTTTTGGGAGCAATCATAGCGGAATTTTATTTTATTAATAGTTTAACTCTATCTACATTCATTAGATTCAAAATACTACGGAAAAGGGTGCTCTCTTCCACAGTGATTTTTCTCTGACTACAGTTGTTCCTGTGGTTCTGTAGGCTCTATATTTTCAGATTTAACCAAATATGGATAATAATACTTGAAATTTTTCTGCATTGAATATGTATAAACTTCTTTACTTCTCATGAGTCACTTATAAATATACAAGAATTATTTAGACACCTTATTCAACATACTAAACAAGCCAGGGGTGAATCAAGCAATGGCAAAAAGAGATTAGCTAATATCTATGTTCTAGTGTAGAACGGTTTTTGTGACAGAGTTAAGCATTAATGGACTTTGGCATCCAAAGGCGTTTCTGAAAACCGTGGACACTCAGGACAAACTGTGCAATATGAAAGAGAGAAAATATATGATAGTGTTTAAGGTGTGTCTGACAACTTACATCAAATGTTTACTCTGGATATTTAAATGCATACTTAAATAAGGAGTAAAAAAGTATCTCTCAGGACTTAACATTCTTTATAAAACAGGTCCTAATGATGAGTCTTACACAAAAAAGCTCATAAAAAGCTAATTTTACATATTATACAGACCACAGGATTTGCTGAACAGCAGGAAGTTAAATTTATCTGTTAATTTCTAATATTCCTAACACCAAGCTCAGATATGGCTTAGCATGAAAACATCATTACTGTTTTGCATGTCTTAAACCAGAAACTTAATATTTTTAAGTCAAAATTGTAGTATTTCTGAAAAATATCAGTGGCACTATAAATCAGCAATCCTTTTATTATTTCTGTACTTATTGTCAACCTTTTCCACACTTCCTACTTGAAGTTTCACTCATTTTGAGTGACATGGTCTTTATTAAAAATGTTCTAAAACTATCAGATCCATGAGATATATTATCTTGAAACTGCATAAAGAATAACGGAGACATAAAGGTCCCAGTTCACTTTTCTGTATTCATACCAAGCCAGGTCTTCTCCTTATTTAATCACTAGTTTATGGTGGGCTACAATTCAACTCTACCTAATTAGTCTTTACAAGCATAATGGTTGATTAGTTAATCGAGACACATGTACTTACTTAACTGCAATTTGATCTACTTATGTTTGAAATATGGCTTTTCACATTCTCGACTGTCAGAGAATGAGACTCTTCCTTTTTAATTTCTTGCATAGTTAATGTCTCCTTGGCTTGAGCATTACTGGATCATAGCAGAGTCTGCTCTGTGGATTCCTGACACATACTGGTCTCCACTCTTTAACTGTTATTCACACAGTTCTAAGTGCACTACAAAAAAATGCTGAAGTTGAATGTTTTTATTCCACTCTGTGTTACTAATGGGATTTTACCAAGGAGCATGACCTCTAATCATATTAATATTTAATCAAGCAATAAACATGCCTTGCTGTGAAGCTCAAAGGCAACCAAATTCTCTCTAGTGATGATTTTTCTATTAAATTGACAAGGATTTCTTTTGCTTTATCTCATTATTGTAAAATTGGGGTAAATGTCTTAGTGTTCAATTCCCTGTAAGTGCCCTAAGGGCCTCTTCTTAACTCTCCTACCTAAATGAATGAAGTATACAAAAGTGAAATTTGATACACTCCCCCAAGCTTTCTTCAGATATGACCTAAAAAGAAACCTATAAAAGACATTGTAGACTTCCTGCATAAGGGTTTTGAATAAAAGTAAAAAAAGATACACAGTAAATATTTATAAGTTCTAGCATTATAAAATATAACATTTATTTAAAGTCTTACAAGGAAAGAAATACTGATTTTTAGGTAATAGGAGAAAACTGGTCCATTATATTCACATTATATTTGATATCTGTCCCTGAAAATGTGGGGCAAGAAAAAACTGCATAGCTACATTATCATCTCCTTCTGGAGAACATGCCTAAAATATTCCAGACCACTTCCCAGTCATCATTATGGGGCACTGAAAAACTGCACAAAGATACTGTGAGTCCCTTATACTTTTTTCCTCTTAAAAGTCATATGAACTTCCCCTCTATTTCCTTCCTCATGAGCATTGACCTTGGTTGCTCTCTGCTCCCAGAGTTTGCAGTTGCAACCAGAGGGGATCACTATAGCTCAGGAAACTGTGCCTCCTGTGGGTTCTTACAGAGCATTCTTACAGTCAGCATTCCAACTTCATAGGCATACCTCACATCAACGGATTCCAGCAGTCCCATGAAATGAGCTAAGCCACGATCCTGTTTGGCTTTGGGAAGATGAGATGAATGATGTTGGAACCCTGACTGAGTTGTTTCTTTCATTAATTGGCAATCTTATTCTTTGTGTTTAGCTTTGTCTTTTTCAAGAGTCAAAAGCTGAAAAGCTAGTTAAGCATGTTTCCAGAAAAAGGCACGTGTGTATTTGTGTATGTGTGTGCGTGTGGGCAGTACAGTGTGGATTAGGGCGGCGGGCACATTATTAGATGGGAGTTAAGCACGACTGGTAGGTACCCCTTTCAGTGCAGGCTTCTGTGTGTGGGGTGTGTCTTTTCATGCGTGTGACGGCGACGCAAGTGGCACTTATCAAGCTTTCAGGGAACAACAGTGTGTCTCAAGACTTTCTGTATCGCTGGCTCTCAGGACTGACCAGGCTTAATCAAGGAGCCTGTGGCTGTTCCGAGGCGCAGAATGGGAGGTATGTCTTCTATTTCCGGTGTTGCTACCACACATTTCTTTTTTGCTCCTTTATCTAAAAGGATATAGCTGCTTCTGTGTAGCACCTGGTCTTCATGAAACAAAATATTCTTTCTGATCTCTGTGCTTTACACTTGTCTGCTTTGCTTTGTTAGCCTGATGCTCTGTACTTGCTAGTTCAGAACTGACTAAAGAAATGAGAGACTGATAAATACTTGCTCTGAAAGAATTCTTATCTCCTATGAGAGTTTATTACCTTGATCTCTTTCTTTCTATGATTCCCTTTTGTTCATCTAAAATAATTCGCTTTCAAAATGAATGTGTATGACTTTTTTGAGGTCTTTGTTATCACACGGCAAATTTCTATCTTGCATTATATTTTGAAAGAATCAAAAGAAGATACCGCTATTTCAGAGAGAATTTAAGCAAAGTTCAGAATACCTGGTCTACAAAGTAAAACTGTTGCTGGAGACTTATTAAGTGCTAGTTCCAAACAAATGATGTGGGGTACAAGAATAATTCCCAACATTCATGCTCTTAACTCAATTTCCACCAGCAAGAACTACTGGGGAAAAAACTATTAAAAATCTATTACCTGTTGTTCAGGCACCATCACTGCATTATCCAGAAGCTTCTAACAAGCAGTTGACTGTGATTGGGTGATGCTCAGTGGGGGCGAGGCCTCCACTGGAATCGACATTTTCCACCCTCACTTAAATGATTAAATCTTTTTTCGGTTAGATCAAGGGGTTTAATTTCATTTTGAGTCTTTATAAGTTTCTGATACAGAAATGATCCAAGGCAGAACACTTAAGAAAATCAAGCAGCCATAACACTTTCAAGCAGTGTGCATTGCACCCTGTGGAGGGCACTCACAGACCATCAAACCCAGCCCGATGCTCCCTGGTTATCATTTTCCGGGGAAACTCTGACTCATTTGCTTTATATCCACAAAGTATTCCTGAAGTAGGTCTTATATGAAGGAATTGAGACAGAAATGAAGGCAACCCTCTCTCTTAAGATCTTGTAACTACTTGGGATCAAGTCACAGAATTACTTGATAGGCAATTCAACAAATCTAATTTCTATCTAACATAAACAGAATTAAAAACACAATAAGAAAAATTATTAGTAGAATGTCTTTATTTTAACAAGGGTCATATTTAATGAGAGTGGAATCCTACGGGTGAGAAAGCCGCTCTAGAGAAGGTTAGAAACTGTTATTCCCTTGGAGAAGCAGGAAGAAAGATTATCTATTTATGAATGGGAATAAATGTGACCCTAAGGTCAACATGATCATAGCCAGATAGAGTCTGAATGCTTTGCAGTCTATCGAAGGACAGCTTGTGAAATAGTGGGGGATCTCTTCTCTAAAACCAATACCATTAACACTGAAGGAAAATACTGACTTGACCATGTGGGTGTTGTTCAGACACACAATCAAATTAAAAGTAAGAATAAGGAACCTGAACATTTTGACCACAACTCTAAAGACCTGGACATCTGACCTCGTACATTACATATAAGTACAAACATTTTCACGTTTAGGGAGGATTTTATCTGTGAAAATGAGGTGTCATCTAGGTAAAGAGGTAATTATGGAAGAAGAAAAGTAGCATTTATAAAAATATTTTATAATATATGGAAATTTTTAAAATATCAATCATTCACTGCAATGCTAAGAAACCGATAAAATCATATATGAGAAGATCGAGAGCATCCAAGGCTTGGATATTTTCTACAAAAGCTTGAAAATTTCATGTTCATGAGGTTTCATTCAAATAAATATATAAATGCCAATGTAGTTTACTGGTGTTATATTTCAAGACTCATTAATGGTATGTTTTTCTATTTTCAGGTTCTTCTAGTTGTAAAATTAATACACAATTCAACGTTTTATAAAAATGTAAAAGAAAAGTGCAGTAGGTATTTTACTAAGTTAATAAATTCCAAAATTGACTGTTGGGACCAAAGGAATGGTTTTGAAACTTATAGCTGCTTCTATTTGAATGATACATTTTAACATGCTAAGCCTACAGCCATATTATCTACATATATAGATAGGATTTCTGAATCAATAAAATAGGAGTCTAAGCTGCCATTTATATTTTATCAAAATATTTTAGGAATGGGAATTGGAGGATAAAAGAGAAAGCCTCATCATTTGAAAGAGTGATGCAAAATTATTTGATTAAAACGCCCCCAGGTAAAACAGTATCCTAACTGATCAAGTGTTTATTTTTATTCTAATTTTGGGATCAGATTAAGTAAAACATACTAATTTTATCAGTTTAAATTTATGTGGATATGAGCACATACAATTTTGTTTTTTTTTTTTTTTTTAAGAAATATGTGTGAGACTGTAAAGTGTGATACCAGGTTAAGACTTTATCTTCTGTCATTAGAGTCTGAGTCGAGGGAGGGCAAAAGGTATTTTGAGAAGTCAGTGTTGATCTGAACATAGCTTCGCTTGTTTGTGCTACAAGGATCCTGAACTGCTTGTCACAGCTGTCAGACTCCACTTGCTGAGGTGTTGAAATCTGAAAGGAAGCAGAGAAATGCAATGAAAAACTTTGTTTCTCTACTGTTCCAAACGAGAGCTCAATCTGGAGAGACAAGGAATCCTCGGAGCGTGAGAACCCTGTAAATCACGACATGAATCTCCATGCCAGCTGCTGATAAACCATGCCTTGGTTCTCAGGATGAAAGTTGCAGATCCGTTTCCCTGGAACTGGGACAGGCAGATAGATGTAACAGCTACTTTCCATGCTGAACCGAGGTCTAAGAAGCAAGGCTTTCAATTCTGTTGCTTTCTTCTGCATTTCTCTGACTGAAGGTGTTTGCACAGCACATGATTTCAAATGATCCCAGGAACTCATCATTTTGAGCTGTCGTGTTTTTCAGAGAAAATGACTTAGCTTAGAAGTGTCTTCCCGACATTTGGGTATTTAGCTCGGGAACTTTTAAGTTTGATTTCACTTCACTGCTTATGCATTAGATGAAGGACATTTCTGAGGGAAGCTTAATTAAATTCACTGTCACCAGGGGATGTTTGCATCAGTATTCCTCTTTCCCCAAGGTCCCCAAGTCATATTAGGACACCATGAAGCATCCCCAGTTAATGATACTTGCCCAGTGAAGATTTTCTCACGGTACACATAACTGGTAACCAAATGGCCTATTATCATGTTGATCATGCTGTTTTGGAATAAAGTGTTTTACCAAAGTTTCTTGAGTCTCAAAATTATCCACTTTAAAATATAGCTTGGTTACATTTAGAAATAAATTTTGTCAACAACCTGTTAACTGTTGTGTACATATTTTTTTCATTAAATTCTACATTTAGAAACTTGAATTTGGTCAAAACGTTGAAAGCTTAGCAAATCAATGCAAGAGTTTAAAATACTGTGTTTAAAATATCAAGACTCCAGGATGGAGATGATGCATGTTTATAATCCAATAACTATTAATGTACATATGTTCTTGTGACATTTTCCCTACTTTAGGAGATGGTTCATTTGGTTTCTGTTCTATTTCAAACACCCGTGCCTCACTTTTTATTTTAAAATGTAAAATTTAATATCTTGAGTTACGTAGACTTTTGACTATCAACTATAATCAGTGACTTGTCTTCTAAAATACATGGGGAAAACTATCAATGCTCTTAAGCATTGCCACCATTGCAAAGTGAAAGAAAAAACTATATTTACCCTATTATACAGTGGATAATTAGAGAATAAAATAAATTTGATGTACTCATATACACTGGACATTCATTTCATATTCTGGATAAAATATACTGACTTCTAGTCTAAAGACTTTTATTTATTCATTTCTCTGGGATTGTCTCTATGAACACTGTCAGCTTTCAAATAAGTATCTGGTAACTTTTTCATAAAGCTAGAGGTCACAACCAGTACGAATGCTTGCTAGATAAACACATTAGCTTCATCTTTATACATACAGGAAGCCCTTCTATTGCAATTGTCTCTCAGGTAGGGATTATGTTCTAAATAATCTAAATTCTCTGAATCTTAAATATTATTTGTATATTTTTATTGTGGGGGTTTAGTTAGTTGTTGTATATAAATATTTATGGCAACAAATCAGTAAATGAACGGTAAGCTCTGTGGAATAAGTTACATCCCAGACAGATTATTGAAAGGTTATTATTGTTATCCTTTATAACTAAATTTCTTTTTGACTTTGCAAATGTGTATGCTTACTTTTAGATATCCAAGTTTTAGTAAAAATTCCATATAACTCAGGGCATTACTTAGTCTTAGATAACTTTTATGATGTTTTTACTATTTATAATATTACATTTTGAATTAATTATTGTTTGTATATAAATAAGTTTATTAGTATCTCCATACATTCAATTCTGATTTCACAATATAAACAGAAATGGTGTGTGCTATTTGTTTTAATGTAAAAATCTAGTCTTTCCCTGCCCAAGAAAAGCCTCAATCTCTATCACTTGCTCTATCTACAAAAACCACAAAACTCAAAGTAAAAGAAGAATGTATGCATGTGTTATAAATGTGTGTGTATAATGTGTAGTTCTTGTTTTCTTTATGTTTGCCATGTTTGTAAAGGAAGACACAATCATTTCAATAGATGTCTGTATGCATTTTGACAAACCAAACAATGGTGACAGCAGATAAATATGTTTATGTCATGAGTATGTTCTATGATTGCTTTTTATGTGGGCATGTGTAATCAACTGAAATTGCAATACATATTTCCAGAATTTATCATTGAGCTGAGCTTTAGTGTACATGAACTTTAACCTTATGTCAAGAGTAGATCCTAACAGTCGGGATATCTGATTTACTGTACAATTTAAGCTGCCAGCTTCCAAGTATTCTCCACAGAGCTGTGCCTGTCACTGACAAGAACTTCTCCACTTCTATTTTTGGTTGGGTTATCTGACTACCAAAGTACAGTCACTACACTTGATGAACCATGCCATCCATATCTTGGCAAGCACATACTGCCAACAACAGCATTTCATTGGAAGATTGTCAGCATTAATATAGTCCTGTTTTTATTTTAAGTAAAAACTTGAAATCAAAAGATTTTTCTATTCTTCTTATAGGTTTATAAAAAATCCTTTACATTTTCTTGAAATACACTTGAAGGTAATATTTTATTTCTTACTAATTTCTTATACCTAATTCTTCAATAGTATTGCAATTTTCATCATAGTATATTCACTTTGGGATTTTCTTTAGTGCTCAGTTGTGAGTCACACTATGGTAGTTCTTCTATGATATTAAGAATTTGCATTAGTTCTTTTTGCTGCAGCAGAAGACAAGAGAAGGTGTTTGCTTAGAGCACAGTTTTAGACACTAGAGTATAAACCTCCTCGTTCTCCCTACAGCTAGGGCCTATTCAGAATGTTATTCTTAGACTTAAGTTATCATATTACTATGTCTATAAATGAAACACCACATAGAGGGACAGTAAGTCAGAGTATTGAGGAGAATCTTGCTTGTAGCAGCTCAGTTCTGCAGAAGAACCCACCGTTTGACATGAACTACTTAGCAGCATTGAGGATTCTTAAAGTAATATCCCCAATGCAGTAATCACCTTGCTGTATGCTTCAGTTACTGAATGTCCCACCATCTTGACTTTGTTTCATTATGAACTAACTTCCAACACTGCAAACATATAGGAACACATCCAAATAATATACTAACTGTAATATTTAGCCCTAGGCTGCAAGGTTTATGTTTAATTCACGATAAAAAATGTATTTATTCTATACCAATAATCCCAAAAGCCTTATCCCTGCATCAGTGAAAAGCCCAAAATCAAGAGCTCATCTGTGATTCAACACAACTTCATTTCAGCTATGGACTGTAGCAATGACAAAATATAATAAATTATGAAAAGGGTAAACTTTCCTGTTTTAAAACAGAAATAGGGAAGTAGGAAGGAATAAGTGACTCAAAAAAAGACTAACTTAGCAATGAAGGCCTTAAATATTAAAGCTCTATCAGGGGTCAGGTATGGAAAAACACACTGTATCCCAAGCATGTGTGTATGTGTGTGTGTGTGTGTGCGCGCATACACACACACACACGTATGAAATCAAGACAGCCTGCTAGAGTTACAAAGCTTTTTGCACATTTTATAACACAGAATGACAATCCCCTTCATTAAAATTTTATTAATTTTTCATAGTCATAACAAAACTTCTGAGACTAAATATGTTATACTTAAATTGTTTATTTTGCTCAGTTTTGAAAACAATACATTGACTTAGTTTATGTGTCCAGCCTTTGACAGGGGTTCCTCATGGGGGAATGACTTCATGACAGGAACTCATGTGAGAGTGAGAACTGATATAGAGAGAGAGGAGTTCCAGAGACACTGGGGATGAACCAATAACACACTTTCAGAAGAACATCTCATTATTATTTGCAGAAATTCCACCAAAAACATGTCCACGGTGTCGTATGACTTCTCATTGTTCTCTATGTCTTACCTTTTCCAACTCCACTTATATAGACATGCTGAGGACAAAGGTTGCAATATAGCAGAATTTAGTATAAATATAGGAAAATGAAATAATAAAAACTCATGTTATTAGTAAATCTGGTGATCTTTTGGTTCAGTGGATTATGGACCATGATTATTAAATGAGATCAATTATGATTATCATTATGTCCATCTCTTTCCCCACCCGATTGGTTGTTCTTGATATAAGATTAAAATTTTTCAGTATGTCTATTGAATATAAAGGATTAAAGATGCTCAGTTTTCTTTTAAATTTAGCAAAATGATTGCAATTGAGGTAAATCTGGAAGCAGATCTTGGGATATTTTATGTTTTCTAGCTGTCAGTGAGCAATTTGATCTGTTCATAAATCTCTCATCCTCAAAGTGTTAAATTAATAAAAATATAATTGTGCCATTTTCCCTCATCATTTTCTAATATATCCCATATACCTGCTGTACCCTGTTCTTTTAAATGGTTTCTGTTTTTTTTTTAAATTGTTATATGTATGTATATATAAACTCACACATGTATATATACACACACAAGTATTTCTAAATTTATAAATACAATCGTGATAGTTTGCAAAATAACAATAAAGCGTAATTACGTGTATGTGCTCATTTTCAGATGAACAATTATTATCTTAAAATGAATGATTTTTAAATCATAAATGCTTATAACCTAATATTTAATACTAGAGATACATTATGTAATATGTTTTAAATGTAGTATAATTTTAAAAGTAAATAACATTTAAATTACTTCTGCACTAGTATGAAATAATATTTCACAGAAAAATAAGAATATATGAGCTAAGAATGCCAATTATTCATTAGAGGAATCTCATGGTTTAATTCCTTTGGTACAAAACTGACATAGTAATCAATAATGGCTTCAAATTATTAAGCAGATGTTAATGCCTAGAATAAAAATTGCACTTATTTCTTAGGATTTAATGTTTAATCCAGTGAATAATATTTAAAGATGTGAGCTATGTTCTCTATTATAATTGTGTGTGCCACACATATGTAAAATTCAAGTTCATGGTTTAAAACTGCTAGGAAAATAAAAACTTGTCATTTATATATTATTAATGTTCATTAAAATATTTTAACAGTGTTAGGAGACACAAAATATAACAAAATATAAAAAATAAAATATATAATCCTAATTAAGGCTGACTACCAAAATCATTCAATAGAAATAAAATGTCATGAAAAGAACAGTAAGTCACGCATTACGAAAACATGCTAACATATATTGTGAAATATATGTTATTGTGATAATTGAAATATATGATCTTTAATGAAAATCAAAGTCACTTTGATTAATACTGAAAAAACACTGTTGATGTAGAAAGGAGAAAAGCCGTTATCAGACATTTGGCTATTTATACAAGCAAAATAACTTAGCCTATTTTAAAACTTTAAAACAGTTATTAATTAAAAATAATTTTGAAAATAAAGGAATTCATAGTTCTTTGTAAACAAAACTAAAACACAGTTGGCTGATCTTTGGCTGAAGAATGCAAGAAGAGGGTTGGTTGCTGTCCCTTTGTTGTGTAACAACCGGGTACACATTGGGGGAAAATGGAGTGTGGACAAGAAATTTTGACATTTGATTACAGATGACAAATGATTTTGGCAACCAGAGACTCATCAGCGATGACTTTACCACAGCAATCATCAAACTGAATGGCTATTTTTGCTGGGAACTGTTTTCAGAAAAACTAAGGAAATAGTATGCTAGTTCTATGTTCCTCACTTTAGCTGAGTAGTTAGAAAAGTGGAGAAGACTTGAAATGAAGAGTAGATCACATCATATCTCTCCCTCAAATAACATGCCCCTCCAAATAACATGGAGTAGAGAGAGAGCTATTAATGGGGAAGGAGAGGGAGTGAGTTCAAGGATTCTGAACTAGCATCCAGTAACTAACTTGCCATGGTGAAATTAAGTATTAAGGCTCTGAGTGAAGGGCCCCATGCCAGTATTTACCAGAGCCTCTCAATGCAGGCAAGATTTAATGCCAAAGAGCTATAGTCACTAATTCTGAACCAACTTAGGACAGAGAATAAGGAGAAATATCCCATCCATTGAGGAACAGTACAATGTAGTAAGCATTGTACTATGCCTTAAAGCGTTGTATTTGCACCAGTGAAACTCAGTATTGGTTGGAGGTAAGCATGGACCTCTGCCCTAAGTATAGCAACCATGGGATGATTCTATCAATTTGCTCCTGTTTCGGGACAATACAGTTAGCTGGATTTTTGTTGTAACATCTATTTCCTATAGTTGACTTAAGAGTCCTAGTCCATGAATGAATACCAGAATAGTACCATTATAGAGTACCATTACAGAACCAGAAGTCATAGTCCTGCTATTTCGCTACATCTGTCTCACTGTACTGTGAAACCAAGTGTGATAACACTGATGGGTTACTGGGATGCTCACCCCCTTTTTCCTCTCTTCACCTGATGCTCCGGGCAATAAAAACAATTTGTACTATTTCATAGGAGCCCAGGATAGAATCTCATAATTGTAACATAGAAATGGAATCACCAATGGTTAATGACTACAGATAGAGTTTTGATATACCTATAGTCACAAGCAGAAGTTGGAAGAGGTGATGGCTCCTTGATGAATTCTCCTAATTGATATTGAGCAACAAAAGCTACATATTTTGAGTCAGTTGGTCTGGGATACATTTCAGTTCTGACACAGTGCCATGATATCAAATCAAGATTGCCTGTCCTAAAGCAAAGTACATTAACACTGTCAATGTCAGATTACACAGAATGAAGCAAACACCTGAACTTTCAGTGTACAAACAATAATAGACCGATAAAGCATAAAAAACTTCCAGGGGCACAAGATCTCTGCTAAGACATAAAATAATATTTAAGAAAGTAATGATATTTCAACCAGCACACTTTAACTTTCAGAGAATATAAAGAGCTTATTTCAAAGAAATCCAATGAATTTCCATAGAACACAAAGGAATGAGTCAATACTTTAATCAGAAAATCTTAACGGAAAGATCCCAGTAATTAAACAATGCAAACACATCTCTTAATCTAAAAGATGTACAGACCAGACTCTGAGAATGGAATGGTCATCAATAGCAGAATAAATCAAGCAGAAATAAAAAGGAATCTGTGTGTTTAAGAACAGGTTTTTGGAAATATATTGTCAGACGGAATAAAGGAAAAAATGAAGAAGAATGAAGGTTGTTATAGGAACTACAGGAGCAACATAAACAGAACAAATGTGTGACTTGCTAGGGTTCATGAGACGCTTGGCAGGAGACTAGAAAATAGGAATTTGGGTGCTAATTCCTATTTTCTAGACAGTCACAGATGGTATTTGAGTATTAAATCCTGAGAATTAGTGAAGTCTGTAGGCGTCAAAATAAATAGAATAGAGAGTATCATGGTGTTTCTTTCCCCAACAAAAGTCTAATGAGAAAATTGATGGAGTCTATATCAATTCTTTCTCTTAGGCCTATTTAAAGTGGTAAGTTCACTCATACCCATGTATGAATGTTCTTTGTTTCTCTACAAAAATAGAAAAGCATTTGATAAATCCAAATAAATAAAGTGCATAATCATTTGTGACGACTGAAACACTTAAAAATGTAAATAGTAGTGGCAAAGGCTCTGGGAGATAGCATACAGACATTACAGGTTGGACTTTAGAATCGGCTTTATCGAACTTCAATCGATGCCATCCCCCTTATTTTTTATAGAAATAGGACACGCTTATTAGTGTTGTAGCAAAAAGTTTAAATGTGTTCCTCTATTTTTTCTTCATCTTCAAAACAATTGTATTATATTTACAACATTTTCTCCTTTCCTTTTCTTCTTCCAAAGGCTCAGTGTACCACACCCCTTCCTCCTGTTTGAAATCAGGGCATTTATAGAATTATTCATCCTTTTCAATATATGGCATATATAATGTACTAAACACAATATATTATTTATTCTATATCTACCTATCTGTCTATCATCTATCTATCTCTATCATCTATCTATCTATCTATCATCTATCTATCTATCTATCTATCTATCTATCTATCTATCTATCTATCTATCATCTATCATCTTTCATGTATCGAGATACACACATAAAAATTCTGAAATACATTAATACAACCTGCTTAGTTTTTATACTTAGTTTCAGGACTAAGTATTTGGCATTGGATAACCAACTACTGTGTTCTTCCTTCGAGAAAAATATTTCTCTTGCTTTCACTATTCCTTAGTGGCCTATAGTTCTTTATGGTTGAGGCCTTCTGGACTTTTTATACCAAGACATTTGGAATTTACATTTAAGAAAAGAGAATTTTCCCTTTTTAGTTTTCTTTAAAAGGCTGGCCACTGGGAGTTTCACCATGCTCCAGGGAGAATATGAAAAACACAAATTGGAATTTTTCTCCTTTTTTATTTCTTCTTTATTTTGTTTGGAGGTCTCACAGGTAGAGCGTTGGACATTTGAGGACTGGAATTGGAAGTAAGTGTGATTGAGTGTATGATGTAAAATTCTCAAATTATTAATAAAAATATTATGTTGGAAAAAGAATTGATAACATTCTTGATCTAAATCTTTTATCTTTTCCTTATTGTTTTATCTAATTTCAAACCTTTTCTTCCTTGTTCAGTCTTCTTGTTTATTTTTTATGAAGTGAACTTTTCCATCTACTCCTTGGTCAAAGACATAAAACTGCAATTTCATTGAACAAAAATTAAAATGCTTAGTATGTGTTGAATTAAGTTTATTTCTCCTGATTGAGTTTTGATGAAAACAAATGCTTTCATTTAAATAAAAAACAAACAAACATAAAAACAAGACTGGTAATAAAAAAATTACAATTAATACACCTTTCACCCTTCTCTTAGAGAACATATTCATAAGATATAGATATTAGTGGATATTTTACAACATCTGATCAAAATCATGAGATAAAATAAAGAGAAAATACATTGAATGAAGATGAACTACTGCCAGGCAAACATTTGTCTCATCAAATTACCATGTGAGGCCAAATGGGCTGAAGGCAAGCTTTTATTTCCACATATATGTCTACTTTGATTATTACAGGTTGTTGTTATGTCAGAAACATTGCCAATAAAATTAATTTCTTGGAAATCTTAGTTCCCGGATGATTTCTTTTTTTTAATTTATTTATTTATTAAAGATTTCTGTCTCCCCCCCCGCCTCCCATTTCCCTCCCCCTCCCCCAATTAGGTCCCAGCTGGCCTGGGGCTGAAAAAGCCTGGGATAAAACCGGACTCTCTGAATATAGCGGACAATGAGGACTACTGAGAACTCCCGGATGATTTCTATGAATGAAAAGGCAGCACCTGTGTTCATTATTGCCCAATAGGCCAGAAAACTTACTTCATGAGAAATTGAACAATGGGTAAGATGCTTATATTTAAATACTATCTAGTCTTCTCAAAGAGAGAAAAATATTCTCATTGTAATGAATAAAATTCTTCAGCAATTGTTGAAATTTTATTAAAGTTTTCATCTTATATAGACTTTAATATAGAAAATGTTGCCATTATATAAATTATATCAATTAAAAAAGTTTAATTTGTGCCTCACTCTAGATATCACTCATAATACTTAAGTATCGACTTTTCAGTCCACTTTCTGATACAAAAATCCTACCTGAATGGCTTTTTCTCCAAAATTTGTCCATATATATGGACATGTGTATGTATGTATTCTGTACTCTATACTTCAACAAAGTAGGTTTTGTTCTTTTTTAGATTCTAGGCTTTTTCTCACAAGGTTCACCTTACATAGAATCTGTTTATTATAAAATTCTGCTTATAATATGTTAACCTATTGAAATATAGCTAATATTTGAACACTTTGGAGGAAAAGTACATTCATTTATTTATTTAAATAAAGTTATTTTTTCATACCATGCTTTTAATGTCCTTTGATCTAAAGATTTAATTCATAAAGCTCTAATTACATTTTCCTGTTTATACTTTGAAATAGTTCACTAAATTTTCTATCAGAGATTAGAAATTATGAAATGTTCATATTTATGTACCATTGCATGTGAAGATATTTTATTATAGTTGTTGCAGTATTTTTTCTTATTTATTTTCTAACCAAACACCATTAATTTGTTTGGTTTTACTTACTTTTCTACAAACTTAGTAAGGAGTTATGTTTTTATAAACAATCGCCATTGGTTTAAATTACTCAGAGTAACGTTTCTTATAAATAAATGGCTTATCATAATAAATTGCATAATTTTTGCCTTAAGTATTTTGGGAGTATATTTTTTCAGGAGACATTTTTTATAATTCATGTATCAATTTTGGAAATTTGTGATGACTGCATATCATAATATATTCTTAATATTGTAGAAATTTATTCCATGCCTACTTTATTTTGAAACTGAAAATAAACTAACCTAAATTTTTGAGCAAGCTATATTTTATTTAGGAAAGACACAAATGATGAATGATTCTTCAAAATTATAGTTTATAGAATGAAAAGCAAAAATTATATTGAGTAAGGTAACCCATACCCAGAAGGACAAATATTATATGTTCTTGCTCATTAGTGGCTTCTAGAATAAAGCAAAAAAAACCAGCCTACAGTTCACAACTGTAGAGAACCTAGACAACAAAGAGGACCCTAAGAGAGTGTGTCCTGGCTTACCTTGATGGATACTTAGAATAATAATTCTCTAATGTGGATATAGTGGATAATAGTATAATATATGTGACTATGCAGTTATTCATATTATTTTGTTTCATTTTGCTATATATGGGGAAGTAGTATAACCATATCATATAGTAGCTCCATTTTAGCCATTATTTATTAATGAAATTTATTCTTTGACCATTTCAAACATGTATATACTGCATTACTGGTGAAACCGTATCACCGAAGATACCACATACTTTGGCTGCCATATAGCGAGAAGGAAAGCTAGAACTGAGCTTGAAAATCTTGTGGGTAATTGAAAGACAACAGCCACCAATGGTCTAAATTATCTGTGAACATACAAATTACAATTTGTAGATGAGTGCACTGGTACAATAATGGTATGGCAGTCGTAGGCATAACCAACCACTCTGATTTGAGGACTGCTCCACGGGAGAGGCCCAGTGTTTTTATTGTAATCCCAGTCAAAACCTCATTGTTGAGGAAGTCATAGGCAAAAGGTGGAGATAGTAACTACTGTTATTAGACTAATTTGAAGTAGGTTCAAAATGTCTTCTATATCCCCAAGTTTATAATTGAAGCCAAAGCTATTCCTCAGCATTAATTAGAAAATACTCTATAGTGAATGGTAATGAGAGTAGGCACTCATGACTACTTGATGTGGTGAGAGTAAGTGATGGTCCAGTGTTTAGTTCTAAACAAGTCAATTATGACTGAAGCACAATTAATTAAAAACTCAGGGTCAGAAATTGGGGTTCAACCTAAAGATCCAAAAAGCAAAACAGCCACCTACTGGCTCTTACCACAACCACAGTTTGAAATGGCGATCCTGCCTCCTGGAATCTCAGAAGGAGACTGTATGTGTGAGCTGTCTTCAAACATCTTATATTCCTCTCTAGGGCTGGGATTAAAGGTGAGCACCACAGTCATTAAAGGCATGCATTGCCAAGTTTCTATGGCAACTAGTGTGGCTAGTGAGATTAAAGGTGTGTGTCATTATAGCTACTGAGGTTAAAGGTGTGTATTACCATAATCTGGTCTGTAAGGCTGACCAGTGGGAATGTTTTAGTCTCAGATCTTCAGGCAGTCTTTATTTATTAAAATACAATTGAAATGCCACTACATATGACACTCAGTTTAAATCTCAGATAACGTTGCAGAAGAGTGAGTGGAGTATAACATATGGAAAATAGGAATAATGGCCTCAAAAGTGCCTCTTCATGGACACTGCACAACCATCACACTATGAACTCCTGACAGAAACATCAAGCCTGTTAGACTTATCGGAGGGTCTGAATTCTTGAATCAGTACAAATAGTCTATGTAATGAACCAAGGAGCATTATTCTTGGTACATTCTAACCTCTAATTTGTACTACTGTAATACCATAAAATTTTCAGCATATCATTTCAGTTTTCAATGCTATAATCTTTAGCATTAGAATTGGTAAATACCCTCCTTCGGAGAATTATTTTGATATCTATGAACTTGTCTCTAGTCTTCTTCAAGCTCATTAGACTTTTTCCTTTTCAGTACTGTTGATCTGGACACCTCTACAAAACACTCCCATACATAAGGCTCAAAGAATTTTTCAGAAGATTGCAGAAAGACTGTAAGAAACAGAACTTCAGGAGATTTTCTGCAATATTATGTCTGGTGGTAATACCAGAAACTATAGCTGTAAAGTCTCACTAACATGACTGCCCAAACATGAGCTGGACAAGAATGGTGCCAATGAACATGCCAAACTGGATAGGAAAAAGCCAGTGAGATCTCAACACTATATAAAGAACTTTAGGCAACCAAGCAAGCTAGGGCAGGAGGAAAACTGGTCTTTATCAGGGAAGACCCCATCAATTTGTTGTTTTTTGCCAAAGAGTCAATCATGAAAACATACACACAGTAGCATTATACAGACTGTAAAGGTCATATTTAACATTATACATGTTTATACAAATACAGACAATTTGTTATTTATTGCAAAGTGAGTTAAAGATGCCCATGAGTTATTAAATAAATATTGTGTGGTTTTAAAAAAAGACAAACTATAAGATATATCTAGTTTGCTGTTTTTTTCTTGCCTGCTTTTTAATTGGTCATATAGAAGGCATGTAGACTTGAAATTGAACAACTAGGAAATCTCTTTGTAAAGAATATCTTTAGATAAAGGATAGGGATAGTAAATTTCTTTCAGATGAAGATAGCAAATAGAAAAAGCAGTTATATATAATAGTAGACTGATTAGGATTAGTATGTGTTTTATTTATACTACCCATTAACAATTTAAAATTAGACACTCAAAACAATTATTGGAATTATGGAGAGCATGAGAGAAGACTTTATTTGGTATATCTATCTACCTTTTGGTTAATGATCTTGGCATAATATCTTACCATTGATTTTTAATTCCACTCATATAAATTTTATTTCATAGATGTGTTAAGTATTGGTTTTGTATAAATAGTTTTAAGGTAGATCATGCAGCAAGCAATTTGAGACAACATTTTGTTAAATGTTTTTAATTTGTAATGTTTTGTAGTATTTTATTTCACAGTGTAATTTTTAACTTTATATATTTATATGTCATTAAATAGCTTCTTTGATTAATTTGTCTCCATGTTTATAACTGTTGCTTATATACATTGCAACGATCTTTTCATCCCTGTTTTTTGACACTTTTAAACCAAAGTATTAAAAGTAATTTTTCATATAAATAAATATCTATAGGAAGACTTTGGTGATGGATCAAAGTGCTTGCCATGTCAGCATGAACACCAGTTTTTGTATATCCAGTGTTTGTTTTGAATGACAGTGGCATCTGTAACGCCATGTTTAGAAAAGTAATGATAGCTTATGCTGCAAAGTATGTCGAGTAAGGGTAACACTCATTCTTTGCTGGTGAGAGTACAAACTTGTACATCCATTTTGGAAATCAGTATGGTGGTTTCTCAGAAAAATGGGAATCAATCTACCTCAGGATCCAGCAATACCACTCTTGGAAATATACCTAAAAGATGCCCAATCGTACTACAAAAGCATTTGTTCAACTATGTTCATACCAGCATTATTTATAATAGTCAGAACCTGCAAACAATCTAGATGCCCCTCAACAGAAGAATGTATAAAGAAAGGGTGGCACATTTACACATTAGAGTATTACTCAGCAGGAAAAAACAATGACACCTTGAATTTTGTATGCAAATGGATGGAATTAGAAAACACTAGCCTTAGTGAGGTAACCCAGACCCCCCAAAATGAATATAGTATGTACTCACTCATAAGTGGATACTAGCTATAAATGGAGGACATTGAGCCCATAGTTCATGATCCTAGAGAAGCTAAGTAATAAGGTGAACCCAAGAAATACATATATAGTCCCACCTGGAAATTGGAAACAGATAAGATTGCCTGACATAATTGGGAGCATGGAAGCGGGGAATAAAGGAAGAGGAGAAAGGGAGGGTTGAGGAGAACTTGAGGGAATGGGAGAGTCGAGATGGAGGAAGGACAGATATGAGAGCAAGAAAGAAATATTTTGATTGAGGGAGCCATTATGGGGTTAGCAAGACACCTGGCTCTAGAAAATTTCCCAGGAATCCACAAGAATGACCTCAGCTAAGTCCCTAAGCTATAGAGGAGAGGGTACCCGAACTGGCCTTGCCCTGTATTCAGACTGATGATTTTCTTAAACATCACCATAGAACCTTCGTTCAACAACAGATGGAAAAAAAGGCAGAGTCCCACATCGGAGCACTTACCTGAGCTCCCAAGGTCCAGTTGAATAGTATAAGGAATGAGAATATGAGCAAAGACGTCAAGGCTATGAAGGCTTCATCTTCTGAAGAAGTTTACCTGAGCTAATGGGAGCTTACCAACTCCAGCTGGACTGGGAAGGAACAAGCATAGGACCAAATTAGTCTCTCTGACTGTGGTTGACAGTTGTGTGTCTGGGCAGACTGAGGGGCCACTGGCAGTGGCATTAGAATTTATCTCTACTGCATGTACTGGCTTTTGGGGATCTTATTTTCTTTGGATATATACTTTGCTCAGCCTACATGTAGTAGGGAGGGCCTTGGACCTTCCACAAAGCAAAGAGTCTTACCCACTCCCAGGATTAGAGGGGGGTGGGGTGGCAAGGTGTGTGGAGGGAATGGGAGAAGGGTAGGGAGTGGGAATTTGGATTGGTATTTTTTTAAAATCTAATAAAAAAGACTTGCCATTCAAGATAAATAAATAAACAAACAAACAAATAAGTTGCCAGCAGCATTAGACTGAACCTCGGGAACTTTCTGGCCCACCAGTCTAGGAGAATTTCAGAGGCCCTAAACCCATTCCACAAATAGCTGAAAAGCAATAGAAACTTGAAGTTGACTTATATTCTTAAGATATGTATTCATGGTCCAGTATGCCTTTACACAGATGTGCATACATAGACATATACTATACACAGAAAGAAATATTCAAAACACAAAATGTCTCATATGCACATATGCACATGCATTTACTGGAGAGAGAGAGAGATCCAAAGTATAAAAAGCTTCAATTTTGAATGTTTTTCTTTGACAGGAATAATACTTAGATTTTGAAGTCACAGTTCTGTGAAAAATAAATGTTTCTTGCAAATGAGACACTTGCAACCTGGCAGTGGTAAATACATGTTAACACAGTATATACAACATGCTATAAAATAGGCTAGTAGGAGGGTTTCATGATAAAACATCAAATGTTATATGGTATCTTGTATGAAATAATAAATTTCAAATATTTTGTAACTAAAATGAGAGAAATTCTTGTACAAATCAATGAAATGAGACAGAAATTTAAGTCTATGGAGATCAGACAATTGAGAATAGGATGGATTATATTACCATTAATACATAAAAATTTACCCTAACAAATCTTGCAAATATAGCCTATAACCACTAAATATATTCCCAAGTATTTTTGTTGATGTGTAAAGTATTTACTCAAATGAGAGTGTCAAAACTGTTTTAAGAAAGATTAGTTATGAACTGTAACAGAAGTCTCCTTGAAAACATGCTATTTCTGCTAACAAATCTGGGGAAATTTGAAATCCTAGTTAACAACATTAAGTTTTGGATGAGAGTAAAAATTGTAATAGCCACCATTATCGAATATTTATTTTGATTATTCAAAATATAGCCTTTCCTAAGAATACTCTGATATAAATAATAATGTCCCAGTATAAAATATAAAATCCTGAAACAAAAAATACCATAATCAAAGTAATTTAAGGAGCAGTATAAAAATTCAAATATATATCGTTTACTGTAAACCAGACAATGGACTCTGAACAATGGAAGAAGGATAATGGTGCTGGGAACCTGCTCCTTTCCTCTTTGTGCTTAGGAACTCTCAGAACTCTTAACTAGTCCCATCTCTTGGATTTGAACAATTGTGACTTACAAAGTCAGCATGCATTGTGAGTAACGTTTTGTCTGAATATTTCCACCCAGAGCTGAAAGATGAAACTGCATAAAAATGAGATAAGGGGCTGAATTTCCACATAACATTTTATTTGTGAACATCTCTAAAAGTGTTTTGTGATTTATTTACATTACTTTTCTCACTGAAGCGTTACTAAAATTGGGAACATGCTGAAAGAATTGCTGTACACACTTACAGCGATGTGTTGTTTTTGGATCCTAAGTAACACTTCAAATCTCCTTTAATTAGAAACCATTTTATTCCAGCTCCTGAAGTGTTTTCTATAACCATAGTCATTTTTAATTAAAAAATGAACTTTTGATCTCACTAATATATCTATATTTCTACTATTTCTAATAGATTGGTATTTATGAACTACATGAGGGGAGATTTTTAAACTTTTTTCCTACTGAATTTTACACATCTACAAATGTGTCCAGCAGATACGTGAAATTCTAATATTATCAACTCTTCAGGATGAAAAATAAGTCTGTGACCGACAAATTGCTCTGAATACGACAGAAGAATCCTGGAGTGATACATAGTCACAGACCAAGGGTACAGGAGTTGCAAAAGCAATAGGAGTCTCTGTGAAACCAGCACAGTGCTTTCAAAGCGCACCCACAAGCTCTAACAGAAGATGTAGTTTCATTTAAAGGCAAACAAATTAATCCCCATGTGTTTTCTAATTATTTCAAATGATGTAGAGATACCTATGCTGGTTTTCCCTAAAATTGAGGTAGTTTCTCCACTTCTTTTAACTTCATGAATAATGAACACACCTCTTTTTATTTCTGGAGGTACAATAATGCATTAGGAACTTGTGTTCTTTGGAATGCAGTATAAGCTGATTCACATGTAGAAGTCAATGCAAATAAATTATATATTGCAAATCCAATAAATGAATAAAATGTGTTAGTATTTAATCTGACCTTTTTTAGGGTGCTTAGCATTTTGCCCTGAAGTGTATAAGGAGTTTCTAAATCATCACAACAAAATTAATTCAGTCATTTTTTGCTCAAATCTGACGCATACATTCCAGAACACCAGAATGTTTATGAATTAAATGGACACTACTTTTCTGCTTTTCCTGTGGTTTTGAGTTTGTTTGCTATTTATTTCCCTTATATTATCGTGTAGTAATATATAACTTTTACCTTTCTAGTTATGTTATGTTTTTGATACATTTCTTTTTACAGTCTTTTTATTTTCTGGCACTTTGGACTGAAAAAAGGGAGTTTAAAAAGAAGTAAAAGAAATAAAAGTCCTCCTGCATATTGTCTACAAATTTATATGGAAAAAATTTTTACTGCCTGTATGCTACAAAGAACTTCTCCACTTACCTATAGCAAAGAAAGATTTCTATCTACTAAAACATTACATACTGCCAATAGCACAATTATATATACTTTTATAGTTCATTACCCAAGCCATCTCTCTCCCTGAGAAACCCAGAAAATTAGCTATGCCTCATTGATTCACAGTAGATATGCCAGTCTGGATGGAGATTTTTTTTAAAGAAAAAATAGATTAGAGAACTAAAAACAACTACACCAGTTTATATATGTAACACACTACGGTGTCTGTTATGATATTGAACAAGAGCTTCTGTCAGACAAATGATGTTATTGTATTTGCTTCAATGTTTCTAAATTGAAATGTAGGCACTGATCTCTGTGTAGAACAATTGGCCTCCTTCTAAGTCATTTTTATTCAAGTCTTCAGAGTGTTAAGTATACAAAAATCTGTGAATTCCCAGGAACTCTGTTTTTTACTATGTGATCTTGCTCCTAAGAGGATAATATAGCTACATTCTAACACAGTAGCTATTAATACAGGATGGGATCATTTTACCAAACAATAGAGTTTCTCTATAGTGTCTAATGGATGCAAGGGCAATGTTGTTATTGTTGTTATGACAAGAACATTACTCCACTGAACACAGAAAGATTTCATTTTCTTTAGTAATCTTCACAGTTGTGTCTATCATGATTCTTAAAATGATAAACTTTCTGAAAAGAAACAGAGAAGAAGTGGATTGAGGGAAATGGGGGGAAGTGGAGGGAGGGAATGGGAAAAGAGCAGGGATGGGAAACTTCAATCAAGATACAAAATAAATGAATGAATTTAATAATAAAAAAGCAAAAACAAGCAATTAAAAAAGAGATCATTCCACAAAAAATATGCTTACATATAATCCTTGATGTTTGGATTATGGCTGATCAAAGTATAATATTGTATGAAATATTCACTTATATATCAGTTGTGGAAATCATTAAAATATCTCCTATCTATGGGTGTTGCAATGGTATTAATAAAGCTTTATCAATTGTTACCTCTGTTACTCGTCACCCAATTCATTTGTTACAGTCTTGGTATAGTGGATGAGCATGTTAAATATACAGTGTGGAGCTTGGCTGAAATAGCATAGTCAACAACTCTAAATCCAGTGACCTCTGCACTACCTTAAGTATAATTAAAGGATTTTAAGAATAATAATTCCATAAAAGTCTGTTACTTTATATAGCTTTAAAAATTAAAGCAAGTTCCACATTCTTAGAAAATATTAGTGTATAGCAATTTCACATTGTTATAATTTTTTTATTTTACTTAAAAATTTCCACTTCATCCCCTCCTCTCATTCCTCCTCCCCTTTCCCCTCCCCCTCTCCCATCTCCTTCCCCCTTCCTCTCCAGTCCAAAGAGCAGTCAGGGTTCCCTGCCCTGTGGGAAGTTCAAGGTCCTCCCCTCTCCATCCAGGTCTAGAAAGGTGAGCATCCAAACAGACTAGGCTCCCACAAAGCCAGTACATGCAGTAGGATCAAAACCCAGTGCCATTTTTCTTGGAGTCTCAGTCAGTCCTCCTTGTCCGACACGTTCAGAAAGTCCAGTTTGATCATATGCTCCATCAGTCCCAGTCCGGCTTGCCTTCGTGAGCACCCAATAGATCAGCCCCACCGTCTCAGTGGGTGGGTGCACCCCTCGTGGTCCTGACTTCCTTGCTCATGTTCTCCCTCCTTCTGCTCCTCATTTGGGCCTTGGGAGCTAAGTCCAGTGCTCCAATGTGGGTCTCTGTCTCTAGCTTCATCCATTGCCAGATGAAGGCTCTATGGTGATATGCAAGATATTCATCAGTATGGCTATAGGATAGGGTCATTTCAGGTTCCCTCTCCTCAGATGTTCAAGGATCTAGCTGGGGACATTTCCATGGACACCTGGGGACAACTCTTGAGTCCAGTCTCTTGCCAACCCTAAAATGGCTCCCTTAATTAAGATATATACTTCCCTGCTCCCATATCTACCCTTCTTCCATCCCAACCATCCCACTTCCCCAAGCTCTCCCCATCCAACACTGTTATAAGTTTTACAAAGACTTCTTCAAGTGTGTCATGTTGTTTAACCACATTTAGCTCTGATAAACTTTCCTGTCTCTTCTCTGCCCAAACTACCTCCTTTTTCTCACCAACAGTTTTGATTCTGCTTTTCTATGAATAATTTTCTTCATTTGATTTCATAAATTGGCTAATGTAATTGTTGGTTTGATGAACATGGATGTACAGTTGTCTCTGTACTATGTTTGCTTGAGATCTTCAGGAATATATTCAAGTGTGGTATGACTGGATCATACTAACTGTATTTTCAGGATTTTAAAAATAATGTTCATCTTTACATCTACGGTGGCTAGAATATATTTTATTCCTCATAGCACAATATAATGGCTCCCTGTTCCCTACATCTTCATCAGCATTTAATGTATCTTTTTTTCTCAAAGACAGTAGTTCTAATTGAGAATCTTATGGTTGCCATTTACATTTGTCTGAAACCTATGAGAGTAATCACCATTAAGTGTTTGTCTTAATCAGTATTCTAGAGCCATAGAGACACCAAGACCACAAAAACTCTTGAAAAAGAAAGCATTTAATTAGCACCAGCTTATAGTTCCAAATGTGTTGCAGAGAGATGCTTGTTCTCCCCTGCCACCCAGTTAACTTAGCCCCAAAATAACAACACAGAAGTTGTATTCATTAAAACACTGCTTGGCTCATTAGCTCTAGGTTCTTATTGGCTAATTCTCACATATTAATTTAACCCATTTCTATTAATCTGTGTATAGCCACGTGGCTGTGGCTTACTGGCAAAATTCTAACTGACGTCTGTCTCAGGCAGAGGATCCATGGCTTCTCTGACTTCACCCTTCTTCCTCCTAGCATTCAATTCTATTTTCCCCACCTACCTAAGTTCTGCCCTATCAATAGGCCAAGGCAGTTTCTTTATTCATTAACCAATGAAAGCAACACATGAACAGAAGAACCCCTACACCACAAAGGTTTAGTCCATTATTATCGTGGTGGGAAGCAAGGCAGAATACAGTTTGTATGATATGGAGAAAGAGCTGAGAGCTACATTCTGATCACCAGACAGCAAGGAGAGAGAGCGAGCTGAAAGTTCTGCCTCTGAATCCTCAGATAATAGAGTAAGAGAGAGACTCTGGGCTCAGAATTGATTTTTTGAATGCTCAAAGTCCACCTACACATTTCCTCCAACAAGGCCACTCACCTAATTATTTCAAATAATTCCACACACTAAGTATTTAAATCTAGCGGCCATTCTTATTCTAACTATGCCAGTTGTTCATTTCTATTTCGTAGTTATGATTAGTTCTGAGTTTCTTGGTATTTAATTTTTGAGTTCTTTATATGCTCTAGAGATTGATCTTCTGGCTAGTATATGATTTGCATATTTTCTTCATTTTGTAGATTGTCTCAACACTGGATTAGCAGATTCTTTTGTTTAGCAACTTTTCTTTTTTTCTTTTATATTTTTCTTTTTTCATCCAATACATCCAGACCTCAGTTTCCCCTCCCTCCACTCTGATCTACCTGCCCTCCTCATTTTCCCTCTCTCCCTATCTACTTCTCTTCCATTTCCTTTTAGAAAAGAACAGGTTTCCCAGGGATACCAACCAAATATGCCCTAAAAAATATAATAAGACTGAATACAAACAGCTTTTCAATTTTGTGCAACTTCACTCATTATTTTTTGGATTTATTTTATAAGATATTGGAATCCTTTACAGAAATTCTTCATTCCTGTCTGTGGCTTTAAGCAGTTTCTCCATTTCCCTCTAACAGTTTCAGATTTTTAGATTAATACTCTAATCCATTTGAATCAATTTTTATAGAATATGAGATATATGGATCTAGTTTTATTCTTTTGTTGAAGGCTAATCAAGGTACCAACACTATTCACAGAAGGGTCTGCTTTAATGTTTGATCTCACCAGATATTTCATATTTGAAAAAACGTGCCTACATTCTCATCAGTAAATGGATGGATAATACAAATCTGTTGCATTTAAATAGTAAAATATTACTCAGCTATTAGAAAAAAACCTGAATTATGCAATTTTTAGTAAAATGATTAGAGCTTGAAGTAATCATTGTAACTCGGACTCATAAAGACAATCATCCTCTGTTGTCTTTCATTATTGGATGCTAGTTTTGAGCCTTTAGATATGTATAATTCATTTGGAATGCCCACAGTGGTCAGAAAACTAGTAAGGGATCGTGGGGACAGTGGGTCTCAAGAAAGGGAAGATAATATACAGTGATATAAAGGTAGAAAGAAGAAGAGTGGGACAAGCTCGTTAAATGGGGCAGGAGATGTGGGTATTGTGTGCCATTATAAAACTTTTCTCAATTCTTTCTAGTTCTTTCTCTACCTTCTGTTATTTAATCTGGTTCTTATCCCCACTGAAAGAGCAGTCTCCAAGGTTCTTTCTTTGTCTTACGCCCTATTCCAACACTCAACTCTCTCTCTGCAGCTTCACTCAGTGGGATCAACATTCTCTAATGAGAACTGGGCTCTACTGGAAACATGTGGGCACCCGGTTCTTTGCAACTATAACTTTCATTCAATGGCCTTCTTTGTAGGAAGATTGCTCGTCCATTAGCTCTGGTTTATATCCTGTAGGTTCTAGCATCACTGCATGGCTGTATTCTAATGTCTCTCTAAAATATAAACATTATATACATGATTTTGATCTTTACCCAAAATCATACTGAGAAATTTTTCAAATAATTTTGAAATTATTTTATTTAACAAGATAGTTATATTCAGAATCCTGATGACCATGAAACTGCCTCAAAAGTTTTAATTTAATTAATAGTAATATTATCAAAATTAGCTCCCTGTCTCTTATTATTCCTACTCACTCTATGGCTCTAAAAAATATTTTGTTTTCTCTATTGTAACAACTTCAAAAATTATTCTTTTTCAGCATATATTTCAAATTGTTCAGCAATGGTATTTTAAGTTCAAATTATTGGGATAAGATTGCGACAATCTACACCCAGTATTTCCTAATTTTTGTTTAAAATTTCAGTGTTTACATATTCCTTTCATTTCTGTTTATTTTTCAAAGTTCAGTTTTTTAATAATTTATGTGATACTTGTGTATTTTCATGTTTGTTTTTAAATCTATTAGATAAATATGAAGTCTATTCGATTAAACTTAAACTAAAGTCTGCTTAAATCTAATTTATTTAAAAACTATTAAATGTGCTCACTAGCCTATCAGGGGAATATGAAACATTGGTATGCTCAAACAGAAAATAAAACCAAACAGAAACCTAATTTCCCTGGAAGGAAATTAGTACTTTATGCAATTTCAGGTCTTGATAATCAAGGAAGCTCACTAATCAGTAGATTGCAGCAAGCTAAAATAGGACTCCTTTACAGCTGTCAGTGCCAAACTACCTCGATCAAGATCATAATAAAAGATACAGAAAGTTCTCAGTAGTAGGCTAATTACTTCTCGCAGTATGAGCTGGTACAGCTCTCATTGGAAACAATTAAGATTAAAAATGTTCATTTGTGAGTTCTTGTTTCCACTCACATGTATGTAGTACAATTAAATGTGGAATATCTGGAGTTTGAGGAAAAATGACACTCTCTACATGTTAGGGTATTCATTCCAGTTTATATAATTTATATTATTATATACAATATACTATAGATTTTAAGGTACACACAGGAATAGGTATGTATTGAGTACTGTCTAAACATAACTGTTTTTGTGTAAAAATGGATGTATTTATGGGAAACTAAAATGTGTATGGGGCACACATTTTTTTTTCTAGTAGTAGAAGTTATATATACATTTTTCTAGAAGTAGAAGTATCATTATGAAGTATTTTGAGAACATAAAAAAGCATTAATTTTTAGTAAAGTGATGTCTTCAGGGAGAAAATTTCACCTATTTCCTTCGATTTTCCATTTTGTAAACTCCACTTTAGCAGAACTTGTCCTTTCTGGGAACCTTTTCATTTTCTTTGAGTTTAAGCTGAAATTAAATTTGAGAAACATTCATAACAGTTTCACATTTTTCTACTGAATGCTGTCTGGTTTTAAAATTCATCACCAGAGATCCTGTGGATGAAATGATGGAAAAGGCTCCATCTCAGATCTTTCATATTAACCTTACTGCTCCTGCCTTGACTTGTTTGAAATGAAAGTGAATGTGCAGACACTTGTGTAATTTTAATTAGTGCCAAAGCTTTACTCTATGAATCAAAACCAAAATACTTGCTTGAAGGGTCTTCATACAGCATAAAACATGTTACCTGTGGTTCTTTATAAGAAGAACTGGAGTCTGAGACAAACGGAAACCAGAGCTTTGCCATTTCCGCTGTGCTTGGGGACAGTGATTATAGTCTTTGCCTGAGCCAATTTCACAGAAATTAACTGAAATAGTGTGTATGGAGCTATGATGAAAGGTAGATGGTTAACTTGTAAAGGTTCACAGACATGAGAAAATACGGGATGAGGTGGTCTCAGAACCCATCATGTTTTAGATAACGCAAATAAATATATGTAGACACAAACTAACTATTCTATACAAATTACACCTTTCTTTTTTTCTTATTTTCCTCTCCTTACACTTGGCATAAGAAGTTGGCATACTATTACTGCTTTAATATAGAGATGTGTGGGTTTATTGTCTAGAAATTATGCGTGCTGTTTCAATTCATTTTGTAAAACATCTGTGTTCATGTGATATACAAAGAATTTACAGTTAGTCCTAATCCACTCGGTGCAAGCCTCATACAGAATGATTATTTTTCCTCCCTACATACCTACCATTAATTTTCCTAATGAGCTCAATCTTCAAATAAGACAAAGTCCTTGGATAATGACAAAGGTCAATTCTTCTGGGAGTTGGGCATTTAAAATATTTTTGAAAGGTCGAACTAATTTTAAACATTAAGTTATCCCTCTTTGGCTACTTTGATCTTCAACTGCTTATACTCCTGTTTGTCCTAGTGCAGAGTCATTTCTCTGTTGACGAGAGAGAAAACGAAAGACTGACAGTCACTGCCAGAGGTCAATAATGAAAACATTATTTTTCTTTTCAAGTTTGGTTGTTACTGTTAACCATACACAATTTTAGTAAATGCTGACAGGCAGTACTTTATCTTTTACTTTTGGGACACATACTACGTTTGCATGACAATTTTTATTGTTGCTGTATTTGAATTTCAGCCAGTGAGTAACATTTCCTAAGAGTGCAAATCTATAGAGTGTCACACTGAATGCTATATTTTCAAAAAGATTACATAATCCCAGCTTTCCAATTACATTATGAATAGATGGGAGACCCTGTGGCTATACACAAGAGTATTCCACTGTAACTACAAGGTCACCGACACGATTTATATATGCTTGAAAATATTCAGTAAATAGTAATACATTGCATAAATCAACTATACATGAAAAGTCACTACTATCTATATTAGAAAATTCATTTTAAGATAAACTGATATTGCAACTTTGGAAATGTAAATGAATTTGTAAGATTACAAAAAAAACAAGCATTTTTTTATTAATACTTGTGATAGCCAACGCAATTGTCAACTTTATGAGGTGTCAAATCACCTGAGACTTCTTAACATGCCTGTGGAAGATGATCTTGATTGCTTACATTGAGATGGGAAGTGTTGCTTAATTGGTATATCCATTCCACCACTGGGATTTTGGAGTAAACAGAGCAAGTGACTGAACAACTGTGTACATTCTCCATTATCTTCTTCTCATTGTCAACTCAATATTACAAGATTACACACTTTTGTTGCTTCTACATCTTCTGCAACATGAGGGGTGACACCTTGAACTGTGAGCTAACTTAATACTTTTTATTTTGTCAAACGATTGAAAAATAAACCAAGACAACACTTATAGCACTTAAAATTTCAAACAATATGTTTCTAGACAAAGTCATATCCACTCTATTGTCATCATTTACAATTCTGAATGGAACTTTTATGGCTAGATATAGGAGGGAAATCAACATATTTTCGAATCTTTTTAAAAGATACTTTGTAAACTGCGTATTTTCTAACGAAACTTTTCTTTTAGCCAAATTTATACTTAGAGTTCTTTACTTTTACATTACTGTGGTATATTCACACAGTTTGAGGTAGAAGTGGAAAAGCGTCTTGTTAAATTGCTCCTTCTTGTTCCCACCCCAGCAAACTGAGATACATTTCATTCCTTGAAAGTGTGGGGTGAATAGAAAAGAGATTCATTTGCACCTGTATAGCACCTTAGAAAAAGCATAGAATGGGTTGAAAGCTGTGATGACACCTTTCTTAACAATAATAAACTCAGGATTCCATCAGACTTTTACAACAGTTTATAGAAAGAAAGACAGAATAGCTTCACAATCAGAGAGACAATGCCCCATTCCTGTAAGTAGCTACGTAGCACCAATCATGAGACCACTTACTCTTTAACAAGAGATCAAATGACTTCTTTCTAGGAGTTTCTTAACCCAAAGAACAGAGCAATAAAGAAGTGAACTTTACTGTGCATTTTTCAGAAAGAAAACGATAGCACCATGGAGGTTGGGCAAGGAGAGCAGGTACATCCAAGACAATGTTGCTCTCAGGTGATCTTTACTTAATATTCTATTCAAACCCTTTACCATGACTTCATTTTCTGCTCAAGAATTTCTTATAAAATTTAAGAATTTCTGAGAACAAAAACAATTGAGGGATTTATTTCAAAAATCGCTTGCCAGAATTCACATAGAGATTAAAGAGATCTATTATTTGGCTTTGCAGAATTAACTAGTGATATGTGTATAATACATACTATTTTAATATAATTACATATTATATAATATATAGTTAAAATATATGATTCAGTTACAGTGGATTAAAAACTGGGTCTTTATTGAGCATTTGTCTCAATATCTGAAACTATAGTTATTTACCTGATATTTATGAACATTAGAAAACAAATTAGATTGATTCCAAGACAGATATTTAAAAACATAATTATTAGACATTGAGTTAGATAAGGGTTGGGCTCCAAAGAAGCAGATGCAATAGCCTATCATGAAGATTTAATATGATTTGTTGTAATATTGTCTCTTGAAGCACAGAAATTGGCTAATTTCAAGATCTTCAGTCAGTAAGTTGGAGCAAGCTGATGATGTAATTCAGTATATTAAGACTTCAAAAAAACAGAAGTAGGCTTAGTATAAAGTTTGGTAGACTCAATCATAAACAGTGTTTCACTTAGAATCTATATTCAGAAAAATTAAACAACAAACCTTCACAGCTCTAAGTGTTCAAGCTAGAGGTACTTCCTCTTCCTGCAGGAGTGCCAGAAAATTTGCAGAATTCTAGCATTTAGCTGATGGTAGGATGTTAGTTATCTATATCAGGGCGGGCAATTGCTTTATTCAGCTGAACCATTAAATTTTACATTTTGTATAGACATATCCATATAATCAAGCCCAGAATAGTATTCTACAAATACATAGGCATCCTATGTCTTAGTCAATGGCACTTAAATAAACTAATACAGCATCCAAATTTATTTGTTTAAAATTTAAATATGTGGGTCTTTAAGTTCTCGATGACTGGTGATACGAATTAATGAACACTATGAAAGGAAATATTTTCACACAGATATTTGTATTTTATCTGGCAATAGCCCCATGTATATGTATATATATATAATTTTAGTTACCATTATATTGCCATAAAAAAGACAACAGTCAAGACAACCCTTATAGAAGAAAGAATTTAATTAGAGATTTACTTCAAGTACTAAGCATTTAAATATATGAGCGTGTGGCGACTATTCTCACTATAAACAAAAACCAAAAACCAAAAAGCATGCAGCTGAGATGTTTAAGACCACAGTGCAGTCAGATTCAGTGTCTAATTTATTTATGAAGATTCCATTCTTACATATTTTTCTTGCTGATGATGCCATCAAATAGTATCATATTGAGGTAGGTACAACAGCATATATATATATATATATATATATATATATATATATATATATATATATATATACATATGGTGGAAGTATAAGTATTGTTTATTGTGTTCTCTTATTCTGGGGATCAAAATCATCAGCTAAATTATGATCTTTCTTTTCTTTGCAAATATCTTAGATTGATTTTTTTGTTATGATAAAACACTGACCAAAATGAATATTCATTGGAAAGAATTTATATGTACAATTGCAGTAAATCATAAGAAGATGTCAGGACAGGCCTTAAAGAAGTGTGCCAGAAGAATTTGTGGAGAAAAGATGCTAACTGGCTTGTTCTCTATGGATGGTTCAGCCTGATTTCTTATATTACTCAGGACCATCTGAACCGGGATGGAATTACACACAGTGACCTTGAACTTCCCTCATCATACATCAAGAATCAATCAAGAAAATGACCCATAGGTATGCCTTCCAACAGACCATTCTGAAGGCTTTATGTAACGTGATGTTCTATCTTGCTGGGTATGTCTAAGTTTGTGTCAGGTTAACGCAACCTGCCAGCAAAGAAAATGTTGCTAATTCACTTTTAACAGCCTTATTCTCAATTTTCAATACTATGCATTTTAAAAATGTACAAGTGTGATAATTTGACCCGTGTATACATCTGTGAAAACATTATCACTGTATACATAACAAGTAAAACTTTCAGACCAAGTACTTTCTTTCAAGCCCTTGATGATAATTTCTTTTTAGCATTGTATACACATCTGTAAAAGTTTTGAGAAAAAAATATAATTATGTTCACTGTATGTTACTTTGTATTAAATAATCTCTTTAGGTTGAGTTATTTATGACATATAGTTGTTTGACTTACTTTATTCATAGTAAATATTTTGAAATCATCTATATTGTTAAAAACAATAACGTATTTCATTCAAGTGCTGAATTAAATTCTATTACATGCTTGTAGCACAAAATATTCATTGGCTCACTAACAAATATTATACTTGTCTTATTTTTGAGTATTACAAATACAGATGCTAACAGCATGTGGTTATAAATTGTCATTTATGTGCTTTTATTTCTCTTGTTGCTGAGTAACTAAGGGATGAGTCCCAGGTGCAGATGCAAGACTACTTGAAAAATCTCTATGCTATTCTTTTAATTCAGCAGTACAGAAATCACTACCATTCTGTGAAATACTTGCTATGACTGGTCTTTCTGTTTTGAGTCATGCTCATAGATATTAATAGCATTTTGTGGAAGTTGTAGCTGCATTATCTTACTATCCAATTGTATTGGGCCGTTTCTTGTTTCCTTATTTCCTAACTCTATATATTTTCTACTGGGATTTCTATTCAAATATGTGCTTAGCTTTTCACTTAAAAAGTCTACTATCTCGAGACCAGCCTAGTCTACAGAGCAAGTTCCAGGACTGGCTTTATAGCTACAGAAAAACCCTGTCTTGAAAAACAAAAACAATAACAAACAAACAAAAGTCTACTATCTGTCTGTGTTTTCTAGCAACTTTCAGGAAACCAAGAATTGAAGGGCCTTACTCCAAATTGATCTTGAGAAATTTATGGTCTACACTAAGAACATAAAATGCGAGTAGAACTAATAGATCAACATAGTATCTGTGGTGGTTAGAATACAATTGGCTCCCATAATCTCATAAGGAGTGGCACTATTAGGAGGTGTGGCTTTGTTTGAGTAGGTGTAGCCTTGATGGAGGAAGTGTATTGCTGTGTGAATAGGCTTTGAGGTTTTCATATATGCTCAAGCTATGCTCAGTGTCTCAGTTCACTTCCTCTTGTCTTTAGATCAAGATGAAGCTCCTTCTCCACTCTCAGTTTCTTCTCCAGCACCATGTCTGTCTGTATATTTCCAGAGTAAAGCATGATGATAACAGATTAAAACCTGAATATATGTCACCCCACTTAATTTTTTTCTTTATACAAACTGTGACTGTGTGGTCATGGTTTTCTTTACAGCAACAGAACCCTTATAACATGTTAGATGGTACTGGAACTGGGATATTGCTGTGATAAAGTGATAGATCTGACCATGTTTTTTCTTTTTTTGAATTATAAGGACTTTTGAAGTTTGGCTTTGGAAAACAGGGGAATCCTTTAAGTGCTGCTTAATAAGCCATACTAGTAGGAGCATGGAAGACAGTGGTGTTAAGAGTTGTTTGAAATGTGGGGGGTGTGGGTCAATGGTATTCAGATAAAATGAATATTAAAATATGGCCTAGAGATTTTTCTTGTTCTATTTTCTTGAAGAATGTGGCTGCTTTTTGGCCTTTCTCTGAAGAGGCTGTCTGAGGCTCAAGTGAAGAGATTTGAGTTAATTCCATTGGCAGAGAAAATGATGAAAAAACATAATATTGACTCTGTTGTCTGCTTATAATGAAAAGAAGCATGTTGAACAAGAAAAATACAAAGTGTACAGTATGAGGAGAAAAGAAATACCAGGAAGTAGAATGGAGTTAAGTACTGTATTTAAGAGATAGACAGATTAGAAGATGAAATAAAGCAATTAGGGCCTCAGGGCAAGATCCCACCTGTAAAAGGTTCTTCTGTCTATGTGTTGCATTCATTGGTTGAATAAATAAACTGTCTTGGCCTTTTGATAGGGCAGCACTTAGGTGGGCAGAGTAGACAGAACTGAATGCTAGGAAGAAGGTCAGAGGGAGAGCTGCCATGGAGCTGCCAGAGACAGATATGCCAAAACTTTCCCGGTATGCCACTGCCACGTGATAATAAACAGATTAACAGAAATGGGTTAAATCAAGATGTGAGAGTTAGCCAATAAGAGGCTAGAGATAATGGGCCAGGCAGTGATTTAATTAATACAATTTCTCTGTGATTATTTCAGGTATAAGCTAGCCAGGTGGACAGGACAAAAAGCTGGCCCTCTCCCTCTCCTGTTACACCCACCCTGCTAAGTTTATAACTTGTGAAAAGGCATTTAAGAAAAGATTACAACAGGATGTGGTCGTATACATCTTTAATCCCAGTATTTGGAAGACAGAGGTTTATAAATCTCTAAGATTGAGGCCAACCTTGTCTACAGATCAAATTTTAGGACACTTTAGCTTAGGAAATGAATAAAACCGCCAAAAACAAAAAGCTGGTGAAGATGTGATTGGAAGAGAGGACTTTGTTACAACATCAGTAAGCAGCAGAACTTGGCAGCTTTGTCCACATTGTTCTGAAGGTAAGAATAGAAGAAAGGGGTTATGGAATCTTTCTCTGTGTTTTATAATTTTTATTGCTCTGAAGAGAAACCATGACCACCACAACTCTTTCAAACGTAAACTTTAAATTAGGGTGGCTTGCTTACATTTTCAGAGGTTCAGTCCATTATCATCATGGCAGGAAACATGTCAGCATACAGACAGACTTGGTGCTGGAGCTGAAACTGCTACTTCTTACAGACAGCAGGAAACTGACTGAGATACTGGGAGGTATCTTGAGCATAGAAAACCTCAAAGTTTGACTCCACAGTCTCAACTAAACAGAACATACCCACTCCAAAAAGCCACACCCATACCTCCTAGTACACCATTCCTTATGAGATTATGGAGTCTAAAACAATCAAAATACTACATCTACTCCATGGTCCCCAGAAATATGTAATAATATCAATGCAAAAAATGCATTTAGTCCAAATTCAAAAGTCCCCATAGTCTATCATAGTCTCAACAATGTTTTTAAAAATCCAAAGTTCAGTCTTTTCTGAGATTCATGAAATCTCTGTACTATAGTTGCCTGTAGAAATCAAAATCAAAAGCAAATCACATATTTCCAACATATAATGACATAGAATATACATTATCATACCAAACAAAAGAGAAGGGAACATAGTGAGGAAATACTGGACAAAGCAAAACTTAAAACTGTTGATAGAGCTTTCTGTCCCACTTGGTCCCACAGTCATTCAGTACCAAAGAAACTGGTTGACCCATTAGCTCAGGCTTCTTATTAACTCTTTCTTAAATCTTAAATTGGCCCACTATTCTTGTCTGTGTTAGCTATGTGGCTTTGTACCTTTTTTTAGTGAGGCATTCTCATCTTGCTTGCTCTGCATCTGAGTGACAATTGCAGACTCAACCTTTGCTCTTTCCAGAATTGTTCTGTTCTGGTCACCCCACCTATACTTCCTACCTGGTGACCTTGTCTATACTTCCTGCCTGGCTAGTGGCCAATCAGTGTTTTATTAAAATACAAGTAATAAATCTTTGCAGGGTACAAAACTATTGTCTCACAGCAGAAAACCAGCAGGGCAAATTCCAAACTGTGCATTATCATGTCTAATGTCAAAACACTCTTCAGATCTCCAATTTTGTTTGACATTGTTGACTACAGCACACTTCTCTCTTTTGGTCTGTTTCCACTCCTAGTTAACATCTCACCTTGGCAGGTATCCCACTATTCTGGCATCCATAACATCTTGAGCTCTGCAAGGTAATCCAAGCTTCAAATTTATAGCTTCATGAAAAGGCCATTTCACATCCTAGTGCTCCTTTTCTCCTCAGAATTTAATTTGTGCAATTTACCCTGTTTATGTTTCTCCTTTCCAGCATAAATCCCCATCACAGTCATCACTAATATCCAGTAAACAGAGACTATACTAGACTGTTTGGACATTTCTTTTGACAACGAACTTAATCCAAAACCCCTCTCTTTAATAAAAATTTTACCATGTTCTTCATCAAAATATTACAAGAATGCTCTCTAAGCAACATACTAAAATTATTCTCCTCTGTAGTCACTTGAGTGAGCCTTAGACAGTTCAAATAACACTTAGCATCTCTGTCTTCCATCCTCTTACTAGTAGGGCTCATTGATGGTGTTTAAAACATTCCAGTTTTCATAACCCAATGTACGAAAGTCCATATTACTCCAAGAAGAAACAAGTTCAGACCTATCACAACAATACCCCAGTCCCTTGTAACGACTTCTTTGTTAGTTAGTGTTCTGACTTACTGTGAAGAGTCATCATGATCATGGCAACTCTTATAAAGAAAATGTCTAATTGATGTGACTCACTTACAGTTTCAGATGGTCAGTTCATTTTCATCATGACAGGGAACTTGTCAGCAGGAAGACACACTGGGTGCTGGAGCTGAGAATACTACTTTTTATAGGCAACAGTTTACTTCCTATTGCCTTTGAATAAAAATGAACCATTTCCCTACTCTCAGCTCCTTTTCCAGCAACATGAATGCCTGGAAGCTGTAATATCCCAGCATGATGATAATGGACTATATCTCTGAAACTGTGAGTCACCCAATTATGTTTTTCTTTATAAGAGTTGTCATTGTCATGGTGTCTTTTCAAAGTACAAGAAATCCTAACTTAGTAAGAAAAGGTCTATAAATTAGTAGTAACATCTAGACATCGAAATATATAATTTTTAGCCCAGCGGCATCTAGTCTCTGCATCTGAAGTTTATGGTGTCTTCAGTAATAGAGACGTACCTTCACAAGTGACATTATACAGAAGGAATAAATGTTATATAGGGAAATATGCATGTATATTTACATACATATCATAACAATAATTAATACAAAGAGTCCATAAATAGAAATGTAGCAAGGAGGAGTATATAAAGGAGCAAAGGGACAAAGGGGAAGAGGAAGTTATGTGATCATGTTGTAATCTAAAAAGTGAAAATAAAGAAAAAAATCACATCTAACAACATAAGTCTATGATATAGTTAGGAATAAACTTGATAAAAGATGAAAAATGCCTACATTCTATTATCTGAGAATCCTTGAACATTTTATAAAATAGTTAAGAAAAATTTAAAGAAGACAAAACAAATGAAGAGATAAATTAAGTCCATGATACTTTAGGGATTCAACATTTTTATGATGTAGATTGGTCCTATAAATTGAATGAAATTGTAATGAAAACTCCATCTAAATATTTTGACTAGAACATGGAAATTGATTCTAAAATTTAATGTAAAAATTCAAAGTACTGTTAGGAGCCAAACCAATGTTGAAAATGAACAATGAAATGGGAAGATAAACATTCCACAATTTTAAGACTTTGTCGACATAAAAACAAATGTTTATTTTGCTAGGTAGGTTGACAAATCAACCAATCTAAATGAAAATCACAGTGATATGTATACATGGATGTATGTAGGTAATTGAGTTTTAAAATATACATGAAAATATTTTATAGAGATTGAATACTAATGTTATAAGTAGTTATAGATTCACTGGGTGAATTTTTGTCTCACCTCCTACCATACACGAGGTGAAATAAAATGTATTGTAAACATCAATGTGTAAAGCACAAAATTAACTCATTAAGTATAATTTAAAATATTAACAAATTGTTCTTCATATAAAACTAAATAAATAACCAAAATATGTTCATTTCCTAATAACTGAAGCATACACCAAAGTTCATGAATAACCATGAGGTACTTCTTAACTGAGTCACCAGAATATTAACAATTAATGAAAGACATTGTGGAGATGGGAGGTATGATGATGGAATAAACAGGCCAAATCTTAGCTATCTCAGGGATGGGATTCATACTATTTGTTTTTAATAGAGATGGATTTTAAATCAAACATGTTTTAACATTCAGTGAATTTATCTTCATACACCCGAGGTTAAGATTGACAGAGCTGAAGATTTTATTAGGCCCTGAGATTTATGAAAACAAAGTTTACTTTACCTTGGTGTTTTATGTTTTAGTCTTCAAATAGATGTAGATAAATGTAAGGAATATTGGCAAACGTTGTCAAAGTCTTGATGGTATTATGGTTTAACTATCAAAGTGGTCATTTGAAAAACTGAAAACTTTTGACATTTGTTTCAACCTTGTTCAAATGGTCAAGAGCTTGAGATCAATAGCTAGTGTATTCTGTATGGAAAAAATTGATTTGACAAAATTTTTAGGATGTCTAGGTTATAATAGCTTCGTCAGATTCATAGATGCTAAGGAAAAGAAGTGATAGAAAGAGAAAAACTGGGAATTTCATTCTCAACAGATAATCTGTGAAATAAAATTTCCACATGTGTTGTGGAGTTAAAGTCATAATTAAATGTAGTGTATATTAGTCATTTATTTTTTTAGAAATTGCTTTACTAGCGATACAATTTCAAGGTGACTTTCAATGTGTAATTATTCAGAAAATGCATAATAATGTGATATAATATTAGTGATTTAAACTCACAAAGGATAGACATTCTTGGATAGAAATTATGCAATTTTCTACCCATGAGGCCAATTACATTTCTTCCATTTTTTTTCTACTCAGTTATCATCAGTACCATGGAGTCAAATCAGATTCTAAGATGGCTTACTGGTATGTCTATGATTTCAATTTACCAACTGGACTGACCTCCCAAAGTCCAAATGAAGAATGGGAGGAGTGAGAATATGAGCATAGAGGTCAAGATCATGATGGGGACACCCACTGAAATAGTTTACCCGAGTTAATGGGAACTCACCAACTTCAGCTGGGCAGGGAAAAAACCAACATAGGAGCAAACTAGGCCCTCTGAATGTGTGTGACATTTGTATGGCTGGGGAAGACTATGGGCCACTCTCAGTGGCCCCAGGATTTATCCCTACTGCTTGTACTGGTTTTTGGGGAACCCATTTTTTGGGGGTGGATACTTTGCTCAGCCTAGATACAGTAAGAAGGGTCTTGGACCTTCCCCAAGGCAATATGCCTTACTCTTTCTGAGGAATGGATAGGAGTGGGGTGGGGTGAAATTGAAGGAAATGGGAGGAGGGGAGGGAGTGGAAATAAAAAAGCTCAAAAATTGCTTTCAATTGAGCATATTCATTGTAAAGTGTCTTCCAGAAAATTAAATATAACTTTTTCTTTTATTTTAATCTAGTCACCACCTATATTATAGAACCACATCAAAAGCACGTATTTTTCATGATTCCTTGTAAATACTGTCGACCCTTTATGCACACTGCTGCAGCCACTGTGTAGTCACATGTGAAGATTTCCAGCTCAGTCCAGAAGACACTGTTTTGTTGTATCACCCATCACCACTGGGCCTTACACCCTTTGTCTTTCCTCATTTGAAATGATCCCTGAACCTCGCTAGTAGGGTATGTGGCATATATATCCCACTTACTCTGGGAATTCCACTGCTTTTCTCTGCATCTTGGACAGTTGTAGGTCTGTGTGTTAACCACCATCAACAGCAAATAGAAGCATGAAGCATTTTAGAATTGATCTATAGATTTATTGATAAGCCATTACAAATCAGTTTAAAACTACATCCACCTAGCAGAATAATATTATAAAATACTATACATGGGTGTACTTTTGTGGAGTAAGACTTAATTCCAATCAGAAAGTGGTTGGTTATTCCTGTGATGCTTTTGCCATTATTGCATGAGGAGGCATGTCTCATAGGTATAGGTTGCTCTATTGGAAGGTCACACATTGGATAATATTTTGGTATGTCAAATTGGTCTTGATAAGTTTAAAAATAAAACAATTTTTTGACATAGAATGTGTGGATAGGAATAATTAGGGAAAATGGCTAAATATGGCCCAAGTATGTTGCATAAAACTCTCAAAGAACTAACAAATACATTTTGAAAAAATCTTTAGGCAGTTATAAGAGAATGAGATGAAGTTATATATTGCATAAGAAAGCGGAATGCTATCCAACATTGCCTGTGTGGTTATAAGGCCATATAAAGATTTCAGATCAGGTCTCTGTTTTCACTGAGACCGAAATTATCAGTTAGAAACAATTGCTCTTAAATTTATGAGTGTGCATACATGATGAAATATGCAATTGAAGATATCTGTTTGCCTTTCACATGTGTCAGACAAGGCTTTATAAATATCTATCTTAGAATCATAATACTGTGTACAGAGAAAGTCAATGGTGATTATATGGTTTATATATCCCTCCAATATCTGTGCCTGGTATTTCATGGAACTAAAATGAAAAAAGAATAGTTGATCTTTCCATTATTCTTAAAGTACCACTTGGGAGTTTTTGTGTTTTAATATGCAATTGGAGGTATTTTTGGACTTGGATCTATTCTTCTTGAAAGAAAAATAATGTTTCTATAGAAACAGATTAATACTTTTGTGTGTTATCGATAATTTGCCACCCTCTAGCCATATTATCATTTTCCATGCTTATGAACTAGTGTTAGACATGATCTTTGAACAAGAGTGACTTTTTTACATACCTGGAAATTTGATACTAAATATTTGGAGAAATAAAGATGCAATGAGAGTACAAGAATATGTCATAAACTTACATTATTTCCTTAGGCACTTTGATAAATGGTTTTATGTTCAGAGCTAACAATGATGAGGAAATCATTACACACATGTCCTGTGAAGGATGAAACCGCTATGTGCTATGGTCTTGCTAATATATCCCAAATTGAAGAACTTTGACAACTCACTAGAGTTGCATTGATCTGAACCCTAGTTGTGTTTTTGAATTCTTATTTAGAGTTTATGATGGGTTAGATTTCTGTTATAATACCTAAATTATACAATATACATCTGTTAGATTTTATACTATATTTCTCCCTCAATCCCCTTAGCTCAGTCCTTAGGAAAACTGTATTCTATTGTGCTACTAAGTCTCTCCCCTGTCTACTTGTATCTCTTTGATTAATGGGTTTCTCTGGGTGCTTAAGAAAAATCACCTGTCCATGGGATAGCACAGAATTACCAGTGTTAGTGATCACAGTAGAACTTACAATCAATGAGCCTAAACATTGGTCAATGACCAACTCATGTTCTTATTTATCAGCACTCAATGCTGAGATTCTATTCGTGCCATGTATTGAATCTAATAAGTTGCTATGTGTGCCAACACTTGTTGGGATACTTTATCTTTTTTTGTTTATCCTGCTACTACTTTCTCTTCACATTTCTAGACTGTTAACTAAATAAATTCTTAGCAGAGTGATAATTTATTTTGGAGACTACTTTTCTCCAAGGCCAAATGTGAACACACTATTGTCAAACAATTCATTTTCAGAGTGTTTATCTATCAGATGCCTAACCATCAGTAAAATAAGTCATAATCTCTAAAACGAAAATAATAAACACATAATCTAAGACATATGTAATTATTTGGTGAAGAATGTTTAGCAGCCATGTGTGACTTCAGAGTGATTATCAGAGCTAGATGAGGTCAAATAATGAAATTTTGAACTGACAATAATTAGGACTTTGAAAATGAGCATTTTGGATGGATCCATAAATGACTTCATTTCACAAAATGTGTTCCATTAAGGGCATTGAAGGGACTTTGAGGTTACACAGTCATTTCTACATCTAGAGAGCATGTACTTTTAGGTATGTCTCCAATGGGTATGTTGCATTTACATTGTGTATGAAGATAGCTCTCTTCAGTGGAGGCAGAGGTGAGTTTGCTATGAATAGAAGGGAAAATTGATTCCCAGAGAGATCACGAACGTACTTTGAATTATCTGGGTTTAGCTCCTAGTAAATCTGCTTTTGTTATTTGACCCTTGTCCACAGGCTCAATTCTGTCCACAGTTCAGGATCAAAGATACTTCTAGTCGGGACAAATTTAGAAAAATTTATTTCCACTTCACAGGGTGGTCAGTTTAAAAGCAGAGTTGGTGTGATTTTTCTGGCAAAGAATAGCTTTTTTCTGCCTCATTGCTGTGACCTACCCCAGCTAGTGCTCTAAGGCCACTCTCCCAGTTACTAATGACTACTACTTAAAGTTCTATGCCCTCCATCCATTTCTCATTCACAGATGTACCCATACTATCTGCCTTTTCTATTTTATAAAACTGGTCTCTGTGGTGATATTTTCTTTGTGCTTTAACAAATAAAAATTGCCTGATGATCAGAGTGCAGAGCTAGACACTAGTTAGCCAGAGATGCCAGACAATGGTGGCATACATTTTTAATCCCAGCACTTGGGACGTAGAGGCAGACAGGTCTCTGTGAGTTTATGGCCACCCTGGGCAACACAAGATTAATCCAGTTCAAAAGAGAATCATAGCCAGGCAGTGGTGGCTCACATCTTTAATCCCTGTACTTGGAAATCATATGCCTTTAATCTCAGCACTAAGGAGGTAAAGACAGGAAGGGATATGGCTGACCAGAGAGAGGAATATAAGGCAGGGGACAGGAGTTAGGAGCATTTAGTCTGAGAATTCCTAGAGATAGGATTGCCCATTCAGTCTGAGGATTTGGTAGGGGTAAGGTCTAGAGGCTGGCTGCTCTGCTTCTTTGATCTTTCAGCATTTACTCTGATTCATATCAGATTCAGGGTTTTTAATATTATAACCAATTAGAATTCACAAAATGGGTCTCTTTCTGTCTTTATCATATCCAAATCTCACCATGCCAAGAAAAGACATCTCCCTTTTAGCATTCTTGGTACATATCCTGATTTATCCAGAAGGTGACAGGAAATTGTGAAGAGTAAAACATACAAATGATATTTGTAACCCCTAAAATGTTTATAAGAGAGAAAAATCCTTGTATAAAATATAAGAAAACATTGCAATAAAATCACATGTTGATCTCATGATATCAGTCTGATCACGCAGCTCATTCCAGCGTCTTCTCATTGTATTCTCAGCTTTAATCATATGTCACTGAGTTATCTATCCCTAGGTTTTAGGTGGGGGTAGGGAGTCATGACAAAAGGAGATAAATTCTCTATTCTTAGTCATGGCTATGACTTCTAATGTTTTTTTATTTTAAACTAAATGCCTTAATCTATGCTTGTCTATTCTCTTTCTGTTCTTGTCTAGCCTGTTAAAGCCAGCTTCTCTTGCTTGTGTTTGTGCAATCTCTCTCTGGAAACAAAATCTACCAAAATATTTTGAGCTTACAGTATAAAAATTTCTGTTCATAACACTTGTTATCAGCCATATTATTTGTGCTCATAACTACCTTAACTATTCTTATTACTCTATTTATGTACATTGAAAATTGAAATACAGTAGAGAATTTTTCTATTTTTTATAGCCAGGGAATTTCTTTTATGGTGCTCAAATGTTGACTGCTTTATTTGGGAATAATTATGTTTTTCCTTGAGGCAGAGCTGTACTGAGACCAGTACTAACTCAGTATTACTTTGATGTCAATCTGTGGAATTTTCTATGAAGTTTGTAGTATTGTTAATGGAGTGAATGTTTGGGTTTATGGTTAGTGCTAATCTTTGTATCATTTCTTGGCTCTCTTTCAACTTGTGCTGTCTGGAACAAGTTATCAACTGGTCCTAATACAGGCAGAAGTGGCCACTCATTAAATGGAATTTTGAAAACTACAATTTTTTATGTTCTGTGCTTTATATAAACCCCCTAATAATCCTTATTCTGGAGTAATGAGTAGAACTTTTAACAGACTTTCTCTAAGGCCCAACTTTCATGTGAATCATAATCCCATTGAATATGTTATTCCTTCCAGATGCATATGGTGAGATGCTGACTCGACTTAGCAGGACTCACTAGACCATGAGATTTCATACATCCCTAGCTTCATCGGGTGCTTAGAAATTCCACTCTTCTGAAATCCCAGCCTCTGTTGACATTATCCTCCTCCCCTCCCCTTTGCTTTGATGGCTGTTTGGGCATTAAATTCTTTACATCTGGAATCAACTAAAAGGAATTCCTCAGAGGAATTTTCTGTGTGAAATTATCCGAAGTGGTGAGACTCACCTGAAGCATAAGCAGTGCTTTCCAGGGGCAGCTCAGGTTAAAGGATAAGGCTGAGGGAGGATTTGGCTTTTTCTTACTTGTTTTCACTTGAGTGGACCAGTTCAACTCAGTTGCTGTTGCTGCTTTTGTTAGAACTCTTGATTGCATGAGAACAAGATTTCAGTCTTCCAATGTGAACTGAAGGCAATTAGCTATCTAAGTACCCTGAGACATTCAGTGCCAGGTTAGGGCTTCTTAGGGACACAGCCTTTGGATGGAGCTACTACATTCTTGATAGTTTCAGCAGAGATAGTCAATGTCGAACAACTTTAACCACATCATGTAACTCATTCTAATAGATTTATTTTTGATATATATCATATTCATATATATTCATTCTCTTCATTATTTTTTTTCTAGAGAACCTTGACACACAGGAAAATTCTTTTTTGACCCTCATCATACTTTATCTTGACCGGCTGACTCTTGCCATCTACAGTTGCTCTGTAGAATACAAATGCTATATATTGAGGGTTGAATTGTAGAGTAAGCTGAAGACTTGCTTGTAGTAATAGGGGCGGCAGGGCTGTGACCCCAAAAACCCCAGCCGCCTGGCTCGGCTAGCCTATGCCCCGAAATAATTACACAGACACTGTATTCATTTAAACACTGCTTGGCCCTTAGTTCTATCTAGCCTCTTCTAGGCTAACTCTCGCACCTGGACTAGCCCATTTCTTATCATCTGTATGGCACCGGTCTTACCGGGAAGATTCTAGTTCAGAGTCCATCCTGGGTCGGAGCTTCATAGCGTGCATCTTCCCTGGAGCAGGTAGCATGGCGTCTCTCCCGCGTCTGCTCCGGAGAGCAGAGCTGTGGAGTCTGACCTCACTTCCTCTTCCTCCCAGCGTTCTGTTCTGTTTACTCCACCCACCTAAGGGTGGGCCTATCCAATGGGCCTAGCAGTTTCTTTATTGCTTAGCTAATGAAATCAACAGATTGATATGTGACACTCCCCTATCACTTCCCCTTTTTCAGTTTAAACAAAAAAAAGGCTTTAACTTTAACATAGCAAAATTACATATAACAAAAGTTATCAAGTAAAAGTTACATCAGAAACATTTATACATATAACAAAATTGACTGTAAATCTCTATCAATAAAGCAAAGTCTATACTAATACAAATTATTCATATCTATATCATATCCCCCTTTAAATGTAAAAGAACGTTTATAAACCATATTTGGGAACATGGGCGCAGTTTTTTCTCTCCAAACTGCTTCCTGCTGAATGGGGGCGTCGTTAATTAGGCCTTTCACGGTATAACCTGTGTGCCAGGGTCATCTCAGTTGGCAGTTGAACAAAGCAATTTTCTGAAGATGTTCACAGCAACCCTTCAGGAGGACGTGGTCCATCATACCAAATCGGAATAGAAGAAATCCATAGAGTCTCATCCTCTGTGAAAACAAAAGAAGACTCTCTCCAAAGCATCATATCCTTAGACCCAAATTCTGAAATCGTAATACCCTTATATCCATTCTGGTTTAGCTTGGCAGCCCATGTAATGAAATGTCTCTCTGTACTTAGCTCCTTCACAGTCAAAAATTTTAAAGAAAACACAATGTACATAATCCAGACTCTCTGTGAATTTTCCATCTTTACGCTGCTTATTTTTATTTATTTTTTTTAATCTCTTAACTATCTGTACTCTGTCTCTTTAAAGACTTTACTTTTACTTTTTTTTTTAAACCATTAACTTTATTTTCTATATTTTTTTTCTTCTCTCTCCCAAGCCAACGTACATTCATCCAACAGTGTGACTCATTTAGTGGTCTGAATCTGTCCTATTGTGAATCTGCAATTTTTTACTATCCAGGAGCACTTTTGATTTGCGCCTTTAAATCATTAGGCGCTTAAGAATCTAAGCTGAGACATTCCTAAGTTAACTTTTTGCTTTTTGAGCGTACATCTATAGACCAGGCTGTCTTTGAACTCTCGGAGATCCGCCCGTCTCTGCCTCCCAGGCATTGGGATTAAAGGCGTACACTACTACACCTTGAACTCACAGAGGTTTGCTTTAAGAATTTTAACTTTTAGTCTGCATATATTTTAACACTGTAAATCATTTAAAATTTTTCTTTGTCTTTGAATCTCTCTTTACTGTATATCTCTCTTTTTCTGACCACATGAGTCCTTAATTTAGCAAGCAATATCAGTAGAATTAAAGTCGTGGCTTTGCGGGCTAGATGTAGTCCATTCCTTAGCTTTCCAGCCTCATGGCTGAGGTACTGGCTGTAAGGTCCCTGCCAGCCAGCAAGCTACAACAGACAACACTCAAGTCCTCTCTCGGTAGCCAGCCCTCCTGCCTCAAACAGTCAGAGTTTGCCCTGGCAGGACAGCCCAGAAAGCCGGCATTTTTAAACGCGCAGCTTTTTTCCTGCTATGGCTGAAAACCGAAAAGCATGCGTTCAGCTTTTCGCCAACACCGTTTAAGTGTTTCGTGGCAGGACCTCTTAATGAGCTGCAGGCTTTGCAGCTAAAGCTGAGTCAGGAAGCCTCTCTTAGATGAGGCGCTTGCTTGCCTCTAGCAAGCAGAGCAGACCCAAGAAATTGCCATAAGAAACATGCTTTACTCTATTCTTTTCCAAGCTTTCTCAGGCTTTCTGTGGACTCATTTAGCCACACGTCTGGGCGTCATTTGTAGTAATATGGGCGGCAGGGCTGTGACCCCAAAAACCCCAGCCGCCTGCCCTGCCCGGCTAGCTTATGCCCCGAAATAATTACACAGACACTGTATTCATTTAAACACTGCTTGGCCCTTAGTTCTATCTAGCCTCTTCTAGGCTAACTCTCGCACCTGGACTAGCCCATTTCTTATCATCTGTATGGCACCGGTCTTACCGGGAAGATTCTAGTTCAGAGTCCATCCTGGGTCGGAGCTTCATAGCGTGCATCTTCCCTGGAGCAGGTAGCATGGCGTCTCTCCCGCGTCTGCTCCGGAGAGCAGAGCTGTGGAGTCTGACCTCACTTCCTCTTCCTCCCAGCGTTCTGTTCTGTTTACTCCACCCACCTAAGGGTGGGCCTATCCAATGGGCCTAGCAGTTTCTTTATTGCTTAGCTAATGAAATCAACAGATTGATATGTGACACTCCCCCATCACTTGCTATTTACATAAATGAGTAACTCAAGCAGGATAGTCTTGCTAGAAGTCTATATGTGATGAGTGAGTAAATTATAAACTTTTATCATAGCAAGAATCTTTTCATCTCGTGTTGAATCAGGCAGCACCCAGTACAAAAGAAGGCCTTGAATTCTTCTCTTTCCTTTGCTGCTAGGTTCATGACATCAGTGCTGCAGTGACATTTTCATCAATTACCAGCAATTCTACAGCTCTTCCGTGTGAACCTCTCCATCACATTCAAATTCATCAGCAATGTGTTCTCGGAAATTACAAACACCTGTAATTTTTGTGGAATATCCTAGGCACAACCATGGATGCATAAATTCAATAAAATCTTGGAGTTAAACAATAATACATAGTCAGTCCTCTGTAGTGTTTCTATCACGGATCCACAGTCTTGAAAGCTATATGTACCAAGGTGTCTCAGATTCTTTGACCCACACTATTAAAATTTTAATTCAGTTCATAACAATTTGTAGTTAAGAAAATTATGTTACCATCAGTAAAACATTATTTTTGACGTCTTTTAAAATATGATTATAAGAGGTTGCTTTCTTTTCTTCAGTCTTTAAAAAACTTTATTTCATGTATATATGTAAAACTTTAATTTATATATAAGTACAACTTTCCCACATCTATAAAACTTTATATATAGAATACTATATATATATACATATGTACATACACACACACACATATATATATATATATAACCCCAAACTATTGGTTTTTGTTTATCCTACATGGGGCATCTATAAGAACATCTGCAAAGCTCTGGAATGCATTGACAGAGGTTTCTGTCCTGCCTGGTTTTACATTTGTTCAGTTCCAAGGAAACACACAGAGGCCTACATTAAGTATAAACTGGTTGACCTATTAACTCAGGCTAGTAATTAACTATTAAACTTTAAAGTAACCCATAATTCTTGCCTGTGTTAGCCATGTTGCTTAATACCTTTGATCAGAGAGGCATTCTCATCTTCCTTTCTCTGTGTCTGGGTGACAACTGAAAACTCATCCTTTCTTCTTCCCAGAGTTCTCCTGTTTTGTTACCCTGCCTCTACTTCCTGCCTGGCTACTGGCCAATCAGCATTTTATTAAACCAATATTAGTGACAAATATTTACAAGGTACAAGATCATTGTCCCACAGCACCCCCACCCTTTTTTTCAAAACAAGGACTCTGAATATAATCTCCTTTATTTAGCTTTTTCTCCAGACCATTATCATAACAACTTGAAACCAACACTCTAAGCAAAGATCAACATCCATGATCCATTTCTTGGGAATGTGGGCATAGTTTTCTAGGCTGCTTACTGCTCATTGGGGACACTGATAATCTTATGGAGAACTAAAGATAATTTAGAATTATGGTCAAGTCCTGACTGGAATATTCTGTGAGGCTTGATCATCTCAGCCAGCAGTCTTGAGACAGTTCTGCATGGAGAACTCAGAGGAAACTCCAACATAGGTTCTCTGATTTGTTGGATCATCTGGGCCATCCACTCCTAATGGAGATTTTTCAGGGGGTTTTCCTTGATCAAATCTGATTTTTCTTAACACAGAATAAATCCACAGCCTCTCATATTCTGTGGAAATAAAAACAAAACCTCTTCTCCAAAATAGCATATTTTTCTAATTAAACTTTCAAGTCAAGGAATTTTCAAAATATATGTTAGATTAATCCAGCAGCATTTATAATCAAATGTCTTTTAGCAGCTGTTGCTCCTTCTTCAGCAATCAAAGAATTCAAAGACAACACAATAACACATATACAGAAGAACTTCCCATGTCAGGAATATTGTGAAATAGGGGTTGGAAAGAATCTATGTGACAAATGTTTTGGTGGTTTGTTGGGGGAACACTGTCTTCAGTATTATAGATCTATGTCTATACCTGTATCTGTCTCTCTATGTATGTATGTATGTATGTATGTATGTATGTATGTATGTATCTATCTATCTATCATCTATCTATCTATCTATCTATCTATCTATCTATCTATCTATCTATCTATCTATCATTTGTCTATTGGTGTTTCTGTCCTGGCCAGTCCTGTAACCATTCAGTCCAAAATAAACACTCAGAGGCTTATATACACTCAGAGGCTTATATTAATTATAAACTTTTTGGCCTAATATCCCAAGCTTATTATTAATGATTTATTACAACTTAAATTGGCCAATAATTCTTGTCTATGTTTAGCAATGTGGCTTGATATTTTTTCTCAGTGAGGCATTCTCATCTTGCTTCCTCTGTGCCTGTTTGGTGACTGTGTTTCTGCCTTTTTTCTTATCAGAATTCTCCTATTCGGGTTGCCTGGCCTATACCTCCTGCCTAGCTAATTACCAATCAGTGTTTTCTTAAAGTAATAGGAGTGACAAATCTTAACAGTGCACAAGAGCATTATCCCACAGCATGTATACAAAACTTTGCTAAACAAATATATAAATATAAATAAAATCTTTGTTAAATATATTTACACATATAACTTTACTTTATGTATATAAATAAAACTTGACTATATGTATATATAAGTTTTGTATTATGAAGACTTAGAAATCCAAAAACTATGAAGGTTGAATGGAATAAAGAGTTCAGCAAGTAAGAAGACGACAGCTTACAAAAAACAAACAAACAAAAAACATGAGAAGAAAATAAACCACAGTGCACTGGGAAATCATAAGGGACAGACTTATCAAAGGAATGTCTTAATAAATAGGCTGCCTCATTAGGAATATAGTTGAGATACAATAGAATCCTTTAAACTTTTCCTTCTTCCTGGGTAAGCCAAAATTATTTTTGATGTTGAATTTAGCATCACCTATTTTTAAATAATACTTATCTTCTAAGACAGGAGTGATTCAAAGTATCAATATGAAGTGGAAATCCTGTGATGATAGAGAGTCCTGATTGTGAAGAAAATTTACAAAAAAAAAAAAAAAAAGACAGCCATGGGCAGGAACACATTTTAATGTCTAAGAGAGACATTGTGAAATGACAAGCTTTTGAGCAATTTGGTCCAGAATTGAAACTCTGCACACAGTTGACCTGGCCTTAGAACAACACACCTATGAAATCCTTGGAGGCACATTCAAGGTGGAAGCAGTTACTGCCTTAGGTAAGAGTGTGACCCCTGGAAATTAGATCTGGGACTTGGTTCTGATATTAGCTTTCTAGTAACAGCACTAATGTTCTCTAATTCCCAAACTAGACATCCTATTTAAATGCATGCTTGTTTTTCATATGTATATAAAATTAAAACAGTATTGTGCTTTGTTTCTAGAGTGCTATTTCCTTCTTTTTTATTGCCCTTTATTTTCATGACTGTTATTCTGATTAAAAGCAACTTATTGATTCATGTGTCAAGGTCAAATGACTTCAATATATTGGAAGGTGTAAGCATAATACAATGGGTAACCCATTAAGTAAAGCAAAACAATAGAAAAAAAGAAATGAATAAATCTTTCCTTCATAATCAACACCATGATATGATCTCTGCTTGTAATGACTGACTTATCTCCCATAAAACTTCTTCTTTGTATTGAGTAATTCATAGTTTACTTGTCCTATGAGTATGCAGGAATATTTCCACATGTAGAATTTTTGGAGGCTACTGACTAATCAGAAATTCTTTGTGTGATAGTCACCCATTTCCTTCTGACTATTCTTCAATATGCATATCATAATATAGTTCAAGTATTAAATACCTAATAAAGATATATAATATTTCTCATTCATGTATTCAGATTTTCAGTTGAACACAACAATCCTGCTTATTAACTTCCATTTTTTTTCTACCTGAGATGCAGACATGTATGCCAAAACCCATAGTATAATTTTGTTAGTATAATCAATTGGTCCCTAATTCCACATTTGTTTGTTTGTTTCCTTATTTGTTTTCTTTTGGGATGTGGTTTGTCTGTGTGTCTCTAGCTGTCTTGATACTCTCTATTGAACAGGCTTGTCTTGAACTCACAGAAATACACTTATTTGTGTCTCCTGAGTGCTGAGTTGAAAGTATACACCACTATGCCTGAGTCCATTAATGTTTCTTAACCAAGTTTAGATTTACTGCTTTGTCAACCTTCCAGCCAACTAGTTCAGATCTTGTCTACTGGACCTGGGATCTTGTCTGAGGACCCAAAAGAATGAGGCAGACTTGAGTCTGCAGCAGTAGACAACCTTATTCTAGTTTTAGAGTTTTTTAATACATGAGTGTAACAAAGGAGACAATGATCTAAGTGATGTAGGAAGGTCATCTCATCTGTCTATATGTTAATTTCATTGCTTAATAAAGAAACTGCCTTGGTCTTTTGATAGGCCAGCCCTTAGGTGGGTGGAGTAGACAGAACAGAATTCTGGGAGAAAGAAGGCAGTGAGGCAGTCACCATGATCCTCCGACCCGAGAGAGACATAGGCTAGAATCTTTCCCGGTAAGCCACCACCTGGTGGTGCTACACAGATTATCAGAAATGGGTTAAGCAAGATATGAGAGTTAGCCAAGAAGAGGCTAGATTTAATGGGCCATACAGTGTTTAAAAGAATACAGTTTGTGTGTTTTTATTTCAGGGCATAAGCTAGCCAGGCGACCAGGAGCCTGGCTGTGGCAAGTGGCCTGCAGCTCCTCATCACTACATCTAAGGAAGGTAGTTTGAGTTCAGAAAAACATTATTAGAAAAGCATGCAACATCATGAACTAAAGGCAGAAGGCCGTTATCCGTATTCAGAATATACTTACCAGATTGGATTCTCTGATTGTGTTCTGACAATCAGCAAGAATGAACATGTTTTATAAATTGAATGCAAATGTTTAACATGGGAGATGTGAAATCATGTCCAAGAACAATCCAGTAGAAGGCCCTCTGCCTTTTCTCCTGGAGAGTCACAGTTTCTCAGGGCTTTGTTCACCATGCACCATTCTTTTGTCTGGGTTCCACTAGTAGACCAAGAAGCAGGTACAATCCAAGTTCATTTTGCTTGCAATGGTAATGGTAATGTCATCAATGCTTCATAACCTACAACCACCTGGGAGATGGCTCTCTAGTCTTGCCTGTGGGAGATTATTTTAATTGCGTTATCTGAGGTAGGATGGTACTATTCCCTGGATTGGCTTTCAAGTGGTAGATACTGTGATGTATCACGTAGGGTCACAGTGAGAAATCAGTAACAGTTCACTTCTTTTAACTCCTTGGGTGATGCAAAATGACCTGCAGAGAGTTCTCAGATGTCAGTCACAGTTAAGGATTGCTTCATCTGAATGGGAAACTTTCCCCAAAGGCACAACCTATTCTCTGCTGCTTGCTCCCATGCCTGATACACATGAGCCTAATGATCACAGCCTACTTCAAATGTAGACAAATTAAAAGTGACATCTGAGCTCAGGAGTTCCTTGTAGGAAAGCTTTGTGGCATCATTGAAAGTCAAGTGTAAAGATCTACAGTCTGACAAGTTTTGGCTCATTTTCCTTCTGCCTGTTTTAAAACTAAAATTTACCCCTAAGAAATTTGCACATGTCATCTTTACCTTGTTATACTTCTTATTGACTAAAAACTATACTATGATAAACACAAGAAAGTGTTTGCTTTCTGGATGTTTGAAGGAATAAAGAAAAGGGAAATGGTCTTGATTGATAATCTAGAATGAGATCTTAAACATGTGTTGCAGACATAGACAACCAAGTAGCATGGAGATTCTAACAGAAAAGCTGTTTTTATTTCAAAGGTGATTTAAACTTTAAAACACTTCTTAGAAGCATGAATATTTTATTTTTAAGTAAAATATAATTGCATCATTTTCCCCTTCCTCTCATCTCTTCAACACCTTCCATATAAAGTCATTTAGTCCATCCCATCTTTTTTTCCCTTAGTATACAATACACACACAGATGTAAGTACATATGCACATCTATGTCTAATTATATAAAGGAAAAAGTACCTCAATAAACAATTACAACCTGTTAATTCTCTCTAGTGTTACTTGTATGTATGTGAGCTATCACCAGTTCAGGGCTCAGCCATGGTGATGACTACTCCTCTAGGTCTCAGCACTCTTTAGCTGGTTGTGGTTCTTTAAGTGTGGGTGGAATTCCATAAGATACTCCTTTTCTTTATTATTGGTGTTGTACTTGTTCAATTCTTATTTAAGCAACCTTACTGTTACTGTACAATGGCTGGGACTTCTCTGTTATTTCTAGAATATGCAAGCTCACAGCAGCTTTTATGATACTTTGGCTCTTAGAATCCTTATGTGCTCCTATTCTGCAATGTTCCCTGAGCCTTAAGATTCAGCAGTTCTGTTGTAGAGGGACCATTTGTAGCTGGGCATACATGAAGACTTGTTCACTGTTTTCCCCATTAGTAGTTGTCTGTAAAATGATCTTTTTTTGTTGCAAAGTCAACTTTCTTTGATGAACACTGAAACATACCTTTGTCACTTGGTAAATTTAGTTAGGAATTATTCATCTTTAGTAAAGTGACAGTTTGCCTCTAAAATATATGACCTCACTAGACTCAGGTAGTTGAATAGGTCTCTAGTATTTGGCATAATATCTCTCTTGATGTCTTAGACGTAAGTCTAATTAGAGAGTTATTGGTTATCACCTAAAGTACCAGTGCGTTATTGTTCCTTTATGCTTGTCATGGCTTGCTAGTCCTTGTGCTTAAAGAGCTTTTTGTGCTTTAGAAGTTAGTTTCAATGGAGGAGTTTTTCAGTTCAGATTACCTCAGATCCTCAGGGCTTTGAGTCCTGAACATGTCGCCTTCATCAATAAGGGCTTAACCTCAACCTCTAGGAGACAGTCAATGGCAACAGCAATAGTTTTTTAGATTTCTCTGACCATCATCTCTAAAAAGATTTTGAATACAAGAGTGTTTCAACTGTCTTTTTGCTATGCTCCTATATCCAGTGCTTTGAACAGAGTTCACTCAATATGTAGTTGTTGAATTGATTTGGAAAAACAAATTTACAAACTTTCAACATTGGCTCCCTCACACAATGACTTAGGATAACTACAAATTAGTTTGAATGCCCCGGAAGTCCTTTTGTCCCAGAGGTCTATTTATAACTGAAAGTAAGAATTATAGCTAAATAACTATGAGACAAGAATGTCAGTGCTAAAATCTGAAAGAGTGCTGAGGTTCATGCTGAAATGAACAGCTCTCATAATTTCAGGAACTCTGACTGATGGAGCCATTTTGCTCTACAGGTAAGGACTGCCCTCCATTGACAATCACACAGAAGCTATTATACTGTGTATTTTTCAAATTCTAATTTGCTTTATCTTTCACCTAACCCCTTTGAAAGGCTAATGCACAAAACATTATTTATCTAATTTTTTTACAGAAAATTGTTTAAGAACTTTTGAGATAGTTACATGGGTCACCAAATGCTTAGTCTACATGTGCTACAGCATTAATCTAAAAATGCTTCAGAAAAATAGAACTGACATTCAATCATCAGTACAGGAAAACAGAGTTAAGTTTTCACTACTTTACTGATAATTTGTTTTTTATTTTTTTGAATAGTTTAAAGTAGTCAAAATAATTTTAGCTACACTAATTAAAAACTGTATTTCTCTAAATATTGCCATTTGTTGAATGCATAGTAGTCTCATTTAGTATTATAAATGCATATGCTATAGGATATAGGGATACAAAAATTTTTATTTTAAGAAATACATGCAGAGATTTAAAATCAGTTGAAGTTGATAGTGATTACTAAGGATTTTTGAGATACTTTTAGGAGCCATATTTAACGGTGAATCTAAAGTTTTTGTTTAGAACATTAATGTAGTATTTAATCCACTTTGTAAAAGGCTAATTAACAGTAATAAATTCACATTTCTATCATATTAAAAACATTTGCATTTCATGTTCACCTTTACCACAGATACATGACTAAGTTATGGGTGGCCTTTCATATTTATCTGCTCTTACTCTTTAGCTACTGTTTGAATTTGTTCTTTGACTAAGAGCTGATTCATGATCCATAATCAATTTTAATTTCAAATATGTTAAAACAGAGATAGGATATATGTCCCAGAAAGTAAAAGAATTTGTGGCTCTTCCAGAGGATCAGAATTCACTTCCTAGCACCTGCATGATGATGTACAACCTGCTCACACCTCAATTTTAGAGGATTAGACACTCTCTCTAGTGTTTTTTCCTCCTTGGATCGTTTTATTTACATAAAGTCAGACATACTCATACACACAAAAAATCAATAAACAAGTATTTTAAAAGCCAACAAACATCAGTACTAAGATATTTTTTTAAAAAAGACTTAGAAAGGTGATTCTACATTTTTTTTTCATTCTGATGGAGTTGGTATTCTGATTAGTTTTTTATTAACTTAAACAAAAAGGCAAGAGAGATCTCAACTGAGAAATTTCTGTTAACAGATTAACCTGTGGATGTTTCTGTGGGGACTTCGCTTGATTAACGATCAGACCACTGTGGGTAGTGCAACATCTGGACAGAAATCCCTGAGTGTATAATAATGCAAGACCAGGAAACCAAAAGTTACATTCCTCGGTGGTTCTGCTTCAGTCCTGGTTACAGGCTTTTGCTTTGATTTTCTACCGTAACTTCCCTTCATGATGGATTGTTAATTGTAAATGAAACAAAGCCTTTCTCCTCCAAGTAGCGTTGACTCACAGTCTTAATCACAACCATCAAAAGTTAATTAAATCACTTTACATGTACCTTGTTAAAATGTGTCTTTCTTTATCATCTCAATCGAAGGAAAAGCATTATTTCAGGTAGTTATCATAGTATCAGAAGGAGCCATGAAATCTGCCATCACCATCAATTGTATTATTAGTATCCAGCTGTCATGCCTGGGAACCATAACAATGATTAGCATGACAAGATATTCTGAAAAGTGCAATAGTAGCACTTATACCTTGGGGAAAACAACAGTCTCCTCATTGGAAGCATAAAGCACTCAAAAGGAAGCAATTCATACTTGACATTGTAAAATTAACCATTTACCCATGTGTGGTAAGAACACGGAACCCAACAGTAGTCCTACTATTGCCAACTTTCCTAAACAAATATAATTTCTCACTGTGTTCTAAGCCTTTATTGTTTTATTTATTTTTTAAATTGTTTTTATTGACCTATATATTTTTCTCTGCGTTCCTCTTTTTCTTTCTCCTCTCCTTTTACACTCTCCTGTGATTCCCATGCCCACAATTTACTTAAGAGATCTTATCTTTTTCCACTTCCCATGTAGATTAGATGCAAACATGACTCCCTTAGGGTCCTCTTTGTTGTCTGGGATCTCTGGGATTATGAATTGTAGGCTGGTTTTTCTTTGTTTTATGTCTAAAAGCCACATAGGTGTGAGTACATATTATATTTGTTTTTCTGGGTCTAGGTTAGCTCACGCAATGTGATGCTTCTATATCCATTCATTTACCCACAAATTTCAAGATGTCATTATTTTTTTCTACTGTGTAGTATTCCATTGTGTAAACATACCACATTTTCCTTATCCATTCTTTGGTCAGGGGGCATTTAGGTTGTTTCCAGGTTCTGGCTATGACAAATAATGCCATTATGATATTTAAAACACTTATTTTTGCAGTAGATAGACATCACTACATAAAAGTTACAACTGACCCAAATGCAGATATCAACTGATCATGGGGACCTGGCTACCTCAGACGATGTGTGCACACAATCCCTATAGTTAATGCTCAGGGAATATCACAGAGAAAGAGACAAGAAAGAGTAAGAGCTAGAAAGCCACATCAATTGTGAGATGATCCTTTTTTTTAAGACAGCAAATGATGAGTTGGAGGAAAGGAGAAGCAGGAGGAACTGGCAGGAGTTGCAAGTGAATATGATCTAAATCCATTGCACGAAATTCTTAGGAATTAATTAAATTATTCTATGATTAAGAAATAGAGGCATTTAATTCATTTGGACTTGAGTTTTGTGCATGGTGATAGATATGGATCTATTTTCATTCTTCTACAGATTGACATCCAGTTTTGCCAGCACAATTTGTTGAAGATGCTCTCTTTTTTCCATTGTATACTTTTAGCTCCTTTATCGAAAATCAGGTGTTCATAGGTTTGTGGGTTAAAGTCCGGGTATTCTATTCGATTCCATTGGTCGACTTCTCTGTTTTTATACCAATACCAAGCTGTTTCAATACTGTAGCTCTGTAATAGAGTTTGAAGTCAGGGATGGTAATGCCTCCAGATGATCCTTTATTGTTTAAGATTGTTTTGGCTATCCTAGGTTTTTTGTTTTTCCATATAAAGTTGATTATTGTCTTCTCAAGGTCTGTGAAGAGTTTTGATGGGGATTGTATTGAATCTATAGATTGCTTTTGGTAGAATTGCCATTTTTACTATGTTGATCCTCCCAATCCAAGAGCAAAACATATAGACATCCTGCTGGATATTAACCTTCATCAGGCAATGAAAGGAGACAGAGACAGAGTCCCGCATTGGAGCACCGGACTACAACCCCAGGTCCAAATCAGGAGCAGAAGGAGAGAGCACAAGCAAGGAACTCAGGGCCATGAGGGGTACACCCACACAGTGAGAAAATGGGGATGTTCTTTCGGGAACTCATCAAGGCCAGCTGGACTGTGTCTGAAAAAGCATGGGATAAAACAGGACTCATTGAACATAGTGGACAATGAGGACTGCTGAGAAGTCAAGAACAATGGCACTGGGTTTTGATCCCACTGCATGTACTGGCCTTGTGGGAGCCTAGGCAGTTTGGATGTTCACCTTACTAGACCTGGAGGGAGGTGGGAGGTCCTTGAACTCCCCACATGACAGGGAACCAGGTCTGCTCTTAGGGCTGATGAGAGAGGGGGAGTTGATTGGGGAGGGGGAGGGAAATGGGAGGCGGTGGCGGGGAAGAGACAGAAATCTTTAATAAATAAATAAATAAATAAAAATAATAATAATAAAAAGAAATGGAAAGAATCCACTGTTATAAAGTGCAGCTATTAATCACAGTAAAATATGTTGTATGGCTATGTTTTGCTTTCTGTGAACTGAGAACAATACTTGTTTTTGAGTCCATGAAATCATGATTCCTCCCCTCCTTCAACATTCTTTTTTTTTTAATTTTTTTTTATTTTTTATTTTTTTATTTTTTTTTTAATTGATAAAAGAAGAATACAGAAAAAAACAAATTTCCACCTCCTCCCAGCCTCCCCTTTCCCTCCCCCTCCTCCCACTCTTCTCGCCCTCCTCCCACTCTTCTCCCCCTCCTCCCACCCCTCTCCCCTTCCCCCCACTCCTCTCCCCCTCCCTCTCCAGTCCAAAGAGCAGTCAGGGTTCCCCGCCCTGTGGTAAGTCCTAGGTCCTCCCCCCTCCGTCCATATCTAGGAAGGTGAACATCCAAACTGGCTAGGCTCCCACCAAGCCAGCAGATTGCGTAGGATCAAAACTGCGTGCCATTGTCCTTGGCGTCTCATCAGCCCTCATTGTTCGTCATGATCAGAGAGTTCAGTTTTATCCCATGCTTTTTTGGTAATAGTCCAGCTGGCCTTGGTGAGCTCCCAGTAGATCAGCTCCACTGTCTCAGTGGGTGGGTGCACCCCTCGTGGTCCCGACTTCTTTGCTCATGTTCTCCCTCCTTCTGCTCCTCATTGGGACCTTGGGAGCTCAGTCCAGTGCTCCAATGTGGGTCTCTGTCTCTATCTCCATCCATCGCCAGATGAAAGTTCTAAGATGATATGCAAGATATTCGTCAGTATTGCGCTAGGATGGGGTCATTTCAGGTTCCCTATCCTCAGCTGCCCAAGGAACTAACTGGGGACCTCAGCTTGGGCACCTGGGAGCCCCTCTAGGGTCAATTCTCCTGCCCACCCTAAAGTGGGTCCCTTAACTAAGAATTGTGGTTCCGTGCTCCCCTATCCAACCTTCCTTTATCCCGATCCTCCTATTTCCCCAAGTCCCCCCTCCTTCCCTTCTACCTTTTCTCTCCCCATCTCCCCTTACCCCCTTCCCACCCCACCCCCAAGATCCCACTTTTCTCCCCGGCAATTTTGTCTACTTCCCTTATCCAAGAGGATAACGATATGTTTTTCCTTGTGTTCACCTTCTTACTTAGCTTCTTTAGGTTCGCCAGTTGTAGATTCTGTGACCCCTATTTATGGCTAGAAAGAGTCATATGAAGAAAGAAACTTTTCTTTCCACTTTCAATTATCATTTCCTACCTCTCTGATTAAGGTGATCCAACTACACTCAGCCAATAACTTTCTTTCTGCAGTTACCTCTCCATTACTTGACACAGCCCATGACTTTCCTGAGGATTTTCTTGAATGACTGCCCTCTTCTCACTACTATTGGTGTTATACAGTCAGTGATATTGTCAGTATCCGTGAGCCTTAAACCTGCTGGATGCTTGCTATTTTGACTGCCTCATTCAACAATGGTCAGTCTATCTTCACTTCTCGTACTGGCTAACATGTTGCTGTTAATGACTGAAACTCATCGCCCACTGGTGTCCTGGTGTAGCTATCTCTATTGATGGGGGCTGGTATAAAATGAAAGATACCATTGCTCAGGATGTTATAGACAATTTCCACATAAACTATTTTGATACAAGTACAACAGTGGTTAAGTATACACAAAAATTAAATTCTTTGAGCTCTGCATATTATCGTTTTATTTGAATTTTTAGAGTTGGGAAGAATAGTCTCCTCTCTTATATTTAATTATATTAATTTAGTCTCTCTGTGTGTGACTGTATAAGTGCACACATGTGAAATACAATTTAAACCATGTTTTAGAGTGCAAATGAATACATTTTTATATTTAAAAGTGTGGAGAAAGAATTTTCTAGAAATTTCACTGCAATGAGTAAATAATGGTAATTAATAGATATATCAAGTATTGAGAAATTTTAGCTTCAAAATATGAAGGGATACTTTTGCCATCATGGGGAAGCATTTCTTTCAGCATGTCCTACTTAATGTATCTAGACACTGACACAGTCATCATCGTTATGCTAGATTTTAAACTCTCCTTGGTAGGTTTAAATAAAGAAATGTATTTTAACTTCCTTTTTTCAAAGGTTATAGTTTGAAAACCGAAACAGTTCTGAATTAAAAATAGTTTTATATTAATATTTATAACCTTTAAATAGTATATCACATTTTAGAATTCATCATTCTAAAACTGACTAAACCATTCCCATATAGATTTACTTTTATTCCAAATAAAGAAAAATAAAGATATGAGAGCCCTTCTCATATTAGTGGTTCTAGATTAATTATTTTTACAATTTCTATGCCATAGAAAGTGTCTTTGAGATTTTCTCTTGGGATGATGAACACATTTAAAACAACAAGAAAGTCTAAATATTTATTGTACTGTGATCACCTTCTTTTGACAAATGAATTCTAAAGCCATTCTTAGTTTTTAAATTGAGAAATCGAGGGTTCTTGAAAGACAAAATATTTAAAAGCTATTCTTTATTCTTCCAAAACTTATTTAAAATTGTAAAACATTACTTGGAATTTTGCTTAAGATTCTATCAAAAACATGTGACTTTAAGACCTGATTATTTTTCAATAGGAATTTGTTTTAACTGTAGAGAATCCCTAGAGAATGTTAATAAACAACTTGAAAACCTGAAATAAGATATTTGACATGAAGAGAGAGAGAGTGCTGTTTGTTTGTAGATTCAGTAGCTGTAATTTCAAGGTGCAGATGGTGAAATGGACTCTAATCGTGGTTCAGTGCTTACACTCAGTGCTCACACAGTCTCTGGAGTCTTAAGTTCTGACTGCACCTATTAAAAGGGGCAATTAGTTCTTTCTTTTTTCACTGCTGTCAAGGGAAATAAAGCTATTTCACTTAACTGCCAAATAGTGCTCTAGATTAAAAACCTGCTGCACGTTAATTTATTCTCCTTTTCAAATTCTAAGTCAAGAGATCAAAACAAGTGAGACATGTCACCTTCATAAATATGATTGTCGATTAATGATGTCATTCAGTGTGGTCATTGGTGTAATTAATCCACACTAGGAATATCATTCTTCATAAGCTCACATGTGGCAGGGACAAGGTTAGTACTAACTTAATATGCATTAATAGTCTAACTGAGCACTAATTTCCACCTGGTATACCAACTCCTCCCTGTTTCCATATGAGAATTCTTGAAGCACATTTTCTTGAAAACTGTAGTAATGTTGGCAAGTTGAAAATGGGTAAGGTTAATTAATATCTAGTAAGACATGCTATTTTCCCACTATATATATATATATATATATATATATATATATATATATGTATATATTACCTGACAACAAATTCTCAGGATATTTAATATGATAACTTGACTAGAGAAAATGATTTTCTAATGTCTCCCTACCTGTATATGTGAGAACAATATTTAAAAATAATTTAATCAAAACCATAAGTAGGCATACTATTTTCCATTGAATCCATTCACATGAGACAAATTTACAGCTTTAGTTTAATTATCTAAAAATTTTTTGACTTTTAGGCACCATGACTTAATTCACAGAAGCTCTGAGTTAGTTCTGTATAACCATTTGCACTTGGAAGCCTAGAAGATAAGAAAACCAAGAATAAAGCATTAATTGAAAACGAGAAACCTGTTACCTACTTTTTGCAAGTGCTTTAGCATGTGTTTATGGATTCATTATATTAATGATCATCATTAGAATATTGAGAACTTTGCATTAATAGAACACAAGTTTTGACTGTAATGTTTTTGTCTGACTTAATTCTGCCAACTGCAAAATGGAGGGAGCAGTCAAAACTAAGAACAAAGCTGCATTTGCATTGGAATGGAAACAGCTACATCATGACAAACAGATCTCAAATTAGCTCATGAGATGAATAATTTCTTGAGATTTTGTACTTGAAAATTTACTTTTTTAACTCCATATATAACTTGAAAGATTGATCAAGACAGCTGCATTTTTAATTCAAATAACATCAGCTGTTTGGCAGAGGAGGCAAAGCAAAGGAAAATTGCTACAATGATTTAAGTGAAATGGGGAAATCAAAGGCAACGTGAAGCACAATGAAATCATCATGCAAGATGCACATGAAATATAACCACTTATTTCAGAAGAAAAAAGTTTGCCTAGTTTGCTTTTTACAGTGTCTAGCACATCTTATTTTGTAAATCATTTTCCCCAAGTATTACTCACTGAGAATGTAAGAAAATTAATGATATTTTTTTCAATTTCTATATAAGATATAATTCTATCCATTGTGCTGTTCTATATTATGCCTGCCATTTTCACAATTTATTTTAGGCTAGGGGCTTTTATTTCATTTTTTATGATAAAATCCCCACCTGATATACTAATTACTCCCTGTTCCCATATGCTTTATTCTCTCATGTGTGATATAAATTTCCCAGCAACAAACAGTTCAAAGGATCAGATATCTACCATAAATATTAGTAGGTGTCTTTCTTACAATGGACTTGAGATTGTCTATTGTTTATAAACAAGCATTTTCTATACCAGTTCTATTCACTTCACAGAGTTTTAGTTGGATTTCTCAAGGGACTTGTTTGTTAGTGAGTGTGATATCTGAATACTCAAGTACAGGTAGGCATTGTCTTCTATAATCATGTCTCTTAGTTTCATGAATCCTGTTCAGGAGGATATTTTTATTGTCCTTTAAAGTATTTTAAAGTTTATTTGTGAAAATTGCATACATGTATACAATGTGTTTTTATAATAATATCCATTCTGTGACTCTCCCTAACTCCCCTTGTTTCTCTTGAAACTTACTGTTTTTAACCCATTGATCCCATTTAGCTCAGCCAACATATACATAGATATCGGAAAATTTTCTCAGTAGATTCTGCACAGTAGAGTAAGAATAATAATAAGAATCCATTGGGATTTTACCAGGGGCCATCAATCCAAAGAAGTTAGAGTCTCTCTTCTTCAGCAGGAAACAACTAACTGCCATTAGGTTCTCAGCTAGAGGTTAGGTTTCACAATGGAATATTATATAGCTAGATCATGTGTAAGTCTTGTGATAGCAACCACAGATGTTTCATTACAGTCCTCTCCAGTCACAGACTCAAAATCTTTTCATTCTTTTTGTCCACATATCTCCTTGAGCCTCCTGGGGATGGAGTGCCTGCAGAGGCACATATAGCTAATGAAATTTCTTGGAAATGGAGTTACAGAAGATGGTGAGTTACTATGTGGCCGCTGGGAATCTAACATGGGTCCTCAGGCGCATAGTATTCTTAACCACTGAGCTATTTCTCCATCCTCAAAACTTAAATTTCAAGCCTATTAGAAATATCAAAATGTTTGATCTTAAGCCAATGGATAGATGACTTCTGGTATCTAAACAGCTAAAATAGAGCAGTCCTATGAATTATCCTTTCTAAGAAATAATAAATGATATGACAAAAAGAATATAAATAATAGATTAAATTGTGAAATAAAATACATTTTTGCTAGTTTCTCCATTATCAGTAATATATTTATCTTTATATTGATCTATCATCTACTTATCTATCTATCTATCTATCTATCTATCTATCTATCTATCTATCTATCATCTATCTATCTATCTATCTATCTATCTATCTATCTATTATCTATCTATCTATCTATCTATCTATCTTCTATCTATCATCTATCTATCTATTTATCTATCTAACTCATCTATCATCTATCTACTAAAATAAACATTGAATGTTAGTATCCAGATAGGACCTAAATCGTAGACATTAAGTAGTGACTCATTCCAGATTATTTTCATAATCACAAAATTACTGGAAAAAAATAGATCAACTGTTATATATTATGAACTTCCTCTCAAGGTTTCAATAATACAACCAAAGGTATAATCTGAATTTACATATTCCTAAATTCCTTGGTTGCTGCAGAAACTCCTTCAGCCAGTAGCCTTTAAGAGATCAGTCCACTTGGACATGGCCTCTTATACTACAAATGTTGACATAAAGCATGAGCTTACTCTCTCTCTTCCACATACTGGTTCAGTTCCCGTTCCTTGTTTGTGCAGAGGACTGTGATCTGTGAGTCTACCCCAAAATAAATAACCCTTTATTATCCATAATTCTGAACTACTGTGAGATTATTTTGTAACATTTATCATCACTTGCTTGAAATTTGAATCTCTAATATCAAAGTCTTTAGAGAGAAAACTTTGGGGAGTGTTAGATTTAGATGAAGTCACGCCACTGGGGCTCTCAAGAGATTAATGCATTATAAAGCACTTCTATCCACATAAGAAGGAACACCATGGCTCTTCTCTGCGCTGTGAAAGGGCACAGGGAGAAGGCTAGGAGGCAAGTTCCCAAACCAATATCCACTTATTGGCTCCCTGATCTCAGGATTCCATCAGTCCAGAGCTGAGAGACAATAGACCTGTGTATTGAAGTTGCCGACAGACCAGATTTATGATTCGTCAGTTTAATCAGAAGCAGTTTCCTTTCTGAAATAGAGGAAAATGCAGTTGTTAACTTTAAAGCAAAATGTCCTAGACTCCTTGTGGTAAAAATTGCCTTCAATATTTCTCAGTTTCAGATATTTTTATATTTATATTATGAATGAAAGAAAAGAGGACTATGCCAAAACAGCCTAAAATAGTCTGGTCAAAGGTTAAAATGGAATAGTGGAAAAGAACAATGTATTGAGGAGCCAAGGTCTGTACTTCTCTTATATAAGGCAAGAAACTCTCCCTGTGAGCACCCAGGGTTTAATACTGATAAGAAAACTGCCGCTTTCCAGATAACAGCATGAATGTGTGTAAAAAATATTAATGAGTAAAATAACAGTGGAAGACAATTCCACTGAGCACAGTAATGACTTGAGAATAGTTCCATACAGTAACTTTATAAATATGAGAACAATATACGCATGCAAGCTTTGCTTCCATTGTGTTTAACTGATATTGTCAGCTTGTTTCTAATAGGGGAAACAAGACAAAACAAAAAAAACAATAACAACAAACAAACAAACAAAAAAAGCCAACCATCCCTGAAACTTCAAAGCAAACAAACAAAAAACCATCCGTGCTCTTTTGAAATAGGCCTCTGATGGATACTATGACACGTTTTTTTTTTTTTAGGAGAATGCAGTTTTCGAAATCAACAGTTGATTTTTATCAAGCAAAACTGGGATTATGTATTTTATTTTATTTTTTTTAATTTATTTATTTATTAAGGATATGTATTTTAAAATTTTGATTATGTTTAACAATTTGTGTCTGTTTGTGTATGCCTCTCTCCCTCTCTTTACCTGTGTCTTTCCCTCCCTCCCTCTCTTTCCTTCCCTCTTTATCTCTGAGCCTAAAACTGCAATCAGGTTGATGAGAGAGGGTAATTGGTGGGCGCTGTTTTCCTCCTTCTGCCATGTAGGCCTTGGACAGCAGCTTAACCTGCCAAAGCATATTACCTGATCCAGGTAACTTTATTTTTAACATTGTAAAATGATCTCAATCTGTGCTGTTTTTTAAAATTGATTTTATAGAAGTATACATTTTCTCTGCTCTCCTCCCTTCCTCTCCCCTTTCCTTCATCCCTCTCTCATGGTTGCGATATTCCCAATTTATTCGGGTGATCTTGTCTTTTTCTACTTCCCATGTAGATCTATGTATGTCTCTCTTAGGGTCCTCATTAATGTCTAGGCTCTCTGGGATTGTGATTTGTAGACTGGTTTTCTTTGTTTTGTGTCTAAAAGCACTTATTGTTTATAGATGTGATATTTATATTTCTGGATCTGGATTACCTTTGATAACCATTCTCGCATATTGAAAGCTGGGAATGAACAAGCATGTGATCAAACCGGACTCTCTGAATGTGGTTGACAATGGGGGCTGACTGAGAAGCCACTGATAATGGCATTGGGACTTGTTTTTGCTGCATGTACTGGCTTTTTGAGACCCTAGTCTATTTGGATGCACACCTTCCTAGGCCTGGATGGAAGGAGGAGGGCCTTGGACTTCCCACAGGACAGGGTACCCTGCTCTCTCTTAAGACTGGAGGGGGAGGGACGAGGGTGAATGGGGGAGCAGGAGAGGAATGGAAGGACAGGAAGAAGTGGAAAATTTTGAATGGAAAAAAAGAAAGCCCAGTAACTCATAACACAGTATAAATGCTCTATTGAAGATTGCAAAACAGAACAGTGCTATGTTTCAGACACAAGAACCTGTGGGTGGATCAAGTCTCTTTCATTTTTTTTTCAGAAAACAGTGTTTCAACACAGAAGGTAAAATGACTTTATTCTTTCTGTAATTTGGTGTAGAGTAAACTATTGTTGTCTAGTTAGGAATTTGCATAAATATGTATTATATATAAACACAGATAGAGTAAGATGTGACTCTCAGTCAACTATACACATTGTGAAATATTACATGCTGAGAATAGCAAATAAATGCCTAATTAATCTGGGAGCAAATCATTAAAGAATATCTCAACCAAACATCATACATTTTAGAGAAAGCACCATTTGTTAATATTTATGAAAAATTATATGTATCACCTTTGCTCATGAATAGTACCAACACTACTACTCAATTGCATGTGTTTCAAGTCCCATATAATTTAAAGCTCCTGTAAAATTCTCATGTTATACTATGTTATTAATCATTTCACATATAGCCTGTAAAAGCAAATGAGTGATGAATCTCCATAAGAGAAAGTCACATCAGTGGAACACAAAACATATTCAACATCTTGCTAACTTGTCACTTAAGCAAAAATGAGCCAACTGCATACTTAAATTGTGAGTGACTCATTTTCGATGTTTATAAAATTTCTGAATGTGACAACCACATAGCTTATGATTCTGCTATGGTCACAGGACTATATAATTAAAAGTATACTATAATTATTCTGGAAATTAAGTTTAAAGAAATGTCAAAATGGTGTTAAAATGAATAATTTGTACTCTTTATGTTTTATTCCTAATTTAGCATCCAGTTTATGTGTATAGTACTTAATAGGTAGTATGAACTGACACTATGAAGTCTATGTATAAAGCAAACATTATATAACTATCAAAATTTTCCTAAACCCAATAAATTTCCCTCAGGTAGAAAAAAAAACATTATGTAAATGATTTCTTGATCTTGATTTTCATGAAAATGCATTGTAAAAATACAACCAACTAATTTACAAGTTATTGATCTGCATTGTTAAAAAATTTAGTTTAGAAAAGCAAGTGCATAATTAACTGTCAATATGATGAGCATTTGGTAGCTGTAATAAATTCAAACACATCTGGGAATATTGGTAACTCAGATGTGTTGTTGCTGATGATAGTGCTGCTTGCACAGTATAGTTATATATCTGTGCAATAGTGAAGAACCCAGCAGTGAGAGAACACATTCATGATGAACAAAGAAACAAAGATAGTTAACACCGAAAATATGCTAATGGAATGAGCATCAATTAGTGCAGACAGGTAAACCTTGGGGAAGTGACCATCTTTCATGACCATCGATAAGAAATTCTGAGTGAGGTCTATGCATCATTGGGGGAAGTTGTTATTAATTTAACGATCTCAGCAGAAATGCAGTTATATAGAACACAGAGGAAAATCAGTTTTACTTGAACTATATTTTATAAGAAATTGAATTATAAAATGATCATCTTAATACATTGTGAAGTATTATGATAAAAGATTTTTGGAGTAGAATTTAAAATTAGCAACAAGTGCACAGGAGTAAAATTAAACATACTTGTGTCTTCTCCCACTTAGAAAATCAGTAGTAAGATTTTTAGTCTCATTATGTATTGTGTTGGGAAAAAATGACCCTAAAGTCTGCCATCATGTAATCAATCTCTGTCTGTTCAATGATGTAAACATATATGCACAACATGACGAATTAAATTATATCCAATTTATGGTAACTATTATAAAATGATGCTATGTTAACTGGTTAGCAACTCTATTTCTGATTTGGGTGTCAGAAAACACAAGGCTTATTTATACCTCAGTCATCAAATCTCATTTTTTTCTTTTTTTCTTTAACTTATTTTTTAAAGCTATCAATGTTCATTTTACATTCTAATCTAAGTTCTCTCCCCCTCCACTCCTCCATCTTACTCTACTGACCCCTCAGTCCCCATTCATTCCTCAGAGAGGATAAGGCACATTGTTTTGGGGGAAGGCCCAAGGCCCTCCCTATGATATTAAGACTGAGCAAGGTATCCATCCAAAGAGAATATGTTCTCTAAAATCCAATACAAGCAGTAGGGATAAGTCCTGTTGCCATTGCCAGTAGCCCTTTAGTCTGTCTCAGCCATACAACTGTTTAATTTTCAGATCGTATAAAACTTTCATCTTTTATAAAATCTCATTTTTGTCTTTCCTACGATCTCCAGAATAGGTGTTAAGCTATGATACCCAGAAAGGCTGTTTTTTTCTTTTTGCATGAATAATGTTGTTTAGTGGTTTAGCTATCTATGTGTTTTCAGAATGTTGTCAGACCAACATCTATCCTTGCATACAAGATACATACACCATGGCATGGGCATAATCTTCTAATGAGTTTGTGTACTTTACAGAAATTAATGTAGTTGTATCAGAACTAATTATATTTGAATTAAGGAATGGTGTGGGACAATCCTGTCAATTATGTTCTAAATAAACACTGATTAACCAGTAGCTAGGCAGGAAGTATTGGCAGGACAACCAGATAGGAAGTAGAGGTGGGGCGATGAGAACAGGAGTATTCTGGGAAGAAGGAAGCTCTTTCCCCTGTCCTGTCCAGACACTGAAGAAGCAGGATGTGACCTGCTCCACTGAAAAAGGTACCAAGCCATGTGGCTAACAGAGATAAGAATAATGGGTTAATATAATTTATAAGAGCTAATACAAAGCCCGAGCTAATGGCCCAATCAGTTTATAAATTATGGAGACCTCTGTGTGATTTTCTTTGGGGCCAAATGGCTATGGCACCTGGTATGAGAACAGAAACCCCAACAAGCAGCCTCACTTGTTACAAAGGAACATTGGTATTTTTATTGCTTTATAGGAAGAACCCTGGTGAATATACAAAGTACTGAATTTAGACTTTTGCACTTAGAAAAAAGAGGTAGAAATTATAGATCAGAAAATGTGTCACTACAATATATTCACTCTTCTTTTAAAACTTTATTTTCAAAATATTTGCATTGCTGCATTAATTTTATGCTTTTTGTAGACACAAAGGAAAGAATGTTTGTTGTAGATATAATAAGCAAGTGTTATTCATAGAATATTTTTGCAAGGCATATAACATGTTAGAAGTCAACAAATATCTGGGTACAGCCAACATTTTTTCAGGGTTTCTTTTACTATATTGGTCACCTGATAGTTGTGGACTAGTTATTGTGAGATTTGGGTTTTTAGACTAGGACATGGGAAGTTTTGATAAGAATTGATGTGTATAAATTACCTGGGAATTAATAAGCACATAAGCTTAAACCATTAATAATATATAAAATATTATTATACATTGTATAATAAATGTAATATAAGCATCATGTATATATAGTGTATGCATATGTCTATACATATATATGTATATATATTATATCTTTAGACTATTTACTTTCACCACCACTATTAAATGGATCTGATCTAAATTATATCTCTTCCCACGCATGGTTGCCATTGTGATTGGGAAAGCAGGGAATGCAATGCTGAGTGTATATTCTGTCATGCAGCTTTGAATACATTTCAAAGCACAGCAATTGATTGGAATTATTTGATTGTATCTGATATGTGTGTGTTTTATACATGCATGAAATTATTTAACACAGTTTCAAAAATATTCATCTATAAATCATCTTAGCAAATGAATCAAGATCCATAAATGTTGGCACTATAAGAATAAAACAACAGAATTTTCCTACCCTGAGATTTACCAGACCTATAAATATTTAAAAATCAACTTATAGCTATAGGACTGCATTCAGTAATGGAATGTTAAGAAAGTTCAAGTGCATCCTTAGACATTTAGAATCTTGCCTTCAAGGGAATCATTGACTATGTATGAGTTTGTATTTATGATGATAGAAACATACTAGTTTTACCGAGAATGTGGACATGCATCAGTGAAAATGTCCATAGAGAGGATATGAATCTGATACCGAGACTCTTAAAATATGACAAGCAAGGCCAAGAAACATTCGACAGACGTTTCAACGCATACTCATGCACTGCACAAGTGTACATTTGGACAGAATCTGATCAACTATCCTCAGCCTAAAAACACAATTTGACTTTGGTCGGGGAAGATCAGTCTTAAAAATAGTGATAGAGAGTTGGTGGGAAGGGATGGAGATAAGAGAGGGTAGTCGGGAGGATGTTGCTCAAAGCTACTGTACTTGCAAAAAATTGTAAAATAATAAACAAAATAAATTAAATATATATCAGCACTTTTATATGGAAGTGTGCATATAAGAATTAACCACAAGGGACAGGTGATCTTAAGATTTGTTCCACACTGTTCAATGGGTGAGAAAAGAATAAATAAAAATAGTAAGTGTGGTTCAGAACTTGAAGCTTGAAGAGCACAGGAAATATAATGCAATTTTATAAGTATTTTCTGACACATAAAGAAAAATCTTTAAAAAGCCATGTATTTGGTTTCATAGAGTGATTAAGATGTGGAGAAACCAGAGTGCTGGCTTTTGCAGTTGAAGACGTTTATGGTAGAGCTTTGACTACTTCCAGGAGCCTAGTCTGATTTCATTCTTCATGTTTCCTACTTTCATTGCATACTAGGTCAACTGCATTTGTCAATCAGGATTCATTCCATTCTCTGCATGTTTCAAACATGTGCCAAAGAAACTGGTTAGCACCATGCATGGGAAAATTCAGTCAGTAAGGAAGATGTAGCCACAAAACTGGAAAAGACAGAGATAGAGGGGAGGGGTTTTGATAGAGGTAGATGGGAAACAAAGAACAGTTCCTTAAGCAGAGTAATAAAAATGAGAGTGTGTAATTGTTTAAAAAATTAATTTAGTTAAAAAATTCTCCAGCTAATTTTATTTCTTGCCTTTTTCATTCCTAAGACTTAAACCCAGAGTGCTGGCCAATGCTCAGTAAACATTTTAGTAAGGAAGTATGCTCTCATTCAAAAAGGTCTACTTAAAGCATTTTCACTATACCTGTAATTCATTGGAATGAAAGAGAGAAAAATATTTATTTATCTTATAAAAATGAAAAGGGCTGCTACAGTCAGGAGGGAATGTGTACTTTTATCAGATCTTGTATGGAGCCAAACAGAGAGGAGTCTGGCCGATGGCATGAGTCACAGGTCTCAGGTATGACGAGGGAGCAAGTCTCAGAGTGGACTTGTAAGAGTGACTGTGGTTTCACCTTCCCACCTTTGATGGTGCAAACAAATAAAAAAGATCAAATATGATAAAAAACCCTTTCCTATCTTGTCTTTTTTATTAGATTTTTCTTTTAAAAAATACCAATCCAAATTCCCACTCCCTCCCCTCCTCCCATTCTCTTCAACATCCTCCTACCCTGTCCCCCTCCAATCCTAAGAGAGGGCAAGGCACCTTGCCCTGTGGAAGGTCCAAGGCCCTCCCCACTACATCTAGGCTGAGCAATGTATACATCCAAAGAGAAGAGAATCCCAGAAAGTCAGTATGTACAGCAGAGACAAATCCCAGTGCCGCTGCCAGTAGCTTCTCAATCTTCCCCAGCCATACAACTGCTAACCACATTCAGAGGGACTAGCTTGGTCCTATGCTTGTTCTTTCCCAGTCTCACTGGAGTTGGTGAGCTCCCTTTAGCTCAGGTAAACTGCTTCAGTGGATGAACCCCTCATGGTCTTGACCTCTTTACTCACATTCTCATTCCTTGTACTCTTCAGCTGGACCTCGGGAGCTCATTCCAGGGTTTCGATGTGGGACTCTGCCTCTGCTTCCATCTGTAGTTGTATGAACATTCTATGGTGATATTTAAGATAATCATCAGTCTGAATACAGGGCGAGGGCAGTTCAGGCACCCTCTCCTCTATTGCTTAGGGTCTTAGCTGTGGTCATCCTTGTGGATTCCTGGGAATTTTTTCTAGAGCCAGGTTTCTTGCTAGCCCCATAATGGCTCCCTCAATCAAGATATCTCTTTCCTTGCTCTCATATCTGTCCTTCCTCCATCTCGACTATCCCATTCCCTCAAGTTCTCCTCAACCCTCACTTCTCCCCTCCTCTTCCACTTCTCCCTTTCTTTTTACCCCCCACCCCTATGCTCCCAATTTTGTCAGGAGATCTTTTCTGTTTCCAATTTCCAGGTGAGTCTATATATGTTTTTCTTTGGGTTCACCTTACTACTTAGCTTCTCTAGGATCAGTGTCCTTTGTTTATAGCTAGTAACTACTTATGACTGAGTACATACCATATTCATCTTTTTGGGTATGGGTTACACCTCACTCAGGATAGTGTTTTCTAATTGCATGCCATTTTATAATTTGCATGCCAAAATACGAGCTACACCCCGTCCTCTCTTGTGTTGCTCTTGATTCTTGGAGGCAGGTCCTAGAGAAGGGTGAGAAAGATGTTTAGACTAAAGTTGGTGAAAATCAATAGCTTTATTTATTCAAAGTTGTCTCTAGAAATCAAGTGCACAAGAGTCACTTTAACTGCCTATGGTTCTACTCTTGCTCTCTCTTTAATAATGAACAATAAAGTTCAAAACATCCAAGTCCATCTTATTAATGAGAAACTTTGAGCATTATAGGAATATGGGGACTTTTCAAGGAAGCATGTTTGTTCCCTAGAATAAGACACTGCTGACAAAATTCTAATTTTATATCGATGGACCAGTGAATTTGTAACCATTACTTTGATATAGGGACACTGGTGACTCACAGAGACTTGTGTCACCAAAACCTGCTTAAGCATGTACAGGAGTACCATACAAAATTTTCAGGAACCTCCATGAAAAAGACTCCTTTAATCCAAACAAACTCTTGCCATTTCCACACTCATAGTGTCTTGTACTTTTCTTGCAAGTTCTTGTAATGGTTCATGGTTTGGTAAATCTCTTGGCTTTTATGAGCTGTTCTTCTTCATTCCTGGAGGGCATCTTTCCACTGGGAAGAACAGAACACACACTAAAAGGACAAGCATTTCCACTTTAAATGGAAGTCACTTTCTCAGTTTTGCCCTTATAGAAGTGAGGAAAAAAGGAAAATGAGCCAGGCATTGTTAAATTTCACACTTAGCTGTCAAATGTAAGCTTACTGGAGTTTGAAAAGTTTTGTCATTATTCAATAGTCAATGCTGTGCATTGTCATCTACTCAGGGATATTGAGAAACCTGCTTTATTTAAAATCTTCATGAAAAGAGAAAGAATAACAATGACAACAAACAAAGTAAGCAACATGTGCACATAAAACACGTGAAGTATTCATTTGGTTTATGAAGCTTATAATAAAAAAATAGTAAATAAACACTTCACATTTTAGCAAGTCATGTATTATTTAATCACACACCACTTAAATACATGTTGAATGTACTTTTCTCCTTCAAATCCAAACATTTACTCATTCACAGCTCTGCAGCAGACCACCTGCTCTGACCTCTTTTGCCTCCTTCCCACTTCATCAGTGGAGCAGTATTCTCTTTCAACCTTCCTCCTTCCTCTAATTCCCTTACAGCAACCTCATTTTCTAACAGACATGCCCCAGTCCTCAAGAATACACCTGCAATGCTGATAGGCTAGCTTCAGATCTTCACCTCTTCCTGGTCTTTTCCATATAATTCTGCATCTTAATCGCAACTCTGTAGCACACTACTTGTTGTGGTCTCCTATTACTCTCTGCCCCACTCCCAGGGTTTTAAGCAGATCATGGTGGAACACCCTGGTTTGCTCCCTCCTGTGTACGTCCTCAGCAACAACTCCTCGTTTCTAGCTCATCTCCATTCCTAAATACTAGTCCCAATTCTTAGAAACACATTGTACCCAGAACTTTCAGGGACCACATAGCAGGATAACAGACGTTTTCCCTACCAGGCAATACACAGTTACCACACTTTATTGAAATCAGAGAGGGCAGCAGACCCCAGGGAACAAACACACACTCAACAAAGGGAATATCAATATCCACATAATAAATTTCAATCATGCCAAACCCAGATGCCTAGAACCAACATTAAAATAAAAACCATACAACCAGAATAATATGACCCAGTAGAGCCTGGGAACCCTATGACAGTAGGCTCTGAGAATATAATATAGTGGAAACAGAAATAAATATCATAATGTAGTCTTTATGACTATGATAGTGGTCCTTAAAGAGTACATTAATGAATCCCTCAAAGAAATCTAGGAAAACAAATAGTGGAAGGAAATGAATAAAATAGTTCTAGACCTGAAATTAAAAATACAATAAATAAAACTAAGAATGAGTAAAATCTGAAATTAAAGAAAAAAAAACCCTAGAAACTTGAATAGGAACCTAAGATGCAAGCCTCAACAACAGAACACAAGAGTTAAAAGAAGGAATAACAGGTATTAAAGACAAGATAGATACCTAGGTCAAAAATAATACAAAATCTAAAAAATTCCAGGAACAAAACAGAAAGAAAATCTGGAATACAATGAATGAATCATATCTACAAATAATAAGAATAGAGAAATGGTCAAGAAATAGAAATTATTTTCAACAAAATCACAGAAAAAAATTTCCCTAATTTAAAGAAAGAGATGTCTATCAAGTTACAAGAAGGCTGCAGAACACCCAATACAGTGGGGCATAAAAGAAATACTTCTCAGTACATAATTATCAAACCACTGAATACACAGCACAAAAAATAATATTAAATGATGGTACATGGGAAAATAACAAGTAACATATAAAGGCATATCTATTAGAATAACATCTAATTTCTCAGTGAGCACTCTAAAAGCTAGAAAGGCCTAGGTTCATGTTCCTCAAACTCTAAGACCACAGATGCCAGCCTAGACTACTATAACCAGCAAAACTTTAATCACAATAGATGGAGAAAAAATATTCCAAGATGAAACCAATTTATTTTTCCTAGGGTAATATTCCCAATGTACCTGGAAACAGAGCTTATCCGATAAACAGCTCTGTTGCAGATCTCCAAGTTCAAATGTGCTTCTGAAGTACCCCAGGCTCTGTTTTGCAAATCTGGCTATCAGCAGCAGCTGAGGCTGGCAGCATGTATTTCAGGCTATTCTCAGCAAGAGGCGCCAATCCACAGAATCTGGATGCAGAACCTGGTAAACTGAGCCAATGATTTGGCCTTCAGTCAGAAAGACTCATGGGAGTGGTTTATTTGTTTGTGGGGACTTGCTCTGTTTGCTTTTCTGTGTCTCTTATTATTTTCCTAAGTTATTCAGCAGACTTTTTATTTTTATTTTTTATTTTTTCATACTATATAAATAATACCAATCAAAATTCCCACTTCCTTCCCTCCTTACACATTTTTCTTGTTTCCCCCCCACTCTCCCCCCACCCCTCCAGTCCTAAGAGAGGGTAAGGTATCCTGTACTGTGGGAACCCAAGCCCCCGCCCCCCATCCAGGCTTAGGAATGTATGCATGCAAATAGAATAGCATCACAAAAAGCCAGTACATGCAGTAGAGACAAATCCCAGTGCCATTATCATTGTCCCCTCAGTCTGCCCCAATTGTCAACCATATTCAGAGCATCCAGTTTGATCCCATGCTTGTTCATTCCCCAGTCCAGCTGAAGTTGGTGAGCTCTCATTAGCTCAGGCACACTGTCTCAGTGGGTGAACCAACACCTTGTGGTCCTGATTTCCTTTAATCAGTAACTATCTTTAAGTTCAGCCCTACAGAAAGTGATAGAAGGAAAGCTTCAGCTGAAGAAGTACACCATGCCCAAGAAAACACAAAGAATAAATAATCCTAGGACAGAAAATGAGAAATGAGAGAGAGAGAGAGAGAGAGAGAGAGAGAGAGAGAGAGAGAGAGAGAGAATAACAAGAATCAGCTAAATATTAATAATTGATAACTGTCAAGTCATTAGTATTAGTTTCCCACTAAAAGAACATTTACTAACAGAATGGATGTAAATACAGGATGCATTCTTTTTCTGCATCCAAGAAACAGACCTTAACATCAAGAATAGATGTCACAACAGGGTAAAAGTATGGAAAAGATATTCTGAACTGAAGAAACAAGTCAGTGTAGACTTTTTAATATCTGACAAAATAGACTTTAAACAAGACTAATCAGAAAGGATATAGAAGGACATTATACTCATCAAATTAAATATTCACCATGATGATATTTCAAGTTTTAATTGAATATGCACCAAACACAAGGGCACCAAGTTTTTAATAGAAATATTACTTCATCTTAAGTCACATATTGTCAATCACACACCCATTATTGGAGACTTTAATACCTCATTCTTGCTAATAATCAGATCCTTCAGGGAAAAACTAAACAGAGAAATACTGGATATAACAGACAACATGAACAGATCAGACCTCTCGGATATGACAGAAATTTCACACAAAGACAAAAGAATATTCCTTCTTCTCAGCACCTTATAGAACTTTCTCCAAAAAGGATTACATACTTGAACACAAAGCAAATATCAACATATGTAAAAAACTTGAAACAACACCCTATGCCTATCTGACTACTACAGATTAAAATGATATCAACAATAACAGAAACAAAAAAAAAGTTTAACTGAACGACTCACTACTGAATGATAAGTGGAATAAGAAAACTGATTTTTTTATAATCAAATGAAAATGAAAACAATATACCAAATTTATGGAACAGTTGAAAGTGGTTTTGGAGACAAATTCCTAAGACTATTAGATTTTTATAAATTGGAGAGATCCTCATACCTGTAATTTAACAGCATAGCTGAAAGCTCTAGAACGTAAAGAAGAAGTCGCACCCAAAAGGAGTAGATAGCAAAAATAAGCTCAGGACCCAAATCAAGAAAATGGAAACAGCAACAACAATCCAAACAATCAATGAAACAAGGAGTTAATTCTTTGAAAAATCAGTAAAATTGACTTACCCTTAGGCCAATTATCGGAAAGGTAGTGAAGAAGATCCAGTCTAACAAAATCAGAGCTAACAGTGAGCATAATGACAGACTCTGAGGAAAACCGGAGAATCATAGGACATACTTTCAAGATCTGTTATTCACAAAATTGGAAAATCTAAAAAAAAAAAAAAGGAAACTTATTTTTATATATATCGTCTATCGAAGTTAGATGAAGACTAGGTAAGAAATATAAGCAGACCTGCAAATCTTAGTGTTTTTGAAGCAATAATTAAAACTCTCCAAACAAAAAATATCCAGGGGCAGATTGCTTTGTTACAGATTTTATTATTTATTTCTTTAGGCATTTATATTTCTTAATGGAGGAGGGATGTAAACATCATATAGGGAAATGCTGGAAATTATCGCTCACCATTGGTAAAGTAGGAAATATTGACATCTTTACTTAAATAAAAAAGCTTTAAAGTAGCATTTACATGCAGTTTTTAGTTCTTTAAAAATTTTAAGAATAACTCATTGCCTCATTTGATGCTCAAGATTCAATTTAGCCTTAAGTATTCTGGAAAATATAAAAGACCCGGAAAACTGCAGAAAGACAGCATTTAGTAAACATCATATGGCCTCACAATTTGGGGTGAATTTACACAAATTACATTTTTTATCACTCAAAATAATCTTTATTTTTCCAATTTTATTTTTTATTTTATAATTTTTACTCATTTTGGATACCAACCGCAGTTCCTTCTCCTTCCTCTCCTCCAGCCCAAGCACTTCCCCGCACCCTACCTCTCATCCACTCCTCAGAAAAGATAAGACCATGGGGAGTCAACCAGTCCTTGCACATAAAGTTGAAGCAGAACCAAGCCGCTTCTCTTGCATCAAGGTTGACAAGGTATCCTTCCATAGAGAATGGGCTCCAAAAGCCAGTTCATTCACCAGGGATAGATCCTGGTCCCACTTCCAGAGTCTCCAGAACCAGACCAAACCACATAACTGTCACCCACATGCACATGGCCTAGTTTGGTCCCATTCCATGAAATCCCACTATTTCAGGTCACCTGTCTCTGTGGGTTCCCCTGCCTTGATTTTTAAACAATTATTTAAATAACATTTTTTTTCATACCAACTAGTTTTCCCTCCCTCTTCTCTTCCAGTCCCCTCCCCTTTCCTCTCTATCCCCTCCCTTTCCACTCCTCCTCCATCTCCTTTCAAAAACGAGCAGGATTCCCATTGGCTTGCACAGAGCATGATACATCAAGTTGAGGCTGGACAGAGACCCTCCCCTTACTTTGAGGCAGAGCCAGGTATCCAGCAAAGGAAACAGGCTACCAGAAGCTAGCTAAGAGTCTCGGAGAGGTCCTTCTCCCATTGTTAGAAGCCTGACTAAGAGACCAAGCTACACAATTGTCACACACATGCAGAGGGGCTAGGTGGGACCCATGCTGGTTGCTTACCTGTCTCTCACTCGCTGAGGTACATTGTCCCTTTGGGATCCTCGATCATGACCTCTCTGGGTTATACCTCCTCTCTTTCTTTCACAAAACTCTCAGAGCTCAGCACAGTGTTTCTCTGTGGATCTCTACCCCCGCTTCTGACAGTTAGTTACTGGAAAGAGTACCTCTGATTGCAATTAGGGAAGTCACCAATCTGCTTACAGTAGATGGCTAGTTCAGGCACTCTCTCCACTATTACTAGGAGTCTTAATTGGGGTCATCTTTGTGTGTTCCTGGGGGTTTTCCTGACACCAGGTTTCTCCCTAACCCCCAAATGGCACCCCCATTATGAATTCTCTTTTGTTACTCTCCCGCTTCATCCTTCCTAATAATCTGGGAATCACATATCAAAATACTATGATATTTCACTGGTCAGAATGGCCAAGATCAATAAAACAAATAACAAGGATGTGGAGTAAGGGACACTCATCCATTGCTGGTGAGAGTATAAACCCTTACAGCCACTATTGAAATTAATATGGCAGTTTCTCAGGAAGACGGGAACTTTCTGAGAAGTATCTCCAGCTATATCACTCTTGGGCATATACCTAAAGAATTTTTCATTATGCTACAGAGAAACTTGCCCAACTATGTTCATTGCTGCTCTATTCATGGTAGTCAGAAATTGGAATCAACTTAGATGTCTGTCAAATAGATGAATTGATAAAAAAATGAGGTACATTTATACAACAGAATAGTATCCAGCCATTAAAAATGAAATCAAAAAATTTGAATGTAATTGGACAGAACAGAAAAATAAATCATCCAAAGTGAGGTAATCAAGAACTAGAAAGACAAATATGGTACTTGCTTATATGTGGATATTAGCTCTTAATTCTAAGATAAGCAAGCTATAATACATAGAACCAGAGACATTAGGTATAATGTAAGTAGATAATTGTGAGGGACAAATAACTCTACGTAGGGACAATAGAATTGATAGTTACAGTTGGATGTAGGACCTGGTATAGACTGGAACAAAGCAGATCAAACAAGAAGGGAAAGACAAGAAGTGAGAAGGAAATAGATATGTCATGAGATAATTAAAATTATGGGCCATTTGTGGCATCTTATGGGAAACAAACAGTAGATGCTCCATATACATATGAAGGCAATCTAAATGAAATAGATAAATAATGAGGAGACAGAGCCCCAGCTGGACATCTCTCATCATCAAGTGAAACATTAGTAACGGGAGTGGAAATGGGTAACATTCTAAGCAGGTTGCTAGCAGAAGTTGTCACTTGGGAATATCACCAAACTGAGATTGTTGAAAACACTGTGGCTAACTCCACCCAACCTGAATGCAAGACCCTACTGCTGAAAATACTACCTACATAACTCACTAAAAATGGAGAACTCAAGAGCTGGAGTCCATCTATGGCCTTCACCCTTTCTAGCTAGTGTTTTGGGTACTGGAAGGAATTCTTCAGACCACCAAATGAGAAATGTAAATATTAACCTGGTGTAGGAGGTCCGTCTACGTGTTGCTTTCATTGGTTAATAAAGGAACTGCTTTGGGCCTATAGCAGAGCTGTAGGGGAACAGAGCTAGATGGGGAAAACTAAATGAAATGCTGAGAGGAAGAAGGCAGAGTCAGGGAGATGCCATGGATCTTACACCAGAGATAGAC